>NC_071995.2:107189687-108422500 GCF_028885655.2 Pongo abelii | reverse complement strand
TGGTGATGGTGGTAGTGGTGGTAGTGGTAATGGTGGTGGTTCTGTGGTGATGACGGTGATGGTGCTGTGGTGATGGTGGTGGTGGTGGTGATGGTGGTGGTGGTGGTGGTGGTGATGGTGGTGGTGGTGATGGTGGTAGTGGTGGTAATGGTGGTAGTGGTAATCGTGGTGGTGGTGCTGTGGTGTTGATGGTGGTGGTTCTGTGGTGATGACGGTGATGGTGCTGTGGTGATGGTGGTGGTGGTGATGGTGGTGGTGGTGATGGAGATGGTGGTGCTGGTGGTGGTGCTGGTGGTGATGGTGGTGGTGGTGATGGAGATGGTGGTAATGGTGATGGTGGTGGTGATGGTGGTGGTGGTGGCGGTGGTGGTGGTGATGGTGGTGGTGATGGTGATGGTGATGGTGGTGGTGATGGTGGTGGTGGTGGTGGTGATGATGGTGGTGGTGATGATGGTGGTGGTGATGGTGGTGGTGGTGGTGGTGGTGGTGATGGAGATGGTGGTAATGGTGATGGTGGTGGTGATGGTGGTGGTGGTGATGGTGGTGGTGATGGTGATGGTGGTGGTGATGGTGGTGGTGGTGGTGGTGATGGTGGTGGTGGTGATGGTGGTCGTGATGATGGTGGTGGTGATGGTGGTGGTGGTGGTGGTGGTGGTGATGGAGATGGTGGTGGTGGTGGTGATGGTGGTGGTGGTGGTGATGGTGGTGGTGGTGATGGTGGTGGTGGTGGTGGTGATGGTGGTGGTGGTGATGATGGTGGTGGTGATGGTGATGGTGGTGATGGTGGTGGTGGTGGTGATGATGGTGGTGGTGGTGATGGAGATGGTGGTGGTGGTGGTGGTGATGGTGGTGGTGGTGATGGAGATGGTGGTGGTGGCGATGGTGGTGGTGGTGGTGATGGTGGTGGTAGTGGTGGTGATGGTGGTGGTGGCGATGGAGATGGTGGTGCTGGTGGTGGTGGTGATGGTGGTGGTGGTGGTGATGGAGATGATGGTGGTGGTGGTGGTGGTGATGGTGGTGGTGGTGATGGAGATGGTGGTGGTGGTGGTGATGGTGGTGGTGGTGGTGGTGGTGGTGATGGTGGTGGTGGTGGTGATGGTGGTGGTGGTGGTGATGGTGGTAGTGGTGGTAGTGGTGGTAGTGGTAATGGTGGTGGTGGTGCTGTGGTGTTGATGGTGGTGGTTCTGTGGTGATGACGGTGATGGTGCTGTGGTGATGGTGGTGGTGGTGATGGAGATGGTGGTGCTGGTGGTGGTGGTGGTGGTGATGGTGGTGGTGGTGATGGAGATGGTGGTAATGGTGATGGTGGTGGTGATGGTGGTGGTGGTGGTGATGGTGGTGGTGGTGATGATGGTGGTGGTGATGGTGATGGTGGTGATGGTGGTGGTGGTGGTGATGATGGTGGTGGTGGTGATGGAGATGGTGGTGGTGGTGGTGGTGATGGTGGTGGTGGTGATGGAGATGGTGGTGGTGGCGATGGTGGTGGTGGTGGTGATGGTGGTGGTAGTGGTGGTGATGGTGGTGGTGGTGATGGAGATGGTGGTGCTGGTGGTGGTGGTGATGGAGATGGTGGTGGTGGTGATGGAGATGGTGGTGCTGGTGGTGGTGGTGATGGTGGTGGTGGTGGTGATGGAGATGATGGTGGTGGTGGTGGTGGTGATGGAGATGGTGGTGCTGGTGGTGGTGGTGATGGTGGTGGTGGTGGTGATGGAGATGATGGAGATGGTGGTGGTGGTGATGGAGATGGTGGTGCTGGTGGTGGTGGTGATGGAGGTGGTGGTGGTGATGGAGATGATGGTGGTGGTGGTGGTGGTGATGGAGATGATGGTGGTGGTGGTGGTGATGGTGCTGTGGTGGTGGTGGTGATGGTGATGGTGGTGGTGATGGTGGTGGTGGTGGTGATGGTGGTGGTTCTGTGGTGATGACGGTGATGGTGGTGGTGGTGGTGACGGTGATGGTGATGGTGGTGGTGATGGTGGTGGTGATGGTGGTGGTTCTGTGGTGATGACGGTGATGGTGCTGTGGTGGTGGTGGTGATGGTGGTGGTGGTGATGGAGATGGTGGTGCTGGTGGTGGTGGTGATGGTGGTGGTGGTGATGGAGATGGTGGTGGTGGTGGTGATGGTGGTGGTGGTGGTGGTAGTGTTGGTAGTGGTGATGGTGGTGGTTCTGTGGTGATGACGGTGATGGTGGTGGTGGTGATGGTGGTGGTGGTGGTGATGGAGATGATGGTGGTGGTGGTGGTGGTGGTGGTGGTGGTGGTGATGGTGGTGGTGGTGATGGTGGTCGTGATGATGGTGGTGGTGATGGTGGTGGTGGTGGTGGTGGTGGTGATGGAGATGGTGGTGGTGGTGGTGATGGTGGTGGTGGTGGTGATGGTGGTGGTGGTGATGGTGGTGGTGGTGGTGGTGATGGTGGTGGTGGTGATGATGGTGGTGGTGATGGTGATGGTGGTGATGGTGGTGGTGGTGGTGATGATGGTGGTGGTGGTGATGGAGATGGTGGTGGTGGTGGTGGTGATGGTGGTGGTGGTGATGGAGATGGTGGTGGTGGCGATGGTGGTGGTGGTGGTGATGGTGGTGGTAGTGGTGGTGATGGTGGTGGTGGCGATGGAGATGGTGGTGCTGGTGGTGGTGGTGATGGTGGTGGTGGTGGTGATGGAGATGATGGTGGTGGTGGTGGTGGTGTTGGTGGTGGTGGTGATGGAGATGGTGGTGGTGGTGGTGATGGTGGTGGTGGTGGTGGTGGTGGTGATGGTGGTGGTGGTGGTGATGGTGGTAGTGGTGGTAGTGGTGGTAGTGGTAATGGTGGTGGTGGTGCTGTGGTGTTGATGGTGGTGGTTCTGTGGTGATGACGGTGATGGTGCTGTGGTGGTGGTGGTGATGGTGGTGGTGGTGCTGGTGGTGGTGGTGATGGTGGTGGTGGTGATGGAGATGATGGTGGTGGTGGTGGTGATGGTGGTGGTGGTGGTGGTAGTGTTGGTAGTGGTGATGGTGGTGGTTCTGTGGTGATGACGGTGATGGTGGTGGTGGTGATGGTGGTGGTGGTGGTGATGGAGATGATGGTGGTGGTGGTGGTGGTGGTGGTGGTGGTGGTGATGGTGGTGGTGGTGGTGGTGATGGTGGTGGTGATGGTGGTGGTGATGGTGGTGGTTCTGTGGTGATGACGGTGATGGTGCTGTGGTGGTGGTGGTGATGGTGGTCACAACGGTGATAATGGTGGTGGTGGTGGTGGTTATGGGGATGGTGATGCTGCTGCCAAGAGAGCCTCTCAACACAGACAGTGTGATTGGTCAAGCTGTGCTGAAGCCTCAGCTTTCTCAGGCATTAAATCTCAGGCACTTTTTTTGTATCTCTGTCTCTGTCTCTCTTTTCTCTTTCCTCCCTTTTGTACACATAGGTGTATATATACACTGTACTAGTGTCCTAGGCTCTTATAACAAAGTAGCACACACTGAGTGGCTTAAAGCAACAGAAATCAACTCTATCACAGTTCTGGAGGCTGGAAGTCTAAAATCATATGTCAGCAGGGCCATTCCATCTGAGATTCAGGGTAAAATCCTTGCTTGCCTCTTCCTAGCTTCTGAGGTGACCATCAAACCTTGGTATTTCGGAGCTTACAGCTGCATCACCCCAATCCCTGCCTGCGTCATCATATGGCCTCCTCCCTGTGTGTCTGGGTCTCTTTTCCTCTTTTTACAAGAACACCGATCATATTGGATTAGGAGTCACGCTAATGACCTCATCTCAATTTGATTACATCTGCAAATACTCTATTTCCAAATGAGGCCATAGTTATGGATAGGGTGTTAGGACCTCAACCTATCTTTTTAGGGGGCATAGTTTAACCCAGCACACACACACATACACACACACACACACACACACACACACACTCACATTTCCGTGGCCTTTTTTTCTTTTTTTTTGAGACAGTCTTGTTCTGTTGCCCAGGGTGGAGTGCAGTGGTGTGATCTCGGCTCACTGCCACCTCTGCCTCCCGGATTCAAGCGATTCTTCTGCCTCAGCCTCCCAAGTAGCTGGAATTACAGGCACCTGCCACCACGCCCAGCTAATTTTTGTATTTTTAGTAGAGATGGGGTTTCACCATGTTGGCCAGGCTGGTCTTGAACTCCTGACCTCAAGTGATCCACCAGCACCTCCCAAGGTGCTGGGATTACAGGTGCGAGCCACGGCGCCCGGCCCCAGCATCCTTTTTTTATGCTCATATCATTTTCATACCTCATTCCTCTCATTATCAAACATTTGCCTCTCTGACCCCTCTCTTCTCTTGTGTTTGTCTTTTTTACCCCTCCCTCCCTCCTGCCTGCCTGCACCCTTTAAGCATTTATGGAGTTTCATTCTCTGCCAAGCTCTGGAGAACTGGAGACAGAGATGGAGGTGACATACATGGTCCTGTCTTCCAGGAGTCACTGCCTAGAAGGGAGCATGAGGCCTGCACCGCCCATTGGCCAAGCAGCCTGCTGAGGGCTTTGATGGGGGTCCCCAGAGCTAGGGGGCATGTTTGATGCAACAGAACCAACGTGTCCTTGGTCCCTTCCGCCCCTCTATAGCTCCCAGGCCATCTCGTCTCCTGCCCACCTCCACAGCGATGAGCCCTGAGGCTGCTCAGATATCCACCTGCCCACTGGATGCGTCCCTCCCACTTGGGTCCAGGTTCCAGGCCCTGTCTGCTGCAGGAGGTCAGTGAAGCCATCTGGGAAGAATGGCCAAAAGAGTCTGGAAGGGGAAGCAGGGCGTGTATCCCTCTCTGAAGCCAGCGCACCTGCCTCCCACCCTCCCACTCTCTCTGCACGTCTCTCATTAATGAGGCTGAAGATCACCCAGCCTGTCTCTGAGCTTTGCACTGAAAGGGCTAAATGATATGCTGACACCTTAATTACCACCCATTGTCACGGAGCACGGGGAAATTGTCTGAGTGATCCCCGGAGAATGGGCACTAACAGGCCCGTCAGTGTCTTTGATTCCTCATGGCAGATTGGAAAGTGACACGAAAGAGGGGCTCCAACTGCAGCCCCTGGGTGACAGCTGCATGGTTGCCTCAGGTGAAGGGTCCCTCAGATGACGAGTCCCAGCGTGGCCTCACCTCAAGGGCCAGGGGTCTACCTCGGAGCTCCTTCCTGGTTTACCTTGGAGGAGAAATGAATATGCTGGTCCCATTCTCTCTCTTTCTCTCTTAGCCAAACCATTGCCCCCTTTGATCCACTGTGTGGCGATCCCCCAAACACCCCTCTACCCCTCACCTTTCTGGGTCCTCAGAGCAGGTCTGAGCGTTGGCCACATTTGCTAATGTTGACTGAGTCCTGCTCTGAGCCAGGCATTGCACGTGTAACCACAACCCGATTTTTCACCACAACCCAGTGGAGTGAGGAATATTATTCTCCCATTTCACAGATGAGAAAACAGAGACTCTGAGGGTTCAAGTCACCTGTGAAGGGCAGAGCAGGTAGCCCGGCTGCCACTCTAGACCTTGGCCACTGCAAGGCACTGCCACACAGCAATGTGATCATCCCCACTGTGCAAATGGTGACTCAAGGCCCAGTGGGGTGGAATTTGCTACCGTCACTGGGGTCTCTTGTAGCAGACAGGGCCTGGAAACTGGACCCCTCACTCCCACTCCAGGGCTTTTTCCACCAGGGCAGCGTTTTGCAAAGTGTATCTGGGTGGGTGTAGGAGATGTTGACAATATTAATAACACAATAACAGCAATGACCTGTCACTGAGGCTGACAAAGCACAGGCTCTGTGTCTTGCCGACCCAGGGGAACTGCGGCTCTACAATCACTGGGGCTGCCTTCGTGAGGATTGTGTGAACTGGGGCAGGGAAAGTCAAGCACTCCGGAATAGGAGAGGCCTCGGGTCCCCTCCCCTCTCTACTGGCCCACAGTGCAGAGGGCAGGGGCGCCTGATGCCTGGCAGCCAGCACCTGGGAATGGGGTAGGAGGGGCCCTGCTCCACTCAAGCCAAGCCCAGGGGCTTCCCTGATCTCTGACTACCGCCCACCCCATGGAAACCCCCCACTGCCCTTGCTACTGTCTCTGGGCAAGTGAGAGGAGAGGCTGCGTTGGGTACCTGATAATTTGGACTTTTTAATGATCTCCTTGGAGTAGGATTTTCCCTTCTGGCTGTTATAATGGAATCACAGGTGAGAAGAACCTCCTGACACTACTAATTGGTTCCATCAGCTGGAAAATGAGCGAGGACACCTCTGCGCAGAGGAGACATTCACTCAGCACCCACAGGACGGGCAGAACTAGGGGGCCATGACCCCAGGTAGGTGTGTGGGAGCTGATTGACAGCACCCAGCCCAGGAAGAAGGGCAGGAACAGCAGTGCTTGACAGCTGATGCAGCGTTCCCAGGGCCCGTCCCACACCTGGTGAAGGGGAGTGGCTACCGAGGCTTGTCACTCTGACTTGTCATTTCATATGGCCCCCGGCAACTCCAGGAGGCACGCTGATTATCCCTGCATGGTGGGTGGGGAAGCCAAGGCTCAGAGATGGAGGGACTTACCCAGGAGCCATGGCTGATAAATGCCCTCCTATCCTCTCTATATTCCCCTCTTGCCACTCCCAGGTGTCAGCACGGCCCTTCCCTCACCACCCAGGAGGCTGCCAGAAAGCTGCAGAGCGCCAAAATGCCATCACAAAACCCCAGCAAGGCTGGGTGTGTACCTGTAGTCCCAAGTATACAAGTAAGTACACCTGCCAAGGTGCACCTGTAGTCCCAAGCACACTCAGGAGGCTGAGGTGGGAGGATCACTTGAGCCCAGGAGTTCTGGGCTGCAGTGAGCTATGATTGTGCCTGTGAGTAGGCACTGCACTCCAGCAACACAGTGAGACCCCATCTTAAAAAAAAAAAAAAAAAAAAAACCCAAGCACAAGACCCAGCAATTCTACTCTCCACTATCTACCCAAGAGAAATGAAGACTTGATGTGTCCACATCAAGACTTGTACACTAATGCTCATAACAACATTATTCATAATAGCTAAAAAGTAGAAACAACCCATACGTCCATCAACTGAGGGCTGGATAAATCAAATGTGGTCTCTCCATACAATGGAATATTACTCAGCTGTTAAAAAGGCATGAAGTTCTGATACATGTGAAGACATGGATGATCTTTGAAAACAGCACGTTTGGTGAAAGAAACGCATCATAAATGACCACATGTTACATAGTTTCATTTATATGAAATGCCAAGAATAGGTAAATCCAGAGAGACAGAAAGGTTAGTGGTTGCCATGGATCGTGTGTGTGTGTGTGTGTGTGTGTGTGTGTGTGTGTGTGTCACTATTAATGAGGGAGTTTCCTTTTGAGGGAAATGATGAAAATGTACTAAAATTGATTGTGTGCTAGTTGCAAACTCTGTGAATATCCAGACAACCATTGAATGATGCACTTCCAGTGTGTGCCTTCTGCAGTATGTAAATTACACCTCACTAAAGCCATTACACTGTCTACCCACCAGTGTGTACAAAAAGTTTGTGAGTAGACCCCTGTCCCGGGTGTCTGTGATTCATGCCTTGAACCTGTGGTCAGGGGAAAACTGAGCTGGGGGCCACCCCAGACCTTCAGAATCTCCCACCAGAGCTGGGCAGGGCCACGTGGCATAGCCCAGAAAGCAGTTTAGGGAAGCTATCACTCAGGACCCTCTGGGCAAATCCCTGACTCTCTTCTGTCGTGCAACCCTCATTGAATGTCCTCTTGCTGAGGGCTTATGGCTTTCCAGACCCTGTGCTGGTGCTGGGGACATTGTGGGGAGCAAGAAACACTCCCCATCTCCAGGAAGCTGATAGATGGGGGTGGTGGCAAGGAGGACACGACAGCCGCTTGTGATGTTGCCACTATCAAGGCAAGCATGTAGGGAGGGGCCCCTAACCCAGCCCAAGGCCTGGACATTCTCCCAAGAAACAGATCTGCAGGCAGAGACTCGAAGGAACTAAGGAGAAGTAAAGTGACTCAGGGCAGAAAACTATTTCAGTATTCCATGCAGGTATGAAGGCCTGGAGGCTCATGAGAGTGTGGCAAATTCAGAGGAAGGAAAGGGGGAAGGTGGGAGGCTGAAGTGGGAGGATGGCTTGAGGCCAAGAGTTTGAGAACAGCCTGGGCTACATAGCAAGACTCCCTGTATCTATGAATAAAGTTTTAAAAAAGTTAGCGAGGTGTGGTGGTGGGCACCTGTAGTCTCAGCTACTTGGGAGGCTGAGGTGGGAGGATCACTTGAACCTAGGAGATAGAGGCTGCAGTAAGTTGTGTTTGTGCCACTGCACTCCAGCCTGGGAGACAGGGCAAGACCCTGGGGGGTGGGGCGGAGAGTGGAGGGAGGGAGAGAGAGAGAGAGAAAGAAAGAAAGAGAGAAAGAAAGAGGGAAGGAAGGAAAGAAAGAAAAAGACAGCAAGAGAAAGAAAAAAAGAAAGAAAAGGAAGAAGGAAAGAAAGAGAAAAAGAGAGAAAGAGAAGGAAGGAAGGAAAGAAGAAAGAAGAAAGAGAAAAAGAAGGAAGGAAGGAACGAAAGAAGGAAAGAAAAAAGAAAAAGAAGAGAAAGAAAAGAAAGAGGGTAGAGAGAGAAAGAAATAAAGAGAGAAAAGAAAGAAAAAGGGGACAGAGAAAGAAAGAAAAAGAAAGAAAGAAAGAAAGAGAGGGAGGGAGGGAAGGGAGCGACTCAGGAAGCCCCCCAGGCTCTGTGAGGTGGGGGCTGAAAGGGGGCGACATGGAACAGCCCATGGCCAGCACAGCCAACACTGCAGACATGACCTTCCCCGAGGAAGAGCCAGCTCCGGGCACTTCCCCTGCCCTGTAGGCTCTTCTCTGGTCTGGGGCTCTGGAGATTCTGCAGGGGTCTCCAGGCCCACTTAGCTAGGGTCCCCTGACCCTACCCCCATCACCTCACTGGCCCCCTCCCAGCCACTCTCCCTTGCCCTGTAGGTGCTAAACACAGCAGAGGGAAAAGCAAGACTAAATTTTAATGAGACATCTCTGGGATGTCTTAAGCTGCATTTAAAAGCCCCTAAGCTTCCTGAGACAGAGGTGGGGGGACCTGCATTAGGAAGGGTAAATATTTACAACTCCACCTGAAAAGCTGAGCCCATTTTTCATGCAGGATTTTAACAATATAGATCACTGCGAGAGAGAGAGACATAAATATAGGGAAATGAAATCACGGGAGGTTGCAGTACCAGGGTCCTGAATTATGGATATGAACCTGTCCCAAACTTCTTGTTTTTAATTAAAAAGCCCTTTTCAGTAATTCCATTAAGAGGCGGCTGTGGTTCGAGAGTCTCTCGCTCGGTCTCTTTAAATTATGAAATGTCCCATCGGCCCCTTCAAGGTTCAGGGGCTGGAGGACAGAAGTTAGGGGGATGTTAGGATTCCAGAGGCCATGACTCAGGTCTTGACTCTGGGCCCTGAGCCCTTCACGGCCATTGCGCTGCAGCCAGACTGTGAACCTGCTGTGCACTGGAGACACCCATCTCCATCACCTCTCGCTGCCCATGACACCAGGGTGAGGTCAGGATGATGCACTGAGTTTACAGAGTAGAAGCAGCTGAGGCTCAGAGAGGGAAAGGGACTGGCCCAAAGTCACACAGCCAGGAAGAGGTGGAGCTGGATCTTGGAGCTAGGACCACGTGATGCCAAGTCTTGTGCCTTTGCTACCTCTCCCCAGCACAGAGAGGGACTGGAGTCCTTGTCCTGTCCCCTGGAAGGGCCTTGGTGAGGGACAGAAAAACCCCAGGGCCTGATCAGCACAGACCTGGGATCCAAGGAGAAGGGCCCTGTTGGCAGCACATCACACATTCACTCAACAAGTGTTCTCTGGGCTGGGCGCAGTGGCTAACACCTGTAATCCCAGCACTTTGGGAGGCTGAGGCGGGTGGATCACTTGAGGTCAGGAGTTTGAGACCAGCCTGGCTAACATGGTGAAACCCCATCTCTACTAAAAATATAAAAATTAGCCAGAAGTGGTGGCGCATACCTGTGGTCCCAGCTATTTGGGAGGCTGACACAGGAGAGTCGTTTGAACCTGGGAGGCGGAAGTTGCAGTGAGCCAAGATCATGCCCCTGCACTCCAGCCTGGGTGACAGAGTGTTCCAAAAAAAAAAAAAAAAGAAAAAGAAAAAGAAAGGTTATCTGAGCACCTGCTCTGTGTGAGGAGCTAGGGAATTGGAGTACCCTCCTCTCTGTCTGTCTGCCTCCTCCTGGAAGCCTTCCCTGATCACCCCAGCCATTATTCCATCTGTCATTCATCCTTCCAGTTGCTACCCAGGCCCTCACCTCATACCCATCCTTCCACTCATCTATTCTGTCCATCCATCCATCCATCCATCCTGAAAAGGAATTAACTCATCTCAAGCCATTACTATCAAGCCATTACCATGTGTCACTCAATGTGCCTCTCTCATTGAATTTTCATGGCACTTCTGCCAACTAAGGTCTATCGGTTCCATTTTACAGATGAAGAAACTGAGGTTCTGAGATGTGTAAATTGCTTCTCCAAAGGCAAGGGACTGGAGAGCTAGTTGCACACTTCTAGGCATGGTGACAGGCTGTTGTTGGTGAGGTGTTTGGGTCAGAGAAGAGAGATCTTCCAAACCATACCAGGCGGGTGGGCTGCCTATTCCCCCTTTCCTGCCTCCACCATGTGGGGGCTTACCCAGCCTCTCCCGCCTGGCTCCTAGGCGAGGCTGCCATGACCGTCTCCTGCCCCCAGAGTGGTGCAGGGAGAGGCAGGCCCCCAAACACAGGGGGCTATTGTGCCCCTCCCAGGAACACAGGCACCCCATTGTCTGGAGGAAGCTGCAGGTGGGTTCCAAGCTGCTCCTGAGCCCAGTGCCTGTCATCTGGCTTTGATTGTCACCATTGTGTGGCCACAGGGATCCTTTGTCCCCAACAGGCTCTCTCCTCCTGCCCTCCCCTCCCCTCACCCTAATCATTGTGTGTGGCACTCGGGATGGTAGAGGGATTAGGGAGGGGTGGGGGAGCACAGTCCAGAAACCCCCAAACATCACATCCCCTCTCCGAGCCTCAGTTCCCTCATCTGTAAAAGGGGAAGATAATTTCTGCCATGCCTCCTCCATATTGGAGACCATAGTTGGGAGCTTAGAGGTTATTCTGAGTACGGGTTTGGTCCTAGCTCTGTTATCTGTGGGGCCTCCACGCAAGCCATTTGCCCTCTCTGAACCTATTTCCGCATCTGCAAAGTGGAAATCAAAGAGGGCTTGGCTCGGAGGAGACAAGGCATGTACAGCACTTGACTCAGAGGCTGTTCTAAGAGAAGCAGCGGCCTCTGAGCACCAAGGAGCCTGTGCCAGTGCAGGGCATTCTGCTTTTTCTACTGCACTTCCCAACCATCAAAGCCCTTCCTTAGGCCATCTCGGGTCTTAGCCCAGAGAAGTTCAGCAAGATATCTAAGGGTCACACAGCAAAGGAGTCATCAGCCAGGTTCACAGACTCCTGTCCTAGGCTGTTTTTCCTCCAGAACATGAGGCTTCAGCGGAGCTTTAGGCATCTGGTGGGCGGGGGCTGGATGGGGCTCTGCATCCAAGGGTGGTCTCATGAGGGGTGCTCCTGGCCGGAGCACATCACAGCGTGGTGTACTTGGCAAGGGCAGGGACTTGATGGCACCCCCAGTGTCCGAAGAGTTTCGGCCCATTGTAGGGGCTCAATAGGCGGACAGGTGCTGTGTCCTGGGAGCCCCGGAGAGGCTCCCAGATTTGGAAATGGCTGGGCGGGGTCCAGTCCAGGATGAAAGGCCCTGCCACTGCTGTCCCTGAGGACAGAGAGGGCTTAGGGTGACAGATGCACCCCTGTGGGGAGGCAGGAGGGTGGACAAGACCACAGGTGTCAGATCCGTCCAGCAGTGGGCACCCTGGTCTGTGGTCACTGAGGACTAAGGTCTGTGTGGTGACTTCTGCTGCCGCAAGGCCTCTTCTCAGGATCTTGGTGGATGAGGGGAGTGGCCTGGATGACTCAGAGACTCAAGGATGAGTGCAGCAGTCACCAGCAGCCAGTGTCCAGCAGGGTGTCTCAAGCCTTGGCACACAGTTACAGTCACAAGGGGAGAGTGCCACAGGGATCCAGCAAGGCCATCTGGCTGGTGTCACGGAGACACACACAGGCCACCCGGATGATGTCACAGAGACAGATAGTGTCACATCGACTGCCCAGGCTCCTAGAGGAAGTGTCACACACAGTCTGATTTACAGTGTCCTGGGACAGTGTCTCCATTCACTCACAGGGTCACCTGGACCGTGCCTTGCAGACACATCCTCAGTGTCACAGAGATACACATGGAATCCCAAACAGATAGAGAAGAGAGTGTCTGCAGGACAGCAGCAGCAGACAGCGGCACAGACACAGGTAAGCAATGCCCATCCACCCGCCAGGGTCAACTGGACAGTGTCCCACCGGCATAGATAAACTGCATCACAGACAAGAGAGGCACCCAGCAGTGTCCGCACACACGGACAGCCACATTGTGTCTGGTACAGTGTCACCCCAGTAGACAATGTCCCACGGCATCTGCTGGCATGATGCCCCTGACATAGTGTGACACAATGTGGGACCCTATCACATGTGCATGTGTGGCCAGGACCACACACTCACATGCACACACACACATACACATGCACACATGCACATACACACACACAGACACACACATATACCTGCACACGCACACACACACACATACACACGTGCGCACATACACTCCCTCCCACCACAGGTCCAGGGCAGAGGGCCGGGACCTCCCCTGGGGACGCAGACCTGAAGTTGGGCCCTGGCCCCTCCCTCCCGCATGTGTACCCTCCCTTCTCTGAGTCACAGCTCCTCCCTGAGAGAATGGCCACCCGCCAGGTAACAGGGCTTCAGTGAGACATGAAAGTCTGACATTTGCAGTGGGATTCTGGCGATGGAAGGCCCAGCCTCGGGGTGAGGCACAGCAGGTCTCTGCTTCTCTATAGCAGGCCTTGGACGGGCAGTGCTGGCGAGGTCACCATGGCGTGGAAGCCTCTCAGGGACTTCAGAGGCTGGCCTTGGATGGGGAGCGGTGTGGAATGGAGGGGCCCAAGATCACCCCCTCGGCCTCCCCAGCACCCCCCTGGCCATGAGCAAGGATAGCTAGGAGATGGCATCACCTTGGACCTGGACTACCTGCTACTTAGAGGACCCAGCTGAGCCCCCTCCCACAGGGGACGTGCCCACCGGGAGCCTGCCCCTCTCCTGACCACATCCAGAAGCTGAGATCCTGGAATCCCCTTCTCCAACAGCCCTCAGCCCCCTTTTGTGGCCTGGAGGGGCCCTTCCCTAAGCCCATCCAAGGTCCATGCTCCCAGGGCAAATCTGCCACCAGTAAGAGTAGGCCTCTTGGCCAAGGGGCAGCCATTTCAGGGGGTGGGTGTGTCTGGAGCTGGGCCTGGCGGGCTGGCATCTACATACGTGTAAGCAAGGTCTTCCCAGTCCTGGCTGCAGCCCATGTTGGGAAGAGAGGGCTGGGTGGCCTGGGGCCAGGGCCTCCATGCATACCAACTCTAGACCCTGCAAGTGTCAGGGGTAGATCTGGTGGGAAGCTAGGCCCCAGGACTGGACTGGGCAACCCTCAACAAGAAGTGTTTGGGCTGGGCGCGGTGGCTCACGCCTGTAATCAAAGCACTTTGGGAGGCCAAGGTGGGTGGATCACTTGAGGTCAGGAGTTTGAGACCATCCTGGCCAACATGGTGAAACCCCATCTCTACTAAATATACAAAATTAGCTGGGCGTAAGTGGTGGGCACCTGTAATCCCAGCTACGCGGGAGGCTGAGGCAGAAGAATCACTTGAACCTGGGAGGCGGAGGTTGTGGTGAGCTGAGACGGTGCCACTGCACTCCAGCCTAGGCAACAGAATGAGACTTTGTCTCAGGAAAAAAAAAAAAAAAAAAAAAAGAAGCCTGTTTGTTGGCCAGGAGTGGTGGCTCATGCCTGGGAGGACTTTGGGAGGCTGATGTAAGCAGATTGCTTGAGTCCAAGAGTAGTTCCAGACCAGCCTGGGCAACATGGGGAACCCAGTCTCTACAAAAAATACAAAAATTAGCCAGGCATGTTGGTGGGCGCCTGTAGTCCCAGCTACTTGGGAGGCTGAGGCAGGATAATGGCTTAAACCTGGGAGGCGGAAGTTGCAGTAAGCCAAGATGGCACCACTGCACTCCAACCTGGGCAACGGAGTGAGACTCCATCTCTAAAAGAAAAAAAAAAATTAGCTGGGGATGATGGTGTGCACCTGTGGTCCCAGCTACTTGGCAGGCTGATGTGGGAGGATCATCTGAGCCTAGGAGGTTGAGGCTGCAGTGAGCCATGACTGCACCAATGCACTCCAGCCTAGGTGATAGAGTAAGACCCTGTCAAAAAAAAAAAAAGAGAAAAGAAAGAAAGAAAAAAAGAAGAAAAAAGGAAAAAGAAAAAAAAGAAAAGAAGCCTGCTTCTCAGGAGCAAACTCCTTTACCTGCCAAGAAAAATTCCAGGCCTCCTCTGTCCAGGCTTAAATGAATTCAGGCTCAAAGCACCCCAGCCCTGCCATAGGACCCCCTACCTGACCCAGGGATTCCAAACCAGAGTCTACTGGTCAACCCAAATATAGGTGCACAGGGAATATGAATCTAGAGTTCCTCTAGCAGCTGTGGGGCCATTGTTGGACAGGGCAGACAATCTAGCCCAGGCCAGGGCTCAAGCTTGTACAATCAGGACCACTAGGAACAGTATGAGACTCAGAAACCCCATCAGGCCTGGGTTCAAATCCTGACTCTGCATGGCACCAGCTATGTGACCTCGGGAAAGCTATTGAGACTCCCTGAGCCTTAACTTCCCTTCTTTTGGAAACTGGAGGGCAAATATGCCTCCTTAGGATGTCGCTAGAATCAAATATAATCATAGCTTTGAATTCTCCCTGTATCCAAAGGCTATACAGAGGTCCTTAGCAAAGTGTTTGTTGAATGAATGATTTTAAAGGACGATCTGAAAAGAGGTGGGGGAGGGGGGCATCAAAGGAAGCTATAGATCTCAGCCCAGCCCCCAGCTCCCAAATCCCTCCCACTACACAGCCTGGGTCTCGGTGCAGCAGCAGCTGCAGTCCCTTCCTGGGGCAGGGACCCCCTTCCTCTGCTCTGAGCCCCTCCCCGAGCTGCAGGAGGCACAGACACATGTTCGGAGGGGGCATTATCTGTGCTCAGTTGACTGTAAACGTTTAAGCGGAATTGACTGTGTACTCAGCCACTTTCAAACACAACTAATCTTCATCGGGGCGACGGGAAGTGAAATATGTTATTGTCGGTGGCAGTAAATTACCCGTGCCAGACCTGGCGAGTGAGGCATTACGGGCCATGGCCGGCGCACTCCTTCACCCGGCCGCCACCCGCCCGCAATTCATTACTGCAAACGACCCTGGTCATCTCCTTGCCAGGCCTGGGGACGTGAGGCTGGCCACCAGCCTCCCAAGGCCTGGACCCCACCCACCTTGGGCAGCAGGTGGGGAAGAGGGCTGAGGGGCCAGAGCCTGGCATTGATGCCTGGGCAGGAGATGTGAGAAGACCTTTGCTCATCAGCTTCTAGGTCACCGACCAGATGGGGAGACTGAGGCACAGCAGAGAAAGGGATTTGATCCAAGGTGCAGCTCTGCCACTTTCTAAGCCCCAGTTGCGGCACCCATAAAATGGGAATTCATTTATTGTTTAACATTTTTGCAAATCTCTGTAATGACTGGCTTAATAGAACACAGCTGGATTCTCATATGTGCTTCTGCATTCAGCTTGTTGCAACATGTTTTGGTTTAAGTGTGGGAAGAATATCTGGCTTCACACAGATATTTGGCTCAAAAAGGAAAGAGTATTTTAATAGCCTTCTCAGATAATTATGGATATCCTTCTTGGATGCTAAACCAGATCTTCACAAGTGGTAGTTTCTCAATGGTTTGTTACAATATGGTATCTGAAACCACATCAATGAGCTCTTCCTACTCTGTTAAAACCCACTGGTCTGCTTTGCACTTTGAATGGGTCTTTTATTCATTTTGTAACATGATGCATTGGTCATTGGAAGAAATACTGGTTTACTGAATTATGCATCTCTTCTAGATGATGTCACATTTCATAATGCAATATCCAAAAAAGTCACATTCACTAATATACCACCAGTCTCTGGGAAAGTATTTAAGCAGAAAGCTGTCACACCCACGGTGGCAGACACAAGTTCTCCAAAATTCTAATTTTTGCTTGCAAGTCAAATTTTATCATCGGCAACAAATACTGTCACTTGACAGGCAACTTTGTTCATTTTTGAGAGAATATCTGCCAATGTCCAAGTCTGGAAGGCTATAGTTTGTTGGTTGGTTGTTCTTTCAAGTACAAATAGTGTTCCATGAAGAGTGGCTAGCGCAGCTTGCAACACAATCACACGGTGCTTGTCTCAAGCAACGACGGAGCCAGGAGAGGGGGTTCTTGTACATACTTCCCATTTTGTCACACAGAATATTTAGAAATGGTATGTTCAAAGGTTGAGATTTTTTTAATTAATAACTTTAAATTTTCTTTTTTCTTTTTTTTTTGAGACAGGGTCTTGCTCTATCGCCAGGCTGGAGTGCAGTAGCGTGATCTCAGCTCACTGCAACCTCTGCCTCACGGATTCAAGCGATTCTCCTGCCTCAGCCTCCCAGGTAGCTGGGACTACAGGCGCCCACCATCACACCCAGCTAATTTTTGTGTTTTTAGTAGAGACAAGGTTTCACCATGTTGACCAGGCTGGTCTCGAACTCCTGACTTCAAGTGATCCTCCCACCTCAGCTTCCCAAAGTGCTGGAATTACAGGTGTGAGCCACCACGCCCAGACCCTTTAAATTTTCATCAAGGGCATTCTTAAGTGAAACTGGCTTTTTCCCCAAGAGTATTTAAGATGAAGAAAGAGATGATTTCTCTCCCAGTGTGGTTCCACTGCTCTGGTCGATGCTACGAAGCCAGCAGTTGTAGCCACCCATGACTTTTTCACCCTGAGTGCAAATGTCAACATGGTGAAAAAGGCCAATAATATCTTTGTATTGTCTGTCGC
This sequence comes from Pongo abelii, assembly GCF_028885655.2. Lineage (NCBI taxonomy): Eukaryota > Metazoa > Chordata > Mammalia > Primates > Hominidae > Pongo > Pongo abelii. The sequence continues at coordinate 108,405,413 of NC_071995.2, read as the reverse complement.
CATGCTACCCTGAATGTACCCGATCGTGTCTGCATCTCCACAGCTAGGAGGGTCAGGCCTGGCAAGTACTTTGATGAAAGGACATCTTTGCATTATGATGAAAATAGTTTTGACCTCCCAGACACTCTGAAAGAGTCTTGGGGACCCGCAGAGGTCTGTGGACCACACTTTGACAATCACTGATTCTTCCAGGGCTGCCAGGGGTGTTGGAGGTTGTGGATGACATCTGATGAAAAGAAAGACCATAATAAATGGCTCTACATCATCGGGTACTGTACCACCACCTCTACCCCCATTATCTGGGCCTCCTCCCCATTTTGGGGGCAAATGTCTTCTATCCCCATACCTAGCCCCTTTCCCAATTCCAACTCTGGCTGAGGCTGCAGGTGAAAACATTTTGGCTCCTTCAAAACCCCCTTCAAAAGTCAACTTCTTCCTGAAGTCTTCCCAAACATAAGCCTTCAATGGGGATCATGTCTCCCTCCTCTACGGCTCCAGTCCACTCTGTCATCTTCCTCATGGCCTCATCTCATTCTCAGCACCCTTCCTTGGACATAAGAAACCCTCAACAGACTCCTTTTGATCAAAAGGAATGAGGATAGGGAAAGCGTGACTCCTTCCACGGCTGGGGCTGATGAGTGAAATTGACTAACCCATGGTTAGCAGGCCAAAGGATTCTGGGAGTTCCTGCAATCAATTTCAGAGCATGGGCATATTCCCAAGAACTGAGGACCGGGAGCCAGCACCACAGGGGGACTGGGACCAGAGGGACCTGGTGGAGAGATAGGGTTACAAGTTCTCCAAGGGCTGACCTAGCCCAAACTGTGACTCTGATGAAGCTTACATTTAGGATCCTTCTTGCTGTGTGACCTTGGGCAAATCACTTAACTTCTCTGGGCCTCCATGTCCTCATCTGTCAAGTGAAGTTTGGGCCAATCCCTAGCACTCCTTACAGCTCCCCGTTCTGTGAGTCAATGATCTGCCTGAGCTAAAACATGATGTTGACACTCCAACCACCTAGGAGAAGGACAGTCAAGCTTTCTGGGCTGCTGACATTGGAACATAGCACGATGTTGACATTCAAATGTTCTATGACATCATCCGATGACATGCACACATGCCATAATGCTAACACGTGAAAAGCCCATCATGCTGACATTCAAACGTGCTGTTGCTGACATTGAATGCTCTCTGACATCATTCACTCAGCCAGCATTAACTACAGCCAGCTATGTGCCAATCACGCCAACAGCCTGGGAAACCTCTGAGTCCATAAGGAGTCCCTTCTCAGAACTTTCCTCTCCGAGAATCTAGACCCCATAGCAGCCTTGGGGAGTGGCTTAGTGGGGCTTGAGCTGCCCTGCCTCAGTCCATTCTCTTATGTGCGGAATGGATGTTGTCTCAACATAATGGAAGTGGGATTTTATGACGCTCCTTCCAGCCAGACTCAATCTCATGAAAATCCAGAGCTGTCAATTGGGCCTGGTGGCATGTGTCTGTAGTCCCAGCCACTTGGGAGGCTGAGGCAGGAGGACCGCTTCAGCGCCAGGAGTTCGAGGCTGCTGGGAGCTATGATCGCACCACTGCACTCCAGCCTGGGTGACAGAGTGACACCCTGTCTCAAAACAAAAACAAAAACAAAAACAAATCCAGAGCTGTCACTGGTCAGGCCCCACTCCCCAAGATTCCCTGCTCCCTCTCTGCTTTCCACCCTGGACCTTACTGGCTGGAACATGTGAGTGGGGGGCATCCAGGGAAAAATGTCCTGACCTCCTCCTCCTGCCCTGTACCCCCATCCCTATTGGCTGAGGCTGGGCAGGGGAGGTGGTGAGTATACAGATACCCACTTCTCACACCCCAGGCTGCTGCCCAGGCAAAGCTTCCAAGACCCGGATTGGCCTTGCCTCTCCTGCCTTTAAAAAAAAAAAAAAAAAAAAAAGGAAAAGAAAAGAAATTCCTGCAACTTGAACAATCATTGTGTTGGATTTGGGAGATGTTATTCCTAGTGACAGACAAGGGCAATTATCTGCAATCCGCCAGCAGTTTTAGCCTAATTTCATTACTGCCGTGCAATTCTCCCTGAGCTGCTAGTCTATCAATGTCTTGCAGAACGGATTAGCGGGCACTTTCTTCATCTTCAAATGAATTTTAGTTGTCATGCCCTTGATGAATAGAGCAGGGGCAGGTGGCTGACCTGGGCCAGGGAGTGGCCAGGGAGTGGCCAGGGGGTGGCAGGCCAGCACCCTCCAGTCCTGGTGGGAGGTGAGGTGGTGGGCGGTGGTCCTGGGGGTGAGTGGAGGGAAAGTACTTGAGTGGTCCAGCCCTCCCAGACCCCTCCACGCCCAGGGTTTGAGGGCTGCTTGGACTTGTGTGCTGGGGTCTTGCACACTGAGAACCCCATCTAGGACTCCTTCCCAGATGTTGGGCTGAGAATACCGGAGGGGTTCTTTCCTTGATGGTTGCTGCTGACTGACATCCAGGCCCTCCCAACACCCCATTAAAACCCCAAACACCCAAACTCCAGCTTCCAGTCTGCTTCCCTGAGACACTGTGGACCTCACAGGAGCAGGGGCCAGAGCTGTCTTGTGGCCGCTGTGTCCCCAGAGTCTGGCTCGGAGGAGATGCTCAGACAATGTTTGTTGCAGGACAAATGATTCTCAGTTCTGCAGCAGCTTGGGCTGGGGCCTGGTGCAGGCCTGGCACGTGGCAGGAGCCCAATCACTATTAGACAAATGGCTGGTAGTACGGGTGGCTTATTAGAAAGAGGGTGGAAAAGGGAGGGAGGGAGTGCTTTGTGAGCCCCTACTACACATCAAGCACCGTGCTGGGGACGCTGCTGATGTGGTGTCATTTCATCTCAGAGAGGTGAAGCCGCTACATCCAGGGCATAAGCAAATAAGTTGGAAATTGGCAAACCCAGGCGTCTCTGACATCCTTGCAACTCCCAAGTAGCTCTGTTTCGGGAGTGCTGGGCGTGAAGTGAGATTCTTCTCATGGGCAGGGTGAGGCCTCATGGGACTTGGGGTCCGCAACATGGGGTGAAGTCTCTGCCTGGTGAAGACCCCCTCTTGCCCACTGCCACCCAGAAGCCTCCTCCCATAAAACACTTCTCCAAATTTCTGGGAAGAAGGGCTGCAGTAGGCTTTTCCCTTTTACCATTGGTCTGTTCTCTTGTTCCCTGCCTGGCTCTTTACCCTGGGAAGCTGACCTCCATAGACAGCATCCGGGGGCAACTTATCCTCTAACTTTCAGGTGGAATCATCCAATGGGAGGCTGGGAGCGGGCAGAGGGAGAGTTTGGGGTGTCTCTGCCCAGCTCAGCTGGATTAAGTGCTGCATTCCTGGCAATAATCTGTCCCTTTGTGACGAAGGCTCCTGCTCACCTGGTGGCACCCCTCTCCGTGGCTCCAGCTCCTAGTGGGATCTGGTAACTCCGTTTCTGCCCCATCAGACCTTGGAAATGAGAAGGGGGGTCCTTGCTGTTTCCAGACCCTGAGGGTCTCACCATCCCTGTTTGGTTTGCAACTGTTTACAGAACTCCCTTTACTAAACTCTCTTCGCTGGTACCATCCCAGTGGAATGCCATGTCCTGCTGGGATACTGACTGGGGCTTGGGGGAGACTATAGTAGCTCACTGTGACAGCAGCTTCTGTTGACCCTGCACCTGCTCTGTGCAGGCACCGGGCTGGGCCATGGGCTCACATCAACCCTTCGGAGACTCCCAGCAGCTCACCAGGACCGCACTATTTACAGAGAAGGATACTGAGGTTCAAAGAGGCAAGGAGACCCTTAGGGCACTGCTTGGGGAAGTGGGGGCTTGGGGTTATTATTCGCCTGTCTCGCTGGCTTATCATCTTAACCCATATGATGCACACACTTGACTCTTTGCCCTGCCAGAAACCGTAGCCAGCAGACGTTGGTCTTCCTTAGACCAGACATTCTCTTTCACCCTCAGATGGCAGCCACCATGGATCCCTGAGGCTTCCTTGGTCTCCAGCTGTCTTCCACATCAGCAGCGGAAAGTCAAGCCCTAGAGAAGGAGGCTCCCTCCACAGCAGCCGCCCCATCAGCCCCCGGTACCCCCAGAGTGCCTGCTCTCCTCCCGGAACTTCCTCCAGTAGAAGGAAGATCCCTGGATAAGGGTCAGTCCAGCCCCCCACTTTACATGTGGGGAAACTGAGGTTCAGAGAGGCAAAAAGGTCTTGCTTGAAGCCAAGAGGGAGTCACGCAGAGCTGGCCCCGATCAAGAGAGCCGAGTGGACAACCCCAGTCTTGCAAAATGAGTCTCAGACCCGCCACAGCTGAGCCTCCTCCCCCACTTTCCAGTTCGGTTTTTTCTATGGGCACCTGGGAGACTCTCCCAAGTTATCGATCGCCGGGGCGGCCTTCAGTCAATATGGTGCACTTTACTAATTAATCTTTTCCACATAATTGCGGGAAATCATTGGTTGGTGTGAAGTGGGAGGTTGGAGAGGCAGCCTTTGTCCCCGACCTGCCCAGAGCATCTTCTGGCAGATCCTACCCGCCTGTCCCTCACTCTTCTCTGTCTCCTTCTGGGGCAGATGATCCACCTCCTCCAGAATCCTCAGCCAGGACTCCTGCCAGCCGTCCTGGCACTGCTCTGGATGTAGCAGGGAACACCGGGAGCAGGACGGTTCTGGGTCAAATCTCGACTTTGGCAATTATTCACTGTGCAACTGCAGACACATCATTTAACCTCCCTCAGCCTCAGCTAAAAAAACAGACTAGAACTTATGATCTGCATCACAGGCTGCTTACAAGACAAAACAGACCAGGTGCCATGGCTTACTCCTATAATCCCAGCACTTTGGGAGGCCACGTCAGGAGGATCACTTGAAGCCAGGAGTTCAAGACCAGCCTGGGCAATATAGTGAGACCCTGTCTCTACAAAACAATAAAAAATAAAAAATTAGCCAGGTGTGGTAGTGTGTGCCCTATAGTTCCAGTTACTTGGGAGGCTGAGGCAGGAGGATTGCTTGAGCCCAAGAGTTGGGAGGCTGCAGTGAGCTATGATGGTACCACTGCACTCCATCTTGGGTGACAGAGTGAGACCCTATCTCTGAACAGCAAACAAAAAAGATGAAAACATGCCGGGTGCGGTGGCTCATGCCTGCAATCCCAGCACGTTGGGAGGCCGAGACAGGTGGATCACCTGAGGTCAGGAGTTCCAAACCAGCCTGGCCAACATGGTGAAACCCGTTTCTACTAAAAATACAAAAATTAGCCAGGTGTGATGGCTCACATCTGTAATCCCAGCTACTCGGGAGGCTGAGGCAGGAGAATAATTGGAACCCGGGAAGCAGAGGTTGCAGTGAGTCAAGATCGCGCCCCTGCACTCCTGCCTGGGCAACAGAGTGAGACTCCGTGACACACGCACACACACGTACACACACAATGAAAACAAAAGAAGGCATTTTAATACTAATTTAAAATATGACCTCTACAGCTAATAACAGCAACTCCAGCAGCTAACGCTAAACGAGGGCTTTGCCACATTCCAGGTACTGTTCAGAGTGTCTGATAGGTACTATGATTAGTCCCCTTGTATAGAAAGGGAAACTGAGGTTCTGGCCTGAGGTCACACAGCGAGAGGCAGAGCCCCAATCTCTGGCTCAGTGTGTAAGAAGCTGATCACCACCTCATGCTGTGTCACCAGGCCCAGGTGAGTGTCCTGCATAGAGCAATGTCCAAGGAGCCAGCTCTCCACTGTGCCCATCTTGAAAGCAGCAAGGAGGTGGGGGTGGGTGTCAGGGGTGGGACAGGGCTCAGAGGCAGCACCCAGGGCTTTCCTCTCTAAGTCCCCTTGTCCCAAAACTCAGGGCCTTCCTCAAAAAGCCCGAGGGAATTCTCTGGCTGGGTAAACTCAGGGTCCCCAGGAGCCTCTCCAGCCCCCACAGTCATTAATCATAACTGAACTCTCCTGGATGAAGTGTCCCATCCCTTTGGAGTTTCTGTCTCCTAGATATCACTTAATAGATATCCTCATCGGGCCATATATACCTGCTCCTGATAAACCTCTATGACTTTAATGAACTAAATAGCAAATTACTTTTTTATTCAAGAATGAAATTTCATCATATTCATAATTCATATTTTATTTCAGACATCTGCTGCTGATTACATTACATTTAACTAAAATTAGATGATGCTCAGAATGCAATTAAGACTCTGCCAAATTCTTCGGCCCACCAATGCCGGCGGAGCGCAGCGGGGGCCGCGAGGAACCTAATATGTAATTAGGAGCTATTTTCTAGCTGTTTTTAAAGTCTGAAAATTAGCTGCCTTTATTAATCACACAGACAAATATAAAGTGGAACCAACGCTCGCTGAAATTTCTAAAAGGGATTTTTTGTTTAATTATACACCGCAGAGCGCTGAGACTCGTTCTGCATGTTGATTTGTTGTGCACTGACATTTTGACAACTGGTTCTCAATTTGTCTGTCGTAGTTAGGCAACAACAAAGCCGACGGTAATACTTTAACTTTCAAAACCTTCAGTGTGCCGGGGAGAGGGAGAGTGGCATTCCTCACTGTGGGCCCGCGGCTTGGGCTCTCGAAGCCAGAGACACGGGGAGAAGGGCAGGTGAGGGGCGGAGGGGACTCCCAGGACGACGCCAGCTGGGGAGGTGGCTGATGTTCTGGATCGGGAGTTACAGGGCCAAGGAACAAGCCCCTGCTCTGCGGGGTGGCTAAGTGGAAACCCTCCCTAATCTCTGGGCCTCAGTTTCCTCCTCTGCACCAAGAATGGGCTGGAGTCTGAGATCTTCAAGGAGCCTGTAGATGCCAAAACTCTGTCTTCTTTTCTCTGTGTGCTAATGTCTTCTGTGTAGCATCATTTGGCCCCTCGGCCTTACCAGGGGGATCTGATTTTTTTTAGAGACTGTCTCACTCTGTAACCCGGGCTGGAGTGCAGTGGTGCGATCATAGCTCACTGCAGCCTCAAACTCCTGGGCTCAAGCAAGCCTCCCTGCTGAGTAGTACCGGGGTTACAGGTTTGAACTCCCCCGCTCAAGCGAGCCTCCCTGCTGAGTAGCTGGGTTACAGGTGAGAGCCACAGCACCCAGTCTCCAGGGAAATCTTTTATTATCCCAATGTACAGAGGATGCAACTGAGACTCAGTGAGACTCAGCAACTTGTTAACCAACCAGCAGGTGGCCACACCAGAACTCAAACATGGAGCTCACTGACTCCACAATCTGTGGTTCTAACCACTGTATCCGCCTCCCTGGCTCAGGAGCCCTGAGCAAGGGACAGCTCTCTGGGCCTCAGATTCCCTTCTGTGATGCTTGGATGTGGTAGAGTGGCACCCAGCCCTGCTGGGGGCCAGGGACAGAGGGCACAAGCAGGATCACAGCATGAAGCAGGATTGAGCCCCACACAGGGACCCCCAGACTCAGTGGAACTCCTGAGCTCACCCCATTCCCTTGGAGCTTCCTTAGGCCACCCTGTGGGTGAAACTACCCAGTGATGTTCAGAAAGTCCCAGGACAAAGAGTGACTGCCAAGGGGCCCAGATTCTACCCCATGCCCAGACAACAACAATAACAGACGGCTTTTTGTCCCATGTGCCTAGTACTCTGTTGACACTTTATTACCAGCGGTGCAGTGGCTCACACCTGTAATCCTGGCACTTCAGGAGGCCAAGGTGGGAGGACCACTTGAGCCCAGAAGTCCAAGGCCAGCCTGGGCAACATAGAGAGATCCCGCCTCTATGAAAAATTAAAAATTAGCTGGGTGTGGTGGTGTACACCTGTAGTCCCAGCTGCTTGGGAGCCTGGGAGGTCGAGGCTGCAGTGAGCCATGATTGCACCACTGAACTCCAGCCTGGGCAACAGAGTGAGACCCTGTCTCAAAAAAAATTAATATCACCTACACTCCTTCCACGAACCCTCCGAAGTGGATTCACAGCCAGGCTTGGAGCCTCACAGCCTGGATGCAAACCCAACCCCTGCAACTTGCCTGCTGTGGTAACCTTGGCCAGGCTGCCTCAGTTTCCACATCAAGAAAATGAGGAGCTTCAGCACACCCACCTCTCTCGGTTCTGGGGAGGACTGAACAGGATAATTGGGTGTGTGGTCCAGATCAAGCCCTCAGCTGATGGAAGGTACCTGTTACTACCCCATTTGACAGACAGGCACGTTGAGGCTCTGCAGGGAGAAGTGCTTGCTCTAAGGTGCCTGCCGCCAGGTGGGTCTGATGCCACAGCCCATGCTCCTACCCCACCACCATAATGCTTCCCTAATTCCCACCAGGGAGGACTGGGGAAGGGCCTGAGGACCCACTGTGTGGTCTGGGCTGCCCCATCTGGCCATTGTGACCATCTCCAGGGGCTCTCAGGGTGTTTTTACCTTCCGTCTCTCACTTCCTTTTTGCTCCCTGGAGAGAGTGCCCAGCAGCTTTCTGCACGAGCCAAGGCATGGCAGAGCCCACCACGGGGTCTTTTGCCCCTGCTGACTCCAGCCCAGTGGAGCCAGCACCATGACCTGCCCAGGCCTGTTTTTAGGAGCCAGCCCTGCCTCCTCCTCCTCCTGCCCACAGACCCACCTGATGAAAACGCCAACGGAGAAAAGGAGGTTGTTTTGGGTGACAATGAAACTGCCAATAAAATCTCAAACGCAGAGATAGGCAATGACTATTTCACTTATCCTGACAGTTTGAGACTTTGCTGGGGAAGGGAAGTGACAGGCTCCTGCCGACATCAACACCACTTCTTTCGGAGAACAGCCCGTGGGAGGGGGCTTCCCAGGAGACCTGCCTTGCCCAGATGCCAAGCGGGCTGTGGCTGCTGCTGTTGGCAGCAGGGGCTGCGGTCACCCACGAGGAGAGACTGGATACTCTGATTCTATCTGCACCTCCCCTCTGAGCACAGACATATGCCAGGCTCTGGCTGGAGACCACAGAGCCAGAAACAACCAGCAAAACCCCTGCCCTTAGGGTTAGTTTTGTTTTTTTGAGACAAGGTCTGGCTCTATCACTCAGGCTGGAGTGCAGTGGCTCTATCACTCGGCTCACTGTAACCTCTACCTCCTGGGCTCAAGCCTTCCTCCCACCTCAGCCTCCCAAATAGCTGGGACTACAAGCATTCACCACGACACCCAGCTAATTTTTGTATTTTATTGTAGAGATGGGGTTTCGACATGTTGCCCAGGCTGGTCTCGAACTCTTGAGCTCAAGCCATCCTGCCATCCTCCCACCTCAGCCTCCCAAGTAGCTGGAACTATGAGCGCTTACCACAATGCCTGGCTAATTTTTGTATTTTCTGTATAGATGGGGTTTCACCCTGTTGCCTAGGCTGGTCTCAAATTCATGAGCTCAAGCAATCCTCCCACCTCAGCCTCCCAAAGTGCTGGGATTATCCACATGAGCCACCATGCCCAGCCCCTTAGGGTTTATTGGGAGTGGAATCGTGTCCCCCCCCAAAGAGATTTTGAAGTCCTAACCCCGGATCCCCATGAATGTGACTTTATTTGAAAATGAGGTCTTTGCAGATGTAATCAAGTTAAGATGAGGTCATGAGGGTGGGCTGGTGTCCTTATAAGAGGGATTGCCATGTGAAGCCAGACACACAGGGAGAAGGCCATGTGTCAGCAACAGGCCAAGGCTGGAGTGATGCAGCCGCAAGCCCAGGACTGCCGGCTACCACCAGAAGCTAGAAAGAGGCAAGGGATGGTTCCATCCAGTGTCTCAGAGGGCCCCTGATCCTGTCGACACCTTCATTCTAGAATTCTGGCCTCCTGAACCATGACAGAGTAAATCTCTGTTGTTTTTAAGCCACCACATTTGTGGTACTTTGTTATGGGAGCCCTAATCAGAACACCGATATAAAGGGCTTCCATGCCAACTAGGGCACCAGCAAAAGAGGCCCCACCTCCAGCTGGAGACTATCAAAAGAAGGATACATGGCCGGGCACAGTGGCTCACGCCTGTTATCCCAGCACTTTGGGAGGCCGAGGGGTGGGGGATTGCTTGAGCCCAGGAGTTCGAGACCACCCTGGGCAACATAGCAAGAACCCCATCTCTACCAAAAAAAAAGAAAAGGAAAAAATTAGCCAGGCATGCCAGTACATGACTGTAGTTCCAGCTACTTGAGAGGTTGAGGTGGGAGGATGGCTTGAGCCCATGAGTTCAAGGCTGCAGTGAGCTGTGATTGTGCCACCACACAGCAGCCCGGGTGACAGAGTGAGAACCAGTCTCAAAAGAAGGGAGCAGGGTATACCCACTCCTTGAACAGAGTGACAAGGTGGGCTCCAAAACTGAAAGGCTGCTCCAGGCACCTACAAAATCTTCCTATCTGTCACCTCCTCTCCATCTGTCCCTAATGCCACTGCCCCCTCCAGCCATCGTACCTCTCACCTGACTCCTTTCCCCCTGCCCCCTCCATTTATCATGCCACAGCCAGAGAACTTTATAAAGCACCATTATGACCCCACCATCCCTGCCTAACACCCACCCTGGCTCCCCAGGGCCCTCAGGATAAAACTTGCTTTATGTTGGCCTCATACTTACTGTAGGTTCCAACTGAACACAGAACAGCATTTGGATTCTCTGTGCACACCACAATATTGCTCACTTCAGTGCCTTTGCTGAAATGCCCTCTCTCACCTTGTAGCCCAGCCAAAATTCCACCAAGGTACCTCTTCCTCCAGGAAGCCTTCCTTGATCCCACACCAGCCTAGGATATGCACCCCTCTTCTTCCCTGCTCCCATGGTAACTCAGAATCCACTGCTCTTCACTGTCATCATCAGTTTGCTTAGCTTGCTCTGCCCTGTAAGCCCTGGAGGGCAGGGAAGTGTTCATCTGAGCTCAGGCAGTACATCCACTGGCTACCTCTGCCCCAGCCACACTTGGCCCTTGGCCGAGAAGCTGGCCCTTGAAATGAATGCTGGCTCAACCATCAAGACCCAGGCCAGACCACCTGCTGCTTGTGACACTCTGCGAGTGTGACACTCTGCGAGTCCAGGGCTGGAGAAGAGGAACTGACTTTGGGATCAAAGGCTCTGGGCTTGAGCCCCATCTACCTGCTGGCTGGCCTTAGGCACGCTGCTTCCTGTCTCTGAGCTTCATTATCTTTGTCTGTGAAATGGGAACAGCAAGACCTACAAATATGGGGCTGAATTGTAGCCATTATTAATGATTATTATCATCATAATAATGATCAGTTCATTGTAATTGTAATGATTATTTTGTGGGCTTCTGTTTCCAAATCCATGTATCTTTCAAGTTTGCCTTCCCTGCCCAACTGCTCAGACTTGTGAGTCACGCACGCACCCTGGGAGAGTACTCAACGCTCCTATATGTCATTGAATTCTTGTAACTCTTTACATATTTATTTGATATTCTTGTAACTGGATGACATCTCCCTTACCAGCAGGGACTGTGTCATATTTCAGGGGCTCTTGAGAAACTCAGCACCTGCTGCTTGATAGATGTGTGCCCTCACTGCCCACCCAGGCCCTATATTGATCTGAAACACCCCAGGGCCAGGGCCTTGAGTTGAGGAAGAAACCACAGGGTAGAGGTTACAAACTGGATGAGAGGTCAAGCAGACCCTTGTTTCCAGCCAGCTCTGCCCCTAGCAGGCTGTGAGACTGAGGTTCAGCCACTTCACCTTTCTGAGTCTCGAATTTCCCTTCTGCAAAGTGGGGCATAGAATACCTACTTCTCAGGACAGCGCACACCAAAGTGTCTGGCACGTAGCACATGTTAGATGAATGAACAGATATTGAACCTCAGAGTCCTGGGGTTGATCCCAGCTTCACCCCTTCCTGGCTGGGTGATGTCAGGCACACCCCACCACAACTCTGACTGTCAGGTTTCTCTTCTGGGGAATGGAGAGCTCTTGTGAGAATGAAATGAGGTCATGGGTGTTAAGCCTGGCACCAGTGTGTGCAGTAAGTAATGGCTACTATTTCATTGCATTGAATTGTAGAAACGTTCAGACCTGTATTTGTCAGGGCCAGTGCCCCCACGCCCAAGATCTGTGAAACGGAGTGAGGGAGAGGATGCAGACGGGACCTGGCAGCATGAGGCCCTCCCCCAAAATAAGGACATTTCCTAGGCCTGGGGCCTTCCAGCCCATCACCTCAAAGGACTCACTAGTCCGCTGGATGCTGAGAGGAAAGATCTATAAAGGCCCTTCATTCCCTTTGACTAAAGCAAAGATAAGAAGAGAAGCATCCACACCTGCTTCTGACCAACACCTGACCTCCACCTATTCCAAGACCCAGCAGACCCATTCGGAGGGCTGGGCAGGTGGCCTAGGGCAGCCAGATGTACTGAGCTGAGCACGATGGCCATGTTGCAGGCAAGGGGGCCTTTGTCTGTCTACTTTTCTGCTCATTCATTCATTCCTTTATGCATCCATTTATGCATCCTTTATACATCCATTCATGCAGAAAGACTCAAGCTCTTAGCATGAGCCAGGCACTGTGCTAGACTCAGGGGGACCAGTGAGTGGGCTCCGATGCATGCCCTCGGGAAGGTGCAGTTTCCTGGGGAGACAGGCGATGCAACAAGTCAACAAAAGATGGCACATCTGGACATAAAGCAAAGGGAGAGATGGAGGGCAAGAGGGGAGAACTGCATTGGGAGGAGGGTGGGTCAGGGCAGGCTTTTGGAGGAGATGAGTGGTAAACTGAGGCCAGGTGCCAGCCAGGTGAAGTGTGAGGGCGCGGGGGAGGGGTGTGTGTGTGGTGGGGGCGTGGGGTGGGGAGGATGTTCCAGGCAGAGGGAACAGCAGAGGCAAAGGGCCTGGGGTGGCACTTGTTTCCATCTCCATCATCATCACTGTCATCAGCACCCACATCTGGCCAGGGCTCCCTGTGTGAGCACCGGGAGGGACTCCATGTTCATTTTTCTCTCCTGCACCTGAGTGTGGGCTTCTGGAAGGCAGGCTGGATCAGCACGGCCCAACACTGCCTCCTCTGTCACTCAGCACAGCACCCAGTGCAAAATCGTCACCCTGCCTCATGTGCTGAGTGAACATGCACAGTGAACACGCAGGCCCTGTGTTCAATATCCTGCCCCTGCCTCCTCGCTTTATCCCCACAACCACCTGATGAGCCGGTTCCTCGTCTGCATTTTCCACATAAAGAAACTGAGGCTGAGAGGCAATGTTGCTCACCGAAGGTCACACAGCCAGCAAGTGGCAGAGCTGAGATTCGAACCCAGTTCTATCTGGGGTCTTCCGCTCCATTGCCCAGGCCCTCAGGCCCCTGGATCAGGAAGTGGTGGGGTTGGGATGGAGGGGGAGCACAGAGCAGGGCCCCCAGCCCCCTGCTTCCAAAGGAAGCAGGTCCGAGAGGGACAGTATGGCCAGCCAGCTCCATAAATAACCCAGGTCCCAGGGCCCTGCTGGCAGTTTGGCAGCTGGAGAGAGTGTGTGTGTAATACAAACAGCACTAATCCCCTGTCAGTTAAACTGGATATCAGAGGAGACAAGCTTCGGAGCGGGGTGGCCTAATTGAATCGAATTGAAAAGGCGGAATGGGCGGCCGGGTAGCCAAGGAGGGCTGCCGGGGAGCAGAGCGGGCAGCTTGGCACAGCTGTCTGGGCCTCTCCGCTGCCCTGGGCCGGGCGGCATTCCAGCCCCCACCACAGGGAGCCAGGCTTAGGGAGCAGGAATCACAAGAATGGGGGGTTGCACCCCCAGCCAGGGTGCTCCGCCCCCTCCGGCCTCCCCTTTATCTGCTGGCTCTGCCGTTTTCTCTCCATCGCTGACCCTTTTTCTGCTCCCTCTGTTATCTCAAATAATGTCACTGCCTCTTTAGAATCTAGTCATCAGAGCAGAAAGAAGTCCATGCTGACACTGATAAAAAAAAGTACCATCTGTGCCTCCCGGGGATGAGCTCGCAACACAGCCGCCGGTGCCCCCGCCGCCCCGCCACCCGCCGGCCTGCTGCTTCGTGGGGCACTGAGGGGTAATCAGATTCCAGGGGGGGCCCCACGCCTGGGGGTGACCCCCATGCCCCAGCTCACTCCCCAGAGCCGGGGGGGCCTGGCTTCTGAAGGTCTCAACCCTGGGGCGGTTTCCATTTTGCACCCAGGCTTGACATAATCATTTGTTATTGTTTAAAATTTGGTTTTATTACTGAACAGTATTTAAAAATCAAATTTTATCCACAACTCCAGATTTCTGAATTCTCTTTAAAAATTAAATAGAAAGGTTTGGATGGTGGGTCCACCACCCTGCAGGGCAACAGCTGGCTGGAGCTGGGGCCGGGGGGCCTGCCGCGTCCTCCCCAAGCCTGGCTTGGTGGCTGCCTGCCTGGTCCCTGGAGGCTTGTGAGTTTGAGACCCCTGAGAAGGGAGAGGTTATCAGAGTGATGCTGAGATGCAGGCGGGGAACAAGACCAGGCCACGGCCCCCAGGGGCTTCTCATGGGTCTGGGAATAATAGCTCAGATACGAAAAGGAGACTGAGATCCAGAGAGGGGAAGCCACTCACCTAAGTCACACAGCATTTAGAAATGCTGGCTCCCTGCACAGTGCTCTCCTCAACCACATGAGGCGGGTGGGGAGGTGGGGAGTCCCGATACTGGCCTCACGCCTTCACCCTACTCCTCATCAAAGCTGTGACTCTTGCATCCACGTGCCCTCAGCCCTCTGTGGAGCCAACTCTGGTCAAAACTGACTACTGGCATCAGCAGAGGTACTAGCATCTCCCAGGGCCAGTGAGGACACGTTAGCAGCCCTCTTGCTCTTTTTCCTGACCTTGGGATGCCCCACCTTGACCCAGCACCCTCAACCATTCAGAGCCTGGGTTCGAGTCCCAGCTATGCCACAACCATGCTGCGTGACCAATCTCTGTGCCTCAGTTTCCTCATCTGCAGAGTGTAGGTCCTTGTGGCTCTATCGGGGAATGATCTTGATGGACCAACGTCCATCAAGGGATGGATGTACCTCTTTGAGGCAGATGGTAGGAGATGGTAACGTGGGGCGAGTGTGAGCCGCTCTGATGCCTGCCAAGGACAAGGCCAGCTGTGTGCACAAAACATCCCTTGCCCAGTGAAGTCAAAGGGGGAATGGAGCAGATGTGGCTGTCTTGACAACAGAAGGCAGGTGCTCGGTTCGAGGGGAGTCTCTTCCTCCAAGGTTGTGTCCTCCAACTTCCAGACCCGTGATCATCACTGGCTCACATTGTGGTCTCAGGCAGCCCAGCCAGAACCAACTAGTTGCTTAAGTCCCTCAGGGCTGAAAGGGGTGGCTCTTCCCTCTAATCTCCCTCTGGGGACAGGTCATGTCAGCAAAACCTAGCCTTGCCTAGTGATGAAAGGGGAGGAGGCCCCAGGCTTTGGAGTCAGTCCTACTGGATTCAAATCCTGGCTTGGCCACTTCTGAGATGTCGCGTAGCCTCTCTGAGCCTCAGTTTCCCCCTCTCTGATAATAACAATAGTTCCTATCCCCCGGGTGCTGGGTCTAAGTACTAGGTGCCAGGCTACATTTTATTTATTTATGTATTTATTTATTTGAGACGGAGTCTCGCTCTTTTGCCCAGGCTGGAGTGCAGTGGCACGATCTCGGCTCACTGCAGCCTTGACCTCCGGGCTCAAGCAATCCTCCCACTTCAGCTTTCCAGGTAGCTGGGACTACAGGCATGTGCCACCATGCCCAGCTAATTTTTTTGTATTTCTGGTAGAGACAGGGTTTTGCCATGTTGTCCAGGCTGGTCTCCAACTCCTGGGCTCAAGGGATCTGCATGCCTCGACCTCCCAAAGTGCTGGGATTACAGCATGAGCCACCGCGCCCAGCCTGAGCTACGTTTTAGATGTGCATTATTTCCTAGTACTTCTACTTTACTGATGAGGCACCTGAGGCTCAGAGAAATAATGTGACCTGCCTAAGGCCCCATAGCTGGAAGTAGTCAGGCCACAGATCAAAGGCCAGATCTGTCTGAGCCCAGAGTCCACAAAATACTGATTGCTAGGAGGATTAAATGAGAGCATGGGAGCTTCTGGCAGAGTAAACAGACACCATTATTTCAATGGATGGGGACAATGAGGCCCAGAGAGGGCAAGAGACCTGCCTAAAGTCACCCAGCAAGCCATCTTGTCCTCTTTCATTTGGTTTTCTCCTTGCCTTCCCTTCTCCACATCCTGCTCACCTCCCTTCTCCCACAAATGCTCACCTCCACATCTGGGGCCAAGACAGCCAGGGTGACACAGAAGAGCACTGTGCTTGGAATCTAGAGACCTGTCTCAGGGCCGAGCTTCTGCACCTGATGATTTCATGACTTGGAGCAGGGACTTCCTCTCTGGGCCTCAGTTTCCTGCTATGTAAAATGGGGTTCATCACACTTTCCTCCTGGGCTCACCATGAGTATGGGCGGAGGAAGTGACATGAAAGCCTCTGGAACCACGGCCAGCATGCCAAAGAGGGGCAGGAGCAGCTCTGGTCAGTCGCCTCACTTCCCTGGGGCCTGGCCCAGTTCCCGGCATATAGAACGTGTGCATTTAACATTTGCTGAATGGATAGTGCTCATGAGGAAGGGGCTGGATCCTGCCTGCAGTGGCTGTGGAGTCTGGCAGCTTCTTTCTCTGGGCAGGGAGGATGCCCATGTGCCTAGGACAGCCTCGGTGCCCCTTCAGCATCCAAGGGGGCCACCGTGGCCTCAGCCAGTGCATTACCCAAATGCCTCAAAATGGATATTTTCCTGGTCAGATTTGAAATATGTATAACAGCTTGGGTGCAGTGGCTCACACCTGTAATCCCAGCACTTTGGGAGGCTGAGGTGGGAGGATCGCTTGAGCCCAGGACAACATGCCAGCCTGGGCAACATAGAGACCCTGTCTCTACAAAAAAATAAAACACATAGCCAGGCATGGTGGCATGAGCCTGTGGTTCTAGCTACTCAGGAGGCTGAGATGGGAGAATTGCTTGAGCCCAGGAGTTCAAGGCTACAATGAGCTGTGATCATGCCACTGCACTCCAGTCTGGGTGACAGAGGGAGACTCTTTCTCTCCAAAAAAAAAAAAAAGAGAGATTAAAAAACAAACGAAAAACCATGTATAACAGACCCTGTTAATCTGAGTGAGGAAGCATGGAGGTTTGGGCTCAGATGCCTGTAAAAGAGGCCCAGTTGGCATTCCGTCTCTTACCCTGTCTGTGCAAGTAAGTGGCTCCCTGCTCTGTGAGCCTGAGTGTGGTGAGAAGCAGTGCGCTCAGGCCTTCCCCTATGCCCTCCCTAGGTCTGGAGGGAGGCAGGGGCTGGTCTGGAAGGAGAGGGAGCCCCCTCCCTCTCCCTTGGGCTGTGGCCCCCTCATTGCTGCCCTGGTTTTTGGGAGGAAACAGAAACCCCAAGAGAGTACGGCAGCTGACGTCACAGACCTGTCACTTGGCCACTTTTCTGCAGCCTCGTTTGTCACATTACAAGGTTTATGGTGGAAAAAAAAATAAGACAGAAGACTCTGGTTTGACTTAATAGCTTGAGCCAGTGTACCTGGGACCCGGGGCCCCTTGCCCCCGCCCTGCACCAGGCGGAACGGCGTCTCACCCCTCACTGGCCAGTACAGAGCCCTTTCACCCTGAGCGACAAAGAAGGGCCCTGGTCAGACCCTGCGGTGCAGGAGGTCTCGTCCAGCCAGACTGACAGAGTTCAAACTTGAGCACACTCCCTTGGGTGAGTCACTGAGCCTGTCTGAGAGCATCTGTCTGCTTCTCTGCAAAATGGGGAAATAATTCAGGCCCACAACCCAAGACACTCTGAAACCCAGGACCTTGGCATCAAAATTCATTTGTCAGCAAATGCAGCAGGCTGGGCATGGTGGCTCATGCCTGTAATCCCAGCACCTTGGGAGGCTGAGGCGGGAGGATTGCTTGAGCCCAGGAACTGGAAACCAGCCTGGGCAACATAGCAAAACCCCATCTCTACAAAAAGTAGAAAAAGTAGCAGGGGGTGGTGGCGCATGCCTGTAGTCTCAGCTATTCAGGAGGCTGAGGTGGGAGGATTGATTGAGCTTGGGAGGTTGAGGCTGTAGTGAGCTGTGATCTTGCCACTGCACTACAGCCTGGGCAACAGAGCAAGACCCTGTCTCAAAAAAAAAAAAAAAAAAAGGCCAGTGCCACATAGGCTCACATATTATTTACGGCCTTCACTCCACTTAGTGGGACTCTTTGTACCTTTCATATAGAGTCAGGGGGTGGGTGGTGCTGCCCCAGATGCCACGTGGAATGAAACATGGGCTGGGAGGGGTCTCCCTAAAACCTGCAAAATCCTCCATTCCACATCACATCTGGCCCCAGGATTTTGGACAAGGAATTGTGGTTGTGTTGTACCTGGTCTGCAGGGTTGCTGTGGGAAGTAAGTGGAATGATGCCTGAGGGGTTTAGGACCCTGCCTGGGATGTTACATTTGAGGAAACTGAGGCCCAGAGTTGGGGGTACAGGGGAGTCCCGGCTGGAAGTCACACAGCCAGCAGGTACAGAAGCTGGGCCCGAAGACGGGTCTCTGGATTGCAAGTGCTTTTCCTGTGACAACCCTGCCACATGGAGAAAACCAAATGGCAAGAAAGAGGACAAGGTGGCTCACTGTGTGACCTTAGGCAGGTCTCTTGCCCTCTCTGAGTCTTGGTCTCTCCATTCACAGCAAATGAGGTGATGGACCGTGTGATCTCCAAGGGTCCTCCTGACCCTGACACTTTTGGATTCTAATTACAAGCAACTGAAGCATCCATTGGAAGACCATTGCCCTTGTCTGTTTCAGTTTTGAGGACCTGAGGTGTGAGGTTCGGCCCAGTGCCAGGTTTTCCTTGGATGTGGGGAGGTGGGGGCTCCGGGCACAGTGCTGCAAGACCACACATCATGTTCTTTGGTAGGTTGCTCCCTTTGCCTGTTTGTTGTGTAGGTGGGGGGTCTGAGGTGTTCACAACCAGGGCCAAGCGGTCAGCAGGGATGAGCTGGGCCAGCACCGCTGGGGCGGATGTGACAACTCAATTCTGTCAATTAGGTATGGTGGGGAGATGGAGCTCAGAGAGGTCACCAGTCACCTCCCCGGGGAGAGTCTAGACACGGGCTAAGAGCAGGGCCCTGAAGTCACACAGAACTGCGTGCAAATCCCACTCTGCCACGTGACCCTGGGCAAGTCACTTCCCTACTCTGGGCCTCAGTTTACTCACCAACAGAATGGGGATAAGCACGGTAATTAGCTCAATGGGCTGAAATGATTCACAAGGATAAAGCACACAATGCATTTAGCACCATGCTGGGCACATAGTAGGTGCTCAGTAAAGGGTTCAAGACCTCCCAAAGCCATGTGGAGGGGCTGGATTCTGAATGACCAGTGTAGAAGACACGGCATTCTGCAGGATGACCGGCTGGGTCTCCTGAGCAAGTCATATCATGGAGAAAAAAAGGTGTGAGAGAGAGAGAGAGTGTGTGTGTGTGTGTGTGTGTGTGTGTGTGTGTGTGTGTGTGTGTGTGTGTGTGTGTGTGTGTGTGTGCAGGGCTGCTGTGCTAGATTAAAAGAGAAGCCAGGGCTGTAACAGCCAGGTGTGTGGTATTAGACAGGGTGCCGGACACCTGGCCCAATTGGAGGAAATGTAACTATAGCCTGGGCATTAGAGATGAAACATATTGACAGAGAAAGGTGACTGGAAACCAAAAAGGTAGGTAACAAAATAGCATGTACAGTATGATCTCACTTTATCGAACAGCATGAACACACACACACGCACACACACACGGAAAGGTGGCAGCTGTTCATAGGGGTAATCTCTGTATGGTAAAAACACAGTGCTTTGATGTGATTTTTGCTCATCTGTATTTTCTTTCTACAGTGTATATACACTGTTTTTGTAATAGTAAAAATATTATAATTTGAGAACTAAAGAGCTCAGACTCTGGAACCAGAGCGCCTGGCCTCAAATCCAGCTCTCTGCCCCACCCTAGAAGACAGTAGGTGCTAAGAGACAGCCAAAGAACTTGTCCAAAATTAGCTGGAAACCAGGAAGGGCTGGGGAAGGAAGCACCTGCGAGGTGCGGGCCCCTGAGCCAGGTGTCTTCCAAAGGGCTCTAGCTGAGGAAACAAGGAGGAAAACAGCCGTGGAGGGGAAAGGAGCTGGCAGGGCCAAGCACAAGCAAAGGGCAGGGCCGGCCCCCCACCACACTTGCTAACCTGGAGCCAGCCACCAACGCGACTGGCTGCCAGCAGGCCACAGAAACCTTTTTGGTGAGGAAAGACTCCTCACCAGGCCGGGTGTGGTGGCTCACGCCTGTAATCCCAGCACTTTGGGAGGCCGAAGTGGGCAGATCATTTGAGGTCAGGAGTTCGAGACCAGCCTGGCCAACATGGTGGAAACCCTGTCTCTACTAAAATTACAAAAATTAGCCAGGCGTGGTGGCACATGCCTGTAATCCCAGCTACTTGGGAGGCTGAGGCGGGAGAATCATTTGAACCCGAGAGGGTTGCAGCGAGCCAAGATGGTGCCACTGCACTCCAGCCTGAGCAACAGAGTGAGACTGTCTAAAAATAAATGAAAGGACTCCTCACTGACAGAAACGACATCAGTGCAACCATAGCAGCTACTCTGTCTGGAAGGAACCACAATATTTCCTGCCTGCCTCCCAAAGTGAGACCCTTGCCAGAACCAGGGAAATTCTCTGAGAACTTCAGGCTGCAAAGGCTGGGAGCAGCTCCAGCTTATGTCTTGAAAGGCACTGCTGTTCCCCTCACAAAGAGGGCGTCGGTGCTACGTGACTGCCTCTTTGCAGAGGAAGCAGGGAGGTGGGAAAGCCGGTGGGCATTAGGTGTGTTTCTCCAACAGCGACCCAAGGGGTCTCAACCTAGGGGCTTTGGACCATCTGGGCAGGGCTCCTTGAGCCAGCTCTGTGCACCATTCTGAAGTTTTGGGGCTCTGGGAGACACCCTAATCTTTCAGCATAAGGCAGTTATAATAATGAGTATTTATTGAGCACTTACCATGTGCCACGCACTGTGTCAAGGACCTTCTGTATATTTTCTCATTGATCCCCATGAAACCTCCATAAGGTGGGTATTAGTGAATCCCACTTTCCCAGTGAGGAAGTTGTGGCCTCCAGAGGTAAGCTGTCTTGCCCAAGGTCACGTGGACAGGGCTGAAGTGCTCAACCACCACAATGGTGTGCAGAGATGACCTTGGGGTCATCTGGTTCGGTATCTTCAGCCCTGGCTGCATTTTATTATATTTTTAAAAAATATTATTTTTGAGACGGGGTCTCACTCTGTCACCCAGGCTAGAGTGCAGTGGCAGCATCATAGCTCACTGCAGCCTCCAAATCCTGGACTCAGGCGATCCTCCTGCCTCAGCATCCTGAGTAGCTGGGACTACAGGTGTGCAGCACCATGTGGTGCTTGGTCACAGTTTAGAATCACCTGGGAGCTTTTAAAAGCTATCTTTTTAAAAAGATACCGCTGAGACAGATTAACTCAGAATATCTGGGGTGGGGTCAGGAATTCATGGGTCTTTTAGAAGCTCCCCAGGTGGTTCCGAGGTGCAGCTCTGAGAGCAAGAACCACTGCAGTAGGCAATGAGAAGGGGTGACAGCCGCAAGTGCCAACTGTCTACAAGGTAGCCAGGAGTGTGACACCAGGCCCATATGGTGGCCGCAGTGGTGGCTGGGTTGAAAGGCTGCTCTGGCCAAAGCACACTGGCAGCTGCTTCACTGGAGCAAGAGTGTTGAGCTGGCCCCTGCCCCGGGAGTGACATCCTGTCTCCAGGGAATGAGAGAGGGCCTCGAGGAGCAGACAGGCTCTGGGGGTCTCAGCCTGTGCCATCTCACAGCTTCCGTGGGCATCTATGGAAGCCTGGGGAGGCTCCCAGGTCCACCTCCTAAAGGCTGGAGGCTGGCTGTTAGCCAGCACCACCACTGAGGGCACAGCAGCCTCTGGCCTGGTTGTTCATTCAAATCGCGTGGGGAGGAAAACATGCAGGCCCAAGCCCCACCCCGGTCAAGTACATCCGAATCCAGAAAAACGAGCCCGAGCATAGAAGGCTAAAAAATCGCAGTGAGCCTGCACACAGAGCTGCACCCAGCAGACATACGTAGGGGCTAAGAGCAGGCTCTAGAGTCAATTTGAATCTGGCCTCAGATGCTGATGAGCTGTGTGGCCTTGTACCAGTTACTCGATCTCTCTGACCTTCGGTTTCCTGGTCTGTAAAGCGGGGATGAGACTAGCAATGACACTGAGGTCTGGGCAGAGATGAGAAGGGGTGATGCGTAAACACGCCTAGCCCACACAGTGAGCGTGCAGTATTAGTATTACTGCTTTATGCATTGTTTTGAAGGGAAGGGGCAAGGAACAGCCATCAGTGATCTGGGGCCATTTCTACAAGTTAAGCTGGGGTAGGCGTCCTCCCTTCACTCTCACGTTCACAGCAGTGACCCCAGGCCGGGCCCAAGGCTGGCGTGGGGGTGGAACTCGGCCTCTGCTACTCTCACCCTCCCCATGAAGACAACAGCAGGGAAGGCCGACAGCTGCCCCCTAGTGGCCAAGGGCAGATGCGCACGGAATCGCTTTCACCTCATCCTGAAATCCCTGCGCCGGCCCCCACCTTTCCACTCGGCCTCTTTGCAGGTCCGTGGGTCCCAGAGGTTCTGGCTGGCAAGGCACCAACTACAAGGGTTTCCTGATGGCTACTGGCATTTCAGAAAGCACCAAGCTGACTGCAATATAAAGTTCAAATAGGGCCGGTGGGGGGTGGGGGTGGGGGTGGGGAGTGCCAGGCACCCGGGCTATGAACATTTGAGTCTGTTTTCTCTATCCAGCCAGTTCATTTCAGAAACGAAGGCGCGCCCCAGGACCGATGGCAGGTTCTGCTTTCCTGTCTTACACAGGTCTGTGCTCTCGTGGGTGCTTGTGATTCTGGAGCTAGGAAGCTCAACTTCTCCCTCTGCAGCAGCAGCCTGGAGTTGTGCTGATGGACTGGGGGCCGTGTCCCAGTCCCTCTCCAGCAAGGGCCATCTGGGAAAAGCCACCTCATCCCCAAGACACACAACAAAGTGACCCCAAACCCTTATTTCCCTCCATTGCTGAAGAGCTCCATGGAGGAAACAGCTGGAGAAGGGACAGGGACAGAGGAAGGTGCTGGTGGCCTGGAGTCTCTACTGTTGACACAAAATCTTTTTATTCCCCATTTGCCATCTTTTCCACAAACCTCTCAGGTACAGATTGGAAGAAAGTGCACATAAACCCTGCCTTATTTAACCAGGCCCACCGCCTCCGGGACAGCCCCTGGGGGAGCTCCGTCCCGCTAGGTAGAAGGGAAGGCTACACCAAATGCTGAGTGACCCACCCAGACAGCAGATGCTCTGGGAGGGAGGGGGGACAAGGGGTAGGGGGAGGCTTCCTGGAGGAGGAGGGAGAGGCCTGGCCCTGAGAGACAGGGGGTGGTCCCTGAAGAGGGAGAGAGAAGGCACACTTCTCCGGGAACCAGGCCCTAGCATCTGAGCATCGGACCCAGGCGGCCAGGGAGAACACAGGCCAAGGCGGGGGCCTGAAGCAGATGGGACTGTGGGAGCTTCGGGGAAGCAGCCCTTCTCGCCTCAGGTCTGGAGTCTCAGAGGACCCTCCTGGGCCTCCTGCTCGGCTGGCTCCAGAGGATGCAGAGCGCAGACCATGCCTCCCTAGGTCCCACCGCTGGGACTGCAGAGCTCGGCTGGCATCGCCAAGCGGCTGAGGCCTCTCCAGCAGTGTCAGGAGCTGGGCACTCGCTGGCCAGCACAGAGTCGAACTGTAGCCCCCAGAATAATCCAGAAAGGGGCATCTGGGTGGGGCTGCAGTGTTGTGGGCTCCTCTCAGAGGCCATCCAGGGCTTGCTGGACTCGGCTGTCCAGGGAGGTGGCTGAGTGGATGGAGACGCCGGGGGCACCGATGCTGGTTTCCAAGCAGTCAAAGCCACAGCTGGTCAGGGCCTGCTTCGTGGCCTCCACTTCTGGCTGCTCCAGCCCTGTGGGGAGGGAAGGCAGGTCACCCTTGACAATTCTCTGCTCCACAGGAGAAGCTCATCATATTCAAGGCAAAAGCCCGGGCCTTCCTGCTGTACCTTCCTGGCTGTGACCCACCTGAGCCAACAGGCCATAAAGCCCAGGGTTACCCGCAGCCCCTCCGTGCACTGGAATGCCCAGCCTTGCACCCCCAGGGGTTTAAGGAGCAAGAGTTAAAAACATGGGCTGTCAAGTCACAGGACTTGGCCTTGCCTTGTACTGGCCGTGTGGCCTCAGACAAGTGACTTCCCCTCTCTCAGTCTCAGTCTCCTCATCTGGGAATGGGGCTAATGATGCCTCCCCATGCAGATCTCACGGAGGCTTAAAGGAAATAACGCAGGTAAAGTGTCTGGCACAACACCTGGCACAGCGGGCACACTCCAGAAATGTCAAGCCCCACCATTGTCACGGGCTCTGAACTAGGAACCAACAGTTGGGGTCGGCTGGAGTGAGGATGTGGCCACCTCCTGAGGCCTGGGGGCCATCATGGAGTGTGAGGGGATGCCTGGAGCCTAAGGGGGCTCAGTGCAAAGCAGAGGCAAAAGGAAGGATGAACAACAGAGAGGAGGAGGTAAAGACAGAAAGAGAAAGAAGGAAGGAAGGAGGGGACAAGGAGCACAGAGGGAAATGGAGGCAGGTGGGAATGGTTAGTGCCTACTGTAGGCCAGGAGCGAGCCTGAGGGCAGAGGTAGGTGTCAGGTGGTTAAACACTAGTGGAAGCCCCTTGCCAGTCCCCCAGGAACCAGGGGGCTTCCTAAGCCAAGCCCATTACTCGGTCTTGCTCTTTCCCCAGACCAACGGGAAGGAAACCCTTTCGTTCTGTAGCAAGATCAACCCCATCCTGACCACGTACAAGTGGGGCAAGGTGAGGCAGACGTGGAGAGTGACAATGCCCTGGTTACTTCCCAAGCTTGTGGGGACAGCCCCGATGACAGGAGCCCCAGCCACAGCCCAGCCCTGCACCAGGCTCTCTAGGTGCACTTTCCTGCTTGAATCTGGGCAATGATCTTGCAAGCTAGATACTCTCATCCTTATTTTACCAATGAGGAAGCAAAGACCAGAGATTAATTAACTTGCCCAAGGCCACACAGCAGAGCTGAGGCCTGTTTCCAGGTCTTTTTCCTTTCAAGGGAATTCTCCAGGTGGACCCCTCTTAGGAGCCCAGGCTGGTAGCCTGGTCCACCTACCCCCAGGATACCTGGCTTGAGGAGTGTGATGCCACAGCCGCCACCGCCTGCGCCAGTCAGCTTGCTGTGAAGTCCGCGGGCCCTGGTCACCTGGCAGAGCTGGTCCAGAGAGGCGTGGCCCACGCCGAGGGCATTCAGATGGTGCTGGTTCATGTCAATGAGCTCCTAGAGGAGAAGGTTCCATCTGTTCCCACTTGGCCTGCCTGAGGCCAAGGTCCTATGCCCACCCCTGAGCCTGCCTCATCCACCTGACAGTTGTTGGCCGCAGACAGCCAACGGCTTTGCCTACCTGGCACCCTGGCCCTCTCCACTTGTAAAAGAATCCTTCTGCCCTGCAGCGTTTCTCACAGAGCTTGGGTAGAGCTGAGCATACCTTCCCCACAGCAGTGAGCACATATCCTAGGGCTGGTCACAGAAGCCTCTGGCACTGGTGACTGATCAGGGATGGGCATGCGGCCCAAGCTGGGCCAATCACAGCCCTCCCAGGGTTTCCTCTGCCCCTTCCCACTAGAGCTGCTAAAATAATTAACTTCAGACACAAGTCGCCAAGATGACCTATCTTGCCACATGGTCAGATGTTACGTGGCAGATGGACAGATTCCCGACACATTGTTTCAGCCCCTGGATCGAGCTATACCTAGAGCCATTTACCTCTGGTCTTCTCAGTTGAGAGCCAATACGTTCCCTTTCTACAAAAGTCTGGTTGAAATGGATTTCTGCCATTTGCAAGAGAAAAAGTTTCAAATAATATGCCTCCCTACAGCTGCCTTGGGGACTGGTTTCAGAATAAGAACTAGGTGTAACTCCAGCAAGGCCATAAGCAGGGAAACAGCTGTTTGTCTAGGTTTCTTCAGTTATGCAGGATAAACTTCCTGCTCTTTAAGGATCCAACAAGATGCATGTGGATGAAAAAATAAAACTCACAGCTTCCACTGCCCAGGCACCCAGTAGTTAGATTTCATTTACCAAACACCCACAATGTGCTAGGGCTTTAAGGATGGGCGCCCAGCCACGGTCCCAGCCATCAGGAAGTAAAAACCACGGGATTTGGAGTCAAGTAGGCCTGTGTTCGAGTCTCGGCTCTGCCCCTCTTTGGTCATGTGTCCTTGGGCAAGGTCTTCTGCACTGGGTCTGTCTCCTGCTTGTAAACCGGGGTCATAAGAGTATCTGCCTCAGCAGGGTGCGGTGCCTCACGCCTTTAATCCCAGCACTTTGGGAGGTCAAGGCAGGTGGATCACTTGAGGTCAGGAGTTTGAGACCAGCCTGGCCAACATGGCGAAACCCCGTCTCTACTAAATATACAAAAATCAGCCACGTATGTTGGCACGCGCCTGTAATCCCAGCTACTCAGGAGGCTGCGGCAAGAGGATCATTTGAACCTGGGAGGTGGAGGATGCAATGAGCCAAGATTGTGCCACTGCACTCCAGCCTGGGCGACAGAGCAAGATGACTGTCTCAAAAAAAAAAAAAAGAAATCTGCTTCTTTGCCCTGAGATGAAACAAGGTGAGTTTTCTGTTCAATGCCTGGCACGAGATATGTGCTATTAGTATTTTTATGGGTACATTACCATCATCCCCACTTTCCAAAAGGGGAAACAGAGGCTCAGAGAAGAAGTGACTTGCCTGCGATCACTGAGCTAGTAGGTACCAAGCTGGCACTGGAAGGCGGGTCTGCCTGACATGAAGCTCCTGTCTACCCTGCCTCTGAGAGCACCCCTGGCATTCCTCACTTCTGTGTGAAGCTTTGTTCTGGGGCACCTGGATTGCCTGTATACCAGGAGTTGCCAATCACTGAGGCATCTCTGCGGAGGCCCACCTAGCTCTCCCGCGTGGGGACGGCTGGTCGGGCAGGGTTGGGGTGGCCCTCCCTGATGGCCTGCCTCATACCTCGCTCTGCGCCAAGCTCACCATTTTTGACAAAGGAGCAGACAGGCATGATGGCCTGGTGGCAGCCCCGGGTACCTCTCACCAGCCTGATGGGCTGGATGTGAGAGAAGACTTCTGGGGGCCGCTCTCTGCGCCTGAGCACCAGGTGACACGTTGCCGAGGCAGGTTCCAGACACCTGTCACATTCTGATCCAAAATCTGTCAAGGCTCAGATGACAGGTTGTGACACAAGAGAACAGTTCGCTGGTTTGAGTGCAAAGCTGTCCAGGAGCCGAGTTGCACATTTCAGCGGCTGCCACAGCCAAAAATACACACAATGTATAATCAATGTGCTGTTCTGTGGCATTCTCCAGGGGCTCGACAGGGTGTATTTTAGGCAGTATTCTATCATTATTAATTTCCTACTCGGGGGGACTGTGTTCCCTCCTTTCTACGTGGAAGGAATCGAGAGCTAGGAAGACAAAGACTGAGGGAATGAGGGCAGAAACACAGGAATTTGATGGAGGCTCTGCCCTGGCACATAGTAGGTGCTCATGACAGATCTGTTGAATAAAGGGACAGACCAGTCTGTCGGCTGGACCCCTGGCTTGGCCACTCACTAGCTGGATAACCTTGGGGGAAGTCCCTCTTCAGGCCTCAGTTTTTACATCTGTAAAATAGGGATAAGACACCTACTTCACAGGCAGGTGGGTGTGAGGATCAAGCGAAAAGAATCCTTTGTAAAAGGCTTGCTTTAGTGGCAGCTTCCACTCAGCACAGGGGCTAACAGACTCGAATGCCCACAGGGGGACCGGGAGGCAACAGGCAATGACTACAGAGTGCGGGGCGGGGGAGGGACTGTGGTGACATGGAGACCGCACGCCCCTCTCAAAGGGATCCTCTCCTGTCCCTTCACTGACAGCTAGGGGCCACCCGATCCTCTCATTCTACAAGGGCAGCCAGATGGCTAACAGCCCATATTCACCAGGCCAGTGGACTGTGTCCAGGGGGAGCCTGGGCTCTTTGATTCCCTAAGCTCATGGCACACCAGACATTGTGCTTGCGTGTCACCCATGAGACTCCAAGCATTCTTTTTTTTTGTGAGACAAGGTCTCACTCTATCGCCCAGGCTACAAACTTGACCTCCTGGGCTCAAGTGATCCTCCTGCCTCAGCCTCTCGAGTAGCTGGGACTACTGGCACGTACTACCATGTCTGGCTAACTTTTGTATTTTTTGTAGAGACAGAGTCTCACCACATTGCCCAGCCTGGTCTCAAACTCCTGGGCTCAAGCAATCCACCTGCCTTGGCCTCCCAAAGTGCTAATACTTAGCCACTGCGCCCGTCTAATCTGAGCATTCTTAAGACTCTCTAGCGAGGCCACACATCCAGCAGAAGTGGAGCTGGGATTCACACACAGGCCTGATCACACCCAAAGTACGAGATCACAACCTCTACACTAGAATTATGCAAATAGCAGTGGATGGGGTTATGATGATGAAAAAACAATGTTAGGATCTGTCTGACCCAAAGCAGGCAGTTGACAAGTAGTTGTTGAATGCACCCATGAAGTTAGCAATAGCAGGAGAGGGACCAAGAAGTCACCCCTGCACCGACAGAGCACTCTGCATCAGCCACATCCCCATCTACCTACGTGGGCTGGAGCTCCTTAGATGTGACCCCAAACCTGTTCCATTGCACTTAGCACGAGCCAGGCCCTGGCCTCCCCTGCACTCTCCCAATTACTCGGAATCACCCGGGAAGAGGCCTGAAAATAAGATACGCTTATACGGCACACACAGACCTGGGCCCAGGCCAGGGGCTTCTGACAGCATAGGCCAGAGGCAGGTCCTGGCCTCTATGTGCTAGCTTCCGGGGGATTCTGAGCACAGCCAGATTGCAGAGTCACTGCCTTGGACAGTGGTGTGGACTTAGTAACCCTGGTTCCTGCAGACAGGCTCTTACTTCCAGCACGAGGTACTGCTCCGGGGCTGGGGCTTCCCCCATCTCTCCCAGCACGCGCTCACACTCCAGGGAGATGGCATCTATTGAGGTCAGGAGGGGGGCCACGATCTCTGGAAACTGGAGAAAAAAAGAAGGAACGGCTGGTGAGGCCTGGGGGCAGGCAGATGCAGGACAGCTGCCCCAGCAGTGGGGTGGAGGGAGGAGGTGTTCACACAGCCCGTGCCCATGCTCTGGGGAAACCGCCTCTCTTCTGAGCCTGTTTTTTTGCCTTCCCAGCTGCAAAGTCAGTGTGTCTAACGAGCCTGACCACTGTCATGTTCCTGGCCAGGCTACCGGCACGGATGGTACCTTCTTTTCTGCCAAAACCACCTCCCTAAGGGCTCCCAACACCCACCACACCCCCTATAACCCCTCAGCCAGAGGGAGACCTCGAAAATCCAGATGTAATTGTGTCCTGGCCTTCCTGAAACCTGCCCAAGAAGGGAACAAGAGTCACCTTGAGCAGCCTGTTTCTGACGCCAGCCACGAGGGCCCTGGTATTGCGAGGGACTTTGGTGTTGGTCAGCAGGATCTGGAGAGCTGGCGACCTGCAGGGTGAAGAGGAGGCAGGTCCACACTGAACTCAAGACGGAGGAGCTGGGACAGGACTGGGAGCAGTCCGGGAAGCTGCCCCACCCTGATACGGAGGAAGAAGGGAGGCACAAGAGGTGACACTGGATTGGGGGAGCATGGGGCTCCTGCTGCTGGCCACAGCTGCGCCTCCATCCCAGGCCCCGGTTGGGTGACCATTCTCCCTTGGCCTTTCACTCATTTATTCATTCAACTTCAACTGGGACCCACAACATGCTAGGCACAGCTAGGCCTTGGGGCCGGGGCCAGAGAGGGGATAGGGGAGAAGGTCCGGGAAGGTTTTCCTGGCATGACATGGACACTGAGAACTGAGGAAGGGTAAGAAGCCACCAAGCAAAGCTAGAAGGGTGAGGATTTCTGGCAGTCGGAGCAGCCTGTGTGAGCCTGGAGGTGGTGGAACCCGGCACAGTTATCCAGTGAGAAATTCAAAGTGGCTGTGGCAGAGTACAAGGAGGGGCGAAGGTTCACTTGTGTGGGTCACCCCCACGAAGCTGGAGTTTTAGAAAGACCAAGCAACAGGCCCTGAAATGGATCACACAGACGGAAGATGCCCAGGCTAGCTGGTGCGGGCAGCGCCACGCACAGGCTCGGTAAATGCAGGGAGGGCAGGGTTGCAGAGGAGGATGGTCCCCAGCACGCTGAGCCCATTCCTGCCCTACCTCAATGGTGCCCGGACGAGCAGCCCTGGTCTAAAACCAGATGTAGTTAGAGTCAGTCATCCCCTTGGCTGCCCTCTGGCATGTAGACGTGTCCCAGGCAGCCACGTTGAGCTGACTCTCTAGCATGACCCCGTGGTCCTCATCTGCCCCGGAGGAGCTGCGTAAATCCCTCCTAAAGCCACAATCCCAACTGTCCTTGTAGTGAGCCGTCTTCGAGGGCTCAAGCCATTTCTTGCCATCCAACCTGCCTTTCAGAGGGCTGCAGGCCGGGATGGAGGGTGGGGGATTTGGATGAGCTGTGGCCCAAGACAGCTGGAGATGGGCAGAGCCCTTGATACCTTTATTCGCTCTCTTCACAGTTCAAGATTGTAAAATCCAATAGGGCTGGAAAGGGCTGCCAGAAACCTGCTTTATCTCACTGCCCATAAGCCCATGAAATTAATATCGATTCTCAGCCTTGGAGGCTGGCTTTTTTTTTTTTTTTAAACTTTACAAAAAATGAACATTCTATTTGGCCTTTCTCTTCCCTTCTAAGACAAGCCATTCCTCAAAAGGGCAGCGTTCTGGGAGGCCGCATCTTGATCCACTTCACAAACAATGCATTTTTTCTTTACAGAGAGGCACCACGCATGGTTGCTGCGGGGAAGCTCCTTAAGCCATCCATGGGATTAACGTGGAGTCTGGCCCCCAGCTTCTCCGTGAAGCCGCCATCTGCTCCCGTGGCACCCCACAGCAGGCAGCAAAGGTTGGTTTGCTCCATGCTCCCATCTAGCCAGGCGGGAGGAGTTTGGGTGTCGCATCTTCATCTTTCTTACACAAGTCCTCTGCAGACAGGCCTGTCACCAGCCCCACCAGATCCAGGGCTCATACCCATCCAGTGGCCACCACGCAGGGCGTAAACCTGGTAAGCGCTCCTGTGATCTGGGCTTGGCCACTGCCCCAGCCTCTTCTCTCCTCCCTCCCCAGGCTGCTCACTTCACTCAGCCACCCTGACCTCTCAGCTACTGTGTGACACGCCAGGCAGCGTGCTCGTCTCAGGACCTTTGCACCGCGCTTCCTCTGCCAGGGACCAGCCCCGCCCCATAGCGGCATGACTCATTCAGGTTTCTGCTCAATGTTCCTTCATCAGCAGCCTCCAACCCCCCATCCAATCGGCCCCCTCCTTCCCTTTGTAGCCTCTGACCCTGCCTTGTTTCCTAAAGGTGCTTAAGACTGCCTGATATGCTCTCACAGACAACTGATTTTTTCTCCTCTCCCAACAAAGTATGAGTTCCACGGAGGCGGGGCTTTGTTTTGTTCCCTGTGGAGGCCCCAGTGCTCAGCACACAGTAGGTGCTTAATGATACTTGTGGAAAGGATGAATGAACTCGGCCAGCAAACAGGTAAGCACTTCAGAGCCACTACTTCTGATTGTGTGTTCAAGATACCCTTAAGTAAACGAGGAGCTGGAGGTCTGGGAGAAGTGACTCACCTGAGGGCACCAGCTGGCAAGTGGGAGAGCTGGACTCAAACCTAGGCCTGCGGACCCAGCGCCTCCCCGCCCAGCACACCAGCAACGCCTGGCCATTCCCCTGGCCGTTCCCCTGCCCGCCTCCCTTGGAAAGCCTCCTCATTCATCTCCTGATGCCCTCAGTAGACCGTACATTCAGTGCCCAGCCCACGTCTTCATCAGTTTTCTAGCTCCAGGGCCTAGTCCAGTGCTTAGGCCACAAGTGGCTCTCAGGAGACATTGAAGGAATGAAATGCCACCACTTCCATGAATGATTCCCCAGGCTTGCAGCCAGATCTATGACGCCTGTCACTGTCACCCACAGCAGCTTCACAACCCCTTCAGGTGTCTTCTCTCTGACGATTACAGTGACCGCCTTCCCCATCAGACCGTGGGCTCCTGAAGACAGGCCAGGGCCCGGGCATTTGAGACTCCTCCACATGATCCAGCTCTGGTTCCACATGGATCCGGGGCAGTGGCAGACCAGCTTCACCTGGGCGCCCGAGGCTCTCCTGGCAGTGACTGCTGGAGCAACCCGAGGAAGCTGTTCTATGCTCCTACTGGCTTCTGCGGAGTGCAAAGGTCGACGGCAAGGGTGATTCTGCCTTCCAGGGGACACTGAGCAATGTCTGGAGACATTTTTGATTGCCACGCTGAGGGTGCTACTGGCATCTAGTGGGTAGGGGCTGGGGATGGCTACAAGGCACAGGGCGGCCCCACCACAAAGAATAACCCAGCCCCAAATCTCAATAGTGCCAGCGCTGACAACCCTGACGTACAGCCTTGGAAAGGGAGGCGTGGCTGAGCTGGGACAGAAAGATCCCAGAGAACTAGCCGGGGGCCCAGGTGTGACGCTGTGGCAGGCCAGGTTATTGAGCCACTAATGGGGTGGCCCAGCTGGTGGGGGCTGCAGGCCAGGACCTGCCACTCATCCACGAAGACCACCCTGAGTAAAGAAGAGAGAGCCCCAGGACCCTTACTGATGCAAAAAGGCCCATGGAGGTGGCAAAGTGCCCTGGGACAAACACCACCCCACAACTTGATCAAGGGCTTAAGGAACAGCCAAAAAGGCACCTGGCTCCTCTCTGCTATGTGTTTCATTCCAGGCACCCGACAATTCCGCCATGGGTGCAAACAGAAGAGAGGATGCTGAAATCGCACATGCACATTTGTGATTCCAATGATTCCAGCGGGAGGGACACAGAAACATAAAACAGGCTGAAAGTCTCCAAATGTCACTTCTGCTCCAAGCCCCTACCAAGCCTCCCTGTGGCTTCCATCCTGCCTTTGCTCTGTGTGCCTCCATCATGGTGACTCTCACATTGTCCTGTGGTGGCTTTTGTGTGTGTGTCTGGCCCCACCCCCCCAAGCAGACTGACAGCCCTTGGAAACTGTACCCAAGCTTCATCTCTCCATTCCTACGCCCCAGTGCAGCATCATCGGGAACACAGGAAGTAATGGATTCTTGTTTACTATGCAAATAGAGGAATGAATGAATGAGCAGCTGAGGGTCTATGGGCACAGCCATGCATGACTTTCCCTTTCTGAACTCTCTGCAATTTAAGAGCTGATGGGGAGAAGGAAAGACCAGGTGTTCCCCACCACCCCTGCTTCCTTGCAGCTAGTGGACTGTGAGGGCCACATTGACGGATGAAGAGCCAGGGACACCTGCCTCCTATAGTACTTCCCAAAGGTGCAGAGCTCTGCCCCCTGCACACATTGATGCAGCCATGGCTGAATGTGCTGCTCCACCCCTAGGTTACCTCTTTAAGGATGAAATCTTCCCTTGATGGTATCGGAGGGCTCCTCCTAAAGAGAAAAACCAGCGGGTCAGAGCTGTGGGAAAAGCTAACACATCTGTGCTACTTGGGAGAGAGGTTGAACTTTGGGTTGGGTTCGTTTTGCCCCATTCAGGAAAGAGGCTAAGTAATGAGTCAGCCCAGCTTCAGTTACAAAAGGTGCAGGAGGGCAAAAGGTCCCCGAAGCCCCACCAGGAAGCTCTTGCCAGGCCTTGGATTCCTGGGTCCCCCTCCCTCCAGACTGTCCAGCTTCCCCCGACAGGCCACATGGTGAAGGTGGGGCCCGTGACACAGCATCTGGGCCCTGTAAGCAAGAGTCCTTCCCAGAGGGGAGGCCACCTGGGTGGTGTGCAAACTCCATGGCAATGGCTCTGCATCCTGAACCCACAACTCCCTTGGGGAGCTCGTGGAAGCTGCAGCTTCCCAGGCCCCAGTCCCACCCCTGGAGATTCTGATTCAGGGGGCGTGAGGCAGGGCCCCAAGGTTTCTCCCCATTCCCCCCAAAATAGGAAAATGCTATTTTTTCCAGAATCAGTTGATTCGATTCCTCCCAAACCAGCACAGACTCCTGGGCACCTACCATTGTAATAAGAATTTTTAAAATAACAAAAATAAAATAAACCCGATGCCACACCTACCCCAGGTGCTGACAGCATTGTCCACTCCGGAGGGGTTCCCGTGAATCACTCTCTCCCCTTGGAAGGCCCACTTGTTAATTAGCTCCAAATCCTCCCTGGTCCACCTGAAGACACAGATGTTCATCTTTACTGTGGCAGTGAGGAGTGGGGCAGGGGAGGGGTCACCTGGGGCTGCGCTGGGGAGGCCAAGGGGCATAGGAGCTTGGGCCCTTGAGCTCAGAAAGAATAAGTCCACTCTGAACCTCTCAAGCTACGGAGCGTGCCAAGTGTGCGCCCTTCCCTCTGAAGCCCACCTGGCACAGTCAAAACAGCCTGGGCTTTGGACTCCCGTGGTCCTACTTTGCCTCTTTTTTTTTTTGAGATGGAGTCTCATTTTGTTGCCCAGGCTGGAGTGCAGTGGCGCAATCTCAGCTCACTGTCTCCCAGGTTCAAGCAATTCTCCTGCCTCAGCCTCCCGAGTAGCTGGGACAACAGGTGAACGCCACCACGCCTGGCTAATTTTTGTATTTTTTAGTAGAGACGGGGTTTCACTATATTGGACAGGCTGGACTCGAACGCCCACCTTGGCCTCCCAAAGTGCTGGGATTACAGGCATGAGCCACCGCACCTGGCCCCTACTTTGCCTCTTACTAGCTGAGTGACTCTGGGCCTGTTATCTAACCTCTTTGAGCCTCACTATCCTCCCCTGGAGAATTGGAACCCCACCCTCCTCAGAGGCTAGCTGCATGCGTGTCTAATAATGGCAAGGTGTCCACAAGCAGCAGGTGGTAACTGCCACTATAACAGACCTCTGCATAAGCGTCCACACCTGAACCAAGCCTGCCTTTAAGAAGAACGGGCAGAGGTGTGACTGTTTCCCAGGGCCCTGCAAGTAGATCCAAAGCACGATCATTATGAATTCAAATCCCAGGAGCCCCAGACACCCCTGGGGGGGTGCAGGCTGGTCCCAGCCATGTCTGGATCTCTCCCAAGCACATGGCCTCACTGCCTTCCATGGACCAGGTGTGGGCTCACAAACAGTTTAAATGAACAGACCCAAAACACATGAGTATGGAACAAGACAAAATGATTAACCCCACTTCCCCACTCTTTTCTCTCAGCTTTTGTTTCCTTTCTGCAGATTCCCTTCCTCATGAAACAGCAGAAGCTAAAGGTGGTTTTCTGACCTCTGAGAATGATGTGGCTCAGTGGCAGAGTTATGGAGTAAGCAGTTAGCCTGGTTTTGTTTTTTTGAGATGGAGTTTCGCTCTTGTCCCCCAGGCTGGAGTGCTGTGGCACAATCTCAGCTCACTGCAACCTCTGCCTCCTGGGTTCAAGCGATTCTCCTGCCTCAGCCTCCCGAGTAGCTGGGATTACAGGCGCCTGCCACCACGCCTGGCTAATGTTTGTATTTTTAGTAGAGAAGGGTTTTTGCTGTGTTGGCCAGGCTGGTCTCGAACTCCTGACCTGAAGCGATCTGCCCACCTCAGCCTCCCAAAGTGCTGGGATTACAGGCGTGAGCCACTGTGCCCAACCATTGAGCCCTTTTTGGAGCCCGTCCTACCACTGACTCACTGGGCATCTGTGAGCAACTGCTTCACCTCAAGCCCTCAGTTTTCTCATCCATAAAACAGGGATAATAGTGTCTATCTCACTGAGGATATTGAGATGGAAAAAATACACAAGTGCTTTGTGTAATGCCCAGGAGATAGGATGTGCTCCCCTCAAAATAGGCCGTCTGGGGTCACAGCGCCTGGGGGCCTGGTTCAATCACTTACTTGCTGTGAGCCCTGAGCAAGTCAATTACCTGCTCTGAGTCTCTTTCTTCATCTGCCAAATAAGGATTTTTACGGACTTGGCAACTCACATGGTAGCTGTGAGACTATGATTAATAATGAGTTAACATCAGTTAACATACTATTGATTAGCACATGCCAAACATTGTGCTAAATGCTTTCTCAAATGGACCATTGAGAAATGGTTCATAATCCTCCCAATTGTGCCCTACAGGGAAGGTACAATAATTATCCTGTTTCTTACAGAAATGGAAACTGAGGCTTGGATGGGTCAAAGAGCATTCTGGAGATCACAGTGCAACTCACTGCTGGGTCAGGGCCACATCTGCTGACTTGGAGCCCAAGCTCTTAGCTACTAACTGAATGGTACCAACAAGATACACTCACTTATTCATTCAGCATTTATTGAGCAACTGCTATGTGCCTGTGACTAAGCTCCTAGTAGGAAGCAAAACAGACAAGGTCCCTGACTTCTTGGAGCTTAGAGTCTAATGGAGAAAGTGAAGGTCAGTAAGCAATCAGTATTCAAATACAAACAAATCCATGACACTGCAATATGTGACTTCAAAGCAGGTGTTTCTGTAAGAGTACTATGGGCTGAATTGCCGGGGGCTGGCGGGGTTGGGCGGGGGGTGGTGGTGCTTGAAGGACAAGGGGAACCAGCTGGGCAAGGTGTGTGTGCGGGGTGCATTCCAGACACACCACCTGTGCAGCACTGGAACCACACCAGAGCTAGCTGGCCCGTCCCAGGGACCAACAGGTGGCAGCGTGCCTGGGAAGAAGTGAGTGATGTAAGTGGGAGAAGGTAACTCAGGCAGCTGACCTAGCCCAAGGCCTGGCCCTCTCAACAAATGTGAGTCTTCCTACTGCTCTACACAGTTTGTATTTTAGGGGGCTCAGATGTGAGTCTTCAAAGGAGACTGGGCTCCAGTCCTTTCCGACTCAGAAACACATGATGGGTGGGGTGGGGTGGGAGGTCTACTTTCCCTAAGGGTTCTGAGAAGGAATGACTGGCCTTCAGGGGAAGGTGGGAGAAATGGTTAGAAGCAGCATAAGAACACACACACGTGCAAGCGCACACACACAGTCACCCTCCACCTTTTGAAAGACAGGGCCAGTCCGTTGGCCCGTGGAGAATCACTTGAACCTGGAGGCAGAGGTTGCAGTGAGCCAAGATCACACCACTGCACTCCAGCCTGGGTGACAGAGCGAGACTCCATCTCAAAAAACAAACAAACAAACAAAACCAAGCTCAAAAAACAAAACAAAACAAAACAAAAACAAGCCCAGGAAGAGGACAGAGCTCTGCATTTGGGGGCCTCATCCACAACTCCTGGTCCCAGGACAAACTGCATAACCTCTGCGCACTGGGTGGTTTCTCAAGGAGCATTCTCTCCTAATGATAGAAATGGTCTGTGGTCAAGCCTGTCTGGACAGGCCTCACTGACTCACGTGGTCAGTAGGAACGCAGACAGGTGACATGCCCTCCGTGGAGACGGCCCCGTAGGAGGAGAGTCGCCCTAGTCTAATGGGCACACCCTCTAATGGGGATTTCTCAGCACACTCTAGTTTCTTTCACAACCGTGTGGTAAAACTGGACAATCACCCCTAGGGCACTGTCATTACCATACAGAGGAGGACCCTGTCCTAGCCTGAGTCAATGCAGAGGTGGGAGGGTTCATCTGAACTCCAGCTCTTTCTACCATACCATGGGCGCTTGAACCCAACAGAGCCAAGACGGGGATGAGCAGAGGTGGTGGAGAGCAGGAGAGAAAAGCTCAGACTCTGAGTTCAAATCCCACTCTGCCAGCACTAGCTGTGTGGCCCTGGGCCAGCCATTTGACCTCTTGAGGCTCAGCTTCCTCATCTTAAAATGGCCACTATGATACCTCTTACCTCACAGGGAGGTGGTGAGGTCTCAGTGAGAGAAGCCACGCCCCCGTCCTGCCGTGCGGGAGGGACACTGGCCAGGTAAGGACCATGGTTACCTGTTGACGCAATCCCCGTCCTTCAGCGGGTTTGGGATCTCCTCGCACACAGTCAGGAGGGCTGCTGCCAGACACACTGAGTAGGCGGCGCTGGAGCCCAGGCCCGCCCCGGGGGGCAGCTCCGACCACACTATGATATCCAGGCTCGGCAGGGCCCTGAAACACACCAGGGCGCGAAACGTGACTCTCCCGCAGGGCAGTGGGGTGCCAGCACTGAACCAGGGGCCGGGCCCAGGCCTGACTCCAAGAATCTGGTCCAGTTTTCTCAATTGGGGGAGAATTCCCGACCCCAAATGTATCCCTATTGAACATCAGGAACTCATGCTGAATCAGACAACTAGAAAACAGGTACCAGGTTCATTTAAATCCCTGGGTCATCCAACCAGAGTCCTTCCCAGAAGCACCTGGCAAGCCATCAACCCCTTTCTCCCACCTCCTTCCTGTGCCCACATGCTAGGCTTTTCCGTGGGCCTGCTCTGAGCACAGGCTGGCCCCTCTGCCTGCAATAGCCTTGCACCTCCTTATCCCCCAGAGAAATCCCTACCCATCTTTCAAGGCCTTATCAATGGTCGCTTCCACTGTGACACTTTCCGTAGCTACCCACAAAGACCCTCCAGGCTTCCCTTCTAGGACCGCCGCCTGCCCACCCGCCCTCCACCACTGCCTCACCACCACACACTAGGATTGTGTGTTCACCGGGGCCTCTCCCGCCAGATGGTGCTCCCCAACCATGTGTAACACGGGTCTGCTTTTGATCACCAGAAAGGTCTGAATCGCTACATCTTACATGTATTTCCCCCAAGCGAGAACTGTCAAACTTCGTGTTTGGTAATTTCCACGAAGTGCTTTTCCCATTTCCCAAACATAAAAATTGTAATAATGTGCGTCTTCAAATTCCACATACCCACCCCACCCAGCCTGGAAGATTCTGGAATGCCCCTCACCCACTTAAGGGAACATGCCTCTCTCAAGTTGGAATTCTGCTTCGGACAGCAAGTATCAGGCCGTTTCCGAATGTGTCCTCAGCATAGAGCCTGGCCACTGAACCAGCATCTGCTGCTCAAGGGAAGGGCTGCCCCTTGAGGTTTTCCCTTTGGGTTCTGGACAAAAAAAAAAAAAAAAACCAAAACAAAAACCAACAACAACAGAGAGGCTGGGGCTGGGTACAGTCACTCACGCCTCTAATCCCAGCACTTTCAGAGGCCAAGGCAGTTGGATCACATAAGCCCAGGAGTTTGAGATCAGCCTGGGCAACACAGTGAGACTCCATCTCTACAAAAATTTAAAAATTAGCCAGGCGTGGTGGTGCGCACCTGTACTCCCAGCTACTTGGGAGGCTGAGGCGGAAGGATCACTTCAGCCTGGGAGGTCGAGGCTGGAGTCAGCTGAGATCATACCACTGTGTTCCAGCCTGAGTGACAGAGAGACCCTGTCTCAAAAAAAAGGCATGCCATATATACCGTGTCTGGCAGGGTGCC
Organism: Pongo abelii; assembly: GCF_028885655.2. Classification (NCBI taxonomy): domain Eukaryota; kingdom Metazoa; phylum Chordata; class Mammalia; order Primates; family Hominidae; genus Pongo; species Pongo abelii. The sequence continues at coordinate 108,365,963 of NC_071995.2, read as the reverse complement.
TGGCACATGGTGAGGACAGCCAATGGCTGCCACTCTAGAAGAGAGCATGTGCATTCTCCAGCAGCAATGACAGAAACCCTTCCTTTTTCTCCATGGGAGGCTGAATCTGGACTCCTTCCCCAGACCATGCACGCACCTCTGCTTCCGGCAGATGGACAGGTATAAGTAAAGAAAGGCCAGCACAGCCAGGCGCTCGGTGACAGCACAGTCGTCAGGCAAGCCTGCAACGTCCTTTAGCTTCTCCACTTGCTCTGGGGTGGGTGTTGTGACATCACCTTGCTCTGTTCCACAGGCAAACAAGCAAACACAAGTGGGTGAGAGGGACTTTGGTGCTTTATAAACAAAAGAACACAGAAAATCGATTAGTCACTGGAATCGGAACATGGATGGACATGAATTTATGGTCTGAACCCCACACCCAAGTCTGTTCATTGGCTTTAGGCAGACTTGGGTTTGAGTCCCAACTGTGCCATTTACTGGCCATGTGACTTAACCTCCCTGAACCTGTTTCCCACCTTGGTAAAACAGGGATAACAACAGTGCCTCTTCATATGGTTGTCATGAACGTAAAGTTAAATAAGGGGTGTAAACTTTTTAGCACAGCACCTGGCATGTAGTAAGTGCTAATTAACAGTAGTTTCAAGGCCGGATGCAGGCGCTCATGCCTGAAACCCCAGTACTTTGGGAGGCTGAGGTGGGCAGATCACTTGAGCCTAGGAGTTTGAGACCAGCCTAGGTAACATGGCGAAACCCCAACTCTACAGAAAGTACAAAAACTAGCCAGGCATGGTGGCGCACACCTGTGGTCCCAGCTACTCGGAAGGCTAAGGCAGGAGGATCGCTTGAGCCCAGGAGGTTGAGGAAACAGTGAGCTGTGGTCGCACCACTGCACTCCAGGCTGCGTAACAGAGTGAGACCCTGTCTCCAAAAAAAAAAAAAATTGCAGTCTTAAAACAAACACACACAGACACACAGACACACACAGAGAATGCTGGCTCAATCACACAAGGGCCTAGGTTTCACCTTCCATTGTATAAAACCCAAATCAAAAGAGTGTTAAGTTAACCTCCCAAAATATTTCCCTCCTCCAAAAGATAATCGTCAGGAATAGGACAGTGTAAACGCGAGGCAGTGCCTGGGCAGAAGGGGAGGGTGAGGCAGGTTGTTCCCAGTGATGTACAGGAACCTGGGCCACTTTCCTCTGAGACACTGAGAAGGCAGAGCCTTTCTGGCCAGCTCACCTTTACAAATCACTCGCTGAGCCTCGGGTCACATTCTCAAGGGACTGGGAAATGGAATTGGGCGTGCGTGTGTTAGGAAACTTTGGGCACCGGTTAAGTACTGGGTAAATATATGTTGAATGGATTAATGATATACTCAAATGGCCAAGTCATGACATCATTGAGAACCCAGGTATTTCAGAGCTTTGTAATAGAGATGGAACAGCTGTTAAGAGCCTGGACGTTGGGGCTAGGAGAAACCTGGGTCTGAATCCTTTCAGTGTCACCAACAAGTGTAACCTGAGCCACTTGACCTCTGAACTTTAATTTTCAAATCTGTACAATGGGGATGAATACCACCACCTACTTCCAGGGAATGCTGGCGAATTCTAAGAGTGCTAACATATGTGAACACACTTAGTGCCTGGCACACATAAGTGCCCAATAAGTGTTCACTGTAGTAGCAGGGTGCAGTGGTATGTGCCTATATTCCCAGCTACTTGGGAGGCTAAGGCAGAAGAACACTTGAGCCCAGGAATTTGAGACCAGCCTGGGCAACACAGTAAGACCCTGCCTCTTAAAAAAAAAAAAAAAGTTCAATGTTTATTACTATCAGGAGGGAGCAAAAGGACACTGAAAGAAAGATGGTAGATCTTTGCAACCTAGAAGATGGTATGTCTCCCAACACTCCAAAACTAACAAGCCCTTCCCTACATAATGCACTCTGTGTCGCACCCCTAGTACCTGCCTCCAGTGTCATCGGATCCTCACGGCAGCCCTCAGTCAGGAAACATGTCTCTGCTCCGAGGCCCAGAGGATGAAGTGACCTGCCCCAGGTTCACCGAGGGAGTTGGAGTGGTCTGAGACATGTTCCCCCACACCTGGCTGCTTCCACCCCAAGCTACTGACATACACAAGTTGCAGCTGGTTCTCAGGAGACATTTCTGGTCTGACTGGGCGGCCCTGTGCACCTTGGAAAACAAGTTCCATGTGCTCTGGCTGGTTGTTTTCAGATGCACACTCCAAAGGAGTAGCTTTTAACTGAGGTGTCCCCAGAATCACCCAAGGAACCCCTTTCAAAAACTCCTACCACCACTACCAACTCCCAATAAGAGAGGGGCAGAGCCAGGAGCCCATCCATCTGTATTGGTTAAAACAAAAACCACCACCACCATCACAAAAAACTCCTGGGTGATTCCAAGATATGATGAGGTTAAAAAGAGCTGCTCTAAAATGAGGATTTTGGCCGGGCACAGTGGCTCTCACCTGTAACCCCAGCACTTTGGGAGCCCAAAGTGGGAAAGCAGAAAACTGCTTGAGCCCAGGAGTTCCAGACCAGCCTGGGCAACACAGCGAGACCCCATCTCAATAAGTGAAATGAGAATTTTCAACTCTTCCTCCATCCCCATACGGCGTATGGGAGTGACTGTGGTTTCTCATGGGGAATGGGAAGCAGGTGTCAAGGGTTCAGGTGCAGTCTAAGGAAAAAATCCGAGAAGATTCTCATTTACGCCACCCTGGCTGAGAAACACTGTTCCAAAGAGCAAGGCTTCAGCCTAGGGAGCAGACAGTAAACTGACAACAGAGAAAACACACGTGAGCTCTGGGGCAGGTGCAGGGGACTCCACTGATGGAAAAAGCTGGCTTGCTTATGAGTGGATGAAATCTTCACAGTGCTGTCAAAAATCAGCACGCACACCTGACACACAAAGAAAAAATCGGTACTTCTGAATGGTTGTATGGCCTGACCCAATTTTGGTTAAAAAACCAAGATATCTCCCTGTCTCTATCAATCTTTCTATCATTCTACAGAAAATCACCCAGAAGGATTAATGCCTAAACACTTGGAGTCATTACTGGGGTCAGGGAAAGGAAAAGGGAAATAATAGGTGATTTTTTAAATTACAATGTCCCAGTATTGACTGTATTTTCCAATAATAAGCATAAGTAACTTGTACTTTTATTAAATTTTTTTTTTTTTGAGATGGAGTCTTGCTCTGTCCCCCAGGCTGGAGTGCAATGGCGCAATCTCGGCTCACTGCAACCTCTACCTCCCAGGTTCAAGCGATTCTCCTACCTCAGCCTCCTGAGTAGCTGAGATTACAGGTGTGTGCCACCACACCCAGCTAATTTTTGTATTTTTAGTAGAGACAGGTTTTCGACATGTTGGCCAGGCTGGTCTCGAACTCCTGACCTCAGGTGATCCACCCGCCTTGGCCTCCCAAAGTGCTGGAATTACAAGCATGAGCCACTGTGCCTGGCCTACTTTTATCAATTTTTAATTATACAAAATGCCAATATATTCTCCTCATTTAAAACATGTGTCACTTTGTCTACTCTCTGGCCCTAGGTCTCTCCTAGGAGAACTAATCACCACTGCCAATCTGATGTCTATGCCCCTGAGACCTTTTCTATCATTTATACACATTTATACTTAAATACGTATGTTTGCTGTTTTGCATTTTTTTCACTAAAGAATAGGCCTTGATGATCTGTCCACAACAGCCCACAGAGATCCAATGCATTGTTTTACACTTATAAATTAAAAAATAAAATAAAATGAGTGAAGCTAATTTTATGAGGTCAGGGTAGAAAACACCCTGGAAATAGCTGGCCCCTGGCTCCCTTGGGGACAGCCCAGAATACCTGGCCAGCTGCCCTCTCTGTAGGCTCTTACCACACCTGGTTTCTCCTCCTCGCACTCACCCAGAAAGCTTGTGTCTAGTGACTGAAGCCCGGCCACATCCCAGGCCCGCTTGATACCAATGTTGGGTAAGCTGAGGTCCACTTTCCCATTGCTGTGGGGTTCAAGCCGGAGGAATGTTCTCAAGTTCAAGGCTACAGCCAGTGCTACCTATAGAATAAAAGACAAAAGCAATAAGCCTGAGGGTGGGTGGCAAAGGGGCCAGGACCCACGTGCTAAGAAGAGAGCAAACATAAGCACAGAGGCCACTCCTAGCCATGCCCTTGCCAGATACTGCTAATCAACCTTGGCATGCTCTCCCACTAAACCTGGGCACAGCCACCATCGATCAGCTAAAAGTTAACATCCACTTTGCCTTCCGCCTGCAAAATTTCAGAGGTTCTCAACACCAAGGAATCACTTCCCCATAATTACCATGTTTTCAATGAGAAATATAAGAACATAAAGAATAGCAGTGAGAAGCCAGGTGTGGTGGCTCACGTCTGTAATCCCAGCACTTTGGGAGGCCAAGGCAGGAGGATCACTTGAGCCCAGGAGTTCCAGACCAGCGTGGTGTCTGACCACGTCTCTACAGAAAAATAAAAGAAAAAAATTAGTGGGGCATGGTGGTACACACCTGTGGTCCCAGCTACTTGGGAGGCTGAGGTTGGATGCTGCAGTGAGCCATGATCCCAAGATTGCACTCCGGTGACAGAGCAAGACTCTGTCTCAGGAAAAAAAAAAAAAAAAAAAAATAGCAGAGTGCAGCAGAGGTGGTTTCAGACAGACTTAGGTTCACACTAAGCTCTACCAAGGTATATAGGACTTGGATTAAGTTACCACTTCTCTCCTAAGCCTCAGTTTGCACATTTGTAAAATAGGATAATAAAAGGGTATGCCTTGGGGGTAGTTATAAGGGTAAAATGAGATAATGGATGTTTTCAACTCCTTTGCTAGATCATCCTTCCAACTTCTAAATGTCTTAGTGCCCCGGAGCTCAGTTCTAAAACCTCTTTCCTTCTGCATCAAAGCTCACTCCTAGGTGATCTCATTCCACTCACAGGGCTTTATATATCATCTTTTTGCTATCATACCGAGCGAGGCCCAAGAATCCCTTCAGTGGGCATAAGAAATCTTTTCCTTGCCTGGCTGGGGAGAACCTGATCTCTCTGATCTGCTCCCAAGCTGTGCCTCAAGCTGTGTCCCAAGCTGTGCCTTTTACCTTCTTACAAAATTAGCATCAGGGAGAAGGGATACCCAATCCTTAAAGGCTCTAACGGCTTTGTACCTTGCCATGTACCACGGCATGTTCTCCATGAAGGATGACTTTCCCCGGAGCAGACACCAGTAGGACTTCTGACAACATGGCTCCTGGGAATCCTAAAAGGGAAAGCCAGTGAGAAGAGCAAAGATCTCTAGATGTCAGAACCAGCAGGAAGAGATCTTAGAACACCTAGTTCAAGCCCATCATAATAAAAAAGGTAGTTACCGTCCAGCACTTGCTACGTGCCAGAAAGGCAATGCAGGAGTCAACTGGACACATCCAACAGATCTGGGTTCAAATGCCAGCTCTTCCACTCCCCAGTGATGTCATCTTAGTTAACTCACTTAAATGGCTATGAACCTCGGTTTCCCCACACGTTATATGGAGAGAAAACAACCGTACCTACCTCGGTGGATGTTAGGAAGGTTAAATTAACGCAAGGGAAACACTTAGCAGTGTCTGGCACCTACTAATCATTCAATTACTGAGAGCTACTTATTACTGGCTCTGTACTATTAAAAGTAGAAATTTACATGAAATCATGGATCAGAAAGAACTCTTTGCTGGACATTTAGGCTGTTTCCAATGTGTCGCAATTATAAACAAGGCTGCAGAAAACACCCAGTACGCCTCGTTTTGCAAACTTAAATGAGTATTTCTGCAGGACAGAGTCCTAGAAAAGAGCTTGCAGGGTCTATAGGTGTGTGCAATTTACACATTTATAAATAACGCAAAATTACCCTCCGCTTAAGGCTTTACGTAGATTACCTTACGCTAAGATTCAAGTGTACTATGAGCTAAGTACTATCGTGATCCCCATTTCTTAGAAAAACTGAGGCTCAGAGCGGGGAATCCCCTTGCTTGTCAAGCTCAAAATCACGACTGTCAGATTGAGGTCGCCGACCCCTCGGGGCAAGACTGTCAGAGCCGGGGAAACTGAGCCACAGAAGCTGGACGCCTGGCTTAGGGTCGTCCTGGGTCTAGGACCTCGCGCCACCCGGCCGCCCGACCCCGGCCTCTCACCTGCCGCGGCCGCCTGCCCGGCCGCCGCCCCTCCGCGCCGGAGCCGGAGCAGCTCCCCAACTCCCGTAGCCCAGAGCGCCAGTGCCTCAAGAGGAGGAGGCTTTGTACTTCAGGCCAGCCAATCAGAGCGCGCGATCCCGGAGTACCTTTACCAATAGGCTTGAACATTGGTCAATAGGTGTTGCAGCCAAGCCGACACGGGTTTTCCCGCCCCGCTCCTTCCGTTAAACCAATGGGAAACAAGTCCCTGGGAGTGTCCCGCCCTGGGGTGAGAACTGCGAACCAATACAAATTGAAAGCTGAGGGGTGGTGCGGCCAGTTGTGGGTGGAGTCACCCCGGGGATTGGACGGGAACCTGGCGGGGTCAGCTCCCGTCAAGCAGCCTGGCTCATGGCTGTGTGGGGCCTGGGGAGCCGTCTTGGCCTGCGCGGGTGCTTCGGCGCCGCCAGGCTCCTGTATCCCCGTTTCCAGAGCCGCAGCCCTCAGGGCGTGGAAGACGGGGACAGGTGAGTGGCTGGCGGGAAGGGTAACTCGAACACCTGCCGTGAATCGTGGTGTCGTCGCCATGGGTACGTCACACCGCCGTGAGGTCACCGCGGCAACCGTCAGGTGACGTCTCCACGCTGTTCTGACGTCACCATGGCAACGTGGGCCACGTGGGCGCCAGAGACCAGGTAGTCTTTGCCTAAGCCCCAATGAAGCCCCGCTATCATCGGGCAGGGCAGGGCATATCCCATGTGGGCCAGGAGGGCTCTCGACTCAGATTGTGACCAATCTCCAAAGCAGTTTATCCCCCAGGTCCCAGATACACCAGCACCTTCTAAAGATGGCTTTCCTCATATTCCTTGAAACTTGCACCCCAACCCAGACCTCAGAACCTCTAGAGTACCGTGGATTAATAATGGATTAATTTAGTTCACAGATCCAGGAAATTAACTTTCGAATGGGCTTGTAATGTCACATTTTAATTTTGAGCTATGTCCTTGAGTTGTTTACATTGTTATTTGAAAATGCCACTTTTTGAGCTGTATTTTGGCAATTCTTCATCTCTGAGTACACTCGAAGCCTCATAGTATGGAAGTGGCTCAGGTTTCTTTTCCTGCAAGAGGCCCTGAGTTGGTGGAGTATAAGATAAGAATTTGGGTAGGATAGAGTTAAGAGTCCTAGCTACTTGGGAGGCTGAGGCAGAGGATCACTTGAGCCCAGGAGTTCAAGGCTGCAGTGAGCTGTGATCATGCCACTGCACTGCACTGCACTCCAGCTTAGGCAACAGAGCAAGACCCTGTGTGTGAACAAAATAATCATAGGCCAGGTACGGTGGCTCACGCCTGTAATCACAACACTTTGGGAGTTTGAGGCAGGCGTATTGCTTGAGTTCAGGAGTTCAAAACCAGCCTGAGCAACATGGTGAAACCCGTCTCTACCAAAAAAAAAAAAAAAAAAAATTAGCCGGGCGTGATGGTATACACCCGTGCTCCCAGCTGCTGGGGAGGCTGAGGTGGGAGGATTGCTTGAGCCCGGGAGGCAGAGGTTGCAGTGAGCCCAAGATCATGCAACTGCATTCCAGCCTGGGCGACAGAGTGAGACCCCATCTCAAAATAATAATAATAATAATAATGATAATAATAAATAAATAAAGAAAGAATTTCGGTAGGATAGAAGTTACAGTTTGTGCTCTGGTCTAGGACAGTTTTGGGCATCCTACTCCTGCCTCTTCTTGGATGATCTAGGAAGGTGTCTCATCTGAGCCATAGTTTCCTCCTCAGTAAAATGAAGAAAATAGGTGGTGGCTACCTTTGGGGTTGTGGAAAGATTCCAGGATAATTCCAGAAGATAATACCTGTAAACTACTTGGCACAGTGCAGGGACAATGGCAAAGGATCAATCAAGTCCTTCAGCAAATATTTATTGAACATCTATGTTGAGCAAGGCATTACATCAGCTACTCTACACACTGTGTCATCCAGTTCTGGTCTTGCCCACAAAATGTTTGCTATTAGAAGGGATTAGGGGAAAGAAATCAACAAGAGATGACCATCTAAGCAGTAAGGGGTAAGTGCTGCCTCTGAGGTTACAAGCAGCAAGCTGGGACCCTCTGAAGGAGCTGACCCTCTGTGTAAGCCATCCCCACTCACCAGATACTGATGTTTATTTCTCATTAGGCCACAGCCTTCCTCGAAGACACCCAGGATCCCCAAGATTTACACCAAAACGGGAGACAAAGGTAGGGTGGGGACAGGTGAAAAATGCAAAGAAATACGCATGGCATACACCATTTTAAAGTTCTTCCAAATTCTTTGCAGCCACTTTAAAGTATAATATGTGACCAGGCGCGGTGGCTCATGCCTGTAATCCCGGCACTTTGGGAGGCCCTGTTGGAATTTGAGACTAGCCTGGCCAACGTGGTGAAACCCCATCTCTACTAAAAATACAAAAATTAGCTGAGTATGGTGGTCCATGCCTGTAACCTCAGCAGTACTTGGGAGGCTGAGGCAGGAGAATTGCTTGAACTCGGGAGGCAGAGGTTGCAGTGAGCCGAGCTGCACTCCAGCCTGGGTGACAGAGCGAGACTCCATCACAAAAAAAAAAAACAAACAACTCTCAGAAAAAGAAAAGTATATTTGACAGATCTCAAAACACATTACAAAAATGTAATGTGAAATGAAAAACACCCAAGAGATATTAAATGACAAAAGCCTGAATCTGTCTGGATAAGCATGTACATATATTTGTGTTCAGGTATGTGTAGAATAGTCTGAAAGGTTACACCTGGGACTGTTCTGGGAGAGAGATTAAGTTGTGAGAGGGGAACAAACAGAAGGACTTTCACTATTTACATACTTTTATTCTATTTTATTATTTTTTATAATGAGTATATATTAATTTAATAGTTTTTAAAATGCTAGAACATGTTATATAGAAAAAAGTAAGATGCAGAAGAATGTGTTGCTATTATCCTTTTTTTTCTTTTTTTTGATACAGGGTTTTACTCTGTCACCCAGGCTGGAGTGCAGTGGCTCAGTCATGGCTCACTACAGCCTCCACTTTTCGGACTCAAGTAATCCTCCCACCTCAGCCTTCTGAGTATCTGGGACAACAGGCACACATCACCATGCCTGGCTAATACTTTTTAATTTTTTTTGTAGAGATGAGGTCTTGCTGTGTTGCCCAGGCTGGTCTTGAACTGCTGGGCTCAAGGTATCCTCCCACCTCAGCCTCCCAAAGTGCTGGGATTACAGGAGGCATGAGCTACCGCACCCAGCCAGTATACCATTTTTTGTAGTACAAAAACATGCAGACCACTAGTATGTATTGTTTTTTGGATATATATTTGTATAGTAAAAGTATAAAAGCATGTACAGGACATAGTCAATGCCACTGAATGGTAAACTTAAGAAGGGTCAAAATGGTAAAATTTCTGTTATGTATCATCTGTCACCACAATTAAAAAGAAGGAAGAGGATGTTGGAAAGGACTTATTATAGGGTTGGGCTTGTGTTGGGTGGTTACAAGGAAGTGGGGCTTTGTGCTGGATTGAATCCTGTTAGGAAGCAGGGCTGTTTCTGTCACTGGGTATCTTTTTTTGTTTTTTGAGACAGGGTCTAGTTCTGTTGCCCAGGCTGGAGTGCAGTGGCACGATCTCGGCTCACTGCAACCTCCCGGGTTCAAGCGATTCTTATGCCTCAGCCTCGCGAACAGCTGGGACTACAGGCATGCACCACCATGCCCAACTAATTTTTTCTATTTTTAGTAGAGACGGGGTTTTGCCATGTTAGCCAGGCTAGTCTCCAACTCCTGGCCTCAAGTGATCTGCCCACCATGGCCTCCCAAAGTCCTGGGATTACAGTGTGAGCCACTGCACCTGGCCTGTAATTGGGTATGTTAATAATTTGTTTGTAGAAGACAGAAGGGACAAAGAGGTGCTAACGCTGTAACGGATAAAGATGCAGCAGTCACTCGCGTTAGCCAGGGAAGGGGAGGCTTGGTCATCTTTTGGAGTTTGGACACAGTCGTCTGTGCTCAGACGCTCTTCCACAGTGGCCTTGTCTTGGTCTCGAACTGTCATAGTCACAGAGTGGCCTGTCTGACGGTTTTCTGTGAAATGGTTTGTGTTCAGCAGAACACCATAGTCTACCTGTGAGTGCCAGGCTGGCACCTGGCAACCCCAAAGCCTACCCGATAGCGAAAGCCAGCTCCAAACTGTCAGGGGCAGTTTTCACTTTCTCGGAGGTTGGAGGAGAAAGGCAGGGACTGTGAGCTAGGCAGAGGCACAGAGGACTTTGACTTCATGTGAAATATAATGGTAATGTATATATGATATAAAATATAGAACACGTTTTATTTCTTTATCAGGATGGTTAGTATGTGGTTTTTAAGTTTAAAAGCACATCAGGAAAGAAGTGAGCATAGTGGCTAACCCTTGGGGAGTGGCAACTAAAAGGGGTTACATGGGGGCTTTCAGGGTGTTGGTCATGTTCTGTTTATGAAGCTAGGTGCTGATCAAGGAGGTATATTCAGTTAGTAGTAATTCACCAACTTGCACACTTATGATTTGAGCACTTTTCTGTGTATATGCTATACTTCAAATGGAAAGTTCTTTAAGGGGTGGTACGGTGGCTCATGCCTGTAATCTCAGCACTTTGGGAGGCTGAGGCGGGTGAATCACTCGAGGCCAGGAGTTCAAGACTAGCTTGGCCAACATGGCGAAAACCTGTCTCTACTAAAAATACAAAAATTAGTCGGGCATGGTGGTACACGCTTGTAATCCCAGCTACTTGGGAGACTGAGGCACGAGAATCACTTGAACCTGGGAGGCGGAGGCTGCAGTGAGCCAAGATCACGCTGCTGTACTCCAGCCTGGATGACAGAGTGACTGTTCAAAAAAGAGAGAGAAAGTTCTTTAAAATCTTTGAAAGTTTAAAAAAAAACAAAACAGCATGTCAGGAAAACAGAATCTTAATTTGGGTGGCTAAACATTTTTTTCCACAGGGTTTTCTAGTACCTTCACAGGAGAAAGGAGACCCAAAGACGACCAAGTGTTTGAAGCCGTGGGAACTACAGATGAATTAAGTTCAGCTATTGGGTAAGGGGGACAGGATTGGCCTTGAGGTTGCGTTTGAGTCAAGTATGAGTAAACGTAATGAATGTGAAGCTCTCACGGATGCTGGGCAGCAGCCTCGGAGTTTGTCAGCCCTTACTGAACTTTCCTAAGCCCCGAAGCACAGGCTGGTCAGCTCCACAAGGCTGCGGGGCTGCAGACTCCTTTCCCTTCTGGCCCTGCCTGTGCCTGCGCTGGCCTCTGGCCCGTGCCATGTGAAGCTGCCTCCCTCTCATCCCTCACTTTTCAGGTAAGCCTGTGTGTGCCACTGAGGTTAGTATATTGAGTGAAAGAGGTGAGTTAGTATAATGCGCAGTACATCCAATGTGATCCCTTTTGTGAATGTTGTTTTTTACATAAGCCAAAGTTTAGAAGGTGGACTCAAGGATGGACCAGGTCAGGATGGTCCAGGTCATGCTATGATCACAGACAACCCCAAAATCTCCTGACTTATGACACCAAAGATGGACTTGCTGCTCCCACTTCACGCCCATCACAGGGTGGATATTCTTTGGCTCCATGTGGCCTTCATTCTGGGACACAGGCTGCTAGGACAGCCGCTTCCTGGGGCGATCATCAGTCATTGTGGCAGAGGGAAAAGAGGTCGTGGTGAAGCTCACAGTGGCTCCTGACGCTGCCAGGGGATTGTGCAGTGGCAGTGTTGTCGCCAATGAGGTTTACCCATAATGTGATTATTGCTGATTGAAAACTTTTCCCACTACCCCACCGTGATGACTTGAAGTATAGTCAACATTGGCAGTTTTTGACAGTCTTTATGGAGACTAAACTTTGTTGGTAAATAAAAGTTGAAAAAAAAATGACTAGGTGCAGCGGCTCACATGTCTAATCCCAGCGCTTTGGGAGGCCGAGGCGGGAGAATCACTTGAGCTCAGGAGTTTGAGACCAGCCTGAGCAACATAGCAAGACTTCATCTCTACTGAAAAGAAATTAGCCAGGCGTGGTGGTGCACACCTGTAGTCCCAGCTACTCAGAAAGCTGAGGCAGGAGGATCACTTGAGTCTGGGAGGTTGAGGTGCGATCACCAGCCATGATCGCACCACTGCACTCCAGTCTGGGTGACAGAATACGACTCTGTCTCCAAAAGACAAACTTTCCTTGGGAGTGATGCCTTCCATTTATTCACATTGCAGTGGCCAGAGCCTGTCACGTGCACGTGCCTGACATCAGCGGGGTGGCAGGGGCAGCAAATATTTGCAAGCAGGAGCACAGTCTGCCCAGCATGCCCTACAGGCTGGTGACAGGGGGAGCAGCAACAGTCTCAAGTGCTGGATCCTGAAATCTGACCCTGGGGCCCTGGGGTTATAGGTGCGTGGGAGCCAGACAGACCCAACTGCAAATTCAGCACCACTGCTGATTGTCTCTGGGATGTCAGGTAAATCACGTGGCCTCTGTGAGCCTCAGTTTACTGTTCTGTCAAGTAGTCATCATGATAATTCCCATCTCACTGTGTTCTTGTGGGGCTTAAATGAGATGATTCCATGTTTCACCCTGAGGACAGTGCCTAGCACAAGTAAAAATAATGTTAGCTATTATCATTCCTCTTTTTTTTTTTTTTTTTTCGAGACGGAGTTTCGCTCTTGTTGCCCAGACTGGAGTGCAATGGCGTGATCTCGGCTCACTGCAACCTCTGCCTCCCGGGTTCAAGCGAGTCTCCTCATTATTACTATTCTTAACACTTACCTGTTCCCGGCTACCATTTCTCCATGGCGGGCCTGACTAGGTGAGATTTTCGGGACAGATAATGGGAGGTATAGATAGTCAGCCAGCTGGGTAGAGAAGGCAGACAAACCCCTTGGTGTGTGTGGGAGGGGGTCCAGAAGAGGGCAGACACAAGACCAAGTGGGCAGAGGGAGAAAAGGCCAGTTCTCGCATCAGCTATTCTAATGAGCTCTAAATCACGAGCCATCGTCTCTCAGTTGAGGAGGAGCGGGAGGTCGGGGAAACCTCAGTTGTGGATTCTTCCTTGGTCAGATATTGACCAAGCATCTGCAGTGCGAGGCGCTGCTCAGCAGAGAACCTCAGCCCCGCCTTCCTGAGCTGCAGAGTACAGGGAGCAGGCAGCACTCACTGGGCAGCTACGAGGGTGGGAGCAGGCTTGGGGCAAACGCCCAGGGTGGGGCCTGCCACTGGCCTGGTCACGGGGCATCCCTCGGCAAGCAGATACTTCTGCACACCTGTGAGGCAGGCATGGGGCATCCGCTATGATGGAGACAGACTGTGTCCCAGCCTGCACAGCCCTCCCTTTGGTCCAGAGGGGAAGACACACCAGGCGGGAATCACATACTGGTGTGTTTAGTTCTAACTGTAAGATGTGCCAGGAAGATGGGCTGGATATTCTCCATTGGCCCTTTCAAATCCCTTCTCTTCACCTTCTCTTTATGCATGAGAGGCTGACCTTATCACCTGGTGGCTGTGCCACCTCGATTGCTTGGTCTTCTCGCATTCAGGTGGGTCCAGCCAGTGGGAGGCACCAGCAGGTGATGGGAGAGTGGGTGCAGAGAGCTCAGGAGTGTGTGTGACCCCATTCCCCAGTGGTGCATGGCTCTGGTGGCAGCTGGGCTCCTTACCTAACTCCCTTCCTGCTGAGTGACTCCAGAATCCAGCTCCCTCCAGGGTGAGTTGTACCTTCCCCGACCCTTGCCCTTCAGGCTCCTGCATTTCCCTGAAACTCTGCCCACACCTCTGTGAATTGTCCCTTCCCAAAGCCCTCCTCCAGCAATCCCTGCAGCGCGCCACTGTCTCCTGCTGGGGCACTCACTGGTGCAGGAGGGAAGTGCAGGGTTCTGAGGGAGGCAGAGCCAGGGTCTTGACCTGTGTCGGGGGCAGTTTGCTTTCCCTGCCTTATGAGGGAAGTCCTCCCCAGCCTTCAAAGTCTCCCCTCCAGCATCACCTCCTCCAGGAAGCCCTCCCTGCCTCTCTAGCCAAGGTTAGATTAGGCTTCTGTTGCTCTTTCCTTCGGAGCACTGATCTCAGTTTGCACCTTCACATTCAGGAGTATGTCTAATCTGATTACCTGTCACACTCCTGAATATCACGCTCCTGAACATGAAGGTGTAAGCTTTGCCTGAAGTCCCAGAGACACTCAGCAGTGGTGCAGAATTTGCACCTGAGTCTGTCTGGTTCCCACTCACCTATCACCACAGGGCTGCGGGTCAGAGCTCAGGATCCAGCACTTGAGACTGTCACTGCTCACCCTGTCACCAACTTGCTGGACAGAGCCTGGGTCAGCTTCTGTTCACCACTGACTCTCCTGGGCCTGGCCAGAGTAGCTGTTCAAAAGGAATTCTTGACTGGAAATAATGAGTATCCGAAAAGGCATTTCAAGAAACAAATACCACCGCCCCCGCAAATGGAAGGCTATAATGTTCTTATTGTTAGCAAGAAAAATAACATGGCTGTTATAGCTAAATTAACTAAATGGCCTGCCACCTGAGAATCTATTGTTTACAGCAAGACAGGACCTAGGGACATTACATTACAGGCAAATTCGTTTTCCTTTTTCTTCATAGGTTTGCTCTGGAATTAGTCACAGAAAAGGGCCACACATTTGCCAAAGAGCTTCAGAAAGTGAGTAACACCATCTCACCCCAAGCTGGGAATCTTCATCCCTGGTGGCCATCACGGGACTCAGCATCCAGCCATCAGTTCCTCTTTGTGTCACCTGGGGCTAGTCACTCTCCCTCTGTGAGCTCCATTTCTTCATCTGTAAAATGGGGACAGGCCAGGTGTGGTGGCTCACACCTGTAATCTCAGCTACTTGGGAGACTGAGGCAGGAAGATCACTTGAGGCCAGGAGCCTGGGTAACATAGTAAGACCCCGACTCTACAAAATATTTGAAAATTAGCCAGGCGTGGTGGTGAATGCCTGTAGCCTCAGCTACTCAGGAAACTGAGGTAGGAGGCTCTCTTGAGCCCAGGAAGTCAAGGCTGCAGTGAGCTGTGATCATGCCACTGCACTGCTGCCTGGGCAAGAGATTGAGACCCTGTCTCAGGCCGAGCACCATGGTTCAAGCAAGCCTGTAATCCCAGCACTTTGGGAGGCCAAGGTGGGAGCATCACTTCAAGCCAGGAGTTCAAGACCAGCCTGGGCAATTTAGGGAGACCCTGTCTCTACAAAAAAAAAAAATTAAAAATTAGCCAAGTATGGTGGCATGCACCCATAGTCCCAGCAACTTACAAGGCTGAGGTGGGAGAGTCGCTTGAGTCTTAGAGGTTGAGGCTGCAGTGAGCTGTGATTACACCACTGCACTCTGGGCAACAGAGTGCGATCCTGTCTTTAAAAAAAAAAAAAACAACTCTGTCTCCAAAACAAACAATTGGAGACATATAATCTTCCTTCACAGGCGAGTGGTGAGGACTGTACTAAATGAGGGAATTTAAAATGCAACGGTTCTCAACCCAGAGCCATTCTGCCCCTCAGGACCCGCTGAGCAATATCTGGAGACATTTTTGGTTGCCACATCTGGGTGTGGGGGGTGTTGCTGGCATGTAAATATCCTGCAATGCAGGGGACAGCCCCTGTCAACAAAGAATGACCCGGCCATGAATGGCAATAGCACCGAGGCTGAGAAAGCCGGTGTGAAGTGCCTCGCTCGTGCCCGATGCAGAGGGAACCTGGGAAGCCTAGCTGCAGTGAGCCCTCAGCCAGTGGGACTCGCACATCACAGTGTCACTGTTCTGTTCCCTAAGAAGGAGGGGGCCTCTGACCCACACAGAGAACTTCAAGCACGGAGACAGGGTCACCACCCCAGAACGCCCAGGGTGCTGCACTTTCCACCTCCACACGGACCCAGGTCCCCAGAAACCGCTGAAGCCGGCGTGTTAGGTGGCGCCTCTGCACATTGTCTCTGTCCAGCCCATCTCAAATAGATCTTGACTGTCACTTTCTGTCGCCCCCCCAGATCCAGTGCACATTGCAGGACGTCGGCTCGGCCCTGGCGACACCACGCTCCTCGGCCCGGGAGGCTCACTTAAGTAATTCTCAACCTCCTGTGGGTGTTCAGAGGGTCCTAGGGTCAGAGTACTCTCCTAGGGGTTACCATCTGGGAGCCCAGCCCCCAGGGACCCACAGGTGGGCCAGTCAGCCTTGCTCGTAGCTCCTGGGAGGGAAGGTACCTTCTGAGCCAGTGGAAGCAGTCTGCGGGACACCCAGGTGGAAGGGCGGCGGGGGTGGTTCCCGCCATGGTCTGGTGGGTGATGGCCTCATGGCAGTTTCCTCTGCTCCTTGGCTCCTCAGAGTATACCACGTTCGAGGCGGGGCCCATCCTGGAGCTGGAGCAGTGGATCGACAAGTACACCAGCCAGCTCCCACCACTCACGGCCTTCATCCTGCCTGTAGGTACTGGGCAGGCTTCACCAGGGACGGCTGCAGGCAGGTTCAGTGACAGACACACATGGGCTCTGAATAAATCCCTCTTTTCACAGTGACAGACGCTGTCCTCCAGTTCCCCCAAGTCCCTCCAGGTCCTCACCGGTCCCTCCCAGCCCTGCCCACTCTGGAGCAGCGTGCCCAGTGGGTGTGCCATGGCAGGGCTCCTGGAGGCAGAATGCTGCCCAGTTTGGGGGGCAGGGCTGGACTTCAGAGGAGCTCCTGTCTGCAGTGGGCACACCTTTCCCATCCTGCTCAGGCAATGTCCCTTTCTCCTTTCAGTCGGGAGGCAAGATCAGCTCGGCGCTGCATTTCTGTCGGGCCGTGTGCCGCCGGGCCGAGAGACGGTAAGAGGGCTGGAGAGAGGGAGAGGGCCAAGGGGGCGGGGAAGGGGGACGGGGGAGGGAGAGGGAGAGGAGGACGGGGATGGGGAGAGGAAGAGGGGCCTCTGCACAGCGGGCAGGAGGCAGGCACAGCAGGGCCATCTCTGAGCCATCCAGCCACACATCAACAGACCTTGTCTGGGCCCCTCCACTGTGCCAGACGGGGACCAGGACAGACCAAGTCCGTGTCCTCAGAGCACCATGTTGTGGAGTGGAGACAGTGACATGTGACCAAATAGACTATCAGACAACACAACTGCACCTTGCTTGTGAGCTCTGTGTTCTGAGAACAGCAGGAAGTTATTGCTGGGTTCTCAGCCTCAGCCATCTTGGGGACAGGGGTAGACATGAAAGGACCCTGCTGGCTGCTGGGCGCATAAGGCTCCTGAAAGGCCTGCATGGCTGTGGGGAGCCCAGGTGGACACTGTCAGCAGACTAGCCACCACCCCCTCCAAAGCTACTGACAGCCTTTTCAAGGAATCTTTAGAAGAAAATGAGCAAAGTCTCTGTCTACGCCACTCAGAGACCAGGCTGCCAGCCAGCTTTACAGAGAAGAGAAAACAAGCCCTACTTTGATCCAATGGACCGGCACTTTACGTTCATAATTTCATTTACTCCTTGTTGATAGCCCTGGGAGAGAGATGGTGGTGGCCTCTGCTTTACAGGAGTCAGGAAGCTGTGGCACAGAGAAATGACACCATAGCCACGGTCCCCCATATGGTTGATAGCAGAATACAGATTGGAGTCCACATCTGTCTGGGCCAAGCCTGAGCTCTTCCACGGTCCCACACCACTAAGGTTTTGTTCTTTATGAAAGGCTCTCGGGCCCAGATAGCTCCTAAGAGATCCCAGGTAACAGAACAAGCTTTGGCTTCAAAAGAAAAAATTGTCATTTGTACAAAGCCATCCATCAGCAGTGCTCATAATAGCAAGAAACTGGAAACAACCCAAAGGCCCAAAACACAGGCATGGCGGAGCAGCTGATAGGCCTTCGATGCAGCAGAGAGTTACGCAGCCATGGCAGTGGCAAGGTGCAGATTGTCCTGAGGTGGGGACACACACCTGGGGCACCTCGGGTGAGGAAGCTCCTCGCTGAGCGTGTGGTGCCCACTAGAGACAGCCTGGAGCTCTGTGACAGGCCTGGGTGCACACACTGCTGGGCCGCTAGCCAGGTGCATGGCTTTCGGTGGGGATGAGAACCCTGAGGCTGGGCTTTGGGTAGCTGGCTTGCCAACAAGGGGTATGCCACAGGGTGATACCTGGGAAAGGCTCGGCAAGGGCCCGCCACCACACTGGTGCCCATCAGATGGCTGTCCAGTGTCTCATGTATCTGCAAATAGACTGGCATGGACCCCAGGAATCCGGAATCCTGTGGAATCAGGAGCTTGGTTTGTCTGGGTCTTTTTCTCCCCTGTGAAGTTGTTCTAAGTCATGATGTACAAGGGGCTTAGAGTTTAGCCCATTGGGAATTAAGGGTCAGGCCCCCACTTCCTTTGAAGGCTGGAGGCCGACCGCCCCAACTTCACCCCACCCAGACCCAGGTCCAGTGGTACAAAAGCTGGCTGGCTTGGGTGTGGTGTAGGCCAGGCGGCTCCCTCAACTCACTGGCCATCCTCGATCCCTCCTTGGCCAGGCCCTCCTGCGATGTGCCTGTGGAAAGGGGGCTGATGGCCTGTTTAAACCCACCTGTGATGGATTTGTCATCTCCAGTGCCAGCCGAGCTTGTGCAGGTTCAGGTTGAGCGGTGGCAGGATGTGAAATGCTGCTCAAGGTTTAGGCCCCAGGTCAGAACCTGTTGAGCCCCATAATGTCACGTGACTCAGTGTCTCCTCCCTTTCTAGTGTGGTGCCTCTTGTCCAGATGGGAGAGACCGATGCGAACGTGGCCAAGTTCTTAAACAGGTAGTTGCATGGAACCCGGGGGTCCCTCTCTGAAAGCCGAGGCTCATCTGTGGGAAGTAGCAGTGGTGCAGCGGTCCGGGAAGCAGTGTGGGGCAGCGTTCCCGCACCCCCTCCTTCATTCCCTTAGTGTTTATGAATGTCTGCTCTGTGCCAGGCACCACACCGGGCACAGGGGAGGCAGTGGTGAACAAGGTGGGCCCTGTGCCTGTCCCGATAAGATTTAGATCTTACTGGGAGAGGCTGCTGTAAAAACCAGGAAGAAAAACCTAAGTGCAAAGTGGCATTGCGGGGACAAAGTGTGTTCTTAGAGGCTGGGTGCTCAGGGAAGGCCTCTTGGTGGTGACTGACCAGGGAGCCAGGCTTCAGGCCCTCTCTCAGCCGGTTTCCTGTCCCCGAGAGGGCCTGGGGCAGCATGAACCAACAAGAGAGCCAGGCCAAGCTGCGCTCAGGGGACCCCATGCCGGCCCCAGTGAGTCAGGCTAGCCCAGGGAGGGCTTCCTCTGCCTCGTGGCCGGCCCATGAGGCTGGAGCCACACCTGGCTCAAAGCCTGCTCTGCTGGTTCCTGCCCCAGCCCTGGCTCCTGTGGCATCAGTGTGGGCAAGGCCAGAGCCTGGGGGCAGGTAGAGAGCTGGGGGAGCGGGTCTGCACCCCAGGAGCTGTCCCGGGTGTCTAGAAAGTGACCTCAGGCCCTTGACTGTGGCCACTCCTCCTACAGACATGGTGCTTTGACGGGGCCTGAGCAGCTCCTTTCCTTCTGGGAGGGGGGTTTCGCTGGGAGTGAGGAGCAGGTCTATTTCACCTTCAAAGCAGCAACCCTGCGGTCCCATAGCATTGCACAGGACAGGCCATTTCATCTCCTCAGTGAGGCTTCACAGAGCCAACAAGCAACAGGCACGCCACAGCCCTCCAGGAACATGCGGCCCAGGGGTAAAATACCCTGAACCACCTCCCCTTCGCTCTTCCTGAGAGCCAGCCGTGGGGCCCAGGGGGCCTGAGTCAGGGGAGGACTCAGGAGGATGTGGTGTGGAGCTGGCCGCTGAGGGCAAGACTGGGGCAGAGAGAGGGAGGAATGTGGTGCCTCGTGCTGGGAGAGAAACAGCAAAAGGTGCGGATGGCAGAAGGCAGAAGAGCTGACAGCGTAAGCGCCTTGTGGGGCCCGTGGCGTCGTCCTCTAGTTCCCTCCACTGCTGCCCCTGCAGAAGGCCTCATGCACAGATGACCATTGCTGTTGGTTCAAAGGAGGAGGCGGGAAAGGGACTGGGCTCTGGTCTCTAGAGTGCTCCAGCCCGTGCTTCTCACCCGGTACCTTTGGCAATGTTAGGAGGCATTACTAGTATTACTAGTTGTCACACTGGGTGCAGGGGTGCCACTGGCACCTGGTGGGTGGAGACCAAAGGTGCTGTCAGCATCCTACACTGCACAGGATGCACAGGACAGCCCCGAACACAGAGAATGATCCAGAATGTCAGCAGGGCCTAGTCCATCAGTGTCAGCATCAGCCAGGGCGGGAACTAGACCTGCAGAGCCCCGGGCCCGGCCCAGCCCTCCTGAGTCAGAATCTGCACGTCGCTGAGATCCCCTGGTGATGCCTGTGCACACTCTAGTTTGGGAAACACCCAAACTGATCACGCACCTGAGCCCTGATCATCAAAGGTGCAAAAACCGGCTCAGAGAGGAGTCCAAAGTCATCTGCCCCATGGGGTAGGGCCGGGGCAATGGCCTCATCCTGCAGGAATGGCCCCAGCCTTGACGCTGGAGTAGAGTCCTTGGCATTCACAGCAGCTGGCCTCGTGTGCCATCCATCAAGTGCAAGATGGCTGGGCCCCCGCCCTCCCTGCACAATGTGCCCAGAGCACGTCATTTATATCTCCTCCTTGTAGGCGGATATGGGAAGACCCAGTTAGCATTGATCTCTCATTTCAAACCATTCTGTTTGCTTCTCTGTCTCTGCCCCTGCAGACTCAGTGACTACCTCTTCACGCTAGCCAGATATGCAGCCATGAAGCAGGGGAATCAAGAGCAAATATACAAGAAGAATGACCCATCGGCCGAGTCTGAGGCACTCTGAAATCACAGAAAGTGGGAGCTTGGAGGATCCCTCCATTGGTGATGGCCGTGGAGAGAGGAGCTTGCCCTTGTGGGGTCCTGGTTCCTGAAGAGCTCACCCGGAGAGGCTCAAAGCAGCCTTTTGTCCCAGCTCAGCTTTGATCTACACCTCCTGCCACCTTCCTCAAGGGACTGTGACCCTTTGGGGATTCTGTCCCTGACCCTGCTTCCCCAAGCTCTCCTGGGTCTTGGAGGGATGTGGCAATAAATTGGCATTGCAGGAAAGACAGCTAAAGTGATTGCTGCAATGAGAAGGAGCTGTGCAGAAAAAGAATAAAAGTGGGAAAGGCTGGAGCTGCGCGTGCGCGCGTGTGTGTGTGTGTGTGAGAGAGAGAGAGAGAGAGAGAGAGCGAGCCCTCCCACTGCCAGCTCAGGTTGTTCACAGATTTGGAATGGGACCAGAAGCCCTTGAAAATGTAATTGTGATTTACCTGTGCCAAAGGGGCTTTAAATGTCACATTTGTAAAGGGGAAGGCAGACAGGATTTGGAAGTTTAGTCACCTCTGAGCCACCCATCACCGCCAAAGTGTGGGGGAAGGATAGCTGCAGATTGACAGGCGAGGCTCAGAAACTCCTGGCTTAGACTGAAGTGTGTGTGATGGGGGCGCAGCTTAGAGGACCCCCTCTGAAAGGGATGGAGACCCTGGTGAGAACAACACTACCACTTGAAGGTGAACGTTCCCTGTCTGGTTGGACTGAGTCGAGGGTCTGCGGTGCAACATCTTCAGCTTGAGAAAATGAGGTTGTCAGTTTCCAGCAAGGCTGACATCCACCAGACTGATTTCTCCGATGTTGCACTTGGCTGGCTTATGCCTCTGAGATCCATGCCACGGCTGTATTTATTTCAGTTGTCACTGCTGCTCCCTCCTGCTATGAAACGACACTGTCAGTGCCAGCAGTGTCCTTGGGAAAGGCGATATTTATGAAGGGCAGAAGAGGCAGCCCCAAGAACCTAAGGACTGCAGGCTGCTAATTGCAGGAAATGACTTTGGAAGGGCAGGCTCTTGTCGAGTTTCAGGGCTGAAATGCCTGGTGAACTCCATTCAGCCATCACGTATTGACTGAGTGGCTGCTTAGCATGAGCTACCGCGCTAGGCTCGGGACAGCTGGTCTTTCCAGCCATCTTTCTTGCTGGCAAGTCAGCAAACATTACCTTCTCAGTCACGTGCGTATTTTTGCCTTCATTCTTACCACCTTACCTGCAAAGTTTGCAGGAGGGCCAGGTATATTCATTTGTGTCTTCTGGGTCCTTTCATTGCTGACAGGCTGTGATGGCCCTCTTGAGCCTTGGGCAGGATGGGTGAGGTGTAGATGACCAGGAGTGTGTGAATTCCTTCCAGGAGGTGGCTTTGTTCCGTGCCTCCCTGCCCCCATAGTCACTACCAGGTCTGGTACGGAGTCAGTGCTCAGTGTTTGCAAAGCAGAGCTGAAAACGGACTTTGGGAGGCCGAGACAGGCAGATCACCTGAGGTCAGGAGTTTGAGACCAGCCTGGTCAACATGGCAAAACCCCATTTCTGCTAAAAAAAAAAAAAAAAACAAATTAGCTGGGCATGGTGGCGGGTGCCTATAATCTCAGCTATTCAGGAGGCTGAGGCAGGAGAATCACTTGAACCCAGGAGGCAGAGGCTGCAGTGAGCCAAGATCGTGACACGACACTCCAGCCTGGGTGATAGAGCGAGACTCCGTCTCAAAAAAAAAACAAACAAACAAACCTGAAAACGCAATCACTGAGGCTCGGTCAGGGAGTATGTTCAAAGAGCTTGCAGCGAATCACTCAATTCTGCCTACCTCTCAAAATCTTCCTGGAATATATATATATATATATATATACACACACACATACATATATAAAATAACACAGCAGCCCTGCATGCCTAGCCATGGGAAAGCACAGCCTCCAAAGGATAAGGAAAGCTCTTTGAGTAAATACAACATCCTAAAGTGACAATCTTTGAAACAAGACCGTTCACCTATTGCCAAATCCTGTCCTTCCAGGACCGGGTGTCACAGGCTGGATGTTAACAGTCGCGTTCTCAGACCCCTGCCTGTGTATCTGTCTCCCAGTTCACCAGCAAACACTTCTCTGAGAAACCACCTGGGTGCAGGGCAGATGCCACCACTCAGCAGGTGTTTCTCTCCTGTGCTACCAACCTGGGAAAAATGGAGAAAGCTTGCTTTGGGGGCTGGAAGGATGGGGTGTTTAAAACATTTGCTCTTTTGCAGTGCCTTTCAAAAGCTCTATCAAGAGCCCGAGGCAAAAGAAAAGATGCGTACCCCTCTGTACACTGAGCAAATGTCCTCCCATATTTTGAACCAGGTGGGAAAAGTTAATAAAAGCCCTGCAATCAGGAAACGTGACTGCGAAGCCCCTGCTGCCCCAGTGTTTGCACACCACTGGCAACTCTCAGAAACAATCAGTCCCATTGCACGGGAACATGGGGTTTTGAAACAAACAGCAGCCTGTTTTTATTTAAAGTCGTGATCCCTTGCTTATCGTAGATTTTTTTCATAATTTGATTTTGGAAAATATTACACACAAATATTACTCAATCACTGAGTTTGTGGGCACTTCCTTACATTTTGCACCCATGAAAATGCCTCCCCTTCCTCCAGGTCAGGCTCCCTGGAATGGGGTGTTTAGTGTCATTTCCAGAGATGAGCTGGCAGTTGGCTCTTCCGTCAGAGAGAAGCCCTCAGTCACAGTGACACCAGCCTGCACCGTGGAAGAGCTTGCTATGTGCAGTGCCCTGAGCCAAGTGTTCCACAGACATCTCATTTGAACTCCATAGCAGCCCTGGAAGGAGGCATTAGGTGGGGAACCGAGTTGTCCTGGGGAGTCAGTGCCAAGATGTGGGCCCCAGACGCAGCCTTGTCACTCACAGCCCCGTGCTCCTCAGCTCCCACCCACTGCCGCTTGACAGTCATTTTAATCACTACCTGGGCTGTGGCGAACAATGCCAGGCTCTGATAGATCCTGCTGTCTCATTTCTCAACCTAGTTTCCCTTAACTGATATTTCATGGCTATTGTTAATGTGCGTTTTTCACTGAGTAATTTCCACAGCCCGAACTTGTTAACACATCCCAATGACAAACGTCCCCGGTTCGGAAGCCCTCGTCAGCGGCAATGTCACCCTCGCTGCTGCCTCGACACCTTCTGACAGCCCATTCAGTTTTATGATCGCCCTGTCCCAGTGATCACTACTGAACCTTTAAGAATCCAGATGCATTTCAAGTTTAATTGAATAAAATTCTTTGTATAATAAATTCCACATGAATGCTACATAAATCAGTGCCTGGAAGGATTTGTGGCTCATCCCTCCCCTCTGGCAGGGCCTGGGAGTCTTCTGGCAATACTGACACAAGCTGGAATAAATGCATCTTTGCAGTCAGTCCAGCTAGGAGAAGGCGGCACAGTTTTAACTTGCCTTGGCCTATTGCTTTTCTTCTCTGAGAGTCCTCCTGGAAGATAGTGCTAAAGTCCAACAGAGGCAGGGACAGGCAGGTTGCAGAGACCTAGAAACTTTGGAGGCATCCCTCGTGTTCTCCCATTCCACAGAATCAGAAACTTGTCAAGCTGTGGTTTGTCACCTTTGGAATGCACACACACATATTCACAAGTTTGCATCCAGTCATAGGAAGTCCATGGAACCTCCCGGTAAGAATCCCTTTTCTAAGAGAACCCGTGCGACCTCCTCTTCAGGAGCTAAGTCAGGATTCCCAAGGCTGTGCCTTCAGCAGCCTGTTTCAGTGTCAGATAGCCCCAGCCTGGCAGGGTGAGAAGCACTTGGGGCTGGCTGGGAGAGGCTGCTGGGTGACCTTTGATGCTTGTAGGGTTGTGGGGTGCAGGGAAGGACTGTCAAACAGCTGGCTTGGGCATTGGCCCCAGGCAGGCTCAGGTTCAAGGCCAGCTCTGTCACCTCCTACCCTGGTGACTGGGCAAGTCATTTCATCTCTCTCGGTCTTGCTCCTCCACCTATAGAATGGGAATCATAACATCCACCCCATGGGTCACTGGGATTGTTTAACAAGGTAATACTTAAAAGAGTAATATTGCCCCCTGGCAAATGTTAGCTCCTGTTATTACAGTTGTTTGCTATTATTACTATTTGAATTCAGATTCCATCTTTGTCACTTCCAGCATCTCCTTAAGCAAATGGTTTAACCACTCAAAGCTTCTTTATGTTTTATAATGGGATAATAATACCAATTTCCAAGAATTCAGAAATAAGTCCACAGGCCCCAGACATGATAGCAGCTCCAAAAAATAGCTATTGTTGTTCAATCATATTTGACCCTTTTCAAAGCACGTTCTAAAAGTTCATCCCCAGGTGATGCTGAGGACAGCCTGGCAGCACCTCTGGTCCCTCAGGCTTGCCGAGTGGGTGGGGGAGACAGGTGGCCCCCAGAGGTGGCCAGGCACAATCAGATGAGAAGGTAGGGACCAGGCTCCAGCAACACAGGGCCAAAGTGAAAGTGAGAGTGACTTGCAGGACAATGAGAGCTGAACACGGTCTCAGACAGCATTGCTCCCATTTTATAAATGAGGAAACCGAGGCCTGGAGAGGAGACCTTTTTTTTTTTTTTTTTTTTTTTTTTTTTTTTTTTTTTGAGATGGAGTCTTACCCTGTCACCCAGGCTGGAGTGCAATGGCATGATCTCGGCTCACTGCAACCTCCACCTCCCAGGTTCAAGCGATTCTCCTGCCTCAGCCTCCTGAGTAGCTGGGATTACAGGCCCATGCTACCATGCCCAGATAATTTTTTGTATCTTTAGTAGAGACGGGGTTCCACCATGTTGGCCAGGCTGGCCTCAAACTCCTGACCTCAGGTGATCTGCCAGCCTCGGCCTCCCAAAGTGCTGGGATTACAGGTATGAGCCACAGTGCCCGGCCTTTTTTTTTTTTTTTTTTGAGACCGAGTCTCGCTCTGTCACCCAGGCTGGAGTGCGGTGGCGTGATCTCGGCTCAACTGCAACCTCCACCTCCTGGGTTCAAGCGATTCTCCTGCCTCAGCCTCCTGAGTAGCTGGGATTATAGGCATGCATCACGATGCCCGGCTAATTTTTTTTTTTTGTATTTTTAGTAGAGACAGGGTTTTGCCATGTTGGCCAGGCTGGTCTCAAACTCCTGACCTCAAGTGATCCACCTGTCCTGGCCTCCCAAAGTGCTGAGATTATAGGCATGAGCCACCTTGCCCAGCAGAGAGGAGAACTTAATAAGTAAATCTTAATAAGGACTACACATAGAGCACTGATTATGTCCAGGCATCTTGCTAAGAACCTTACATTCAATAGTTCATTTAATTATCTCAAGAGCTCATGAAGGTGGAACTATTAATATTATCACCCCCAACTTACAGATGAGGAAACTGAGGCCCAGAGAGGAGATAGGAGTTTCTCAAGGTCAGACAGCTCTAGGAGGCAGAACCAGGCTTTAAATCAGGGCTCTGTGCCTCAAAGCACCATGATAGGCATTTCCTCAACACCTAGCTCTATGCTCAATTGTACCACAATGCCAGGGTGTTCATGTCTTTCTAGTTCTCAGAACCCTACAAGGTACATACAATTATCCTCCCCATTTTACAGGTGAGGAAACGGGGGCTCAAAGGGTGAAGCCACTTGCTCAAAGTCACACAGTGTCCACGGGGGTGATGCTGATTATAATGATATTGTCAACAGCTGACACTTACTGAGCTCTCCTTACCACCAGAGCTTTTTAAACCATCTCAGCATAGCTAATCTTGGAGAGCACCTTCCTTGCATGCTTGGCATGTATTCCCCATAACAACCCCACCAAGTGGATGTTAGTACCTTTGCGTCATAGACTCAGAAACCGAGGCACAGGGAGACGGCACCTTGGCTGGTGTCACGTAGAGAGGAAGAGGTCCAACTTGAATTTGAACTCGGATCCGCCTGTCTCCAGCATGCTCCCTGTGGGCAGCGGCAAAGCCAAGACAAGGACCCTGCTCTTCAGGTCCCCCTGGGGTGGCCACCCTGGCACAGTTGGCAGTGAGGGCGTGACTGGCAATCAAGTGGGGCAGGGCTTCTTCTCCAGGGAAGTGAAGGGACTACCAAAAACCTGGAAGGGGCTGAGTGCGGTGGCTCTTGCCCATAATCCTGACACGTTGGGAGGCCAAAGCGGGAGGGTCACTTGAGGCCAGGAGTTTGAGATCAGCCTGGGCAACATAGTGAGACCCTGTTTCTTAAAAAAAAAAAAAAAAAAAAAAAGCCCAGGATTGATGTGCGCACCTGTAGTCCCAGCTACTCAAGACTGAGGTGAAAAGGTCGCTTGAGCCCAGGAGCTCGAGGCCAAGTGAGCTAGGATCGTGCCACTGCACTCCAGACCGGGCAACAAAGCGAGACCCTGTCTCAAAAACAAACCCCCAGGAGGAACTTAGTTGCCACAGCTACAAGTGTCCTCTCCGAGGAAGGGTAAGAAGCAAGTGCCAATTCAAGGCAGCACGGGGCAAAGGCACCCTGGAGAACGGAGTGCATAAGTGGCATGAAGGTGTCTGACTCAGGACCGGAGCAGGGGGCAAGGTGACCTCTTCCCCCCGCCCCTCACTGCCGAAATGCCTCCCAGTGCAAGCTCCCAAGGCACTGGTCCTTCGGCCCTCATCACTGGCCATCTGCAGTGCCCATGGCCCTCACTGGTCAGCAGGTGCCTTTATTTACAATCACCTTGGAAGGGTCGAGCAGACATATGTTGCTAAGGGTCTTTTATTCTTGTTTATAAAATTTATGGCTTCACCTCGATTACACACTGTCAAAACAGAAAGGATTGGGCCCAAAGTCTCTTGCCGCATGACTGCCTCAGACGTGCGTACATCTGTTAACTCCGTGGGAGCTGTAGAGGGAAATAAGGTTCACTATAACTCAAAAGCTTGCTACCCTGCCATGAGGTGTGAGCATCAGGCCTTGAGAAAAGACATCCAGGCGTGCACAGGGAGAGGGAGGAGGTAAGGTCTGTGAGTGGGCATGCCAGGTGGCCTCAGGACCCTGCCTCGGCCCGGCCAGGGACTCTCTCAAGGTGCTTTGACTGGGGAGTGGAAGAGAGAGAACTGTATTTCTATGGCCCTCGGGGGTCCAGCTGCAGGATCCCAGCAGCTGGAAAGAGTTCTGAGCCTATGGCTTTCCACCTGCCGACTTCAGCGGGGAGAGAGAAATGTTGACTCTCTCACGGTTGCGGGGAGTGGAGATCAGTATGAACTTTCCGGAGGGCAATTTGGCAATGTGCGTGAAAGTCCTAGAGATGTGTGTACCTTATGGTCCTGCAACTCTGTGTCTGAGAATTTTTGTGAAGGAAATAGACACATTGGTGGAGCTGCGAGAGTTTTTTTTGGCTTTTTTGTTTTTGTTTTTTCAGTGCAGGCAATAGACACACTGGTGAAACTGCAACGGTTTTTTGTTTTTGTTTTTGTTTTTTCCAGTGCAGAAAAGTGCTGCTCATTACAGTGAAAAATTGGAAGCCAATGTCCAACAATAGGGAGCTGGATAATTAAATAAGTAAAATATTAACAATAAGGGACTGTAAGAAATACCATAAAGCCACTGAAAATGATGGTGTCTACATATTTACTACTATGAAAGAGCGTTCACTATTATTAAGTGAAGAAAGAAACCTAAATTGCAAAATGTTACATATACAATGACCCAAATCCTAAAAAGAAACATACATGTGTTTATATACCATAGAAAAATGCATGTGTTACTAATACGTATCTCTCAGTGGTGGGAAGATGGGTGGTTTTAATGTTCATTTTCATTTTGTCTGGATTTTCTAATTTTTCTACAATGAATTTGGGCTGGATTTGACAAAAGGCTTACTGGGTAATACACATGAATGAAAAGAAACTGACAAGTGGTTTCTCTGCCTGTAAATAAATCATCTACCTCTCGTGGGATGGCTGGAGACTAGAGAGAAGCTTCTTGGAGGGTGATACTCCCTGCCACATTCCAGCCCCCTCATGTGGGGAAGGTGCCCTCCAGTAGCCAAAGCCATCAGGGCCCCCCGAAGTCTGGACGCCTGGAGAATGTGCACCGTGTTCCCTGTTGGAGGCAGCTGGCTGTGCAGAGTCCGGCCTGCATGTAGAAGCCTGGCTTCCATTCTAGGGCAATAGAGGTTGGAAGAAAAATGAAACTGCCCCCACTGAGCTGCCCCTGGGGGATCACTGTGCCAGCTTTTCCCCACTATGTTGAGATGCTGGCATCTCTCTTCCTCCTCTGTTGGTTGCTGCATCTTTATCTTGTACAGGGGTTGAGAGTAGACAAAGAACTTTCATGTTTGTGATCTCATAGAGATTTTCATCCTGGATTATCACCCTAACTCTTCCTGGATAAGTGGCACCCCCATAGGTAGTGTGATGAGCCCAGTGTGCCAGTTAGCAAGTGGCAAAACCCACCTCAATCCCAGCCTCTGGTGTCAAAATCCAGTTTGCTTTCTCTTCTGTTCTGCTGAGAGCAGGGAAGGACTTATCCCAGGGGTAGGAAAGAGACACCAATTCCAAGTGATTGCCTAGCAGGCTGTGCTGGATCCAGATTCAACAGGGAGGGGTTTGGGAATCCATTACTAATGTCTGCCATGGCCTCTGGGAGAGGCAGCGGGGCAAGTGGCCTCTATTTGACATTTCTGATTCCTAGGGCAGAGCCCTCACAGATCTCAAAGGTGTGGGGACTTCAGAGGCAGTTATGGTCTCCAGGCTGCTTGAGAGTGGTCAGGTTGTCCCTTTCAACCAGCCCCCAAAGCAAAAGCAGCTCTCCCAACCCCACTGCTCCCCAAGAAAACTAGCTAGCAGGAAGGGGATTTCTCAGAGCTTTCAGGCGACCCATCAGGGTCATTGATCTCTGAGAACCAAATACTTATAAATCTGACTAATTAATTAGCCCTGACGAGCTCACCACCGTAACTCTGAATCTGTAATTACATTTCACATTAAAGCACGAAAAGTTAAGACTAAAGCCAGTGAGAAATGGTGTGATATCCCGCACCCCCACTCCATCCCCAGTCTAGGGACTGCAGCTCCGGGAACCACCTCCTTTTGATTGCGTTGTTCCCTGGGGTGCTGTTCCAGCTGTGTGACAAACCAGTTCCAGCTCCCCTCCCCTGAGGTGGCTGCAAACATTTTGTACAGGGACATTTTTGGGTTTAAAGTGCCCTGCAGCCAAAGACCACCAAGAACACACCTGTAGTCAAACGAAGTCAGGTTTATTGTCTTGTTGCAACAAGGGAGCACACGCACCGTGGGGAACCTGCGGTGCCTCAGGAAGAGGGTCTGTGCAAGGACTTATTATAGGGTTTTGGCGTGTGTTGGGGTTCGGGGGAGGGTTCAAGGAAGCATGGCTTTGCTGTGGGTTGGCTGCTGTCAGGGAGCAGGGCTATTTCTGTGATTGGGTATTTTAATAAATCTTACCTACAAGGAGGGAGGAATGAATGTGGCTAAAACTATAATTGAATACACCAGAGGGTCAGGCAGGCATAGCCCCCAGCCTCGAGGAGCGGGCATCAGCTTGGGTGCCCCACCGTTCATGCATGCATGCGTGTGCGTGTGTATGTGTGTGTGTGTGTATGCGCACATGCACCCAGGACGTGATCGAGTTCTCAGGATGGAACTTGATGATTCCTGCATGGCCGGCACTGCATGTATGATCTTGTTTGATCTCAGTAACCAGGGAAGAGTGATCATCCCCATTTTTCAGGCTTGGAAAGATGAAGTGACTTGTTCCAGGTTGTGATGAGAAAGTGGCTGAGGCTAGATTCGAATTCTAGTCTAGTTCTGGAATCTGAATCCTGATCACTGCCCTGGGGCCAGTATGGGCAGGACGCCTCTTGTGGATATTTGCTGTTTGGGGACTCACCATCCAATTGCTTCAATTTCTTTTTGAGGATTTACTTCTTCCCATGGGATACAATCTCCATGGGGCTCTTTATTTGTTTCATTTTCAACACACCAGAAATTATCATTGGTTTCTCCTTTGGTGTCTGTCTCTCTCAAAATACTCTGAATCCGGCTGGGTGTGGTGTCTCACACCTGTAATCCCAGCAGTTTGGGAGGCTGAGGCAGGAGGATTGCTTGAGCCCAGGAGTTCAACACCAGTCTGAGCAACACTGCAAAACTCTGTCTTTACAGAAAATACAAAAATTAGCCAGGCGTGGTGGTGTGCACCTGTAGTCCCAGCCACTTGGGAGGCTGAGGTGGGAGTATCACCTGAGCCCAGGAGGCAGAAGTTGCAGTGAGCCGAGATCATGCCACGTTGTCAGCTTGGGAAACAGAATGAGACTCAGTCTCAAAAATAACAAAATGAGATTGAATCCCAGTGCCTAGAACAGGCTGTGCACACAGCAGGTGCCCAAAAATATTTATTGAAATGAATATGAAAGAATGAATGACATCAGTGCCTTGCCCAGTCTACTTCAATCCCTGAATTTTCTCTGAATTTCCCTAAAGACCCCTGCATGCACTGAGCGAGGATGGGTTACTGGCTGGAGCTGGTTCATTCACACCCACAGCATCCTAAGGACACCCAGCTTCAGGCTGTACTGCACAGGTCCCCTGAACTGCCCTGGCTCCCGTTCTGCTTGTGGCCTGGGCTTCCAGCCCTCGATACTGCCCAATACATTTCTTTTCTAAGTGAGGCAGAGCTGGCTTCTGTTGCCCTGGCTGATAAAGACCACTTCTGATGGTGGTTTGGTGCAGGTGGGCAGTTTCTAGCCATCCAGCTTTTGAGTTTGAACACTTGCTGGGATGAGTCACCCAGCCTATTCACCAGGGGCCCCTGTGATAGCAAACCAGGAGGGGAGACTGAGGAACTCTGGCCCCTGCTGCAGAGGCACTGGCGCCTTCACCATCACTGTTAAGATGTTTGAGACACTCCACATGCCACCTAATGGAACCCGTTCCCAGATGCAGCCAAGGAGCCACGTTTGGAGTGGGCACTGATTCTGTCCTGCTTGCATCTCTGCCTTAGCTGGTAGGGAGACAGGCTGCAGCCTGTTGGGACATGAATGATAAGCTAAGGAAGTCGTGGAGTCCCTGAAATTCCTCTGGCCTCCCTCTACCCAGTGAGCTTCCAAAGTGCAGGGTAGATCGGCCCTTTACTTAGCACACCCTGAAATCCAGCTCTGCCTTTCAGCTCTGTGCCTGGGGGGAAGCTGTTGCTCTGCAGCCTCGGGGAGACCAGGGCTCTAGGGTCCTGAAGAAGTCCTTTAAAATGCTGTGGGAACTCACTGGCAAAATGGGTGTGTCTGCCAGTTTCCAGCATCCCCGGCAAGGGTAAGTGGGACAAGCAGTGGAGGCAGTGGGCTCCAGATAACGGACAGAGCAGCCCCTGGGGCTTGGCTCAAGCTGAGCCCTTTGCCTAGAATGTTCTCCCACCCCTCTTCTGCCTGCTCAAACCGAGTGAGGGCTCTGAAGTGTGGCAGACCAGGGTTTGAATCCTGGCTCTGCCACTTAACTGACTCTGGGGCCTTGGGCATGGGAATGACCAGCTCCTGACCTCAGCTTTCCCCACTTGAGTGGGCATCAGAATAGCACAGCACTAGACACCAGGGACGCTGATCACAGGATGTGGCCATACACCTCCTCCTTGAATTAGTTATGACTCTTTCCCACCAGAGAGTGAGCTCTGTGGGGCAAGGATCATGTCCACTGTGTGCACGGCTGTAACTCAGCACCCAGCCTGGGGCACAGTAGGCCCTGTGGGTCTGTTTGTTAGCTGAGTCTGAACTCCCTGGCAGTCTGGCTTCCTGGGCGGGGCCCGGCTCATCTGGCACCATCTGCAATGTGACAAAGCCACCCAGCAGACTTCACACCAAGCCCCACGTGGGGTGTGCTCCCTCCCCTGGACAGTGTCCCTAGTGGGATGAGAGCAGGTCAGGAGAGTCAGTGGGACTAGCCCCTCTGGGAGACAGGAGGCTTCTGTCCAGGCCTCTGACGATCAGGGAAGGCGAGTGAGTGAGGTCACCTTCCTCGTCAAAGGCTTGGGCTTACACCCCAGTTCCTCACATCCTGGCTGTGAATTCCTGGGCAAGTCACTCACTCCACCTCTCAGAGCCTCACCTATAAGGAGGAGACAGCACTGCCCCTTCACAGGCAGGAGGAAGTGGGTAACAGATGGAAAAACATTTTGTTGACTGGGATCCACTGACCAAGTTTATTTCGCAAAATCTGTTGCCAAGATCGCTGTGCCTGGCCGACCAGCGTTATGGAGAAATACAGAGGCTGGTCAGGGTCTGCTGGGAAAAATACCTGAGTTTCTGTGTTTGAAGGCTGATGACCAGGAGCTCTCACAGCTGAGTAATTACCAGTAACTTACCCCATGTGGCAGGAGGGCAGGAATCCCCGGTGACACCCAAGGGTCTCGATGTATCCAGGCACACAGAGGGGACCACATGGAGTGCATGGGCTGGGGGGGATCTGGGAGCCTTGGTCTGTGGTGGAGGATGCAGAGGCTGAGGGCCAACTTACCCAAGGTTGTCACACAAAAGCTTTTTCTGGCTTTGTGGGGTGGCAGTGGCTCGGTTTTGACAGTTGATTTAGCGTCTCTGCTAGAGCTATACTTGCACAGTGCCAGGGCAGTTCTTCTGAAACACCCAGAGGCCTACTTACCTTTGGCCTCATGAAGGAGCCCTGCCCCCCACCCCACTTCACAAGATGTCTCAGGCCCCCCGTACCTCTAGAACATTCCAGTCCACACCCATTCCCACCAGCACCCCATCTTCCCTCTCTCTCGCTCTGAGTGTCCACCTGTGGCAGCAACGTGGGCTGGGCAATGTCCGTCCATGGCCTGCTGGTGGCCATGTAAGGCCATGTGTCCTTCCAGATGTCCACGTTTGGAGAATGAGAACTCTGTGTCTGCGAAGGGCTGCAGGGACCATACTCCAGGTTGTTCTGTTGTTATTGCTGGGGCCAGAAGAACCAGCTCGCTCTCTTCTTTCTTTAATGACCAGAGCTGTGGGCAGCTGCTTCCCAAACACACCCTGCAGTCTGAGGCTCAACCCTTAAGCAAGCACCCTCCAAGACAGAGGCCGACAGCCCCTCAGGATGCTGCTAACATCTCGGGTAGCCCATCATCTACATGTATCTTGGGTACACTGCTAGGCTTGCTTTGAGAGGCCCGCTCCAGCCCTCCTCATGGTACCCTCTCTGGATATGAGCTAGTTTTTCCTGCATCCCCCACTTTTTTTTTATTAATCTAGCTCTGTCACCCAGGCTGGAGTGCAGTGGCACGATCTCAGCTCACTGCAACCTTCTGCCGCCCGGGTTCAAGTGATTCTTCTGCCTCAGCCTCCAGAGTAGCTGGGACTACAGGTGCCTGCCATCATGCCTGGCTAATTTTTGTGTTTTTAGTAGAGACGAGGTTTCGCCATGTTGGCCAGGCTGGTCTCGAACTCCTGACCTCAAGTCATTCCATCTGCCTCAGCCTCCCAAAGTGTTGGGATTACAGGCGTGAGCCACTACGCCCAGCCTCCTGCATCCTTCTTAAAGTGTGGCTCCTGGAGAGAAACAAAGGATCGATTCCAGGTAGGGCGTGAGCCACAGAAAACAGAATAGGACTATTACCTCCTTCACTCTAGACACTCTCCCACAATTAATGCAACCCCAAACCGTTAGGGCCTCGGCCAAGTCCTGCTATGTTATCAGCCCACTGACCCCGTGCCGAGCCACTCCCCTGGAGCCTGTCTGCATGAGGCTGGTTTCTGGTACCCGGTGACAGATCCGTGGATTATTCCAGTGAACTTCATCTTGTCCGGCTCCACTTGTCGCTCTACACTGTGGAGATTGTTTGGCTCCAGTGTCTGACACATCTGCAGTGTTCAGACAAGCCACATGAATGCGCAGCCGTTCTGTATTTCCCGAGGCCTGAACAGTGGTGTTTCAGATTTTCAATCTGCCAGCAATTTTTAAATCTGGAGATTTCACAGACATTGGAATTTGTGGCTTCTTTTGAAAAGTGGGGGAGCCTGGCCACATGGTATCTAGCCTGGGCAGGGCAGCCAGCTGCTGGGGCTGAGCAGCAGCTGCCGGTTCCTGTGATGCCCACCAGCCCAAGTTCAAATCCCGGTTTGACCTCTTCCAAACAGGTGACCTTGGATGTGTGACAAATCTGTCTGGTCTTAAAATCTATACTAGTTTCCTGTAGCTGACGGAACAAAGCACCATAAACTCGGGGGCTTAAGCAACAGACATTCATTCTCTCACAATTCTAGAAGCTGTAAGTCTGAAATCAAGGGATTGCCAGGGTTGGTTCCTCTCCAGGCTGTGAAGGAGAATCTGTTCCTAGCCTCTCTCCTGGCTGTGGGTGATGGCTGGAAATCCCTGTGTTCCTTGGCCTGAAGGTTCCCCACTTGAGTCTCTGCCTCTGTCTTCACATGGCCGAGTCCTCTCTTTCTGTAAGGACACCAGTCACATCAGATTAGGGTCCCACCCTACTCCTATATGACCTCATCTGAACTAGTTACATCTGCAACAACCCTATTTCCAAATAAGGTCACATGCTGAGATAGTGGGGGTTAGGATGCATCTTTTTTGGGACAGAATTCAACCCATACACCATCTTGAGGATGGGGTTAATAGTATGATCTCAGAGCTATTGAGAGGATTTGGTGACATATTCCAAGAAAAAGTGGCTAGCACCTGAGTAAATGTTAATTATGACTATTATTATTTCTACTACACTTCTGAGACAAGACATAAGCCAGGAAATGGCAAATAGGTTTAGCTTCCCAGGCCCATACCCATGGACTGCTGAAAGCAGCACATGAAGACACAGTGCGGGAATCAATTAGTAATGTCTGCCATGGGTGAGTAGGAGGGGAGTGATGACACGGGCGCCAAATATTTCCCATCCTTGGATAAGCAATTCTCCTTTTCACCCCCTCACCCTATGAGATTGTTTAGGATCTGTGAGCATGTGGTGGTTCATGGCATGAAGAATCACCTCCTGCCACACTTGCTCTGGAAGACAGTTGTAGTGGGTTGAATGGTGTCCCCCTGAACAATCTGTCCAAGTGCTAACCCCCAGAACCTGTGCATGGGACTTTTTTTGGAAATAGGTCTTTGTAGATGTAATTAAGGTAAGGATTACAAGATGAGATCATCTTGGGTCAAGGTGGGCCCTAATTCAAGGACAAGTCCTTCTAAGAGAAGGAGAAAGAGGAAGCCCTAGAGGGAAGACTGTATGGGGATGGAGGCAGAGATGGGAGTGATACAGCTACAGCCAAGCACGCAGGGGCCACCAGAAGCTAGAAGAGGCAGGGCAGGCTTCTCCCCAGAGCCTCCAGAGGGAGCGCTGCCTGTGGACACCTTGATTTCAGGCTTCTGGCCAGAACTGTTGGAGGAGAATACATTTCCGTTGTTTCAAGCCACCCTGCTTGTTGTGATTTGTTGCAGCAGCCATGGGAAACCAATATAGGAGCCAATGGAATTGTTTTAGAACAGCAATGAGAGTTACCTTCTGACCCGATACTCCACCCTGCCTGGCCCCAAGGCTAAGGAAGAAAGGGGGAGATTGCATTTACTGGGCAAGTATAATTTGCCAGGTGCTTAACAGATGTGACCTCGTTTAATCTTCATGGCAGGTAGGAATTGTTATTCACTACTTTACAGCTGAGGAAAATGAATCTCCGAGAAGTGAAATGCTGCCTACTCTCAAGTCACTGAGGGTGGGTGTGGTGATCCAAGCTCAAGTACAGGTCCAAGGTCAAGGCCTGTGCCCTTGAACACTAGTCCACATTGCCCTTGTCACCGGCCTGGGTCACTGCTTGGTCTTCTGCGGCCTCTTTATCTGGGAACTGCTGTGTCTACAGCCCCTGCTGCCCGCAGGATCCTGGCCTGTCTTATCAGAGCTGACCAGACTAGTGAGGGGACCCTAGCTGAAGGCCACTCAGCCGCAGGCAGGTGGACCACGCTGGAACATGGTCTGAGGGATGCAGCAGTGGTTTGGCTAGAGGCCCCAGGAGCACAAGGCTGCATAGCTGCAAGGATGGTGGCCTCAGAGGCAGTCCATGGGGACGCTGGAGCCAGAGACATGCAGAGAAGGGCTCATGTGGCCCAAGAGGAGAAGAGGACCACCTCAGCTCCCGCCCACTGCACTTCCTGCGTGGGTCCCAGAGCCGCTCGCATACCTCCTCACCACCTGCTCTGGCTCTGGGCTGGTCTGCCAGCTTCTGCTCTTTGCAACAGCACAAGTTCTGGCTACAACACACAAGTTCTGGCTACAATGTTCTTGTTGTAAAATAATTTGTTCCTCCCCAGCATAAGGCAGGCTAGTTTAGGATTCTGTGTGAGGCGCAGTCCTGGAAGGGCCAGAATGACTTCACAATAGCTTCTCCTTCACATGCCCGTGGCCTGAAGGCCAAGGACACTGGGTTTCCAGAACACTGAGTTTTTTAAACAACCATGTGCCATTTGGACAAGTGTCTTCCTTTACTCAGTGGCCACTGCCATGGCCCCATAAAAGCCAGATTTAGAGGCATTTGGAGAAGGCAGCCTGACTGGTAACCCTGCACATAGTGGGCCCGGTGCAGTGAGTGGCTCATGCCTGTAATCCCAGAACTTTGGGAGACCAAGGCAGGTGGATTGCTTGAGCCCAGGAGTTCGAGACCAGCTTGGGAAATATGGCAAAACCCTGTTTCTACAAAAAATACAAAATAAACTAGCGGGTTGTGGTGATGCACACTTGTGGTCCCAGCTACCTGGGAGGCTGAGGTGGGAGGACTGCTTGAGCCTTGGAGGCGGAGGTTGTAGTGAGCCAAGATTGCGCCACTGCACTCCAGGCTAGGCAACACAGCAAGACCCTGTCTCAAAAAACAAACAAACAAAACCCAAAAATCCCCCACGTAAACCCTGCACATACATCTAGGCAGACTCAGGGCCCGGGGCAGCCAAGGAGCAGAAGCCTTCGGCAGCAGAGTGAACGCTTTCAGCTTCCTCTGCAGGCTTCTCTGGGGTCAAGGAAGCAGGGCACATCTTCAGAGAGGTTTCTCTGTCGTTGCTCGTGGGCTCCAGCAGGCTGGCTCTCTCGGTGGAAGGTCTATAAGCTGACACAGACCCCATCCCAGTATGCCCAAGCCTTTGAGTCTCCCTACAGCTCAGAAAACACTTGGACTGTCACGGTAAGAAAAGCATGACGTGACGGAACTGCAACTGCTGGTCCTCGGGTGGAGGAGCTGCTGCCCCCCAGTGCGTAATGGAAGCTCGGGAATAGCTGGGGCGTGGGCACACAGGGAGCCTGCACACCAGGGGCTGAGCGAAGCCCAGCAGAGGCTCCTCGGGATGTCCTGTTAACATCAGCCAAAGCGTCTTGCAAGGAGTTTCAAAAACAAACTCCAGAAGGAATGTCAATTCGATCCCTGGAACAAAATAATGACAGTTATCACAGCCATGAGTCATTGATGGCTCATAGATGGCACAGACTGGGGCTTTTCAGCCCATTTCTCTGTGGTTCATGGCAAGACTGCATGGTGGGTGCCGCTATCCCCGTTTCATGGAAAAGGAAACTGCAGGTCTGAGGGGCCAGGAAACTTTCCACCGGCCTCCCAGCTAGTGGGCGGCAGAGCTGGGGTTTGCACCCAGCGGCAGGATGCTCTGAGGCTCTTACTCTCTCTAATGCCCTCGTAAGATCTGCACTCAGCTGGGGCTCTGAAGCACATGCTCTCAACAAGTGTAACAGTTAGGATGACTGCCGTGAAGCAAACGATGCCATTCTGACCCCACGCTCCAGAGGGTGGTGACAACTATGAATGCCGCCTAGGCTGCTGTGCAGTTTTGTTTTTGTGTGTTTTTTTTTTTTTTTTTTTTTTTTTGAGACGGAGTCTCATTCTCTCACCCAAGCTGGGGTGCAGTGGTGTGATCTTGGCTCATTGCAACCTCCGCCTCCTGGGTTCAAGCAATTCTCCAGCCTCAGCCTCCTGAGTAGCTAGGACTACAGGTGTGCGCCACTGCACCCAGGTAATTTTTGTATTTTTAGTAGAGACAGGGTTTCGCCGTATTGGCCAGGATGGTCTGGAACTCCTGACCTTGGGGCATCTGCCTGCCTCGGCCTCCCAAAGTGTTCGGATTACAGGTATGAGCTACCGAGCCTGGCCATGCAGCTTCTTCTGAATCACAGTCCAAGTGATTGTGTGTGCAGTGTAGGGGGCACAGTGAGGGGCCCTGAGGCCACATGGGCCTGGAAACGCCTTGGCTGGATCCTTCTGGCTGAAAGGCACTTTGCCTCTGTTCTGTGCCACTCAGACGATTCCTCAGAGGCGGCAGTGTGGATGAAGGAATGTGACTTTCCTCCGATCTTGCCTAAGTGCAACAGATAACTGCTCTCCATCCAGCATCTCCTCACCCTGCTGGGATCATCAGTAGCAGCAGGAGCCACTCT
Organism: Pongo abelii; assembly: GCF_028885655.2. Classification (NCBI taxonomy): domain Eukaryota; kingdom Metazoa; phylum Chordata; class Mammalia; order Primates; family Hominidae; genus Pongo; species Pongo abelii. Next base: position 108,326,526 of record NC_071995.2, on the reverse strand, counting down.
GGAAGCTTAATCCGAGCCTGATCTCCAGGGTCATGGGCAGCCCTGTTTTCTTAAAGTGAAAGGTGAGGAAATGTAGGAAGAGGACTAACGGATGCGTATTTGGTGCCAGGTGCTGCGCTGGGTGTGTTATATGTAACTGTATTTAATCCTCACGTGCTCTGGAGGGGACATCAAGATTCCTGTGTTTCAGATAAGGAACACACAGGGAGGCTGCCCTCCATGTGGGACAGGAAGTGGAGGTTGGGGTTTGCTCACACGTCTCTGTGATTCCAGAGTCCACGCTCTGCTTCTTGGAAAACAGCACTGAAGGAACCACTTCCACAGTTCTCTGGCCACTCTGGCCAATTTGATAAGTTTCCAGGAGATAAGCCTGAGGCCTAAGGGGGTCCTGGATTTACTCGTCAGCCAAGCTTGGTGAGAACCCAGCTGTCCAGACCCTATGGCTTTCAGCAGTGCCTTGTCTGCTAACAGGCTCTGCTGCTGTCAGACGAATGGAGGCCAGCGCTTCTCAAACTCTGTTCCAGCTAATTATTCTTAGGCACTTGCAAGTTCTGTCAGCATATTACAATTATATTTCCATTTAAATAATTTTAAAAACTCACTTATTTTTCCTGGTTATAAAGACATCCTTTCTCTTTGTAGTGATAACTTGTAAGTAAAAGCCAGAATGTTGGCCGGGCACGGTGGCTCACGCCTGTAATCCCAGCACTTTGGGAGGCCAAGGCGGGTGGATCACGAGGTCAGGAGATCAAGACCATCCTGGCTAACACAGTGAAACCCCGTCTCTCCTAAAAATACAAAAAATTAGCCAGGCAAGGTGGTGGGCGCCTGTAGTCCCAGCTACGTGGGAGGCTGAGGCAGGAGAATGGCGTGAACCTGGGAGACGGAGCCTGCAGTGAGCCGAGATCGCGCCACTGCACTCCAACCTGGGCGACAGCGAGACTCCGTCTCAAAAAAAAAAAAAAAAAAAAAAAAGCCAGAATGTCACAGAAGAAAGCTTTAGTTTTAGGTGGGTGTGCCTCACACTGGAGGCTGGCGATGTGTGTTTTTGGGAGGCGGGTGGTTACACTGTTTTTTCTTTTAATTGCATGAATGCTCCTTGTGAGGACGCCTGCGTGCATGAATTCTTCTTGGGTGTTGAGACATCTGACTTCCAGAGAGGCCACAAGCCTCTCCAGGGTTCTTTCCTGACTGGATCCTAACAAGCCAAGTTTGTGCTCTGATCCTCAGGGGCTTCCCAGACCAGGGGAGCAGCGAGAAGCCACTAGGACATTAGAGCTGCCGAGGGTCAGGGCAGAAGCACCAAGGCGGGGCAAACACCTGGCAGGTCTGACCCGGGCTCCTGGTGCCGAGGAAACCTGGCTGGGGAATGCAGTGAGAAGGGCTGCGTGTCCTGTGGGGAGACAGCAAGTGCAATCCTCACTAAGGGAACAATGCCTGGCACACCCAGAAGTAGCTGTAAAATTTCACTCCAGACAATTATCTGGGTTTGTTCAACATCCGTTTATCACTTTTGAAAGTTACTACTGGCTGGGCGTGGTGGCTTATGCCTATAATCCTAGCACTTTGGGAGGCCAAGGTGGACGGATCACTTGAGCCCATGAGTTCTCGAATGGTCTGGGTGACATGGCAAAACCCCATCTCAAAAAAATGAAAAAAGAATATTACTGTGTAAAACATGAACTGCAAAGATATACACCCAACCTATGGTGACAGCTGCCTCTGGGAAGTGGGTGAGAGGGATGGGCCCATAGAGGGTGCTCATCTGAAATGTGTTACTTCTTGAAACACAATTGGAAGCAAATAGGACAGATTGCCACAACCCTAAACTCTGGCTGGGGAGGTGAGGACATGTGCTCTGCGCCCCTCCACATCTTCCCTCCACTGTGGAAGCCTGCATGCTCCCTGAGCCCAGATACCCAAGCGTGAACAGTCCAGGCATATGGCAGAATGAAATGCAGAACGCAGCCATCATATGCTGAAGTACAAATTTAATAAAGCCTTTGATCACATCTCAATCCATAAGTTAGCTACAAAAACAAAAAATCCTACAACTTTTTAGAGCCATCAAGAGCCATCAAGGTGTCAGTGAACACCAGTTACAAAAGGAGATTCAGTGTTTCAGATAGTGCAATATTTCCAGCTGCTGAAAAGAATTTAAATGAAATTACAAACTACCCCTCTTTGTCAAAAATCCACATGGAGTTGATATTGGTGCTTATAAATCACTCTCTCCCAGTCCCTCACTGGCTCCAACCTTCAGGTGATAAAAATCAGGATGGGATCCATCTTCCCTGTGCTGACAGTCTGGGGTCCCCGCATGTATGCACAAACCCGCCCAGCGTGCGCACGCAGGTTCAGAAGAAATCTTCAAAGGAACCGAGCGTTTGGAGAAAGTGGCAAGTCCACAGAATCAGAGGTTACGAACACACCTTCAATAATATTAATACATTACTGTCTTTAAATTCCTTGCCATGTTTCCATCAAAGTAGAGCATACACTGTTTTCCAGAAGCCTGGGGGCTTGACCTGGGTGGGACACCAGGATGCAGCTGAAACTCTGAAGGACTGTGGAGACGGGTGGCCCCTGCTTTGCTGCCACCGTGACAGCTCTTGTTGGAAAACGTTTTGCGTTTTGAGGAGAGCAGAGGAGGGACTGGGCCTTCCTGGCTTCGAATCTGGCATCAATCTTGGTGGTGGAGGTGCAGGAGCATGCGGTAGGAGAGGGTGGGTGGCTGTCAACACAGACCACAAACAGGGCCTCTGCCTCAGTTCCCTGGAGCTAAAGATCTTACAACAAAGGTAAAGAATCAGGGCAGAGGAACACAATGGGTTGGAAGAGAAATGAAGTTAAAAACAAACAAACAAAAAAAACAACCCAGAGGGTGTGAGCCTCTGTCAGTGCAACGGGCTTCCAGGTTCCCTGTGCTGAGGAAGGATGGGCAGCAAGACCCAAGTTTCCTGGGATTTTGCAGCCTCTGGAGTGAAGCCACCGCCCAGACGGGATGTGTACCGTAGGTTAGTGTTTGTTCCTCATTAGATAACCAGTGAGGCAAATAAGCAGGGTCAAAGGCAGCTGTCCTCCGCGGGACAAGCAGGCTTTGGGTAACAGCCAGCACGTTCCGGAAACGGGGCTGCTGCTAAGGGCCAATGTTTTTCTTCTCCCAAACCAGGATGCCAATGTGAATGCATAGGACGGGAACAGGTCTGGGAAGGCTCCCTGGCAGCTCAGCCCGCTGAGGACGCAGGAAGCGGGAGGGCCGCGGCATGGAGTGTGTGGCTTCAAGGCAGGAGCAGCGCCTTGGACTCACGGTGCTCCATAGCGTCCCTAGCAGGCGCCTGCGCTTCCCTGGGCAGCAGATGGGCCTGGCTGTCTGGGAAGAGGCGCTGTGGACGGCATGGAGGCAGAAACTTTGTGGGGTGCATAGAGGCTTGGCGAGGCCTTACCTGAGTAAGAGATTTCAGAAACGGAAGGAGAGGATCTCACGCACAGTAGGCTTTGTACACTCAGACCCATGCTGCAAAAACCACTCTAGACTCTTGCAATTCCTGGGACTTGTTCATACACAGCTCACTCAGAGGGCTAAGGAAAGACAGACTCCCAAAAGATCAAACTAGCTAAAAGAAGCCCCTCTACCATCACCAGGAAGAATGGACCGGTGTTGGTGGAATCTGGAGGTTTATTTTCTGCAGCCCTGTGCCTTGGGCATCACCTGGAGGTGCTGTGTAGTGCTGTCGTGGGCGTCTAAAGTTCTTGAGGCCACAAGGAGTCTCATGGCTATAGAGCGGGTCTAGGGGCCAACGTCACCTGGCATGTTGGTCACATTCCCAGGGACCACACTGCCTCTGGGAGCTGAAGGTCCCTGGCAGCCCAGGAGCCCTGGAGGCAGGGCCGGAACAGGAGCTAGGAGAGTTCGAAGCCCGTGTTCATGCTGATGGCATAGCGCAGCTTCTCGCGGAGGACGCTTTTCTTGCTGTAGTTGGGCAGCTTGAGCAGGTTGAAGCAGGTGGAGGAGGTGGGCAGGCGGCCGCCTGGCTCCCGCTTGCGGATGGTGAAGAAGCCCCGGAGGACGCTGCCCAGAGTGTCCCCAGTGTCCTGAAGGCACACATCATGGCCTTGGATTGGGAAGGGCCTAGTTTGGGAGCCCAGGCAGATGCCAAAGCCAGGGAGCCCAGGGAGGGGGTCTGGCCAGTCCCTGGATGCTGGGCAGAGTGCAGGGCACTGCCCTGGCACCACTACCTGAGGTCAAGCCCCAGACACAAGATGACTGGCTTTCAGAGAAGGAACCCCTTCTCCCTGGGGCTTGCACAGAGAATTCCTGCACTAAGTAAGCTTTTGGAAATCGGGCCTTCCGGTTCACAGCGCATTACTGGTTAATCGTCAAAAAGTAGAATGCTGTAAAAACTCTGTTAGGTGCCCAAACATTTCTGAATGCGCTCCTCCCTCCTCACCGGTGCTGTGGCCGGTGGCAGACCATGACTTGGGCCAACTTTCCCTTAAGCATGGAGGCCGAGGACTGTGTAGCTCCCTGTACAAGGTGGCATCAGGGGCTCAAACTGCATCATGAGAGGCAGCTACACCCACAGGTGGCCACTGGGTTTTTATGGGGAGTAGGACGCTCATTTGAGCACCCACAGTGGGCCAGGCTTGGGACACACAGAGCTCCGTAACCCTGAAGGCATTCCTTCTCCTTTGGCCAGTGAGGAAATGAAGCAGCGAGCCTGGACGTGCACAGCCTGCTGGGGTAGGAGTAGCATTCGAGTCTGCGCCTGTCTGCCTCCTGAGCCCACTCTCTCACCTTCTCCCATGCTGCCTCAGATCTGGAGCCCTGGTGAGGCCAGATGCCACTAAAAACAGCATGTACCCACCCCCACTCCGGGTACCCTTCCCTCAGGAAGGAAAGAGAAAGAGGCTGCCAAGAGAGGGCTGAGTCCGTGGGCAGTCTCTCTGGGGCTGGCTGGGTCTCCTGCCGTGAGAACTGTGGGGCCGTCCTCACTTGGCTCTGAGGGGTCCAGCTGCTCGCCTTGCTGATACGTGGACTAGGTAAGGGCCCTACACAGTGGGCACAGCAGACAACCACCAAGAGGGAAGTCAAGGAACACTGCCCAAGGCTGGCTCTTCCCCACCCACCCTGTGGGGGTACCTGATCGTCCGACACCTCCACGCAGCGGATGGAGAAGGGAGGCTTGAGGTAGGCGAATCCCAGGAGCGGGGGTCTGGAGCAGCTGGTCACGAACTGCAACACAAAGTAGGGTCAGTGGGGATGGGGCAGGCTCCTGCTCTTCCAGGACGGGCCCTTGCAGCTGTGTAGCACGTGTTTGCTCTGTCTGTTACCGTGTTGTAACTGCTGTCTAGCCAGCCGTATGGGGTGGCGGGGTGGATCTGGCCCCAAAACTGGCACACGCTGTACATCTCTCTCAAGGGTGCTGCTCTCGGGGACTAAGACACATGAAACCCATACCCAACAGGTGCGACTGGCCACTTGTGAGAGCACGTGTGACTGCAGAGTAGAAACAGCACAAATGCCCAGCCAGGGCACTGGTGAGGCATCCCCAGGAGGCAGGTCTGCTGTGGGACTGTCAAGAGGAACAGAGCAGCAGCTGACATCCTCCCATAGAGAGACTATGTGACGAGAACATGGGAGATGGTGAGGGCGAGGTGGAGGCTGGTGGCACCCACTGCACGTGGCGCAAACAGAGGGAACCCGGGAGACCCGCACTCACTGGCCTTGCACTTGGCATCCTGCCGGCCCCTTACTCATGCAGAGGGGATTGCACAGGTGCAATCACCTGAGCCCTGGGCCTGCTGATCTAGAGTGGTCTATGTGCTGGGGCCCAGGGGGACCCTCTGCAAGAAACTAATAACCTCTCAGCACACTGACAAAAATGAGGCCCCAGAGCCAGTGAGGCTGCAGAGCAGGCCGAGGTGCCGGCAGCCCAAGTGGGGCCTGTGGGCAGCCAGCTACACTTCCCTGCTACCCACTGGGAACTCCTGGAGTTCTCCAAGCGGCAGCCCCTGTGTTATTCCCGCAAATGTGCTAGCTCGTGCCTGGAGAGAGGCATCTGACCAGCCTGGAAATCTAAGTGATAAACTTGCACAGGAGTGTCCCAAGAAACCATTCACTTTAACTCAACAGTAGCCAAGAATGTTCTCCCTTCTCTAGGGGATACAGGGGCTTGTCACTTATATCATCAAGCTGTCCTCCAAAACTCAGGGGCAAGTTGAGGGTTTGGGTCTGTTATAAATGGTTGCGAGATTCCTGAGACCATCCAAAGACAGTTTATGTGTGTCAGGCATCAAAAAAAGTTTTAAAAAGAGTATTAACAAGATCTATTCCTATTCTAATATGTTTTATTTATAAAAACCATAGCAGCGTCAATGCAGGAAGCATTTTTGTGTTTCTACACTGTGACGAGCATTCCCTGAATGCAACTTCATCCAATCACTCTACGGATGCTGTGTGTCGGGGTTGTGGTTAGTCCTGTTTTAAGAATAAGGGGACAGACACAGAAGTATCTGTGCATCCCAGTTTAGGCTGGCTCAGGTCTGCCCACTGCAAATTCAGGTGGGTGAAAGGAGGGAGGGAAGCTTTCCCTCTCCTGCCAGCGGGTAGGGGCGGAGAACACAGGAAACCCCTGGATGCTCTTTTACATTTTCAGAGAAGCGTGGTCGTGGTCACATCCACTCCTGGGTAAGGGTTACATTTCTTCTGCTTGACTCTGGGGCCTGTCTGCAGCTGCACAAAAGGGCAGGCACATGGTAAGGAACTGTAGGTTTGGTGACAGGTTATCCAAAGACACAAACACACCTGTTTTGTGGGGCGGCACCTGCACAATGATGAGACACTGGTTTTCCTCTGTAGGAGGGGCCAGCGTGAGCCGTTTTATAGCTTGGCAGAAACTGCTTTGCCCATGAGGCACTTCTGGGAAAACTGAACTGATTCTCCCAGAATCAACTTCTGGAATTCTGTCTGCCTGCCCACCCTAAATCCCCAGAGACCTGTGGGGGATGTGGGGCATTTGTGTTATCTGCTGGACTGAGTCAGGGCCTCTTCAACAGGAATAAACTCTCCTCAGAATGACCACCCAGGAGAGACGAAACCAGCTGTCATTTTAATTGCCAGTGACACTGTCCAGGTTGCCTCAACAGATGAGGCCACGTGAGATTGTTCAAGCCCAAACCTCCAAAAGAAAACGTTTCAAGGCACTAAATTTACCACCAGAACATGGCAAAATGTTCATTGATATTCTGTCAAGTAGGAAGGCTGGTGGGAAATGATAGGATCCCATTTGTAGAGAAATATACACATATATAACACATACACAGAGAAGTGTGTGTGCCATCCAATGTCCTAGAAAATACTTACACACTGCTGATGTCAGTAACAAAAAAACAATGCAATGGCATTAGGGGAATATTTTGAACATTTACAACTTTTACAGACACCATAACAGGGGAACCAGTTAACGTTAGCCACTTTATTTGCAAAAATACATCTTGGTATCAGCCTAAGCAATTGTGTGTGTTTTATCGGGACACTGTGGGTGTGTATGTGTGTCTTACGTTATTGAGAAAATGGGTATAGAGAGATAGTCCCTGGTGAGTAGGAGTGTAGAGAGTTGACAATTCCATACTGGAGGAACAGCAATTGTTTAATATTTTGCTTATCTGTATTTTCCCAAGGTAAGGTTCCAAGCAGAGGGTCATTTACTTCTATAATGAAAGGAAATAAAGAAAAAAGATGTTATCAAGGCCAGCATAGACGAAAGGGAGGACGGAGTGCCGAGCACAACAGGTATGCCCACCTCTGCAGGGGGCCTGTCCCTGCAGCCAGGGACACACAGCAGGCTCGGCTGTGCCCCTCGAGCCCCTCTCTGGTTACTGCTTGGCCTACCGGAAGGCCTGCCTGTAGGAGAGGATGTGCTGACTATCTGAGGTCCTCCTGATAATTTCAGTTTCTTCAGCGTAAATTATTACATCAACTGGCCTTCCAGGTTTATGAGAATACATGCATGCATGCATAGGTAATAAATAAAATACCTTCAGAAACATAGCTCTCTCATCCGGTGTGAAGTCGGAGGCCAGAATATCCCAGAGCCAGATGATGACTCTGTGACTTCCATGGAAACCACCATAGTAGACTGTGTGCTTCCTGAAAGCAATACAGACCTGGGCTCAGCAACGTGCCAGGGTGGGCACTTATGGACAGGCAGGCAGGTCATGCAGACAGCTGGCACGGTCCACTCTGGCAGGCCTGGGGAACACTACTAATTTCTCTTAAAGCCAGAAGTTCATGCCTCAATAACTCTATCTCCCTGGGAAGCTGAAAGGGTGGGGAATTTGAGAGCTGGCCCTGCTGTTCCCAAGCAGAAGCCAACCCCAGATCCTCTGACCCCATCTCCTAGAGCTTCAGAGAACCCCCAGTCCTCAGGCCTGCTTCCACTTCTTAATCTCTAGGCAGACAAGTGGTCAAGCTTTTAATCCAAAGCAGTCCAGCCAGTCCAGGGAGGAGAAGGAGATCTGGAGACAGGCTCCTAAAACAACTCTCTAAAAGGAACCCAGCGAGGGAGCAGCTGGCTTTCTGGGAGGCCTAGGAATTTCACCCTTCCCCCCACCCGCCTCTTACTTTAAATCTTCCAGATCAATCTCAGCATTGTCGCCAGAGATGAGACGCTGCAGTTCAGGAGTTGAGAACATTCGGATCCACTCGGGTTTGATAATGGAACGGAATCCGCTAATGAGGGCAGCTGTCTGGTTTTTTATTTGAGTGTGCATTCGAAAATGTGCCATCAGATGGATGTAGCTAATTCTGTTGCCAACAAGGAAGAGAAAACAATGACAATTAATAGGACGGGGCAGGCTGTCACCAATGGGCTGAAAGACGAGTCTAGTCATTTCTGAACCATTTTACAAAAAACACAAACAGTACCAGAGTGTTTCATCATAACAATGACAATGGCGACAATGACGACAGCATTCATGAACTGCACACCATACGCCACTGTGAACACATCAAGCCTGTATCATTCACTCCTCCCCAAAACCCATAGGTCACACCTCAGGGTAAGCCCCCACTATGTTGGGAATCACAAGGAGACATTCCCCAGGTAAGAAGAGGGCCCTTCTTAGTACAAAGGGTGCTTTTTGGACTTTCATTTAATCTCATTCTTCTGGACATAAATCAATTAAGATACCATTCAGTCCTCTAATAAGTTTTAAAATAGAAAAAAATTGTTTCATGTCAAAACTTTAATCAAAACCTTGCTAATCTGGATCAACAGTCTAATGCTATGGCAAGGCGGACCTGCAGATGCTTTAAACACGCAGCTGGGCTAGGAGTGGACTCAACTGGGAAGTCAGAGCAACTTACAATGGTTCCAAGAAGAGGGTCTCTGGGTCTGCTTTGATGAACAGGGTGCCCTCAACTACAACGGCATAAAGCATATAATCCTCTCAACAGGTTACATACATTCCAACAGGCTTGCCAGCATCACTAATTTCTTTTTTCTTTTTATTTATTTATTTTTTGAGACAGAGTCTCACTCCGTCACCCAGGCTGGAGTGCAGTGGTGCAATCTCGGCTCACTGCAACCTCTGCCTCCCGGGTTCAAGCGATTCTCCTGCCTCAGCCTCCCAAGTAGCTGGGACTACAGGCATGCACCACCACACCCAGTTAATTTTTTTGTGTTTCTAGTAGAGATGGGGTTCACCATGTTGGACCAGTCTGGTCTCAAACTCCTGACCTCAGGTGATCTGCCCGCCTTGGCCTCCCAAAGTGCTGCAATTACAGAGGTGAGCCACCACGCCTGGCCTTTTTTTTTTCTTTTTTTTTTTTGAGATGGAGTTTCATTCTTGTCGCCCAGGCTGGAGTGCAATGGCACGACTCGGCTCACTGCAACCTCTGCCTCCTGGGTTCAAGTGATTTTCCTGCCTCAGTCTCCTGAGCTGACATTACAGCGCCTGCCACCATGCCCAGCTAATTTTTGTATTTTTAGTAGAGACGGGGTTTCACCATGTTGGCTAGGCTGGTCTTGAACTCCTGATCTCAGGTGATCCACCTGCCTTGGCCTCCCAAAGTGCTGGGATTACAGGTGTGAGCCAACGCACCCAGCCTTGCATCACTGATTTCTTAGCAAAGAACTTGAGCCCGGCCCATGTACGACTCTCACCAATTCCAAATTAGTAGAGTCCAAATAAATGTTTTACAATGCTAAAGCTTTAGTGATCTCAAAAATATCCCTATTTAAAAAAATTTTCCAGCAGCAAACCTGTATATTAATACATACAAATATGATTTTCCTATCATTGCTCCTCCTTCCAGGTATACTTTGAAGCAGGTGACGAGTACTGCTCCACTTTACTGAGAAAGGGGGAGAGGAAGGGAGGAGGTGAGAGGGAGGGAAGGAGAGAGGGAGATAGGAGAGAAGAGAGTATGGGAAACATCCAACACTCATGAAGTGCAAGATCAAGTATCACCCCTAAAGAGGGAGAAACTGGCACTGCTAGGCCTTTTGAGTTAGTATGCAGAAATGAGTATCCTTACCCTGACCTGAGGCTTTATGCTATAAATGCTAAGAATCTGTGAAACAAGTTTCCACATAGGAGGTTTCCCAGCAGGACAGGACTCTCCCTCCAGCACAGCCTGCCCCTACCTACCTCCTCTGGGCGTTCTACTTAGCAGCCAGTGTCTATGTGGGGAGAGTGAGTGACTACCTACCGTCACCCCCAAGCTGCAACACCTGGCAATGCGTGTCCTCTCAGGGGGTGGCAGGATCCATGTGACACGTCACCCATCTGAGGATGGTAAACATCACTGCTGTCATTTAAGCCCTCCTCTGAGCCTGACACCCAGGAAGGTATTTTATACACATTGCCCTACAAGCACCCCCTTAAAGGAATGGCTACAGGTTACATGGCAGGCAGGGGCAGGACTCACCATGCTCTCTCTGGCCCTGGCTGGGCCCTCTCTACTCTCCCAGGCAGTCCTTCCCAATCTGCACTTTGTTCCTTCTAAGTTTTCAAACTAATGCCCTGTGGCCAAGGAGCAAGGCCGGTGTATTTCAATCATTATGAAAACAGGGTCTGTTCTCCTGACGTTTCTGACAGTCTAAATAAAAAAGTCCCAAGCTTGCAGACTGACCGAACCACCTGATCCGAGAGGAACATGATGCTTGGGAACACTGGACTGTGACGTGCATCTGATTCAAATGACTCACCAGGTGGGACTGAGCCCTCACTTGTCACTAAAGAGACTGATGCTCCAATTAACAGTTCAAATGCTCAACTGAGCCTGGCGGCAGGAGATTGATAAACTGACAAGGGGGCCAATGTCTGCTTCTCATGCCGGGCTCCACTGTTTTAATTAGGTGACAATAGGGCTGAGTGGAGACCATGCACTGAGAGGTTTTGCTTCTAGGGACCAAAAAGGATGACATTTATGATAGATTCTGCAGAGCCCTTTACCTGTGACAATAGTTGCTGGGCCTCAGAGTCTCTCTAATTCCCATGTCTAAGGACCTCCATCTGTGGCATTTGAATTCATCACGGTGTCTTCTCAAGAACACTGTTTTATACAACTGCCATGTGCTATCATCCAAAATGATCTGCCCCTCCCTGTCAAGGTGTCTTTCCACCTCTGTGGCCTCTGGGTTCAGGACAGTGTGCTAAATGGCTCAGAATCCATCTGTTTGCATCTAGGGCCGTTATTAAACTCCTAAGAACACCGTGGCCTGGGTGCCTCTGACCTTAGAAGTGCTACTGCAAAAAATAAATGGTCAATTCTTATTTTGCAAATCAATTTTCTTTTTTTTTGAGATGGAGTCTCACTCTGTCACCCAGGCTGGAGTGCGCTGATGTGATCTTGGCTCACTGCAACCTCCACCTCCCGGGTTCAAGCGATTCTCCTGCCTCAGCCTCCTGAGTAGCTGGGATTACAGGCATGCGCCACCACGCCCAGCTAATTTTTGTATTTTCAGTAGAGACGGGGTTTCAACATGTTGATCAGGCTGGTCTCGAACTCCTGACCTCGTGATCCGCCCGCCTCGGCCTACCAAAGTGCTGGGATTATAGGCATAAGCCACTGCGCCCGGCTGCAAATTGAATTTAATACAATTCTGGCCTATGAACTGTAACCGGTAAATTCCATTATGATATTTATGGCCTCTTTCTACTTCAATCTATCTTAATAAATTCTCAACATAAGCCCAGAGAGCCAGAATGAAGTCTTTTCAAGTGGTGACCTTAAAAACCTAATTGCTATACTTACTTATTTTCATTTGTAACAGGAATGGTCTTCCCTCCAGGAATCAGTTCATGGCAAACAAGCTGGGGGAGAAGATGGGAGTAATTACTAGGGAGGACTCTAATGGGGAAATAAAGCTTCCCGGAGATGAGAGGGCCCGGTACAAACATCCATGATAATGATGGAATTAAGATGGCCTATGCTTGGGAACCATCCTTTCTCATAAAAAGTCAAGGCTGAAATATCAACAAGCAGACCCTGCATGATCGATATGAAAGGTTTTTTTCTCACCCAATCCTTGTTCAAACATTTGTATTAAGACTTTGGGATGTCATGGAGGGGAATGTGTTGGCATTTCAGAGCAGAGCAGGATGGTTAAATAAACACTGGTACATCCATACCCTGGAATACTGTGCAGGTACTAAACAATATGATGAAAATGTGCGTTTACTAAAAAGGTGAAAAAAGGCCACTGATGTAACAACATGCACAGAATGGCATCATTTCTGGAAAGGGAGACTCTGGAAAGAGTCTCAAAGGACACAGGTAACACGTCACGGGCACCCTGTGGGCACTGGCATTACGGGCAGCTTGCATTTTCATCTTTTGCTCATATTAGAGCTAATTTTTTTTGTTAGAAGTTTCATTATCTTTATAGTCGGGAGAAAAATTATGTCAGGAGGAAGCCTCAACATCTGATTATAGATTTATTTTAAACTCTGTAAAATCAACTGCTTCTTTCAACTTCAAGAACACTTCTGTGGATCACCTAAAAATCAAAGGACATATCATTTGAAGCCAATTTTAATAGAAATTCTGTGAAGATTCTATAACCCTACAGCTCTAGAAAGGAACACAGTGATCCCATGTTCAGCATCTCGGGTGGCACCAGTCGGTTTTAAAGCTGAAAGGGCCCTTAAGAATCAGGCAGCCTGAGGTTTCCCCTGATTCCAGGAACACCCTGCCCATGAGCTATTCTGTAGACAATGATCCTGCGAGACAGCATTCTTTCCTTCCTTCAAAGAAGAGTTCTGTGTCCGAGGAGTTAGGGAAGCTTGAGATTAACTCAGCTCCACTTTGGTTTCCTCCTCACAGGCTGCTCAGAGCCTTCACATGCCAGCCTGCCCAGGGGTCTTTCAGGAGGACAGGCCACGCACGGCTCCCAGCGGTGCTTATAGACTGGGCCCATCCAGGACTCGCATCTGGCAAATGGATATGGAAAGTGTGGCTCAGGGAGGCTGGGGGTTCTCTCTGAGGTGCCCAAGCGCAAGTCTAAGAAGTCGGCTCTGCATTAAGAAGCTCATGGCGCGGTTTCTCCCGAGCGGCCCTTGGACCTGCACTCCCAGAGCCTCTTGCAGGGACCTCCACCAGGACACAATCAGAGGGGGCGGAGGCCGCTGCAGAGAAAAGCCAGAAGGAACCGTGGGAGGAGACGTGCTGCGGCCCTGAGACCAGGGTCTCTGCTCCCTGCTCTGCTCTGCATGCCGAGCATGAACAAGGACAGGCTTCTGCTTGAGGCGCTTCTCGGGTGGCATCTTCCCCTTCTCTAAGACATAATCCTCCATTTGTAACGGCTAATCCTCACCATGGTAACGAAAAGCCATGTTACAAATGGGGAATTACCCTAAAATGCGATATAAGAAAGCAGGGTCTCTGCGGGAAGCTTCAAAGGCCAGGTCAACTGGGAAGGAAAGGATGGGGCCCTCCCTCCTGGCAAGAGGGGAGGAGGATGGGTGAGGGGTGGGGAGGACAAGGGACCAGACAGAGCCTCAGCTTGAGGCTCTTTCTGAGGAAAGCACAAATAACACGGCAAGTCTCAGGAACCCATGGGAGCAGTGGAAAGGGAGCTCAGACAAAGGGCGGACCTACCTGACCCATGACGTCCTCGTCGTAAGACAGCGTCAGGCCCAGGTCAGCGATGTCCCCGTCATAGCGCTAATGTAACAGAGAAGGGGAAAGTGTTAGGTCCATGGAGCACTATGTGCTTAGAGGTTTAACCCTCCCTTGAGGCGCTGCTTTGGTGCTGTGAACACCCATGGCTGCTGAACAGCTTGATGCAAAGAAGGTCATTCATGACTTTGAGGAAGGAGGTTGTGAGGATCAGCCCAGAGTGGGACTGCCCACAGGGGGATGTGAAGGGTCTGCTGCAGCTACAGCAACAGCAATAAGAGAGGACAGGCCATCTCCTTCTGGGACTTTGCAAGCTGTGAGTTCACACCAGTGCTCGGCTTAGCTCACCCACCATTCCATGCTCACCTTGATGGAGGTGAGGTTTTTATAGAACTCAGAGTCCAGAGAAGGCAGTTCATCCACCGAGCTATAGAAGACGCTGTGGTGGTGCCCAAGCAGTTGGCTCAGGAAGAAGGATGCGAATGGCACGTCCACCACAATTCCCTGGGAGAGCAGAGAAGCAGAGCTGTCCATCAGCCAGGATTCTGATGCAGTGTTTGGATCGGGGTGGCTCAGGGTGCAGACATGGCCCAGGGGTGCCATCGGCATTTCCAGGCCCCTCCTAAGTTTCCAATCTGGAGGGCAGTATCTCCCCATCCTCTACCAAATACAACTGAGTGCCTCCTGGGGACAGCGCAGTGGTCAGGACACACGGTTTGGAGCTATAGTGCTCAGGGATTAAATCCTAGCTGGGCTGCTGCCAAGCCAGGGGCCCTCAGCTGTCTCACCCGTCAGTGGGGGGCAGCACCAGCCTCTCAGTTAAGAGGATGGTACGTGCACAGTACCAGCCCCCCTAAGCTCTCAGGGCAGCCGTGGCATTGGCAGGGGCCAGAGGAGCACAGAGGATAAGCTCTCCCGCAAAGGCAGGGTTGGGGAGCTTCCAGGAGGAAAAGCCAGCTAAGTGAGGCCTAAAGGAGCCAGCCAGGCACTGGTACGAGGCCCCAGGCATACTCCAGGGATAGAGGGCACGGAAGCAATGGAAGCTATGTCCAATGAGGATGCAGGGCCAGGTCAGGGAGGGCCTGTAAGCCTCGCTGCAGGCTGGATTCTGTCCAGAGGGCTCTGAGCAGGGAAGGGACAGAGCTGCACTTTTATGTGGGGAATGGGCTGGCGAGAGGAAGACAGGAGGCAGAGACACAGCCAGACGGCTGTGGCATGCTGCCAGGGGAAAACGCCGACAGACTGTGCCAGGGTAGCGGCAGAAGGGTGGAGAGAGACATGTGGACTGGAGAGGCTGAGAGGGGACAGTCACTCGGACTTAATGACGCCTGTCAGAGGACCGTGAGGGGTAAATGAGTTAATCCATGCCATTCCTCACACACGGCCTAGCAGGTCCCATCTTCTCTCGTCAGCACAATTACTGTCAGAGGTGAGGGAGGGAAAGGACACAGAGGCGAGGCCTGGGAAATGGGATGACGTTCAGAAAAGCCAGGAGGCCCTGCTTTCCAGGTGGCCCAGGCTCTTCTGAGTGTCATCACAGCAACGTGTTTAAAGGAAAACATATGCCATGTGCTCGGGTGGGTCCTAATGGGATTTTTAACTTTTTCAATGGAAATCAACTGAGAAATTGTCTCTATTATGCAGATGAGGAAACAGAGGCACAGAGAATGGGCCCAGGACCCAAATTACTGGAGGGCACAAGGAAGCCTGGACGGTGTTTGGGCAGGGGCTCAGATGGGCCACCTGATTCCATCATGGCTGGGGACTGAGGCCCGTGCACATAGACTGTTTCCAGACAGAGAGAACAATGGATTATTTGAGAGTGAAAGGAGTTTGGCCCTGAGACCTCCCTCTCAGCTTGGCCCAGCTGCTGGCTCTTTCTGTTTGGAAAGCATCTGGCTTCTCCAGGTTCCTGGGGTATGCGAGGAGTGCTGCCCAGGTGGCTCGCTTCCTCCATGCTTGGACCAGAAGCTCAGCAGAGCCTGAGACCCAGGCAAGGTCCCTGCAGCTCTGGAGCCCGCTGCGAAGGCCACACAGACTGGCTGGGCTTGTGCTGCAGCTTTCCTTCCTCCTGGGAAGCAGGACTCTCCCCAGGAACAGGCAGTGACTTCCCACTCAAGGTGGTCCCACCTTGGCTTTCAATGGACGGGGTTTCAATGGACAGGAGCTGTGTGGGCCACGACATCACCCTGACCCCATCAGGCCACAGAGTGGAAACCCAGACTCACTTCCTCTTAGTAAGGTGAGGATGACTGCTTCGATCCACCTGGGGTGAACAGCTGCTAGAAACCGTAGGAGGCCCTCCTCACTCACCATTAATGGCAACCCAGGAATATGGCTTTTCTTATCTCCACTTTACTGATGCGAGAATGCGGCTTAAAAACTAAAGAAACTTGAAGGCACACAGTCACACGGCTGACTAGGAACAGCTGGTCCTGACCTGTTGCCATGGCTGGGAAGCACTCACTCAAACAGCACAAGATTTTAAAACTATCAAACTCCACAAAATGCTGCCCTCCTACAACGGGGACCCAGCCTCCGTGTGGCCATCTGGCTCTGCACACCACTCCTCATGCCTCAGGAAAGAAGAGGGCTGGCCTTAGGACTTGGGCCGGCCTGGGTTCAAATTCCGCCTCTACCACTTAACTAGCAATGAATCTCTGGACAGGTGACTCCTCAAAGCTTCAGGTCTCCCATCCTTAAATAGCCAGGACAGCAGCAGCCCCATCACAGGGCTGTCGATGGGATGAGATGAGATGCCACAGGCAAAGTACCTAGCACTGGTGTACAACAAACCTTGGTTCCTGCCCGTCCTCGCTTGTATCCTAGTGACAGTTTACATGGCCAAGCCTGATCACATATGTGTATATGAAGAAGCCTATGGTACCGTTAACATTTTATTTTACATTTCTCTGTTTCTTAACGTTCCTACCTCATACACAGCCTTCCCCAGCATCTTCCCCACAAACTCGAAGAGCTGCAGGTAATTCTCATGGATGTAGGATGTGGGTGAGGGGTACAGCCTCTCATCCCCACTGGTTGTCTGCAAGGCAAAAAGAGGGGGAGAGGCAGAGGTCAAGTGCCTTGCAAGGAGCAAGCCCAGCTCTTCACTTCTTGAATCTGGCTGCTGTCAGCCCTGCTGTCGCTCCCCTTAAATACCTTGAACAGATTGAGTGCTGGGTCAAACACTCTCTTGATGATCTCTTCCAAGAACTCCTTAAATACACCGTCTTGATCAATCCCTGCTTCGTCCACCCCAAGGTCATTGACAAACTTCACACGGATGACCCCCTTCATGGCGTGCTGGGAGAGCTGCCTAAGCTGCTCGTAGCCGTCCTGCCAAGAGCAGAATTACAGCCCATTAGGAAGCCCAAAGCCTTATGCACACAATTCGGGGTTCCCTCTCCTCTGTGCGAAGCTCTCCCAGCATCATTACCAAATGTGCAAATTATGAAATGTGAGTGCATGACAGGAGCCATTCTCACCTGCTTTTGAATGAGCGCTGATTAAAAGGAAAGATTCATTTGGGGATGTGACAGTATCACTCCTTGGCAAGGGGAGACTGACCTCAAGGGGACAGAGCAGTGAGATGGGGAAGTTAGACAAAATGAGTCATGACAAGCTCCTGGCCATCAGACAAAGGATGAAAGAAACCAGGACAAGATGCATTTCTCTCTCTCTCAATGCTAAGAGTATCTTTAGCTCATGGTAAAAAAAAAAAGAAAAAAGAAAAAAAATCAAACCTACAGAACACTATAAAATGAAAAGAATTACCCATCACCCCTCATCTCCCGCTGCCTTCCCAATCATGAAGCGCTGCAAGTCATGCTGAGGAATTTAGGGGACATCCTGAAGGTAATGGGACCTGCAGAAGGTTTTAGGCAAAGAGTAACAGGGCTGACTTTCTGTCAGATCTTTCTATTGGCAGCAGAGCAGGTGGATGGCAGGCACCAAGGCAGGGAGCAGAGAGTGAGGTGTGGGGTTGGTGCTGGGCCTGGACTTCTGGCTGGTGGTCAGCTTTCTTAGGACACAGAAGAACCACAACTTCAGAGTTCTCCTACTAAATCATCTGTTTAGTTTGTCTCTTGATTCTAATCTGTTGAGGGCTTCCTGGCTTCTGGTTCCATCATCTAATGCATTGCTAGTACTTGGGGTACTGAGGTTTTAATTTCAGAGCAGTGACTATAAAAACAGTGCTGAACAGCACAGGGCCCAGGGAAGAGTCTGTTGGCCCGACTTGAGAGGCCCCATCACCAGGTGGAACTGATGTCTTCAGATGCTGTGATGGAGCAAGTGACCAATCAACCCTGCTGTCCTATGAAGGCCATGCCACATTTCTCCCTTTCAGCTACAACTGTAACACTGTCACATGCTTTGCAGGTTAGACGGGCCGTCTCCGCAGCATCCACTCATCTGCCGTCTGGTCCCCTCATCACAAAGCAAATGAGCAGTATGCCAGTGTGGCGAGACCCTTGCTGCCTTCCTGCCACGCTCACTCAGTGATCCCCAAAGGACTATCCTATGGTGCCCCTGAATCTTATTCAGGGGTTAGGCTTCAAAGTTAGTGGGCAAGGGAAAATTACCTCTCAAGACCCCTAAGTCACATGTGGGAACAGGAGCGCAGTTTTGTGGAGGCAAACCTGAGAAGGACTTTTTATGTACATAAAGTTTGAGAATCATTAAGTTAGACGACAAAAGGGAAAAACAGGAAGTCACCAGGCAGCTGTAACAGCATTTAAGCCATTCTGCCTAAATTTAAGACAATTATCTTGGCACTGAGATGAGAACGGATGGAGAATTCCAACAAGTTCCTGTCTGCCTGCAGGAGTTCCTCCATCCTAATTAAAATTATGCCTCCCCAGCCTTCACACGCATTAGTAGATGCGTTTGTGGTTATGTGGATGAAATGGGATGGTACATGTGAAAGCATGTGGCACATGGCCTAGCTCAAGGAGCGTTTACTGGATTCAAATCTCAGTCTTGCTTGATGAGCTCCACACCAGCCTCTTCGTTTAAAAGTTTAGAGGGGACTGTCTCTTGTGATACATTTCCTGCCTTCTGGGAACTGGCGTGGATGTGCAAGGATTATATCCATGCCTCTTGGGAGGTGAATGTGAGTCAGCATTCCTCTTCTTCACTGCATCTCACCGTGCACACACAGTGAATACTGAGCTAGAAAAGGGATGCCTGGCTTCCAGGCCCAGCTCTGTCACTGATATCCAAGTGACCTTGACTGAAGTTCTCTGGCCTCAGTTCTGCCCTTGACAGAGACAGGGGAAAGGACTGGGTAAGAGTATGTTTGAGGATCCTTCCGGTTCTGAATGCTAGAGTTCCAGCCCAAACTCACCCTCTGGGAAGAAGAGCCTTCCTATAGGACTTTAATATCTGGAAGCCTAATAGAGAAGCATAGCCCTCAATACCAACCATAAAAAAAGGAAACAATGCCCAGGAGAGCATGAGTCTGAGATCGGCTTACTGATGCCCCCTTGTGTCCAAATCCAGCAAAGGCCCCTGGGCTCTCATATTCTAATAACCAAGCCACCAGATTACGACAACTGGGATAACAATGAACAATGCTCTCCCCTTCTCCAGTGGAAAGTAAAGAGGAAAAGGGACTTTGCCTGAAGCCTAAGACAGACATCTCTTTTGCCATCCCTGAGAGATATGCTTTAAAAAGTAGGGCCAGAGTAACTGGGATGTCAAGTGAATTTCCAATAAGCCATGATATTTGTGAAGGGAGTCGGGGGATTCTGCCACTCTCAGGAGATACTGCAATCTACACTACCCCAGACTCTTCCCATGGGTGGGTGCTGGCCACGTCTGGGTAGGCATGATGGGTAGTGGGGCTGAGGATTTCTAGAGACAAGGGAGGTGCATCTGGGTCTGCAGAGGAAAGTGCTGGAAAGGGAGTCTCTACTACACAATTGGGCTTTTTCTGAGTCAAAAGCAGAGGTTGCAAATGGGTGGCCCACAGGTTGAATCTGGTGGAAAGACAGGTGTTATCTGACTTTCTAGGCACTTTACAGAGTTCAATTAGTTCACAACATGGGAGATCTGAATTTTGGCCTTCTCTTAAAAACTCAGAGCATTATGGAGCCCACCTCATCACATGGCGGGTCTGGAGGAGCTGAGTGGCGGTGGCCTCTTCTGGGGAGGCACGTGCTTCCAACTGCTCCCCAACACTGAGGCTGGGTGTCAGTTGCCATTTATCAACTCACTCATGGGGGCTGCTTTTCTCAAGTAGAGGTACACAGACCAAGAGGGCTGTTTCAAGAACAGGAGGGCGCAGAAGTGGAGATTATTTCTATATGTCTAGCATGCAAACAGAATGCTCCTGTAATGAGACCCACTCAGCCAGCTTTACTCCTTCACATGGCCTGCAGGGCCCAGTGGGCCCTTCAATTCCTTATGCCTACCTTGAAGAACGTCAGAAACATCCACTGTTCAGCACACACTGCCTTTCTAGCAGCTCTCGGCATTGATCACCAGTGGCCAGGGGCACTCAAACAAGCTCTCCAGTAAGGAGTGACACAAACAAGGTACGATGCACCGCGGGAGAAAATGAAGACACGTGAGGAGGAACAGCTGCTGCCGGGAGCCATCTGCTGGTGGGGGTGGCTAACTGGCCACATGCTTCAGGGGATCCCGTGACTGTCCTACACTGCAGGACAGGCTCATGAGGAACTGCGGCTGGAGTGTGATTAAAAGGTCTGAAGTGCAAACACGGCAAATAAATGAAGTCAAGCCTCTCCAGGGAATGGGGACTGTGGCTCAGTCACCAATTCTATCACTGGCAGGATGAGCGTGTATGGGTAGGCTGGGCACTATACAAGCCCAGTGGAGGCTGTGGCATGGATAACACAGACATCGTAGGTAGTTAAGTTTATGACAACCATGTTCCAGCAGATTGGAGTCAGGGTCTTGTGCCAACAAAACCAATGTATTATGACAATTTTCTGACATATGAGGACTGGGTACCTATCTCTAATTTACATGGAGTCACCGTATAGTGGTAGTCCCAGACAACGGGTTTAGCTCAGGTGGGTCACTTCAGTGGTATCTTGTAAGTTTCTGTCTACAAAGAACTTCTGGCTCTGTGATAAATGTGTTTCTCTACATAACTCAGTAAATGTAACACCTCCACTCCACTTACACTACAATCACAGTTGAGAGTCTGAGCAAAGTGCCTGCTGGGACAAATGGAGTTTGCACAGACCTGAGAGTGTTAGTGCAGCCGCTGTGACTGGCAGCTCCTGTCCTCAATTCAAAGGGACATGAAGAGGTGGATGCTCTAGCCCAGGATACTCTAGCTCTCATGGGGTAAAGGAAGACACTGCTAGGTCTCCAGCAATGAGGACATGTTTAACCAAGCAGCTGTTCAAGAGCAGTCAACAGGACAAATGACCCCTTTCCTGCTCCCAGAGCCTTGATTTCAGATCAACGAGTAACAGGAACAGTTCAAAAGCCAGAGACCATCCACTAAAGAGCTTCCATGTTGCAGGGCCCACTTCCTCGTGGTAGGATTCCATAGGCTTCACACTCACCTCCAGCATCCTGGACCGGCGGATGGTGATGTGAGTGACGTGCGGGGAGGCAGAGCTGGTTTCCACCAGCCCCAGTTTCTCCTTCTCCTTGGTAACCATGGTTCGAAACAGGAGAACTCTCTAAAATGAACAAAGGCGGGACCAGAAAACAGGGTCAGCAAACTGATGATTCCATAAAAACACCCTGCAAAAATGACTGAAACTGAAGTTAGATGAGATGCAAGCAGAATGGGATGCCTTAACATGTGCTACCGGTTAGAAGTGTCTTGCGAGAACAGAAGCATTCCCTGGAACACTTGTGGGAATTAGAAATATTGTTGAATACACGTCAAGCAAAAAATGATCCGGAAAGAGTGGTCTGGCTGCAGCTACGGTCCAGCTAGGAATGGCCCACTAGAAAATCCTCCTCAAGGCTGGGCGTGGTGGCTCACGCCCATAATCCCAGCACTCTGGGAGGCCCAGGTGGGCGGATTACCTGAGGTCAGGAGTTCAAAACCAGCCTGGCCAACATGGTGAAACCTTGTCTCTACTAAATACAAAATACAAAAATTAGCTGGGTGTGGTGGCGTGCACCTGTAATCCTAAGCTACTTGGGAGGCTGAGGCAGGAGAATCACTTGAACCCAGGAGGCAGAGGTTACAGTGAGCCAAGATCGCGCCATTGCACTCCAGCCTGGGGAACAGAGCGAGACTCTGTCTCAAACAAAAAAAAAAAAGAAAAAAGAAAATCCTCCTCATTCAGCCAATAATCCACTATAAAAACTTGGTGGCAGAACAAGTTACAGAGGCTTCTTTATCTAGCTGTGCCTGCTTTAAGGGAAATCAATATTATGAATCCTAAGAACAAAAATAATTCAAAGATAACTTTTCCTACTGTCAGAAAATTTAAAAATGACCCTACAGTATAAAGCTCCCTGACCTTTCAACCTGCCTCCTCTGTGCCTTCAAGCCCACCACAGTCCCACCAGTAATATTTCTCAATTACTGCTTGAAAAGAACCCTCTCTCCTTATTCTTAAGATTCTGCTAAACCTATTTAGAAAGAGCATGACTCTTTGCCCCATCCTGGGCTCAAGAATCAGCACCCTAATACCATTTAAATCAAGTCAGCTGAATGATACATAAATCCAACCACAGCTTTTTTTTTAAAAATGGGAATCTCCCCCAAAGTCAAGAACTTAATTAAATACAAATAACAAGTAACAGCCGGGCGCAGTGGCTCACGCCTGTAATCCCAGCACTTTAGGAGGCCGAGGCAGGCGGATCACCTGAGGTCGGGAGTTCGAGACCAGCCTGACCAACAGGGAGAAACCCCAACTCTACTAAAAATACAAAATTAGCTGGGCGTGGTGGCACATGCCTGTAATCCCAGCTACTCAGGAGGCTGAGGCAGGAGAATTGCTTGAACCTGGGAGGCGCAGGTTGTGGTGAGCCAAGATCGCACCATCACACTGCAGCCTGGGCAACGAGAGCGAAACTCTGTCTCAAAAACAAAAAAAAGAAAGAACAGTAATAATAGTAACAACAACAGGAAATACTATATACCAGTGGGTGCTAGTACATTTTCATTTAATTATTATGTTAACTCTATTAGGCAAATATGATGGTAACAAAAAAAGCAATGACCAACAGCCGCTTAAGAAAAAAGGGGATGGGCTGAGCACGGTGGCTCACGCCTGTAATCCCAGCACTTTGGGAGGCCAAGGCAGGCGGATCATGAGGTCAGGAGAACGAGACCATCCTGGCTAACACGGTGAAACCCTGTCTCCACTAAAAATACAAAAAATTAGCTGGGCGTGGTGGCGAGTGCCTGTAGTCCCAGCTACTCAGGAGGCTGAGGCAGGAGAATGGCGTGAACCCGGGAGGTGGAGCTTGCAGTGAGCTGAGATCGCGCCACTGCACTCCAGCCTGGGCGACAGAGCAAGACTCTGTCTTAAAAAAAAAAAAAAAAAAAAAAAGAAGAAAGGGGATGGTACTGAGTGGAGGAACTACTGTTCAGTGAAGCATCTCGCTGAGGCTGGTTGACAGATCTAGACCTGACAGGACTGACGTGCTCTGAGTAGAACCAAAAGCCCTGAGAGGTTCCAGGGCCATGCAGAAGAGAGGGGACAGACTGGGGACACAGGGAGGGAGGCTGGTGATAGGAATGAAGGGTGCTCCTACCTCTCCCCTCCATGGCAGGGGAACTGTAGGACTTTTGAGAACAGGTGTTCGTCATGTGGAGTCGTGTAGTTTGTGACACAGCTACTTCCTATGACCCCAAATCTTTGGCATGACCACCTGAAGGGGTGCTGTTTGGTGATACACAGGCGGAAGGCGAGTTACATCTGGGTCAATCCAGTATGGGGTGGAGATAGCAGAAGACACAGAAACAGAACTAAAGAGACAGAAGCGACCACAGAAAGCCTGGATGGGGCTCTGGATTTCTATGGGGCATGGAAGAAGGTCTGAGGCAAGCTTATCCAGGCTGCAAGGGCTGGGCAACCTCAGCGACTGCAGTGGACAGCTGGGTACGGATCATTCTCCCCATTCTACAGATGAAGACCTTACTAACCCAAGGCTACACAGTTGGTGGGCAGGGGGATGGAATGAAATCCAAGGCCCACACACAGCCCCCATACTACACAGCCTCTGCCCACCCCACACCTCTTAGGCCTTCTGGGTAAAAACAAAAGGCAGAGAGGACTTAAGGGCCAGCCAGGGGATGAGTCACACATAAATAGGTAAAAGCGATATAAAAGGGTGCAGAAAATGAAGTGCTGTGCACGTGAGCCAGGCAGAGCTGAGGCTTTAACAAATGTTAAGGAAAACAAGAAAGGCATTATAGTGAAATCGAGAACAAGGGAGAGGTTCAACATTTAGGGCAGATGGTATAAGAGTAACAGAGCAGAGAGAGCCTATTACCCTCCTGTGGGCTCCAGCAAGAATATTTCAACGGCAGAGGGCAGCACACATGCCATTAAGGGGAGCTTGAAGCTTGAGATGGGCGGAGGGGCAACAAGACAGCTCATCTGCTCTGAAAACACCAAGCCTTAGATACTCCCCCAGGACCTGCAATCACGAAGCAGGAAGGGACAGGAGATGAGGAGGGCCCCATTTTCCTGAGGGAGGAAATTTTATGAACTAAGGACAAACAACCTTGATGACATATTTAAGCAAAATTCTCAAAAGAAAAAAAAAATGTGGGGATTACTATATACCCTGGACTTAAAAGTCATTCTAATTTATCTCAGCGGTTCCCAAACTTTCTTATTCACAGCACCTCTATCACTGCAGTAACTTTTTTCATGGTACTCCTAGGCCAAAAGAAATCCCTAGCAGTCCCGTTTACTAGGTAGTTAGGTCCCAAATATTTATGTCCTAAGACCTCAGTTGCTGTATTTTACAAATGCACATACTTTGAAATATAAAATATTTTTAGTTCGTTCTTACAAGCCAGCTTTGCAAACATCATTAAAAAGAATGTAGTGCAATCTCATGTTGAAACCACGAACTACTCTGAACTAGTAGTTCATGTGGTGTCTCACTGTGTTCCCCTCAGAAATCTAAAATATTGTGCAGCACCTCCAGTGGCCACAGCACACGTGAACCACAGAGGAACAGAGCGGAGGGTCTAGACTATGTGTTATGGGAATGCAATGGTCAGAGGCTGATTTCACAGACATGCAGGTCCAGGAGGAGGGGCTGCATTTTAAACCAGACACCACCAAACCAGATGAGGCCTAGGAGATGAAGGCTGGAGCCTATTTCAAACAAAGACGAGGTGGAGAGGCTAAGGATACTACGCTTGGAAAACACAAGCCCCAGATACAAATGGGAGCTGCCAACAGATCACAGAAGATAAAAGAAGCCACTTTTAGGGGTTGTTCAAGGACCAAAGGGTAGAAGTTACAGAGAAGCACAGTTCATGATGAGGAAGAATGTTCTATCTTTTGGAAAAGTAAAGCCACAGACGGCCTGTTTTGCAAAGCTGTGCATTTCCTATTGGAAGCAAGGTCAGGGACATCATAGCAGGGGCTCCCTCAAGGAGGGCACATTTGATTAAGTAATTGCCATAAGGCCCTTCACTTCTGAGAGTTTGCCAAGTGCAGTTAAGAATTTAAACAGCCACATTGTTTGCACATCACTGCTTGAGGGGAAAGAATAGCAACCATAAGTATTAAAGTCAAGGACAGAACAGTATCAGACAGCAGTGAGGATGAAATACCTCTGAAAAATGAGATTTAATTTACAAAAATATGATTTATGCTCTTTTCTAAAAATATGTCTACTTCATTAAAAAAAGAAAAAGAAAATAGAACAGGAGAAAAATAAAGGACACAACCTAGACTCCTAGAAGCCTCTTCTAAGAGGAGCTGAGTGTCCCCTTAGCATCGGACATTTCCAGAGTGCCTGACACTCACCAGGGATGTGAGCCATGCTTGCTACCCTCATTTCCTGGATGCTCCTGCCACAGCCCAATCCTCCCCAAGTCTCTCTCATTCCCCGGGTGTGCGGCACTCTCCTAGTTTCCCTCCTTCCCTCCTCGTGCTGGCCCTCTGTGGGACGGGTCCTGCAGGGCTCTGCCTCAGTGCCCCGGACTTCTCAATGCCCCGGACTTCTCACTCCGTCTGACTCCCCGATCACCTCACCCAGGCTATGGGGGGAGTCAGGAGACTTGGGTGCTGTCTGATTCCCTGACTACCTCTCTCAGTCCATGGGGGCAGTCAGGAGATTTGGGTGCTCTCCGCACACAGGCTCCTCCCTCCTGAATGCCAGACCCCCTGTCCAATGGCTTCCAGGAGCCAGAGACATCTCACATCCTACCTGCTCGATGCTGAACTCGCCACCATGTCCCAGTCCTGCTCTTCCACTTCAGGAAAACACTCCCCAAGCACCCAAGCCAGACACCTGAGCATCACCTGAATTCTTCCTTTCTTTCCCCTCGGGATGTGACCATTCTCCGAGGCCTCCTTAAAAATCTCTTGACTTGCTCATCTTTTGACTCCCAGGGCCCACCCTAGTGCAGGACAGCTTGCTTTAACACCCCCGCCTCTAGCCAGCCCTCCACACTGCAGCCAGGATGACCTTCCTGAAGTATGGCTCTGACCAGGTGCCTCCTAAGCTTCCAGCCCTCCGGTGGCTTTGCAGAAAGCCCTTGCTCTCAGCCTTGGTTTCTAAGGCTGTCTTGCTCTAGTTCCTACTACCCTCCTTGGCTTCCTCTTGACCCCATCCTTTCTATTCTCTCCAGCCACACTGCACATTTGGCTCTCCAAAAGCACCTCATCCTCTCTAACTCAGCCTTTCAACACTGTCTACTTTTGCCTGTGGGACCCTTTCCTGTCCCCTTTCCCTCCCTCCAGCCAGTCAGGTCTCCGCACCTGGGCTGCCACTCCACCAGAATCGCCAGTTCACACTGTCTTCTCCAGCTCTGTACCCCAGCACATGGTGTAACCCCACCAGAGTAATAGCAACCACTGTTTCCTTGTGCTGAATGAATGATCCCACTTAGTCACCTCCAATTGCCGTAGCAAGGATGGAAAGGCAGGAACCACGTGGGGGAACAGAAAGACACATTGGGGCCCAGCTCTGAGTGCAACTCACGTTTTTGTGAGGGATGACATGTGGGATGTACTGCAGGATCAACTGTGCCCGTTTTCTGTCCCTGTCGAGTTCTTGGAAGAGCACACTAGGTTTGAGATCCCTTGAGAAGAAAGACATGGGTTTGGGAGAATTAAAAGAAGGAAACCACCCTCTAGTGTGAGGCTGGGAAATGACACCATGTGGGCCACATGCAGCCTGCTGTCTGATGGGAACATGACCATACTCATTCATACATGTATAGCCTGTGGCAGCTTTTGTGCTACAAGAGCAGAGTTGAGTAGCTACAACAGAGACTGTCTGATCCACAAAGCCTAAAGTCATCTGGCTCTTTAAAGAAAAAGTTTGCCAGTCCCTGCTCTAGTGCCACAGCTTCAGCAGTTGCCATAAAGCTTGAACTCATTGATAAAAACGAAGATACATGCCTATGTTCAGTTGTGATAGGAGGATTTCCCCCACCCCATTACTCTCCAAAAAACCTAAAAGCAGTTTTTACTCTAGTAATTCTGGTAATAAAAACTGCCTTTTAACTCTCATGCTCTGTTGCTCAGCTCAGCTAAAAGACCTCTTCCTAGTCTGGATGAGAAATGTATGCTAAATATAATCTGGCTCTGTCGCCATTAATTAACTCTAATCATATTTGGTGTAAACATCTCTTAACAGAAGCGTCCTGACAGGTGCTTCACAGGGACAGCAGCTCTCTTTACACAAATGAACAGACAAAATGAAGCAGAGGGAAAAAGTCCTCTCTGCCCTAGAACATGAGAGCTGAGTGCTCGGGCAGCGTGCCGGAGCAGGCTGGCTTCCATGGAGCCCTCCTCACCCCTGGAGCTCACTTTCGCAGCCAGTGGTCCTCGGGGGTGAAGCGCCGCCGGCAGTCCCGCTCATACAGCACCATCAGCCACCCGTGGACAGACTGGAACAGCTCCAAGGTCTCGCCCTTGGCGTTCTCTGTGGGACAAACAAACAGGAAAGTCAGAGGAGGAGTCACAGTCAGAGAGCAGGGGGAGGACAGCTCTTGTCTTCTGCAGTTGTCATCAAGTCCTTGATCTCCCTCGCTCTGAATTACATGTGGAATCAACGGAATTAAAAGGCACCCTGGGTACGTGCTAAGTGTCTGCAGGGCCTGAGTACCTCTCAGACAAAATCACTCATGCTGCCTCCCACTAGTTTGTCATCCGAAGGGCCTTTTTAATGTAAGGAACTTTGTCCTGAACAATTGGAGACACTTCGGGAGGTGGACTCTCATCTCAAGTGTGCACTGGCATGTTTTATCTTCATGGAAATCAAATGGAAGAATCAACAGGAGATTCAGGGCAAAATTAATCATCATTAATAATCCTCGACACATACATGCAAATCCTAAAGGGAGCCTGGGAGAGCAAGACTTCTATAACCGCACCACTATCTTAAGAAGTCACAGAGAGTAAAGAAAGAAAATTTCCAATTATGGGAATAAATATGCACATTTTATTAACTTGGAGAGACAATAAAGCTAAGAATCAGTTGATGCTATAGACTCTTCGGCCTCCCTGGGTGCAGCATCAACCAAACAACAGCAGACACCTTTTCTCTTACCTACAATTCCATCCCAGATCATCTTAAATACAAAGCAATTCAGGAAAGAGGAGATGGTGACCAGCTCTTCCAGTTTGAATGAAATCTGTTCTTCATAAACTTCAATGTCATCAAGGATTCTAAATCAGAGAGAAAATGACCCAGAATTCCACACTGAAAAAAGGTGAAGAGAAAAAAAATCTGTACTGTTTAATAGACAATAAACAAGGTTGAGAAATAAGCTTTATTTTGTAGAGATACTTACTGTAAAATCTACAGATAAAATGATATGATATCATCAGGGGTAGGGGGAAAGGGGAGGGAGAGCCTTAGGACAAATACCTACTGCATGTAGAGCTTAAAACCTAGATGATGGAGTGATAGGTGCAGCAAACCACCACAGCACATGTATACCTATGTTAACAAACCTGCACTTTCAGCACATGTATCCCAGAACTTAAAGTAAAATAAAATAAAAATAAAATGAAAAAAAAATGATATGATGTCTAGGATTTGCTTCAAAATAATGTGGGAGAGAAAAGCAGGTGGGCATTTGGATGAAGCAAAACTAGCTATGAGTTGGTACTGTTGAAGCCGGTAACAGGCACATGAGGGTTCATTATATTATCCCTTCTACTTTCTATTAATTTGAAATTGACCATAGTAAAAAGTTAAAAACTACAATTAAGAAAAAATCTGTACTCTGTATTTTTCTTATTCATAAGGATCTGACTGTGACACTTTCTTAATTCACACCTCAATTCACGCCTTCCTTATTCACGTCTGCATATCAAGGAACGCTGACCGAGAGTCGATGTTTACTGAGGAAAGCTGTAGAATCTTATTCGATATCTAAGACACATACTAGTGACATACTAGTGACACTTAGTAGGTACTTAGTAAGCATTTGTGAGTAAATGAATAAATGTTTGAAAGAACATATGAATAAATGAGCCATTTAAGACACAGCTCTATCTGAACATTTCCTAACACTGCTCCATACACTAGAATAAGATTCACTCTTGGCTTACCCCCATCCAGTGATTAAGGATGTCTTCACCAGCAGCTAGACCCCTGCTCTTGCCTCCAACTGCTCAGTGAGTTCTTCCATGATCCTCACCCAATCTGCCACCTACATGTCCCTGATCCTCTCCCGCTAATGTCTTCCAGCCTGAACATTACTGCCTGAGGTCCATTGTATCTTATCAACCTTTTGGGAAAAGGTGGAATGAAAAGAATACCAAACACACAAGATGCATAAGCTTAAAAACCAAAGGTACTAAATGGGACTAATGTTTGTTAATTTCCCACTCTGTGCCAGGCACTGCACTAAGTATTTGACGCTGTTTTTTTCACTTACCCTCTATTGAACTGGTAATATTCTCTTCATTCTAATAAGGAAATAGAGACTCAAAGAGGTTAAGAAACTTGCTCAGGGTCAGCTTGATAATAATAAGAGCCAACAAGTATTGAACTCATCCTGTGTGCCAGGGACTGTGACAAGCACTTTGCAATAATTATGTCTTTTAATCCCTACCATGTGCCTAAAAGGTACGTGCTATCGTTATGCCCATTTACAGATGAGTCAACTGAGTCTCAGAGAGGTTGAATCCATGATCCCTTGCCCAGGGTGTCTCAAGATCTGCTCAGCAAGGATCTGCACCCTGGCTCTGACTTTGGAATTTTCCAGGAATCTAGTTAGCACAGTGAATAAATGGCTGAGCCATGATCTAAACCCATCTCCAGGAGACCCCAAGCCACAGCCAGTGGTATTGATCAGCTTCCTTGAAAGGATGGGAACTTTTAACTCCCAGGCCCCACCCTAACAACTGCTGAACATTTACTGTACACTGCTCACCTGGTAAATGGCTAGCTCTTACAATGCCCTGCCACACAGGTCCAAATGTTTGCAGTAATCACATTAGCAATTACTTCCTTACTGACACTGTATTTTGGTCTCTCCATATTCTAGGAAAGGAATTCAGTCCCACAGCAGTCAACCTACGTGATGAGGTGCCGCGAACAGTCACAGAACAGCATCAGCATGGCCAGGAGTTGCTTGGACTCTTCAGTGTCATTGTTCAGGCATTCCAAGAAGAGCTTTAACCCTCCGTGGGGCCCGAGCTCACAGATAAATGCCCACAGTTTGGGCAGCAGGTCATCAAGGTAAGTGAGACCTGGAAAAAAGACAGAGAAACCCAAGCTCCACCTAGTCTGTTATTTCTCCTATCCAGTGGGAAAACAAAACACTTAAACCTATCCATGAACATTTAATGTGCGTGAAAAGAAGGTGGGATTATGGAGAAAAGCATTATCACCACGAGAGTAACAATGATAAGAGCCAGTCATCAGTGGGTGCTGACTATGTGCCAGGCACCATTCTAAGCACTCCATATGTATTGTTTGCTTTCCACTTTCTGAAGCCCAGTGTTATCCCCATCTTATACAGAAGGAAACTGAAGCACAGAGAGGTTAAATAATTGGCCCCAAATCACACAGCCTGTATGTCAGAGCCAGGAATAGAACTCAGGTCTAACTTAGCATTTATGCTTTAAATCAGGGATCAGCAATTTGTTTCAGGAAACAGCCAAAGAGTAAATATTTTTAGGCACTGTGGGCCAGAAGGTCTCTGCTGTTAAATTAAATCTAGCCAAGTCTGAGCAAAAAACAATTCATCCATCAGGCAGCCCTCAGAACCAGAAGAGGTTCAGACAGCTCCAGTCCGCATTCTGGGCAGGCAACATTTAGGGGCAAAACTGAAGTGAGGTAGAGACAGCTTGACTGGTTACACCTCGGCTTTGCCTTATTTGAACATGGTCTGATCAGACGGCCACCTGTGATTGACTGAAGCTAGGCTGCTGTGATTGGCAGCTATTTGTTACAAAAATACTGAATAGTCCTAAGTTAGACTTCTAGTCAATTTACATACTAAGTTAGGCTGCAGTTCCTTACTTAAGGACTCAAAATACGGAGGCATCCTCAGGCCAAATTTAGTCTAACAATGTTAAAACTACTCAGTGCTACCACTACAGCACAAAAGCGGCCACAGACAATGTGTAAAGAAACAGATTTGGCAGCCCGGTGCTGTGGCTCACGCCTATAATCCCAGCACTCTGGGAGGCTGAGGCAGGTGGATCATCTGAGGTCAGGAGTTTGAGACCAGCCTGGCCAACACGATGAAACCCTGTCTCTACTGAAAAATACAAAAATCAGCTGGGCGTGGTGGCCAGCGCCTGTAATCCCAGCTACTCGGGAGGCTGAGGCAGGAGAATCGCTTGAACCTGGGAGGTGGAGGTTGCAGTGAGCCGAGATTGCACCACTGCACTCTAGCCTGGGCGACAAGAGCGAAACTCCGTCTCCACAAAAAAGAAAAAAAAAAAAGAATGAAACAGATTTGGCTCTGTTCTAGTAAAAACTTATTGAACAAAACAAGTAGTGGGCTGGATTTGGCCCCCACACGGTAGTCTGCTGACCCTTGCCTTATACCATCTTGCAGGCTCGCCACCTTTGGCAAAGCTTCCCCCCATTTACCTCTATTATTCTATTATGTTAAAAGTGGAAATGCAGTCAATGACTGTGGTAGGATGCTCTGAAATATATAAAAATGGAACCCTGAGGAAGCAAAAGGGGACACAGAGGACATTCTAAGTTTGTTTCCTGATGGTTACAAGGCCTCAGACACACAGGCCACATCACTGGTATAGTTTACATCTAATAATGCAGCTATTGACTTAGAAAGGCTGGATCTGAAAGGCCATGTGTCACTGAATATACAGTAAGGTGTGTTCCTCAGAAAAGCACAGTCACCTTGTATTTGAGCCCTTACAATACCTCTCATCTTATAGGGCACTCTCTGAATTATTTAGTTTTGAATAAAGAACTGTTTGGGGAAGGTATATTAGCCAGCAGTGGGAGCTGGGGGAACTCCATCAGAGCTACTGAAGGATGCTTAGAGGGTGAACTGAAGGAATTCTAAAGGAGGCCAAGAATTGTATCAATTTAGTGATTATGCCTAGAGCTTAGACCTCACGTTTTCAAGGGTAGGAGGATGTGGTTATAAAGAAGCCGTTAGAAGCAAGACTTTCTTGATCTGTTGGTGATGACATAGGTGCCCCACTCATAACTAGTCTTTCAACTGTCCATGTTATATCAAACACACCCAAGAATGTGGAAATCTCACAATTCAAAAACAGGTTAAAATAGAAACAGAGGAAACAGTTACACTGTGGCGATCACAAATATACTCCTATAGGATAAAAGAAGAAAAGCAAGTGTCCTCGAGTTCTGTGTGAAGGACTCATGTAGCGTAGACTAGAATACTCATAGCATCACACACTGATTCAACAAGGGCTGCATATCTAGCCATTTAGACAGAGATGGAGACACTGGGCCTGGCAGAGCAATGGCAGACAGACCAGCAGTGGCGCCAGTGCTATCAGATGTGTGTGAGGAGCACAAACAGACACTTCCTAAGTTGTCAGTAGAAAAACAGCAGTATTTTAAAAACAAGTGTTATTTTCTATAATCTAAGTTGCTAAATAGACTGAATATCAAACATACACTTTAGACTAGTTTATCTTCATCCTTAAAGTGTATATTTTCAAGTTGACTAAAAAACCTATATTTGGATTCTCTCACTTGGGAAAATGAGCTTCAATGTGAGCTCATTTAAAAAGCTGGACAGACAAGAGATCGAGACCATCCTGGCTAACACAGTGAAACCCCGTCTCTACTAAAAATACAAAAAAAAAATTAGCCGGGCATGGTGGCGGGTGCCTGTAATCCCAGCTACTCGGGAGGCTGAGGCAGGAGAATGGCGTGAACCCGGGAGGCGGAGCCTGCAGTGAGCCGAGATTGCGCTACTGCACTACAGCCTGGGCAACAGAGTGAGACTCCGTCTCAAAAAAAAAAAAAAAAAAAAAAAGGCTGGACACAAACCACAACCCCAAACTCCTCACTCAAGATGCTGCTCAAACCCCCAGGCGCTGGGGTGCCCCAGGTATGGTCTTAGCCCTTCTCTCCTCCCTCTGCTCATCTTTGGGAAACCTGCCCTAGGCTAAAAGCCCATGGCTTTACACTCCATCCCTCAGCTGATGCTCCCAGAGTGTCACCTCTGCCAGCATGCCCGGCAAGCCCCTTTCCCTTGTCACAGCCACAGCACAACAGACTCCCCACAGGCCCTGCACCCAGTCTTCCCCAACTCAGCAAACAGTGCTACCATCCACACAGGTGGTTGGGCCAACAACCTGGCATCTTCTTTAAAACCCTTAGTCCTCATGCTCCCAAATCCAAGCTACCAGTAAGACCCATATCTTCTACCTCTAAAACAAATCTAAATCCTCCTGCCTTAATCTCCATTGCTACTATACTAGGCCAGTGGCTTTCAACCAGGAATGATTTTGCCTCCCAGGGGGCATTTGGCTGAATGTGAAATTTGAAGATATGTTTGGCTGTCACGCTGGTTGGGAAGGTGCTACTGGCATCTATGAGTAGGGACCAGGGCTGCTAAACATCCCAAAACACACAAGACAGCCCCTCATGACAAAGAATGGGCCAGCCCAAGACATCCATAATGCTAAGGCTGAGAAATCCTGCTGTAGCCCAGGCCAACATCGTGTCTCAGCATTTTCATTCTCACAGTGCCCATCATTACATGAGCCCTACTTTTTACTTGCTTATTTTCGGTCTCCCCACTACTAGAATACAATCCCTTTGGGAACGAAGAACTTGGCTCTCTCTTTCACCTCTGTATCCTCAGTGCCTGGCACACAGGGGTGCTCGATAAATATCTGAAGAATGGATAAATAAGTGTGAAAGAGAAGCAGTGATTTATGATGTTAAAAAATGTAAAATGCAGCAGAGAAGTTCTTAATCCTTCATGTAATAAAAGGCTTCCACGGTTTACAAAGGCCTTTTGTACTCGTAAGACCAATTCATAACAACAACTGTGCTGCAACCTAAAAGCCTGTGATGCCCAATTCTGTGCTCACAGAGGGGACTTTCCTCCATGTTAAGCTAAAAAGGAAAATGTTGGGCATATCCACGTGATGAGATACTATGTAGCCAATAAAGATAAGGTTTTCAAAGAATTTGTGACA
The DNA here is from genome assembly GCF_028885655.2 of Pongo abelii. Lineage (NCBI taxonomy): Eukaryota > Metazoa > Chordata > Mammalia > Primates > Hominidae > Pongo > Pongo abelii. The sequence continues at coordinate 108,291,618 of NC_071995.2, read as the reverse complement.
TGGTAAAATGATTATTGGAAAGGATAGTGCTGTATATTTCAATTTAAATATATTTATTTTATATGTGCAGTACACTCAGGCACAGTTGATTGTTTTTGGATTATGGAATTAAAAGAGGTTTTCTTTTTTCTTTTTCTTTTTTTCTTTTTGCAACGCTATCTTTTTTGCTTTTTTACTCAGAAAACAAAAACTTTTTAAAAGTAAATTCTACTTCATAATTAAAGTAATAGTCACAAAACAGGAATGAGATGGAAGTGCTTATGATTGAGGGGAGCATGAGCAATTTAACTGAGATGGACCAATCTCTAAGAGGAACAGCTCAAAAATGCCCTCCTTCAGAATCTATTTTCAGAGTCAAAGAAGCCAGAAAAAAACATCGACTTTTGCTAAGACAAACTGTCTGCCAAATGTGAGAGGTGAAGAAGATGCCCTGGGGACTGCGAACCTGTGAGTATCTGCAGCCGAATCTGTGTGAGAGTTGTCAGCGCGGTCTGGTAGAGGACACAGATGTTGCAAACCTTCTGGACTTCTGCAGAGTCGACCCGTTTACCCCCAACAGGCCTGAGAATATTCCGGACTGATGCCGACTTTTGAAAAGCACGCTTTAGGAGACCTGGCATGGAGAAAAGAAGACATGCGAGCAGCAGCTCAGCCAGCTGCCAAATCCCACCCTGGAAAAGGAAGAGCATTTCAGTAAAGCTCTAAATGCACAGCCAGGCCAGACAGTGGGGCAACTCACTCAATTCAAGGCATTTCTTTGGGATAAATCAGAAAAACATTAACAACAGGATTTTAGGTACAACCCAAAGATCTCTTCAGAATACCCACAAGTTTCTCAGAATAAGCCAGGCATATTCAAATCTTACATGGGATTCTTATACTGGAAATCATCAAATTTCAAAACCCACAATGGTAAAAATTCAGAGGACTATATTAGGGGAAGAGGGGCAAAGGCAGGGGCCCTGGCTACATCTGTATTTTCTGTGCCTTTAGAGGGAAGGCGTGACAACCTCTAGTTCTGACACCTGGTTTTGAATGATATTCTACCTTTGTTTTCAACCTTCCCATTGATATCCTGCTGGAGTTACATTTGCTGAGCCCATGCTTACTGCTAGCTATGAGACAAGAGTTTTGCAACACACTCAGTAGAACAGACACCCTGAACCTGAAAACCCACCACAGGCATGTAACTCTGTCAAATTATGCATTAGTGGCCTTTCCATAACTTTTAATAAGAGTGTGCGACGAGAACCTTCCCATGGAACCCATTACTGACCCTGCAATAGGAAAGCCACTGAAGCACTAGCCCCGCCTGTGGTTCAGTGAGTGGCTCCTTTATAAGGAGTCCCACATGGGAGATTTATTTTCTTAAGAACTCAGAAAAGCTCTACTTCTAAGAAATTAGAAGAAAGCATCCACAGATCCCTTTTCATGTTGGTTTCTGAAACATTTCATGTTAGTTCACAGCCAAACTGAAGTTCACAGGTAGCCACAGTGGCCCTAATGGAACATATGTGTGTGGACATGCTTTTATTACCCAATCTTGATTGTGTTCACCTATTTCTATTTCCCCAATCCTTGTTTTCTATTCCTATGGATTTTTTGTTTTGCTATATATGAACTTAGTGACCTAATAAGCCTCAATTGTTGTGGAACAAGCTGGAGGCCAGGTGTGGTGGCTCATGTATGTCATCCCAGCACTTTGGGAGGCTGAGGTAGGAGGATCGCTTGAGGTCAGGAATTGGAAACAAACCTGGGCAATAAGGTAAGGCCCCCATCTCTGCAAAAATTAAAAAAAAAAAAAAAATTAGCCAGGCATGGCAGTACACGCCTGTAGTCCCAGCTATTATACTTGGGAGGCTGATGTGGGAGGATCACCTGAGCCTAGGAGTTAGAGGCTGTATGAGCTATGATGGTGCCACTGCACTGTAGCCTGGGCGATAAAGTGAGACTCTGTCTCTAACAACAAGAACAACAACAACAAAAACAAAGTTAGAGCATCCCACAAACACAGCGCAACATCCATACAGGAAGAAACAGGAGCTGTACTTCAGCCAAGCGGAGCTACAGGGCTGGGCCTGCTCCCGCCACTCACTCTTCACTGGGAGCACATTCTGAGGGGATGCTGGCTGTGCGTGGGCTGGCTCCTGGCTCTCCAGCAGCTTCTTGCTCAGGATATCATAGAAGAAGATCCGGATCAGAGGCACTCCCCACAGGAACTGCAGCTGTTTGGTGATCAAGTGCATTGACTCGTTAAGGCTAGGAAAGAGCAAAGGAGACCTGGCCTGTCAGTTCCATCTGATGCAGGGCCACGGCCAGCCCACACAGCTCCTAACGGCCTTCCACTGGGAGCTGTAGCTAGGACCTGGCACTCAACATGGCAAAGAAGATTACAAAAATAAAAAGTGGAAGTAACAAATCATTGCTGAGGGGCTGGTATGTCAAGGGCATTGACTCTTCATCTTGTCTGCTTTCCCCAGATCCCCAGGCTCCATGAGTCACACTCTTCTCGAAGACACTTGCTACCACCCAGGTGACAAAAACAATCTTGTACCCACTACACTGCCTCCCTCCTCACAGCTGGCTTGCAGGTGGTAGGGGGCCAAATCTAGATGACTCAGCAGCCTCCTCAGTGTTTCCTTGCATTCCAGGGGTTCCTTGCCTGACTCCACACTATACTCAGCATCCCTCAAATTCCTGGAATCTGCTGTCACCTTCCTGCTCAAGGTGAGGTGACACCCCTAACTGGTTCCCACATTGATCATCATATTGTTAATAGCTGCCATCCATGAGCACGGCCAGGCCTGCCTGCTGGTAGGTGCTTCACATGCATTATCTCATTCAATCCTTCTAGAAAGCCCTATCAAAGGGAGGGTGAAAACTATCCCCAGGTTTCAGATGAGGAAAGCGAGGCAAAGCAAGTCGTCCAAGTCCCTCCAAGAAGAGGAAGTGGAGCGGAGAGCAGGCTGTCTGCGGAGGTGCTGCTCTGCTTCATTTACCTCCCACAGCCTCCTGACTCTCAGCACCTCCGCCCCATCCTCTTCAGGCTGAGATGTCATGCTGGGGCAGGCTGTTCCCTAGCAATGAGTCTTTTTAACCAGATAGGACCCAGGGATGTCACTCAGGTACAACAAAAGAAAAATTTGGGAATTTCCTCCTCAGGTCTTTAGTTTTCTGCTGCAAGGGTAACTGCCAGGGACCCCACGCCTCGAGCAGATATGTGAACAAGAAAACAGCTGGGCAGCAGAGCTGGTTCCTCTCCAGAAACCACTTTATCTCAGCTCAGGTAGATATTTCAAATTCATGAAGCTGCGCTTTACTTGATCTCCCTTCTTCTAGTCTAGTGTTTCTCATGTTTTTAAGTTCGTAATTACACTTTTAAAAATTTATATTCCACCTCTTGAAAAGGATTTTGGGTGATTTCTATTCCCTTTGAATCATTTGTCTTGTTTTAGCATCTCCAAAATATGGCAGTCTAGTCAATCAATAAAAGTGACAGTGAAGAAGAAAAAACATTGATAAGGTCCATAACTGAATGGCAGGAACAAAATACAAAATAATAGGATTTCAATTTTGTAAAAAAGGATCAGTATTTCTAGATAGGAAAACTGACAGGATGTTCACTCAAGTTATCTTTGGTTTACAGGATAATGGGCTTGTTTTTAGCCTCTTTTGTTCTTACTCACAATTTATTAATATATAATGAATACGTATTATTTTTGTAATAAGAAACAAAACACCACAAGCTGGAAGAAAGAAAGAAGAAGAAGATGGTGGGAGAGGCAGGAAAGACAGTGATTTGCATCTGGGACTCACCCATAATCCACAGATTGGGAGAACCAGCCAAGGACAGGATGCCAGTGGGTCAGGTTGGACTTCTTCTGGGACACATACTTCTGACAGTAGCACAGCATCTGGGTGAGCAAACTCACGAACCCATCTGTCTCCTCCTCTAACACTCTGGGGCTGAGGGAGCCCAAGTGTAGGAGGTTGCCTACAGAGAGAGAAGGCTGAGTGTGATGGGCCCAGACAAACACTTTGGTGCCTCCCAGCCCTGCTCCCTGCCTGTGGCTCAGGTGGCCACATCCCATGTGCAGCAAGAAATTTCCACATAAGGGGCACTTGTCAATGCCGGAGGCTGCTGTGTGGTGCAAAGGTAAGAAACGGGCCGAGCTGACTTCAAATCCTGGCTATGCCACAGACAAGGTGAGCCGTGGCCGTCAACCCATGTCTCAAACCTGTTTCTTCATTTGTAAGATTGGAATGATGAACCCTACTCTCCATATGAGGATGAAGTAGCAGGTAAAATGTCAGGCACACAGAGGTAGGTGATATTTAGTTAGTATTACATTTTAATATTATATTAATGCTTAAAAATCAAGGGTCAACATAAGAAATGGTCTTTGAAGAATATCTGAGTGTCGTGGGAAGTTGCTGTTATTCAACGTTCACCAGTTAGTCAACGTCACTTGCGTGAACACTCGCACCATAAACTCCTCATGAAATTTGGCCCCAGGGAAGTTTTTATCTCAAGTCTGTAATCTCGCAGGCTGAGGCGTGTGGATTGTTCGAGCCCAAGGAGTTTGAGACTAGTCTGGGCAACATGGTGAAAAACCCTGTCTCCACTAAAAATACAAAAATTAGTCGGCCGTGGTAGTGTGCGCTTGTAGTCCCAGCTATTCAGGAGACTGAGGTGGGACGATCACCTAAGCCCAGGAGGTCAAGGATGCAGTGAGCCATGACGGTGCCACTGCAGTCCAGCCTAGGTGACAAAGTGAGACCCTGTCTTCAAAAAAGAAAAAAGCTTTTCCTATCTAAAATAAATTTAGGCAAGGAGAATTCGGTGCCTCTGCCTCAAATGCTTCTATTCACAAACCCTTTCTTCCATCTACAATGAAAACACTGTAAAATAGGTAAAGCAGGCGCCGCTCTGATATAAGCCCCACCTAACTACTCCCTCCCTTCTCTCTTGAGATGAGAATTATCCAGGCAATTCACCACATTTTCACTTTTCCTTGACTGCCAGGAAGCTAAAGGCTGACATCTAATGTTCATTAACAGTCACTTAACTAGTTTGCCAGGCTGGTACATTTTCCATGTGATTTTAATTTACATGTCTATTTTAACTATCCATCTAAATATGTGTTTTTTATTGTAAGCACTTCCAATTGTTACAAAAAACAACCAAATCTCTAGAATAGTGACAGGCAAAACACTTGGGCTTTCCCTGATGGCCAGGACACAATCAAGTTCCAGCCACGGATACTCACCCATTAGACAAAGCGTATGGCATCCTTCTAAACTTTCACATACATCACGGCATCGATCTTCGTCTCTTAAAAATATGATGAATTTACGAAGCATGTCATGGGATTCTAAAACAGTGAGGCGCTGCAAAGAATGGCAGACCGTTAAATCAGAAACTGCCAGGAACAGTTTCCTGTAGAGAGTGAACTTGATCACTTGCAGATCACCTGTGGTTATGCGGGATGTGCCAGCAAACACCAAGAAGAAAATGGACAGACGAGAACCCACTTCTTTGGGCTACTAACACAAGTGTGTCTATCACGGCCACTGGTCCCAAAGAACAATTAAAGGGAGGTGTGGAAATAAGCAGAGAAGTCATTTTACTTTCTAATGTCTAAGAAGAAAAGCAAAAACACAATTGGGTTTTAGCAGGGAACTCACAGAGCCAGCTTACCTCAGGGGTCACTGTGCTGAGATGAGTCACCAGAGCAGGCACAGACATGATGTGGATGAGGAATGGCCGAATCAGATTGTCTGAGAACTGTGCAGCAATCACAGGGCTAGACACAGATAGATCCGCTCATTCAGACAGGTCTCCATGTGCATCCAGAACAAAAGCACAACCCCACCAACATGCTCAAATTCCTAGAAATTATTCTGCATGGGATTTCTGAGAAAACTGAAGGCTGAGACTGGGGACACACACTAGGGAAATGGACAAGTCAGTGATGGTACAGTTGCTGATGCCATACTGTGCAGCTATGAAAAACCAGTTTTGAAATTTTACTGACATGAGAAAATGTTCATGCTATAATGAACTTTAAAAAAAGGCAAGATGAAAAACTATATACATGGAAGAGGAAGGAGTCTGTGATGGGGAGGGAGGGAAAAAAGGGGGGTTTTGGAGTGCTGGTATAATCAATTTCTCTATTGTGTAGTGCTTACCCAGGTGTGTTCACTCTGTGATAACTCACCAATAACTCACAATTCAGTTAAGCAGTTTATTTAAAAGTATATTTACACTATAGATACACAATATATACATATATAGTATACCTATAGTATATATACTATATATAAGTATATATATTGTATAATGTTTCAAAATACAAACACAAGTATAGATACATTTTTAAAAGATTGAGGACAGATAAAGTTAACAATGTATCTCTGGTTGTAGAATCATGAGAATTTTTTTCTTTTTTATGTTTTTCTGCTTTATCTAGGTTTTCTACAATAAGCATGTATTTCTTCCATAATCCAAAAAAGATAAATACTATTAGATAAAATAATGATCCTCATCCCACACCATATATAAAAAATAATGAAATAAGCCACAGACCTAAATGCTAGTTTTATAACTAAAACCATAAAATTCTTAGAAGAAAACACAGGAGTAAAGCTTTGAGATTTCAGGTTAGGCAATGATTTCTGAGGTTATCACACTAAAAGCACAAGAGTCAAAAGAAAAAAACAGGTAAGTTATGCTTCTTCAAAGTTTAAAACTTTTGTGATTCAAAAGACACTATCAAGAAAGTGAAAAGACAACCCATGGAACAGAAGGAAACACCTGCAGATCACTTGTCTGAAAAGGGACTTGTATCTAGAGCCTATAAAGAACTCACAACTCTCATAAAAGATGAAACATCCAATTAAAAAGTAGACGAAGGATCTAAACATACATTTCTCCAAAGAAGATATACAAATGGTTAATGAGCACATGAAAAGATGTTCAACATCACTAACTACCAGGGAATTGTAAATCAAAACAACAGTGAGATACCCCTGTATACCCACGGGGATGGCTAAATAAAAGACAGATAACAAGTGTTGGCAAGGATGTGGAGAAACTGGAGCCCTCCCTCACACAACACCACTCCTGGGAATGTAAAATAGCGCAGGCACTCTGGAAAATAATTTGGCAATTCTTCAAAAGGTTAAGCATGGAGTTACCACATGACCCAGGGAAGTCTACTCCCAGGAATATGCCCAAGAGAAATGAAAACATATGTCTACACAAAAACTTGTACACAAATGTTCACAGCAGCACTATTTATAATAGCCAAAAAGTAGAAACAACTCAAATGTGGTATATCTATATAATGGAATATTATTTGGTCATAAAATGCATGAAGTACTGATCCATGCTACAACATGGATGAACTCTGATTATATTATGCAAAGTGAAAAAAGCCAGTAGCAAAAGACCACATATGATGTGATTCCATTTATGTGAGATGTCCAGAACAGGCAAATCCAAAGAGACAGAAAGTAGATTAGCTGTTGCCAGGGGTTCTGGGGAGAGGGGAAAAGGGAGTGACTGCTAATGGGTATTAGGTATCTTTTTAGGGTGACAAAATGTTATGGAATTAGATTGTGGTGATTTTTGGGAATAGGCAACCAAAATCTGGCCATAAACTGGCCCCAAAACTGGCCATAAACAAAATCTCTGCAGCACTGTGACATGTTCGTGATGGCCATGATGCCCACGGCCCGAAGGTTGTAGGTTTACCGGAATGAGGGCAAAGAACACCTGGCCCACCCAGGGCAGAAAACTGCTTAAAGGCGTTCTTAAACCACAAACAATAGCATGAGCAATCTGTGCCTTAAGGACTTGCTCCTGCTGCAGATAACTAGCCAGAGCCCATCCCTTTATTTTCGCCCATCCCTTTGTTTCCCCATAAGGAATACTTTCAGTTAATCTATAATCTATAGAAACAATGCTTATCACTGGCTTGCTGTCAATAAATATGTGGGTAAATCTCTGTTAGAGGCTGTCAGCTCTGAAGGCTGTGAGACCCCTGATTTCCTACTCCACACGTCTATAGTTCTGTGTGTGTGTCTTTAATTCCTCTAGCGCTGCTGGGTTAGGGTCTCCCCGACCAAGCTGGTCTCAGCAGGTGATGGTTGCACAACTCTGTGAACATACTAAATGCCAGGGAATGGTATGCTTTAAATGAATAAAGTGTATGAGATGTGAATTAGACTTCAATAAAGTTATTTTAAAAAATTACTCACAGGTCATGCAGAAAAAAAGGTAAGACAACAACTTACAGAGGGAAAAAAAAGGTTTCTTCTAGCTAATGTGCTCCAATAGCAATGAGCAGAGGTGTTAGTGGTATTTAGGCTCTCAGAATTCACACTATGTACTTTCATTTTCAAGAGTCCATTTTTGGGACAAGGATGTTTTATGAGGCTGAAATGCTGAAAATATCAGTACTTATGTTCACCACTTGTCTAGGTAAGGCTAACCAACTGAGCTAACCTCTGTGATCTGAGTGGGGCACACGAAAAGAGAACCATGTTATTTTCTGCAGGTTAGAAAGAAGTTTAAAACAGAAGAGCACAATTCCCTAAACAGAAGAAAAGCAAACCACAGAGAATGCTGCTAAACCTACAACCAGTCACTTCACATTTGCAAGGAAAGGACCGCATCGTTATAACAGCACAAGGGGCTGTGACATTCTCTAGGGGTTCTCACAGAAACCTATGGATTCCATTCTGGGCCATATCCCTAAGTAACTTGGCCTGACAGACTGGGAGCAACATATCAGTGGAAGCATTATAGGACTGCAGGGCTGCCTCAGTGTTTGGAGGGGTGTGATCTTTTGAGTCTGCATGAGGCCAGACTCAAAAAACCACACACACTGCAAACACTCCTACAACTCCCTCAATTTCTTATTACCGATTTCCCCAGCATGAGGTCAACAGAATCTTTCTTTAGCCCACCTGTAGCTGTTGCATTTAAGTACCCCGGGTGACAAAGTCTATAAGTGCACTGCTTACTTGAATGTTTAACAGGGCTAGACATGGTGGGGGGTTGGGGAGAAGGATAAACAAAAGAGGTATGACTGACGCACAGTCCCTGCTAACAGAGAGCTCAGAGTACAACCAGAGAGCTGGGCAGGCATATGGGGAAAAACAGAAGCCACAGCTAGTGGGTACATGACTGAGTGCCTGGGCAAACTAGGGGTCCAGATAATCAATGCCATGGCAGTGTGAGGAACAGGGCAAGTTTGGGAAGGTTCTCAAGTGCTATTTACTAAAAAAAATATATATTATTCTTAGAATACAAAAATGTGTCCAATATGTGAGGCAAGTACAAAGAATAAGAAGAAAGAGTATGAGCTCTGGAGTTAAATAGCCTGGGTTTAATTTCTGGCCTGGCCACTCCCTGCTGTGTGACCAAAAGCAAACAGTTTAACTTCTCTGGGCCTTAGCTTCCTTGTCTGTAAAATGGAGAAAAGCCAGGTGTGCTGGCTCACTCCTATAATCCCAGCACTTTTTGAGAGGCTGACGCATGAGGATCACTTGAGGCCAGGAGTTTGAGACCGGCCTGGGCAATATAGTGAGACCCTGTCTCTACAAAAATTTTAAAAATAAAAAAATTAGCTGGGCATGTGCCTGTAGTCCTAGCTACATGGAAGGCTGAGGTGGGAGGATGGCTTGAGCCTGGGAGTTTGAGGCTGCAGTGAGCTCTGATCATGCCACTGCACTCCACCCTTGATGGCAAAGCATGACCTTGTCTCAAATAAATAAAATGGAGATAAGAGAATGTGGTGAGGAGTCAGTTAACGAATGTAAAAGTTTTAGAACAGTGTGTGGCCCATGAATGTTAGCTATTCATATTTCAGGATTTAGTGATCACGTCTTGGCACACCACTGATGATTTTATAGACTTTCACTATATTCCTATATGATGAAACCACTGATATCTTATTTTAAAAGGTCCTGATTGTGTTCAATTATATACAAACATTCAGAGGGGAAAAGTACTATTTGGGAAAAAGGCTTTAGAGTAGCCTGGCCTTCATAAGTGATTCAGTGGAATCTAATACATACAGAGAAGAAAAACTGCAAGGATGGGTGCTGGTTATATTCTTAAAGGAGAATTTAAGTGTGGTGGAATGACTGGATGTGAGCATGCTGGTGAATCATATGTGAATTACAACCACACCGGGACAGGGGAGGGATGCTGGACAGGAAAGAAAGGTGAGGTGCTCCTAGAGCTTGTGTCTCTGGAGGTGGAGGGGGAGGCAGAGCTGCTCCTGAGCTTGAGAGTTCAGGCCTCAGTGTGCTGACCTTCACTGTGTCTGCCAGAGGACAGTGGGCAATGCTGCTGGAATGAGCTGCCCCACAAAGTGACTCGGGTAGGGACAGTTGCAGTGAATCTGTTTCTTAGGCTTCTGGGAAAACCTGTTTGTACCTAGATATTAGGGCTCATCAAATACAACTCACGTAACTTCTCTAAAAGTATGAAATGAAGGTGCAATTGTTCATTAGATAATTAGTTATACTTCCGTAACTAATGATAGCATAACCGGTTACATCCTGTTCTTCTGTGTGAGGGTCTAGCCTCTAGAGGCATGTGGTCTAATATGGCAGCCACTGGCTATATGTGGCTACTGAGCACTTAAAAATGTGGCTGGTCCAAACTCAGACGCGCTCTAAGTACATACCAGTTTTGAAGACTTGGCATGAAGAGAAAAATGTAACACATTATTTAATTTTAATTAAAATAATTTAAAAATATTGGTTACATGTAAAAATAACATTTTGGATATATTAGTTTAAATAAAAACATATCATTATACTAAATTTCCCTTTTATTTTGACTTTTTTTTTTTTGAGACCAGGTATTACTCTGTCATCCAGGCTGGAGAAGCTCAATCATGGCTCGCTGTAGCCTTGACTTCCCTGGCTCCAGTGATCCTCCCACCTCAGACTCCTGAGTAGCTGGAACCACAGGCACATGCCACCATGCCCAGCTAATGTTTGTATTTTTTGTAGAGACAATGTTTGGCCATGTTGCCCAGGCTGGTCTTGAACTCCTGAGCTCAAAATGATCTGCCCACCTCGGTCTCCCAAAGTGCTGGGATTACAGGCATGGGCCACCGTGCCTGGCCTCTTTTGGCTTTTTAAATGTGGCTCTAACTATATATCCATCAGACAGACCTGCTCTAGGTCAGCCTTGTCCAACAGAACTTTCTGTGATGCTGGAAGTTTTCTATATTTGTGCTGTCCCACACAATTGCCACTAGTTACATGTGGCTGCTGAGCATTTGAAATGTGGCTAATGCAACTGAGGAAGTGAATTCTTCATTTTATTTAACTTAAATGAATTTTCATTTAAACAGCCCCCTGTGGCTAGTGGTTAGTGGAAAGCACAGTCTAGACCAGGTGTTTATAAACTATGGCCTATTCTTGTAAATAAAGTTGTACTGGAACACAGTCATGCTCATTTGTGTATGTACAATCTACGGCTGCTTTCAAGATGCAGTGGCAGAGTGGTTGTGACAGAGGCTGTATGGCCCATAGAGTTGAAAATATTTATCCGGCTCTTTCCAGAAAATTTGGCCAACCCATGCTCTAGCCCATCATTTTCCAAATAGGTTTTCCATGGAAAATGATTTCATGGGATATCAATGGCATCCAAAAAACAAGGCAGGGGTATTCCATGCTCAGATATGTTTGGGCCAACCCCGGGTTAAATAAGCCCACGGGGTCCTGCTAGCATAGCAGGACTTCTCAGAGCTCTCAGCATGAAAGTGTACTGTAGATCCACAGATGAGGGCAGAGCAGGCAGCTTTCACCAAGCTGGTTCCACCATGACACTCTTCCTTCCAGGATCTTTTATTAACATCTCCCCAAGCTAGTGTTCCCCTCGACAGTTTAAACATGTTCTGGACCTATGAATAAGCACAGTGTTTTACATCTGGCAATTCTCAGAATTGCAGGCATAATTTCCATAAGGAATTACTTAGCTTCTTCAGTACTTGACATCTCCAAACTAAGTGAAGGCAAATATCACCTCTTCTCTGGTCCTCCAAATTCTAACATTTTACATGCGTGTTCGCATTATTTCCTTAATCCTCTCACCCTGCCCTTTGCTGGGCTTCTTCTGGCTCCTAGGTTTTTTGTTTTGTCAATTAAAACTTCAAAAGGAAAAATGATTGCATCTTGGCCTCTTTTAGATAAAAGAAATTCATTTTGAATAGTTTCCAAAGATCACACTGCAATAATATTCAGGGCTGAAGATTAAGAAATATTCAAGACTGAAGATTAAGAAAAAGTTTGAGCAGTCACAAAAGTGCTCACTTTCATTAAGAACAATGCTTCCTGTAAATTCTGACAAAGTGGGCAAGTCTATACCTAATACCAGTAACGAGAGAAAGAAAAACCAAGAGGAGGAAGCATTCAAGAACATGCCAACACCTCAGCTATGGTTTCTTACTCACCGTAACGCTAGAGAAAAGGCTGCTGTTAAAGTGCCTTTGGATAGACAAGGACGGGGTCTTGCCAGGCCACGGGTTAACAATATCTGAAAAGAATGTTTTAATTGGTCAGAGGATAATACCAACTTTATATTCATTTGTACATAAAAAAGCAAAAAAGTAAACTGAGTGCTTCAGATAAAAAAACTGTATTGTGAGCCAGGCATGGTGGCTTGTGCCTACAGTCCCAGCTCAGGAGGCTGAGGCAGGAGGATTCCTTGAGGCCAGCCTGGGTGACAGAGCAACCCTGTCTCTTAAAAAAACAACAACAAAAAAAACCCCCCAAAAACCGTATGCAGTGTTTTTATAAAAGGAAAGGGAAGAAAGTATTGGGTAACGAGGTTAACTCTACCACTCTTTCTCCAAATATTATGGTTAGAAATTCTTTAATAATAAAGTTAAAAAAACAGCTAATAAAAATAATGCCAGACTTAAAATTTAAAGACACCATATTATTTTAGAAACCGTTTAATTACGGTGTGAAGTAGAAGGTTCCTCTAGTGAGACAACTGCCAGTCATACCAGCTTCTGCCAACAGACCACCTCACAGGGTTGTTGTGAGAAGCATATGAAACCAAATCAGGAAACAGCCCATCACAGCACTAGGGAGAAGGAAGGGCAAAGTCAACATTACTGCTCAAACTCAAGAATTCCATAGTACCTTTAAACAGCAATCAGGCTTTCTTAACAATTCCCTAGAGGTATGATCTGGCACAACAAGGTACAAAGTGGAGAGGGCTGTTTGAGGACACAGAGCTAGAAATACGATTCTAGACATCAACCAAGAAGGAATCTGAGGGAACAAGCCCTGAGGTCTCCTTCCAGAGTTTAAATGTCAAAAGACTGGATTACCCTTGCAGCCAAAAATGTGGAGCATTCAAGGGATCCCAGCACTACTGCCCTCCCTTTACCTGACCCACAAGTGAGACACGGCAGGGGAAGGAAGAAGAGGACAGCAGGCATCAAGCTCTTCCTATGAAAAGTGTTTCTGAGGAGGGCACCAGGTATGCTGAACGCAAATGTAAAAATCCAAGTGCAGGTGTTGGAGAGTGGAGAAGTCGCACATTGGGGGGCAGGAGTCACAGACCTGCAGCACAGAATAAAATCCATGCTGGTTGAGATGTCCCATTATATTTGCACAAACGTGGTTCATCGCTGGTCGAAGACTTTCACCTAAAGAAAGAAAACAGTGAGAACAAAAAAGTCTCTTGTCATAATGTGACCTGTTTATGTGGGACAGGAAATTGTGTCCCACATCCGAGGCCCTAAGAAATGAGATACCCCCTGGCTTGCCTCCCTTTTCCCTTAGGCCTGGTGCCAGAGTACAGGGAGGCAATGCGTATCTGGAACTCTGTCTCTCCTGGAAGGCCTGGCTCAAGTGTCACCTCTTGAGTGATGGGTCCTCTCACACCCCTAGCCAGAAGTGACATCTCTGGCCTCTGAGCTCCTGTAGCACCTTTTCTAATTCCCTCCTAGGGCCTGGCACTGTCTTCGCCAGGGGGATGCCTACTCTCCTCAATGGGACATGAGCTTCCCGGCAGAGCCCACAACTCAACAATTTTTGGGTTCCCCTCAAGAGGCCAGGGTCATGACTGAAATAAACCCTCCCTGCTGACCTGGAGCCTTGCATACAGTTTCCCCTGCTTTCCGTTTCATCCCCGCTCTTCACTCTGTGAATCGTAGCTCTCTCCAGCTCTCAGCTTACACACCACTTCTTCAGGAAAGCTAGAGCCCCAGACCAAGCAAGGCCTCCCCACCCTACTGGACACTCTCATTTCTCTTTCATGCTTCCTTCCAAACACTTACCACATTATTGTCATTTTATATCTATTAGCGACATCTATTTAATGCCTGTTTTCCTCATCGGACTTTAAGTTCTGTGAGGAAGGAAGCACCTAAAGTCCCTGGAGGGCAATGCCCCTTCCTGTTTTGCTTATCTCTGTCTTCAGCGCCTAGCGGCATCTGGCATGTATGGGCTACTTGTTGAACAGATGAATGAAATGACCACATGAAACACATGGGGCTAACGACACTTACCAGGGAAGGAAGCAGTTTATAATGCAAATTTTATGGGCAAAATAGAATTATTCACAACCTAATGATTTTCCAAGTAAAATGACAACGCTTAAGTGAATGTTATCACTTGGAGGCTAAGGCACTGTGGGAATTATAAAAATTAAAATCAGAAGAACCACGCCTTTAAATGTAAATTCAAAGAAGGGTCGAGTACAACACACAATGCTGAATGGATTCTGGATACTGCGATGCAGTCTGATGTTCAGCACCAAGGGCCATCCTCATTTGTATCGTCTCAGGGCCTTCCCTGAGGCTTGTGGCAAAAATGCTTCTTACAAAGGAAAAAAGGTCCCCGAGCTCTCTATGGAAATGTTGGTTAGACAACATTTTGAAGCAAGTCCCACAGACCTTTTCCCCGAAGAATTTTCCACGTTGAAGTGTCCGTGAAGGTGACAAGCATCGTGAGGTACAGGGTGATGAGTCGGGAGTCCTGCAGGATTTCAGGCTGGAAACAATAAACACAGCAAGATTAAGACACACATCCTCTGATTCCAGACAGTGAAGTGTTCACTTTACAACTGCTCTACGGGCACTCAGCCTGGAATCAGAGTCAGGATTATAAGTCAGTCTTAATTCTTTTTCTCTTGGGCAATGACCACTCCAGGAGTTAAATAACAGGGAATTTGGCACTCTAGTGCCTGACCGTGGAATCATGTATTCTTGGGAGTGGAGAATTGAGAATCCCTAGAAAACAAGATGACCAGGGCTGGCTTACTGTATGTACATGTGCCTGCCTGTCTGTCTGAACTCTGCAGCAACACAGCAGAAATGCAATTGAGCATGACTGGGACTCTGGGCTCAGCCTTCTGACTTTACCACTTACTAGCTGTGTGAGCTTAGGCAAGTTTCTTAACCTCTCTGTGCCTCAGTTTCCTCATCTGTTGACCAGAAATAGTAACACTGCTTTCCTCATAGGGTTGTTGTGAGAAGTAAATGGATTAATGCGTACGATGCACTAAGAACAGTGTCTGGCACATAGATAACTCCATGTAATGTTGGCTGCTGTTCTAATTTTGATGACAGTTCATTGTTTCACCAAGTGTAAGTCAAGCAAAAGGCCTGACTGCTTTCTAGGCCCACAGACCCTATAGCAGGTCCCCCTGGAAGGGATCTCGGAGACAACCTTGGAGACCACTGAGTTCAAACCTCTAAGCTCATCGACAGTAAGAGAGGGGAAGCAGCTTGTTCAAGGCCACGTGGGAAATGAACAGCAGAATCAGGACTCAATTTCACATATTCCTGGCTCCAGAGTCAGGGCCCTTTTTCTCCTGACGTCTGTTGCTTTGCATAAACTTTTTTTGTTTGTCCAAAATAGAAGAGCCTCTCCTCAAAAGAGCAATCTGTTTTGGAATGTAAACACAGAGAGCAGATAAACAAGGATCTGCCTGGCTCGCATGCAGGCAGGGAAATAACCTGCCCACTTGGCCCTAAGGCATTCTGGTGGACTCCCAGGGCTCCGAGGAACATAGTGTGGAAACCCTGCCCTGAGCCATGCCTCACCTGACAAGCCAGGTGTGGCAAGAGCCATTCCTGAGCACCCAAAGAGGGATGGCTGGGAATGGATTATTACCGGGGCGGGGGGCGGTCCGGGGACTTTCGTTCCATTACTGAGCTGCTATCTCTGTCCTTGCCAAGCATCTGGCCCTGAAACCTCTCTCTCCCTATATGCAAAGTGGAAGAAGCTCCTGTATATGTCTGCTCACACCCCGTCCATCCTTTTCAGAACACTGAAGGGGGTAGGGGAACACAGGACCAGGCTGGGCTAGAGGCAGTACCCCATTCCTCTTGCCACTGTGACTGGTTCAGGGACGAACCCAGGATTCCACTGGACCTGCAAGAAACCTGGATTTTTGAACTGGTCGGGAGGCCTCTCCTCCCTTTAGTCAAGACAGAGTAAGAATATAAAGTCAAAACTGCTGGTTGCCGTCATTACAGCAGGGAAGGACGAGGTGACCCCAAAAGGGAGCAGGGATGAGAGAAAAGAATGAGAGAGAGAATCCAGAACCCCCTGGCTCTCCTCACCCCAGCTGCCACGTTACTGAATATATTCTAGAGCACAACGTTCTCTTCCTTGCTTAACCGGTAGGTGATACTAGCTGTGCTCACACTGGGCTTCTGTACTTTTAACAAGAGGCCTGACTAATATAATAATGTAGATCATAAAGTACCGATTACATTAAATGAACGGGAAGGAAAGTGACGGATTCCCTGGCATGGAGGCTGTGGCGTGGCAAGCGGGTTAAGGGTCCAACACACACCAGAGGAGGGCTCATATTGATAACAGCATCAAAATTCCTCTCTTCCAGAACAGTGGCTCAACTAGCAACTCTGGTTGATAGGGACTCTGAAAATACAGACTAAAATCTACAGGTGAAAATGACATATTTACTGTTTCTGGTTTTGCCTTTTTTTTTTTTTTTTTTTTTTTTACCTTGAGCTGCTTGAGAAAATCACAGCAGTACCACAGAATGTTCTTGATCTGTTTAATCCAAAGGAGGGTGAGGTCCTTAGAACAAGCCAGGGACACATACCACACCTATAGGAGGGAAAAAGAGGAATGTCATGGGCTGTTATAGAGATCATATCACATATGCTCTAACTGTTGGAACTGGATCTATTAGTTAGGTCCACTGCCAGATAAAGCAGTGGACCTGAATGGACGAATAAGCTGTAAACAGGACTTATTTTAACACTAAACCCAAAGACAAAATAGCCTAGTAAGAAAATTTACTATCCTGTGTTGTGGCAAAAGCAGAACGTAGCTACTTGGATCATGAAGAAAGTAAGGAATCATTTGTACTTTGGTAATGTTTTCCATCCACTACTTATTTGCATTTGTGTATGAATTGGTCCTAACATTCAACAGGAACTTTCAGAGCCCAGTAGGCTGGCCCTTAAGAGCTTGTGGGAAACACTGCGGCTCCCGTCCACTTACCTTAGGCTCATTCTCAGCATCCATGCTGCTCAGGATGCTGCGACACAACTTCTCAAATCTCTGCAAAGAGACATACTGGGGGTTATACATTCCCACAACCCATCGAAAAGTGAAAACAAAGAAAACAAGCCTTCGGCAGGTACCTGGCACGTGCAAGTATTATGCCAGGTGATTCACACATAATCACATGCAGTTCCTTCCTACAGATGAGGACACTGAAGATCATAAAGACTAAAGGGTTCTCCAACTGGTGGCCCAAGAGCTGGAGGAACCCTATAGAAATGTTTTAGAAACTGGTATACTTCACATAAAAATCCAAATTGAGGCTTCTTTCAAAAAACAATATCAATCTGGCAAACTGGACTTGGATTCCTGCAGGCCTACTGCTGTCTCCTCAACTGTGCTCTCCAGTTTACCATTTCTTAAGCACCATGGATACTGACTTTTGCCTCACAGACAGTAGCCAAAGGCTGCTGTATCACCACTTTTATCCTGTAATGCAAAAGGAAGAAAAGTGGAAACTAGAAAACAGGTTCCATTTTGGCTATACCAATCCTGGATCCACCCTTAAACCATGTGATATTGGGCGGGCTGCCCTACCACCCTGAGCTGCAGTTTCCTTCTCTGTAAGATAAGGTTCACCTCCTCCAGCTTATCTGTCCTCATCTACGTAATCATGTGTTCACTGCCTGCATAGTCCTCCCTCTCTTGCTGGGCTATGAGCTCCATGAGCATAGAGATCTTGCCCGTCCTGTTTCCTCCCAAGGGCCCAGTGCCTAGAGAGGGTTGGCACAATGTGAAGCTTAGCAATAGCGAATGCTTAACAGCTGGTAACATGGAGACATGCCTCAGTGGCATTGTTAGTACTATTACAGATAACTAGCTGCTTTTCTGGGATTACATTTTTCAGGCTGATCATTCTAATCCCTAAGGTGCAAACTGGCACCTTTTGTATGATTTGTAGGATATTTAAAAAATTTCAAATTGCCAAGATTTACAAATTAGAACATTGATGGTGGCTCACGCCTGTAATCCCAGCACTTTGGGAGGCTGAGGCAGGTGGATCACTTGAGCCCAGGAGTTTGAGACAAGCCTGGGCAATATGGTAAAACTCTATCTCTACAAAAAATACAAAAATTTGCTGTGCGTGGTGGCACACATCTGCAGTCCCAGCTACTCAGGAGGTTGAGGTAGAAGAATCGTTTGAGACTTGGGAGGTCAAGACTATAGTGAGCTGTGATAGTGCTACTGCACTCCAGCCTGGGCGACAGTGAGACCCTGTCTCAGAAAATGAAAGAATGAATGAACGAACATTGAGCATAAAGACTCAGATCTTTGGCATCTCTTTAAAAAAAAAAAAAAAAATCAGAGGCTGGGTACAGTGGCTCACGCCTGTAACCCCAGCACTCTGGGAGGCTGAGGCAGGTGGATCACAAGGTTAAGAGATCGAGAGCATCCTGGCCAACATGGTGAAACCCCATTTCTACTAAAAATACAAAAATTAGCTGGGCGTGGTGGCACGCGCCTATAGTTCCAGCTACTAGGGAGGCTGAGGCCGGAGAATTGCTTGAACCCGGGAGGTGAAGACTGGCAATGAGCCGAGATCGTGCCACTGCACACCAGCCTGGCAACAGAGCGAGACTTCGTCTCAAAAAAAAAATCAGAGTATGAGTCCACCACCGAGGTGTGTAGTAGCTGCTCCCCATGGATGGGGCAGGCCACAGACCCTGCTACTCCCTTTGATGTCCTCACCACTGCTGCCTGTCAGTTACTGTTTAATATGATTTGTATTTTGTATTATGTTTTATCTCATATATGTTTTTTTTTTACTCATTTACCTAAACTTCCTGACTCTTGCATGCATCTGAGTTCAACTTGTGCTTATAATGGTCAATGTGAAAAGATTCCTAAAAGCATTGGGCAAAATCCCTCCAAAACAGGTCCCAAGAAAACAAAAGGGACAGGATGTGAGGGTGACAGTAATTACCTCATAAAGCTGCTATAGAACTGAGTTAATATCAATAATTAAAAAAGATCTGACATATGGAAGTATTATACATGTTTGCTATTATCATTTTACCTCATTATCCTCTTTGATTCTGAATAAGAACAGCAGTTTCCTGGCAATCTTAAAAATACAAAGTGCACTTCTTTTAGTGGACTCAGGGTCATGTGCTTTAAAAAAGTCATCAATCTCTCTCCTAGAAAGGAAAGGGCAAAAAAAGACATTTTAAATTAACAGCTTGTAGCACCTGGAAGGCTTTTCAAGCACTTTATGAGAAAAAACTCATTTATCTGCTATTAATTGGGAGCCAGAGAATCATGTGCTAGGGAGATCCTAGCCCTTACCTGATATCTCTCTGCAGTCGACTCCGACAGAGAAAACTCCGGACATGGGCCTGGATCACGACAGCTGCCCGCTCCCGCTCCTTCTGCACAAGCCTTTCTTCTCGTGCCTGACGGGCTCTATCGATGAACCATGCTCTCGAGGTCTGAGACAGGGTGAACATGTTTGCAAACTTGCACAAACCCTGCAAGGAAAATGGGCAAGCAGGTGTTGTAGATTGTTGTGTGAAAAACACACATAGAAAGGGGCTCAAGAGCAGAGGGTGGGCAGGGACCTGGGCAGCAGAGATACTCAGGACCTGTCAACACCCTCCAAAGTGCTAACAGCTCTCTGGCACAAGTCCCAACCTCCTATAGGCTCTTTCATGCAACTCACCAAGACCAGGGATGCTACATCCTATATTAAATAATCACATCTTCTTAAGGGAAAGAGCACAGCACCTGGCATAGGATAAGGGCAGGCCCAGCTTTACGAACAAAGAATGGATCAGTCCCACCCATAAAGCTCTAATTCAAACCAGGTATCCTATAGGTCAAAGATTCCCAGATATTTGAATTTTCTGGAGTAGTCCACAGTATTTGGGAAACCAAAACTGAGAAGTCAGCTTTTATTTTGCCAAGTAAAGACTTGAGGGAAAAATCAAACATGATTATTTGCTGTCATCATCATTGTATTCATCCATTCACTAAAGAAATATTTACCAGTGCATACTTTTTGACAGCACACAAAAAAGAAAGGGCCATTTCAACATTAACAAAGCAAAAGGTACATACTTCAGAATGCAAGACAGTCCATTACATTGAAGATATTTGGTTTTATGTATAGCTTATTCCATTGTCCTTACAATTACCATCCTGCCAAGGACCAGTGAAGACTTTACTGCAGAACTGGTCCTGTCCACTAACGGGTGCTTTTCTGAAGAGCAGCTCTAAATTATATACTAAGTTTTTATCTAAATCACCAGTAACTGTTTTTTCCTAAAGGAACAGCTTTTGCTAGCAGCCTAAAGCACACAGCAGTGACCCACGGAGGCTCCCATATTGAGATGATTTCTTTAGATGCTTGATGATGTTGCCATTCTATACAAAATGCACAATCAGCCCAGTTAAAAACACTGAAATGAATTATTCAGAAATCTAGACTTCCAGAAAACAATCTACCAGTCACCCACATGAAAATATCATCCAGAGTAAAAAGTTGGATGGCTAGAACTAGGGGCCATCTATCCTAAGTGAAATAACTCTGAAACTGAAAGGCAAATACTGCATGACCTCACTTAGAAGTGGGAGCAAAACAATGGGCTCACATGGACAAACAGAGTGGAATAAGATAATGGAGACTCCAAAAGGTGGGAGATGGGACAGGGGTAAGGATTGAACAATTATTTATTGGTACAATGTTCACCATTCAGATGATGGGTGCACTAAAAGCCCAGACTCCACCATTACACAACATACGCATATAAGAAACCTGTACCCCCTACATCCATACAAAGAAATTTAAAAATTATTAAAATAAATATTGGACTTAACAGTATTATCTCCTAGAGGTATTAAATGAATTACGTGTTATTGAAAGGCATTTAATAAGTGTGCTCTATTATTAGTATTAATAAGGACAATAAAATAATACTCTTTTATAACCAAAAAAAAGTTGGTGCTAGCCTCCCACCACATGAACATATCAAGGGACCTCTGTGACCCCTTCTCAACAGTGATCTGTCAAACATCATCAGTAATCCTTGAAACAAACTAACAGAGCCCACTTGACCACAGGAGGGAAGGTATTAGGTTGGTACAAAAGTAATTGTGGTTTTCAACCTTTTTAAAAAAACACTAAGTCGTAATTACTTTTGCACCAACTTATAAAAGGCTTGGAGAGAAACGGTAGCCATCTTCTGAATCATTTACGCTTCCTGCCCCAACAGTAAAGTCTGGAGATCTCACCTGAGGACCTGCCTGTGTCGCAGAAATGCCAGGTAATCATTAGTGATCTTGCACAGGACTCGTGGCTGAGAACAGCTTCTCACTTCAGAAAAGCTTGTTATTTTTTCTGGCAGAAGCAGAAGAAAAAAATCCAGACTTAGGGTTAAATTTTATAGGTGTGGTATCATACATCTTCCTCACTGAGTAAAAGTAATAACTACAATGCCAATGGTTTTTTAAAAACACCACTGGGTCCTCTTTATTTAATGTCTCATCTAAATTTTATACTGTATCTCTTCAATCCTCACAGTTTAAAGGGAATATGTTGAAAATAAATCCCAAAGTTGTTGTTGAATTAAAGCTGTGATGGAAGCAAAATAACTTAGAGGTCATGGAATGTTAAAGAGCTATTGAAAATTATATTTGACATTTTCCTTTTTTTTTTTTTTTTTTGAGATAGTCTCACTCTGTCGCTGAGGTTGAAGTGCAGCAGCATAATTTCAGCTCACTACAACTTCTGCTCCCAGGTTCAAGCGATTCTCCTGCTTCAGCCTCCCAAGTAGCTGGGATTACAGGTGTGTGCCATCATACCCTATCTCAGTTGGGATTACAGGTGTGAGCCACTGTGCCTGGCCATGTTTGACATATTTTTTTTTTTTTTGAGACGGAGTCTCGCTCTGTCGCCCAGGCTGGAGTGCAGTGGCGCGATGTTGGCTCACTGCAAGCTCTGCCTCCTGGGTTCACGCCATTTTCCTGCCTCAGCGTGTTTGAAATTTTTAATGATAATGGAAAAACGTTTATGCCTTAGAAGTGAATAAAGGGCTGCCTGTGGACCAATAAGATCCCAATTGCCTAAAGAAAAATGCACACACACACAGATACAAAACTAGCATGAACTATACCAACATGTTACCAGTGGCTGTTTTGAGGTACTGAAATTGGGGGAAATTTTTCTTAATTGGTCTGTATTTTCTAAATTTTCCACAGCATGCACATGGTGAAGCAGCACTGCACAGTGAGGGGCACACGGGCTTTGGGAGTCACACAGAGTTGGAGCCAGTCCCTAGCTCTGCCACATATTATAGGGAGAAGGTCTAAGTCTTTTTTTTTTTTTTTTAAGGCAGGGTCTCGCTCTGTCATCCAAGCTGGAGTGCAGTGGTGCAATCATGGTTCACTGCAGCTTCTACCTCCCAGGATCAAGCGATTCTCCCACCTCAGCTTCTCAAGTAGCTGGGACCACAGGTACATACCACCACATCTGGCTAGTTTTTAAATTTTTTGTAGAGGTGGGGTCTTGCTATGTTGCCCAGGTTGGTGGTCTCAACCTCCTGGGCTCAAGAGATCCTCCTGCCTTGGGGTCCCAAAATGTTAGGATTACAGGTATGAGCCACCGCACTGGGCCCTGAGTCTTTTCCATCATCATCTATTAATTGGCTTAGAGGTTAATAATGAGGACTAAATGTGATGATGTGTATCAGGTACCTGTGGAGGTACTTGAGTGCACATTGTAGAGGGTATAGTCAGTAAGTCTAACTGGTGTATTATTTTTATAGACAAAAGGATTAAAAAAAAAAAAAAACTCTTCAGCAGAGGCTCCCACCTGGACAGTTACTAAGGTTCTCTGGGTAGGAAATAATGCTGGCAGTCTGACATTTCTCACCCATTAACTTTTTTCCTATCTTAAGTGCACTAAGATTCACCAGTCCTGTCCCTTGGTCTATGAACTCCTGGCCCTGTTGTTTAGAGTGAGTAACAGATTCAAGCTCCTCAGGGCTGCAAAAGAGCAGGGCCCAAGCCACGAGCACAATGATATGCTCCCTCCATGACATGTAGACACTGCCTCAGTGGCAGAGGGTCCATGGAATTAGAAGGGGAAGAGGGAGCCTCTTCCCAGAAGAAAAACAAAGTTGCATGCAAACTGTACCTAAGTACTGTAAGACGATCTTAAAACTTTCACTTCTCCCAGGGGGCCTCCCAGGATAAGAAATTACTCTTATCCCCTTCCTTGAGATTATCATCCCTTCAGCAATGTTATTGGTTGATTTCTGTTCATACCATATAATAGCCTACACTTTACAGTTTTTCTCATCCTTTCCTATATACCTTCTCCACCTGCACAGTGTATACTATAGTTCATCAATTAATAAAACACACAATCAAGTGTTTATTAAGTACTTATTTTGCTAAATGCCATGGAGAACCAAAGAAAAGGCTGTGCGCAGCAGAAAAAGTCTTGCATCAGAGAAAGCGGGCCTTGGTTCTTTTTAGTACTCATTCTATCCGACATTTGGCCAAGTTACTTATCCTCTCTAGGCCTCAGTTTCCTTATGTGTAAATCGAGGGTAATAATAGTGTCTATGTCCTAGGGTTGCTGAAAGGATTAAATGCAACATTTATCCTTTTTGTACCTCAATTTAGTCATCACAACATTGTGATTAGGATTAAATGGGAAAATATTAATATGGGATATCTAAAAGCATGTAGCATGTAAGTGAGCTTTATTGTATTGTCCTTAAGAAGCTTGTAATCTAGTTAGGGAAACAAGAATCATATAGGTAGAAAGATTAGAAAATAAGAGGCTGGTGATAACCAAGATCATTTAAAAAAGTAAATGAGTGCCCATTATGTGTCAAGTCCTTTATAAGTGATCTCATCTAATAAGGACAGGAGTCCTATGAGAAGATCATTCATGATCTCATCTAGTCCAGTCTAGACCATTAGTACGTGGCAGAGTCAAGGCTGTAATAACTAAGAAGGAGGATTCAACTGAAGCATCATAAATACCAACTGCTGACTAAGCCAAGAGGATTTTCCCTGTACAGTAAGAAAAGCTGGGCCACCAGGTTTAATGACCACCACCATTTGTTCTGGGCAGACGGTGTATCAGACACTGTACAGATATTTAACCAACTTGTCTTTTCAACAGCTCTATCAGGTCTCGATAATCTTTTGTTTTTTTGAGATGGAGTCTCACTTTGTTGCCCCGGCTGGAGTGCAGCAGTATGAACTCTGCTCACTGCAACCTCCGCCTCCCAGGTACAAGTGATTCTCCTGCTTCAGCCTCCCAAGTAGCTGGGATTAAAGGCGCTCGCCACCACGCCCGGCTAATTTTTGTATTTTTAGTAGAGATGGGGTTTCACCATGTTGGCCACGCTGGTCTTGAACTTCTGACCTCAGGTGATCCTCCCACCTCGGCCTCCCAAAGTGCTAGGATTACAGGCGTGAGCCACCGTGGCCAGCCTCAATAATCTAATTTTTATTTAAAGAATAGGAAACAGGACTTAAAGAGACTATTCATAGTAACAGCTATTATTTATTGAAAGCTACAGCCTATCTAGGTGGATGCTTTTGAATCTGAATCCATGTATATCCAAAGCAGTTATTTATTACTAAGTAAAACAAACAAGATCCAGGGCTCCCCCGTTCACAGAATGGCAAAACAAAGAGAAGTTGAGAGTGCAAGATTGCCTGTGGGGGCTAAGCTGGAGTCAAATTACGACCAAGTTTTTCTTTATTCAGAACTAGGTGTCAGGCACGGTACTAAAACGTATTCACACCCTCTGTGAAACCTGCTAATTACTCCATTTACACAGAAGGAAACTGAGGCTCAGAGAGGTGAGGGAACTCACCCAAGGTCACACAGCAAGCGAACAGTATTCGAACTCCAGTTTAGGTGAGTCCTGGGGCCCGGCGTCTTTCCTCGGCATCAACAACCACAGGAACAAATCACCCAGCGTTAGTCCGTTTATAAAGGCCTACCGTCCCAAAAGTGAAAAGAGATGGAAAGGGCCGCGGAGAGAGCCCCTGGAGCACACAAGCCAGATCCCAGCACTTGTTCCTCCGACCTGGCCAGGCAGGGACTGTGCCCTAGAGCCACCTCACTCAAAGTCCCCAGCCCCACCACTCGGAGAACTGACGACCCAGTTGTCACTCGCTACCCGCAGGCCGACCTTTATTCGCTGGAGGTCCCCGCACTCGGGGTCGGGGCCGCAGCTGCCACTGTCTCAGCCCAAAACAACCGAGTTCTGCCAGACCCGGGGCAGCAGCCGACGCACAACCACCATCTTGCCCCGCGGTGTTCGCTTTCAGAACCCCGCCAGGAAGCAAGCATCAAGTTCCGGAAAATGACAGTTCCGCAGAGCTTTTTCGCCCGGGAAGGAAAACTTCCCCACACCTTGCCTCCCCTCTGGCAGCTGAAATAGCGGAGGTGGGATAAATGCCCTATCCAGCCGAGAAAAGCTGGAACCCATTCCGGCCGGGGAGGCTGGAAAGAAAACTGGCCCCTAAGCGCACAACGGACGGTTTAAGACGTTGCCCTCTGCGGGGCGGAAGTGGGGTGCGGATAGCGGAAGTTATCGCTCCGGCCCCGCCTCTGCCCCCGGCTGGCGTGAGCTGGGTGTTTCCTGCCTCTCTCCGTCCGGGTTTGGAGACTCCTGCGTCCTCCGACTTTTCATGGTAGGTTGGGCGGTGCCCACCGACTAGGGGTTGAGGGCGGCCGAGGGAGCTGGGCAGCAGCAGAGTATAAGAAGGGACTGAGAGGAGGGGGTGCGGTGAGGGGCAGTCGCGATAGTGGAGAGGCATTTGGGGGATTGGTTGGGGGAAAGGCGGGGGGGGAAGGGCTTTGGGTGGAGAATTGGGGGGGGGGGCGGTGTGGAGGCTCCCTGGCAGTTAGAAACCCGGGAAGCACATTTGGGCTTGCGGAGTAGATACGTGTGTGCGTGAGGAAGGGGTGTCTCCGAGTGAGTCCTGAGTGCTGGTTGGAGATGTGAGTTGGTGATTGCGAGGAGAACAAAGATGTCAATTGAAAACGGACATTTGGGGGTGGAAAATGAGGATTTGGAGAATTATGAAGGAGAATGGGCAGGTTATGAGAAGGTGAGGTAGGATTCCTTGGGAGCGTTTTGCGTTTTGGAGATTGTGGCTGGAGTCGCTGGGTTTCCAGGAAGTGGGGAAGGGGCTCCCAGGTGCGTCTGAACACACGGGCCAGTGGGGGAAAGAAATCGAGGGAGCCCAGCAGGCTGATGTGTGTTCAGTGCTTGGAATTCTGGGGAGAAATGGCAGGGGCCTGAGGTTAGGATACCTGCGCCACGGAGTTCCGTGCCTCAGCTGGCGCCTGGGTACCTATCTTTAACTTCCATTGAGGCCAGAGGTGACCACACCTAAGGAGCGGAGGATGTTTCAAGATCTGTCTCTCAGCTGTGGGGTTTGTCTGCTTGGGATCCTCAAGGGTCTGTTCCCTGAATAGCTCATTGTCCCTGGGTAGAGATGACCAAAGATTGGCCCAGATCTTCTTTCTACTTGCTTGCTTGTTTGTCACGTCCCTGGAAAGTGCAGTCTTAAGGGAAAATCAGTCCCAGTGACGCTGCTGAAGAAAAATCAGTTATCCTGTATCTGTCGTTGACTAGTCTTCTCCATTTTGTGCAAAATAAGGACCAGCGGAGGGGAAGAAGGCAGCATAAACCAGTGGTTCTCAAACTCTTGTCCCACCAGCAGCAACACCTGGTAACTTATTCAAAATGGCTGAAATTTCAAGCCCTATCACAGACTACTGAATCAGACATTCTTGGGGTGGAGCCCATCTATGTGTTTTAACAAGCCCTGCAAGGGATTAGACTAATGATTTCTTGATTTGGACTGTGCAATGAAAGGGGCATAGGAGTTGGGAGTCAGAGGGCTCTTATAGGTGTGATTCCTAGTTTTCTCCCCTAAAAAGTGGGGTTGATGATAAACATCTTTCTCACTGGAACATTGAGAGAAATAGACCAGGAGTTTGTGTATTAAACACAGGAAGAGAATGTCATTTGGTGGAACAGTTGAAATTGGCGGTAGCTGTCTTATAAGCAAATTTTGGATGTAAAATGCTGCAATTATGTGACTTAGTTTAGTTGAAATGTAACAGCAGACTTTTCTGAGTTGTAGAAATGCCCTCAGTTTGGGAAGGTTTTATAACAAGCCTCAATACAGTGTTTCTTAAACTTCTTTGCTGTAGGAATCCCCTGAGGTGATGCTTTGCCTCACATCCCTGGCAACTCTTAGATAAAGCTGGTTAAACACCTTAGCTAGGTGGCAGTAAGCCCTGGTCCCACCTCCCAATCCTCCAAAGAGCTTTTTAAACACTAGTGACTGATCAGTCACCCCTCCGCATCTCTGAGATACTGATTAATTGATCTGGGGTGTAGCCCAGGCAAGCACAGGTGTGTGTGAGTTTGTTTGTTTGTTTTTTTTTTTTTGAGACAAGGTCTTGCTCTGTCGCCCAGGCTGGAGAGTGCGCTGGTGGGATCTTGGCTCACTAAAGCCTCACCTTCCCTGCCTCAAGCAATCCTCCCACCGCAGTCTCCCGAGTAGCTGGGACTACAGGTGTGTGCCACCATGACCGGTTAATTTTTTTTATTTTTTTTGTGGAGATTAGGTCTTATGTTGCTCAGGCTGGTCTCGAATTCCTGGGCTCAAGCAATCCTCCCGCCTCAGCCTCCCAAAGTGCTGGGATTATGGGTGTGAGCCACTGTGCCTGGCCTAGCATCATGTTTTTTAAGCACACCCAGGTGATTCTAGTAGCCAGGGTTGGGAACCACTGATCCCAAAGTTTGAGAGGCCCAAAGGAAACTACACAAAGGACTAGGTGCCAAATACTTTAACATTCATTCTCTGAGGGTTTTGAAGATTATGGCTTTAACACTCCATTTTACAAGTTAGAAAACTGAGACTTGGGTTAAATTGCTTGAATTTCACGAAGGAAATGGTGGAACTGGATTGCAATCCAGGTTTGCCAAGACTATCCAGTTTTCCTTCACACACACACAGGCACACAAGACTTCTACAGAGAAGCATATAGAAAACGTGGGGTCAGGGATTTGGTGCGTTTTTTCCTACTGTACTTGCTTGAGCCTCCTTTCCAGTCGTTGATTTTCCACCTTCAGCTGATTTTTGTATTTTCATGCATGCATACAGTTGCTTCCTCCCTGTGGCTCTGAAGCTGTGAAGTGGGGGCTGGCTTTGGTTTATGGTGTTTTGGTTTGTTTTTATGTGTCAGGTCAGGAATTCACTGGGCCAAGACCGTGGAGTTAATGGTAGCTTAAATAAGGGGTACAGTGCTTTTTAGAATAGTGGGCAGTAATCTTGGTGGGCTTTAAAATCTCCTGAGGGAGTTTTAAAAATTCTGTTGCCTAGTCCACATCCCAGACCAATTACATCAGAATTTTCATGGTAGGACCTAGGTGTCAGGAGTTTTGAGCTCCCAGCTGATTTCGATTGTCACCAACTGGAGAGCCACTGTTTAGAATCAGCAACATTATATTCAGGGGAGATGGAGAGAAGAGAGACTGACCATTTAACTGGAATAAACTTCTGATTGAATCAGATCCATAGCCAGTAGCTCAAGTATTCATTGCCTCTCTGTTTCACGTAACAAATTTTGCTGTCTCCTGCCTCACCTCCCCAGCTTCATTAGTAATGAAATCAAACCTTTGAAACAAGTCAAAAAGCAGGATCCTGGCCAGGCACAGTGGCTCATGCCTATAATCTCAGCACTTTGGGAGGCCGAGGCAGATGGATCACTTGAGGTCAGGAGTTCAAGACCAGCCTGACCAATGTGGAGAAATCTCGTCTGTACTAAAAATACAAAATATTAGCTGGGCGCGGTGGCTCACACCTGTAATCCCAGCACTTTGGGAGGCCAAGGCAGAAGGATCACCTGAGGTCAGGAGTTTGAGACCAGTCTGACCAACATGGTGAAACCCCATCTCTACTAACAATATAAAATTAGCCAGGTGTGGTGGTGCATGCCTGTAATCCCAGCTACTCAGGAGGGTGAGGCAGGAGAATTGCTTGAACCTGGGAGGCAGACGTTGCGGTGAGCTGAGATCATGCCATTGTACTGTAGCCTGGGCAATAAGAGCAAAACTCCGTCTCAAAAAAAAAAAAAAAAAAAGGATTCCAGTAGCAACAGTGGGGAGAGTCCTCCCTAGAGAGGTTTGCTATGGGGGGGTTTCTGGTCCACTGCCTCGTGTCTTCAGTTCACTGTAACTTGGGCTCAAGGACACGAATGCTGCCAAAACTTTTCCCCCAAGGGCCTTTGCCTACTATTAGGTTGACTGACCTTTGGAGGGGGTGGGCTCTGAAAAGGTTCAGAGCTTTTGTTGCCTAATCTGTAGTCTCATTCTAGATCAGGATGGCTCCTGCCTTTATCTCTTAGTCATGCCGTCTGCCATTAGAGCTGGAAACAGTTTCCAAAGAGAAGATAGTTTGAGACTTCGGGAGCATTCTCAAATCATCATAATTTGAGTGTTTGGAGTGTTTACTCAGAGCTAGGGAGCCCTGTGAGGGAGGTGAGGCTGTTGGCCCTGGACACAGCTACTAAGTGGTAGGGCTGGAGCCTTACGCACAGGTCTAACTCCAAACCCTTAGCCACACTTTACCTCACAACTATTTTCAGGGCTTTTTGTACTTTTTAAAGAAGGGAGGTGAAGCTGGCCTTTCTCACCTTATATATCATAGCTCTCAATCTACTAGGTGTGATGGTCTGTGGGCCAGCCACCACTTGCCCATGTCCTTCACTGGCCCCGTCACTGACTCAACTCCTAGCTTGAGAGTGACTGACCCTGTTGGGGCTGTGGCATCCAAATCCACAAAATGGAAATAACTATAGCTGTCTTCCAGCATTGTCTGGATTTGTAAAAGGCATGTGGTGGTAGAAATGAAGTGGTCAAGGGACATCCAGGGGCTTTCTGGAGGCATGGAAATGTTCCAAGACAGCTTGATTGGAGTGGGGACTACACAGATGCAAGTATTGACCAAAACACATCAAACTGTACACTTAAAGTATACTTCATTATGTGCAAATTATCTTTAAAAAGGTATTGGAAAGCCAAAAAAGGTACAGTCATGCGCACATAATGACAGTTTGGTTAGTGACAGATTGCATATATAACAGTCCCTTAAGATTATAATGGAACTGAAAAATTCCTATAGCCTAGTGATAGTGTAGCTGTCATTTCAGTTGTAGCACAACATATTACGTGTTCGTGGTGATGCTGGTGTAAACAGAACTACTTTGCTGCCAGTTGTATAAGTCTAGCACACACAATTATGTACAGTACATAATAGTAGATAATAGTAATAAACTTGATATATCACTGGTTAATGTATTTACAATTAATGGTTATTTTAGAATATACTCCTACTTGCTTTTTTTTTTTTTAAGTGAAAACTGTAAAACAGCCTCAGGCAGGTGCTTCTGGAGGTATTCCAGAAGAAGGGATTGTTATGGGAGATGACAGTTCCATGCGTGTTACTGTCCCTGAAGACCTTCTAGGGGGACAGGATGTGGAGGACAGTGATACTGATAATCCTGACCCTGTGTAGGCTAGGCTAATGTGTGTGTATTTTGTAGTTTTGGATAAAAAAGTTTAAAAAGTAAAAAAAAAAAAAAAAAAAAAAAAAACTTATAGAATAAGGATATAAAGAAAGAAAATATTTTTGTACAGCTGTACAATATGTGTTTTAAGCTATGTTATTACAAAAGGGTCCAAAAGTTAAAAAAAATTAAAAAGTTTTTAAAGTAAAAAGTTATAGTAAGCAAAGGTTAATTTATTATGGAAAGAAAAAATATTTTAAATAAATGTAGTGTGGCCTCCCTGTGCAGTGTTGATAAAGCTACAGTAGTGTACAGTAATGTCCTAGGCCTTCACGTTTACTCACCACTCGCTCACCCAGAGCGATTTCCAGGCCTACACACTCCATTCATGGTAAGTGTCCTATACAAGTATGCCATTAGAAAAAATCCTTCATATCACATATTTACTGTACTTTGACTTTACATGAAGTATACTTTATGTACTTTTTTGTCTGTTTCATGATAGGCACCTTCCAAAATGCTAGATCGCTTCCCATAACAAACATTTATTATATAAAATTAGATCTGAAAGGGGTGCTTAAAAAGTGTTTGCATTTTGGGGTAAATTTCCTCAACATACACCCTCACCCATGACCGTAAGCCTTTTTCTCCCCCCCTTCGAGGTCTTCACAGTTTTTGGAAACTTTTATTTCCATAAGCTACTCCTGTCATCCCATGGACAAAGGATTTTTCTGAGGGAGGTGGCTGGTCATAACTGTTAGTGTGAGATCTCTGGGGACTGATTTCAGAGGACAGCTAGAAGGGAGGGGTAACTGCTTCCTTTGGACCTCTTTTGTGTTTGCCCCA
The DNA here is from genome assembly GCF_028885655.2 of Pongo abelii. Classification (NCBI taxonomy): domain Eukaryota; kingdom Metazoa; phylum Chordata; class Mammalia; order Primates; family Hominidae; genus Pongo; species Pongo abelii. The sequence continues at coordinate 108,259,616 of NC_071995.2, read as the reverse complement.
GGTGAGCTAAGCCTGAGCTTTTGAAAACGTATTTTCTTGTGACTTTTCTTGATGAAAAAGGAACTGTTTCTTGAGAAAACATTTCTTTCCAGGAGGCCGTTCTTTCTCTGTTTGACTCTGCAAGGCCCTGACATGGCAGGTGATATCCAGGCCACTGTTGGGTGCCATGAAGTTGGGGAGAGTTGGCCAGAAGAGTTGGATAACCTTGAATTGAATATTGTCCGTGACTGTCGCGTTGCTTCTGCTGTTGCAAGCTGCCACCCTTTACTCCCCGTCCCATTTACAAAAATAACGCTTGTATTTTACCAGTTATAGTTGTAGTACCCATTCATTATAGAAAATCTGGAAAAGCTAGACAATTCTTTTTCAGTTTCAGGGAATAGTTCAAACAAGTTATGTGCTGTCAGTGCCCTGCAGCCGAAAACCACAGGAGCATATATACCTGTAGTCAAGCAAAGTTGGGCTTATTTCCTTGTTGCATTGGGAGAGAACTGTGGGACATCTCAGAGAAGGGCTGTGGGCTTGTGTTGGGTGATTTGAGAGAGAGTTCAGAGAAGTGGGGCTTTGCTCTGTGTTAGATGCTGCTGGGAAGCAGGGCTAATTCTGTGATTGGGTCTCAGTGATTCCTGACTTGAAAGCAGGAAGAATGGAAGGAGGCTAAACCTCTCATTGGTAAAGCAGCAGCCGTAACTCATATTAGCCAGGATAGGGGATCTTTGGTCATTTTTGTATTTTGGATAATGTTTATGTTTTTGTCTGTGTCCAGACATGATGACCGAATGGTCCTGTTTTTGTCTTGTCGCAAGGTTACAGAGTGGCCTTGTCTGATGGTGATGTGCTGTGAAAAACTGTTGATGTTCAATGGGAATGGTAAGGCCAGCCGTGGGGGCCTACCCCAGATTCAGCAAAGATTCTGCCCACCCTTGCACATCTCCACCTCTACAATTTTACCTGTTCGTTTCAGACATGTTTTCTCTTGAGTACACATGTGCCGGATACCAGTCTCACTTTCCAGGCCTGCATGAATCAGCCACTGTATCCATTTCTTTGAGATGTACAGAGAGTCGGCCACGCTATCAGGGAGATGGTAGTGGGATCTTGCTCTTTCGGGCAGCACTAGTCTAGGAGGTCTAATTTTGCAATAACTTGATTCCAAAAGTTTCCATGTCTGTTGTTTAGTCCTCAGAAACACCTTCTCCCCACAGGAAGTGATAGGAGTGCAAGCTGGAATCCCATTCAACTTCATAAAGCTTATTTCATCTGTGATGCAGCTGAAAGATGACACTTAGCTAGCTATTGAGTGGTACATGGCAATAAGGAAATGTAAAGAGACCTGGGCAGTGCTTTAGGCTGTTTTAGGGTGCAGCCAGGGTGTTCATGTACACAGGTGCTAGGCAGAAAGGAAGTGCTTATAACACAAGAGTTAGTGGCACACTTGTGCCTGCAGGGTCGACAGGCAAGGTCAGTGTATGAGGCTATCTGGGTGGGTTTTGGGACAAACTAGGGGATGCATGGCCCTGTCTAGGGGGCATCCAATACCCCAGCTCCCACCAGTTCCCCTGCTAGCCCAGTTGGCCTCTGATTTTAAGAGAAGCCAGAAGTCCAGATTTTTCTGTGAGCTCTCCTTAGTTGTCCACATTGGAAGCAAACTTTTAAATGCTGTGTATGCGTGGCCCAAGCAAAACACATCTGGAGGCCAGATTGAATCCACAGGCTGAAAGCAGTCAACCAGGCCTGATGTCATGACCCTGTGTCTTCTCCACTGGCAGGAAGAGATGTCAGGAGAAAGTGTGGTGAGCTCAGCGGTGCCAGCGGCTGCTACCCGCACCACTTCCTTCAAGGGCACAAGCCCCAGCTCCAAATACGTGAAGCTGAATGTGGGTGGAGCCCTCTACTATACCACCATGCAGACACTGACCAAGCAGGACACCATGCTGAAGGCCATGTTCAGCGGGCGCATGGAAGTGCTCACCGACAGTGAAGGTAAGCTTACCCGCCACGTGCCTGCCTCTGGCCATGCGTTATGTGGTCAAGGAGGGCTTCCCGGAAGAAGTGACATTTAAGTCGAGACCTGAAGATGTGTCGAGGCAGCTTGTCAGGGACTCCCACCATCTTGCTTGGTTGTCTATTTGCTATGTTACTTTGAGAAAGTCACTTCCTCACCCAGGCCTTAGCTTGCTTATCTCTGCCATGCTTCTGTGACTTCAGAGTGAAACTCAAGCCTGGGAGAGAGAGAGGTGTCTTCCCTGGACCCTTGTCCTCCCAAGATGGGGTCTTGACAAAGACTTGCCAACCTGGGTTTGAATCCCAGCTCCCCATTTAGTATCTGGTGATCCTAACCAAGTGGCTGAATCTTTTGGTCTCATTTTCTTCCTCTGGTGAAATGGGCATGACAATACCCCCCAACATGGGGCCATTGGCACAGTCAGTATTCAGTGCATGTGTGTATGTGTGTATGTGTAGATAGATAGATACACACACACACACGTTTTTCTTTTTCTTGTGGAAAGTCATGTTAGTAAAAGGCAAAGAATCAGCTGGGCACAGTGGCTCACACATGTAATCCTAGCACTTTGGGAGGCTGAGGCGGGCAGATCACGAGGTCAGGAGATCAAGACCATCCTGGCTAACACGGTGAAACCCCGTCTCTACTAAAAATACAAAAAATTAGCCGGGCGTGGTGGTGGGCGCCTGTAGTCCCAGCTACTCGGGAGGCTGAGGCAGGAGAATGGCGTGAATGCGGGAGGCGGAGCTTGCAGTGAGCTGAGATCGCGCCACTGCACTCCAGCCTGGGCCACAGAGCGAGACTCCATCTCAAAAAAAAAAAAAAAAAAGGCAAAGAATCGTTGAGAGGGGTGTTGTCATAACTACTTCCTACTCACCTGGAATGATCAAAGAGCCCCAGACAACAGGGCTCCATCCTTACCTGACTGGGTTTACGGGCAGGTCACATGAGGTTTAAAAATAGCTCCATCCTTCATTCCTTGGCCTGAGATTGCTTAAGACCAGGCCAGGGCACAGCCTGGCTTGACCTTGACCCCACCTTCCTGTTTCTGAGACTGGTCTTCTGTGCTGCTGCCCCACCTTTCCAGGGACATTGACTTGGGAGGGTGGGTGAGTTTTCACATAAGCAGGTGGGATTGGGGGACCTAAGCCTGGTGTCCCACAGTTCATTCTCTGATCCTAAGAGGGCTGAAGCTTGGGCTGTCCACTAGTGAGGACATTTCTCTCTGTGTCCTGGGGAAGGCCAGGGTGTGGGGCTGGAGGTTCTGCTTCCTGTGAACTCTGGTTTCTGTTCAGGCAGCAGCGAACTGAGGTTGGAGCCCCAAAGCTGCCATCTCACACTTAGCTTTTTATGAGTGGGAGGATCCCCTTTGCTGTGCCACACCCCACATGGCCCGAGAGTATCTGTGGAAATCAAGACAATAGCACCCCCGCTGCTGGAGGAAGCAGGCATTATCTGAGAACCAGGATTGTTGTGGTTTTTCTCGTATCCTACGCAGTCTCTGGAGGGGCTCAGGAAAGGCTGCTGAGTTGCCTTGAAAGCTGAGTGGATGCCTCTTCTCCTCGAAAGGCCTCACCTTGGTGGCCTGATGCCATATCAAAAAAGAAACAGACTCCTCAGTTCCCCTGTCCCCGACTGGACAGAGCATACGAGTGGTACTGGCAGGACTGCTCACCTTCTAAATCCCTGTTATGAGATGTTTTTCGCCTGGTGCTGCCTGGAAAACACAGGTTCTCGGGGGACACAGTGTCATTTTGACACTGCAAACTGTGACTTGTTTCATGTCACTGGAGCTCAGCCCCTGCTTCATTCATATCATTATGAAAAGCTCATGGTATGGCATTTTATGGGGCATTTTTTTTTTTTTTGAGACAGAGTCTTTCCCTGTCACCCAGGCTGAAGTGCACTAGTGCCATCATAGCTCACTGCAGCCTCCATCTCCTGGGCTCAAGCAATCCTTCCACCTCAGCCTCATGTGTAGCTGGGAATACAGGCATGCACCACCAAACCCAGCTAATTTTTTTAGAATTTTTTGTGGAGATGGGGCCTCACTATGTTGCCCAGGCTGGCCTCGAACTTCTGGGCTCAAGCCATCCTCTCACCTCAGCCTCCCAAATTGCTGGGATTACAGGTGTGAGCCACCACGCACACCCAATGGGTATTGTTTCATTTAATCCTCACCATAACCCTTCGAGGGGTGGATACTGTTGTTACCATTCCAAGTGAGGAGTCCCTATCTCAGAAGTGAAATGCTTTTTCAAAAGCTGATGGGACTAGAAAAGGTGAAGCTGCTGAACCCAGGACTTGCTGCCTCTTACTGCCTGCTGTCCATGGCTAGATGTGGGCCTGGTCCCAGGCCAGATCATTTGAGTGTGGCATCCTTATGGTTTAACTGCTGGCTTTGTGCTAAAGCCCTCTGGTGGGGGCCCTCGTGAAGGCCTGGGCTGGTAGGCTGGGTATCTGGCCCTCCAGGTGTTGTCTGTGTCTGGCAGAGCGATCCTGTTGGTCCTTGGAGAGAGCACTGCATAGCCTGACCCATGGCCTGCATGTTGCCTGAAATGCACCCTTGGGTCTACAAATTGGGATAGACTCCCTGCATCTTGCAGCTCTACCCTGGCCTACAGGCTGGAAGCCTGTCAGCTGCAATGAAGTTTGCTACAAATAGGCAGAAATGCCAAGTGCAACTCAGCCAGGCAGTGAATCCAGCAGTACAGCTTGCTGGGTAAAGGACAGGGGCTTTGAAGGTCCTGAACAGGGGATGTGTCGTGTTGCCCAAGAAAGTGATTGCTTCAGGAGAGGGGACCTGGCATCCAGCATGGGGGGAATAGTCTCCTTTTTGCTCTGGGCCCTTCTACCTGTTTGAGTTTTGTACTGTGTGCAAGTAACTCCTAAAGCAAGAAGAACTTAGATGTTGATGTTAGCCAGGCCTGGGTTCAAGACCTGGCTCTGCTGCATGTCACAGTCATAGCCGACATTTATGGAGCTCTGTCTACATGTTGTGCTAATTTTGGCCTATTTGCCATTTACTGGTCATGTGACATTGGACAAGTGGCTTTTCCTCTGAACCTCTTTCCTCCTTCCCCAGTTGTGAATGATAATGCTTTGCAGAGTTAGGGATTGAGTGAGGACATGAGAAAGCGCTTGCCACAGGGCCTGAGATGTTGGGAGAACTCAGTAAATGAGAACTGTCAATTACGGCTTTTGTTCTGAGTGTAAATGTTGGGGGGATGAGTGTTGCTGAGGGGCTACAGAGAAGCAGGTCTTAGCAGCATGTCGGGAGAGGCTGCCTGCCTTGGCCTTCAGGGATGAGTGTGCTGCAGTTCCACACTACCCCCATGGGATGGCTTTTCTGAGAAGACAAGGACACTGCGGCAGTGAGCATGCACTTTCCAGACTCTTCCCGGAAAGGTTCAGTTCCCACAGTGCTGGAATTTTCACCTGACTCCTTGTCAGCATCGCCATTGGTCCACGGATGTAGGTAGCACCTTTCACAATGCATTCTGTTCAGCATTTGCCTGTGGTGGTCTGTTTCATCCCTGTTGCTTCGTACAATACTTCCCCCGTTGTATGTTTTCTGATGCCTTCCTAATGTATTTTGGAATTAGTGTGTACACTAGATTGAAGAGTCATTCATTTTGTGATTGCACATTCCCCTAGAAAACTGGGAAGTCCAGTCTGACCCACGGGAAAACTGCAGTTCCTGGGGGTTTCCCTGAGATCTCCAGCCCTTCTGCTTTCCATGACGATGCTCTTTGGTAAAATTCTGAAGTACCTGAGAGCTTTTAAATTGTGAATAATACAACAAACTCACCTGTGCCACCAGGCTCAGCCCAGGCATAAAGTATGACCTGTACCTGTGGGACCCCTCTGTGCCTTCTCTGTTTCTCGCTCTCCCTTCCAAAGGTAAGCATTTGGGGTCACCAGGTGGATCTCAAGCTTGGCTACAGAGGGAGTCACCTGAGGAGGTCCGTACTGGTGCCTGGGTCCCAGCCAGGGTGTGGCCTTGGCAGTAGGACTTTGAAGAGCTCTCTGGGTGATTCTAGTGTGCAATCAGCATTGAGAACCACAGGTGTCCATCTTTCCAGGTATTACTCTTACTATAGCTGTGCATGTCCCTAAACAAGGAGCTGTTGGTGTGTTTTTAAACGTGATGTAAATGGTGCTGTACAGTTGTATCTGTTTTGCTTTTGCTTACATAGCATTATGCTTGTGAGATCAATCCACAACTAAATAGCTCTCGTTCAGACATTTCCCGGTGGTAGAGTGTCCATTCTAGAAGCATACAGCCGCTGCTGGAGCCATATTCTGTTGATGATCATGTAGAGGGTTTGTGGTGTTCACTGTTACGAATGTGAACATCCTTGAACACCTACCCCGTGCGTGGGAGTTTCTCTGTGCGATGCTGCCCAGCCTTTGCCACATCATGGGGCACGTAGACAATCATATTTTCACTTTGGCAAATGAGGGGGCTCTGGACTCCCTAGACCCCACCCAGCCATCTCAAGGGGTATGGCTTTAAGAGCTTACCCACTGTTGGGAGCTCAGCCCTAGAATTTATTCCCAGGAGAGGAATTGGGACAGCATCTTCTACTTCCTTAGATATTGCAAGCGTCCCTTCTGGAGTGGTTATGGCAACTTCTACTCCCTGCAGAAGTCTGGATTTTTGCCAACCCTTGGCACTGTCCAACCTTTTAATTATTGCAAATCTGGTGAGTATGATATGGTACCTTGTTTTATCAGTATTTCCTAATGTCTGGTACGTTGAGCATGTTTTTATGTGTATTAGTCTTTTGAGTTTAATCTTTTAACTGCTTGATTGCATCTTACACATTTGCCTTTTTCTTTTCTTATTACTTTGCAGAAGTTCATATACTGGATCCTATTTCTTTGGGGTCCAGTGCTGCAAATATCTTCTCCCAGTCTGACTTGTCTGAGCTTTTTTAATGGGGCTTTTGGATACCTCAGAGTTTAAATCGCTTTTTTACACTTAGATCCTTGATCTACCTCAGTGATGCCCAAACCAATGGGTGATTTTTTGGGATATTTAGCAATGTCCAGAGACATTTTTGGTTGTCCCATCTTGGGGATGATGGTGCTTCTGGCATCGAGTGAGTAGAGGCCAGGGATGCAACTAAATACCCTGCAATGTACGGGCAGCCTCTCACAACTAAGAATTATCTGGTCCAAAATGTCAAAGTGCTCAGGTTGGAGACCCTGCCCTAGAGATTCTGATCAGGAATGAGGCAGGTTCCTAGAATCTGAATTTTTCACAAGTACCTTGGGTGGCATTTATGATCAGGGGTGTTTGGGAACCACAAAAATATAGAGTATAAATACCTTAGGATGGCAAAGAGAGGTCAGTGAAGGTTCCCTGGAGGCGGTGGGAGAGGGGAAAGGAGAGGTCAGACATCCAGGGAGAGAGGAAGCACATGGTATGCTCACGGGGCGGGGAGGAGGGGAGCCTAGTGGCCCAATCCTCCTGGCCCCCAGAGCAGCCTTCTCCTCCCTTGGGTCCCTGAAAGCAACACCAACTCCGTCCTGGGGGCTGGAACTTGCTGCCTCTGGACGCTGCTGCTCTGCTTCCAGCAATAATGATGAGAGATGAGATTGTCAAAGACCCATAGCTGCTTTTGAGTGCTGTCGGTAGACCCAGCATTGTGCTGTGTGCCTTCTGTCCGTTCTTTCATCATATTTTTATGTCAACCCTGTGAGATCGTTTGTAGAAGATAAAACTGCTAGACAGAGGTTAATTGGAGGACCAATGTCATCCAGCAAGAAGGTATCAGAGCTGGGTTTCCAACACTTTAACTGCTATGCTGTGCTGAGGACGTCCTGGAGCCCAAGTCCAGTGCTGCCCAGTGTGGTCCCGGTCAGTTCTGCTCTCCAGCCTTGCCTAATGGGTCTGGGATCCCAGACTGCCCTGACTTTGGACAGCCTTCCTAAATAGCCCTCGTGCCCCGTGGCAGCAGGAGAGAGACCCCCCACATGCGAGGAGTCGCTTGACTTCCATTTGCCTTTCTATGTGCTAGGCATTTGAGCTGACTTTCAAAGGGATCACTTCCTGCTTTGAAAGCAACCACAGTATCTTAAAGTCAAAACGCTGAGCTGATTGAAACCTCCTGGAGAGTGTGCCTGGCTCCCTTGCCCTTATTTGTCCAAAGTATGATTCTTTCGCCACAAGCATTTCCTGACGGCATTCTTGAGCCGGAGCCCAGTGTCACGGTCTGCCTGTTCGTTTATGGGAACCCTGGGCTGTCACTTGGATAATTGATTTCAGGGCCCTGGGTCTTCCCAAGCAGCTGAGTTCTGCAGACATCAAAGGCAGAACGTGGAAGGTTCCTTCCTTGCGCAGCTGAGTTGAATTCTATTTATCTTTTTCAATTCTGGTGAAAGGAGTTTTCCTATGAGTGTCTTACTTTTTCTTCGTGGTCTAGTCCTGCCGCCTCTGCTTGGGAATGGCACTGAACCTCTCTGAGCCTCTGTTTTATCTGTGGAAAATGCAAGGGAATGAGCTCCCCTCAGAAAAGAACTGGTGGAAAGGTAATACAGCCTTTCCCTGCTTTGTCGGCCTTCTGAGAAAAAATTGCTTGGTGTAGGGTAGCACAGAGGCCTCAAGCTGGTAGCCTGCAGGCCCAGTTCAACTGCAGATGTGTTTTGTTTGCCTTGTGGTGGGTTGATGACAGTTTTGTTTTGTTTTAATTAGTTTACCATCCTTTAAAAATCAGGGAATTCACAGAAAAACCTGGGTTTCTGGCATTGCATGGAACATCAGAGCTCACAGCTCTTGGGCCCACATTCCTGCCTGGCCACTCTTGGCTGGAGTGGGAAGAGCCTGCTGCTCTTGGGGGCAGGGCAGATGCTGTCCTGTCAGCCCCAGCCTCAGCCCCACCCAGCTGCACTCATTTATGCTGCTTACTGGCCCCGGAGGCATCTGGGTTGCATAAGATATTAATTCCATATTTTGTTGTCTCAGATGTAGAAAGAAGTGGGGTGGGATCACATTTGGAGGTCACTGTCAGGGTGATGTGATTTACCATGCCTGGGAAGTCCTCTTTCTTCCCTGAAACCAGGAGTTGACTCAGGGCTACACATTTGTATTGCATTTTTCTCCCACTTGGGGTATTCTTCCCACCTACTCAGGAAATCGGAACAGTGTGGAAGTAGGAAGTGGAAGCCGCTGGAGGGTGGAGACCGTTCCTTTAACAAAAGGCCCAGGAACTTTAGGCTGAGCTGTTTCATCAGGGGAACCTGGAAACGGCCCTGTTACCAAACTTTCCTGGCAATTGCTGCAAAGAATACCAAACTATGCCCTAAAACCACGAGAGGGCACTTGGCAGGGACTGCACTTGCCGGGTAAGGGGTAGGGGAAAGCGGGCAGACTTATGACTCTGGATTGTAAAAAGATGCGTTTGCCGCTCTCAACTTTTGCTGGCCTCTGCCGCTGATCCAAGGCCCAGGATCAGTAGGGCCCAGTCTGAGGAGGACGTGGAACAGGGCACAGCGTTGTTAGGAGTGGAAATGTTGGCCCTTCTCCCAAAGCGGGGAGGAAGGTGGGAGCATAAGGTGACCGATTCCTACCGAAGCCTCCTGACAGCCCTGCGCACTGGCATTTTCCACCTGTAATGCGTGGCAGGAGCCGTGGGAACGCCCCTTGCCTGAGGTCGCCCTGCTTGTCAGAAGGCCTAGACTTCACCCTCTCATCTGTCTGGCTTCTTTTTAGAGCTTCACATTTGCTGTTGGGAGATACTTGGTCTTTGCTCCATTCCTGCCTGCCTTTTTGGTACCTCCTCCTCCTAGGCTCCAGTCCTGTCTTCTACAAATACCACTCCCAGAGACACTGCATTTCAGTAGAGGAGTTCTGAAAACCCTCAGGATTTCTGGTGGAGGAATGTCAGCTCAGTGACAAGATTAGAAAGGACATTGAGCAGCAGAGTAGGGAGTCTTCCTGGCCCCCACCCCCAAGAATGTTTCATGGTGCCTGGATTTGGTCAGCTTTGGGACCTTTTTCCATATCCAATAAAAGCTGGTTCTGTCTCCCCGTGTTTACTGAGCTGCCTGAGGGTGGGGTCTGTCTTGGTCATTCACTAGCCACTAAGTGCTTGTTGCAGGAAGTTGTGGGATAGGACTTCCTGTGTTGGTGCTGGTCAGCGTCTAGGGCTCAGCCTTGGGAGTCAGAGGTCACAGTCTGCGAGGGTGAGACTTGTGCGTTCTTAGAAATGGCTCTGTTAATGTGACAGTTTGAAGGAAGCTTTGTAGAAGGAGGAAGTAGATATTTTTTACCCAGAAGTCTTTCTTCTATCCTTGGGATGTTTTACCCAGGTGTGGTACACGAGGCCCCTGTTGGATGTCCTTGTCTAAGGGATATTTGAGGGTACTTCGGAAGTGTACTTTTGGGCCTTAAGAGTCGGGATGTCTAACAGAGCCTCAGACCAGGGTCACCTGGGGTTGTGGTTGTGTCCGGCCAGCAGGGCCTGGAGGCTGTGGGGGCCTCCTCAGCCCTTAGTGGGCAGGTAGGCAGGTGAGGCTGCCACTCTCCAGGCAGTCCCGCTCTCTGCTGGGAGGTAGAGGGAACCGAGAGACACCCCAGCTCTGCTCAGGGCCTCCCACGAGAGGAGGGCCCGTGTAACCAGCCCCTGCCTCCTCCCTCTGCAGGCTGGATCCTCATTGACCGCTGTGGGAAGCACTTTGGTACGATACTCAACTACCTTCGAGACGGGGCGGTGCCTTTACCCGAGAGCCGCCGGGAGATCGAGGAGCTGCTAGCAGAAGCCAAGTACTACCTGGTCCAAGGCCTAGTGGAAGAGTGCCAGGCGGCCCTACAAGTAGGCATCACCCTTTCTTCCCATATGGGTGGAGAGACACCAAGCCTACCTGCCTTCCTCATTTTCCCTCTGCAAAATGGGGGCGGTTTCTGTCTGACTGAGATGTTGTGAGAGTTAATGAGTTTGCCCTGGAGCCCTATTCCTTCGGTCAGAGTGACCCCTGAGAGGCCTCCCTGGAACAGCAGGCCACCTAACTACTGCGTCACTCCTCGCAGCCCCATGCTGTTGGATCTTCTCATGTGCACATCTCAACCCCTCAGCAGCGAAGCCCGCGGTGTAAAACTTGGTCAGTGTTCGGGACCAATCTTAGGGCTTACTCTAGTCCCACAAGTCATTGTTGGGAGCTCAGCATAATCTCTACAGACAGACACCCCTCACTCCTTAGCTGGACAGAGCAGGACCATTGGGGTCAGGTCTGGTGACAGTAAAATCCCACAAAACCAAAATGCTTCTAGACATGGCCAACACCCCTTTATTTCAAACAAATTTACAACGTGGCGGAGCATCAGAAGCGTCCCTTTGGGTTGTCGTAGGAATCTGGTCTGTGTGCATGAGGCCCTTGTTTGGGCCTCCCCCACACCACATGTCTGTGTCTGGCCCCGCACCGGACCAGTACCCATAATGCTGCACACCACCTCTACTCTGAGAGTCTGAACTCACTGCAGATCTAACTGAATGTTGCAGCATTTACTTTTTTATTGTTACTACATTGTTAAAAGTGATGCACATGCATCCTTCAAGAAGTCAAATAGTGCTGCAAGGTTAACATCAAAAACACCACCATACCCCCTCCTACTCTCCTTCACCCCTGCAGGAACCTCTGTGAATTCTTTCAGCAGTTTTTTCTGTTCACATTTATGTTTCCACATAGTTCGCCTGTGCTGCTCTTTATTGAATTCCCAGTTTTTGATATTATCTACTGGCATGACTATAGAAAACTAGAACTTAGCTCACGCACTGCTCCTACCTCCACCCCCACCAAGCTTAGGCATACTTTTCCTTCTCCCATTCTCCCGGTACAGGAGTTTTGGTTAAATTCATCACTGTTTTGGTTAAATTCAGAGTTTACGTCATGACGTGTAAATATGGCTGACAGTTAAGCCACAGAGTGTACAGTGATTATTTTCTTTCTTCTGTAACTTTAAGTTTGCCAGAGTTAGGGATTGCCTCATTGTTTTGTTCACTTGGTTTTCTAAATATATGTTCCTACTTCAGCCCCACGTTCTCAGTGGTCTCATAGTGGTGTGTTCAGACACATCAGAGGTTCTGTTTCATCTTTGTCTTGGAGACATGCCCCCGCGTCTTGTTTCTGTTAGTCTGAGGTTAGACCTCCAGGACTGACCTCCTAATTTTTTCCTCTTAGTGTCTCTGGCTTTATCCTTTTGTTCTACTTTCTCAGAAGTTTTATTTTTCACCTTTATCTTTTCAACCCTTCTATCGAAATTTTCATTTCTGCTTCGTCTTTCTAACTTCCAGGAGCCTTTTCTTGCTCTCCGAATGCCCTGCTTTCCACAGCGTGCTGATCTTGTTTCCTAGGAGGCCGTATCTGCTCTCATCTGCCTGATGATACTGTTTGTTTTCTTTCTTCTCCCTTCATTATCTGACTCCTCCCCTTTTCCTCTCTTTGGTTTGGTTTTGCTCTCATGTTAAAGAGGCTTTTCACATGTAATCTGATGATGCTTGGCTGTCTGTTGAAAGAATGAGACTCTGAAAGCTATTTGTGCATGGATGGTCCTTGTTGTCCACTGGGCTGCATTGTGGGTGATAAGGCAGACTTTTTCAGTGGGACCCCCAACTATCAGAATCTGTAAGCCATTTTGGGGGAAGCAGGTGGTGTTCCTGAAGAGGAATCCTCTACTCTCCTCCTGCCCAATGGGTCTAGGCCTGGCTTGGCTGCCTTTGGGGATCTGGAAGGGGAAAGGAGCTGGGGTTGCTCATCACTTAGTGTGATGTTCACTTCTCCCCCCGTTTTCAGAATCGCAGCTCAGCCCTGTCCTCTACCGTGCAAACCACTGCAGGAAGGTGGCCCTTTCTTCTGCCTGCATGGGGACAGAGATGGATTTGGGGATCTTCCCAGTGCTTCCGCCCACTGGTTTCAGCTTTCCCCCTCTCCTTGGTTAACGCTCACCTGTGACCTTTCCACCCTCAAATTTTTGACTTTTTTTTTTCTGGTCTGCTGACCTCACTTCTCCCATTCTTTTTCCCCTTATGGGTTTATACTTTTTTTTTTTTATTCCTCTGCAGTCATCGTAGTGGGGTTTTAGGAGCTTTTGATTAAAACACGTTTCAGCTGCCACATCGAGGGTTTATTTTTGAGTGGCTTCCTGGGCTGTGGAAAATGTGTCATCATTGTTAGTACTTACTGAGCATCCTGGCCTATCATGGTCATAGCCAAAGAGCAGACTTACTGGGAAATTCAACTCCCTGTCTTCCCCCATCTAGTTCATTGGTGGTGAGAATCCTCCTCTCTTCCCAGCCATGATTGCCCCATCTCCCCTCGCCAGAGCCTGTCCAGCAGGTCAACTTTAAAAATGTAGTGCTAGGCAGGCCTCCTAGGCTGAAAGCATGTTTTGTTCCAGCAGAACAAAGATACTTATGAGCCTTTCTGCAAGGTCCCTGTGATCACCTCATCCAAGGAAGAACAAAAACTTATAGCGACTTCAAATAAGGTATGTTGGAGGCACCCTTGTGGAATTTCTTTTGCTACCAGAAATGATGAAGGTTCTTCTGAATAACTTTTGAAATAAAAACATGTATAATTGCCTGAGTGAGGCCTGAGAATGGGTTCACAGTGGGAAGCTACAGGTCATCTTTTGTGCCCCTGCTATTGGGTCATGCAGTCCCCCTCTCCAGCCAGCAAGCTATGCTTGTCTGCCTCTTCTGCTTCAGGGCAGGGCCCCAGCCCTATGGGAAGCCAGCAGTTCATTGCATCTGCCTGCCAAGTAACTCTCTTCTTCTTTTAAAACAACCCACAGCCAGCCGTGAAGTTGCTCTACAACAGAAGTAACAACAAATACTCATATACCAGGTAAGGCATCAGCCAGGAAAGACAGCTCCATTTACTAGGAAAACCTCCACTCACACCAGCCAGGCCCAGCTCTTCTTCGTACCTTCAGATGAGGATGACCTCTCTGTACCTCTCTGCCTGGATAGATAAGTAGACAGATGGATACAGGGATATAACTCTGAGCTATAATTCACACATATCATAAAAGTCATCTTTCTAGAGTGTACAGTTATTATTATATTCACAATATGTGGTTTTTATATATTCACAAGTTGTGAGGCCATCACCACTATCTAATTTTAGAACTTTTTCACTGCCTGAAAAGAAACCCTCTATTCGTTAGCAGTCACTCCCCATTTTCCCTCAACCATTGCTTCCCCAACCCCACAGCCCTAGGTAACCACTAATCTGTTTTCTGTCTTGATGAATTTGCCTGTTCTGGACATCTTTATATGAATGGAATTGCATAATATATGGCCTTTTGTGACCAGATTCCTTCACTCAGCATAATGAGGTTACCTAAGAGGTTTTCAAGGTTTATCCATGTTGTAGCATGAATGAATACTTCATTCCTTTTTATGGCAGAATAATATTCCACAGTGTAGACCACATTTTCTTTACCCATTCATCAGTTGATGGACATTTGGGTTGTTTGCACTTTTTGGCTATTGTGTGTAATGCTGTTATGAACATTCATTTAAAGTCTCTGTGTGGACTTATGTTTTCATTTCTCTAGGAGCAGAATTGCTGGGTCATGTGGTAATTCTAGGTTTAATCATTCGAAGACCTGCCAAACTGTTTTCTAAAGTGGCTGCACCATTTTACATTCCCACCAGCAATATATGCAGGTTTCTAGAATGCCATTTGGCCTTTGAAAACATGTGGCTCTAACTCAGGAACTTGAGGGATGCAGGGAGGATTTAATGAGGTTACTCAAGATCTTTAAAAAGACCTAAGATACAGAGTCTCCCTTGGGCAGTGCCATTCTGCTCCTCTTGGGGCTCGGTGAGGCGCTCTCCTCCACCTGGTGCCTGTGCCCAGAGGCTGTCACTCAAGCACGACGGTTAGGAGCACTCAGGCTTAGGGGCCAGGGCTGTCTTTTGGGGGGCGTGTCTGCCATTTATTAGGTTCAGCCTTGAGTAATTACCTAATTTCTCTGATCCTCACTTTCCTTCTTGAGTGATGGAGATTGGAATGCCTTTGTCATGGGATTATTGTGAGGTTGAAATGAGGTAGTGGAGAAAGTGGGCTCAGTAGGGCCCTGCGTGTAGAAGGGCCTAGCAAATGATGGCAGTTTTACCAGCTTGTGGTCACCGTATCAAATGCTCTTTTGCAGCAATTCTGACGACAATATGTTGAAAAACATTGAACTGTTTGATAAGCTGTCTCTGCGCTTTAACGGAAGGGTCCTGTTCATAAAGGATGTCATTGGGGATGAAATCTGCTGCTGGTCCTTTTATGGTCAGGGCCGGAAGATTGCTGAAGTCTGTTGTACCTCCATCGTCTACGCCACTGAGAAGAAACAGACCAAGGTAAGAGCCTCGAGAGGACAGTTTGGAGTGGCTGTTCTGAAACATACACCTGTAGAACTTCCTTTCACTTGAGCCCAATACAGAGGGAAACGCTTTTAAAATGCTTTGCTTGCCTTGTGACTGCTCATCCTTAAAATATTTATCTTTTAGGCTCTGCAAGGAGCCAAATGTAGGGTCCATCTGGCATTCCTTTAGCTCCCTACCTTGCTGGCTTCCTTCCAAGCATGCTTGACTCCCTGACTGGGCTGGACTCTGGGGATGTGTTTTTATATCATCCTCTCCAAACCAGTAGGCTTGACCTGTCCTTTGACTTCTCCAACCGTGCCGTTCCACAAAGCTGGATTGCTCTGCACAGTGCTGCTAGAGATCTGGGCCCCCCTTAATTGAATTTGCCTGCCCTTTTGGGGCTCTGCAATTGGGTTTTCTGTCTTTTTAAACTTTTAATTCACACTATACTCTGTCATTTCTTTAACCTGTCTAAGGGAAATCTGGCTATCCAGTGACACGCAATAGGTCTGCTGTGGGCCGACGGTCATGCCTCTTGTCACCCTTGCACAGGAGTCTCAAGAGCCTGAGTCTGTAGGTCACCTACCCAGGTTATTATTGTCCCTGCAGCTTTTGGGGCACACAGTTCTGCATGATTCTGTAGCTGACCTCGAACAAAAAGCAAATGAGAAGAAATCATCACATCACAAAGTAGAAACCAGAGTCTCTTTTTTTTTTAACTTATTATTGAAAATTGAAGCCATACACAGAATTATAGCGCGGTGATCTCCCCTGTGCCATCACGCCAGGTCAAGGGCCATCAGCTTGGGCACTCTCGGTCTGTGTCTACTCCTTCTCCCCAGCACTCACAGGATGAATTTGACACATATTTTATTCCTAAGCATTCAAAATCTATCCTAAAAGAATAGATATTGTTCTTAAGGTAGCCAAGAAGGGCTAAACACTGAGGTTCTTTTTGCTTTCAAAGATCCCGGGGGCAGGGGGGCGAACCAGAGTCATCTGCCTCTCTCTCCACATTTGCAAGACATCATGCCCCTTTTCTCCTGTGAACTGTTTTTTTTTTTTTTTTTTTTTTTTTTAGGGCTATGAATTCTTCTGTAATTAGACCCGCATTCTGTCATGGTTTGATTTTTTTAAATATGCCTGGGCTGCCTCTGCCCTTGGGTAGTAAGAGGAGAGTCACCATATTGATTAGGCTTTAAAAGATCATGACTTCTCAGTTTTAGAGCTTAATAAGGAACAAGGGGATTTAGAGACCACGTGGTCTGATCCCAACTGTTTCTAGATTAGCAGACAGGTTCAGGAGTGGCATGTTCTTGTGTTTGTAAAGCTAGTTAGTGGCAGACCCAGGATGGGAAGCCAAGGGCCTCTTTCTTTTCTCTTTGTTTTGAGAGAGAGTGTTGCCCAGTCACCCAGGCTTGAGTACAGTGACGCAATCATAGCTCAAGGCAGCCTTGAACTCCTGGGCTCAAGTGATCCTCCTGCCTCAGCCTCCTGAGTAGCTGGGTCCACAGGTGCATGCTACCACACCTGGCTCATTTTATTTATTTTTGTAGGGACTGGGTTTCACTATGTTGCCCAGGCTGGTCTCGACCTCCTGGCCTCAAGTGATCCTTCTACCTTGGCCTCCCAAAGTGTTGGGATTACAGGCATGAGCCACTGCACCCAGCCCATATCACTCGACTCTCCTCTCTCATCTCCACTCTGTTATTGAGCCCTGCTGGTAAGTTGTGTTTTTGTTTGGGGTTGTTGGTTATTGTATTTGTCAGTTCTCAAGTGCTCATTTGGTTTTTCTATCTCCTTGCTGAGACTCCCTATGTTTCCATTTGCTCTAAGAGCATTGGCCCTTACTTACTGGAACAGGTTAATAATAGCTGCTGCCAGGTCTTTGTCAGGTAATTCCAAAACCTTGTGTCATCTTGGCACTAGCATCTGTGAGTTATTTCCCACAGGAGTTGAGAATTTCTTGGTTCTTGTGTATTGAGAAATTTTGATTGTATCCTAAACATTTTGAATATTGTTAAAGGACTCCAGGCCTTGTTTAAATCCTAGGGAGAACATTGATGTTTTTGTTTTAGCAGGCAATTGACCCAGTTGGGCTCAGGCTGCAAGCTTTAACCAGCCTTCTGTAGTTTGTAGTTGTGGTGACAGTTTGATTTTCAAAGTCTTCACATCTGTCCCAGCTGTGTGCCACGCTGTGGCCTGTCTGTTCTGGGCAGTATCTCTTGCAGCATTCAGTTCTTTCAGTCTGTGTATGCGGTTTAGGGGCAGATCTTGCAGCTGGGTGTGGGTCTAGGAGTTCATATACAACTTCACAGGCTGCTTTCTCAAGCTCCTTTTCTTCGCAGTTCTCTAAGCTTCCCTGGAGTCCCCTTTTCTGATTGGCCAGCCAGAAAGCTGGGGGTTTAGTTATTCCCCCTTTGCCACCCACTTTCTGTGACCATGCCTGTATTTTGGGCCCAGGAGCATGAAGATAGAAAAAGCAACCAGATTCACCCAATCCTGCTGAGACCACAGCTCTTCTCATCAGAAAAGAAGGTTCCTTCCCTCAGAGTTTTGACTCCTGCAGTCTCTGGTTGCTGCCACAGGAATGCTCAGGTCTGGATGTAAGAAAATAAAGAAAAGGACTGAGCATGGTGGCTTACACCTGTAATCCCACACTTTGGGAGGCCAAAGCAGAAGGATTGCTTGAGTCCAGGAGTTCAAGACCAGCCTGGGCAACATAGCAACACCCCTGTCTCTACCAAAAATTTAAAAAAAATAGCTGGGCATGGTGGCGTGTGCCTGCAGTCTAAACTACTTGGGAGGCTGAGGTGGGAGAATCGTTTAAGCCCAGTAGTTCAAGACCAGCCTGGGCAACATAGCAACACACTCATCTCTACAAAAAAGTTAGTTGGGCATGGTGATGCATGCCTATAGTCTCAACTACTTGGGAGGCTGAGGTGGGAGGATCATTTGAGCCTAGGCGTTCAAGGCTGCAGTGAGCTATGATTGTGCCGCTGCACTCCAGCCTGGGCGACAGAGCAACACTCTCTCTCAAAACAAAAAAGAGAAAAGAAAGAGGCCCTTGGCCTCCCATCCTGGCTCTGCCCCTAACCAGCTTCACAAACACAAGAACACGCCACTCCTGAACCTGGTCTGTGAATCAAGAAGCAGTTGGGATCAGACCACGTGGTCTCTAAATCCCCTTGCTCCTTTTTAAGCTCTAAAAATAAGAAGTCTTAAAATTTTAAAGCTTAATTAGCCAGATCCCGTATCTTTAAAAAATAAAAAGGAAAGAAAACCAGGATTTCCTCCCAGCCTCTCTGCCTGTTAGACTCTGTTGGCCTCCCTGGCCACTAGAGACCTTCTGGAGGTCTTCTGTGTGGTGCCATTTCAGGGTTTCAGGCTGCATCAGTGCTGGCAGCAGCAAATAGTAAACTCACTGTTGGGCATTACTCCAAATTCTGTTGTTTCCCCCATCTGCCTGCCATGATTTACTTCTGAGTCCACAGTTAGCTGCTGTGTGCATCCCATTCTGGCTTTGTAGTGTCAGTGAGGAAGACGGGGTAGAGTGTGCCTGCTCCATTTTTCCCAGAACCAGAACCTCTGAATTCCACCCTGAAAGTGGAGTCTAGTCTGATCAAATGTGTGGGATCTGCTTATGTGGCCCTCTTCCTGTTCATCATACCTTAACCCTGAAGGGCAATGAGCAAACACAATGATTTGCCACACAGCAAGAGGGCTCCTGCCCATTTCATGGAGTCCCCAGCTGGACCCTGTACAAAATACTGCTTTAGAGACTGCTTTAAGGTGTGGAAGGACTTCTTTGCAAGGTTGCAGCTCTGTTAGGAGAAGCATATTAGCACTGACCTAAATGTCCATCCAAGTATGGTTAATTGCATTGTCGTATTTATAATTCCTTGATAGAGAATGATCTCTAGGTTAAGTTAGGGACAAGAGGAAGACATGTACAACTCTGTGTGGTGGGCCACCTTGTGTGTTTTTTGAAGTGTGTGAATAAATATGTGTATTACACATATTTACATGCACAGAATCTTTGAGAGGGTAAAATGATGAGAAACTGTACCTTTAAGAAGGGAAACTAGGGGCAGGGAGACCTGTTTCTCTGCATCCCCTTGATTTTCTGTGCATTTAGCGCCACATATAAGTGTTGCCATTGAAAATATCAGTTTATTTAAAAATTATACTGGTGGGCTTCAGCGGAATCCCAGGGTTCTGATTTAGCCTGGCGGCCCTGCGTAAAGTGCAGGCGTTGGCAGAGGGAGTGGGCTGTAACTTACCTGCCCTGTGTATTGTGGGAGCACAGGTGGAGTTTCCTGAAGCCCGGATTTATGAGGAGACCCTGAACATTTTGCTGTATGAGGCCCAGGATGGCCGGGGACCTGACAATGCGCTCCTGGAGGCCACAGGCGGGGCGGCAGGGCGCTCTCACCACCTGGATGAGGACGAGGAGCGGGAGCGGGAGCGGATCGAGCGCGTGCGGCGGATCCACATCAAGCGCCCCGACGACCGGGCCCACCTCCACCAGTGAGCAGGCAAGAGACCGAGCCGCCCTCCTCTCACCGCCCCCACTCCCTGCCGTGCTACACCCAGATCCTGTGCGGGCTGCCGGGCTCCTTCTGCTTCCCTTGGAGCCTGGAGATACTTTTATAACAAGCCAGATGATTATTTTGGTATTGCTTGACAAGGCAAATTGATTGTCTTGACCCAGGCGTATGACCCCTGTTGTTGAACAAGCTGTGTCTAAGATCTCTACTTTTCATGAGAATCTGAGACTCTTTGGAGCCAGGCTTTCTCGGTTCTCAGAGGAAAAGTATGAATGAGTGTGAAGTGTATGTGAGAACTTTTGTTTGCCGTATTTATTTTTGTGGGTGTCGACTTCCTATATGGACTTTTTGGGTGACACTCCCTTAACGGTTCAGTTTGACAATTCTGAGAGTTGTTCTGCAGTTGGAGGCCACCAGAGGTATCTGAGCTCCCTGCTTCCTATTTCATAATCCTCCAGCCCCAGCAGGTCCACTCCTGGTTCCTGCGTGTTTGGCCCAGGCACAATCCCCACCGCTTTGCTAGAAGTGCTTTCTGCCATGTGGCTTTGGGCCTAGAGCTTGTTGATAATTGCAGCGTGTGGCAGTGGAAATGTGGCTGAATGAGCGTCTAAATCGTTGAGACCAGTGCAACTTTGGGTGCAAGGCTTTGTTTAGGGAGCAAGCCTTTTGCCACCTTGGGCTGGTCTTTGGCCTGGTGCTCACTGGGACCCCACATGTCTGCGTAGGAGCAGAACTTTCCATGGCAGTAAGTGTCCAGCTCTGTTTCTGGTTCTTTCCCTGACTCCAGCCCCTTCCAGTTGTTCTCCTGGTTGACCCGACTCCACTCCAGGAAGGCCATCTGACCCTGTGACAGGCATAGCTCATAAACTACCCCTCCCTGGGATCCCACTCCTCTTCAGCCTCCTTCCCCATAAAGCTGGGCTTTCTAAGTCAGTTTGCTTAGAAATTCAGTGTGGCCCATACCCTTTGTCCTCCCAGCCTGGTATCCAGGCAGGGACACCCTCACACCACCAGCCCCAGGGAGCTTCCCTGCTGTAAACACAGACCCCCTTCTCTTTGCCTCTGATTGATTTTTACACAGTGTAGAGTGGCCAGCAGTGAACAGGTTGAGGATGTGTGGGTAGATAGATACCTTTGGGTCTGGTTTGTGTCTGTGTTCATGTTTGTTTAAGGGATGTGTGCGACTGTGGGTGGGGACGTGTGCTTGTGGGGCACAGGTGGCCCCTGCTGGAGCCCGGCTGGGCACAGTGCCCATGTAGGACGGGTGTTCTCAGTGACCTACCTCCCAGGCTCCTCTGCGCCTGCAAAGGAACAGCAGTGAGTCGTGACTGACAGGGGTGGTTGAAACTAGACTAGGTAGAGTAGTTACCAGGAGATGTGAATGTGTGTCAGGTGATGGATGGGTTTGTCAAGGGAATCGTTACTGTTTTATACCAAAGGTGTTAACATGGGCAGCCTTTGATACATGTATTCCAAAAAGCGAGTTTATATTTTCAAATGGTTTTTACAGCTTAGACTTTGTACGTACTGCCCTGCCTGTGACAGTTGTATGCCTTCATTTTGTATCCAACAGCAAAGTCTACAATAAAACTTTAAAACAATCATGACTGAATGTCAAAATCATGTATTGGGCAGACGCTTTTTAAACTGTCGTGTGAGAAACTTTTATATTAGGCCATTTGGATTTTATTAAGTGCTAAGGAAAGAGGGCTTACAAAATAATGTTTCGTAAATATTTTATACTGTTTAAGTGTTAAACACCAACCCTGCCTTTTGGGTTGAGCTTTTTTAGAAAGTCGAAGTGAATGTTGGCCAGGAAAATGGAAAAGCCATTGTATAATTTTTTTTTTTTTTGAGGCGGAGTCTTGCTCTGTTGGCCAGGCTGGAGTACAGTGGTACCATCTCCACTTACCACAACTTGTGCCTCTCGGGTTCAAGCGATTCTGCTGCCCCAGCCTCCCGAGTAGCTGGGGTTGCAGGCACCCATCAGCCCATGCCCAGCTAATTTTGTATTTTTAGTAGAGATGATGGGGTTTCACCATGTTGGCCAGGCTGGTCTTGAACTCCTGACCTTGTGATCCGCCCACCTTGGCCTCCCAAAGTGCTGGGATTACAGGCGTGAGTCACCACACCTGGCTGCATAGTTTTTTAAACGTGTGTGTGAAGAATGAATGAGTTTGTGGAACAATTTGATTTGCTGTGGCCTCTATGCCTAATGAGCTAGTGTTTCTGGCAGCTCTCTCTCCCCTCACTTTTTCTCCAACTGTGCACCTGTAGTTTTGAGTCTGTCTCTCTGGAATATGAACAGGTTTATAAAACATTCCATGGTGAACAATTCTGTCGGCTGCATTACAGCCATGAGTGCATAGACAGCATTGGCTGGTCCAAGCTCTGTTATTGAGTATACAAGGAACTGATTTTTCTTATGTTAGCACTAAGGGCAAAAGCCAATATTTATAATGTAAGCACTATCCAAGTAAAACATCGGCCCAAGATTTGGTAAAGAGTCAGATTTCATTGCAATGTAATAACTACAATTTTTTACAAATTGGAACAGCTTTGGTGTGTTGTAATCAAGGGTTTTTTTTTTTGTTTCAAATAAGCCATCTGATTGTGGTGACTGGGGCCCATGTCCAAGACAATTCCTAGCATATTCTGTCACCCTCCTGTCGGGCGATCACTGTGCGGGGACCCCATTCCCCAGTTAAAGTGTGTCTCTGTACCTTACAACAGCGATTCAGGACCCGAGTGTGAACAACACTCAGCCCACCCTCTGAGTGTGTGCTGTCTTTAGGGCTCTACCCAAAGTCACTGTAACACAGTTAAGTGTGTCATTAACCTTTCTGTCTCTTTGCGCCATAAAAAAATGCTCAAAGTTTTAGATGTAGCCACTGTATGTTGTGCAAACATTTGTGGACGTATAAAATAAAAGTCATAAAATGCTTCTGTTTTCTGGGTCTTTTCAGGCATAACCGGGCCCTTAAAATATGGTTTACAACAAAGGCAGGGCCCCCACGTTCTGCCTCATCCCCTTAAAGTCACTCCAGGTGGCAGGGAAAGACGAGTCATGTTTCTGTAGTGTTTGAATTCAAACACCAAAAGGAAGTCTTGGGGTCAAAGGCTGCCTGGCTCATGAAAAAGAATGAATCAGCTGGTGTTACCACTGATTTACTACTATGGGGCAGAGGGCTTCAGTGCACCAAACCCAATCCCTTGACACATCTGAGTTCCATTTATTTAAAGCAAAATTCAAATTTCACAGCTTTAGGAAATTTCCTTTACTTAGTCTCAGACCATGCACAGTAAGTCATTGATAGGTTCTTGGAAACTGAGACTTGAAGCAAAACCATGAGGCTAATGGATGTAAACAAGAGTTAAATTCCTACAGCATGTTGCTGGGCACAAAAACATCACCCAACTTCTAAATAAAGACCAAAGCACTTCTCATATTAAACAGTGAAATACATGAGCTACACCTGTATTTAATTAAATCAAAAAGAAGATCATTACCTAAGTTTCGGTGAATCGGTGAGTGTTGGTGGTCACAGTGGCGGCTGCATAAATCACTGAATAAACGCTTGCAAAAGTGAAATTATAAGGAGCCCCTCCCCAGTCACAAGCGTGGCAGGCTCGCTACACGCTTTTGCGCTGTGGCATTTATTGTCCATTTGTGTGCTCATATGCTTTATATACATTTTTATTTTACAATAAAATTTGTATTCATTCGTTCTCCAACCTGCACGTTCAGGGTTGCAGATGGCCAGAGCCCAATCCCAGCAGCTCAGGGCAGAAGGCGGGACCCACCCTGGACAGGACGTCCTCCTCTCACGGGGCTCACGCACCCACACTCACTCAGACTGGGACCACACAGACACGCCAGTGCACCCAACACACACACTTTGGGGACGTGGGAGGAAACCAGAGCACCCAGAAGAAACCCAGAGACATGGGGAGAACATACAGACTCCACCCAGACAGTGGCCCTGCCCAGAAATCAGATGTCTTATCAACATATAATGAAATGTTATTTGAGAACTTGCTGTACACAGTATTTCATCATGTCTCAGGGCAGCTTGACAGAGGTAGAGAATCTTGCCCACCCTCTAATGACACGTTGGAGTGCGCACTGAACATAGATCCTGTCGAGGGTGTTTAGAATTACGCCTTCGGGTGACCTGGGGTCTGCTTCCAGAAGGTGACATTTTAATAAGGTGCCACGGGGCAGCTGAGAAGCTGGGATTAGGCTTTGGCCTAACGCCCCTCAGTTTCTTCAGATGTGATCTGTTAGTGCCACGGGCCTGGTACCTTGAAGAGGTAGCTAACTGGATCCAATCCCCACTTCCCCTGTAGTTTCCTCAGTTGGAGCAAAAATGGCGATGACAGAGGTCAGACGTCATCCTCTATCAGGACTTCCTCCGGACTGACACCTGGGAGAGAGTCACACTTCGGTTTACAGCCCTTCCCCGCTCCGTTTGCGCAAAAGGAAACAGTTATCACCTCAACTGTCACCATTAGCAAGGTGGGTGTGGAGGGCCTGTGAGAAGCCAGCGCCACCTCCCATGAGACAAGCCAGACTTAGAAACTGGCTCATCGAGGCCTGTCAGCCTCTTCAGCCAGAACCAGTCAGGGAGGAAGATGGACTCCATGTGACTCCAGAGGAGAGAGACACAGTCTCTGGGGTGTCACTTTTAAGACAGCGTGTAAACTAAAAAGATACCTTATAGTCTACAGCCAAAATGATCCTTATTTTAACTTGTCCCCAAAGGAGTTCATTGTGTCTAGGGACAATTATTTTATATCTACAAAATTATTTTATTTTTTTGAGACGGAGTCTCACTCTATTGCCCAGGCTGGAGTGTAGTGGTGCGATCTCAGCTCACTGCAACCTCCGCCTCCCGCGTTCAAGCAATTCTCCTGCCTCAGCCTCCCTGAGTATCTGGGACTACAGGCATGCGCCACCATGCTCAACTAATTTTTGTATTTTTAGTAGAGACGGATTTCACCATGTTGGCCAGACTGGTCTCGAACTCCTGACCTCAGGTGATCTGTCCATCTCAGCCTCCCAAAGTGCTGAGATTATAGGCGTGAGCCACCGCGCCCAGCCTGCAAAATGACTTTATAGGTAAATCCACGTAAATTTAAATGTGTATGAGACACTCCATGTTCACAGACCATTTTTTAATTAATTTGTATCAAAATTCTTCCTATAATACAAGGTACATTGTAAAGATTCAGCTCCCTCTGCTTTTAACATGTTGTTTTTCAGCAAAACTGGATCAAAACAAGCTCCGTGTACTAGCAGCCAGCGAGGACCACTGGGACCCTCAGCCCAGCATGGGCACAGTCAGGGAAGGCAGCGTACTTGTGCTCAGGCTAGACTTCTCCCTAACATAGCCAAGGTTCTCAAACCTCTGTGCTTGTTAGATCCGTTTTATACCAAAGGTATTAACATGTGCAGCCTTTGACACATGTATTCCAAAAAGCAACTTTATATTTTCTTACATTTTTACATATTTCTTACATATTTTTCTTACATTTATATTTTCTTGCATCCTGAAGCCTAAGCCACACCTTCAGCCAATTAAGTCTCAGTATCTGGGTGGGACACAAGTGCATTGATTTCAACGTGGAGGGAAGTTATGGATAGTTATGGATAACTGTAATAAGCATAAAGCCTTCATCCAGTGAAAAGTTAGACTCTGCTATTGGAGAAGTGTCTTATGTCAGCTTCCGGTTCACTGACAAGGATGGCAAGCTTTTTTTCTTTTCTCATTCAGTGTTTAGATGTATATATCTCTATATCAGTTTCTTCCTGTCTTACAGACGTAGAGTTAGGAATAGAGGGCAGAAATGAACTATTAATAGCTTATGATTCCAGTCAATCTATAGGACTGAAATTGGTAGAACTTTAACTTATATGCTCATCTAAAACGGCTTACTTCCCTCCCAGAGACGACCACTCACCACTGTTAATTGTCCATTTTTATTTTTATAGACTTGTTCTTCTGGTCCAGTGTCGAAAACTATTGTGCCTTCTTTTCCCGGACTAATAAAAAACTGTAAACTTAAAATACACAAAGTGACACATTACTGACATACTATATTTTCTTCTCTCAACCTTTGGTCTGCAGAAGAAATCCACTTATTAAATTCTACTAGTTTCAAGATCAAATTCCTGTTTTATTACAGTGTTATATTGCATATTTGCAGAAAGGAAGAACGCTGTTGCCACAGCTGGGTAACTTACATGTTTCTGTAGTTACTGTGAGATCAAATGAGCACATTCAGTTCTTCAAAGGGCCAGTTGATGTCTATGGCACTATTTCCATATCACACTGAAACTCTGAGGGGCTGAGTATTCCCTCAGGTACAGCAACACAAAGACAACACATTTCAAAGCACTCAACTCTCTCTCCTTATTCCACCTACAAATGTGCTCTGATTGTTAAAACTTGGAACAGCACAGGATGAGGGAAAAGAAACAGCTCTCCAGGATATCCTGCCTTCACTGACTTCATTTCTCTGAAGCCCAAGATCACAGGGATGAAGACGGAAAAAAGTTATTTGTGGGGGCGAGGATGTAACACTAGAGGCTTCTCACCCCTTACTGGTAGAAATGGTGCTTGATTATGTTGGAAGCAGGAGGCAAGCAGGAGTGAAAACAATATTTGCATCTTCCCTGATCCGTAATTTTTTTTTTTTTTTTGAGACATTGTCTATCTCTGTTGTCCAGGCTGGAGTGCAGTGGTGCGATCTCGGCTCATTGCAACCTCCGCTTCCTGGGTTCAAGGGATTCTTGTGCCTCAGCCTCCCAAGTAGCTGGGATTACAGGCGTGCACCACCAAACCCGGCTAATCTTTGTATTCTTAGTAGAAACGGGGTTTCACCATGTTGACCAGGCTGGTCTTGAACTCCTAGCCTCAAGTTATCTGCTCACCTCAGCCTCCCAAAGTGCTGGGATTATAGGCATGAGCCACCACGCTCGGCCTTAATAAACATTTTAACATTGGATTACTTCCCGAGCTGAAGATGAAGCCACCTACCTTCCTTGAACAACATTGACAATGTTCTCCTTCTTAACCAGCATGACAAGTTTAGTAACTGCTTCAAACACGTGTCCACACTGCAAAACGGCATCCCCCTGGGGTGGGGAGGAGACAAGGCATAATTTCAGTATTCACAGCTTAAAGAAACAGACACTCCGATAGAGAACTTTCACGGTGGTCAACTTAACATTTTGGCAGTGTATCGTTTCTGTCTTTTAGTAGAGACTGGTGGCTGTCAATTACCTTTTGCTTGCTGTCCTCTGGTGAAACATGAATGACTAAGATTCCATCACTCAGATTGCTAGTGGAGACACCTTAAGACAGATCCAGAGTTAGGAGCCAAGAACTAGAGAGCTTGACATTAGTACAGAGGAAGAAGAGAGAACGCCCAGGGGCTGCCCAACCCCACACTTCATTCTCCTAGCTGGGCCCAGAAGGATGAAGGGCATACTTTAGAAATCTTAGCCTGCTAGTGGGCTCTGATCACCGTGGAAGGAGACTATTGCCCAACCTGGGTACTTAAGTAAAGTGGTGCTATTAATATTTATGCCAGAATAGGGGGTGCAAGGGGTGCAGGGGTGCAGTCCAGGCTGGGCAACGCTAGGGGAGGAGGGCAGATGGTTTTGGTTTTTGGTTTTTTTTGGTTTTTTTTTTTTGAGCCAGGGTCTCACTTTGCCGCCCAGGCTGGAGTGTGTGGCACAATCATAGCTCACTGAAGCTTCGAACTCCCAGGCTCAAGTGATCCTCCTGCCTCAGCCTTCCGAGTAGCTGAGACTACAGGTGTGCATCACTACCCCGGGGTTTATGGGCACCCTACACTTGTGTTTCCCATTTGGGAGCTTCATTACTGGGCTTTCCAGTAGTTGAGTCAACTCAGTGCATTGTTTTAAGATTGCCCACTTCTTACCTTTGAGAGCTGAGTACTCTATTTTCTGCTTGATTTTGGCAAGTTCCACCACGTAAGCTGCTTTCTGAGTAAGAATGAGTTGCCGCTGCCGTGCTTTGAAGCCTTTTCTGTCATATTTAATGACCGGGACACCATACTGCAAGGGGAAGGTGACTTCAAGCGGGGAGGTGGGGCAGAGTACCGAGTTTCTTGCTACTCAGACCCCGGTAAAGTGATGTCAAGCATTTAGAGAAGCTCAAACAGATTTTGCATGTATATATATGTGTGTGTATGTGTATATATACACACACATATATACACACACACACATTTTATATATATATATATATATATATATTTTTTTTTTTTTTTTTTCTGGCTCTCTGCATGGTGGGGATTTGGATCCCTAGCTCTGCCTACCTGCGTTGCCCTCTGACGAAGTCAAGGCTATGGCTACCTGCCTTGCAGGTCTGCTCTGATGGTCAGAGATGAAAACTCTCACAGCCACAGTGTAATCCAATCCAGTCACAGTGGCTTCTATTCCCCAGGGAACCAAAAAAAAAAGGCAGAGCAGACACTGGCACACACGATCACCCGGGCTTCACCTGCTGCTGTGTGCCAGGCAGCAGCCTGAGCACCTCTCGCCCAACTCATTCATCCTCTCAGTAAACCCATTATCCTCATTCACAGAAGATCAGAGGCACCAAGAGCTTAAGTGACCTGCCCAGGATCTCACGGCTGCTACATTCAAAGCAAGTGTCAGTGCCCAGGCACTATGCCACACTGCCTGTCACCAATAAGGAGGTGTTTCATGATTAAGTTCATGGCTACACTTCATTCAGTTTTGTAGGAAAGCAAACCAAGACAGTTTCTAGGGTGACGGAGGGATCATGAGAACAGCAGTCATTATCTAATCATCGTTTGTTCCCCATCATCTTAGTTAATACCCAAAGCATCACAGTTGAGAGCTTAGTTAATACCCAGCTGCACCCCTGCATTTAAATAGTGCACCCTTTATGGAGAAAGGGGACCCTGCTCTTAGACTCGATGAGGGAATCCTGTTTGAGACTGAGGACACACATCGCCTTACCTGGATTTTCTCATGGCTAATTAGCTGAAGCACTTTCGGATTAATGTCTCCTTCATCTAGAGAGGGAATCAGAAGGCCATGAATCATCACTAAAGTACCAATCCTGTGGAAAAGTCATTGGCATCTGCTAGTTTTGTTATGCATCTCTGTGCTAAGATCTCAGCTGGGGAAATAGCCATCAGGATATGCTGCAGAGTTGAGCATCTGCCTTTGACTTATTTTATTTTTTTTGGAGACAGAGTCTTGCTCTGTCTCCCAGGCTGGAGTGCAGTGGCATGATCTCAGCTCACTGCATTCTCTGCCTCCTGGGTTCAAGCGATTCTCCTGCCTCTGCCTCCCGAGTAGTTGGGACTACAGGTGCATGCCACCACACCCTGCTAATATTTTGTATTTTAGTTGAGATGGGGTTTCGCCATGTTAGCCAGGCTGGTCTCGAACTCCTGAGCTCAGGCAATCCGCCCACCTTGGCCTCCCAAAGTGCTGAGATTACGGGCATGAGCCACCACACTCCACCCTTTAACTCCTTTTAGAATTGGAAAGCCAAATACATAGGCTGGAAAACGTACTTACCTATCCGACTGTTGACAAAGGGTTGATTTAAACTTTCTGTGTAGCCGTCTTTCCTTCCCCTGAAGATTTCACTTGTAACTACCTTTTGCTGCATCTGGTAATACACAATTGAAAGTATAAAAATGGTAGCCACAGGCTTCTTTGGGATAGAAGAGCTCTAGACCCATTGAGGTCACATCCTTTGCTGGATAAACTGTGGGAGCCTTGTTACCCTGGAGCATACAAGTCAGAACACCTTCCTGGCTTTGGCCAAAATGCCCTGAAAGTCATATTGGTAGAGACTGGGTTGACATTTCTGCTCGTTCCCTTACTACCTTCCTGAAAGTGGATTTTCCAGAGTTCCCAGAGCAGTTTCTTGTAGATCAGGGATTGGGAAACCACAGCCTGCAGGCCAAACTCAGCCTGCTGTCCCTTTTTGTAAGTAACGTTCTATTGGGACAGAGCCATGCCATTCATGCACACGTTGTCCATGGCTGCTTTCTTACTGTAGCAGCAGAGTTGAGTAATTCCAACAGAGAAAGGCCACAAACCCTGAAATAGTTACTCTTCTAGCCCTTTACACAAAAGACCCGCAGGTTAGCACGGTGAAAAACAGATCTCCAGCAGAAAGGGGTCTACGTTCTCTGCTCCCGTGGATGGATGGCAGGAGCCGTTGCGACTGTGTTCCCATGGTAACGAAGGGAGCCATGCTGATTACAGTAACAGCTGGCATTCATCCAGGGCTCTCTGCTGGTCTACCTGCAATTATCTTAAACATTTCAAGGCATGGGACCAGCATGACCCCCCACTTATAGGTGAAATGGTGGATGAGGAGGACTGACACTCAGGTCCAACTCTTACACCCACCCCCACCACCGGCCAGCGCAGACATCACGTCCCTACCATCGCTTTCCGCTCAGCTGTGATCCCGCGGCAGTATTTC
Organism: Pongo abelii; assembly: GCF_028885655.2. Taxonomy (NCBI): domain Eukaryota; kingdom Metazoa; phylum Chordata; class Mammalia; order Primates; family Hominidae; genus Pongo; species Pongo abelii. Next base: position 108,229,180 of record NC_071995.2, on the reverse strand, counting down.
TGCACCAAGTTCCTCACACACATTTTCCTGAGTAGATCTGATGCCTGTGTGGAGAACACACTTCTTTCCACTTGCCTCACTCACTCCCTGTCTGGGGCTGTGGTGATCAAAATGAAGCTTTAAAAAAACACTGCTGAATTCAGTTTGATTTCAAGCACAGTGTTAATATTTTATAGTCACAGCAGCTAACCTGATCCTCTCCCAACTTTTTGCTGTTGTTTAACTAATGATTCTCAAACTTGAATATGTTTATGACTCGCCTGCAGAACTGGCTATAATGAGATTCCTGGAGATTTTGACTCAGTGGGTCCAAAGTAGAGCCCAGGAATCTTACAACAGCCCCGCCTCTAAGTTCCAGACACAGAGGGTCCTCAGACGATCTCTTGAGGGATGCTATTCTAGGAAGGCTACGTCAGGAATAAAAATGATTCAAAAGTGCTCTGTCGGCTGTGCATGGTGACTCTCACCTGTAATCCCAGCATTTTGGGAGGCTGAGGTGGACAGATCACTTGAGGTCAGGAGTTCGAGACTAGCCTGGCCAACATGGCAAAACCCCGTCTCTACTAAAAATACAAAAATTAGCCAGGCATGGTGGCGGGCACCTGTAATCCCAGCTACTCAGGAGGCTGAGGCACGAGAATCGCTTGACCCTGAGAGGCAGAGGTTTCAGTGAGCAGAGATCATGTCACTGCACTCCAGCCTGGGCAACAGAGCAAGACTCCGTCTTATTAAAAAAAAAAAGTTTTAGGTACAAAGATGTGCATTGCAGCACCATTCATAATCATGAAAACTGGAAACTTTTACTGAAAGCAGTGTCTTTCCTGTGGGTCACTGATTTGGGAACATGCTCTCAGGGAGCAGGAACAAGGGTATGAAGGGGGAAGTAACTGTAATCCCAGTTACTCAGAGGGGCTGACACACGAGAATCACTTAAGCCTAGGAGGCAGAGGTTGCAGTGAGCCAAGATCACGCCACTGCACTCTAGCCTGGGTGACAGAGCAAGACTCCATCTCAGGGAAAAAAAAAAAGAGTGCTCTGTTTAAACAACCTCCAGTGGCTTTATAATGCTACCAAGGACATCGCAAATTCTGAGGAGTTCAGTTTCTTGTGCAGCATCCTTGGGAAGAAGGGCTTTGCCAGGGCAGCCGTTTCAAGCCAAAGGGAGGCAGCACAAAGACATGCAAGAGTTAAGCTTCGTCAGTGCCCGTGTTACATACAACACTGGAAATCCCAGATTAGTCCTTACATTTTCCAAGATGCCAGGAGGCCTCAGCCAGCTCTTGTCCAGGACAGTCTTTGGAAGGTGATACCGGAGATTCAAGATGTAATTCTTCCGCACAAACACGATAAATTCCTCGTTGTCAGGACAGAGGGGTTTGTTGCGACTGATGAATCCTTTAATGAACCTAAAAAGGAAAATGTTTTCTTACTTGTCTGGACCATTTCTTCACCGAGATTTACATTCTCTTCCCCCTTCGATTCAGAGGTGGCCAAAGTGCTAGAGGCTGTTGAGACGACCACGTAGGCCACAGGCCAAATCTGCCCCACATATATGTTCGATTTCACCCACACGGCCTTTTGTTTTGTTTTGAGGAGCTTTAATTAGCTGTCAATTTAAAAAAAGTTAGGAAGCAGGGCATAAAAGCCAGATTTCAAGGCTGGGCATGGTGGCTCATGCCTGTAATCCCAGCACTTTGGCAGGCTGAGGCAGGCGGATCATTTGAGGTCAAGAATTCGAGACTAGCCTGACCAACATGGTGAAACCCCGTCTCTACTAAAAATACAAAAAATTTAGCCGGGTGTGGTGGTGTGTGCCTGTAATCTCAGCTACTTGGAAGGCTGAAGCAGGAGAATCGCTTGAACCCAGAAGGCGGAGGTTGCAGTGAGCCGAGATCACACCACTGTACTCCAGCCTGGGCGACAGAGTGAGACTCCGTCTCAAACAAAAAAACAAACAACAACAACAAAACCCCAAAAGCCAGATTTCAGCGTTCCTTGAAAATTCAAGCCATCTGGCTACATTTCCCCACAGCAGCAGTAAACTGGAATGGGCTAGTTACTGCCCCACCTTGAGGTAGACTGAGCGTTCCAGTTTGCTGCAGTCTCCACCATGCCCTGTTGTCTTATCCCAGCTCATGAGACTCACTCACTTTACCTGCCTGACATCAGAAGGCATTTGACTTTGTGACTTTTGAGCCAGGCTAAGAGAAATTCCAAATACATTGAGTTGTGATCACCATCAAATTCAGCTCAGAGCAAAGGGATGGACCTGAATTCCAATGGCATTCTGAAGGGAGTTTTTCCTTTCTGTACAAATCCAAAAATCACAAAGAACTCATCTACCTCCATGGCCATCCCCTGCAGGGTACCAGCATTTAGTGACCTGTCCTGTCTGTTGTACCTGAGAACTTACTTTCTGATAATCCGCACAGCCCACTTTCTCCTTTGGATTGCCTTCCGAGCCAGGGCCCCACGCCAGTGGGCTTCCAGTTTGATGGCTGAAAGAATTCACTGCTGGCATTAGAAGGTGAGCACAATCGTATGGAAATACAGGCTTTTCCAGAAGGCTTTGTCCATTCAACAAACATCTGGACGCCCACCGCAGCACTCTGTTAGCCTCAGAGATGGAAGGTCGGATGAATGTCATCAGTTCTTACCTGGGAGCACTCAGGCAACAACTGAACCAGGGGGAGACAGAACAGAGGGGGCTATGGAAGGTTTCCAGGGAAGCCCCGAAATTACATGAGGGAGTCATTTTCCCAGGGTCTTTTTCAGCCACAGCAATGGCACTTGTGATGGTACAGATTAGTCTTACCACCATGTTTAGTCTTACCGGGGTTTACTTTTAGTTGTCTACATTTAAAAATTGGGGTACACAAACAAACTAGGGCACATAAAACTTAGGTTCTGGCTTGTTTCCCAATTTTTTTTTTTTAAGACGGAGTCTTGCTCTGTCGCCCAGGCTGGAGTGCAGTGGTGTGATCTTGGTTCATTGCAACCTCCACTGCCCGGGTTCAAGCGATTCTCCCACCTCAGCCTCCCAAGTAGCTGGGATTACAGGTGTGCACCACCACGCCTGGCTAATTTTTTTGTGTGTTTTTAGTAGAGACGGGGTTTCACCATGTTGGGCAGGCTGATCTCGAACTCCTGACCTCAGGTGATCTGCCCGCCTCAGCCTGCCAAAGTGCTGAAATTACAGGTGTGAGCCACCATGCCCAGCCTGTTTCCCAATTTTTAAATGCTCTTCAGATTTTTTGATTTTTGAGTATTCAGATTTTTAAAACACTTTTCTTCTAATCCTCAGAACAGCATTGTTTCTATTACAAAAAAAAGCAACTTGAATCAACCCAAACGTCCATCAACAGAACAGCTAAGTTGTGGCATACTCATAGCTGAGGGGCTGGCCCACTACAGCCTGCCACTTGTTTATGTAAATAAAGTTTTATTTCAACATGGCCCTGTCCATTCATTGACATATTATCTAAAGCTACTTTCCTGCTACCATGGCAGACTTGAGTTACTGTGATGGAGACCATAAGACTCCCAAGTCTAAAATACTTCCTATAATGCTGACCTCTGCTACAGTGGAATACTATGTAGCTATGAGCAAATGAATAACTAAATCTACACACATCTCCTGGTTGAATTTCAAAATCAATTTGGAGTGCAAAAGTGTCACCCAAAATACCAAGAGTATACCAAGAGTATAGTTTTCTTAAGTTTAAAACATGCCAAATTATAAACAGATTATTTAGAGATACATCATAGATAGTGAAACTATTAAAGAAAAACAAGAGAATGATTAATGCAAAATTCAAGAGAGTGGTTACTCCCAAGAAATGTATGCGTATGGGTGGGAGTGTTGTTTGAGAACATGACTGGGGAGGGACAAAAAAATGGAAGGGCTTCAAGGGTACTTGTATGTTTGAAACCTTTTTCAGAAGTTATTCTTTTATGTTTTTGAGACAGGGTCTCACTTTGTCACCCAGGCTGGAGTGCAGTGGTTCTATCATGGCTCACTGCAACCTCCACCTCCTGGGCTCAAACAATCTTCCTGCATCAGCCCTCCAAGTAGCTGGGACTACAGGCATTAACCACCACGCCTAGCTAATTTTTGGGTGTTTTGTTTTGTTTTGTTTTGGTAGAGACAGGGTTTCACCATGTTACCAAGGCTGGTCTCGAACTCTTGAGCTCAAGTAATCCACCCGCCTCAGCCTCCCAAAGTGCTAGGATTATAGGTATGAGCCACCGCGACTGGCCCACAAAATTATTCTTTAAATGTGCACATATTGTAGGTCCAATAAAACATGCCTGTGGAACACATACAGGCCACTATGTTATAATCTCCAATCAATAAGGTAAAAATGAGAAGAGGCCCCAGAACTGGACCCCGAGATAGCCCCACACCAAGGTTTTAAGGATGAGCAGGGGGAGAGAACTCACAAATGTGTCCCCAGGTACCAAGCAGATGAGAAAAGGAGCAAACTCGTTTGTTTCTATTTAATTCTTACCTGCTTGTCTTTTTTTCACGTATTCTCTCCTTCCTAGGCAGCGTTTGTATGTGGCTTGGATTCTTGCAACTTAAAACAAAACAGACGTTTTGGTGAAATGGCTTTGCATTTGTGCATCTTTGTGGTTGTGACCTCCCAGGGTGTTTGGGGGACAATAGAAGGGGGAATCAAAGGCCTGTGGTGTAGTGATGTTTCAGGAAGCTATTTCAGCACTGCAGACCTGAGAGCTGGCTGGTTACATGACACCTGGCTCCCAGATGCTGCCTGGGAACTGGAGTTTCCTTCCTGCCTTTCCTCTTCCCAGGGTAAGGAACAGACCTAGTGCTAAGAGCCCCCCACTTCCATGCCAGGCATTAGATTTCATTCTCATACCCCACCCCACAAGGCAGGCATCATCAGCACACTTTATAAATGGGCACGCAGGCTCAGACAGATGATGAAGACGCTTGCCGGGCAACACAGCTAAGGAGGAGCATGAATCCATGTCTGATCACAGAACACTCTCCCTCGGCTTCTACATCCTGCATCCACCTCCTCCACACAGCAATTTAGGTCCTATCAGAGGCCAAGCTCATCAAGAGACTTACAGAGCAGCCATGTCCTATTCCTTGGGAGCTGGTTAGAGATGCTGGCTCAGGCCCCACTGGCCTAACTGGCCCTTCAACTAGATCCCCAGCCATGGGTGCCCACTGCTACAGAGGTCAGAAAATGAGACCACCAAGCCTTGAAGCCAGACAGACCCACGTTCAAACCACAACTCGGCTGCTTACTTGCTGTGTGGCCTTCAACAAGCTACCAACACCTCCGTGCCTCAGTTTCCCTGCATAGAAAGCGGAGACGATAGCACCTATGTCACTTCCCTCACAGGTCTGTTCTCAGAACAGAATGAGACCACGGTTTAAAGGACTTAGTGTTCACCTGGCGCACAGCAGGCCCTCAAATGACTCAAGCGTAGTTCTTGACAGACCTGTTACATTTCAAAGGAGACGCTCCCTCCCCCCGCGGTTTTGATTTTTTACTTTTTGCATTTCCCCATCTAACTTTTCTCATTGACCATTCCCAGCAAACACCCAGGCTGCAGGCTTTGAAGCTAAACTTTCCGACATCAGACATGCAGACAAGTGAAGTTTTGGAAACGTTAATTTAAAGGGGCTGGTCTCTCACGGTTTTACACCCTAGTAGTGAACAACAGGATCTGATCCAAATGAGAACTCAAACAGCGGAACAACGTTTATATATCTACCTGCATCTGTGACTGACCTCCAAGCACTCATTAAAGCAGAAATTCACAGGGATCTTATCATAATCCCATATCTCGTTCCTAGTTTCCAAAGCGAATGCTTCTAACACTATATCAAACACCCGTGTTTAAGATTTACCCCCAAGCTCTACTTGTTCATTTCATATTCTATTGAAATCAGGACAGAAAAAGAAATCATACCTAGTTGATGTTTACTAAATTCAAAGGCATCTTCGGTAGCAAACAGAGTTCTGGGGAAACGAATGAATATTTTGGTTCTAGAAGTGAAAAGAAATGTTTCTAGTATTAATTGGTCAGTTTACCATCTAGTGGGTTGGACGGTGCCCCCTTCAAAAATGCATTTCCACTTAGAACCTCAGAATACGATCTTATTTGGAAATAGTGTTTGCAGATGTGATTGAGGTAAGGATAGAAATGAGATCATCCTGTAATAGGGTGGGCCCTAAATCCATTGAGAGTGTCCCTATACACACAGAAAGACACAGGGAGGAGCCCACGTGAGGACGGAGGCAGAGATTGGAGGGACACAGCTACAGCTAAGCAATGCCAGGAGCCACCAGAGCTGGAAGAGGCTCCCGCAGGAACGTGGCCCTGCCAACTCTTGATTTTTGGATTTCTGGCCTCCACAACTAGGAGAGAATAGATTGTTTTAAATCAGCCGCTTTGTGATCATCTGTTACGCAGTCCTAGGAAATGAATAAACCATCCTAAACTGAAGTTGCTTCAAGTTATGTTGCTGGGCTTTAAAGAGTGACGACAAAGAATATGGGTGTTTTTTTTGTTTGTTTGTTTTGTTTTGTTTTGAAACAGAGTCTCAGTTTGTTGCCCAGGCTGGAGTGTAGTGGCGCAATCTCGGCTCACTGCAACCCCCATCTCCCGGGTTCAAGTGATTCTCGTGCCTCAGACTCCCGAGTAGCTGGGATTACAGGCACCAGCCGCCACGCCCAGCCAGACAAATAATGTGAATCTAAGCTTAAAAGATCACGCCGGGCGCAGTGGCTCACACCTGTAATCCCAGCACTTTGGGAGGCCAAGGCAGGTGAATCACCTGAGGTCAGGTGTTTGAGACCAGGTTGACCAACGTGGTGAAACCCTGTCTCTATTAAAAATACAAAAATTAGCCCAGTGTGGTGGTGTGCACCTGTAATCCCACCTACTCGAGAGGCTAAGGCAGGAGAATTGCTTGAACCCAGGAGGCGGAGGTTACAGTGAGCTGAGATTGCGCCACTGCAGCCTGGGTGACAGAGCAAGACTGTGTCTTAAAAAAAAAAAAAAAAAAAAAAAGAAGATCACATTAGCCAGCAGAGAGGTTACAAATACTGACCTCACATTGCCTGCCCAACCCCAGGCCTGGTGAGGGAAAGTTCCCAGGGCAGCCACTGGGGGCAGCAGTGGATGGTGCCTGGTGATCCCACTCTCCCTTGTCCCTGTTCCAATTTATGGAACAGGGGACAGATGGATCCCACCTCTGACCTCTATGCCCTGCCTCCCTCAGGATGTGCTGAGCCTTGCAGAATCCCCTTGGAGATCTGGATTGAATAAGTAACTGATCCTTGGAACAGGCCCAGAATAGGAGCCTAAAGATGAAGAGAGGCCAAGGCGGCCCAGACGACCATGTAGAACTGGGAGTTAGGAGTCAGCGGGGAAAGCCCATGAACACGATCACAGGCAGAGATCTCTGGAGTGGGGAAGCCCTGCCATCGGAGAATAGATCTTCATGCTGAAGCACGTTTCCCTGCAACCTCATTAACCGTGACCAAAATGACTCACAAGACGGACTCGGATCTTCCCGATTCATGTCCCTTGAGTTGTGCCTGAAAGCTTTCAATGTGTACGAAAGTCTCTGCTCATGGACAACTACAACTGTACAGTTAAGAGTTCTAGCACACCATTTCTGAGATGCTACAGATGATCTCACATTGTCTAGGTCCCAGTGGCTCCTCTGGCAGGTCATGCGTACATGGGAACAGTGAAAGAATCCAGGCACACAGAGGTTAGGTGGCCCCTCTGGTTCCCTCTTTGTTTTGCTAGCAAGGAGGCCCATCTGCTAAGTCAGTTTAGTGCGGAGGGTTCCTTTATAACTTCATCTCCTCCCACCGGCAGCACCATAGCTCTTCTAAAGAATTAAGAGCTGCATTTACATTGAGTAGATTAAACATAAGTCTTGCAAATCTCCATAAATCCCTAGGAATCGAGTCTCCAGGCTCTAGATGGATACGGATCAATGCGTAAAACCCTCTGATGTCAAGGAAAGAGACCATTTGGTGGTCTTCTGGTCACTTACTTGCCTAACTTGTATTCCTCGGGTTTGTAGCCGATGTACTTGATCAGCCGTTCCACGCCCTCTGCTGGAGGCCCGTGCCAGTGCGGCCAGGTGTCTGGGCATAAGGACTTGTACCTAGCAGGAGAGGAGATGGACCTGCAGAAGCTGTGACTGTACCTTCCTCTAGCCCTCCCCGACATCCCCGGCCCCAGAGGCCTGCTGAGCACTGCTGTGGCATGTCAGCCACTCAGTGTATGTAGTAGTCCCATCACACGAACTTTCTCGAATTCAAAGATGGGTACTTTGCAAGAAAGAAGAGAGAAACTGTTTCAATATGGTAAGGAGTATGACCTGTCTTTGTAGAACAATGACATCATCAGATGCTCAACCCAGTGACTCAATTCCACTCATAGGTATCTGTCCAAGAGAAATGAAAAGGTGTCCGAACATTCATACCTGAATGTTCATAGCAGCCATTGGGTGTAGCAGTGCATGGTGCTATGATTCATAATAGCCAAAAGGTGGAAACAACCCAGATGTCCATCAACAGAAAACTGAACAGACAAACAAATGTAGTCTAGCACCAAAAGAAAAACTTCTATGCTTGAGACCAGGTATGGTGCCTCATGCCTGTGATCCCAGCAATTTGGGAGGCCAAGGCAGGAGGATCACTTGAGGCCAAGCATTTGAGACCAGCCCAGGCAGACCCTGTCTCTACTTTAAAAAAAAAAAAAAAAAAGGTCAGGCGCGGTGGCTCAAGCCTGTAATCCCAGCACTTTGGGAGGCCGAGGCGGGCCGATCACGAGGTCAGGAGATCGAGACCATCCTGGCTAACATGGTGAAACCCCATCTCTACTAAAAATACAAAACAAATTTAGCCAGGCGTGGTGGCGGGTGCCTGTAGTCCCAGCTACTGGGGAGGCTGAGGAAGGAGAATGGCGTGAACCCGGGAGGCGGAGCTTGCAGTGAGCCGAGATTGCGCCACTGCACTCCAGCCTGGGCGACAGAGCAAGACTCCGTCTCAAAAAAAAAAAAAAAAAATTTTTTTTTTTAGCCGGGTGTGGCGGTATGCGGCTGTAGTCCCAGCTACGCAGGAGGATCGCTTGAGTCCAGGAGGTAGAGGCTTCAGGGAGCACTCCAGCCTGGTTAAGAGCGACCCTGTCTCAAGAAAGAGTAGAGAAGAGAAAGAAAGGGTTCCATGCTTGGGAAGTGATGAGGGCTTCCCCCGCCCCCAGGGGTAATTTTGGCTCCAGTGTTAAGAACCTGATTCCAGCATGCAGTTCCCTTCTACCCTGCAGTCCCTGGAAAGAGAACCTGATGTCTGTAGTATAATGAAACAAGTGAACGCAGAATTCAGAAGTGCAGATGGATCAAGGCTGGAAGCGACACAACCAGAACCACTGGCATAGAAAGACAATGCCTGGGTTCCAGCCCAGCTCCGGAGCGGGAGGAGTCACCGCCTCACCTGTGTGACACGAACAGTAACAGGACCTTCCTCATGGGGTTCTCATGAGGTTTGAACGAGATAATACACACTAGGTATTTGGTCCCAGTCCAAGACTCGATGAGTGCTAGCAGTGGTATTCCCAATATGCTCCTTCCTTTCATATTATGTTTATGTTATTTATTTTTGAGACGGTGTCTTGCTCTGTCACCCAGGCTGGAGTGCAGTGGCACAATCTCCACTCACTGCAAGCTCCGCCTCCCAGGTTCATGCCATTCTCCTGCCTCAGCCTCCCGAGTAGCTGGGACTACAGGCGCCTGCCACCATGCCCGGCTAATTTTTTGTATTTTTTTAGTAGAGACAGAGTTTCACTGTGTTAGCCAGGATGGTCTTGATCTCCTGGCCTCGTGATCCACCCACTTCAGCCTCCCAAAGTGCTGGGATTACAGGCGTAAGCCACCGCGCCTGGCCTCCTCATATTATGTTTATTTTAAAATCAGATTTTTTTTTTTTTTTTTTTTTTTGTTGAGATGGGGTCTCGCTCTGTCTCCCAGGCTGGAGTGCAGTGGCGCGATCTCGGCTCACTGCAAGCTCCACCTCCCAGGTTCTAAAATCAGATTTTAAACTGTTAAAAAAATACATGTATATATATTTTTGATACAGAGCTCACTCTGTCACCCAGGCTGGAGTGCAGTGGCACAATCTCCACTCACTGCAAGCTCCGCCTCCCAGGTTCATGCCATTCTCCTGCCTCAGCCTCCCGAGTAGCTGGGACTACAGGCGCCTGCCACCATGCCCGGCTAATTTTTTGTATTTTTTTAGTAGAGACGGAGTTTCACTGTGTTAGCCAGGATGGTCTTGATCTCCTGGCCTCGTGATCCACCCACTTCAGCCTCCCAAAGTGCTGGGATTACAGGCGTAAGCCACCGCGCCTGGCCTCCTCATATTATGTTTATTTTAAAATCAGATTTTTTTTTTTTTTTTTTTTTGAGATGGGGTCTCGCTCTGTCTCCCAGGCTGGAGTGCAGTGGCGCGATCTCGGCTCACTGCAAGCTCCACCTCCCAGGTTCTAAAATCAGATTTTAAACTGTTAAAAAAATACATGTATATATAATTTTTGATACAGAGCTCACTCTGTCACCCAGACTGGAGTGCAGTGGTGCGATGTCAGCTCACTGCAACCTCTGCCTCCTGGGTTCAAGCGATTCTCCTGCTTCAGCCTCCTGCGTAACTGGGATTATAGGCATGTGCCACCACGCCCAGCTAATTTTTGTATTTTTAGTAGAGACGGGGTTTCTCCACGTTGGCCAGGCTGGTTTCAAGCTCCTCACCTCAGGTGATCCACCTGCCTCGGCCTCCCAAAGTGCTGGGATTATAGGCATGAGCTACCATGTCTGGTGAAAAATATTTTTATTTTCCTGGAATTATACTTTATGAGTATGTTCTTTAAGGGTATCAAGTGTCCCATGTTCTTCCTCTGTTCAGCCACCTACACAAAGGTGCAGGATGTGTGCTTCCCGAACTCCAGTGAAAGCTGGAGAAGACGGGGTCTCCACCACCCCCAGGGGACACAGCACAGCCTCAGGCCCTGCTTTCATCCATGCAGACCTTGCCCAATACCAGCAAGCACCACCAAAGCTAGACAGATATGGAGGGGCTGGGGAGAGACCCTAAATGCCTGCAGGTTGGAGGGACTAGTACCTTCTGTCCTCTTCAACTTTATGATATGGTTGCTCCCTGATCAAGGGAAGTGGTGCCAGGCAGGTGCATGGGATTCGGCCATCTCCAGCTCGGTCCCATGAACCTCCCCCTGCCTCTCTGTCCCCAGCCACAGACCAGCTGCCATGCTGGCCTCTCAGCTTGCCCTGGAGCCTGCTCCCACCTCCAGGCTTTCCTGCCTTGATTGATGTTCCCTGAATGCTATGGACTGATCGTCTGTGTCCCCACAAAATTCATATGATGAAATCTAACTCCCAATGTGATGGTGTTAGGAGGCAGGGCCTCCGACAGGTGATTAGGTCACAAGGGTGGAGCACTTATAAGTGAGATTAGTGCCTTTATGAGCTCATCTGCCCCTTCAACTATGTGAAGACGCAGTGAGAAGGCACTATCTACAAACAAGGAAGCTGGCCCTCACCAGACACTGAGTCTGCCAGTGCCTTGATCTTGGACTTCCCAGCCTCCAGAACTGTGAAAAGTTTCCGTTGGTTAGAAGCCACCCAGTCTAGTGTTTTGTTACAGCAGCCCAAACAGACTAAGACACCAAATGTCCTCACGGCTCACTCCCTCACTCAGAGAGTGACCCCCTTACCTAAGGAGGGAGCCTGGCCACTCTTTCCCCTTAGCTGGATTCACTTTTCTTCAAATAACATATCCCTGCCTCGCCTTATGCAGTCACCCCTCAGTATCTGTGGGGAATTGGTTCCAGGACCCCCATGGATACAAAATCCACGGACGTTCAAGTCTCTGATAAAAAATGGCATAGTGTTTGCATATAACCTGAGTACATCCTCCTGTACACTTTAAATCATCTCTAAATTACTTATTTTACCTAACACTATGTAAATACTATGTAAATAGTTATTAGACTGTATTGCTTTTTAATTTGTATTATTATTGTTGTATTGTTATTTTCATTGTATTTTTAAAGCATTTTCAATCCATAGTTGGGTGAATCCTTGGATGTGGAACCCGTGGATGTTGAGGCCCAACTTTATATCTTTGTTATTGTTGGTCTCCCCCATAGAAAGTAAATTCCATGAGGACAGGGATGGGGTCTGTTCTGTTCTCTGCTGTCACTCCAGCAGCTAGGACAGTGCTAGCTCAGACAGCTGCTCACCAGTTTTTTTTTGTTTATTTGTTTTGATACAGAGTCTCATTCTATCACCCAGGCTGGAGTGCAGTGCTGTGATTTCAGCTCACTGCAACCTCTGCCTCCCGGGTTCAAATGATTCTCATGCCTCAGCCTTCTGAGTAGCTGGAATTAAAGGCATGCGCCACCGTGCCCGGCTAATTTTTGTGTTTTTAGCAGACACAGGATTTCACCATGTTGGTCAGGCTGGTCTTGAACTTCTGACCTCAAGTGATCTGCCCACCTCGGCCTCCCAAAGAGCGGGGATTACAGGTTTGAGCCAACATGCCCAGCCTGCTCACTAGTTTTTATGGAAAGAATGAATGAGCATCAGACAGCAGCAAAAATAGACAAGAGATATATGAAGTTCAAAAAAACACAGGTAGATGGGAACATCAAGTGTGTATGTGTTTGGGGGGTGAGTGGGCAGTGGCTGTTGCCCCTGCCATCTGCCGCAGAAGTCAGATTTGGGATGAGGATGAATGAATAAGTAGCTGATGGGTAAAAATGGTGGGCAAAGGAGGTACATCCAGGAAAAATAAATGCAAAGAGTCTCAAATGACTACACTCAAAACATTAGGTTGAACCACATGAAATTTCTGCTATTCAACCATTCTGACCCACCAAAGTGACCATTTATTATGCTTGAGAGTGTGTTGCTATTTTGGTAGCATAAATTCACACACAGCCCATCATTGAAGAAGTGTTGGTGTATAAGCAATTTGGGGGATGGTGAGAGTAGGCGTAGAAATAGTTCATTAAATCTTTACAAACTCCCTGAGCCCAGACAATTTAATCCTACAGATAAGGGAAATGACAGGTCACAGCTATAAGAGAATGAGGATTATGATCCAAGTTCATGTGGTTTGAAAACCCATGTCCCCACCGCTAACCTGCTGCTCTTGACAACCCGTTGAGCTAAGGCACTAAACCAGGCCCTATGGTCACAAATGGACTTAGCTTCCCCTGCTAATTCAGAGGCCTGTGGGGCACTGCCCACGGCTGCCCCCTGGTGGCAGATCTACGCACTTGGCCTTGCCTTTTACTGTAAACAGTCAGGGATTAGTGAAATGAACAGAAGATGGTAAACTGAATTTTTGTGAGTTTTTTTTTTTTTTTTAGACAGGGTTCTCATTCTGTCACCCAGGCTGGAGTGCAGTGGTGAGATCTCAAGTTCACTGCAGCCTCAACCTCCCAGGTTCAGGTGATCCACCTCAGCCTTCTGAGTAGCTAGGAGTACAGATGTGCACCACCGCACCCAGCTAATATATATATATATATATATATATATATATATATATATATATTTATAGAGATTGAGTTTTGCCATGTTGCCCAGGATGGTCTCGAACTCCTGGCCTCAAGCAATCCTCCCACCTCGGCCTCCCAAAATGCTGGGATTACAGGCATGAGCCACCGCGCCCAGCCAGAGTTGGGTTTTTATGTTCTCCCAAATGTTAGCGTTTTTAGGTGTCATAACTACATCAGTTAAGAACCAAACTGAGCCTTCCTAAGGGATGCCATTTTATTTACCACTAAATCCCAGAGATTCTCACGTAGTAGGCACATGACTATTGGCTTCAGATCAATAAAGCACATTTTACCTTTGCAAGAAATGCTCGTATTTCCTTCGGTATGCAAAGCCAGCCCGTCTCACCCGCAGGTGCTCCATCAGCCCCAGGTATTTGATCTGATGCCTTATAAGGAAGTCATCAAATTTATCTTCGGAGAAATAGAACAGAGAATGACAGGAAAGGATCCCATGGCTTCATTTCAACCAAGACAGATCACAGGCTGCAAGCTGAAGTTCAGTGGGCTGGGTCTGACCCCAGACTCATTTCGTGAGGTCTTAATTTTTTTTTTTTTTGAGATGGGGTTTCATTCTTTTTGCCCAGGCTGGACTGCAGTGGCACAATCTCGGCTCACTGCAACCTCTGCCTCCTGGGTTCAAGTGATTCTCCTGCCTCAGCCTCCCGAGTAGCGGGGATTACAGGTGCCCACCACCATGCCTGGCTAATTTTTGTATTTTTAGTAGAGACGGGGTTTCACCGTGTTGGCCAGGCTGGTCTTGAACTCTTGACCTTAGGTGATCCACCCGCCTCGGCCTCCCAAAATGCTGGGATTACAGGCATGAGCCACCATATGCCCAGCCCAATTGTGTTTTTTAAATGGGGGAATTTTATAGGAAATAATTAAACTTCTGGTTCCTCTGAAAAGTCCTGAGATCTGGCTATCCTGAGGCCAGAGTCCCACATGGCAATGGCTGGCAGGAGAGGAGTAGCGCTGCTGCCCATTTAGACAGAATGTGCCTTCTCCAGTTTGCCACAGTCCTCCCCACTGCCTATTGCCTTACAACCTGTCTGCTTCACTCATTTGCTTTTCCTGCCTAGCCTCTGTGAGCCTCTGATGGTCCATTACAGTTCATTATAATGGTTCCTAACAACTACATTATAGACCATGGCAAGAGCTTAGAAACTACCCGAGTCATAGATCATTTTCGAAGACTGTTCCTTGGCTGGAAAAGAGTGATGTTGACTCCCCTCACCTCTGACACCTGCCTGACTCAGCTGTGTTGCTCCTGAAACTGACCAAGCTCTGAGCAATGCTCACTCTGAACCACCAAAGGCATTCATTTACCTTCTATTATTATTATTTTTTGAGATAGCGTCTCACTCTGTCACCCATATTGGAGTGCAGTGGCACAGTCATGGCTCACTGCAGCCTTGAACTCCTGGGATCAATTGATCCTCCCACCTCAGCCTCCCAAGTAGATGGGACTACAGGCACGTGCCACCACACCCAGCTAGTTTTTGTATTTTTAGTAGAGACATGCCACCATGCCTGGCTAACTTTTGCATTTTTTGTAGAGACGGGGTTTTGCCATGTTGCCCAAGCTGGTCTCCAATTCCTGGGTTCAAGTGACCCGCCTGCCTCAACCTCCCAAAGGGCTGGGATTACAGGCATAAGCCTGTAACACCTGGCCAGCTTCTATTATTTAGAAAGGAAAATGATTCACATCCAGAGGACATCGAGCAAGCTTGTGGTGGTGTTTAGGATCCGAACCCACTGCCACCTTGCTTTGCCTCCCCAGCCTCCTTTCCCTGAGCCCAGTTCATAATGATCCACAACTCACTGGGTTCTTTCCTGTCATTGGGCTTGATGCAACGGATGTAGGAGGGCTCCTTAGAGATGAGGATTTCTAGAAGGCTGCTTAGACTGTTTTTAAACTGAGTCCCCACCTGCAGAGAGAGAGAGAGAGAGAGAGAGAGAGAGAGAGAGAGAATAAGCCAGAGAGATACTGCTGCTTCCAATGAATGCAAAAAGACTGGCCAGGGCTCAAGGTGTCTGCCCTATAGAGCTGCACTATTGACATATTGTCTTCCTAGTAGCCATCTGGCCCATTAAGAGGTGGCTTTGGATGTCCTGACCTGAGAAGGCCAAGCTTGGTCTGGTCATGTGGAAGCTGGACAAGCATCTGTCTAGGATGCCTCACTTGCTCAGCAAAGACATGGTGAGTGCCCAGCAGGAACCAGTTCTGCCCCTAGGCCTGTCATTCTTTTCCATCTTCCTTTGTGTTTCTTTGTTGACATGTGTCCTTCATGATGCTGGTATTATTATAACTTATTTGATGGTATTTTCTTATACCCTCTCCCACTAGATTGTAAGTCCCTTGAGGGCAGGGACCTCATCTGGCTTGTTATTGCTAAACCCCTATGCCTGGCACAGTGCCTGCAACATATACATAGTAGGTGCTGCTCAATGAATGTCTGCAAATGAACAAACTGGGACTAAACTTGGAACATGAATATCACATTCCAAGTTAATGTATATATCATAAGCCACGTTCCAAGTAATTTTTTAAGAGACAGGGTCTTGCTCTGTCACCTAGTCTGGAGTGCAGTGGCATAAATCATGGCTCATTGTAACTTCAAACTCCTGGGTTCAAGGATCCTCCTGCCTCAGCCTCCGAAAGTAGCTGGGACTATGGATGCACACCACTGCACCTGGCTAATTGATTTTTTCTTTCTTTCTTTTATGTTTTTAATGCATCCAAGTTTTGTCTGACTGATTTGTTTTTATTTTTATTTTTATTTTGTAGAGACAGGGTCTCATTATGTTACCCAGTCTAGTCTTGAACTCCTGGCCTCAAGCGATTCTCCCACCTGGGCCTCCCAAAGTGCTGGGATTACAGATGTGAGGCTCCCAAAGTGCTGGGATTACAGGTGTGAGATTACAGGTGCATATATTTAGTAGAATCTGTTAGAGAGTAATACTTCCAGAAAAGGGGAAGGTGGCTTAAAAAGCGCAGGTAGTTGGTGGTCATCTCACCCTCTGGTGAGATCCAATTTTGCATGGGTGTTTTTCCCACTCACTGTTGGGGGCCTCCTCCGGTTTTCTAACTCGGCCAGCAGGAAGCATTCCCTCAGGATAACGTTCTTGGACTTGCACAGCACCTGTAAGTGAAGAGAAATGAACACCACGTTCGCTGTTTCAGAAATCGCTACAGGGCCGTCAGGACGGCTCACAGAGTGTGCATGAAGCAACAGAGCCATCTGCTTCCTGAATGCTTGAAGACGTTCCTAATGTAAAGAAAGGGGAACAACACAGTCAAATATGGAAGGCCATGTTCACATTCTACATCCACTGCTTTCTCTGCTTGCTGAGGCCAGATGTTTTTTCTCAGACATTGTTCCTGGTTCAGTGCAGCTGCTTCAGAATAAACTGGCTCTTTAAGAAATGATCCCAGGCCAGGAATGGTGGGGCTCAGGCTTGTAATCCCAGTACCTGGGGAGGCCAAGGCAGGAAGATGGCTTGAGCCCAAGAGTTTGAGACCAGCATGGGCAACATGGCAAAACCTCATCGCTACAAAAAGTTAGCCAGGCATGGTGGTGTGCACCTATGGTCCTAGTTACTCAGGAGGCTGAGGTGGGAGGATCACTTTAGCTCACGAAGTCGAGGCTGCAGTGAACTCTGATTGCGCCACTGCACTCCAGCCTGAGTGACAGACTGAGACCCTGTCTCAAAAAGAAAAAAAAAGAATGATCTCCAAGATAATGGTGTTAAGTGAAAAAAGCAAGACACAGAACCACACATAGAGTGTGCTATTATTGTGCAAAGAGAAAGAAAAAGAAAAAAAGAGATACACATACATACATCCTGTGTGATCCCTGGAAGGACACACAATACAAAGGTGAGAGCAGTTGGCTCTCGGGAGAGAGACTTGCTGACATGGGACCCAGGGCACTAGCTTTTGGACTGTTTGACTTTCGCCCCTGTGCATGTATTTTTTAAATAATCTATATCACCAAAAGTCCTTAATTTTTAAAAATATTTAATTCTTTACCAGAAAAGTATTTTCCCTACATACGTAACACGGAATATTATTCCATCTTCAAAAGGATGATTCTGACATATTCCACAACACGAATAAACCTATGCTAAGTGAAATAAGTATTATGCTCACTATGCTAAGTGGAATAAGCGAAGTGAAATAAGCCAGTTGCAAAAAGAAACACACTGTCTGATTCCACTCATATAAGGTCCCTAGAGGAGTAAAGTTCATAGAGGTAGAAAGTAGACGGTATTTCCAGGGGCTGCTGGGAGGGGGAACAGAGTCGTTGTTTAGTGGAGACTGAGTTTCAGTTTTGCAAGATGGAAAGAGTTCAGGAGATTAACTGCACAACAATGTAAATCTACTCAACACTATTGAATTGTACACTTTAAAATGATTAAAATGTGGCTGAGTGTGGTCACTTACGCCTGTAATCCCAGCACACTGGGAGGCCAAGGCGGGTGGATCACCTGAGGCCAGGAGTTCAAGACCAGCCTGACCAACAAGGTGAAACACTGTCTCTACTAAAAATACAAAAAAAAAGTAGACTGGTGTGGTGGCATATGCCTGTAATCCCAGCTACTCGGGAGGCTGAGGAAGGAGAATTGCTTGAACCCCAGAGGCAGAGGTTGCAGTGAGTTGAGATCATGCCACTGCACTCCAGCCTGGGTGACAGAGTGAGACTCTGTCTCAAAAATAATAAATAAATAAGATGATTAAAATGCTAAATTTTATGTTATGTATGTTTACCACATCTCAAAAAAAAATTTTTTTTCTTTTTTTTTCAAGACAGGGTCTCACTCTGTCATCCAGGCTGGAGTGCAATGAATGGCATGGTCACAGCTCACTGCAACCCCCACCTCCTGGGCTCAAGCAATCCCCCCACCTCAGCCTCCCAAGTAGCTAGAACCACAGGGGTGTGCCACCACACCCAGCTAATTTTTTTTTTTTTTTTTTTTGGTAAGGATGGGGTTTCACCATGTTGTCCAGGCTGGGTTCAAGCTCCTGGGCTCAAGCAATCCGCCCACCTTGGACTTTCAAAGTGCTGGGATTACAGGTATGAGCCACTGTGCCTGGCCCCCCAGTTTTTTTAATTGAATTTTTTTTGTTGTTTAACCCATTGCAGTTCTAAACCTACAGTGATATGGAAGAGTAATCTGCAAATAGTACAGAAACAAATGAGAAGTGTTCCATCCTGAAGTCAAAAAGTTCAAGGAGCTTCAGCCCTGGTGGGTGAAGGGAGAGACTTGGAGACTTCTTTCGTATGTGATGTCCTCTCCGTGGACTGGTTTGTGAAGCTGATGACCATGACACCAGAGGGGAAGCCGTTAGAGAAACGCTGTCGCCCATTTGTTAACCAGACACGTCCACTCCCGTGTTCTCTCCACAGCTACTCCATGAGGCGGACAGCAGCAGCCCCACTTCGCTGATGGGAAACCTGCCACACGGTCCCCAGCAGGGAAGGGCTGGGCTGGGACTCAGACCCGGAGAGCGACTGTCTGGTGGATCCAAAGTTAGGAGTTGCTCGTCTACCCTGAGTCCAAAAAGGTTGAGACAAGCAGTCCCAGAAGTGGTAAAGAAAGTTTGGGAAGGCAGAAAAAACACTCCTGAGGTGACTGTTCACCTGCTCACTCCGAAAATGTTACCTTTAGGGTTAAGCTTTTTATAAACCAAGATAATAAAATCTAATTTTGCACAAAACAGTTAACTATTTTAATACAAAATAAGGGCCTTAAAAACTCAAGGTTTTAGGCATGGCGCAGTGGCTCATGCCTGCAATCCCAGCTTTGGGAGAGTGAGGTGGGAGGATCACTTGAGGCCAGGAGTTCGAGACCAGCCTAGGCATCAGAGTAAAATCCTGTCTCTACAGACAAAAAAATTAGTTGGGTGTGGTGGTGTGTGTCTGAAGGCCTAGCTACCCAGACTGAGGCAGGAGGATCACTCGAGCCCAGGAGGTTGAGGCTGCAGTGGGCAATGATGACGTCACTGCACTCCAGCCTGGGTGACAGAGCAAGACCTTGTCTCAAAAAACAACAGCAGCAGCAGCAGCAGCAACACTTCTCAGATTGATGAGATATATGGAAAGGCAAAGAGATTGGGAATTCCGTCGGCGGCCCTGGGGACTAATACCATCTCCAGCCCCCACCTCATGATGTGACCTTGTGCAAGCTGTGACCTGTCTGGGTCTCAGCTTCCTCGTCCTCAGATCATGTCACCCCAGTATATTCTCATAACACCAGAATGAAATCTCTACTTCCCCTGTGGACCTGCCTCTGCTAAGCTCTCAGCCCCCTCTCCTAACATTTCCCCTCGTCCAGACCACAGGACCTTTGCACATGCTGGTCTCTCTACCTGGAATAACTTCTGATCCTTCTATGGCCCAAATCATTCTCATTCAGGTTTTAGCTCAAAGTCACCTCCAAGGGGTGTTTTCTCTAATCACTTAAATTAAAAATGTCCCCTTCAGTCACAGTTCCTTGTTTATTCTCTTTATAGCACTTCTCACTAATGGATAACTTATTTGTGTATATATTTATTATCTGCTTCTCCAACTCCTGACTGTAAGCCCCATGAGAACAAGAACTCCATCTTGTTCACTGATGACCTCCAGAGCTGGTGCCCGGGGGGCATCATACACATTTGAATGGTTTGTTGAGTGAAGTGTCCACACAGATGATCTTGAATGTCTCTTCTGGCCATGACATGCTGGAGTTCTAAGACAATGCATGGGGAAAAAAAAAAAAAAAATCCAGAAGGCGAATTCTACCAAAATCACTATCATGGGTAATATTTCAAAATAATCAGAAACACATACAGTTAAGTGTCAGACTTACTTCTTTCAGATGTCTGTAAAGAAGATCATTGTTTTTTTCCAAGAATCCTGTAAAACATTGAATAAAAATTTTTTGAATCAATGTCTCTGCCTAAAAATACAATTCCATCCCAACTCATTGCAAAGGGAAATTCTGAACAAGAATTTCTTAGGATTAGCTCATAGTTTCTCAACCTTGGCACTATGGGTATTTGGGGCTGGGTCGTTCTTTGTGGCGGGGGCTGTCCCGTGCATTGTGGGATGTTGAGAAGCATCCCTGGCCTCTATTCACACTAGATCCCAGTAACACTCTCCCCAGTTGTGACAACCAAATATATTTCTAGATTATATGGTTTGGGTCTGTGCCCTTGCCCAAATCTCCAGTCAAATTGCAATCCCCAATGTTGGAAGAGGGGCCTGGTTGTGGGTGATTGGATCATGGGGGCAGATATCCCCCTCACTGTTCTCATGATAGTTCTCAGGAGATCTGGTTGTTTAAAAGTTTGTAGCACCTCCCCCTTCACTCTATTCCTCCTCCTCCGGGCATGTTAGACATGCCTGCTTCCCCTTCACCCTTCCACCATGATTGTAAGTTTCCTGAGGCCACCCCAGCCATGCTTCTTGCACAGCCTGATGAACTTTGAGTCAATTAAACCTCTTTTCTTTATAAATTACCCAATCTCAGGTAGTTCTTTATCGAAATGTGAGAATGGACTAATATGCTAGACATTGCCACATATCCCTGCAGGGGGTGGGTAACATGTCCCTCATTGAGAACCAGGTCCTCAGAACTGAACTCATGGCACAAATGCTATACTCAATCCTGATGAGCTGTCATATAAATATGCATAGTCTTTACACTAAGTATTGCACACTTGCCCTACTCCAATAGCAAAGAAACACACATACACTGAATATACAGAAACAGAGGGGACACTGAACCTCAAGGACAGCCAGCTGGGACTCTAAATAGATGAGAAAATTCCCTACGACTCAGAAAAAACAAACTCAAGCACCATGGCTGGTGGTACCCAACAGCATCTTCAGGCAAAGACAGACATGTCATTTCCAGGTTTAAAACTTGGCTTATCTGTCTACCTAAAACTTAATCAGTTAATAATTACATTAGAAAGTAAACGGCATTATAAACGCAAAACCAGATTTTTTTTTTTTTTTTAAGTTGGGGAGCAGCCAAGCATGGTGTCTCATGCCTGTAATCCCAGCACTTTGGAAGGCTGAGGTGGGAGGATCACTCAAGCCTAGGAGTTTGAGACTAGCCTGGGCAACATAGTGAGTTTGAGACTAGCCTGTCTCTACACAAATATTTTTAAAAACTTAGCTGTGTGTGGTGGCACATGCCTGTAGTCCCAGCTACTTGGGGAGCCGAGGTAGGAGGATTGCTTGAGCCCAGGAAGTCAAGACTGCAGTGAGCCACGATTGCGCACTATACTCCAGTCTAGGCAACAAAGAGAAACCCTGTTTCCAGAAAAATGATTCAATAAAAATTTAAAAAAGGCATGCACCAAAAGTGTTCAAGAAAAAAAAATGGTGGCATAGAAGCAAGCTGGCTTCACTCCCCCAACAAAAAACCAAAATCAAATACTATAGCATGAGATTACTACAACAAATATCCCAGAACTCAAATATGAGGATGACATAATTCCTGGTGCTACAGAGAAGTAGAAAAAATCAGAGCAGATGGTAAGAGAATCAGATTTCCATATTCACATGCCCCCGCACAGCACATCTGTCTAGCACTAAGCACATGGAAACCTCCCAACCAACAACACATGGAAAACCCCCCATCGACAACACATGGAAAACCCCGCACCGACAACACATGGGAAACCCCCCACCGACAACACATGGGAAACCCCCCACGGACAACACATGGGAACCCCCCACCGACAACACATGGGAAACCCCCCACCGACAACACATGGGAAACCCCCCACCGACAACACATGGGAAACCCCCCACCGAAAACACATGGCAAACTCCCCACCGACAACCCATGGGAAACTCCCGACCGACAACACATGGGAAACTCCCCACCGACAACACATGACAAACCCCCACCGAGAACACATGGCAAACTCCCCACCGACAACACATGGCAAACTCCCCACCGAGAACACATGGCAAACTCCCCACCGAGAACACATGGCAAACTCCCCACCGAGAACACATGGCAAACTCCCCACCGAGAACACATGGGAAGTTCCCCAGCAACAACACATGGAAAACTCCCCATCAAGAACACATGGGAAACTCCCGACCAACACCACATGGGAAACTACCCACCAAAAACACATGGGAAACTCCCCACCAACGACACATGGGAAACGACCCACCAAGAACACATGGGAAACTCCCCACCAAGGCCACATGGGAAACTCCCCACCAAGGCCACATGGGAAACTCCCCACCAAGGCCACATGGGAAAATCACTACCAAGGACACATGGGAAACTCCCCACCAACGACACATGGGAAACTCCCCAGCAACACCACATGGGAAACTCCCCAGCAAGACCACATGGGAAACTCCCCAGCAACACCACATGGGAAACTCCCCAGCAAGACCACATGGGAAACTCCCCAGCAACACCACTTGGGAAAGTCCCCACCAACACCACATGGGAAACTCCCCACCAACACCACATGGGAAACTCCCCACCAACACCACACGGGAAACCCCCACCAACCCCACATGGGAAAATCCCCAAAAACACCACTTGGGAAAATCGCCACCAACACCACATGGGAAACTCGCCACCAACACCACATTGGAAACTCCCCACCAACACCGCATGGGACACTCAACACCAACACCACAGGGGAAACTCCCCACCAACACCACATGGGAAACTCCCCACCAACACCACATGGGAAACTCCCCACGAAGAACACATGGGAAACTCCCGACGAAGAAGACATGGGAAGCTCCACAGCAACAACACATGGAAAACTCCCAAGAAACAACACATGGGAAACTCCCCACCAACAACACATCGGAAACTCCCCACCAAGACCACATGGGAAACTTCCCAGCAACACCACATGGGAAACCCCACAACAAGGACAAATGGAAACCTCCCCACCAAGGACAAACGGAAACCTCCCCACAAACACCAGATGGAAACTCGCCACTAACACCACATGGGAAACTCCTCACCAAAACCAAAGGGGAAACTCTCCACGAAGAACACGTGGGAAGCTCCCCACCAAGAACACATGGGAAGTTCCCCAGCAACAACACATGGAAAACTCCCCATCAAGAACACATGGGAAACTCCCCACCAACACCACATGGGAAACTCCCCACCAACACCACATGGGAAACTCCCCACCAACACCACATGGGAAACTCCCCACCAACACCACATGGGAAACTCCCCACCAACACCGCATGGGAAACCCCCACCAACACCGCATGGGAAACCCCCACTAACACCGCATGGGAAACTCCCCACCAACACCGCATGGGAAACTCCCCACCAACACCGCATGGGAAACTCCCCACCAACACCGCATGGGAAACTGCCCACCAACACCACATGGGAAACGCCGCATCAACACCACATCAGAAACTCCCCACCAACACCACATGGCAAACTCCCCACCAAGAACAAATGGCAAACTCCCCACCAAGAACACACGGCAAACTCCCCACCAAGAACACACGGCAAACTCCCCACCAAGAAAACATGGCAAACACCCCACCAAGAACACATGGCAAACTCCGCACCAAGAACACATGGCAAACTCCCCACCAAGAACACATGGCAAACTCCCCACCAAGAACATATGGCAAACTCCCCACCAACAACACATGGCAAACTCCCCACCAACAACACATGGCAAACTCCCCACCAACACCACATGGGAAACTCCCCACCAACACCACACGGGAAACTCCCCACCAACACCACATGGAAACTACCCACCAACATCACCTGGGAAATTCTCCACGAAGAAAACATGGGAAACGCCACACGAAGAACACATGGGAAGCTCCTCAGGAACAACACATGGAAAACTACCCATCAAGAACACAAGGGAAACTCCCCACCAACACCACATGGGAAACTCCCCACCAACACCACATGGGAAACTCCCCACCAACACCACATGGGAAACCCCCACCAACACCACACGGGAAACCCCCACCAACCCCACATGGGAAACTCCCCACCAACACCACATGGGAAACGCCCCACCAACACCATATGGGAAACTCCCCACCAACAACACATGGGAAACTCCCCACCAACAACACATGGGAAAACCCCACCAACAACACGTGGGAAACCCCCACCAACAACACGTGGGAAAGCCCCACCAACAACACATGGGAAACTCCCCAACAACAACACATGGGAAACTCTCCACCAACAACACATGGGAAAATCCCGACCAACACCACATGGGAAACTTCCCAGCAACACAACATGGGAAACCCCACAACAAGGACAAATGGAAACCTCCCCACCAAGGACAAACAGAAACCTCCACACCAACACCAGATGGAAACTCCCCACTAACACCACATGGGAAACTCCCCACCAACACCAAATGGGAAACTCTCCACGAAGAACACATGGGAAACTCCCCATCAAGAACACATGGGAAGTTCCCGAGCAACAACACATGGAAAACTCCCCATTAAGAACACATGGGAAACTCCCCACCAACACCACATGGGAAACTCCCCATCAACACCACATGGGAAACTCCCCATCAACACCACATGGGAAACTCCCCACCAACACCGCATGGGAAACTCCCCACCAACACCGCATGGGAAACCCCCACCAACACGGCATGGGAAACCGCCACTAAAACCGCATGGGAAACTCCCCACCAACACCACATTGGAAACTCCCCACCAACAACACATGGGAAACTCCCCAACAACACCACATGGAAAACACCCCACCAAGAACACATGGCATGCTCCCCACCAAGAACACATGGCAAACACCCCACCAAGAACACATGGTAAACTCCGCACCAAGAACACATGGCAAACTCCCAAGAACACATGGCAAACACCCCACCAAGAACACATGGCAAACTCCGCACCAAGAACACATGGCAAACTCCCCACCAAGAACACATGGCGAACTCCCCACCAAGAACACATGGCGAACTCCCCACCAAGAACACATGGCGAACTCCCCACCAACAACACATGGCGAACTCCCCACCAACAACACATGGCGAACTCCCCACCAACAACACATGGCGAACTCCCCACCAACAACACATGGCGCACTCCCCAACAACAACACATGGCGAACTCCCCACCAACACCACATGGGTAACTCCTCACCAACACCACATGGGAAATTCCCCACCAACACCACATGGGTAACTCCCCACCAACACCACATGGGTAACTCCCCACCAACACCACATGGGAAACTCCCCACCAACACCACATGGAAACTACCCACCAACATCACATGGGAAACTCCACACGAAGAACACATGGGAAACGCCCCACGAAGAACACATGGGAAGCTCTCCAGGAACAACACAAGGAAAACTACCCATCAAGAACACATGGGAAACTCCCCTCCAACACCACATGGGAAACTCCCCACCAACACCACATGGGAAACTCCCCACCAACACCACAGGGGAAACCCACACCAACACCACAGGGGGAACCCCCACCAACACCACATGGGAAAATCCCCACCAACACCACATGGGAAACTCCCCACCAACACCACATGGGAAATTCCCCACCAATAACACATGGGAAACTCCCCACCAACAACACATGGGAAACCCCCACCAACAACATGTGGGAAACCACCACCAACAACACATGGGAAACTCCCCAACAACAACACATGGGAAACTCCCCACCAACAACACATGGGAAACTCCCCACCAACAACACATGGGAAACTCCCCACAAACACCACATGGGAAACTTCCCAGCAACACAACATGGGAAACCCCACAACAAGGACAAATGGAAACCTCCCCACCAAGGACAAATGGAAACCTCCCCACAAACACCAGATGGAAACTCCCCACAAACACCACATGGGAAACTCCCCATCAACACCAAATGGGGAACTATCCACGAAGAACACATGGGAAGCTCCCCACCAAGAACACATGGGAAGTTCCCCAGCAACAACACATGCAAAACTCCCCATCAAGAACACATGGGAAACTCCCCAGCAACACCACATGGGAAACTCCCCACCAACACCACATGGGAAACTCACCACCAACACCGCATGGGAAACCCCCAACAACACCGCATGGGAAACCCCCACCAACACCGCATGGGAAACTCCCCAAAAACACCGCATTGGAAACTCCCCACCAACAACACATGGGAAACTCCCCACCAACACCACATGGGAAACTCCCCACCAACACCACATGGGAAACTCCCCACCAAGGACAAAAGGAAAACTCCTCACCAACACCACATGGAAACTTCCCACCAACACTACATGGGAAACTCCCCACCAACACCACATGGGAAACTCTCCACGAAGAACACATGGGAAGCTCCCCACCAAGAACACACGGGAAGCTCCCCAGCAACAACACATGGAAATCTCCCCATCAAGAACACATGGGAAACTCCCCACAAACACCACATGGGAAACTCCCCACCAACACCGCATGGGAAACTCCCCACCAACACCACATGGGAAACTCCCCACCAACACCGCATGGGAAACTCTCCACCAACACCACATGGGAAACTCCCCACCAACACGACATGGGAAACTCCCCACCAACACCACAGGGGAAACTCCATACCAACAAAACATGGTAAACCCCCACAAACACCACATGGGAAACCCCCACCAACACCACATGGGGAACTCCCCACCAACACCACATGGGAAACTCCCTGCCAAGGACACATGGGAAACTCCTCACCAAGGACACATGGGAAACTCCCCACCAAGGACACATGGAAACCTCCCCACGAAGGACACATGGGAAACTCCCCACCAAGGACACATGGGAAACTCCCCACCAACACCACATGGGAAACTCCCCATCAACACCACATGGGAAACTCCCCATCAACACCACATGGGAAACTCCCCACCAACACCGCATGGGAAACTCCCCACCAACACCGCATGGGAAACCCCCACCAACACGGCATGGGAAACCGCCACTAAAACCGCATGGGAAACTCCCCACCAACACCACATTGGAAACTCCCCACCAACAACACATGGGAAACTCCCCAACAACACCACATGGAAAACTCCCCACCAAGAACACATGGCATGCTCCCCACCAAGAACACATGGCAAACACCCCACCAAGAACACATGGTAAACTCCGCACCAAGAACACATGGCAAACTCCCAAGAACACATGGCAAACACCCCACCAAGAACACATGGCAAACTCCGCACCAAGAACACATGGCAAACTCCCCACCAAGAACACATGGCGAACTCCCCACCAAGAACACATGGCGAACTCCCCACCAAGAACACATGGCGAACTCCCCACCAACAACACATGGCGAACTCCCCACCAACAACACATGGCGAACTCCCCACCAACAACACATGGCGAACTCCCCACCAACAACACATGGCGAACTCCCCACCAACAACACATGGGAAACTCCCCACCAACACCACATGGGTAACTCCCCACCAACACCACAAGGGAAACTCCCCACCAACACCACATGGGAAACTCCCCACCAACACCACATGGAAACTCCCCACCAACATCACATGGGAAACTCCCCACGAAGAACACATGGGAAACGCCCCACGAAGAACACATGGGAAGCTCCCCAGGAACAACACAAGGAAAACTACCCATCAAGAACACATGGGAAACTCCCCTCCAACACCACATGGGAAACTCCCCACCAACACCACATGGGAAACTCCCCACCAACACCACAGGGGAAACCCCCACCAACACCACAGGGGGAACCCCCACCAACACCACATGGGAAACTCCCCACCAACACCACATGGGAAACTCACCACCAACACCGCATGGGAAATACCCACCAACACCGCATGGGAAACTCCCCAAAAACACCGCATTGGAAACTCCCCACCAACAACACATGGGAAACTCCCCACCAACAACACATGGGAAACCCCCACCAACAACATGTGGGAAACCACCACCACCAACACATGGGAAACTCCCCAACAACAACACATGGGAAACTCCCCACCAACAACACATGGGAAACTCCCCACCAACAACACATGGGAAACTCCCCACAAACACCACATGGGAAACTTCCCAGCAACACAACATGGGAAACCCCACAACAAGGACAAATGGAAACCTCCCCACCAAGGACAAATGGAAACCTCCCCACAAACACCAGATGGAAACTCCCCACAAACACCACATGGGAAACTCCCCATCAACACCAAATGGGGAACTATCCACGAAGAACACATGGGAAGCTCCCCACCAAGAACACATGGGAAGTTCCCCAGCAACAACACATGCAAAACTCCCCATCAAGAACACAAGGGAAACTCCCCAGCAACACCACATGGGAAACTCCCCACCAACACCACATGGGAAACTCACCACCAACACCGCATGGGAAATCCCCACCAACACCGCATGGGAAACTCCCCAAAAACACCGCATTGGAAACTCCCCACCAACAACACATGGGAAACTCCCCACCAACACCACATGGGAAACTCCCCACCAACACCACATGGGAAACTCCCCACCAAGGACAAAAGGAAAACTCCTCACCAACACCACATGGAAACTTCCCACCAACACTACATGGGAAACTCCCCACCAACACCACATGGGAAACTCTCCACGAAGAACACATGGGAAGCTCCCCACCAAGAACACACGGGAAGCTCCCCAGCAACAACACATGGAAATCTCCCCATCAAGAACACATGGGAAACTCCCCACAAACACCACATGGGAAACTCCCCACCAACACCGCATGGGAAACTCCCCACCAACACCACATGGGAAACTCCCCACCAACACCGCATGGGAAACTCCCCACCAACACCACATGGGAAACTCCCCACCAACACGACATGGGAAACTCCCCACCAACACCACAGGGGAAACTCCATACCAACAAAACATGGTAAACCCCCACAAACACCACATGGGAAACCCCCACCAACACCACATGGGGAACTCCCAACCAACACCACATGGGAAACTCCCTGCCAAGGACACATGGGAAACTCCTCACCAAGGACACATGGGAAACTCCCCACCAAGGACACATGGAAATCTCCCCACGAAGGACACATGGGAAACTCCCCACCAAGGACACATGGGAAACTCCCCACCAACACCACATGGGAAACTCCCCACCAACACCACATGGCAAACTCCCCACCAAGGACACAAGGCAAACTCCCCACCAAGGACACACGGCACACTCCCCACCAAGGACACACGGCACACTCCCCACCAAGGACACACGGCACACTCCCCACCACGGACACATGGAAACGTCCCCACCAAGGACACATGGAAACGTCCCCACCAAGGATACATGGAAACCTCCCCACCAAGGACACATGGAAACCTTCCCACAAATGACACATGGAAACCTACCCACCAAGGACACATGGAAACATTCCCACCAAGGACACATGGAAACATTCCCACCAAGGACACATGGCAAACTCCCCACCAAGGACACATGGCAACCTCCCCACCAAGGGCACATGGGAAACTCCCCACCAAGGGCACATGGCACACTCCCCACCAAGGGCACATGGCACACTCCCCACCAAGGGCACATGGCACACTCCCCACGAAGGACACATGGCACACTCCCCACGAAGGACACATGGCACACTCCCCACGAAGGACACATGGCACACTCCCCACGAAGGACATATGGCACACTCCCCAACAAGGACACATGGCAAACTCCCCACCAAGGACACATGGAAACCTCCCCACCAAGGACACATGGCAACCTCCCCACCAAGGACACATGGCAACCTCCCCACCAAGGACACATGTCATCCTCGCCACCAAGGACACATGGCACAGTCCCCACCAAGGACACATGGCACACTCCCCACCAAGGACACGTGGCACACTCCCCACCAAGGACACGTGGCACACTCCCCACCAAGGACACGTGGCACACTCCCCGCCAAGGACACGTGGCACACTCCCCGCCAAGGACACATGGCACACTCCCCGCCAAGGACACATGGAAATCTCCCCACCAAGGACACATGGAAACCTCCCCACCAAGGACACATGGAAACCACCCCACCAAGGACACATGGAAACCACCCCACCAAGGACACATGGAAACCTACCCAGCTGGGACACATGGGAAGGTCCCCAGCAAGGACACATGGGAAGGTCCCCAGCAAGGACACAGGGGAAACTTCACAGCAAGGACACCGGGGAAGCTCCCCAGCAAGGACACCGGGGAAGCTCCCCAGCAAGGACACCGGGGAAGCTCCCCAGCAAGGACACAGGGGAAGCTCCCCAGCAAGGACACAGGGGAAGCTCCCCAGGAACACCACATGGGAAACTCCCCAGCAACACCAGATGGGAAACTCCCCAGCAACAACACATGGGAAACTCCCCAGAAACACCACATGGGAAACTCTCCAGCAACACCACATGGGAAAATCCCCAGCAACACCACATGGGAAACTCCCCAGCAACACGACATGGGAAACTCCCCAGCAACACCACATGGGAAACTCCCCAGCAACACCACATGGGAAACTCCCCAGCAACACCACATGGGAAACTCCCCAGCAACACCACATGGGAAACTCCCCACGAAGACCACATGGGAAACTCCCCACCAACGACACATGGGAAACTCCCCAACAACGACACATGGGAAACTCCCCACCAACGACACAGAGAAACCTCCCCACCAACCACAAAGGGAAACCTCCCCACCAAGGACACAGGGAAACCTCCCCACCAAGGACACATGGAAACCGCCCCACCAAGGACACATGGCAAGCTCCCCACCAAGGACACATGGCAAGCTCCCCACCAAGGACACATGGCATGCTCCCCACCAAGGACACATGGCAAGCTCCCCACCAAGGACACATGGCATGCTCCCCACCAAGGACACATGGCAAGCTCCCCACCAAGGACACATGGCAACCTCCCCACCAAGGACACATGGCAAACTCCCCACCAAGGACACATGGCAAACTCCCCACCAACACCACATGGGAAACCCCCACTAACACCGCATGGGAAACTCCCCACCAACACCACATGGGAAACTCCCCACCAACACCGCATGGGAAACTCCCCACCAACAACACATGGGAAACTCCCCACCAACAACACATGGGAAAACCCCACCAACAACACGTGGGAAACCCCCACCAACAACACATGGGAAACTCCCCAACAACAACACATGGGAAACTCCCCACCAACAACACATGGGAAACTCCCCACCAACAACACATGGGAAAATCCCGACCAACACCAAATGGGAAACTTCCCAGCAACACAACATGGGAAACCCCACAACAAGGACAAATGGAAACCTCCGCACCAAGGACAAACAGAAACCTCCACACCAACACCAGATGGAAACTCCCCACTAACACCACATGGGAAACTCCCCACCAACACCAAATGGGAAACTCTCCACGAACAACACATGGGAAATTCCCGACCAAGAACACATGGGAAGTTCCCGAGCAACAACACATGGAAAACTCCCCATCAAGAACACATGGGAAACTCCCCACCAACACCACATGGGAAACTCCCCACCAACACCGCATGGGAAACCCCCACCAACACCGCATGGGAAACCCCCACTAAATCCGCATGGGAAACTCCCCACCAACACCACATGGGAAACTTCCCACCAACAACTCATGGGAAACTCCCCACCAACACCACATGGGAAACTCCCCACCAACACCACATGGGAAACTGCCCACCAACACCACTTGGGAAACTCCCCACCAACAACACATGGGAAACTCCCCACCAACACCACATGGGAAACTCCCCACCAACACCACATGGAAAACTCCCCACCAAGAACACATGGCATGCTCCCCACCAAGAACACATGGCAAACACCCCACCAAGAACACATGGCAAACTCCCCACCAAGAACACATGGCAAACTCCCCACCAAGAACACATGGCAAACTCCCCACCAACAACACATGGCGAACTCCCCATCAACAACACATGGGAAACTCCCCACCAACACCACATGGGAAACTCCCCACCAACACCACATGGGAAATTCCCCACCAACACCACATGGGAAACTCCCCACCAACACCACATGGAAACTACCCACCAACATCACATGGGAAACTCCCCACGAAGAACACATGGGAAACGCCCCACGAAGAACACATGGGAAGCTCCCCAGGAACAACACAAGGAAAACTACCCATCAAGAACACATGGGAAACTCCCCTCCAACACCACATGGGAAACTCCCCACCAACACCACATGGGAAACTCCCCACCAACACCACATGGGAAACCCCCACCAACACCACAGTGGGAACCCCCACCAAAACCACATGGGAAACCCCCACCAACACCACAGGGGGAACCCCACCAACACCACATGGGAAAATCCCCACCAACACCACATGGGAAACTCCCCACCAACACCACATGGGAAATTCCCCACCAATAACACATGGGAAACTCCCCACCAACAACACATGGGAAACCCCCACCAACAACACGTGGGAAACCACCACCAACAACACATGGGAAACTCCCCAACAACAACACATGGGAAACTCCCCACCAACAACACATGGGAAACTCCCCACAAACACCACATGGGAAACTTCCCAGCAACACAACATGGGAAATCCCACAACAAGGACAAATGGAAACCTCCCCACCAAGGACAAATGGAAACCTCCCCAAAAACACCAGATGGAAACTCCCCACAAACACCACATGGGAAACTCCCCACCAACACCAAATGGGGAACTCTCCACGAAGAACACATGGGAAGCTCCCCACCAAGAACACATGGGAAGTTCCCCAGCAACAACACATGCAAGACTCCCCATCAAGAACACATGGGAAACTCCCCACCAACACCACATGGGAAACTCCCCACCAACACCGCATGGGAAACCCCCACCAACACCGCATGGGAAACCCCCAACAACACCGCATGGGAAACCCCCACCAACACCGCATGGGAAACTCCCCAAAAAACACCGCATTGGAAACTCCTCACCAACAACACATGGGAAACTCCCCACCAACACCACATGGGAAACTCCCCACCAACACCACATGGGAAACTGCCCACCAACAGAATATGGGAAACTCCCCACCAACACCACATGGGAAACTCCCCACCAAGGACAAAAGGAAAACTCCTCACCAACACCACATGGGAAACTCTCCACGAAGAACACATGGGAAGCTCCCCACCAAGAACACACGGGAAGCTCCCCAGCAACAACACATGGAAATCTCCCCATCAAGAACACATGGGAAATTCCCCACCAACACCACACGGGAAACTCCCCACCAACACCACATGGGAAACTCCCCACCAACACCACATGGGAAACTCCCCACCAACACGACATGGGAAACTCCCCACCAACACCACAGGGGAAACTCCATACCAACAAAACATGGTAAACCCCCACAAACACCACATGGGAAACCCCCACCAACACCACATGGGGAACTCCCCACCAACACCACATGGGAAACTCCCTGCCAAGGACACATGGGAAACTCCCCACCAAGGACACATGGGAAACTCCCCACCAAGGACACATGGAAACCTCCCACGAAGGACACATGGGAAACTCCCCACCAAGGACACATGGGAAACTCCCCACCAACACCACATGGGAAACTCCCCACCAACACCACATGGGAAACTCCTCACCAACATCACACGAGAAACTCCCAAGAAACACCACACGGGAAACTCCCCACAAACACCACACGGGAAACTCCGAACCAACGACCCACGGGAAACTCCCCAGCAACGACCCACGGGAAACTCTCCACCAACGACGCACGAGAAACTCCCCACCAACGACAGATGGGAAACTCCCCACCAACGACACATGGCAAACTCCCCACCAAGGACACATGGCAAACTCCCCATCAAAGGCACATGGCAAACTCCCCAAAAGGACACATGGCAAACTCCCCACCAAGGACACATGGCAAACTCCCCACCAAGGACACATGGCAAACTCCGCACCAAGGAAAAATGGCAAAATCCCCACCAAGGACACATGGCAAACTCCCCACCAAGGACAGATGGCAAACTCCCCACCAAGGACAGATGGCAAACTTCCCACCAAGGACAGATGGCAAACTCCCCACCAAGGACACAAAGCAAACTCCCCACCAAGGACACACGGCACACTCCCCACCAAGGACACACGGCACACTCCCCACCAAGGACACACGGCAAACTCCCCACCACGGACACACGGCACACTCCCCACCACGGACACATGGAAACGTCCCCAC
Organism: Pongo abelii; assembly: GCF_028885655.2. Classification (NCBI taxonomy): domain Eukaryota; kingdom Metazoa; phylum Chordata; class Mammalia; order Primates; family Hominidae; genus Pongo; species Pongo abelii. Next base: position 108,194,193 of record NC_071995.2, on the reverse strand, counting down.
CAAGGACACATGGAAACATCCCCACCAAGGACACATGGAAATGTCCCCAAGAAGGACACATGGAAACCTCCCCACCAAGGACACGTGGAAACCTCCACACCAAGGACACGTGGAAACCTCCCCACCAAGGAGACATGGAAACCTCCCTACCAACGATACGTGGAAACCTCTCCACGAAGGACACATGGCAAACTCCCCACGAAGGACACACGGCAAACTCCCCACCAAGGGCACATGGCAAAGTCCCCACCAAGGGCACATGGCAAAGTCTCCAAAAACGACACATGGCAAACTCCCCGCCAAGGACACATGGGAAACTCCCCGCCAAGGACACATGGGAAACTCCTCACAAGGACACATGGGAAACTCCCCGCCAAGGACACATGGGAAACTCCCCGCCAAGGACACATGGGAATCTCCCCGGCAAGGACACATGGAAACCTCCCCGCCAAGGACACATGGAAACCACCCCGCCAAGGACACATGGAAACCTCCCCAGGAAGGACACATGGAAACCTAGCCAGCAAGGACACAGGGAAAGCTCCCCAGCAAGGACACAGGGGAAGCTCCGCGGAAAGGACACAGGGGAAGCTCCCCAGCAAGGACACAGGGGAAGCTCCCCGGCAAGAACACAGGGGAAGCTCCCCGGGAAGAATTCAAGGAAAGCTCCCCAGGAACACCACATGGGAAACTCCCCAGGAACAGCACATGGGAATCTCCCCAGCAACACCACATGGGAAACTCCCCAGCAACACCACATGGGAAACTCCCCAGCAACACCACATGGGAAACTCCCCACCGACGACACGTGGGAAACTCCCCACCGACGACACGTGGGAAACTCCCCACCGACGACACGTGGCACACCGCCCACCGACGACACGTGGCACACCCCCCACCGACGACGCGTGGCACACCCCCCACCGACGGCGCGTGGCACACCCCCCACCGAGGGCGCGTGGCACACCCCCCACCGAGGGCGCGTGGCACACCCCCCACCGAGGGCGCGTGGCACACCCCCACCGAGGGCGCGTGGCACACCCCCCACCGAGGGCGCGTGGCACACCCCCCACCGAGGGCGCGTGGCACACCCCCCACCGAGGGCGCGTGGCACACCCCCCACCGAGGGCGCGTGGCACACCCCCCCCGGAGGGCGCGTGGCACACCCCCCCCGGAGGGCGCGTGGCACACCCCCCCCGGAGGGCGCGTGGCACACCCCCCACGGAGGGCGCGTGGCACACTCCCCACCGAGGACGAGTGGCAACCTCCCCACCGAGGACACGTGGCAACCTCCCCACCGAGGACACATGGCACAGTCCCAACGAAGGACACATGGCACACTCCCCACCAAGGACCCGTGGCACACTCCCCACCAAGGACCCGTGGCACACTCCCCACCAAGGACCCGTGGCAAACTCCCCAGCAAGGACCCGTGGCAAACTCCCCACCAAGGAAACGTGGCACACTCCACACCAAGGACACGTGGCACACTCCCAACCAAGGACACGTGGCACACTCCCCTCCAAGGACACGTGGCACACTCACCGCCAAGGACACATGGAAACCTCCCCGCCAAGGACACATGGAAACCTCCCCACCAAGGACACATGGAAACCACCCCACCAAGGACACATGGAAACCTACCGAGCTGGGACACATGGGAAGGTCCCCAGCAAGGACACATGGGAAGGTCACCAGAAGGACACAGGGGAAGCTTCACAGCAAGGACACAGGGGAACCTCCCCAGCAAGGACACAGGGGAAGCTCCCCAGCAAGGACACAGGGGAAGCTTCCCAGCAAGGACACAGGGGAAGCTCCCCAGCAAGAATTCAAGGAAAGCTCCCTAGGAACACCACGTGGGAAACTCCCCAGCAACACCACATGGGAAACTCCCCAGCAACACCACATGGGAAACTCCCCAGCAACACCACATGGGAAACACCCCAGCAACACCACATGGGAAACTCCCCAGCAACACCACATGGGAAACTCCCCAGCAACACCACATGGGAAACTCCCTACCAACACCACATGGGAAACTCCCCACCAACACCACATGGGAAACTCCCCACCAACACCACATGGGAAACTCCCCACCAACGACACATGGGAAACTCCCCACCAACCACACATGAGAAACTCCCCACCAACGACACATGGCAAACTCCCCACCAACGCCACAAGGCAGCCTCCCCACCAACGCCACATGGCAGCCTCCCCACGAAGGACACATGGCAAACTTCCCACGAAGGAAACATGGCAAGCTCCCCAGCAAGGACACATGGCACGCTCCCCACCAAGGACACATGGCAGAATCCCCACCAAGGACACGTGGCACGCACCTCACCAAGGGCACGTGGCACGCTCCCCACCAAGGACACGTGGCACACTCCCCGCCAAGGACACGTGGCACAGTCCCCACCAAGGACTCGTGGCACACTCCACACCAAGGACACGTGGCACACTCCGCACCAAGGGCACGTGGCACACTCCCCACCAAGGGCACATGGCAAACGCCCCACGAAGGACACGTGGCACAGTCCACACGAAGGACACGTGGCACACTCCCCACGAAGGACACGTGGCACACTCCCCACGAAGGACACGTGGCACACTCCCCACCAAGGACACGTGGCACACTCCCCATCAAGGACCCATGGCAAATTTCCCACCAAGGACACATGGAAACCTCCCCATCGAGGACACAGGGCACAGTCCCCACCAAGGACACATGGCACACTCCCCACCAAGGACACATGGAACACTCCCCTCCAAGGACACATGGCACACTCCCCAACAAGGACATATGTCACAATCCCCACCAAGGACACATTTCACACTCCCCACCAAGGACACATGTGACACTCCCCTCCAAGGGCACATGGCACACTCCCCAACAAGGACATATGTCACAATCCCCACCAAAGACACATTTCACACTCCCCACCAAGGACACATGTGACACTCCCCACCAAGGACAGATGGAAACGTCCCCACCAAGGACACATGGATACCTCCCCACCAAGGACACATGGATACCTCCCCACCAAGGACAGATGGAAACCTCCTAACCAAGGACACATGGAAAACTCGCGACCAAGGACACATGGCAAATTCGCCACCAAGGACACATGGCAAACTCCCAACCAAGGACGCATGGCATACTCCCCAACAAGGACGCATGGCAAACTCCCCACCAAGGACGCATGGCAAACTCCCCACCAAGGGCGCATGGCAAACTCCCCACGAAGGGCGCATGGTAAACTCACCACAAAGGGCGCATGGCAAACTCCCCACCAAGGGCGCATGGCACAATCCCCACCAAGGACACACGGAAACTCCCCACCAAGGATGCATGGGAAACTCCCCACCAAGGACACATGGCCAACTCCCCACCAAGGAAACGTGGCAAACTCCCCACCAAGGACACATGGCACACTCCCCACCAAGGACACATGTCACATTCCCCACCAAGGACACATGGAAACGTCCCCACCAAGGACACATGGAAACGTCCCCACCCAGTACACATGGAAACGTCCCCACCATGGACACATGGAAAGGTCCCCACCAAGGACACATGGAAACGATCCCACCAAGGACACATGGAAACGATCCCCACCAAGGACACATGGCACACTCCCCACCAAGGACACATGGCACACTCCCCACCAAGGACACATGTCACACTCCACGGCAAGGACACATGGGTAAACTCCCCACGAAAGACACATGAGAAACTCACAACCAAGGACACATGGCAAACTTCCCACCAAGGACACATGGAAACCTCCCCACCAAGGACACATGGAAACCTCGCCACCAAGGACACATGGAAACCTCCCCACCAAGGACACATGGAAACCACCCCACCAAGGACACATGGGAAGGTCCCCAGCAAGGAAACATGGGAAGGTGCCCAGCAAGGACACATGGGAAGCTCCCCAGCAAGGACACAGGGGAAGCTCCCGAGCAAGGACACAGGGGAAGCTCCCCAGCAAGGAAACAGGGGAAGCTCCTCAGCAAGGACACAGGGGAAGCTCCACAGCAAGAATTCAAGGAAAGTTCCCCAGGATCACCACATGGGAAACTCCCCAGCAACAGCACATGGGAAACTCCCCAGCAACACCACAAGGGAAACTCTCCAGCAACACCACATGGGAAACTCCCCAGCAGCACCACATGGGAAACTCCGCACCAACACCCCATGGGAAAATCCGCACCAACACCCCATGGGAAACTCCCCACCAACACCCCATGGGAAACTCCCCACCAACACCCCATGGGAAACTCCCCACAAAAACCACATGGGAAACTCCCCACCAACACCACATGGGAAACTCCCCACCAACACCACATGGGAAACTCCCCACCACAACACCACATGGGAAACTCCCCACCAACACCACATGGGAAACTCCCCACCAACACCACATGGGAAACTCCCCACCACAACACCACATGGGAAACTCCCTACCAACACCACATGGGAAACTCCCCACCAACACCACATGGGAAACTCCCCACCAACACCACATGGGAAACTCCCCACGAACACCACATGGGAAACTCCCCACCAACACCACATGGGAAACTCCCCACCAACGACACATGGGAAACTCCCCACCAACGACACATCGGAAACTCCCCACCAAGGACGCATGGCAAACTCCCCACCAAGGACGCATGGCAAACTCCCCACGAAGGACGCATGGCAAACTCCCCACGAAGGACGCATGGCAAATACCCCACGAAGGACGCATGGCAAGCACCCGAGCAAGGACACATGGCAAGCTCCCGATCAAGGACACATGGCATGCTCCCCACCAAGGACACATGGCAAGCTCCCCACCAAGGACACATGGCATGCTCCCCACCAAGGACACATGGCAAACTCCCCACCAAGGACACATGGCAGACTCCCGACCAAGGGCACATGGCAGACTCCCCACCAAGTGCACATGGCACACTCCCCACCAAGGGCACATGGCAGCGTACCCACCAAGCGCACATGGCACAGTACCCACCAAGGACACATGGCACACTCCCCACGAAAGACACATGGCACACTCCCCACGAAGGACACATGGCACACTCCCCACGAAGGACAAATGGCACACTCCCCACGAAGGACACATGGCACACTCCCCACGAAGGACACATGGCAAAATCCCCATGAAGGACACATAAACACCTCCCCACGAAGGACACATGAAAACCTCCCCACCAAGGACACATGGAAACCTCCCCACCAAGGACACTTGGAAATCTCCTCACCAAGGACACATGGCAAACTTGCCACCAAGGTCACATGGCACACTCCCCACCAAGGACACATGGCACACTCCCCACCAAGGACACATGACACACTCCCCACCAAGGACACATGTCACAGACCCCACGAAAGACACATGTCACACTCCCCGCCAAGGACACATGGAAACCTCCCCGCCAAGGACACATAGATACCTCCTCGCCAAGGACACACGGCAAACTCGCCACCAAGGACACACGGCAAACTCGCCACCAAGGACACAAGGCACACTCCCCATGAAGGACACATGGCATACTCCCCACCAAGGACGCATAGCAAACTGCCCACCAAGGACACATGGCAAACTCCCCACCAAGGGCACATGGCAAACTCCCCCCCAAGGGCACATGGCAAACTCCCCAAAAAGGACACATGACACACTCCCCACCAAGGACACATGGAAACTCCCCACAAAAGACACATGGCAAACTCCCCACCGAGGACACATGGAAACGTCCCCACCAAGGCCACATGGAAACCTCCTCACCAAGGCCACATGGCACACTCCCCACCAAGGACACATGGCACACTCCCCACCAAGGACACATGGCACACTCCCCACCAAGGACACATGGCACACTCCCCACTAAGGACACTTGGCACACTGCCCACCAAGGACCCATGGCACACTCCCCACCAAGGACCCATGGCAAACTCCCCACGAAGGACACTTGGCAAACTCCCCACGAAGGACACATGGCAAACTCCCCACGAAAGACACATGGCACACTCCCCACCAAGGACACATGGAACACTCCCCACGAAGGACACATGGCACACTCCGCAACAAGGGCACATGACACACTCCCCACGAAGGACACATGGCACACTCCCCACCAAGGACACATGGCACACTCTCCACGAAGGACACATGGCACACTCCCCACGAAGGACACATGGCACACTCCCCACGAAGGACACATGGCACACTCCCCACCAAGGACACATGGCAAACTCCCCACCAAGGACACATGGCAAACTCCCCACCAAGGACACATGGAAACCTCCCCACCAAGGACACATGGAAACCTCCCCACCAAGGACACATGGAAACGTCTCCACCAAGGACACATGGCACACTCGCCACCGAGGACACATGGCACACTCCCCACCAAGGACACATGGCACACTCCCCTCCAAGGACTTGTGTCACACTCCCCAAGGACACGTGTCACACTCCCCACCAAGGACACGTGTCACACTCCCCACCAAGGAAACATGTCACACTCCCCACCAAGGACACATGGAAACGTCCCCACCAAGGGCACATGGCACACTCCTCACCAAGGGCACATGGCACACTCCCCACCAAGCACCCATGGCACACTCCCCACCAAGGACCCATGGCACACTCCCCACGAAGGACACATGGCACACTCCCCACCAAGGACACATGGCACACTCCCCACCAAGGACACATGGCACACTCCCCAGCAAGGACACATGGCACACTCCCCGACAAGGACACATGGCACACTCCACGCCAAGGACACATGGGCAAACTCCCCACGGAACACACATGAGAAACTCCTCACCAAGGACACATGGCAAACTCCCCACCAAGGACACATGGAAACCTACCCACCGAGGACACATGGAAACCTCCCCACCAAGGACACATGGAAACCTACCCAGCAAGGACACATGGGAAGGTCCCCATCAAGGACACATGGGAAGCTCCCCAGCAAGGATACAGGGGAAGTTCCGCAGCAAGAACACAGGGGAAGCTCCCCAGCAAGAACTCAAGGAAAGCTCCCCAGCAAGAACTCAAGGAAAGCTCCCAGGAACACCACATTGGAAAATCCCCAGCAACACCACATGGGAAACTCCCCAGCAACACCACATGGGAAACACCCCAGCAGCACCACAGGGGAAAGTCCCCGTCAAGGACACATGGGAAACTCCCCGACAAGGACACATGGGAAACTCCCCGCCAAGGACACATGGGAAACTCCCCACCAAGGACACATGGAAACCTCCCCAAAAAGGACAAATGGAAACCTCCCCAAAAAGGACAAATGGAAACCTCCCCACAAAGGACACATGGAAACGTCCCCACCAAGGACACATGGAAACGTCCCCACCAAGGACACATGGAAACCTCCCCACCAAGGACACATGGCACAGTCCCCACCAAGGACACATGGCACACTCCCCACCAAGGACACATGGCACACTCCCCACCAAGGAAACATGGCACACTCCCTACCAAGGACACATGGCACACTCCCCACCAAGGACACATTGCACACTCTCCACCAAGGACACATGGCACACGCCCCGCCAAGGACACATGGCACACTGCACGCCAAGGACACCTGGGCAAACTCCCCATGAAAGACACATGAGAAACTACCCGCCAAGGACACATGGCAAACTACCCGCCAAGGACACATGGCAAACTCCTCACCAAGGACACATGGAAACCTCCCCACCAAGGACACATGGAAACCTCCCCACCAAGGACAGATGGAAACCTCCACACTAAGGACACATGGAAACCACCCCACCAAAGACGCATGGAAACCTACCCAGCAAGGACACATGGGAAGGTACCCAGCAAGGACACATGGGAAGGTCCCCAGGAAGGACACATGGGAAGCTCCCCAGCAAGGACACCGGGGATGCTCCCCAGCAAGGACACAGGGGAAGCTCCCCAGCAAGGACACAGGGGAAGCTCCCCAGCAAGAACAAAGGGGAAGCTCCGCAGCAAGAACTCAAGGAAAGCTCCCCAGCAAGAACTCAAGGAAAGCTCCCCAGGAACACCACATGGGAAACTCCCCAGCAACACCACATGGGAAACTCGCCAGCAACACCACATGGGAAAGTCCCCGTGAAGGACACATGGGACACTCCCCGCCAAGGACACATGGGAAACTCCCCACCAAGGACACATGGGAAACTCCCCGCCAACGAGACATGGCAAATTCCCCACCAAGGGCACATGGCAAACTCCCCACCAAGGGCACATGGCAAACTCCCCAAAAAGGACACATGGCAAACTCCCCACAAAGGACACATGGCAACTCCCCACCAAGGACACATGGCAAACTCCCCACCAAGGACACATGGCACAGTCCCCACTAAGCACACATGGCACAGTCCCCACGAAGGACACATGGCACAGTCCCCACCAAGAACACATGGCACACTCCCCACCAAGGACACATGGCACACTCCCCACCAAGGACACATGGCAAACTTCCCAAGAAGGACACATGGAAACGTCCCCACCAAGGACACATGGAAACGTCCCCAACAAGGACACATGGCACACTCCCCACGAAGGACGCATGGCACACTCCCCACCAAGGACACATGGCACACTCCCCGCCAAGGACACATGGCACACTCCACGGCAAGGACACATGGGTAAACTCCCCACGAAAGACACATGAGAAACTGAAAACCAAGGACACATGGCAAACTCCCCACCAAGGACACATGGAAACCTCCCAACCAAGGACACATGGAAACCTCCCCACCAAGGACAAATGGAAACCTCCCCACCAAGGACACATGGAAATCACCCCACGAAGGACACATGGGAAGGTCCCCAGCAAGGACACATGGGAAGGTCCCCAGCAAGGACACATGGGAAGCTCCCCAGCAAGGACACAGGGGAAGCTCCCCAGCAAGGACACAGGGGAAGCTCCCCAGCAAGGACACAGGGGAAGCTCCCAAGCAAGGACACAGGGGAAGCTCCCAAGCAAGGACACAGGGGAAGCACCCCAGCAAGGACAAAGGGGAAGCTCCCCAGGAAGGACACCAGGGAAGCCCCCCAGCAAAGACACAGGGAAGCTCTCCCCAGCAAGAATTCAAGGAAAGCTCCCCAGGAACACCACATGGGAAACTCCCCAGCAACCCCACATGGGAAACTCCCCGGCAACATCACATGGGAAACTCCCCGGCAACACCACATGGGAAACACCCCGGGAACACCACATGGGAAATTCCTTGGCAACACCACATGGGAATCTCCGCAACAACACCACATGGGAAACTCCGCACCAACACCCCATGGGAAACTCCCCACCAACACCCCATGGGAAACTCCCCAGCAACACCCCATGGGAAACTCCCCAGCAACACCACATGGGAAACTCCCCACCAACACCACATGGGAAACTCCCCACCACCACCACATGGGAAACTCCAGCCAACGACACATGGGAAACTCCCCACCAACGACACATGGGAAACTCCCCACCAACGACACATGGAAACCTCCCCACCAAGGACGCATGGAAACCTCCCCACCAAGGACGCATGGCAAACTCCCCAGGAAGGACGCATGGCAAACTCCCCAGGAAGGACGCATGGGAAGCTGCCGACCAAGGACGCATGGCAAGCTCCCACACAAGGACACAGGGCATGCTCCCCACCAAGGACACATGGCAAACTCCCCACCAAGGACACATGGCAGACTCCCGAACAAGGACACATGGCAGACTCACCACCAAGGGCACATGGCACACTCCCCACCAAGGGAACATGGCACAGTACCCACCAAAGACACATGGCACAGTACCCACCAAGGACACATGGCACACTCCCCACGAAGAACACAAGGCACACTCCCCACCAAGGACACATGGCACACTCCCCACGAAGGACACATGGAAACGTCCCCACCAAGGACACATGGAAACGTCTCCACCAACGACACATGGAAACTCCCCACGAAGGACACATGGCAAACTCCCCACCAAAGACACATGGCAAACTCCCCACGAAAGACACATGGCACACTCCCCACCAAGGACACATGGAACACTCCCCACGAAGGACACATGGCACACTCCGCAACAAGGGCACATGACACACTCCCCACGAAGGACACATGGCACACTCCCCACCAAGGACACATGGCACACTCTCCACGAAGGACACATGGCACACTCCCCACGAAGGACACATGGCACACTCCCCACCAAGGACACATGGCAAACTCCCCACCAAGGACACATGGCAAACTCCCCACCAAGGACACATGGAAACCTCCCCACCAAGGACATATGGAAACCTCCCCACCAAGGACACATGGAAACCTCTCCACCAAGGACACATGGCACACTCGCCACCGAGGACACATGGCACACTCCCCACCGAGGACACATGGCACACTCCCCTCCAAGGACTCGTGTCATACTCCCCAAGGACACGTGTCACACTCCCCACCAAGGACACGTGTCACACTCCCCACCAAGGAAACGTGTCACAATCCCCACCAAGGACACATGGAAACGTCCCCACCAAGGACCCATGGCACACTCCCCACCAAGGACCCATGGCAAACGCCCCACGAAGGACACATGGCAAACTCCCCACCAAGGACACATGGCACACTCCCCACCAAGGACACATGGCACACTCCCCAGCAAGCACACATGGCACACTCCCCACCAAGGACACATGGCACACTCCCCGACAAGGACACATGGCACACTCCACGCCAAGGACACATGGGCAAACTCCCCACGAAACACACATGAGAAACTTCCCACCAAGGACACATGGCAAACTCCCCACCAAATACACATGGAAACCTACCCACCGAGGACACATGGAAACCTCCCCACCGAGGACACATGGAAACCTCCCCACCAAGGACACATGGAAACCACCCCACCAAGGACACATGGAAACCTACCCAGCAAGGACACATGGGAAGGTCCCCATTAAGGACACATGGGAAGCTCCCCAGCAAGGATACAGGGGAAGTTCCACAGCAAGAACACAGGGGAAGCTCCCCAGCAAGAACTCAAGGAAAGCTCCCCAGCAAGAACTCAAGGAAAGCTCCCCAGGAACACCACATTGGAAAATCCCCAGCAACACCACATGGGAAACTCCCCAGCAACACCACATGGGAAACACCCCAGCAGCACCACATGGGAAAGTCCCCGTCAAGGACACATGGGAAACTCCCCGACAAGGACACATGAGAAACTCCCCGCCAAGGACACATGGGAAACTCCCCAACAAGGACACATGGAAACCTCCCCACCAAGGACACATGGAAACCTCCCCACAAAGGACAAATGGAAACCTCCCCACGAAGGACACATGGGAAACTCCCCACCAAGGACACATGGAAACCTCCCCACCAAGGACACATGGAAACCTCCCCAGCAAGGACAGATGGAAACCTCCACACCAAGGACACATGGAAACCACCCCACCAAGGACACATGGAAACCTACCCAGCAAGGACACATGGGAAGGTCCCCAGCAAGGACACATGGGAAGGTCCCCAGCAAGGACACATGGGAAGGTCCCCAGCAAGGACACAGGGGAAGCTCCCCAGCAAGGACATAGGGGAAGCTCCCGAACAAGGACACAGGGGAAGCTCCCCAGCAAGGACACAGGGGAAGCACCCCAGCAAGGAAACAGGGGAAGCTCTCCAGCAAGGACAGAGGGGAAACTCCCCAGCAGGGACACAGGGTAAGCTCCCCAGCAAGAATTCAAGGAAAGCTCTCCAGGAACACCACAAGGGAAACTCCCCAGCAAAACCACATGGGAAACTCCGCACCAACAACACATGGGAAACTCCGCACCAACACCACATGGGAAACTCCGCACCAACACCACATGGGAAACTCCCCACCAACACCACACGGGAAACTCCCCACCAACACCACACGGGAAACTCCCCACCAACACCACACGGGAAACTCCCCACCAACGACACATCGGAAACTCCCCACCAACACCACACGGGAAACTCCCCACCAACACCACACGGGAAACTCCCCACCAACGACACACGGGAAACTCCCCACCAACGACACACGGGAAACTCCCCACCAACGACACACGGGAAACTCCCCACCAACGACACACGGGAAACTCCCCACCAACGACACACGGGAAACTCCCCACCAACGACACACGGGAAACTCCCCACCAACGACACATGGGAACCTCCCCACCAACGACACATGGGAACCTCCCCACCAACGACACATGGGAACCTCCCCACCAACGACACATGGGAACCTCCCCACCAACGACACATGGGAACCTCCCCACCAACGACACATGGAAACCTCCCCACGAAGGACGCATGACAAACTCCCCACGAAGGACGCATGGCAAACTCTCCACAAAGGACACATGGCAAGCTCCCCACCAAGGACACATGGGAAGCTCCCGACCAAGGATACATGGCATGCATCCCACCAACGACAAATGGCAAGCTCCCAAGCCAGGTAACATGGCAAACTCCCCACTAAGGGCACATGGCAAACTCCCCACCAAGGACACATGGCACACTCCCCACCAACGGCACATGGCACAGTCCCCACCAAGGGCACATGGCACAGTCCCCACCAAGGACACATGGCACACACCCCACAAAGGACACATGGCACACTCCCCACCAAGGACACATGGCACACTCCCCACGAAGGACACATGGCACATTCCCCACCAAGGACACATGGCACACTCCCCGCCAAGGACACATGGCACACTCCACGCCAAGGACACATGGGCAAACTCCCCACGAAAGACATATGAGAAACTCCCCACCAAGGACACATGGCACACTCCCCACCAAGGACACATGGAAACCTCCCAACCAAGGACACATGGAAACATGCCCACCAAGGACACATGGAAACCTCCCCACCAAGGACACATGGAAACCTCCCCACCAAGGACACATGGAAACCTACCCAGCAAGGACACATGGGAAGGTCCCCAGCAAGGACACAGGGGAAGCTTCCCAGCAAGGACACCGGGGAAGCTCCCCAGCAAGGACACAGGGGAAGCTCCCCAGCAAGGACACAGGGGAAGCTCCCCAGCAAGGACACAGGGGAAGCTCCCCAGCAAGAATTCAAGGAAAGCTCCCCAGGAACATCACATGGGAAACTCCCCAGCAACACCACATGGGAAACTCCGCACCAACACCACATGGGAAACTCCCCACCAACACCACATGGGAAACACACCAGCAACACCACATGGGAAACTCCCCAGCAACACCACATGGGAAACTCCCCAGCAACACCACATGGGAAACTCCGCACCAACACCACATGGGAAACTCCCCACCAACACCACTTGGGAAACTCCCCAGCAACACCACATGGGAAACTCCCCAGCAACACCACATGGGAAACTCCCCAGCAACACCACATGGGAAACTCCCCACCAACACCACATGGGAAACTCCCCAGCAACATCACATGGGAAACTCCCCAGCAACACCACATGGGAAACTCCCCACCAACACCACATGGGAAACTCCCCACAAACACCACATGGGAAACTCCCCACGAACACCACATGGGAAACTCCCCACCAACGACACATGGGAAACTCCCCACCAACGACACATGGGAAACTCCCCACCAACGACACATGGGAAACTCCCCACCAAGGTCACATTGGAAACTCCCCACCAACGAAACATGGGAAACTCCCCACCAACGACACATGGGAAACTCCCCACCAACGATACATGGGAAACTCCCCAACAAAGACACAAGGGAAACTCCCCACCAACGACACATGGGAAACTCCCCACCAACGACACATGGGAAACTCCCCACCAATGTCACATTGGAAACTCCCCACCAACGAAACATGGGAAACTCCCCACCAACGACACATGGGAAACTCCCCACCAACGAGACATGGGAAACTCCCCAACAAAGACACAAGGGAAACTCCCCACCAACAACACATGGGAAACTCCCCACCAACGACACATGGGAAACTCCCCACCAAGGGCACATGGCAAACTCCCCACCAAGGGCACATGGCAAACTCCCCAAAAAGGACACATGGCAAACTCCCCACCAAGGACACATGGAAACTCCCCACCAAGAACACATGGCACACTCCCCACCAAGGACACATGGCACACTCCCCACCAAGGACACATGGCACACTCCCCACCAAGGACACATGGGACACTCCCCACCAAGGACACATGGCACAGTCCCCACCAAGGACACATGGCACAGTCCCCACCAAGGACACATGGCACACTCCCAAGGACAAATGGCACACTCCCCACCAAGGACCCATGGCAAACTCCGCACGAAGGACCCATGGCAAACTCCCCACCAAGGACACATGGCAAACTCCCCACTAAAGACACATGGCAAACTTCCCACCAAGGACGCATGGCAAACTCCCCACCAAGGGTGCATGGCAAACTCCACACCAAGGGCGCATGGCAAACTCCCCACCAAGGGCGCACGGGAAACTCCCCACCAAGGGTGCACAGCAAACCCCCAAAAAGGACACATGGCACACTCCCCACCAAGGACACATGGCACACTCCCCACCAGGGACACATGGCAAACTCCCCACCAGGGACACATGGCACACTCCCCACCAAGGACACATGGCACACTCCCCACCAAGGACACATGGCACACTCCATGCCAAGGACACATGGGCAAACTTCCCATGAAAGACACATGAGAATATCCCCACCAAGGACACATGGAAACCTACACACAAAGGACACATGGAAACCTCCCCACCAAGGACACATGGAGACCACCCAACCAAGGACACATGGAAACCTACCCAGCAAGGACACATTGGCAAGTCCCCAGCAAGGACACATGGGAAGGTCCCCAGCAAGGACACATGGGAAGCTCCCCAGCAAGGACACAAGGGAAGCTTCCCAGCAAGGACACAGGGGAAGCTCCCGGGCAAGAACACAGGGGAAGCACCCCAGCAAGGACACAGGGGAAGCTCCCCAGCAAGGACACAGGGGAAGCTCCCCAGCAAGAATTCAAGGAAAGCTCCCCAGGAACACCACATGGGAAACTCCCCAGCAACAGCACATGGGAATCTCCCCAGCAACACCACATGGGAAACTCCCCAGCAAGGACACAGGGGAAGCTCCCGAGCAAGGACACAGGGGAACCACCCCAGCAAGGACACAGGGGAAGCTCCCCAGCAGGGACACAGGGGAAGCTCCCCAGCAAGGACACAGGGGAAGCTCCCCAGCAAGAATTCAAGGAAAGCTCCCCAGGAACACCACATGGGAAACTCCCCAGGAACAGCACATGGGAATCTCCCCAGCAACACCACATGGGAAACTCCCCAGCAACACCACATGGGAAACTCCCCACCAAGACCACATGGGAAACTCCCCATGAACACCACATGGGAAACTCCCCACCAACGACACATGGGAAACTCCCCACCAACGACACATGGGAAACTCCCCACCAACACCACATGGGAAACCTCCCCACCAACGACACATGGAAACCTCCGCACCAAGGACACATGGCAAACTCCCCACCAAGGACACATGGGAAATTCCCCACCAAGGGCACATGGCAAACTCCCCACCAAGGACACATGGCACACTCCCCACCAAGGAAACATGGCAGACTCCCCACCAAGGGCACATGGCAGAGTCCCCACCAAGTGCACATGGCATGCTACCCACCAAGGACACATGGCACACACCCCACCAAGGACACATGTCACACTCCCCAACAAGGACACATGGAAACGTCCCCACTAAGGACACATGGATACCTCCCCACCAAGGACACATGGAAACCTCCCCACCAAGGACACATGACAAACTCCCCACCAAGGACACATGGCAAACTCCCCACCAAGGGCACATGGCAAACTCCCCAAAAAGGGCACACGGCAAACTCCCCACCAAGAAACATGGAAACTCCCCACCAAGGACACATGGCACACTCCCCACGAAGGACACATGGCACACTCCCCAGCAAGGACACGTGGCAAACACCCCACCAAGGACACATGGAAATCTCCCCACCAAGGACACATGGAAACCTCTCCACCAAGGACACATGGCAAACTCGCCAACAAGGACACATGGCACCCTCCCCACCAAGGACACATGGCACACTCCCCACCAAGGACACATGGCACACTCCCCTCCAAGGACACATGGCACACTCCCAAGGACACATGTCACACACCCACGAAGGACACATGTCACACTCCCCACCAAGGACACATGGAAACGTCCCCACCAAGGACACATGGAAACGTCCCCACCAAGGACACATGGAAACGTCCCCACCAAGGACACATGGCAAACTCCCCAGCAAGGGCACATGGCAAACTCCCCAGCAGGGGCACATGGCAAACTCCCCAGCAGGGGCACATGGTAAACTCCCCGGCAGGGGCACATGGCAAACTATCCGGCAAGGGCACATGGCAATCTCCCCGGCAAGGGCACACGGCAAACTCCCCGGCAAGGGCACACGGCAAACTCCCCGGCAAGGGCACACGGCAAACTCCCCGGCAAGGACACATGGAAACCTCCCCGGCAAGGACACATGGAAACCTCCCCGGCAAGGACATATGGAAACCTCCCCACCAAGGACACATGGAAACCTGCCCACCAAGGACACATGGAAACCTGCCCGCCAAGGACACATGGGAAACTCCCCGCCAAGGACACATGGGAAACTCCCGCCAAGGACACATGGGAAACTCCCCATCAAGGACACATGGGAAACTCCCCGCCAAGGACACATGGTAAACTCTCCGGCAACGCTACAGGGGAAACTCCCCGGCAACGCCACCTGGGAAACTCCCCGGCAACGCCACCTGGGAAACTCCCCGGCAACGCCACCTGGGAAACTCCCCGGCAACGCCACCTGGGAAACTCCCCAGCAACGCCACCTGGGAAACTCCCCGGCAACGCCACATGGGAAACTCCCCAGCAACGCCACACGGGAAACTCCCCACACAGGAAACATGGAAACCTCCCCACCAAGGACACATGGAAACCACCCGACCAAGGACACATGGGAAATTCCCCACCAAGGACACATGGGAAACTCCACACCAAGGACACATGGGAAACTCCCCACCAAGACCACATGGGAAACTCCCCACCGACAGATGGGAAACTCGCCACCAACGACACATGGGAATCTCCCCACCAACGACACATGGGAAACTCCCCACCAACGACACATGGGAAACTCCCCAGCACCGACACATGGGAAACTCCCCACCAATGACACATGGCAAACTCCCCACCAAGGGCACATGGCAAACTCCCCAAAAAGGACACATGGCAAACTCCCCCAAGGACACATGGAAACTCCCCACCAAGGACACATGGCAAACTCCCCACCAAGGACACATGGCAAACTCCCCACCAAGGACACATGGCAAACTCCCCACCAAGGACACATGGCACACTCCCCACGAAGGACACATGGCACACTCCCCAAGAAAGACACATGGCACACTCCCCACAAAGGACACATGGTACACTTCCCACGAAGGACACATGGCACACTCCCCACGAAGGACACATGGCACACTCCCCACGAAGGACACATGGAACACTCCCCACCAAGGACACATGGCAAACTCCCCACCAAGGACACATGGAAACCTCCCCACCAAGGACACATGGAAACCTCCCCACCAAGGACACATGGAAGCCTCCCGAGTAAGGACACATGGCAAACTCGCCACCAAGGACACATGGCAAACTCCCCACCAAGGACACATGGCACACTCCCCACCAAGGGCACACGGCACACTCCCCACCAAGGACATGTCACACTCCCCACCAAGGACACATGTCACACTCCCCACCAAGGACACATGTCACACTCCCCACCAAGGACACACGTCACACTCCCCACCAAGGACCCATGGAAACGTCCCCACCAAGGACACATGGATACCTCCCGACCAAGGACACATGGAAACCTCCCCACCAAGGACACATGGCAAACTCATCACCAAGGACACATGGCAACCTCCCAACCAAGGACACATGTCAAACTCCCCACCAAGGACACATGGCAAACTCCCCACCAAGGACGCATGGCAAACTCCCCACCAAGGGCGCATGGCAAACTCCCCACCAAGGGCGCATGGCAAATTCCCCAAAAAGGACGCATGGCACACTCCCCACCAGGGCGCATGGCACACTCCCCACGAAGGACACATGGCACACTCCCCACGAAGGACACATGGCACAGTCCCCACCAAGGACACATGGCACACTCCCCACCAAGGACACATGGAAACGTCCCCACCAAGGACACATGGAAACGTCCCCACCAAGGACACATGGAAACCTCACCACCAAGGACACATGGCACACTCCCCACAAAGGACACATGGCACACTCCCCACGAAGGACGCATGGCACACTCCCCACCAAGGACCCATGGCACACTCCCCACCAAGGACCCATGGCACACTCCCCACCAAGGACCCATGGCACACTCCCCACCAAGGACCCATGGCAAACTCCCCACCAAGGACCCATGGCACACTCCCCACCAAGGACACATGGCACACTCCCCACCAAGGACACATGGCACACTCCCCACCAAGGACACATGGCACACACCCCACCAAGGACACATGGCACACTCCCCACGAAGGACACATGGCACATTCCCCACCAAGGACACATGGCAAACTCTCCACCAAGGACACATGGAAACCTCCCCACCAAGGACACATGGAAACCTCCCAACCAAGGACACATGGAAACCACCCCATCAAGGACACATGGAACCCTACCCAGCAAGGAGACATGGGAAGGTCCCCAGCAAGGACACATGGGAAAGTCCCCAGTAAGGACCCATGGGAAGATCCCCAGCAAGGACACAGGGGAAGCTTCCCAGCAAGGACACCGGGGAAGCTCCCCAGCAAGGACACAGGAGAAGCTCCCCAGCAAGGACACAGGGGAAGCTCCCGAGGAAGGACACAGGGGAAGCTCCCCACGAAGGACACACGGGAAGCACCCCAGCAAGGACAGAGGGGAAGCTCCCCAGCAAGGACACAGGGGAAGCTCCCCAGGAAGGACACACGGGAAGCTCCCCAGCAAGGACACAGGAGAAGCTCCCCAGCAAGAATTCAAGGCAAGCTCCCCAGGAACACCACATGGGAAACTCCCCAGCAACACCACATGGGAAACTCCCCACCAACACCGCATGGGAAACTCCCCACCAACACCGCATGGGAAACTCCCCACAACACCGCATGGGAAACTCCCCACCAACACCGCATGGGAAACTCCCCACCAACACCGCATGGGAAACTCCCCACCAACACCGCATGGGAAACTCCCCACCAACACCGCATGGGAAACTCCCCACCAACGACACATGGGAAACTCCCCACCAACGACACATGGGAAACTCCCCACCAACGACAGATGGGAAACTCAACACCAACGACACATGGGAAACTCCCCACCAACGACACATGGGAAACTCCCCACCAACGACACATGGGAAACTCCCCACCAACGACACATGGGAACCTCCCCACTAACGACACATGGAAACCTCCCCACCAAGGACACATGGCAACCTCCCCACCAAGGACACATGGCCAAATCCCCACGAAGGACACATGGCCAACTCCCCACGAAGGACACATGGCAAGCTCCCCACCAAGGACACATGGCAAGCTCCCCACCAAGGACACATGGCATGCTCCCCACCAAGGACACATGGCAAGCTCCCCACCAAGGACACATGCCAAACTCCGCACCAAGTACGTATGGCAAACTCCCCACTAAGGACGCATGGCATACTCCCCACCAACGACGGATGGCAAACTCCCCATCAAGGACGCATGGCACACTCCCCACCAAGGACCCATGGCAAACTCCCCAAGAAGGACACACGGCAAACTCCACACCAAGGACACACGGCAAACTCCCCAAGAAGGACACACGGAACACTCCCCAAGAAGGACACATGGCACACTCCCCACCAAGGACACATGGGCAAACTCTCCACGAAGGACACATGAGAAACTCCCCACGACGGACACATGGAAACCTCCCCACGAAGGACACATGGAAACCTCCCCACCAAGGACACATGGAAACCTCCCCATCACGGACACATGGAAACCTCCCCACCACGGACACATGGAAACCTCCCCACCAAGGACACATGGAAACCACCCCAGCAAGGACACATGGAAATCTCCCAGGCAAGGACACATGGAAAATTCCCCACCAAGGACACATGGAAACCTCCCCACCAAGGACACATGGCAAACTCCCCACCAAGGTCACATGGCAAATTCTCACCAAGGACACGTGGCAAACTCCCCACCAAGGACACATGGCAAACTCCCCACCAAGGAGACATGGCAAGCTCCCCACCAAGGACACATGCCAAACTCCGCACCAAGTACGTATGGCAAACTCCCCACTAAAGACGCATGGCATACTCCCCACCAAGGACGGATGGCAAACTCCCCACCAAGGACGCATGGCACACTCCCCACCAAGGACCCATGGCAAACTCCCCAAGAAGGACACACGGCAAACTCCACACCAAGGACACACGGCAAACTCCCCAAGAAGGACACACGGAACACTCCCCAAGAAGGACACATGGCACACTCCCCACCAAGGACACATGGGCAAACTCTCCACGAAGGACACATGAGAAACTCCCCACGACGGACACATGGAAACCTCCCCACGAAGGACACATGGAAACCTCCCCACCAAGGACACATGGAAACCTCCCCATCACAGACACATGGAAACCTCCCCACCACGGACACATGGAAACCTCCCCACCAAGGACACATGGAAACCACCCCAGCAAGGACACATGGAAATCTCCCAGGCAAGGACACATGGAAAATTCCCCACCAAGGACACATGGAAACCTCCCCACCAAGGACACATGGCAAACTCCCCACCAAGGTCACATGGCAAATTCTCACCAAGGACACGTGGCAAACTCCCCACCAAGGACACATGGCAAACTCCCCACCAAGGACACATGGCAAGCTCCCCACCAAGGACACATGCCAAACTCCGCACCAAGTACGTATGGCAAACTCCCCACTAAAGACGCATGGCATACTCCCCACCAAGGACGGATGGCAAACTCCCCACCAAGGACGCATGGCACACTCCCCACCAAGGACCCATGGCAAACTCCCCAAGAAGGACACACGGCAAACTCCACACCAAGGACACACGGCAAACTCCCCAAGAAGGACACACGGAACACTCCCCACGAAGGACACATGGCACACTCCCCACCAAGGACACATGGGCAAACTCTCCACGAAGGACACATGAGAAACTCCCCACGACGGACACATGGAAACCTCCCCACGAAGGACACATGGAAACCTCCCCACCAAGGACACATGGAAACCTCCCCATCACGGACACATGGAAACCTCCCCACCACGGACACATGGAAATCTCCCAGGCAAGGACACATGGAAATCTCCCAGGCAAGGACACATGGAAAACTCCCCAGCAAGGACACATGGAAACCTCCCCACCAAGGACACATGGAAACCTGCCCACCAAGGACACATGCAAACGTCCCCACCAAGGACACATGCAAACGTCCCCACCAAGGACACATGGAAACCTCCCCAAGAAGGACACATGGAAACCTCCCCAAGAAGGACACATGGAAACCTCCCCAAAAAGGACACACGGCAAACTCCCCACCAAGGACACACGGCAAACTCCCCACCAAGGGCACACGGCAAACTCCCCACCAAGGGCACACGGCAAACTCCCCACCAAGGGCACATGGCAAACTCCCCAAAAAGGGCACACGGCAAACTCCCCACCAAGGACACATGGCAAACTCCCCACCAAGGACACATGACAGACTCCCCACCAAGGACACATGGCAGACTCCCCACCAAGGACACATGGCAGACTCCACACCAAGGACACATGGCACAGTCCCCACCAAGGACACATGGAAACGTACCCACGAAGGACACATGGAAACCTCCCCACCAAGGACACATGGAAACATCCCCACCAAGGACACATGGAAACGTCCCCACGAAGGACACATGGAAACCTCCCCACCAAGGACACGTGGAAACCTCCCCACCAACAATACGTGGAAACCTCCCAACCAAGGACACATGGCAAAGTCCCCACCAAGGGCACATGGCAAAGTCCCCAAAAAGGACACATGGCAAACTCCCCACCAAGGACACATGGGAAACTCCCCACCAAGGACACATGGGAAACCCCCCATCAAGGACACATGGGAAACTCCCCGCCAAGGACACATGGGAAAATCCCCGCCAAGGACACATGGGAATCTCCCCACCAAGGACACATGGAAACATCCCCGCTAAGGACACATGGAAACCACCCTGCCAAGGACACATGGAAACCTCCCCAGCAAGGACACATGGAAACCTAGCCAGCAAGGACACAGGGAAAGCTCCCCAGCAAGGACACAGGGGAAGCTCCCCGGCAAGGACACAGGGGAAGCTCCCCGGCAAGGATACAGGAGAAGCTCCCCGGCAAGGACACAGGAGAAGCTCCCCGGGAAGAATTCCAGTAAAGCTCCCCAGGAACACCACATGGGAAACTCCCCAGCAACACCACATGGGAAACACCCCAGCAACACCAGATGGCAAACTCCCCAGCAACACCACAGGGGAAACTCCCCACCAACACCACATGGGAAACTCCCCACCAACACCACATGGGAAACTCCCCACCAACGACACATGGGAAACTCCCCACCAACGACACATGGGAAACTCCCCACCAACGACACATGGGAAACTCCCCACCAACGACACGTGGAAACCTCCCCACCAACGACACGTGGAAACCTCCCCACCAAGGACACGTGGCACACTCCCCACCAAGGACACGTGGCACACTCCCCACCAAGGACACGTGGCACACTCCCCAAAAAGGGCACGTGGCACACTCCCCAAAAAGGGCACGTGGCACACACCCCACCAAGGGCACGTGGCACACACCCCACCAAGGGCACGTGGCACACTCCCCACCAAGGACACGTGGCACACTCCCCACCAAGGGCACGTGGCACACTCCCCACCAATGGCACGTGGCACACTCCCCACCAAGGGCACGTGGCACACTCCCCACCAAGGACACATGGAAACCTCCACACCAAGGACACATGGAAACCTCCCCACCAAGGACACATGGAAACCACCCCACCAAGCACAGATGGAAACCTCCCCAGCAAGGACACATGGGAAGCTCCCCAGCAAGGACACATGGGAAGCTCCCCAGGAAGGAGACAAGGGAAGCTCCCCAGCAAGGACACATGGGAAGCAGCCAGCAAGGACACATGGGAAGCTGCCAGCAAGGAGCCATGGGAAGCTGCCAGCAAGGTGACATGGGAAGCTCCCCACCAAGGACACAGGGGAAGATTCCCAGCAAGGACACCGGGGAAGCTCCCCAGCAAGGACAGGGGAAGCTCCCCATCAAGGACACAGGGGAAGCTACCGAGCAAGGACACAGGGGAAGCTCCCCAGCAAGAACACAGGGGAAGCACCCCAGCAAGGACACAGGGGAAGCTCCCCAGGAAGGACACAGGGGAAGCTCCCCAGCAAGGACACAGGGGAAGCTCCCCAGCAAGAATTCAAGGAAAGCTCCCCAGGAACACCACATGGGAAACTCCCAGCAACACCACATGGGAAACTCCCCAGCAACACCACATGGGAAACTCCCCAGCAACACCACATGGGAAACTCCCCAGCAACACCACATGGGAAACTCCCCAGCAACACCACATGGAAAACTCCGCACCAACACCACATGGGAAACTCCGCACCAACACCACATGGGAAACTCCGCACCAACACCACATGGGAAACTCCTCACCAACACCACATGGGAAACTCCCCACCAACACCACATGGGAAACTCCCCACCACCGACACATGGGAACCTCCCCACCACCAACACATGGAAACCTCCCCACCAAGGACACACGGCAAACTCCCCACCAAGGACACACGGCAAACTCCCAACGAAGGACACACGGCCAGCTCCCCACGAAGGACACACGGCAAGCTCCCCACCAAGGGCACACGACAAACTCCCCAACAAGGGCACACGGCACACTCCCCACCAAGGACACATGGCACACACCCCACCAAGGACACATGGCGCACAACCCGCCAAGGACACATGGCACACTCCACGCCAAGGACACTTGGGCAAACTCCCCATGAAAGACACATGAGAAACTCCCCACCAAGGACACATGGCAAACTCCCCACCAATGACACATGGAAACCTCCCCACCAAGGACACATGGAAACCTCTCCACCAAGGACACATGGAAACCTCCCCACGAAGGACACCTGGAAACCACCCCAACAAGGACACATGGAAACCTACCCAGCAAGGACACATGGGAAGGTCCCAGGCAAGGACACAGGGGAAGCTCCCCAGCAAGGACACATGGGAAGCTCCCCAGCAAGGACACAGGGGAAGCTTCCCAGGAAGGACACCGGGGAAGCTCCCCAGCAAGCACACAGGGGAATCTAAACAGCAAGGACACAGGGGAAACTCCCCAGCAAGGACACAGGGGAAGCTCCCCAGCAAGAATTCAAGGAAAGCTCCCCAGGAACACCACATGGGAAACTCCCCAGCAACACCACATGGGAAACTCCCCAACAACAACACATGGGAAACTCCCCAGCAACAACACATGGGATACTCCCCAGCAACACCACATGGGAAACTCCCCAGCAACACCACATGGGAAACTCCCCAGCAACACCACATGGGAAACTCTCCAGCAACACCACATGGGAAACTCCCCAGCAACACCACATGGGAAACTCCGCACCAACACCACATGGGAAACTCGCCACCAACACCACATGGGAAACTCCCCAACAACACCACATGGGAAACTTCCCACGAACACCACATGGGAAACTCCCCACCAACGACACATGGAAACCTCCCCACCAACGACACATGGAAACCTCCCAACCAAGGAGAAATGGCAAACTCCCCACCAAGGACACATGGCAAATTCCCCACGAAGGACACATCGCAAGCTCCACACCAAGTACACATGGCAAGCTCCCCACCAAGGACACATGGGATGCTTCCCACCAAGGACACATGGCAAGCTCCCCAACAAGGACACATGGCACACTCCCCACCAAGGGCACATGGCACACTCCCCACCAAGGACACATGGCACACTCCCCACGAAGGACACATGGCACACCCCCCACGAAGGACACATGGCACACCCCCCACGATAGACTCATGGCACACCCCCCATGAAGGACACATGGCACACCCCCCACGAAGGACACATGGCACACACCCCACCAAGGACACATGGCACACTCCCCACCAAGGTCACATGGAAACCTCCCCACCAAGGACACATGGAAATCTCCCCACCAAGGACACATGGAAACCTCCCCACCAAGGACACATGGAAAGCTCCCCACCAAGGACACATGGAAAGCTCCCCACCAAGGACACATGGAAACCTCCCCACCAAGGACACATGGAAACCACCCCATGAAGGAAACATGGAAACCTACCCAGCAAGGAGACATGGGAAGGTCCCCAGCAAGGACACCGGGGAAGCTCCCAAGCAAGGACACAAGGGAAGGTCCCCAGGAAGGACACAGGGGAAGCTCCCCAAGAATTCAAGGAAAGCTCCCCAGGCACAGCAGATGGGAATCTCCCCAGGAACACCACATGGGAAACTCCCCAGCAACGCCACATGGGAAACTCCCCAGCAACGCCACATGGGAAACTCCCCACCAACGCCACATGGGAAACTCCCCACCAACGCCACATGGGAAACTCCGCACCAACGCCACATGGGAAACTCCGCACCAACGCCACATGGGAAACTCCGCACCAACGCCACATGGGAACCTCCCCACCAACGACACATGGGAACCTCCCCACCAAGGACACATGGGAACCTCCCCACCAAGGACACATGGCATGCTCCCCACCAAGGACACATGGCAGACTCCCCACCAAGGCCACATGGCAGACTCCCCACCAAGGCCACATGGCACACTCCCCACCAAGGAAACATGGCACACTCCCCACGAAGGACACATGGCACACTCCCCACGAAGGACACGTGGCACACCCCCTACGAAGGACACGTGGCACACCCCCGACGGACACGTGGCACAGTCCCCACGAAGGACACGTGGCACACTCCCAACGAAGGACATGTGGCACACTCCCCACCAAGGACACGTGGCACACTCCCCACCAAGGACACGTGGCAAACTCCCCACCAAGGACACGTGGCAAACTCCCCACCAAGGACACGTGGCAGACTCCCCACCAAGGACACGTGGCAGACTCCCCACCAAGGACACGTGGCAGACTCCCCACCAAGGGCACGTGGCACGCTCCCCACCAAGGGCACGTGGCACGCTCCCCACCAAGGGCACGTGGCACGCTCCCCACCAAGGACACGTGGCAAACTCCCCACCAAAGACACATGGAAACCTCCCCACCAAGGACACATGGCACACTCCCCACCAAGGACACAGGGCACAATCTCCACCAAGGACGCATGGCACACTCCACGCCAAGGACACATGGGCAAAATCCCCACGAAGGACACATGAGAAACTCCCCACCAAGGACACATGGCAAAGTCCCCACCAAGGACACATGGAAACCTCCCCACGAAGGACACATGGAAACCTCCCCACCAAGGACACATGGAAACCTCCCCACCAAGCACACATGGAAACCTCCCCACCAAGGACATATGGAAACCACCCCACCAAGGACACATGGAAAACTACCCAGCAAGGACACATGGGAAGGTCCCCAGCAAGGACACATGGGAAGCTCCCCAGGAAGGACACAGGGGAAGCTTCCCAGCAAGGATACCGGGGAAGCTCCTCAGCAAGAATTCGAGGAAAGCTCCCCAGGAACACCACATGGGAAACTCCCCAGCAACACCACATGGGAAACTCCCCAGCAACACCACATGGGAAACTCCCCAGCAACACCACATGGGAAACTCCCCAGCAACACCACATGGGAAACTCCCCACCAACACCACATGGGAAACTCCCCACCAACACCACATGGGAAACTCCCCACGAACACCACATGGGAAACTCCGCACCAACGACACATGGGAGACTCCCCACCAACGACACATGGGAGACTCCCCACCAACGACACATGGGAGACTCCCCACCAACGACATCTGGAAACCTCACCACCAATGACACCTGGAAACCTCCCCACGAAGGACACATGACAAACTCCCCACGAAGGACACATGGCACGCCCCCCACCAAGGACACATGGCAAGCTCCCCACCAAGGACACATGGCACGCTCCCCACGAAGGACACATGGCAGGCTCCCCACCAAGGGCACATGGCAGGCTCCCCACCAAGGGCACATGGCAGGCTCCCCACCTAGGGCACATGGCACGCTCCCCACCAAGGGCACATGGCACGCACCCCACCAGGGACACATGGGACACTCCCCACGAAGGACACATGGCAAACTCCCCACCAAGGACACATGGCACACTCCCCACGAAGGACACATGGCACATTCCCCACCAAGGACACATGGCACACTCCCCACCAAGGACACATGGCAAACTCCCCACCAAGGACACATGGAAACCTCCCCACCAAGGACACATGGAAACCTCCCCACGAAGGACACATGGCAAACTCGCCACCAAGGACACATGGCACACTCCCCACCAAGGACACATGGCACACTCCCCACCAAGGACACATGGCAAAATCCCCACTAAGGGCACATGGCAAACTCCCCACCAAGGGCACATGGCAAACTCCTCACCAAGGACACATGGAAACCTCCCCACCAAGGACACATGGAAACCTCCCCAGCAAGGACACATGGCCAACTCCCCACCAAGGACACATGGCAGACTCCCCACCAAGGACACATGGCCCGCTCCCCACCAAGTACACAGGGCAGGCTCCCCAGCAAGGACACATGGCAGACTCCCCACCAAGGACACATGGCAGACTCCCCACCAAGGGCACATGGCAGACTCCCCACCAAGGACACATGGCAGACTCCCCACCAAGGACACATGGCAGACTCCCCACCAAGGGCACATGGCACACTCCCCACCAAGGGCACATGGCACACACCCCACGAAGGACACATGGCACACTCCCCACCAAGGACACATGGAAACCTCCCCAACAAGGACACATGGAAATCTCCCCACCAAGGACACATGGAAACCTCCCCACCAAGGACACATGGCACACTCCCCAGCAAGAAAAGGAAAGCTCCCCAGCAAGAACTCAAGGAAAGCTCCCCAGGAACACCACATGGGAAACTCCCCAGCAACACCACATGGGAAACTCCCCAGCAACACCACATGGGAAACTCCCCAGCAACACCACATGGGAAACTCCCCAGCAACACTACATGGGAAACACCCCACAAACAACACATGGGAAACTCCCCACGAACACCACATGGGAAACTCCCCACCAACGACACATGGGAATCTCCCCACGAACGACACATGGGAAAACTCCCCGCCAAGGACACATGGGAAAATCCCCACCAAGGACACATGGGAAACTCCCAAACAAGGACACATGGAAACCTCCCCACCAATGACATATGGAAACCTCGACACCAAGGACCCATGGGAAACTCCCCACCAACACCACATGGGAAACTCCCCAACAACATCACATGGGAAACTCCCAAAAAACACCACACGGGAAACTCCCCATAAACACCACACGGGAAACTCCCCACCAACGACACACGGGAAACTCCCCAGCAACGACACACCGGAAACTCCCCAACAACGACCCACGGGAAACTCCCCACCAACGACATACGGGAAACTACGTACCAACACCACACGGGAAACTCCGCACCAACACCACACGGGAAACTCCCCACCAACACCACACGGGAAACTCCCCACCAACACCACACGGGAAACTCCCCACCAACACCGCACGGGAAACTCCGCACCAACACCGCACGGGAAACTCCCCACCAACGACACACGGGAAACTCCCCACCAACGACACACGGGAAACTCCCCACCAACGACACACGGGAAACTCCCCACCAACGACACACGGGAAACTCCCCACCAACGACACACGGGAAACTCCCCACCAACAACGCGTGAAAACCTGCCCACCAACGACGCGTGGAAACCTCCCCACGAAGGAGGCATGGCAAACTCCCCACGAAGGACGCATGGCAAACTCCCCACGAAGGACGCATGGCAAGCTCCCCACCAAGGACGCATGGCAAGCTCCCCACCAAGGACGCATGGCATGCTCCCCACCAAGGACGCATGGCAAGCTCCCCACCAAGGACACATAGGAAACTTCCCACCAAGGGCACATGGCACCCTCACCACCAAGGACACATGGCACCCTCCCCGCCAAGGACACATGGCACCCTCCCCGCCAAGGACACATGCCACGCTCCCCAGCAAGGGCACATTGCACACTCCCCAGCAAGGGCACATGGCACACTCCCCACGAAGGGCACATGGCACAATCCCCACCAAGGACACATGGCACACTCCCCACGAAGGACACATGGCACACTCCCCACGAAGGACACATGGCACACTCCCCACCAAGGACACATGGCAAACTCCCCGCCAAGGACACATGGAAACCTCCCCACCAAGGACACATGGGAAACTCCCCACCAACGACACATGGGAACCTCCCAACTAAGGACACATGGCAAACTCCCCACCAAGGACACATGGCAAACTCCCCATCAAGGGCACATGGCAAACTCCCCAAAAAGGACACATGGCAAACTCCCCAAAAAGGACACATGGCAAACTCCCCAAGAAGGACACATGGCAAACTCCCCACCAAGGACACATGGGAAACTCCCCACCAAGGACACATGGAAACCTCCCCACCAAGGACACATGGGAAACTCCCCACCAACGACACATGGGAACCTCCCAACTAAGGACACATGGCCAACTCCCCATCAAGGGCACATGGCCAACTCCCCAAAAGGACACATGGCAAACTCCCCAAAAAGGACACATGGCAAACTCCCCACGAAGGACACATGGCAAACTCCCCACCAAGGACACATGGGAAACTCCCCACCAAGGATACTTGGCAAACTCCCCACCAAGGAGAGATGGCGAACTCCCCACCAAGGACAGATGGCGAACTCCCCACCAAGGACAGATGGCAAACTCCCCACCAAGGACACATGGCACACTCCCCACCAAGGACACATGGCACACTCCCTACCAAGCAAACATGGCACACTCCCCGCCAAGGACACATGGCACACTACACGCCAAGGACACATGGCACACTCCCCACGAACGACACATCGCACACTCCCCACCAAGGACACATGACAAACTCCCCAGCAAGGACACATGGAAACCTCCCCAGCAAGGACACATGGAAACCTCGCCACCAAGGAGACATGGAAACCTCCCGACCAAGGACACATGGCACACTCGCCACCAAGGACACATGGCACACCCCCCAGCAAGGACACATGGCACACCTCCCACCAAGGACACATGTCACACTCCCCTCCAAGCACACATGGCACACTCCCCAACAAGGACACATGTCACACTCCCCACCAAGGACCCATGGCACACTCCCCACCAAGGACCCATGGCAAACTCCTCACGAAGGACACATGGCAAAGTCCCCACCAAGGACACATGGCAAATTCCCCACCAAGGACACAGGGCACGCTCCCCACCAAGGACACAGGGCAGGCTCCCCACCAAGGACACAGGGCAGACTCCCCACCAAGGACACATGGCAGACTCCCCACCAAGGGCACATGGCAGACTCCCCAACAAGGGCACATGGCACACTCCCCAACAAGGGCACATGGCACACTCTCCACGAAGGACACATGGTACACTCCCCACCAAGGACACATGGCACACTCCCCACCAAGGACACATGGAAACCTCCCCACCAAGGACACATGGAAACCTCCCCACCAAGGACACATGGCACACTCCCCAGCAAGAAAAGGAAAGCTCCCCAGCAAGAACTCAAGGAATGCTCCCCAGGAACACCACATGGGAAACTCCCCACGAACACCACATGGGAAACTCCCCACCAACGACACATGGGAAACTCCCCACCGACGACAGATGGGAAACTCCTCACCGACGACACATGGGAAACTCCCCACCGACGACACATGGGAAACTCCCCACCAAAGACACATGGAAACCTCCCCACCAACGACACATGGAAACCTCCCCACGAAGGACACATGGAAACCTCCCCACGAAGGACAAATGGCAAACTCCCCACGAAGGACACATGGCAAACTCCCCACGAAGGACACATGGCAAACTCCCCACGAAGGACAAATGGCAAGCTCCCCACCAAGGAAACATGGCAAGCTCCCCAACAAGGACACATGGCAAGCTCTCCACCAAGGACAGATGGCAAGCTCCCCACCAAGGATACATGGCAAGCTCCCCACCAAGGGCACATGGCAAGCTCCCCACCAAGGGCACATGGCAAACTCCCACCAAGGACACATGGTACACCCCCCACCAAGGACACATGGCAGACTCCCCACCAAGGACACATGGCAGACTCCCCACCAAGGGCACATGGCACGCTCCCCACCAAGGACACATGGCAAACTCCCCACCAAAGACACATGGAAACCTCCCCACCAAGGACACATGGCACACTCCCCACCAAGGACAAAGGGCACACTCCCCATCAAGGACACATGGCACACTCCACGCCAAGGACACATGGGCAAACTCCCCACGAAGGACACATGAGAAACTCCCCACCAAGGACACATGGCAAAGTCCCCACCAAGGACACATGGAAACCTCCCCACGAAGGACACATGGAAACCTCCCCACCAAGGACACATGGAAACCACCCCACCAAGGACACATGGAAACCTCCCCACCAAGGACATATGGAAACCACCCCACCAAGGACACATGGAAAACTACCCAGCAAGGACACATGGGAAGGACCCAGCAAGGACACATGGGAAGCTCCCCAGGAAGGACACAGGGGAAGCTTCCCAGCAAGGATACCGGGGAAGCTCCTCAGCAAGAATTCGAGGAAAGCTCCCCAGGAAGACCACATGGGAAACTCCCCAGCAACACCACATGGGAAACTCCCCACCAACAGCACATGGGAAACTCCCCACCAACACCACATGGGAAACTCCCCACCAACACCACATGGGAAACTCCCCACCAACACCACATGGGAAACTCCCCACCAACGACACATGGGAAACTCCCCACCAACGACACATGGGAAACTCCCCACCAACGACACATGGGAAACTCCCCACCAACGACACATGGGAAACTCCCCACCAACGACACATGGGAAACTCCCCACCAACGACACCTAGAAACCTCACCACCAATGACACCTGGAAACCTCCCCACGAAGGACACATGACAAACTCCCCACGAAGGACACATGGCAAACTCCCCACGAAGGACACATGGCAAGCTCCCCACCAAGGACACGTGGCAAGCTCCCCACCAAGGACACATGGCATGCTCGCAGCAAGGACACATGGCAAACTGCCCACCAAGGACACACGGCAAGGTCCCCACCAAGGGCACATGGCAAACTCCCCACCAAGGACACATGGCACACCCCCCACCAAGGAATCACGGTAGACTCCCCAGGAAGGACACATGGCAGACTCCCCACCAAAGACACATGGCACACTCCCCACCAAGGGCACATGGCGCACTACCCAACAAGGGCACATGGCACACACCCAAGGACACATGGCACACTCCCCACCAAGGACACATGGCACACTCCCCACGAAGGACACATGGCACACTCCCCACGAAGGACACATGGCACACTCGACACCAAGGACACATGGCACACTTCCCACCAAGGACACATGGCACACTCCCCACCAAGGACACATGGCAAACTCCCCACCAAGGACACATGTCACACTCCCCACCAAGGACACATGTCACACTCCCCACCAAGGACACATGGAAACGTCCGCACCAAGAACACATGGAAACGTCCCCACCAAGGACACATGGATACTTCCCCACCAACGACACATGGAAACCTCCCCACCAAGGACACATGGAAACCTCCCCACCAAGAACACATGGCAAACTCCCCACCAAGGACACATGGGAAACTCCCCACGAAGGACACATGGCAAGCTCGCCACCAAGGACACATGGCAAGCTCCCCAACAAGGACACATGGCATGCTCCCCTCCAAGGACACATGGCAAGTTCCCACCAAGGACACATGGCAAGCTCCCCACCAAGGACACATGGCAGGCTCCCCACCAAGGGCACATGACACGCTCCCCACCAAGGGCACATGGCACGCTCCCCACCAAGGGCAC
Organism: Pongo abelii; assembly: GCF_028885655.2. Taxonomy (NCBI): domain Eukaryota; kingdom Metazoa; phylum Chordata; class Mammalia; order Primates; family Hominidae; genus Pongo; species Pongo abelii. The sequence continues at coordinate 108,160,706 of NC_071995.2, read as the reverse complement.
ATGGCAGGCTCCCCACCAAGGGCACATGGCAGACTCCCCACCAAGGGCACATGGCAGACTCCCCACCAAGGGCCCATGGCACACACCCGACCAAGGACACATGGCACACACCCCACCAAGGACACATGGCACACTCCCCACCAAGGACACATGGCACACTCCCCACCAAGGACACATGGCACTCTCCCCGCCAAGGACACATGGCACACTGCCCGCCAAGGACACATGGCACACTCCACGCCAAGGACACATGGGCAAACTCGCCACGAAAGACACATGAGAAACTCCCCACCAAGGACACATGGCAAAGTCCCCACCAAGGACACATGGAAACCTCCCCACCAAGGACACATGGAAACCTCCCCACCAAGGACACATGGAAACCTCCCCACCAAGGACACATGGAAACCACCCCACCAAGGACACATGGAAAACTACCCAGCAAGGACACATGGGAAGCTCCCCAGGAAGGACACAGCGGAAGCTTCCCAGCAAGGATACCGGGGAAGCTTCCCAGCAAGGACACAGGCGAAGCTCCCCATCAAGGACACAGGGGAAGCTCCCGAGCAAGGACACAGGGGAAGCTCCCCAGCAAGGACACATGGGAAGCTCCCCAGGAAAGACACAGGGGAAGCTCCCCATCAAGGACACAGAGGAAGCTCCTCAGCAAGAATTCAAGGAAAGCTCCCCAGGAACACCACATGGGAAACTCCCCAGCAACACCACATGGGAAACTCCCCAGCAACACCACATGGGAAACTCCCCAGCAACACCACATGGGAAACTCCCCAGCAACACCACATGGGAAACTCCCCAGCAACACCACGTGGGAAACTCCCCAGCAACACCACGTGGGAAACTCCCCAGCAACACCACGTGGGAAACACCCCACCAACACCACGTGGGAAACTCCCCACCAACACCACGTGGGAAACGCCCCACCAACACCACGTGGGAAACGCCCCACCAACACCACGTGGGAAACTCCCCAGCAACACCACGTGGGAAACTCCCCAGCAACACCACATGGGAAACTCCCCAGCAACACCACATGGGAAACTCCGCACGAACACCACATGGGAAACTCCCCACGAACACCACATGGGAAACTCCCCACCAACGACACATGGGAAACTCCCCACGAACGACACATGGGAAACTCCCCACCAACGACACATGGGAAACTCCCCACCAACGACACCTGGAAACCTCCCCACGAAGGACACATGACAAACTCCCCACGAAGGACACATGGCAAACTCCCCACGAAGGACACATGGCAAGCTCCCCACCAAGGACACATGGCAAGTTCCCCACGAAGGACACATGGCATGCTCGCAGCAAGGACACATGGCAAACTGCCCACCAAGGACACATGGCAAGGTCCCCACCAAGGGCACATGGCAAACTCCCCACCAAGGACACACGGCACACCCCCCAACAAGGACACACGGCAGACTCCCCACAAAGGACACACGGCAGACTCCCCACCAAAGACACATGGCACACTCCCCACCAAGGGCACATGGCAGACTCCCCACCAAGGGCACATGGCAGACTCCCCACCAAGGGCACATGGCAGACTCCCCACCAAGGGCACATGGCAGACTCCCCACCAAGGGCACATGGCACACTCCCCACCAAGGACACATGGAAACCTCCCCACCAAGCACACATGGAAACCTCCCCACCAAGGACACATGGAAACCTCCCCACCAAGGACACATGGAAACCTCCCCACCAAGGACACATGGAAACCTCCCCACCAAGGACACATGGCACACTCCCCAGCAAGAAAAGGAAAGCTCCCCAGCAAGAACTCAAGGAAAGCTCCCCAGGAACACCACATTGGAAACTCCCCACGAATACCACATGGGAAACTCCCCACCAACGACACATGGGAAACTCCCCACCAACGACACATGGGAAACTCCCCACCAACGACACATGGGAAACTCCCCACTAACGACACATGGGAAACTCCCCACCAAAGACACATGGAAACCTCCCCACCAACGACACATGGAAACCTCCCCACGAAGGACACATGGCAAACTCCCCACGAAGGACACATGGGAAACTCCCCACGAAGGACACATGGCAAACTCCCCACGAAGGAGAAATGGCAAGCTCCCCACCAAGGAAACATGGCAAGCTCCCCAACAAGGACACATGGCAAGCTCTCCACCAAGGACAGATGGCAAGCTCCCCACCAAGGGCACATGGCAAACTCCCACCAAGGACACATGGTACACCCCCCACCAAGGACACATGGCAGACTCCCCACCAAGGACACATGGCAGACTCCCCACCAAGGACACATGGGAGACTCCCCACCAAGGGCACATGGCACACTCCCCACCAAGGGCACATGGCACGCTCCCCACCAAGGACACATGGCACGCTCCCCACCAAGGACACATGGCAAACTCCCCACCAAAGACACAGGGAAACCTCCCCACCAAGGACACAGGGCACACTCCCCACCAAGGACGCATGGCACACTCCCCGCCAAGGACACATGGCATACTGCCCGCCAAGGACACATGGCACACTCCACGCCAAGGACACATGGGCAAACTCCCCACGAAGGACACATGAGAAACTCCCCACCAAGGACACATGGCAAAGTCCCCACCAAGGACACATGGAAACCTCCCCACGAAGGACACATGGAAACCTCCCCACCAAGGACACATGGAAACCTCCCCACCAAGGACACATGGAAACCTCCCCACCAAGGACATATGGAAACCACCCCACCAAGGACACATGGAAAACTACCCAGCAAGGACACATGGGAAGGTCCCCAGCAAGGACACATGGGAAGCTCCCCAGGAAGGACACAGGGGAAGCTTCCCAGCAAAGATACCGGGGAAGCTCCTCAGCAAGAATTCGAGGAAAGCTCCCCAGGAACACCACATGGGAAACTCCCCAGAAACACCACATGGGAAACTCCCCAGCAACACCACATGGGAAATTCCCAACCAACACCACATGGGAAACTCCCCACCAACACCACATGGGAAACTCCCCACCAACACCACATGGGAAACTCCCCACCAACACCACATGGGAAACTCCCCACCAACGACACATGGGAAACTCCCCACCAACGACACATGGGAAACTCCCCACCAACGACACATGGGAAACTCCCCACCAACGACACCTGGAAACCTCACCACCAATGACACCTGGAAACCTCCCCACGAAGGACACATGACAAACTCCCCACGAAGGACACACGGCAAACTCCCCACGAAGGACACATGGCAAGCTCCCCACCAAGGACACGTGGCAAGCTCCCCACCAAGGACACATGGCATGCTGGCAGCAAGGACACATGGCAAACTGCCCACCAAGGACACATGGCAAGGTCCCCACCAAGGGCACATGGCAAACTCCCCACCAAGGACACATGGCACACCCGCCACCAAGGAATCACGGTAGACTCCCCACAAAGGACACATGGCAGACTCCCCAACAAAGACACATGGCACACTCCCCACCAAGGGCACATGGCACACTACCCAACAAGGGCACATGGCACACACCCAACCAAGGACACATGGCACACTCCCCACCAAGGACACATGGCACACTCCCCACGAAGGACACATGGCACACTCCCCACGAAGGACACATGGCACACTCCCCACCAAGGACACATGGCAAACTCCCCAAGAAGGACACATGGAAACCTCCCCACCAAGGACACATGGCAAACTCGCCACCAAGGACACATGGCACACTCGACACCAAGGACACATGGCACACTCCCCACCAAGGACACATGTCACACTCCCCACCAAGGACACATGTCACACTCCCCACCAAGGACACATGGAAACGTCCGCACCAAGGACACATGGAAACGTCCCCACCAAGGACACATGGATACCTCCCCACCAACGACACGTGGCAAACTCCCCACCAAGGACACATGGGAAACTCCCCACGAAGGACACATGGCAAGCTCGCCACCAAGGACACATGGCAAGCTCCCCAACAAAGACACATGGCATGCTGCCCTCCAAGGACACATGGCAAGCTCCCCACCAAGGACACATGGCATGCTCCCCACCAAGGGCACATGGCAGGCTCCCCACCAAGGGCACATAGCAGGCTCCCCACCAAGGACACATGGCAGGCTCCCCACCAAGGGCACATGGCAGGCTCCCCACCAAGGGCACATGGGAAACTCCCCAACAAGGACACATGGCACACTCCCCACCAAGGACACATGGCACACTCCCCACCAAGGACACATGGCACACTCCCCACCAAGGACACATGGCACACTCCCCGCCAAGGACACATGGCACACTGCCCGACAAGGACACATGGCACACTCCCCGACAAGGACACATGGCACACTGCCCGACAAGGACACATGGCACACTCCACGCCAAGGACACATGGGCAAACTCCCCACGAAAGACACATGAGAAACTCCCCACCAAGGACACATGGCAAAGTCCCCACCAAGGACACACGGAAACCTCCCCACCAAGGACACACGGAAACCTCCCCACCAAGGACACACGGAAACCTCCCCATCAAGGACACACGGAAACCACCCCACTAAGGACACATGGAAAACTACCCAGCAAGGACACATGAGAAGGTCCCCAGCAAGGACACATGGGAAGCTCCCCAGGAAGGACACAGGGGAAGCTTCCCAGCAAGGACACCGGGGAAGCTCCCCAGCAAGGACACAGGCGAAGCTCCCCAGCAAGGACACAGGCGAAGCTCCCCAGCAAGGACACAGGGGAAGGTCCCGAGCAAGGACACAGGGGAAGCTCCCCAGCAAGGACACAGGGGAAGCACCCCAGCAAGGACACAGGGGAAGCTCCCCAGGAAGGACACAGGGGAAGCTCCCCAGCAAGGACACAGAGGAAGCTCCTCAGCAAGAATTCAAGGAAAGCTCCCCAGGAACACCACATGGGAAACTCCCCAGCAACACCACATGGGAAACTCCCCAGCAACACCACATGGGAAACTCCCCAGCAACACCACATGGGAAACTCCCCACCAACAACACATGGGAAACTCACCACCAACACCACATGGGAAACTCCCCACCAACACCACATGGGAAACTCCCCACCAACACCACATGGGAAACTCCCCAGCAACACCACATGGGAAACTCCCGACGAACACCACATGGGAAACTCCCCACGAACACCACATGGGAAACTCCCCACCAACGACACATGGGAAACTCCCCACCAACGACACATGGGAAACTCCCCACCAACGACACCTGGAAACCTCCCCACAAAGGACACATGACAAACTCCCCACGAAGGACACATGGCAAACTCCCGACGAAGGACACATGGCAAGCTCCCCACCAAGGACACCTGGCAAGTTCCCCACGAAGGACACATGGCATGCTCGCAGCAAGGACACATGGCAAACTGGCCACCAAGGACACATGGCAAGGTCCCCACCAAGGGCACATGGCAAACTCCCCACCAAGGACACATGGCACACCCCCCACCAAGGACACATGGCACACACCCCACCAAGGACACATGGCACACTCCCCACCAAGGGCACATGGCACACACCCCGCCAAGGACACGTGGCACACTCCCCACCAAGGACACGTGGCACACCTCCCACCAAGGACACGTGGCACACTCCCCACCAAGGACACATGGCAAACTCTCCACCAGGGACACGTGGAAACCTCCCCACCAAGGACACAAGGCAAACTCGCCACCAAGGACACATGGCACACTCCCCACGAAGGACACATGGCACACTCCCCTCCAAGGACACATGGCACACTCCCCACCAAGGACACATGGCACACTCCCCACCAAGGACACATGTCACACTCCCCACCAAGGACACATGGAAACGTCCGACACATGGCACACTCCCCTCCAAGGACACATGGCACACTCCCCACCAAGGACACATGTCACACTCCCCACCAAGGACACATGGAAACGTCCGCACCAAGGACACATGGAAACGTCCCCACCAACGACACATGCAAACCTCCCCACCAAGGACAAATGGCAAACTCCCCACCAAGGACACATGGCACACTCCCCACCAAGGACACATGGCACACTCCCCACCAAGGACACATGGCACACTCCCCACCAAGGACACATGGCACACTCCCCGCCAAGGACACATGGCACACTGCCCGCCAAGGACACATGGCACACTCCACGCCAAGGACACATGGGCAAACTCCCCACAAAAGACACATGAGAAACTCCCCACCAAGGACACATGGCAAAGTCCCCACCAAGGACACATGGAAACCTCCCCACCAAGGACACATGGAAACCTCCCCACCAAGGACACATGGCACACTCCCCACCAAGGACACATGGCACACTCCCCGCCAAGGGCACATGGCACACTGCCCGCCAAGGACACATGGCACACTCCACACCAAGGACACATGGGCAAACTCCCCACGAAAGACACATGAGAAACTCCCCACCAAGGACACAGGGCAAAGTCCCCACCAAGGAAACATGGAAACCTCCCCACCAAGTTCACATGGAAACCTCCCCACCAAGGACACATGGAAACCACCCCACCAAGGACACACGGAAAACTACCCAACAAGGACACATGGGAAGTTCCCCAGCAAGGACACATGGGAAGCTCCCCAGGAAGGACACATCGGAAGCTTCCCAGCAAGGATACCGGGGAAGCTTCCCAGCAAGGACACAGGCGAAGCTCCCCACCAAGGACTCAGGGGAAGCTCCCGAGCAAGGACACAGGGGAAGCTCCCCAGCAAGGACACAGGGGAAGCACCCCAGCAAGGACACAGGGGAAGCTCCCCAGGAAGGACACAGGGGAAGCTCCCCAGGAAGGACACAGGGGAAGCTCCACAACCAGAATTCAAGGAAAGCTCCCCAGGAAAACCACATGGGAACCTCCCCAGCAACACCACATGGGAAACTCCTCAGCAACACCACATCGGATACTCCGCAGCAACACCACATCGGATACTCCCCAGCAACACCACATGGCAAACTGCCCAGCAACACCACATGGGAAACTCCCCAGCAACACCACATGGGAAACTCCCCAGCAACACCACATGGGAAACTCCCCAGCAACACCACATGGGAAACTCCCCACCAATGACACATGAGAAACTCCCCACCAACGACACATGGGAAACTCCCCACCAACGACACATGGGAACCTCCCCACCAACGACACATGGGAACCTCCCCACCAAAGACACATGGGAACCTCCCCACCAACGACACATGGGAACCTCCCTACGAAGGACACATGGAAACCTCCCCACGAAGGACAGAAGGCAAACTCCCCACGAAGGACACATGGCAAACTCCCCACGAAGGACACATGGCAAACTCCCCACGAAGGACACATGGCAAACTCCCCACGAAGGACACATGGCAAACTCCCCACGAAGGACACATGGCAAACTCCCCACGAAGAACACATGGCAAGCTCCCCACCAAGGACACGTGGCAAGCTCCCCACCAAGGACACATGGCATGCTCCCCACCAAGGACACATGGCAAGCTCCCCACCAAGGGCACATGGCAAACTCCCCACCAAGGGCACATGGCACACTCCCCACCAAGGACAGACGGCAGACTCCCCACCAAGGACAGACGGCAGACTCCACACCAAGGGCACACGGCAGACTCCCAACAAGGGCACACGGCACACTCCCCACCAAGGGCACACGGCACACTCCCCACCAAGGGCACACGGCACACTCCCCACCAAGGGCACACGGCACACTCCCCACCAAGGGCACACGGCACACTCCCCACCAAGGACACACGGCACACTCCCCACCAAGGACACACGGCACACTCCCCACCAAGGACACACGGCACACTCCCCAACAAGGACACACGGCACACTCCCCACCAAGGACACACGGCAAACTCCCCACCAAGGACACATGGAAACCTACACACCAAGAACACATGGCAAACTCCCCACCAAGGACACATGGCACACTCCCCACCAAGGACACATGGCACACTCCCCACCAAGGACACATGGCACACTCCCCACCAAGGACACATATCACACTCCCCACCAAGGACACATGGAGACGTCCCCACCAAGGACACATGGAGACGTCCCCACCAAGGACACATGGAGACCTCCCCACCAAGGACACATGGAGACCTCCCCACCAAGGACGCATGGAAAACTCCCCACCAAGGGCACATGGCACGCTCCCCACCAAGGACACATGGCAGACTCCCCACCAAGGGCACATGGCAGACTCCCCACCAAGGGCACATGGCACACTCCCCACGAAGGACACATGGAAACGTCCCCACCAAGGACACATGGAAACCTCCCCACCAAGGACACATGGAAACCTCCCCACCAAGGACACATGGCACACTCGTCACTAAGGACACATGGCACACTCCCCACCAAGGACACATGGCACACTCCCCACCAAGGACACATGTCACATTCCCCACCAAGGACACATATCACACTCCCCACCAAGGACACATGGAAACGGCCCCACCAAGGACACATGGATACTTCCCCACCAAGCACACTTGGAAACCTCCTCACCAAGGACACATGGCAAACTCGCCACCAAGGACGCATGGCAAACCCCCCACCAAGGACGCATGGCAAACCCCCCACCAAGGACGCATGGCAAACCCCCCACCAAGGGCGCATGGCAAACCCCCCACCAAGGGCGCATGGCAAACCCCCCACCAAGGGCGCATGGCAAACCCCCCACCAAGGGCGCATGGCAAACCCCCCACCAAGGGCGCATGGCAAACTCCCCACCAACAGCGCATGGGAAACTCCCCACCAACGGCGCATGGCAAACTCCCCATCAACGACGCATGGAAACTCCCCACCAAGGACGCATGGCACACTCCCCACGAAGGACGCATGGCACACTCCCCACCAAGGAGACATGGCACACTCCCCACCAAGGAGACATGGCACACTTCCCACGAAGGACACATTGCACAATTCCCACGAAGGACACATGGAAACGTCCCCACCAAGGGAACATGGAAACGTCCCCACCAAGGACACATGGAAACCTCCCCACCAAGGACACATGGAAACCTCCCCACCAAGGACACAGGGCACACTCCCCACCATGGACACATGGCACACTTCCCACCAAGGACACATGGCACACTCCCCACCAAGGACCCATGATAAACTCTCCACGAAGGACACATGGTAAACTCCCCACACCAAGGACACATGGCCAACTCCCCACCAAGGACACATGGCACACTCCCCGCCAAGGGCACATGGCACACTGCCCGCCAAGGGCACATGGCACACTCCACGCCAAGGACACATGGGCAAACTCCCCACGAAAGACACATGAGGAACTCCCCACCAAGGACACATGGCAAAGTCCCCACCAAGGACACATGGAAACCTCCCCACCAAGGACACATGGAAACCTCCCCACCAAGGACACATGGAACCACCCCACCAAGGACACATGGAAAACTACGCAGCAAGGACACATCGGAAGGTCCCCAGCAAGGACACATGGGAAGGTCCCCAGCAAGGACACAGGGGAAGCTTCCCAGGAAGGACACCGGGGAAGCTCCCCAGCAAGGACACAGGCGAAGCTCCCCAGCAAGGACACAGGGGAAGCTCCCGAGCAAGGACACTGGGGAAGCTCCCCAGCAAGGACACAGGCGAAGCTCCCCAGCAACGACACAAGGGAAGCTCCCGAGCAAGGACACAGGGGAAGCTCCCCAGCAAGGTCACAGGGGAAGCACCCCAGCAAGGATACCGGGGAAGCTCCCCAGGAAGGACACAGGGGAAGCTCCCCAGCAAGGACACAGGGGAAGCTCCCCAGCAAGAATTCAAGGAAAGCTCCCCAGGAACACCACATGGGAAACTCCCCAGCAACACCACATGGGAAACTGCCCAGCAACACCACGTGGGAAACTGCCCAGCAACACCACGTGGGAAACTCCCCAGCAACACCACGTGGGAAACTCCCCAGCAACACCACGTGGGAAACTCCCCAGCAACACCACTCGGGAAACTCCCCAGCAACACCACATGGGAAACTCCCCAGCAACACCACATGGGTAACTCCCCAGCAACACCACATGGGAAACTCCCCAGCAACACCACATGAGAAACTCCCCAGCAACTACACATGGGAAACTCCCCGCCAACGACACATGGGAAACTCCCCGCCAACGACACATGGGAAACTCCCCGCCAACGACACATGGCAAACTCCCCACGAAGGACACATGGAAAACTCCCCACGAAGGACACATGGCAAACTCCCCACGAAGGACACATGTCACACTCCCCACCAAGGACACATGGCAAGCTCCCCACCAAGGACACATGGCAAGCTCCCCACCAAGGACACATGGCAAGCCCCCCACCAAGGACACATGGCACACCCCCCACCAAGGACACATGGCACACCCCCCACCAAGGACACATGGCACACCCCCCACCAAGGACACATGGCAGACTCCCCACGAAGGACACTTGGCAAGCTCCCCACCAAGGACACATGGCACCCTCCCCACCAAGGACACATGGCAGGCTCCCCACCAAGGACACATGGCAGACTCCCCACCAAGGGCACATGGCAGACTCCCCACCAAGGGCACATGGCAGACTCCCCACCAAGGGCACATGGCACACACCCCACCAAGGACACATGGCACACTCCCCACCAAGGACACATGGCACACTCCCCACCAAGGACACATGGCACACTCCCCACCAAGGACACATGGCACACTGCCAACCAAGGACACATGGCACACTCCACGCCAAGGACACATGGGCAAACTCCCCACGAAAGACACATGAGAAACTCCCCACCAAGGACACATGGCAAAGTCCCCACCAAGGACACATGGAAACCTCCCCACCAAGGACACATGGAAACCTCCCCACCAAGGACACATGGAAACCACCCCACCAAGGACACATGGAAAACTACCCAGCAAGGACACATGGGAAGGTCCCCAGCAAGGACACATGGGAAGCTCCCCAGGAAGGACACAGCAGAAGCTTCCCAGCAAGGATACCGGGGAAGCTCCCCAGCAAGGACACAGGCGAAGCTCCCCAGCAAGGACACAGGGGAAGCTCCCGAGCAAGGACACAGGGGAAGCTCCCCAGCAAGGACACAGGGGAAGCACCCCAGCAAGGACACAGGGGAAGCTCCCCAGGAAGGACACAGGGGAAGCTCCCCAGCAAGGACACAGAGGAAGCTCCCCAACAAGAATTCAAGGAAAGCTCCCCAGGAAGACCACATGGGAAACTCCCCAGCAACACCAGATGGGAAACTCCTCAGCAACACCACATGGGATACTCCCCAGCAACACCACATGGGAAACTCCCCAGCAACCCCACATGGGAAACTCCCCAGCAACCCCACATGGGAAACTCCCCACCAACCCCACATGGGAAATTCCCCACCAACCCCACATGGGAAACTCCCCACCAACACCACATGGGAAACTCCCCACCAACACCACGTGGGAAACTCCCCACCAACACCACGTGGGAAACTCCCCACGAACACCACGTGGGAAACTCCCCACAAACACCACGTGGGAAACTCCCCACCAACGACACATGGGAAACTCCCCACCAACGACACATGGGAAACTCCCCACCAACGACACATGGGAAACTCCCCACCAACGACACATGGAAACCTCCCCACCAACGACACATGGAAACCTCCCCACGAAGGACACATGGAAACCTCCCCACGAAGGACACAAGGCAAACTCCCCACACAGGACACATGGCAAACTCCCCACACAGGACACATGGCAAACTCCCCACGAAGGACACATGGCAAACTCCCCACCAAGGACACATGGCATGCTCCCCACCAAGGACACATGGCATGCTCCCCACCAAGGACACATGGCAAGTTCCCCACCAAGGGCACACGGTACACCCCCCACCAAGGCCACACGGTACACCCCCCACCAAGGACACAAGGTACACCCCCCACCAAGGACACACGGCAGACTCCCCACCAAGGGCACACGGCAGACTCCCCACCAAGGGCACACGGCACACACCCCACCAAGGGCACACGGCACACTCCCCACCAAGGGCACACGGCACACTCCCCACCAAGGACACACGGCACACTCCCCACGAAGGACACACGGCACACTCCCCACGAAGGACACACGGCACACTCCCCACCAAGGACACACGGCACACTCCCCACCAAGGACACACGGCACACTCCCCACCAAGGACACACGGCACACTCCCCACCAAGGACACACGGCACACTCCCCACCAAGGACACACGGCACACTCCCCACCAAGGACACACGGCAAGCTCCCCACCAAGGACACACGGCAAGCTCCCCACCAAGGACGCATGGCAAGCTCCCCACCAAGGACGCATGGAAAGCTCCCCACCAAGGACGCATGGAAAACTCCCCACCAAGGACGCATGGCACACTCCCCACCAAGGGCGCATGGCACGCTCCCCACCAAGGGCACATGGAATCCTCCCCACCAAGGACACATGGAAACCTCCCCACCAAGGACACATGGAAACCTCCCCACCAAGGACACATGGCACACTCGCCACCAAGGACACATGGCACACTCCCCACCAAGGACACATGTCACACTCCCCATCAAGGACACATGGAAACGTCCGCACCAAGGACACATGGAAACGTCCCCACCAAGGACACATGGATACCTCCCCACGAACGACACATGGAAACCTCCCCACCAAGGACACATGGAAACCTCCCCACCAAGGACACAGGGCACACTCCCCACCAAGGACACATGGCACACTCCCCACCCAGGACACATGGCACACTCCCCTCCAAGGACACATGGCACACTCCCCACCAAGGACACATGTCACACTCCTCACCAAGGACACATGTCACACTCCCCATCAAGGACACATGGAAACGTCCGCACCAAGGACACATGGAAACGTCCCCACCAAGGACACATGGATACCTCCCCACGAACGACACATGGAAACCTCCCCACCAAGGACACATGGGAAACTCCCCACCAAGGACACATGGGAAACTCCCCACGAAGGACACATGGCAAGCTCCCCACCAAGGACACATGGCATGCTCCCCACCAAGGACACATGGCAAGCTCCCCACCAAGGACACATGGGAATCTCCCCACCAACGACACATGGGAAACTCCCCACCAAGGACACATGGGAAACTCCCCACCAAGGACACATGGGAACCTCCCCACCAAGGACACATGGGAACCTCCCCACCAAGGACACATGACAAACTCCCCACCAAGGACACATGACAAACTCCCCACCAAGGACACATGGCAAGCTCCCCACCGAGGACACATGTCACACTCCTCACCGAGGACACAGGTCACACTCCCCATCAAGGACACATGGAAACGTCCACACCAAGGACACATGGAAACGTCCACACCAAGGACACATGGATACCTCCCCACGAACGACACATGGAAACCTCCCCACCAAGGACACATGGAAACCTCCCCACCAAGGACACATGGAAACCTCCCCACCAAGGACACATGGGAAACTCCCCACCAAGGACACATGGGAAACTCCCCACGAAGGACACATGGCAAGCTCCCCACCAAGGACACATGGCATGCTCCCCACCAAGGACACATGGCAAGCTCCCCACCAAGGACACATGGGAATCTCCCCACCAACGACACATGGGAAACTCCCCACCAAGGACACATGGGAAACTCCCCACCAAGGACACATGGGAACCTCCCCACCAAGGACACATGGGAACCTCCCCACCAAGGACACATGACAAACTCCCCACCAAGGACACATGACAAACTCCCCACCAAGGACACATGGCAAACTCTCCACGAAGGACACATGGCAAGCTCCCCACCAAGGACACATGGCATGCTCCCCACCAAGGACACATGGCAAGCTCCCCAGCAAGGGCACATGGCAAGCTCCCCACCAAGTACAGATGGCACGTTCCCCACCAAGGACACATGGCACGCTCCCCACCAAGGACACATGGCCGACTCCCCACCAAGGACACATGGCCGACTCCCCACCAAGGGCACATGGCCGACTCCCCACCAAGGGCACATGGCACACTCCCCACGAAGGACGCATGGCACACTCCCCACGAAGGACGCATGGCACACTCCCCACGAAGGACGCATGGCACACTCCCCACGAAGGACGCATGGCACACTCCCCACGAAGGACGCATGGCACACTCCCCACCAAGGACACATGGAAACCTCCCCACCAAGGTCACATGGAAACCTCCCCACCAAGGACACATGGCACACTCGCCACCAAGGACACATGGCACACTCCCCACAAAGGACACATGGCACACTCCCCACCAAGGACACATGGCACACTCCCCACCAAGGACACATGGAAACCTCCCCACCAAGGACACATGGAAACCTCTCCACCAAGGACACATGGAAACCTCTCCACCAAGGACACATGGAAACCTCCCCCCCAGGACACATGGAAACCTCCCCACCAAGGACACAGGGCAAACTCCCCACCAAGGACACAGGGCAACCTCCTCACCAAGGACACAGGGCAAACTCCCCACCAAGGACACATGGCAAACTCCCCAGCAAGGGCACATGCAAGCTCCCCACCAAGGGCACATGCAAGCTCCCCACCAAGGGCACATGGCAAACTCCCCAGCAAGGGCACATGGCAAACTCCCCAGCAAGGGCACATGGCAAACTCCCCAGCAAGGGCACATGGCAAACTCCCCAGGAAGGGCACATGGCAAACTCCCCAGCAAGGGCACATGGCAAACTCCCCAGCAAGGGCACATGGCATACTCCCCAGCAAGGGCACATGGCAAACTCCCCAGCAAGGGCACATGGCAAACTCCCCACCAAGGGCACATGGCAAACTCCCCACCAAGGGCACATGGCAAACTCCCCAGCAAGGGCACATGGCAAACCTCCCCAGCAAGGACACATGGAAACCTCCCCAGCAAGGACACATGGAAACCTCCCCAGCAAGGACACATGGAAACCTAGCCAGCAAGGACACATGGAAACCTCCCCAGCAAGGACACATGGAAACCTAGCCAGCAAGGACACAGGGGAAGCTCCCCAGCAAGGACACAGGGGAAGCTCCCTGGCAAGGACAGAGGGGAAGCTCCCCGGGAAGGACACAGGGGAAGCTCCACGGCAAGAATTCAAGGAAAGGTCCCTGGCAAGAATTCAAGGAAAGCTCCCCACGAACGACACATGGGAAACTCCCCAGCAACACCACATGGGAAACTCCCCACAAAGGACACACGAAAACCTCCCCGGCGAGGGCGCACGGGAAACCTCCCCGGCGAGGGCGCACGGCGAAGCTCCGCGGCGAGGGTGCACGGGAGGCTCCCCACCACCACCACTTGGGAGGCTCCCCAGCAAGAACACAGGGGAAACTCCCCAGCAACAACACATGGCACGCTCCCCACCAAGAACACATGGCACGGCGAAGCTCCGCGGCAAGGGCGCACGGGAGGCTCCCCGGCAAGGGCGCACGGGAGGCTCCCCACCAATACCACTTGGGAGGCTCCCCGGCAAGGGCGCACGGGAGGCTCCCCACCACCACCACTTGGGAGGCTCCCCAGCAAGAACACAGGGGAAACTCCCCAGCAACAACACATGGCACGCTCCCCACCAAGAACACATGGCACGGCGAAGCTCCGCGGCAAGGGCGCACGGGAGGCTCCCCGGCAAGGGCGCACGGGAGGCTCCCCACCAATACCACTTGGGAGGCTCCCCGGCAAGGGCGCACGGGAGGCTCCCCACCAATACCACTTGGGAGGCTCCCCAGCAAGAACACAGGGGAGGCTCCCCAGCAAGAACACAGGGGAAGCTCCCCAGCAACAACACATGGCACGCTCCCCACCAAGAACACATGGCACGCTCCCCACCAAGAACACATGGCACGCTCCCCACCAAGAACACATGGCAAGCTCCCCACCAAGGACACATGGCAAGCTCCCCACGAAGGACACATGGCAAGCTCCCCACCAAGGACACATGGCAAGCTCCCCACCAAGGACACATGGAAACCTCCCCACCAAGGACACATGGGAAACTCGCCAGCAGCACATGGGAAACTCGCCACCGACCCCACGTGGGAAACTCGCCACCGACAGCACGTGGGAAACTCGCCACCGACAGCGCGTGGGAAACTCGCCACCGACAGCGCGTGGGAAACTGCCCACCGACAGCACGTGGGAAAGTCCCCGGCGACAGCGCGTGGGAAAGTCCCCGGCGACAGCGCGTGGGAAAGTCCCCGGCGACAGCGCGTGGGAAAGTCCCCGGCGACACCGCGTGGGAAAGTCCCCGGCGACACCGCGTGGGAAACTCCCCGGCGACACCGCGTGGGAAACTCCCCGGCAACCACGCGTGGGAAACTCCCCCCCAACAACACGTGGGAAACTCCCCCCCAACAATACGTGGGAAACTCCCCCCCAACAATACGTGGAGAACTCCCCAGGAACACATGGAGAACTCCCCAGCAACCCATGGAGAACTCCCCAGCAACACATGGAAAACTCCCCGCCAACAACACATGGAAAACTCCCCAATACATGGAAAACTCCCCACCAACTCATGGAAAACTTCCCACCAACTCATGGAAAACTCCCCACCAACACATGGAAAACTCCCCACGAGATCAAGGTAGAGTGAATGAGAGAGAGTGTGTGTGTGTGTGTGTGTGTGTGTGTGTGTGTATCCTCACATAGGTATATGCAGAAAACATTTCTATTTTCCTGGAAGTAGTTACAAGGAACTGTTTATTCTTGTGGTCCCCCCGAAGGAGAGACTGAGAGTAAAAGGCATTTGAGTTTTCCTTTTGTTCCTTTCTGTGCCGTCAGCAGTTTATAGCTCTACATGTGTATTATCTTTATTCTTTAAACAAAAATAAAGGGATTATCTGCACAAAGAGACTCATCCTTTTTAAAAATTTTTTCTTTTTGTCACTTTGCATTCAAAGAAAAAAACCCTAATACCTGTACATGTTATTACTTTTTAAAAGATTCTTAGAAATATACTCTTATTTAAAAGTAAAAATAATGCTGGGTGCGGTGGCTCACGCCTGTAATCCCAGCACTTTGGGAGGCTGAGGCGAGTTGATCATGAGGTCAGGAGATCGAGACCATCCTGGCCTACACAGTGAAACCCTGTCTGTACTAAAAAATGCAAAAAACTAGCCAGGCGTGGTGGCAGGTGCCTGTAGTCCCAGTTACTAGGGAGGCTGAGGCAGGAGAATGGTGCAAACCCGGGAGGCGGAGCTTGCAGTGAGCCGAGATCGTGCCACTGCACTCCAGCGTGGGCCACAGGCGAGACTCTGTCTAAAAACAACAACAACAAAAAAACCAAAACCCTGTCTCTACTAAAAATACAAAAATTAGTTGGGCGTGGTGGCAGACATCTATAATCCCAGCTACTTGGGAGGCTGAGGCAGGAGAATTGCTTGAACCCCGGGAGGCAGAGGTTGCAGTGGGCCAAGATCACGCCACTGCACTTTAGCCTGGGTAAGGGAGCAAGACCTTGTCTCGAGAGAAAGAAAAAAAAAAGTAAAACTAATTTCAAACCAAAAGTAAAAGTGACTGAAGAAAATGAAGAACAATTAGGCTTCATCAAAACTAAAAACTTCTGTGCTTCAAAGGACACCATCACAAAAATTAAAAGACAACTCATAGAATTGGAGAAAATATTTGCAAATTGTATATCTGATCAGGATCTAGTATCTAGGATATATAAAGAATTTTTACAACTCAATAATGAAAAACAACCCAATCTTAGGCCGGGCACGGTGGCTCACACCTGTAATCCCAGCACTTTGGGAGGCCGAGGCGGGCGGATCATGAGGTCAGGAGATTGAGACCATCCTGGCTAACACGGTGAAACCCCGTCTCTACTACAAAATAGAAAAAATTAGCCGGGCGTGGTGGCGGGCGCCTGTAGTCCCAGCTACTCGGGAGCCTGAGGCAGGAGAATGGCATGAATCTGGGAGGCGGAGCTTGCAGTGAGCCGAGATTGCGCCACTGGACTTCCAGTCTGGGCGACAGAGCAAGACTCCGTCTCAAAAAAAAAAAAAAAAAAAAAAAAACCCCAAAAAACCAAAAAAACCCAAAAAAACCCAATCTTAAAACCTGGGCAAAAGATCTGCGTAGACATTTCTCCAAGGAAGAGAAACAGCCAATAAGCACATGAAAATATGTTTAATATCATAGGTCATTAGAGAAATGCAAATCAAAAGCACAATGAGATACCACTTCACACCCACTAATACGGTTAGAAGAACATCACATATAGGCCGGGCATGGTGGCTCATGCCTGTAATCCCAGCACTTTGGGTGGGATCACGAGGTCAGGAGATTGAGACCATCCTGGCTAACACGGTGAAACCCTGTCTCTACTAAAAATACAAAAAATTATCCAGGTGTGGTGGCGGGTGCCCGTAGTCCCAGCTACTTGGGAGGCTGAGGCAGGAGAATGGCGTGAACCCAGGAGGCGGAGCTTGCAGTGAGCCGAGATCGTGCCACTGCACTCCAGACTGGGAGACAGAGCAGAATATCACATATAGAACATAACAGATATATAGAATGATATAACACAAGTGTGGGGGAGGCTGTGGAGATATTGGAACCCCTCATATACTGCTGGCGGAAATGTAAAATGGTGCAGCTGCTTTGGAAAATGACCTGGCAATTCCTCAAAAGGTTAAGCATAGAGTTAACATATATATTGTTTATTTTGAGATGAAGTCTTGCTCTGTCACCCAGGCTGGAATGCAGCGGCACGATCTCAGCTCACTGCAACCTCTGCATCCTAGGTTCAAGCAATTCTCCCGCCTTGGCCTCCCAAGTAGCTGGGACTACAGGCATCCACAACCACACCCGGCTAATTTTTTTTTCTTTTTTTTTTTGAGACAGAGTTTCGCTCTTGTTGCCCAGGCTGGAGTGCAATGGCACGATGTCAGCTCACCGCAACCTCTGCCTCCCAGGTTCAAGCGATTCTCCTGCCTCACCCTCCCCTAGTAGCTGGGATTACAGGCATGTGCCACCACGCCCAGCTAATTTTGTATTTTTAACATAATTTTTGTACTTTTAGTAGAGATGGGGCTTCACTATCTTGGTCAGGCTGGTCTCAAACTCCTGACCTCAGGTGATCTGCTCCCCTTGGCCTCCCACAGTGCTGGATTACAGGCGTGAGCCACCACACACGGCCGAGTTACCATATCTAATCTAATAATTCCATTCCTAGGTATATATATGAGAAAAATGAAAACTTATACCCATACTAAAACTCATACTGGCATATTCATGGTAGCCTTATTTATAATAGTTAGAAGGTATAAACAACCCAAGTGCCTACCATGAGTTATTGATGAATGCATGAACAAAATGTGGCATATCCCCATCATGGGATATTATTTGGCAATAAAAAGGAATGAAAGCATGGATGAACCCTGACAAAATTAAGTGTAAGAAACCAGACACAAAAGGCCACACGTTGCATGATTCCAGGTATAAAAAAATGTCAAAAAAAACCCCAAACAGTCAAATCTATAGAGAGGGAAGGTAGATCAGCTAGTTGCTTTGAGCTGTAGGGGAAGGGGTGGGGTTAGAGGGAAACAGAGAGTGCCTGCTAATGGGTACAGGATTTCTTTTGGGGGTGATAAAATGTTCCAAAATGAATGGTGGTAGCCAGGCATGGTGGCTCACACCTGTAATCTCAGCACTTTGGGAGGCTGAGGTGGGCCTCAGGAGTTCCAGACCAGCCTGGCCAACATGGCAAAAACAAACAAACAAACAAAAAAATTAGCTGGGCGTGGTGGTGGGCACCTGTAATCCCAGTTACTTGGGAGGCTGAGGCAGGAGAATGGCTTGAACCTGGGAGGCAGAGGTTGCAGTGAGCCGAGACTGAGCCACTGCACTCCAGCCTGGGCAACAGAGCGAGGCTCTCTCTCAAAATAAAAAAATAAATAAATAAAATGAATGGTGGCAATGTTTTCACAACTCTGAATATATTAATACTAAAAACTACTGATTGTACATTTTAAAATGGGGTAAATGGATGATATGTGAATTGCATCTCAATAAAGTGGTTATTTACAAAAATAATAAATACAATACAATTAGAACGACTTTTTCAAATGGCTTGAATGCGAGGTTAGGGAACGTTTGGGATGGCTGTGCACCATTTCCTCCATGGACTCGGAGCTTATTGTAAGACACCAGGCTGGGCACATACATGGCTGTCACCTGTACCCCACGGCCACTCACCCTTGGTGCAGTATGTGACCTCTCCTGCATAGTGGAGGAGTCGGAACTCCATCCAGCCAATCCTCTTTCGGCCCTTTGGACCAGCCAGCTTACGGCTACGAGACAGAAATAGACATGAGTTGAACTTTCTTTTCTTTTCTTTTCTTTTTTGAGATGGAGTCTTGCTCTGTTGCCCAAGCTGGAGTGCAGTGGCACAATCTTGGCTCACGGCAACCTCCGACCCCCCCGGGTTTAAGCGATTCTCCTGCCTCAGCCTCTGGAGTAGCTGGGATTACAGGCAGGCGCCACCACACCCGGCTAATTTTTGTATTTTTAGTAGAGATGGGGTTTCACCATGTTGGTCAGGCTCGTCTCAAACTCCTGACCTCGTGATCTGCCTGCCTCAGCCTACCAAAGTGCTGGGATTACAGGCCTAAGCCACCACGCCCGGCCCACGAGTTGAACTTTCTACTTCACTGAGGCAAAATGGCACCAATAACTGAAGCAAAGAGTGAGAGAGAGACGTCTTCAACCAGTTAGGTCCACATTGAAAGCCACCACACAGGGAGGCTCCCAGGAAGTTTTGTTACTTATTTTCTGGCCATAGACCAAGATTTCTTTAAAATTAGATCCTTTGGCCAGGCATGGTGGCTCACACCTATAATCCTAGCACTTTGGGAGTCTGAGGCAGGAGGATTGTTTAAGGCCAGGAGTTTGAGATTAGTCTGGGCAACACAGCAAGACCCTGTCTTTAAAAAAAAAAATACAAAAAATTGGCTGGGAGTGGTAGCGTGCGCCTTGTAGTCCCAGCTACTCAGGAGGCTGAGGTGGGAGGACTGCTTGAGCCCAGGAATTTGAGGCTGCAGTGAGCTATAATTATACCACTAGACTCCAGCCTGTGCAACAGAGTGAGACCTTGTCTCAAAACATAAAAAAATAAAATTAGATCCTTTCTTCCCATAAACCCTGAGAAATAAAGTTATAGAACTGAGCCACAGAAACACATGTATTTGCATAATAAATTAACTTCTGTTTTTCTAGGTGATGTAACAAAGAACAATTTTATATCTTACATTTTTATGATGTTGAGAGACTAAAATACTCATACAACATCAGTTTTCAGTTTCTTGATTTTTTTTTTTTTTTTGAGATGGAGTCTCTCTGTCTCCCAGGCAGGAGTGCAGTGGTGTGATCTCGGCTCACTGCAACCACCACCTCCTGAGTTCAAATGATTCTCCTGCCTCAGCCTCCCGAGTAGCTGGGACCACAGGCGTGAGCCACCGCCACCATGCCTGGGTAATTTTTTGGATTTTTAGTGGAGATGGGGTTTCACCACGTTGGCCAGGCTGGTCTTGAACTCCTGACCTCAGATGATCCACCCGCCTCGGCCTCCCAAAGAGCTGGGATTACAGGTGTGAGCCACTGTGCCTGGCCAGATTCTTGATTTTTTAAAATGACTTTTACTTAAATCTGTCATATATATTGACAGCACACATATATTCTAAGCATACAGCTCAATGAATTTTTGAAAACAATATGCCTGTGTAACCAGCACCCAGATTAAGAAGCAGAGCATTCATTACCAGTCCCTGAGAACCCCTACTCTGCACCCTTTCCAGTTGCAACCAGACATGTAGCAGCATAAGTGAATTTTTACCTAGTTGTATGCATTGCATTGCAATGGAATTATATAGAATGTAGTCTTTTTTTTTTTTCCTTTGAGATGGAGTCTTGCTCTGCTGTCCAGGCTGGAGTGCAGTGGCACAATCTCGGCTCACTGCAACCTCCACCTCCCAGGTTCAAGCGATTCTCCTGCCTCAGCCTCCCAAGTAGCTGGAACTACAGGCATATACCACCATGCCTGGCTAATTTTTGTATTTTTAGTAGAGACAGGGTTTCACCATTTTGGTCAGGCTGGTCTTGAACCCTTGACCTCAGGTGATCCACTCGCCTCGGCCTCTCAAAGTGCTGGAATTATAGGCATGAACCAGCACGCCCAGCCACAGTATGTACTCTTTTGTGTCTGACACAGTATGTACTCATTTGTGTAATTTACTTACATAATTGCATGCAGTTATAGATTATTCATTGCACAGTGATATATTATTCAATTTGTGAATGTACCCCAATTTATTTTTCCATTATTGATTCACTTTGCAATTTCATGTACTTATCCTTTGCAATTTCATTTACTTTTCCTTTCAGTATTCTACAACAGGTCTGAGAAAGCCACCACTATTTACTAAGTCTTTACCATGGCCAGAAATTGCACTAGGCAATTTATGGCATCATTTACAAAATTGGATGGTAGGTATGTTAATAACCCCACCTTGTAGCAGGGGAAACACAAATGCAGGAGCATTCATTTGGTCTTGGGGCCAGGCATGGTGGCTCATTTCTGTAATCCCAGCACTTTGGGAGACTGAGGTGGGCAGATCACTTGAGGTCAGGAGTTCGAGACCAGCCTGGCTAACATGGTGAAACCCTATCTCTACTAAAAATACAAAAAAAAACCCAGACGTGATGGCGCACACCTGTAGTCCCAGCTACTTGTGAGGCTGAAGCAGAATCACTTGAACCCAGGAGGTGGAGGTTGCAGTGAGCCGAGATCGCCCTACTACACTCAGCCTGGGCAACAGAGCAAGACTCTGTCTCAAATAATAACAACAACAACAACAACAATAAAAAAATTAGCCAGGCGTGGTGGCAAGTGCTTGTAATCCCAGCTACTTGGGAGGCTGAGGCAGGAGAATCATTTGAACCCGGGAGGCAGAGGTTGTAGTGAGCAGAGATTGCACAACTGCACTCCAGCCTGGGCAACAGAGTGAGACTCCATCTCAAACAAAACAAAACAAAACCGAAAAACAAAAAAGAAACAAGCAAACAAACCAGGTCTTAATGACTCCAGCATATGCTCTTAAATTCTCTCCTCCGTACCTCAAAGACTAAGTTAAATGTCTAGTTGATCTTGTGGGATGTGGTACTCTATATCTGATCTGCATGGTGGTTACACAGGCACATACAAATACAAAAATTTATCAGGTTGTACATTTCAGATCTACACATATCACTGTATTTTTTGAATACCTGAATTTTTGAAAAGATTATTTCATGTACATAGACATGTCCAAAATATAAATCACTGAATAAAGGAAGATACAAAATCTTTTTTAAAAATCATACTTGTGTCTGGGCACGATGGCTCACAGCAGTAATCCCAGCACTTTGGGAGGCCAAGATGGGTGGATCGCTTGAAGCCAGGAGTTCCAGACCAGCCTGGGCAACAGGGTGAACCCTGTCTCTACAAAAAATATAAAAATTAGCCAGGCATTGTGGTGTATGTTTGTAGTCCTGGCTTCTTGGGGGGCTGAGGTTGGAGGATCACTTGAGCCTGGGAGGTTGAGGCTGCAGTGAGCTGTGATCACGCCATTGCACTCCAGCCTAGGTGACAGACTGAGACCATGTGTCAAAAAAAAATTATACCTGTAATTCATTTAGGTTTAATTTCTACTAACAAAGGTCTGGCACATCTATGAGTGGTACATCATAAAGATATTTTTATGTATGAAGTAGTTGTTCTCTTGAAGAACATTATCCAAATACTAAAGAAAATGGAGACACAATGATCTTCCCCCATGCAAAATCTGGTCAAATAAAGTATGTACGTTTCGAAGTGTGCATGTTTGCCCACTTTCTCTTCCAATTTCTCCAGGAAACTCAAGTCTGTAGCAGGACCAGGCCGAATGCATTCTTCATCCTTCAAAAGAAGAAGAGAAGCCTCAATCCACAGCACCACCCTCCATCAATGCCAAGTTTAAATGCTTTCACCAGCTGCAACAGAAAGTACTGGACTAAAAGACTATTATTTCACATAAGTGCAGGTGAACATTCTGGGGGAAGAAAGGGGCTTAATCCATGTATTTGGCTTCTAAGATTTGATAAGGGGACCATGGAACCAGTGGACCTGAATATCCCATGAAAAGGCAACTCTCCCACCATCTGACTCAAAGTCTTCCCAAGGATACTCAACAGCTACTATGACCAGCTTAATGCCAACCTCATTTTCTCTAAACCAGTTATCACTGACCATGATTACCATGTGTACAGACTCTTGTTGTAGAAGAAAAGCCCTCATGGAAAGAAAGGTATAAAGCCAGTCAAGTCGAAGCTTTTATATTTCTTAAGTTCATTTTTCTATTTCCTATTTTTCGTCCTCAAGAATGATACCATTGAGTTGGCGTCTTAAAAATTACAGGTGTGGTTGGGTGAAGTGGTTCACACCTATAATCCTGGCATTTTGGCAGGCCAAGGTGGGAGGACGTCTTGAGCCCAGGAGTTCGAGACCAGCATAGGCACATGGTGAAACCCTGTCTCTACAAAAATTTTAAAATTTAGCCAGGTGTGGTGGTATACCTTTGTAGTCCCAGCTACTCAGGAGGCTGATGTGGGAGGATTGCTTGAACCCAGGAGTTAGAGACCACCCTGGCTCAATCCTTTTTTTATTTTTATTTTTATTTTTTGAGATGGAGTCTCCCTCTGTCACCCAGGCTGGAGCACAGTGGTGTGATCTCGGCTCACTGCAACCTCTGCCTCCGGGGTTCAAGCAATTCTCCTGTTTCAGCCTCCCAAGTAGCTGGGAGTACAGGCGCATGCCACCATGCCCGGCTAATTTTTGTATTTTTAGTAGAGACAGGGTTACACCATATTGTTCAGGCTGCTTTCTAACTCCTGACCTCAGGTGATCCACCCACCTCGGTCTCCCAAAGTGTTAGGATTACAGGCGTGAGCCACCGGGCCTGGCCTGGCTCAACCCTTTTTAAGCCTGGGAAAAAGTTATTCCAAGAGTTGTAAATGCCGGGTGAATAGCTCCAATGCAACATTAATTTTTCTCACCAGAATGGATATGATTCCTTTATGTCTCTCTTCTACCAAATCACAGATGATCTTGTTGTTGAAATATTTAATTGGCTCCCACTAAAATGACAAAGAGGAATGAATTCTCCAAGAAATGTTTAGACGAGCATAAAAGTTGGTTTTAAACTGGTTTTCTAAAACATCTTTTTTCAAAATCTAGTTTTTATATTCAACCTTAAACAAATTATATTTTCTGAATATCAAAATAATTTCTCAGGAAATAAGCACAGAAGGCCTAAAAATTAATCCTCAGTACTAATCAGGAAAATCTCCAATGAAATAATACTTCAGTTAAATGTCTTTAGTGGTTGGGCACAGTGGCTCACACCTGTAATCCCAGTACTTTGGGAGGTTGAGGCAGGAAGATCACTTGAGTCCAGGAGTTCGAGCCCAGCCTGGGCAACATAGAGAGACCCTGTCTCTACAAAAAATAAAACAATTAGCCAGGCATGGTGGCATGTGCCTGTGGTCCCAGCTACTTAGGAGGCTGAGGCAGGAGGATCACTCAAGCCCAGGAGGTGGAGGCTGAAACCAGCCATGATTGTGCCACTGCACTCCAGCCTGGGCGACAGAGTGAGACCTTGTCTGAAAAAAAAAAATTAAAAAAAAAAAAAGTCTTTAGCTAGATTAAGAAATCAGATGAGGAGAAAACATCAAAATGTTTACCTCTATGCCTTCCATTTCATATTCTGCCTGTTCTGCTTTTAGAGTCCTCTCAATTAACAGTTGCTGGAGTTTCTCATTGCAGTAATTTATACAGAACTGTTCAAAACTAGAGATACAAAAGATTTAAGTAACTAAAGTTATATGAAGAGAACAATTTCTTTAAAAAAATTATATTTTTAGGGATGCTTTTTAATAAAGAAAAAGCAAAGTCCTTATTAATGAAATAATTTACTAAATAGATCATAAGAGTCAAGTGAAAATATATTTGCATTTTTATGGTTAGTCCACATCTAGGTTGGTCTGTGAATTAGAAACTATGTAAATCTAGAGACTTTCTGGGGACAGGGAAATCAATCTAGTAACATTAGCAAATGATTTAAATCTCAACTGAAACCTTAAAAAAGGGCAAAAGGCAGGTAGGTAGGTAATGACAAAACATACCCATTCTTGTCAAAGACTTCAAACCCATAGATGTCCAGTAATCCAATTACAGTTTTCCTGGTGAAATCCTGGTCAAAATAACACACCCCATTCATAATTAGATCTTTTCCTTTGTGCTACTCAAAACTCTGTTGCTGCTCCCCCAAACTGGGACTTGGTGCTAAAGCTCATGTCTCCTCTGTCTCCAACAATACAGAAAAACCTTTGGGTGGAAGTAATTTCCCCAGCCTGCTGCTGCTGCCTGCTCAGATCCCACTGCAGCTTCCATAGCCATCACCTGTGTAGTGAGACCTTCCCCTTCTGATTCACTTCTTTGCTTCAGGTGTCCTCAGCCTCCCAAGCCCATGTAAAATCAAAAAAAAAAAAAAAAAAAGAAGAAGAAAAAGGAGGAGGAGAAAAGGACCTATAGACAGACAAGAAGATGCCTATCCAAGTAAGAGGACCAAGTACCCTCAGGCCAGGGTGGGTATTTAAAGATAATGTATTTATTTCAGGCCGGGTGTGGTGGCTCACGCCTGCAATCCCAGCACATTGGGAGGCTGAGGCAGGCAGATCACTTGTGGCCAGGAGTTTGAGACAAGCCTGGCCAACATGGCAAAACCCCATCTCTACTAAAAAAATTACAAAAATTAGCCAGGCATGGTGGTGTACACCTGTAATCCCACTACTTGGGAGGTTGAGGCACAAGAATTGCTTGAACCCCGGAGGTGGAGGTTGCAGTGAGCCAAGATTGTGCCACTGCACTCCAGCCTGGATGACAAAGTGAGACTCCATCTCAAAAAAAAAAAAAAAAAAAAGATAATGTGTTTATTTAGTTTTAAAGGGACACAATTAAATACTCTGTATGAGTGTCCTAAATCACTGCCTCCAAAATCATCTTTTGTGTCCTACCTCCATGAATTTTGTCACATCCACATATCCCCTCCCCATCCATGTATCATTTCCTTAATTTTTAGCTTGGATTAAATCCCTTTTTTATTTAAATAATTCCACTTGAAAAGGAAACATGACTGAAGTGTAAGTTTGAAGGGCTATATTTTTTTCTTAAATATGTTAAAATATGCTTCTGTTGAAATTTTAAAAATGTCAGGTGAATATATTACTGTTGAAATGTAAAGATTTGTGGTGGTTCATGCCTATAATCCCAGCACTTTGGGAGGCAGCAGTGGGAAGATGGCTTGGGCCCGGGAGTTCGAGACCAGCCTGGACAACATATCAAGACCTCATCTCTACAAAAAATTTTTTAAAAATTAGCCGGGCATGGTGGTATGCAACTGTAGTTCCAGCTATTTGGGAGGCTGAGGTAGGAGGATTGCTTGAGCCCAGGAGCTGGAAGTTGCAAGTTATGATTGTACCACTGCACTCCAGCCTAAGTGACAGAGCAAGATACTGTCTCTAAAAATAAAAATAAAAAGTTTCTGTGTACACTTGAAGCTATCTGGCATACCACAAGCGCTATGCATAGCATGCTTTGGGACACATTGTATAAGTCATTCGGCATGCATTCATACTGTATGCTAGATATGGGAAATGTGAATAGGGAAAGACACCATCTCTGCCCATGAGGCACCCACAGTTCATTCTCCCTCCCAAATTCTTTAAAGAAACGATGATGATTATAAAACATCACCAGGTTAGCAAGAGCAAGGTATCCAAAATGCGTTGACCAACCTCGTTAACTAAGGAGGAATTGATTTTGTTGACCAGCCAAGTAAACGTTCGTCCATAAACAGCCTTCGCCATTGCATCTCTAGCGTAGACAGAGAGTTCTAGTGTCAATGGGCAGATCACCTGAAAAGAATAGCAAGGTGCATCACTATAGGTGGAAAAAAAGAAGCCCCCAGTGTTCAAAGAGGTCTTTTTTCTTAAGAAAAATAAATAAATAAAGAGACAGGGTCTCGCTCTGCTGCCCAGCCTGGAATGCAGTAGCTGGGACTACAGGTGCCCACCACCATGCCCCACTTTTTTTTTTTTTTTTTTTTTTTTTGTAGAAATGTGGTCTAGCCATGTTGCCCAGGCTGGTCTTGAACTCCTGGGCTCAAGCAATCCTCCCACTGCAGCCTCCCAAAGTGATTACAGGTATAAGCCACCACACAGAGTCTTGAACTAGTGTTTGATGACGACTGGCAAAGGATACATGCTGGGAAGATGCTACTCTTGCCTTTGGTTCACACGATGGTGCTTTCTTGAGTGCCCATGTGTGCCAGGCACTGTGCTGGGCTGCCGAGATACAGCTGTAACCCAGACACACAGTCCTGACCTTCATGGGCACACAGTTCATTTGAGGGTAGGGAGGGATGGAGAGACATTCAAAGAATCACAGTCATGTTGAAAGGGCTACAAGGAGATACATATGGTGCTTTGAGGTAGAGGTGGGAGGATCAGAGAAGGCTCCTTGAGGAAGTGACCCCCAGGAAATGAAGGATGAAGAGGAGTTAACTAGATGAAGCATTGGGAACAGTGTTCCAGCAGAAGGAATAGCATGTGCAAAGACTCCTGTGGAGGGAGGACATAGGGAGTATGAGGTGTGGATTGCTAGCATTGGTGTGGTGGTGGTGATGGTGATGGCAGAAGATGAGGCAGAACACCCCGCAGGAGCTGGACCACACGGGGCCTGTTGAGCTAGGATCAAAGGTTTGGCCTCCCCTGAGGCCACCACCCTGCTGTTATCGGAGGGAGGCAGCAGCAGCAGGGAGGGCCGGCACATTTCCACCACCTAGAGCCATTTTTACCTCCTCAGTTTTGGCTTCAATTTTTCTGTGGGTGAGAGCTTCCAGAAGGACTGATGGGTGGACCCCCAGGAGCTGCATGTAAAAGAAATCCAAAATGCTATTCAGTGACGCAGTTTTACTTGTTTTTTATTTTTTAGAGACAAGGTATGGCTCTGTTGCCCACGTGGGAATGTGGTGGCACAATCATAGCTCATTGTAACTTTTTTTCAGACAAGGTCTCACTCTGTCATCCAGGCTGAGTGCAGTGGCATGATCTCAGCTCACTGCAAACTCCACCTCCCGGGCTGAAGTGATCCTCCCACCTTAGCCTCCTGAGTAGCTGGGACTACAGGTGTGTGCCACCATTCACAGCTAATTTTTTTTTTTTTTTTTTTTTTTTTTTTTTTTTTTAGAGATAGAGTCTCACTACGTTGCCCAGGCTGGAGTGCAGTGGTATGATCATGGCTCACTACAGCCTTGAATTTCTGGCCTCAAGCGATCCTCCTGCATTGGCCTCCCAAAGCACTGGGATCACAGGCATGAGCCATTGCGCCCGGCCTACTCACTAACTTATAAAGAGTTCATAGAGTATCCAGGCCCAGGGTTATCTGCCCAGACTGATCATTGTGCGTTATTACAAAACAGGCCACAATAGCTCCCTCAACCAACTGGCTTTTACTCCTGCCCTCTCCTTCAAACGCCCACTCTTTAAACCTCCTAACCAATATCAGCCAAAAGAGCATGGCACCAGATAGTTGGGCCTAACTGTGGGCAGCCAGCTGCCTTGCTCTTCTCTCCCACCCATCCCCCTCCTTCTGTCCTCTCCAAAAGGGGAACATCACCTTGGCTATCCACTTGATCTCGTGGGTGTCTGGGATAGTGGCACAGCCTTGGTCGTCTTCTTCAAAACCAATGTTCCCCAGGTGTAAGACACTGGCAATAATTCCAAAGAGATTCTAGGAACATGGGAAGTGTTCAGAGACAGGAGATCAGGACAGGGAAAGAGAATGGTGGCCGCCTAATTGATACATGTCATTAGTGGAGACACCCGAAGGAAAAATGCCCCCCATCCCAATTCTACACCTGAGCTCACAGAACCAAGCCCTCCTCCTTCCCCAGAAATCAGCCCTGTTATTCACTTCAGGTGCTAAGGGAAACAGCCTCACTCAGTGTCCAGCACGAAACACTTTATTTTCATATAACAACAAATACATAAATGGATTTTTCATAAAATAAACCACTTTTATAAAATATTTTATGGCCGGGTGCGGTGGCTCACGCCTGTAATCCCAGCACTTTGGGAGGCCGAGGCGGGCAGATCACCTGAAGTCAAGAGATCGAGACCATCTGGCCAACATGGTGAAACCCCATCTCTACTAAAAACACAAAAATTAGCTGGGCGTGGTGGCGTGTGCCTGTAGTCCCAGCTACTTGGGAGACTGAGGCAGTAGAATTGCTTGAACCTGGGAGGCGGAGGTTGCAGTGAGCCGAGATAGCGCCATTGCACTCCTGCCTGGCGACAGAGCAAGACTGTCTCAAAAGAGGAAAAAAAAAATTTATAAAATACTTTCTAAAATAAACCTCATTAATGAACCCATTTAATTTTCAAATAACATTATCTAGCTATCCATCCATCTATCCTTTTTTTAAGAGACAAGGTCTTGCTCTGTCACCCAGGCTGGAATGCAATGGTGCCATCATAGCTCACTACAGCCTCAACCTCCTGGGCTCAAGCGATCCTCCCACCTCAGCCTCCTGAGTGGCTGGGACTACAGGCATGCACCACCATGCCTGGCTAATTTTTAAAATTTTTTTGTAGAGGCAGAGTCTCACTATGTTCCCCAGGCTAGTCTCAAACTCCTTGCCTCAAGTGATTTCTCCACCTCAGCCTCCCAAAGCATCAGGATTACAGGTGTGAGCCACTGCACCTGGCCTCAAATATAGATGTTTTTAAATTACATTCTGGGCCTTGAAAGACTGATAGTTTAACAATCAAAATGAAAAAAAAAAGATTAAAAGATGTAAAAACAAAGTGTTTATAAATTCTACAATTTGTTCCAGTTTGTGCCAAAACAGAAGCCTCAATAAATGAGAATCTTGTAATTCTATGGCATCTAAATTGTTGAGACTGGACTTACTTAACAAGAGAAAAAAACCCGACTCTTCCTCCTTGCACACAATATTAGGAAAACTTAGGGTTGCCAGATAAAGGAACCCACAGTTAATATTTGAATTACACTAAAAAATTAATGTAAGTTTGAAAGTTTGCCCACATGCAATAATTGGAACATGATTATACTAAAAAATTCTTCACTGTTTATCTGAAATTCATATGTAACTGGGCATCCTGTATTTTTGTTTTTGTTTTTTTGAGACGCAGTCTCGCTCTGTCACCCATGCTGGAGTGCAGTGGCACGATCTCAGCTCACTGCAACCTCCACCTCCCGGATTCAAGTGATTCTCCTGCTTCAGTCTCCAGAGTAGCTGGGATTACAGGTGCCTGCCACCACACCTGGTTAATTTTTGTACCTTTTTAGTAGAGGCAGGGTTTCACCATGTTGGCCAGGCTGGTCTCAAACTCCTGACCTCAAGTGATCCGCCCGCCTTGGCCTCCCAAAATGCTGGAATTACAGGTGTGAGCCACCGCACCCGGCTGCACCCTGTATTTTTATTTGTTGAATCTGGCCACTGTATTCTGCAAACACCAAGAAATCAGGAATGTTTCCTCAGTCCCGGGGGAACTATCAGTTCTGCTGCAAAAGCACATACCTCAAGGTCAGCTTCAGTAAAATCAATGACAGAAAAGGCATTGAAAACAGTTTTCCAGTCATTCTTGTCATTAATGGATGACTCTTTGGCACAATGACCCTGTTGACAAAAAGTTTGAGTCACTTAATATCATTTTTATAGGGGCAATTAAGCATGTCTATTCCTCTCTGAAGATGCAAAAGCTAGTCCTATAATGTACTGAATTGCGAATAAAAAATAGGTTTTACTCTAAATTGTCTAGCATGTAATGATTTGACAACTGTTGCTTTTTTTCAAATTTATTTGGAATTTTGTTTAAAAATCTCTGTCCTGGGAAAACATTCCAAGTTACATGTAAGTGGTATATCTTTTTGTATGTGTTTTTAAACATAGTTTTCTTATCATTTTTGCTAAATAAATTGAAGCTGTTTGTCTCAAGAAATATCTGCTGAAATATGCAGGGATATTAAAGTGCTTAAAATCAGAAACTCCTGACTCACTTAGAGACTGCCAACAAAAATTTCACCGCAGGACTAGATGAAAGAAGCCTTTCCCGCAAGGAAATAAAAGGCTAGCATTTAGAGAAACAGAGGTTTTGTGAAAATGATCACAAGCAGAGATTTTCCCCATGAACTCCAGAGGTTGTCTTTTAAATAACAGACTGATTTAAAGAGAAAACGTTCTAGACAAATGTTTTTTATTATTTTGCTTTTGTGGTACAGGGTGTTCCTAGTTTCCTAATTATCTGAAGATCTGTTTTCTTAAAAGATTTCTTCATTGCATGGGGGAAATCAGATGTGTCATACCATGAAAATATCTCCTAGTGAAGTGGCCAATATAAAATTTGCAACCTCACAAACCTTCCCGCAAAACCAGCAACATCTGCTCGTGCCCCCGAAGGGATGGGTCTTTGCAAATCAGTCCCTCTCCAAAGCCTGTTGGTTTGAAAGCAGTGCAAATATACTACAAAGTGAAGCCATAAAGTTTACCAAAGTTATGAGAGATCATGAAATTGGTTTTAAAATAATAGTGGCAAATTGCTAGACTCATTTCCAAAGCCCCTGATGTATAAAGATCTAGTTGAATTAATGTGGCCAGAAAAAAATCGACAGGAATAAAGAAAGACATGATATATTCTAAAAGAGAATGATTTATCAAAGGGTTAGAGAAGCCCTTGGGAAAATGGATGAAGCCCTCAAATATTTTTACAAATTGACCCTTTCTGATCATGCTATGGGAATACAAACATGATGTGACCATACAGCTTTGTTGGGAAAATTAAGCCCTCCAAAAAGAAAAAAAATCACATTTGGTTTATTCTTTGTTCTAGTAATTAGTTCAGAGCTTGCTTAGTATAAAATTAGATTATGAGATTCTTTTTATTAGTTACCTTCATTTTTCTTTTTTATTTCTATTTTTAAAATACATTTAGAGATGGGGACTTGCTATATTGCCCAGGCCGGTCTTAAACTCCTGGACTCAAGCGATCCTCCTGCCTTGGCCTCCCAAAGTGCTGGGATTACAGGCGTGAGCCACCATGCCCCAGCCTGCCTTCATTTTTCAAGGTGCACTTTTGTCAAGCCTTCTTTTCTTCCATGATTTCTAGAAAGTGTTGATCCTCATTTTATGAGATTCATTGTATAAGACCTCGTTTTCTCTCTTAAATGATGCCTTCATCTACATTCTACAAGGTGGCCTCCATTCAAAGCCAGGCCAAGTGAGAAGAGAAAAATAAAAAAATGTTGGGACTAAAAAGGTGTTAATGACATCAAATGCTGAGAAGTGCCGTACAATCTGCGCATTGTAGAACGCTAGGGCAGGCTGCAGAAAAACAAATATTGCAAGGTTATATTCTGACAGTCAATTTTATAACCCTAGACCCTAGGCTTGCTTATAGGAATAGCTTGAACTATTTCTGTAAGGTGGTGTGTTCATTTGGCAGCAAACATTTGTCAAGGTGGAAGGCAGGAATGCGGGAAAAGATCTTTTAAAAGTAGTTCACAGTGGCTCGCGCCTGTAAACTCAGCACTTTGGGAGGCCGAGGCAGGCGGATCTCTCGAGCTCAGGAGTTTGAGACCAGCCTGGACAACATGGAGAAACCCTGTCTCTACAAAAACTACAAAAATTAGCGAGGCATGGTACCTCACGCCTGTAGTCCTAGCTACTTGGGAGGCTGAGATGGGAGGATCACTTGAGCCCAGGAGGTCAAGGCTGCAATGAGCTATTATTATGCTACTGCACTCCAGCCTGGAGGACAGAGTGAGAACCTGTCCCAAAAAAAGAAAAAAAAAAGTAGTTTGAAAGCAGAATGAGATAGCATAGGTTTGAGACATAGTTGGACAGTGAGTTTCTATCACATCCAGATCAGCACTCCTCACTTTGGCTGTACACTAAATCACCAGGAGGACATTTAAAATAATTCTGATGCCCAGGTCCTACCCCAGGCCAATGAAATCTGAATCTCTGGAGGGTATGGCCCAGGCATTTGTGTTTTTAAAGGGCTCTTCAGGTGATTCTAGTTTCAGCCAGGGATGAGAACCACTTACCTAGACATTGGTTACTTTACCAAGGTGATATAGCTGCCAGGCATAAGAGGAGATGGATTAGATTGTTTGTGATATATATATATATATATCGAGAAATCAGCCAATAGGACACATAGCAGGATGGTAATAGAATGTCTCAAACATCCTACAGCAGCCCGTATAAACACCTCTGATCCCCTGCTCCAAAGAGTCACCAAAGCCAGGTGCTGGTCTTCCTACCTGTGAGAGGTATTTATACAGCTGGGGATCTCGCTCGAGTCCCAGGTAAGCCAGGCGCTCCTCTTCGCCACCTGCCAGCAGCTGGTAGAAGATGTGGAAATTCCGCTCACCTTCGTTTTGGTAGACAACTCGGGACTTCTCTATCAAGTAACTGATGATATGCCCACCTACGGGAATGCCCTTCAAAACAGAACAAAAATTGCAACAGTGACAACAATCAAACCACTCTCTTCCTGGCATCTCCTGATGGCCTGAAGTTCTAACTTTGAATGAAGTCTGATCTATCAATCTTTTTTTTGGACATACCAATCTTCTATCATTAGTATTTCCTGGGTTCTGTTTACAAAAATTTTTGCTTACCCCAAGAAACTATCATGAAGATAGTTTCTATGTCTTTTTCTAGAAGCATGATTGTTTAGGATAATGATCCCTCACTATTTAATTTTTGTATATGGAGAGGGGTAGTGGTCAAAGGTCTTTTTATTCATGTTGATATCCAGTTGATCTGTGCCATTTATTGGAAAGATGATCTTTTCTCTACTGAATCATAGTGATGGTTTCGTTGTAAGTCAGCTGACTGTACATGTGAACTCTATCCTTTCTGGACTTTATTCTGATCCATTGTCTTCTTTATCTATCCTTGTATCAATATCACACTGTCTTAATTAATATTTTCAATAATATATCCAATAAAGGATTTTTATTCCAGAATATATAAAGATTCTTGCAAATCAATAGGAAAGAATTGACAACCCAATTAAAAATGGGCAAAAGACCTGAATGGAAAAGAAAGCCTTTAAGTGGCCAAGAAGCAAAATGTCATTAATCACCAGGGAGATACAAACTTAAATCACAGTGAAAAACCACTATATCCCACCAGAATTTCTCAAAAGGATGAACAATATAAATGTTGGCAAGGGTATGGAGCAATCGGAACCATCATTAATTATCCTAACGCTGCTTTGCTGGTAAGAACCCCACAATTCCACTTCTTTAATCCAATATAAACCTACTAAAGGGCATGTGCAAGGATGTTCAAAGTGCTATATGTCACGGTCCCAAATTGCAAACAGCCCAAATGTCCATCAAAAGTAGAACGGATAAGTTGTGACATAGTCATATAATCAAAAAGTGAACAACTGCTACATGCAAGGACATGGATGAATCTGACAGATACGTTGATTGAAAGAAGCCAGGCACAAAAAAGAACAATACTGTGTAATTTCATTCATATGCACTTCAATGACCAGTGAAATGAACCTGTGATCACAGTGGGCAGTGGGAAGGGGGAGTGTGTTGGGGAAGGGCAGGAAAAGCTTTTGGATGTTAGAATTTTTAAGAGATAGGGTCTTGCTCTGTTGCCCAGGCTGGAGTGCTGTGGCCTGATCATGGCTCATTATAACCTCAAATGCCTGGACTCAAACAATTCTCCCACCTCAGCCTCCCAAGTAACTAGGACTATAAGCGTGCACCACTGTTCCTTGCTATTTTGTTTTTGTTTTTTGTAAAGGCAAGGTCTCACTATGTTGCCCAGGCTGGTCTTGAACTCCTGGACTCAAGCAATCCTCCCACCTCGGCCTCCCAAAGTGCTGGGATTACAGGTGTGAGTCACCATGCCTGACCTTCAGATGCTAGCATTTTTTTTTTTTTTTTTTTTTTTGAGACAGAGTCTCACTCTCTTGCTCAGGCTGGAGTGCAGTGGCACAATCTGGGCTCACTGCAACCTCTGCCTCCCAAGTTCAAGTGATTCTCATGCCTCAGCCTCCCGAGTAGCTGGGACTACAGGTGTGCGCCACCACGCTCGGCTAATTTTTCTATTTTTATTAGAGACAGGGTTTCACCATGTTGGCCAGGCTGGTCTCGAACTCCTGACCTCGGGTGATCCACCCACCTCGGCCTCCCAAAGTGCTGGGATTACAGGTGCGAGCCACCAGACCTGGCCCGGATGCTAGAAATTTTTATGTCTTGATCTGGGTGGTGGTTACAGAGGTGGACACATACATAAAAATTCACTGGGCTATCCCCATGTTTTACAGCCTTTTCAGTATATGTGTCGAAGTTCCAAAAAAATTTTCAAATACACATAGCTATTACATTTCTTTCCAAATCCACCAGAGGCCCCCATCCCAGCCTCTGGGAAATCCTTGAGCCAGTTTGTCCTCATCATTGAGCTCCATGCTCATACAGCTGCTGCTCCCCCATGTGTCATTTTACCATTCGGAATTATGAGCCCTTGAGAATTCTGCCTTCCTTTCCTGTTTACCTTAGCCCCACTTCTGTGTCTAACACAGCCATGCTCATTCACTTACGCATTGTCCATGGCTGCTTTCATGCTACAAGAGTGGACTTGGGTCATTGTGACTGTATGGCTGAATGGCTCACAAAGCCTAAAATATTTACTATCTGGCTGTATCCGAAAAAGAGTGCTAGCCTCTGCCAGGTAAGCAGGTATGCCTAAACAATATGTTGTTTACTTGCGTCTTTTTTTTGAGATGAAGTTTCGCTCTTGTTGCCCGGGATCCAGTGCAGTGGTGCCAACTGCAACCTCCACCTCCCAGATTCAAGCAATTCTCCTGCCTCAGCCTTCCGAGTAGCTGGGATTACAGGTGCACACCACCATGCATGGCTAATTTTTTGGTTTTTTTTTTTTGTTTGTTTGTTTGTTTGTTTTTTAAGAGATGGGGTTTCACCATGTTGGCCAGGCTGGTCTTGAAATCCTGACCTCAGGTAATCCACCCACCTTGGCCTCCCAAATTGCTGGGATTATAGGCATGAGCCGCTGCGTCCAGCCCTTGTGATTTGTTTTTAAGCTTAATGGAAAAAATGACATCATGCTGGCATACAGTATGTTCCCAAGACCCATCCACATGAGGTGTAGCTGTGGTTCATTTGCTCTCTGCAGTGTAATGCCTGATGGTGTGAACACACAACAATGTAATCATTCTCCTGTCGATGGACATTTCAGTTCTCTCCAGATGTGTTGGTGGTGTTCAATCCATTTACTTGCTCATGATGATGAGCAGCTCTCTTATGGACATGCTTACGCATCTGTACAGATATCTCTGGGAGAGGGATGGTTGCACCTTAGATTATGTTTTTTCAGCTTCCTAAGATAGCGTCATATCTCTGGTACAACCCATTATTTTCCAATAATTTTCCAATATTTTACACCCCACCAGCAATGTGTAAGAATTCCTTATGATCCATATCTTCATCAACACCTGGTATAGATCAGACTTTTTAGTTTTTGCCCATCCAGATGGTATAAAACGTTATCTCATTGTGGTCTTTATTTGCATTTCCTAAAACTAGCACTAACCCTGGATATTTTTTTAAATGGCTTGAGCCAAAAAATACCATTCTCCCCTTAAGGGGCCTTGGCTTGGGTTCCGTCACTGGCAAAATAAGGGGTCCCCATGAACCAGTAATAGGAGCTTCAGTGTACCTGAAAATCAAATTGTATATCCATGTATTTCCCAAATCTGCTGGAGTTGTCATTCCGGAGCGTTCTGGCATTTCCAAAAGCCTTGGAATACAAAGTGTCATTCACTGTCATTTAAGCTCACCATGCGTGTCAAATTCCTGACCCCAAATAATACACTTATTACGAAAATGGAGGAGAGAGAGCGGAAGGAGCCAGGGAGGAAAGGCATGCTTTATCTTCTAAGAAGGAATCGCTAACTATAGAGAATTTAATGCCAAACACTAGATATGGACCCGGGGAGAAAAGGGGAACAATATCTTCTTCCTAGAATCCAATCTAGGAGTATATTGGAAATGGTCTCAGGAGGGGTACATAGAACCCTAGCCCCATGCTGTTCTAGAAATCACAGTTGACAGCTCCCATCACCAGACCCCTTTTTATATCACGTTGTTCTGCTCAAAGGGTCCACTGGGAAAATTCCTTCAACTATAAACATCTTCATTTATAGAAAGGGCCACAAAAACAGAGGAGAAATGACTTGTTCAGCAAGTCAGTGAATTGCAATAGTGGAAGTAATCATAACCAAAATAATTTTAACTCAATAATAAGAAAACTATTAATAAATAATACATTATTTTTGGTGCTTCCTAATTCTGCTGTGTGCTTTTTGTGCATCTGTTTCACTTAATCCTCAAAACTTCTCAGGCTGGGCGTGGTGGCTCACGCCTGTAATTACAGCACTTTGGGAGGCTGATGCAGGCAGGTCACCTGAGGTCAGGAGTTCGAGACTAGCCTGGCCAACATGGCGAAACCCCGTCTCTACTAAAAATGCAAAAAATTAGCTGGGAATGATGGTACATGCCTATAGTCCCAGCTACTTGGGAAGCTGAAGCAGGAGAATCGCTTAAACTCAGGAGGAGGAGGTTTCTGTGAGCCAAGATTGTGCCACTGTACTCCAGGCCTGGGTGACAGAGAGAGACACTGTCTCAAAAAAAACAAAACAAAACAAAACAAAACAAAAACCAAATGTCTTAAAAGGTAGGTACTATAAGCAGACCCATTCAACAAATGGGGAAATGGGCTTAGTTCCAGGTCACAACCTTAACTGTGACGCTATCTGTGTGACCCCTTTCCTTAACAGTGACCTGCCCATTTTGACTGACCTGCCCAGACAGGATTTGTCTCACTTAGTGACCTCCCTGGAACTCCCTTCGATTGGTCCCCAGAGATCGCTTACCTCCAGCACTGGGTTGGAGAGCAGCAGTCTGTCACGGGCTATTTGTAGTGACTGGGTCATTGGGCAGGTCACTGCAAAATACTGGAGAATTTTCTTGGAGGCCTCCGTTTTCCCTGCCCCACTCTCTCCAGAAATGAGGATGAAATGGTTATTTAGTTCAGAGCACATCATTCGGTAAGCGTTGTCAGCTATAGCGTAGCTGGAGGAGGAGTGAGACAGAAACAAATTGGTTTTAATGGTACTTCCCTTGACTCTGACACCCACCAAAGAAGAAAAATGAGGTGCTCCATCTCCAGGAAGCCACATCCGGACTGTGGTACAAGGACAATGAGCTCAAACACATATCAAACCCTTTCCATAGGCAGGGCACAGTGGCTCATGCTTGTAATCCCAGCACTCTGGGAAGCTGAGGCGGGTGGATCACTTGAGGTCAGGAGTTCGAGACTAGCCTGGCCAACATGATGAAACCCCCTCTGTACTAAAAAAAAAGATACAAAAATTAGCCAGGTATGGTGGTGCACGCTTGTAATCCCAGCTACTCGGGAGGCTGAGGCAGGAGAATTGCTTGAACCCGGGAGGCAGAAGTTGCAGTGAGCCAAGATTGCGCCATTGCACTCCAGCCTGGGCAACAGAGCAAGACTCTGTCTCAAAAACACCAAAAACAACAACAACAAAACAAACAAACAAAAAACAAAACAAAAAAACCCAAACCCAAAAAACAAAAAAACAAAAAATTCTCTACCACGACCCACTGACTAATCAAATATAGAGTGTACTAGATATCAAAACTCAAATAATAGAAGAGTTAAAAGGAAGAATTTGAGCAGTAATTTTTTTTTTTTTTTTTTTTTTTTTGAGATGGAGTCTCGCTCTGTCGCCCAGGCCAGAGTGCAGTGGCACGATCTGGGCTCATTGCAACCTCTGCCTCCCAAGTTCAAGCGATTCTCATGCCTCAGCCTCCCGAGTAGCCGGGATTATAGGTGCGCACTACCACGCCCAGCTAGTTTTTTTATTTTTAGTAGAGACAGGGTCTCACCACGTTGGTCAGGCTGGTCTGGAACTCCTGACCTCGTGATCCACCTGCCTCAGCCTCCCAAAGTGCTGGGATTACAGGTGTGAGCCACCGCGCCTGGCCTGAAAATATTTTTTAAAGTTCACCAAATTTATGTTTTTAATCCATCAACATGTTTTATAAGAATAAGCCAGCTACTAAGTTATATCTCCAAGAGACGTTCTATTAACTGTAGGTGAAAATAACAATCTTGTCTAAATACTAAATAATTCGATTCAATAAACAGAATAAGATCTCATGTATTTTTTCCCTCAAAACCTAGAATACTAAAAATGGAGTGGCAGGAAACCAAAGAGATTAACAAACTTCAGTGATATCTTTAGGACAAGAGGTAAAACTATGAGAAGCGCTTTATCTTCAAGATCAGACACCAAAGCATGAAGGTATCCCAGGAATATAACCCGAATACGAGGCAGAGTTCCAAAGCCATTTCGGCTTTTAATACATGGTGGTGGCTGGGCATGGTGGCTCACACCCGTAATCCCAGCACTTTGGGAGCCTGAGGCAGGCAGATCGCTTGAGCCCAGGAGTTCGAGACCAGCATGGGCAACACACTGAGACCCTGCCTCTACAAAAATTACAAAAATTAGCCAGGGTGGTGGTGTGTGCCTGTAAGTCCTGGCTACTTAGGAGGCTGAGGTTGGAGGATCACCTGAGCTCTGGGAGGTAGAGGCTGTAGGGATCCATTATTGTGTCACTGCTCTCCAGTCCGGGTGACAAAGCGAGACCCTGTCTCAACATATATATGGCGGTGATGCAGAAAGGCTCATAAGTGCCTTAGAAAGTGGAATAGCTCAGTCACCAAGACAACAGAGGCAGAATCTAAATATTAGCCTAGAAGTCAAGAGGGAGAAAAACTAGAAAATTCAGCAAAGCCTGGGCAAGAAAAAATTGCTCATCTTTCCTTCTTTTTGGAAGTTGTTGTTTTGAATGTTAAATAACTATTAGAAAGTTTGGCCAGTTAGGCATAGTGACAAACAAACAGCATTATTTAGCAGAAAATATGGGTTACACATTATTTTCAAATACAAGGGAAATTATTTAAAATGGTAAGGTTTTAAGGCCTAAAAATGTCCTCAAGTTTGTGAAAACTGATATCGAAGTGGTTATATTTTCTAGCTTCTGTGAAATGGCTCTAGAAACTCTGAATTAGTGTGTAACTAACCAGTAATCTCTAACTACAGGCAAATTTTTATTTCAGTCCCTTTTAATTAACTTCTGAATTAAATGAGAAATCTAAACAGATTGTTTTTTACAGCGTCAGTTACATGTTAAGAAGGAAACATGGTGTTTGGAGACAAGAGATCTGAGTTCAGGTGAATAATTCTACCCCGTCAGCTTATAGTGTTACATAAAAACAAATTCTGGCCATACTGCAAGCGAGTATGTATTTTCAAAAATTTGCATAAAACAGAATAAAATGTTATGTACTAAAAATATAATCACCCTCTACAAATTATTATTACCATAATAATTATACATAGGGGAGAGGAATGAAGAAATTTGCACCTCTTAAGCTTCCACAGCCCTGGGAAGTTTCTACCAATGAGCAGTCTTCTTAGCCGCTATGATACTCAGGCACCAGTAGATGGCACTATAGCAACCCTCTTCCCGGAGAAGACATCTCTCCAGCCACACTCAAATTTCTCAGCAGTTACACAAAGGTTGCACCTCTTTTCATATTTAAGCTGAGACTCCATAAAGACCCTCTAAAGTTTTCTACTACTTTGGAAGACTTACTTCACAAGAAGGCAAAGGCCTAAATGAGGTACAGAACCTAATAAACATGCATCAAGGATTTAGATGGATGGATGGATATATCGATGGATAGGTAGGTAGGTGGATAGGTAAATGGATGGATGGATAGGTGGATGGATGGATATGTGGATGGATGGATAGATAGGCAGATGGATAGGTGGATGAATGGATGGGTGGGTGGATGGATGGATGGATGGATGAATGGACGGACAGATGCATGGTGAGAAGGAAGGAGAGAGAGGAAGGGGAAAAAGAAAAATCCTCCTAGTGATGATCCTGTGGATGCTACTTACACATGTGGTGGCAGTTCAAAGAAATTGACCCCTTGATAAAGTTCCATCTGGCTCACAGTGTAGATTCCGAGCTCCTGGTATGGATTCACG
Organism: Pongo abelii; assembly: GCF_028885655.2. Classification (NCBI taxonomy): domain Eukaryota; kingdom Metazoa; phylum Chordata; class Mammalia; order Primates; family Hominidae; genus Pongo; species Pongo abelii. The sequence goes on along the minus strand of NC_071995.2, from coordinate 108,118,293 downwards.
GACACAAGGAGGGTACCAATATATGTCTAGAGAAATGGACCAAGCACAAGTGAGGAATTCTGGGGTGCAAGAGACTGTCACACATGATGATCCCCATGTGTTCATTCCACATGGAGGATTTAAAATGATAAATCAGGCAGGGTCTCTGCTGGGAGCTTACATGGTGGGTGTATGAGGGAGACAGCAGACAAACAGCTGAGGAATGAAGACAGCTGCAGGAAGAAATCAGTGTTAAGAAAGGTGTACATGGCTGGGCGCGTTGGCTCATGCCTGTAATCCCAGCACTTTGGGAGGCCGAGGCGGGCAGATCACAGGTTAGGAGATCGAGACCATCCTGGCTAACATGGTAAAACCCCATCTCTACTAAAAATACAAAAAATTAGCCAGGCATGGTGGTGCACGCCTGTAGTCCCAGTTACTCGGGAGGCGGAGGCGGGAGAATCTCTTGAACCCAGGAAGTGGAGGTTGCAGTGAGCCGAGATCAGCCACTGCACTCCAGCCCTAGTGACAGAGCGAGACTCCGTCTCAAAAAACTAACTAAATACATAAATAAAAAGAAAGGTATACATAGCATAACGAGGGTACAAACAATAAAGGCAGGCCATATTAGCAGGCATGGGGAAGTCGTCGTCTTTCTTCTTTCCCTTCCTCCTGCTCTTCCTCTTTTTTTTTTTTTTTTTGAGACAGAGTCTCACTTTGCTGCCCAGGCTGGAGTGCAGTGGCTCGATCTTGGCTCATTGTGACCTCTGTCTCCCGGGTTCAAGTGATTCTCCTCAGCCTCCTATAGCGGGGATTACAGGCATGCACCACCATGCCCAGCTAATTTTGTATTTTTAGTAGAGATGAGGTTTCACCATGTTGGCCAGGCTGGTCTTGAACTCCTGACCTCAGGCGATCTGCCTGCCTCAGCCTCCCAAAGTGCTGGGATTACAGGCGTGAGTCACCGCGCCTGGCCGGGAAGACTTCTTTAAAGGAGGTGACACCTGAGCAGAGCTTGAAGGATGAGGAGCCAGCTGTGAACAAAGTAGGCAGGAAGGGCATTTCAGGCTGAAGGGATACATGAGGCAGGCTAGGGGCATGAGAGGCCATTGTGGTTGAAGCCCGAGTGAGGGAAGAATGGAGACTAGCAAGAGAGGATGTCGAAGATGGAGCAGGCTCAGATCATACAGTCTCTGTGGGCTCCCATGAGGAATTGGGGTTTTATTCTAAATGCAGTGTATGGCAGAGATACCACCCTCCCCTACTGAAATGAAATACCTGCCCTACAAAGATTTCATGATGAAAATGCCAAAAGCAATTGTAACAAAAGCAAAAATTGACAAACGGGATCTAATTAAACTAAAGAACTTCTGCACAGCAAAAGAAACTATCACCAGAGTGAACAGGCAACCTACAGAATGGGAGAAAAGTTCTGCAACCTATCCACCTGACAAAGGTCTAGTATCAAGTCTACAAGGAATTTAAACAAACTTACAAGAAAAAACAATCCCATTAAAAAGTGGGCAAAGGAAATAAACAGACACTTCACAAAAAGAAGACATACATGCAGCCAACAATCATATGAAAAAAAGCTCAACACCACCGATCATTACAGAAATGCAAATCCAAACCACAATGTGATATCATCTCATACCAGTCAGAATGGCGATTATTAAAAAGTAAAAAAACAACAGATGCTGGCAAGGCAGTGGAGAAAAAGGAAGGCTTTTACACTGTTGGTGGAAGTGTAAATTAGTTCAACCACTGTGGAAAACAGTGTGGCGATTCCTCAAAGATATAGAGGCAGAAATACCATTTGACCCAGCAATCCCAAAGAAATATAAATCATTCTATTATAAAGATACATGTACACGTGTGCTCACTGCAGCACTATTTACAACATCAAAGACATGGAATCAACCCAAATGCCCATCAATGATGGACTGAATAAAGAAGATACAGTGCATATACACTATGGAATACTATGTAGCCATAAAAAGGAACGAGATCATGTCCTTTGCTGGGACATGGAAGTAGCTAGAAGCCCTTATCCTCAGCAAACTAATGCAGGAACAGAAAACCAAACACTGCATGTTCTTGCTAATAAGTGGGAACTAAATGATGAGGACACATGGACACATTTGTGGGGGGTGGGGAGGGGGGAACAACACACACTGGGGCTTGTTGCAGGGGACAGAGAGCATCAGGAAGAATAGCTAATGCCTGCTGGTCTTAAAACCTTGGTGATGGGTTGATCTGTGCAGCAAACCACCACAGCACGTTTACCTATGTAACAAACCTGCACATCCTGCACGTGTACCCCTGAAGTTAAAAGTTGAAGACACAAAAAAAGAGAAATACCTCCCTAAACTATTACATGAATGGATAACTTTAAGAGGGGAGCACGTAACCTGATTTATGGTTCTTTAAGGTCTCTCTGGCATTGAGTGAAAATAGGATGGGTGGGCCAGGCTCAGTGGCTCACACCTGTAATCCCAGGACTCTGGGAGGCTGAGGCAGGTGGATCACCCAAGGTCAGGAGTTTGAGACCAGCCTGGCCAACATGATGAAACCCCATCTCTACTAAAAATACAAAAAAATTAGCCAGGCGTGGTGGCGGGTGCCTGTAGTCCCAGCTACTTAGGAGGCTGAGGCAGGAGAATTGCTTGAACCCGGGTGGCGGAGGTTGCAGTGAGCCAAGATCAGGGCCACTGCACTCCAGCCTGGGCAACAGAGTGAGACTCCATATGAAAAAGAAAAAAACAAACAAACAAGAAAATAGGATGGGTATACCTACAAACCTTCTAAAATTGGGCAAAACACTCCCGCTACTGGCACTTATATTCCTAGATTTCAACATTAAACTCTACTCATATTCAAGTTTTTCAAGTACTTACTTATATTTATAATATAACCACTAACATAAGGCTTTTGAAATACAATTATGAATAAACAAAGAGCTCCAAGCTCTTACATAGAAAAAAAATTAATGTACTCCTTGGAAAATACATCTGGTATTCTCAGATTTTCAATGTGTAGCTGTTTCAATTACAGGACGCACTAAAGTATATTAAGATTATGCTAAAATAGCTGGGTGTGGTGGTGTGTGCCTGTAATCCCAGCTACGTGGGAGGCTGAGGCAGGAGGAGTGCTTGAACCCAGGAGTTCAAGACTAGCCTGGGCAACTTAGCAAGACCTAACTCAAAAAAAAAAAAAAAAAACAGATTACACTAAAATCGTTCTCCAATCTCCAGGACAAAACCAAAGCAAAGCAGTTTCACTAAAACCCCATATTACTTCAATCAGTAGAAATTCAGGGTGGAAGACAATTTCTGAAATTTATCCATTCAAATCAGAAACATTTAGCTTAATCGCAATGATCCTGTCATGCCATTTGTACTTCTCTGTACCATGCTATTTTTTCCTTTTCGTGTACATAAAATTAGTTTTTCTATTTCTACAATTAAGGGTTATAATTCTGAAAGTTAGGCTCTGGGATACGTACTCTAAGAAACACCTTGTTTACTTCTTCTGGTATCCTTCGTTTCAACATATAGATTAAGTCACGGGCACCATTACAGACAAAATAGCTATAAGACAATTGTTTTTAAACCGCTTCTGACTGTCTAATTTACTCTTGGCAAAAGCTAATAAAATCTCAAAAAATTAAATAATTTTAATAAAACCCACGACACACACAGGGACACTATGAAGTTTACCCTAGAGGAATTTACCTGAAAAATGACCCTCAAATCAGAGTGTGGTGATAAATGGGAATTTAACAAAAACTGGCTTTTGAATAAAAACTAGATGTGACAAGATCAATCTGAGAAGAGTTTGGTAAGTGCTGCATTCTCGACCCTTGACCATTCGTGGGGTGTGGTGGACAGCTCTTATTTTTGCCTGCTTGGTATCTCTGCCCCTTTCTCCCAACAGAGTCCTTTGGGGAACCCTCTTCCTCAGCTCTCTGTCTATACAGTCCAGGGCTCCAACTCCACCCCTCACCTTCAGGGGCAGGCCTGGTAAGAGCCTGGCCAATCAGAATAGTCTTCATTTCTAGCCATGGGATTGGTTCAGAGACAGGCACATGACCGAAAGTGGGCCAATCAGAGCTGATCAATGTCAGCTTGAGCCATTTACTAGAGCTTATCCCCAGAGGATGGGCTCGCTTCTCCGCGGCAACCCTAAGCTGATAAAATGACAGCCTGGATCTGAGGGCAACCATCTTGCTGCCATGCACTTGAGAAAGAAATGGATGCCTAAGAAAGCAGAGCAGAGATGGAGAAGGAGTCGCCAGACATTGTCTGAAACCCTAGATCTAGTCCCGGGGCCTACAGTTACAGACATGGACAGATTCCCTTTAGTGACTTAGGCTGGTGTAAGTTGGGCCTCTGTCACGGGCAGCCATAAACGTCTTAGCACAAAGGATCGAAGTGCATCTAAGAGTGGCGCCTCAGTATCTCCCTTTAATGTCTAACCTAATAGAGTGCTATTATTCACACTCATCAAAGTCGTGAAGGCAAGAAGGGAACAACCACCCTAGAAAAACAGCTGAGAAGTGTGTCACGTTACATATATGAGGTTCTCGCTGAAACGCTTGCGGAGGTTGTCGACAAAGGCAGATTCGCTGGTGTACGCGTCCAATAGCACAAAATCCTGAACCCCGACCTTGTCTCGGGCAGTCAGCGCCCCTTCCATGTGCAGACGGATGTGTTTCCTCCTCACGTCTTCTTTCTACGGGAAATAGAACATTCTTCAGCAGCTCATCTATTTGGTAATATCTATTACACGTCTAATGTATGGAAATAACAAGATGCTAAACCCTGGGATAGTAGAGAGCCAGCATTAAATTATGCCGTCTTAGAGTTTACAATATGATTGGGGGTACAAGATCATAATCATAAAAAATAGGAATAGCAGCAGCTGACAGGAACCAAGTATTTACTGTTAGGTACTATTCTAAACACTTGACTTATACTGTTTCATTTGATCTTCATTCTGACCCCATGAAATACTATTATTATGCCCATTCTACAGATGAGAAAACTGAGGCATAGGAATGTCATAAGCCATGCCCAAAATCTGCCAAAAGACGGAGCCAGAAAATGAACCTAGACAGCATACCCAGACTTGCTTTCCTGACAACCATGTACTCAATAAATGTTTTTTAAAATCAATGTTTCCTTTATGTTGATTAGTCAGGCTTGAATTTTTTCTTTTTTTAAAGTTAATTTTTCTTTATTTCAATAAGTGTTAATTGTGTAAACTCACTTTGTAATTCTCACATGAGTGGTGAAGAGTTTGGGCCAGAAAGGGAAATTCTTGCTACAGAGGAGTATTTAAGGAAGGACAAACTTGGAATGTTCCTCTCCAAGGGTGGGCTTCAGACGTCACTGGAGAAAGTGTGGCTACAGCCCATTGGATGGCAAAGAATCTCACCAGGATACCAGGGCCAGAGCTGGTTCAGTCACTGGGCAGGCACTGGGCATGACCTTCCTGAGCACAGGCGCTGCTGGATGGGAGACCATGGAGGGGTCCAGGGAAATCAACCTTCCAGGGCTCAGGCAAGCTGTGGCCAGAGGGCAGGTGTGAATTGGGAGAGGGAACAGGAGTAGGTATGAAGCCTGGAGTGTGTGATGTCTGCATCAGGAGGGCTGTGACAAAGTGGTCACCAGGCCCTTGGCCAGAGCTGTGAGGTCACTGAGGGACTATGTTCTCTGGGCACACAGTTAGTGTGTGTCCCACCCACATACCACGTGCAGCAGAATGTACAGTCTGAAAACAAGAAAAAGCAAAACATAGCAAAGGACATCAGGAAGAGAAACCGCCTGCCTTTGCAACGTCCCTCTAGTGACAAAAATGACATTGTGTTCACTTTAAGGAGAAATGCCTAAAGCGTGCAGTTTGTTATTGCTCAGCAGGTAATGAAGGGTGAATTTGGATCTGAGAGGCAATAAATTGACAACTGGTACATATGAATATGCAAAGGTCCTAGCATAGCCAAAGTAAACTTGCAAAAGAAAAACAAAGCTAGAATAAGATTGTGTTTAATAAGACTGCGTCTCAATTGATTTTCAGCAGAGGTCCCAAAACAATTCAGCACAGAAATGGAAAACATTTCCATCCAATGGTGCAGGAACAACTAGATATTTATAAAGAAAAAAATTGCAGTTGTGTGTGGTGGCTCACAGCTGTGATCCCAGCACGTTGGGATGCTGAGGCAGGAGGATTGCCTAAAGCCAGGAGTTGGAGATGAGCCTGGGCAACACAGGGAGACTCCCATCTCTACTTAAAAATATATAAATAGAAAAAAAGTAAAAATGCATTTCAGTCCCTGTATTACATTACACTACACTACACACACATACACACACATATATGAACTTGAGATGCATCTTAGACCTAAATGCAAATTTAAAATCTATATAAAGCCACTGGAAGTAAACAAGGGGACCATCTTTGTAACCAGGGGAAGGCAAAGGTTTCTTAGATGAGAGCCAGGAAAAAATAACAATAAAAGACACAAAATAAGAAATCAGACTTCACCAAATATAAAGCTTCTCATTAGAAGACACTGTTAAGAAAATAGGCAAGTCACAGAAGAGCAGAAGATATTCACAAAACATATAGCCGCAAGAATTTGTATCCAGAATAAAAGACACCTATAGTCCAATAACAAAAAGAGAAACCCAATGAAAATTTGGCAAAAGACTTGAATAGACATTTCACAAAGGAAGATAGACAAATTGGCAATACACACATAGAAAAATGGTCAACATTGTTAGTCATCGGGGAAACACAACTTAAAACCACAATGAGATACCACCAGAATAGTTAAAATTAAAAACACTGACAACACCAAATACTGGTGAGGATGCGGAGCAGACAGAATTCTCTCACACTTCTGGTAGGAATGCAAAGAGAATCACTTTGGGAAAAAGGTCTGGCAGTTTCTAATGAAGTTAACCATGCCTCTATTCTTCGATCCAGCGATTCCACTCCTAAGTATTTACACAAGAGAAATGTAAACATATGTCTACAAAAAGACTTGAACATGAAGTTCAACTCATGCTCAACTTTATTCAGAACGGCCCCTAACTGGAAACAATCCAAATCCCCATCAACTGGAGAATGGCTGCGGCCCATCTGTACAATAGAAGGAGGACAGCAATAAAAGAGAAATAACGGGTACATGCAAGAGCATGGATGACTCTCACAGATATTATGCTGAGTGAAAGAGCCCAGACACAAAAGACTCGTACTGTAGGATTCCATTGATATGGCACTCTGGGACAAGCAAAACTAATCCACAGTGAAAAATCAGAACAATTGTTGCCTAGTTGAGGAGTTGTCAGGCAAAGGACATTTTTGGAGTGATGAAAACATTCCATATCATGATAGGGCTGTGGGTTACATGAGTGTATCTATTGGTCAAGATAAATCGTTAAAATTGTGTGCATTTCACTATATGTAAATTTTATTTTTGAAAAAGAACCGTAAAAAATAAGTGGGGAAGAGGTAGAGATTGGCTGGAGGTATGAATGTAAACGGAATGGCAGAATGTTAATTGTTAAAGCTAGGTGGTGGGTAGAGGGGGATTTATGATACTATTCTGTTTACTTTGCATAAATTTGAAGTTTTCCATAAAAAAAGTTTTAAAAAACAGAATGGCCACCAGATGTCTCCCTACACTAGCCAAATGGAGCTAGAAGAGCCTTAATCGCTAGCAACCTAACATTCAAAACAATGCATTTAGATCAAACAATATTTTAGTGATTTCAGGCTGGGCGTGGTATCTCATGTTTGTAATCCTGGCACTTTGGGAGGCCAAGGCAGGCGGATCACTTGAGCCCAGGAGTTTGAAACCAGCCTGAGCAACATGTTGAAACTCTGTCTCTACTAAAAGTACGAAAATTAGCCGGGTGTGGTGGTGCGTGCCTGTAGTCCCAGCTGCTCGTGAGGCTGAAGTGGGAGGATCGCATGAACCTCAGGAGACGGAGGCTGCAATGAGCCATGATTGCACTGCTACACTCCAGCCTAGGCAACAGAGTGAGACATTGTCTTAAAAAAAAAAGAAAAGAAAGAAAAAAAGAAATATTTTAGTAGTCCCAAATATTCCCATGCTGTGCCACATATAGCATAGCATAATGACTAAGACTTTGGAACAAGAGCATTTCCAAGTTCAAATCTCATCTCTGTTGCTTCCTGGAAGTATAATCTTGGGAGAGTCCCAAGTCTCTGTTTCATCTCTATAAAACGGAATTGTAACTGTACTTAACTCATAGGGTTGTCAGTTTCACCAGAACCATGTAAAAAGCACATGGAACCATGCCAGGCACAATTTAAATTCACTGAGTGCTTGCTTTTGTCATGATTAGTATCAATAATCACGATTATTAGAAACATAGTAAAGCAAGTCTGTTGATTAGGAATCAATGAGCCTCTATTAAATTGGAGGTAGGTTGGTGTCTGAAATAATGTCTGGAGCTGCACCCAGAAATATTACTGCAGTCAGGTTGCTGCAGGCAGAGGATGTGGAGATTAACCAAGTTTCTCTCTTAGCCTGGTCCTAAGGATGGGAGGGTGGCGTACTCCTGCAGTCAGCCTAGGAACTGATCTGACTTGAAGCCCAAAGAAATTTGACAAAACCTTGTAGATTAAGGAACACGACAATGATTTTTAACTTGCAAGGGTCAAAGCACACTCCATTCACTTCAGACTAGAGTTTTATTTATTGCAATATTTCAGTTTTAACACCTCGATTCCTTTGTTTGTTGATTTCCAGTTACCTTTTAAAGGGCGTGGGAAAAACGAGAGTGTCCCAATAAGATTGACACGGACCGTCAAAGGGATGAATATTGGGACATAAGGGAGAAGGTAATCAAGAAGTTGGAGTGATTTAGCCTTGACCAAAAAGATGACTAAGAGACTTATAAAGAGAGCATTAAATCCAGATTAAATAAGAGGGAGGAAATTAAAGAGATCTTCAATTACATCTAAGAAAATTAAATTAAATTAAATTAAGTTACATCTAAGAATAACTCCATCTTTGGGGTGATAAAACTGTGGAGGATCCTAACCGTGCATACCCATGGTGCAGGGATCACAGATTCTGCCTGTTACAGGGTTCCAGCAGGTACCATGATTGAGTCAAGCTGCCAGCTGATGGGGACTGGGTTAGACCCAGGAATGAATGGCCATCTCTGGTGTGTAGCTACTGTCTGGCTCCAGCTGGTTGACATCAGGCACAAATATAGGGCCTGTGTTTCCAGAACTTCCGATTATTTAAGTCAGAAGTTTGGAATTACATACCCAGTCCTGTCGTACAATTTACCCTTGCAGGACACTATTTTGCAGCCTCTGCAGCAAGCCACTCTTTGTCTTGGATGGTTTAGACCTGTCGCTCATCTAAAAGCAAGGGATTCAAGGAAACACTCAAACCAGAACCATTATTTTGGAAGTATCATGTACTCAGTGATGATCTGATCATCTTCTACATAATCTAATGCTTGACCCAGTATGCGGAGTCGGGGTGGGGAGATGACAGGGAGGCCACAATATGTGAAAAGGTGGTGAGATGCCGTGGTAGAGGCAGAAATGCCTGCCAGCTATTCCGTGGACTTCCCCACGTTTGCAAACTCCCTTGCAGTTAGGTGGAGTTGCTTGACTACTTCCTGCCAACTGGCTGTAAATAGAAGTGACATTTGTGCAAGACCCTTCCAGTGTTATTAGAATTTCTTTGATACTGCAATGACTGAGAATTTCTTTTGCTGAATGGACAAGCCACAAGATCAAAACAGCCTGGATTCCTGAGCCATCACACGGAGGAGAGATGTCCTGAAGAGTCATCCAGCACAGTAGACTTTGTGTACACAAGAAATAAACTCCTGTTATGGGAAACTTCTGAGTTTGGGGGCTGTTTGTTATTGTAGCTGAAGACTGCTTATCCTGACTAATACACATGCGGAACAGAACTTTTCCACTGGGAGGGCAGCAGTTTGAATGTGAGCCACAGTTCTTGCATGTTAAACTTGGCCAGCTGTTTTGGCTACTACCCTAAAATTCTGGAGGAAGAGTAAGGGCTATTTTTTAAGGGGAGAAGAAGATAGATGATAAGCCCTGAAGCTGTCATTTTTGAATTTTATTTGAAATGTCAAAATCCTTTGTTCAAGGGAAATGTTATAAGAAACCTTAATATGTAAAATTGAGGAAAGCAGACCTTTCTGATTGAAGTAGGGGGTGAGAGTTTCACTGGGTTGCCCCACAGAAACATGGGAGAGGTTCTGGGGAAAGCCTAGGGCAGAGGAGAGTTTGCAAACCACTGCATAGCCCCTGAGCCTTTGTTGCCCAAGCACCATCATTTGAGCACTTCTTTCACATGTATTGTCATTGTCTGTGTACTGCCAGTACTATTTTTTACTTCATCTTTTCTTTATATTTTTTATATATTTGTATATTTATTTATATATATTATTTTAATTCATATTTTTAAAATATATTTTTCCTGTAAATATATATAAAGATTTTTGAAAAGTTCTCATACACAAAACTAACAAAAGTACAACAAACTCAATATACACAGCTTCAACAATGAACGTATGCCTTCCCCTGTTCCAGCTGTGTTTCACTACTCCCCCAACACTGGATTATTTCGAGGTAAATCACAAAACATTATATCGCTTTATGTATAAATATTTTAGTAGGTATCTCTAAAACATAGGAACTCTAAGTTGTGATTACCTATATGTAATCACAACAACATTATCATAAAGAATACCATAATTCCTTAATACTAATTATAATACCTAATGTTCAAATTTCTCTAATTATATATATATTTTACAATTGGTTTGCTCAAATCAGGATCCAAACAAGGTCCACACATTGCATTTAGCCAATGTGTCTCTCAAGTCTCTTTTGTTCTATAGGTTCCCTCCATTTCTTTCTTGCAATTTATTCATAGAGAAAATTGGACAATTTGTCTTGCAGAATTTCCCACATTCTAGGTTTTGTTAATTGCATTCTTAAGGAGTCATTTAACATGTCTTTCTCCTGCATTTCCTGAAAACTGGTCGTTTGAATTAGAGGTCCAATCAGATACAAGACTGATTGGTTTTAGCAAAAAAAAAAAAAAAAAAAAAAAAAAAGACTTCATAGGCAGCATATTATACTTTCAGAAGGAGATACATGAGGGCTGGCTGTCTTTTCAGGATGTCAGTGTTTTCTGATACACACTACCGAAATCCACATTTTCTTAGGAGTTTGATATTCCAGTTCTATCAAACCTTCTTCATTTATTAGATCAGACTGTTCTATAAAGAGAAATTTCCCTTATGAACTATTTGGTTGCCCTGTGGTACAGTTTGTCAGGGAAAGGCAGGATAAATGTTTGATTTGCTAGTTTTCAGAATAATGAGTTGGTTCCACTGCATCCTCCCAAGGTGACAATGAGTTTTTAATATCATTACAAATTAAAGGTTTATATGTATTGGTTATGTTTCATGCCACGATAATTGTTTTTTTTTTTTTTGAGACAGAGTCTTGCTCTGTTGCCCAGGCTGGAGTTTAGTGGCGCAATATTGGCTCACTGCAACCTCCGCCTTCCAGGTTAAAGCAATTCTTGTCCCTCAGCCTCCCGAGTAGCTGGGATTATAGGCACACAGTACCATACCCAGCTAAGTTTTTGTATTTTTAGTAGAGATGGGGTTTCACCATGTTGGCCAGGCTGGTCTCGAACTCCTTACCTCAAGTGATCTGCCTCTCTTGGCCTCCCAAAGTGCTGGGATTACAGGTATGAGCCACTGCGCCCGGCCGACAGTTAACCTTATTGATGCTCTACTTATCCCAAATTTGGCCAGTGGGAACCTATCAACAAGTAGGCTCTTGAATAATTTTTAGTTTAATTTATTATTGTTATTCTGGAGATAGGATTTTTACTCTGTCATCCAGCCTGGACTGCGGTAGTGCAGTCATAGCTCACTGTAATCTTGAACTCCTGAGCTCAAGCCATCCTCTCTCCTCAGCTTCCCAAGTAGCTGGGATTACAGGTGCATGCTGTCACACCTGAGTGATTTGAGTCCTTCTGACATGGTCTTGTCTTTATGAGCTTTCTTGCTTATCAGGATGCCAAGTTCTTTCAAAGCTTATTTATTTTCAACCTAGAGCTTGAATCTTTCATTTCTCCAATAAGCTCTAGTTTCTTTGAGTGGGTAGATGGTAGACACCACATTCATACCCTAGGAGTGGTCATTGCTGCAGGATTGATAATTGTTTCTAGACCTTTTCAATAGCACAAGTATTTTTAAAATAAAATATATTATGAGTTTATTCTGATTCTATCAATTTAATATAGAATGAAGAGGTTTGAACTTAACCTCAGTTTTCTGAGACAGAGTCTCACTCTGTTGCCCAGGCTGGAGTGCAGTGACGTGATCTCACCTCTCTGCAACCTCTGCCTTCTGGGTTCAAGTGATTCTCCTGCCTCAGCCTCCCGGAGTAGTTGGGACTACTGGTGTGGGCCACCATGCCTGGCTAATTTTTGTATTTTTAGTAAAGATGGGGTTTCACCATGTTGGCCAGGCTGGTCTCGAACTCCTGACCTGAAGTGATCTGCCCACCTTGGCCTTCCAAATTCTGGAATTACCAGTGTGAACCATCACACCCAGCCTTAACCTTAGTTTTCTATCTCTTCTCTTTTCTCCCATCCAAAAATTCTAGTTCAATGACACGAGCAATGTTTCATTGGCTTTATTAACAATATACACACAACAGTCTCAAAATAATAATACCAACACTGTCACCAATGGGATTACTGAAAACCATCTAAAACTTTTTGAATTCTTTGTCCTTAGGGTAAACCTCACTGGAATTGTAGAGACACATTACTGTGTTTTTTAAGTTCCCTTGAAATAGTCAATCTCTCTTTCTATGCTAGCAACCAGATGTACATTTTTTTTTTCATTTTACTGTTTATGCCAGGGGATTGATTTTTAAATTTAATTTTGTTTTATAAGTATGTAGAATATTTAATGATGCCAAGGAATAAAATAGGGCATATTCAGAGAACTAGCTCCTGTTCTTACCCTTTCCTCTCCATTCTCTTCCTCCTCCTGTAAACAACTATTTTTTAAATGTTAAAATTGGTCCGGGTGTGGTGGCTCTCGTGTAATCCCAGCACTTTGGGAGGCTGAGGCAGGAAGATCACTTGAGGCCAGGAGTTTGAAACCAGCATGGGCAACAAAGCGAGACCCTATCTCTACAAAAAGTAAAAAATGAAATAAAAATTTTAAAAAGTTAAAATTGCTGGCTGGGCCTGGTGGCTTTTGCCTGTAATACCAGCACTTTGGGAGGCTGAGGTGGGTGGATCACGAGGTCAAGACATCGTCTCCATGCTGGCCAACATGGTGAAACTCCATCTGTACTGAAAATACAAAAATTAGCTGGGTGTGGTGGTGAGCGCCTGTAGTCTCAGCTACTCGGGAGGCTGAGGCAAAAGAATCGCTTGAACCTGGGAAGCGGAGGTTGCAGTAAGCCAAGATTGCACCACTGCACTCTAGCCTGGCAACAGTGTGAGACTCCATCTCAAAAAAAAAAAAAAAAAAAAAAAAAAAAAAAAAAAAAAAAAAGTTTAAAATTGCTAAAACAGTTTCTTTTTTAAATATAAGCAATTTACATGTAGATTTGTTTTCCTCCTTTCTTAGGCAAATGTTTGCCAACTATATATGCTATTTTTCAATCTTGTCTTTTTTGGAGCTTGCTTAGGAGTTGTTTAGAGAGATATTCCTCATTATTTTTTAGAATTGCAAAGTATTTCACTATTTGTGCTTACTATATTACAGTTTACTAAAACAATCCCATAGTGAGGGATCATAACTAGCCTGTCTCTGATAGCAACTGACAGAAACCAATGGCAAAAAACCCTCAATAGCACATAGAAAATCAAACACCACAATCAACTAACACATGTAGACCATTGCACCCAACAACTGGAGCATATACATTTTAGTTCAAAAGCACATAGAACTTTTTAAAAATGGACATTATTCCCAGCCATAAAGTAAATCTCAAGTTTCAAAAGATTGAAATCCTACAGAGCTGAATCTGATCTAGCCCCTAAGTCAGCACTGTCGAATAGAATCTTCTGACATGATGAAAATGTTTGATAGCTTCACTGTTCAGTACAGCAGCCACTAGCCACATGTGTGGCCTTTTAGCACTTGAAATGTGGTGAGACTGAGGAACTGAAATTTGTATTTAATTTTAATTTATTTAAATTTACATAGCCATAGGTGACCAGTGCCTAGTACTCAGGGAGCACAGGTTTAGATCGAACTTCCAGTTCAAAGGACAGTAAGGAATGGAAAAGACATTAAACAATGCTGTAGTATACCATCACCTAAATCCAAACTGGGAGATGCTACAGGAAAATCTAGTTAGTTTCTCCAACATTTGTTGAAGAAAACTACAAGGGAACCTATATTTTAAAAGAGATAAAAGTAGAAAATGCAACTCAAAACCACAATGAGATACCACTTCACACCCACCCCCATCCCTCCCTCCCTCTCTCGCTTCCTCTCACACCATGTAATCTCTCTACACGCTAGCTTCCCTTTACCTTCCACTACGAGTAGAAGCAGCCTGAGGCCCTCACCAGGGAAGATATCAAATAATAAGTGTTGGCAAGGAAGTAAAAAAATTAGAACCCTCATCCACTGTTGGTGGGAATATAAAATGGTGCAGGTTGGGCACAGTGGCGCATGCCTGCAATCCCAGCCTTTTGGGAGGCCCAGGCAGCGGCTTGAGCTCAGGAGTTTGAGACTAGCCTGGGCAGCATAGTGAGACCCCATCTCTACAAAAAATGAAAAAAAAATTAGCTGGGTATGGCGGTGCACACCTGTGGTACCATCTATTTGGGAGGCTGAGGTGGGAGGATTGCTTAAGTCTGGAAGGTCAAGGCTGCAGTAAGCCGTGATCACACCACTGGACTCCAGCCTGGGCAAAAGAGTGAGACCTTAACTCAAAAAAAAAAAAAAAAAAAAGAAAAAAAAGAAAAAGAAAATGGTGCAGCCACTTTGGAAAATATTCTGGTAGTTCCTCCAAAGATTAAACAGAGCTGCCATATGACCCAGCAGTTCCACTCTTAGGTATCTACCCAAGAGAAATGGAAACATGTCCATGATGTGGTGATGATTGCACAACTCTGCAAATATACTAAAAACAAGTGAATTGTACACTTTAAATAGATGCATTGTATGGCATATGAATCAGATCTCAATAAAGCTGTTATTTTAAAAAAGATGAAAAAGGGTTATCAATAATCACAACGTATGGCATACTGGTTATGTTTTTAAAAGATTCTGTATCACTTAGACATAAATACTGAAATAGGGAGGAAATGACATTGTGTCTGGAATTGTATCAGAGTAACCTGGCTATGGGAAATAAGTGGGGAAGGAGGTAAGACATCACTGGCCACGAGCTGATTATTATTCTGGTGGTGACAGTTACTAGGAGATTCATTATACTATTCTTTTTACTTTTATACAAAGCTTATTGGTTGCATGACATATAGAATGTTTACTTTTCATAATACATATTTAAAACGTTTCACAATAAAGTTAAAGATTCTTTAGGAATAAATCTAACAGAAGATATATAAGACTGCTATAGGAGAAAATGATAAGACATTATTGGATAAACAGAATTGATAAAGCCATAAAAGCAGAATGCAGATTGGTGGTTGCCAAATGCTTTGGTTTGGATATGGTTTGTTCCCACCAAGTCTCATGTTGAAATTTGATCCCCAGTGTTGGAGGTGGGGCCTTCTAGGAGGTGTGTGGGTCATAGGCTCCATCCCATGGATCCCTCATGAATAAATTAATGCCCCCCCCTCAGGGTGAGTGAGTTTTCACTCTATTTCTTCCTGGAAGAGCTGGTTATTTAAAAAGAGCCCATCAGGTGATACCTCCACCTCCTCTCTCTTTGCTTCCTCACTCACCACGTGATCTCTGCACATGTTAGTTTCCCTTTATCTTCCACTATGAGGCCCTCACCACGTGCAGATGCCCAATCTTGAACTTTCCAGCCATCAGAATTGTAAGCCAAATAAACCTTTCTTTCTTTATAAACTATTCAGCCTCAAATATTCCTTTATAGCAACACAAAATGGACTAAGACAGCAAGAGATGGTGGGAGGGAACATGAGTGGAAACTGCTTAATGGGAAGATACTTTGGAGTGACGGAAATGTTTTGAAACTATAAAGAGGTGGCGGCTGCACAATATTGTGAGTTTACAAAATGCCACTGAATCTGATTACTTTAAAACAGTTAATTTTACATTATGTGAATTTCACCTCAATACATTTTAAAGGAAAACAATTAGAAGAAATTAAAGAACAATAAAAGGGTATACCATATTCATGAATGGAAAGACTCAGTATTCTAAAGATGTTATGTTCTCCCACACTGGTTCTTAGATTGAATACTATCACAATCAAAATCCCAACAAGTTTAAGTAAAACTTGACAAGCTGCTTCTGAATTTTTTGTGAAATTGCAAAGGACCAAGAATAGCCAAGATAATCTGTATGCAGAACAGCTTATTGTTGTCTGATGACTTGCTCTACTAGTTACCAAGCCATACTGTAAAACTACATTAATCCAAATAGTATGATATTGGTATGGGGATACAAAGACACCAGAGTAACAGAATAGAGAGCCCAGGATCAGACCTACAAATAAATGAACACTTTATGTTGACAAAGGTAGCAGAACAAAGCACTGAGAAAAGGGCAGCCTTTTCCAAATATCATCCTGGGACACTGGGAGGTGTGCGCAAAAAAACTGTATGCCTACTTCATAACCATACAGAAAAGTAATTTTCAGTGGATTAAAGACCTAAATGTGGCAATAAAAAGAAAGGAGTACTGATACATGTTACAACATGGATGAACCTTGAAAACATTATGCTAAGTGAAAGAAGCAGTTACAAAAGGACAACTACTATATGACTTCATTTATATGAAATATCCAGAACAGTGAAATCTATAGACATGGAAAGTGGATCAGTGGTTACCAAGTGCTAGGCAGTTTGAGGTGACTGCTAAAGGGCATGAGATTTCTTTTCAAGGTGTTGAAATGTTCTAAAATTGATTGTGTTGATGGTTGTGTAACTCTGTGAATAAACTAAAAATCTTGAGGTATCCACTCTAAATTGTATGGTGTATGAATTGTACTTCAGTAAGATGGTTACCAAAAAAAAATCTAAATGTGAAAGGCAAAATTATAAAGCTTTAGAAGAGAATATAGAAAATATCTTCATGGCCTTGGGTTAGGAAATAATTTGTTTCTTTCCATTGATTGATTGATTGAGACAGGGTCTTGCTCTGTCGCCCAGACTGGAGTGTAGTTGTGCTATTATAGATTACTGTAGCCTCAAACTTCTGGGCTCAAATGATCGTCTTGCCTCAGCTTCCCAAGTAGTTGAGACCACAGGCACTCACCATCACACCCTGCTAATTTTTGTATTTTTTTGTAGAGAAAGGGTTTTGCCATATTGCCCAGGCTGGTCTCAAACTCCTAGGCTCAAGTGATCCATTTGCCTCGGCCTTCCAAAGTGCTGGGATTACAGGCGTGAGCCACTATGCCCAGCCAGGATTTCTTCATAATTCACATGAAAAAGCATCAGCCATAAATGGAATGATGTACAATCTTGATTACATTAAAATCAATATATTTTGTTTATTAAAAGATATAAAGAGTGAAGCGCAAAGCTATGGAGTTGGGGAAGCTATTTCCAATACATAAAAAGGATCTAGAAATGAATAAGAAAAATCAAACAATTCAATCTAAAAATAAGATGGTGGCAAACAGGCATTTTATATAAAAATTGAATGGCTGGCTGGGTGTGGTGGCTCCCACCTGTGATCTTAACATTTTGGGAGGCCAAGGTGGGCAGATCGCTTGAGGCCATGAGTTTGAGACCAGCGTGGGCAACATGGCAAAACCCCATCTCTATAAAAAAATATGAAAATTAGCTGGGTGTGGTGGTACACGCTTGTAGCCCCAGCAACTCAGGAGGCTGAGGTAGGAGGGTGGTCTGAGCCTGGGAGGTGGAGGCTGAAGTGAGTCAAGATTGTGCCACTGCACTCCAGCCTGGGCAATAGAGCCAGACCTTGTCAAAAAAAAAAAAAAAAAAAAATTCCGCTGGGCATGGTGGCTCACGCCTGTAATCCCAGCACTTTGGGAGGCCAAGGGGGGTGAATCACCTCAGTTCAGGAGTTTGAGGCCAGCCTGGCCAACATGGCGAAACCCCATCTCTACTAAAAATACAAAAATTCGCTAGGCACAGTGGCAGGCATGTGTAATCCCAGCTACTCAGGAGGCTGAGGCAGGAGAATCGCTTGAACCCAGGAGGTGGAGGTTGCAGTGAGCTGAGATCATGCCACTACACTCCAGCCTGGGCAACAGAGCCAGACTTCATATCAAAAAAAAAAAAAAATCAAATGGCCAATACAAATATGAAACGTGCAAATTAATATGCACCGGAATACAATTTTATACTTACCAAACAGACAAAAATTTTAAAGCCTAACAAGACAAGCTGGGAAGGATGTGGAGCAAGAGAAACTCTTATACTACATGGATGGGAATGTAAATTGGTACAATTACTTTGGAAAACAATTTAGTATAGCCTAGAAAAGTTGAAGACACATATCCTCTGACCAAGCCACTTAATTCATCTTGTTTATGTGCTGTTGGGGACAAGCATAGGAAGTTACGTGGCACTGTTATTTATAACAACTCCAAAACAAGAAACACACTCAACTTTCACCAATAAAAGAATATGTTACTATTATGATTGCACAGTGGTATAGTCACACCACAAACAATTATATAGAACTTACAGTATGCCAGGCACTGCCCCAAGTGCTTCTTATATATGAATTCATCTGAAACCTTTCAATAACCCTATGAGGTAGTAGGTATTTTAGCTCCCATTTTATAGATGGGGAAACTGAGACACAGAGAGGTTAATTAAATAACTTGCCACATAGCTAGTACATGTCAACTGAGATGGACACTAAACAGTGTGACTCCAGAATCCATATTCTTATTAACACACTCCAGAAGGACACAAAAGATGACTTATAGAAATGGAAAAACAGGCCAATTTGGGATAGATTCAACAAAAATGTTTAATTCAATCATGCTGTGTACAACTGTGGAAGTGAATGCATCATGTGCTGATCAACATGGTTCAATCTCAAAGAACATTGTTCAAAGAAAGCCAGTCACATAAGAGTATATGTAGTTTAATTCTATTATAACAAGGGCCCCAAATAAGCAAAATTAAGCAATCTATTGCTTTCTTTGAGACAGAGTCTCACTCTGTTGCCCAGGCTGGAGCGCAGTGGTGTGATCTCAGCTCACTGCAGCCTCCACCTCCCAGGTTCAAGTGATTCTCCTGCCTCAGCCTCCTGAGTAGCTGAGATTACAGGTATGTGCCACCACTCTGGCTAGAGAATACTTTTACTGGTGGTGAAACAACAAAGAAAACCAAGGATGGGTTTTGTATCTTTCACTGGGTGGAGGCATATGAGTGTTTGTTATTCTTTAAGTTATACATATTTATATACACTCTTCTGTGTGTGATATTTTGTAATAAAAATATAAAAGAAACTAGACCAACCTCATCTTAGGAATATCAAAACCAAATTCCTCAATAAGTGATTAGCAAGTTGGATTCAACAAAACATAAAGAAATAATAAAATATGACCAAATGGGATTTATTCCAGGAATGTTATATCAGAAAATCTAGTAATAAAATAGATTATTCTAGGGATACAATATTAGAAAACCTATGAATAATAGATTTACCAAATCAATAGATCATGTGAAAAATTATACATCTCCATAAATTTTAAAAAAGCATTTGATCAACTCAATTTTCATTCTTGATAATTATAATTATATCACATTCTTGATAATTACAAAAACAGTAGACACTAATTTAACATTATAAAAATACACCTATGTCTCAAAAGCTAGCACCATACTTAATAAACATAAAAGCATGCCTCTTAAAGTCAAGAAAAATACATGAGTTTTCTTTATCATCCTAAATGGAAGTACTAGCCAATGCAATTAGATAAGAGGAGGAAATAAAAATAGAAACATTGGAGAAGAAAAGCATCTGCCAATTACTATTTCCAAGGAAAATCCAAACATTATATACGATATGTAAATTCAGGCCATATACAAAGTTAATAAACAAAAATCAATAGCTCTAATGTAACCAAATAATTATTAGTTAGAATATGCAATGGTAGAAATAACTCCCCTTAAGATATTGACTAAAGAGAAAAAATATAGAATAAGCTTATCACCAAATGTGCCAGATTTCTATAAAAATAATTTTAACACACTCTTGAGGAACACATAAAAAATTCAAACAAATGGAAAGATACACTATGTTCTTGGATAGGGAGATTCAATATCATATAGTTATTAATTTACCTAAGTTCAACTATAAAATAAAATCCCATTTAAAATACTGCCATGATTTATTGCATGCTAAACAAATTGAGTCTAAAGCTCATATAGAAAAATAAGTAAGAATATCCAGGAAATTTCTGAAAGAAACAAAAAGATTAATGAGAAGGTACCAGCCTTAGCAGATATTAAGACATAAATTCAATGTTAAGACATAAATTAAGACATAATGACATATGTCTTTAATTAAGACATAAATTCAATAACATATCCTTGCACATGAGTTGACAAGCAATTCAATGTTGCTAAATGGAAAGAATAGAATTTATCCCAAACATACGGGGGATTTATTAAACGGTTAAGGTAGCATTTCAAATTCATGGTAAGAAAATGAGTTATTCAATAAATGGCATTATGCAATTGTAAAAACTCAGAGAAATGTCATCTAAAAAGTGTGAATTTTGCTGAATGTAAATTATACATTTATCAACCTAATTTTCAAAATTAATGTTGGAAACACTGGATAGTTCTATAAAAGGAAGGCTGGACATCTATGTCATATTTTACACCAAAACAATTCCAGAAGGATCAAAGATTTAAACACTAAAAAATAAAATAATGAAAGGAAAGTACTAGAAGAAAATATGAATGAAGCAAGACATGCCTAAGTATGACTAAAAACAACCAGAAGCCACAAAAGAACAGACTGTTCATTCAACTATGTAGAAAATATTTCTCCCTAGAAAAAAACATTATAAGCAGAGCTAAAAGACAAATCAATTTTGGGAAAAATATTTACAATTTATAGCCCAGATAAATCATTAATTTTCTTAATATATAAAAAGCTTCCATAAATCAATAAAAGTCCAACACCCCACACAAATACACCAAAAATGAAGGATATAAACAACAATTCACAGAAAATACAACTTTGTCTTTTAAATATATGTAGAAGATACTCCATTTCACTCAAAAGAAAAATGCTATTCAAATGTACTGAGATACCATTTTCATTTTTCGCACTCTGATAGCTAAGTTTGAGAACACACTCTCAGTGAGTGTGGAAACGAATTACTAGCATCTATTATAGGTGAGGAGGTATGTATATTATAGAATCTTTATGAAATGTAATTTGAAAGTATATTTCAAAAATTAGGCATATATTCTTTGACGCAATAATTTCATTTGTAGATATTTATCCTCTAGATATGCTTTCATGTGAACAAAATAATAAGCAACCTCAATATCCATCAATAGGAAACAGGTAAATTAAATTATGGTTCATGCATCTAATGAAAGACCATAGAGCTATAGAACCTCCTAAATAGAATGCTACCATTTGTAAGAAAAACAAGGCCGGGCACGGTGGCTCACACCTGTAATCCCAGAGCTTTGGAAGGTGGAGGCAGGCAGATCACTTTAGCTCAGGAGTTTGAGACCAGCCTGGGCAACATGGCCAAACCCCATCTCTACAGAAAAATAAAAAAAATTAGCCAGGTGCGATGGCACACACCTGAAGTCCCAGCTACTTAGGAGGCCAAGGTAGGAAGATCATCTGAGCCCAGGGAGGTGGAGGCTGCAGTGAGTCATAACTGCACCACTGTACTCCAGCCTGGGTAGCAGAGTGAGACCCTAATTTCAAAAAAAAAAAAAAAAAAACAAAGAAAGAAAGAAAAACAAAAAAGAAAACCAACGTACGTGTGCATACATAGATGCTTATAAAGTCACAACATCTCCCTAAAAGCATGCCCAAGGAATTGAAAACCGTAGTTGCTTCTGGAAAAGAAGGCTTAAGCTTTGTTATATATACCTGTTAGCTCTTTCTAAATTTTGTAACTTGTATTTGAAACATTTATAAAATCAGCAAATTCCCCCATTATTAAATATCTCTTCACCCTATTTCTTTATAGCATTTTGTACAACTTACAGTTATGAAACTGCCATTATCCTAATAACTGCAGCCGACAGTGATTCTAAGTACTTGATTCCTTGATCTTAGGCTGAGCCCTTCTAGAAGCCTCTCAGGGGTAAGTCTTTTTCATTGTGTATACCCAGCTTCTAGCTCAAGTCTTGCCACATAATTGGTGCTCAGCAGATTTGTCAAATGAGTGAATAAATTCCGTGCCATGTATAGACTTGAAATAATGTAGAGAATTCAAAGAGGGAGCATTCTAACTAAAGCCACTGGTCTGAGAGTGAGCACAGGTTAAAGAAGGAAAATCAACATTGATTTACCCAAATGTACCTCCCTGCCAATAAAATGTAATATTAAAATGGGTAGTAGCCCTTTCTATTTATTGAGTTTTTACTGTGCCCAGAGCCCAGTAACTGGGCAGTTTACAAATCTCTGTCTCATGTATTACCCACAACAACTCCATAGCCAGATGGTATTTTCCTCTTTGTGAAAGTAGAAACAGGGAAGCTAAGTGATGGGGGAGGCTGTGGAAGGGATCAGAATTTCAGCCTCATCCCACTGCTGGGTAGACGTGTGACTTTGACCAATGTCACTGCTTCCTTTGGACCTTGGCATGATAGAGATGTCAGGAACTACCTTCTCACCTACATCCTCTTCCAAGAGAATCCTTCCCCTGCTCAGTCCTGTTGAAGGGGTGAGCTGAGCTGGTCACATGTAGACAAGGGCATGGCACTACCCTGGCTTCAGCCAGGGAGGGGAATAGACCTACACTGGCAAGACAGAAATGGGCCTGGGAATCTGGGTTAGGGAGTGATATGGTTTGGCTGTGTCCCCACCCAAATCTCATCTTGAGTTGTAGCTCCCACAATTCCCATGTGTCATGGGAGGGACATGGTGGGAGGTAATTGAATCATGGGGGTAGGTCTTTCCTGTGCTGTTCTCATGACAGTGAACAAGTCTCACAAGATCTGATAGTTTTATAAAGGGGAGTTTCCCTGTACAAGTTCTCTATTTTCTGCTGCCATGTAAGACGTGCCTTTCGCCTTCTGCCATGATTGTGAGGCCTCCCCAGCCACGTGGAACTGTGAGTCCATTAAACCTCTTTTTCTTTATAATTATAAATTACCCCACCTGATGTATGTCTTTATCAGCAGCATGAAAATGGACTAATACAAGGGAGACTATGAGGCTTAATTCATTTTGTCATGGAGAAGTGAATTACAAGGTTATGATGATCTACGCTGCTGACTATACTGGCCAATACATAGGCAAAGACACCAATTTGCAATCCCAGAGACAGAAAGACAGACAGGCACAGACAGCCTGGTAACTTCTTGGTTCCCATGAGATCTGGCCATATGTCCTGTAACATGGCACACATGTACATGCATGTGTATGGGTATATGTGTGCGTGTGTGTGTGAGAAAGATTTTTAAATATTAATATCCATCCAATTTTTAAGCGTCAAACAGTCTGACAAGCAAATGCCACTCTCATCTCTTTGAGCCTCAGTCTCTCCCCAGAGGTTACCACTCTTCATTGTGCATCCTTCTTGAAAATTTATGCCTCGATATCATTTGGTTTTTGTATTTACCCAGGCAGAATCACATAAGATGCAGCATACTGCATTTTGCTTTTTTCTTCCTTAACAATATATTCTCTTGGATAGAGAAAATTTGGTACATATACACCATGGAATACTGTGCAGCCATAAAAAAGAATGAGCCAGGCATGGTGGCTCACGCCTGTAATCCCAGCACTTTGGGAGGCCGAGGTGGGTGGATCACCTGAGGTCAGGAGTTTGAGACTAACCTGGCCAACATGGTGAAACCCTGTCTCTAGTAAAAATACAAAAATTAGCCAGGTGTGGTGGCACATGCCTATAATCCCAGCTACTCGGGAGGCTGAGGCAGGAGAAAATGCTTGAACCCAGGAGGCAGAGTTTGCAGTGAGCCGAGATCACACCACTACACTCCAGCCTGGGTGACAACAGTGAAACTCAGTCTCAAAAAAAAAAAAAAAATTAAATCATGTCCTTTGAAGCAACATGGATGCAGCTACCGGTCATTACCCTAAGTGAATTCATGCAGGAACAGAAAACAAAATATGGCATGTTCTCACTTACAAGTGGGAGCTAAACACTGGGTACTCATGGACATAAAGATGGCAACAACAGAAACTGGGGACTACTGGAGGGGGAAGGGAGAGAGGAGGAAAGGGTTGAAAAACTAACTGTTGGGTACTGAGCATCACACAATAAGCCCAGGTAACAAACCTGCACTTGTACCCCTGAATCTAAAATAAAAGTTGGAAAAACATCAATATATCCTTAACATCTTTTCCTATCAGCAAGAACTCTCTTTTTTTTTTATTTTTTATTTTTTTAGATGGAGTCTTGCTTTGTTGCCCAGGCTGATCTTGGCTCACTGCAACCTCCACCTCTCAGGTTCAAGCAATTCTCCTGCCTCAGCCTCCCGAGTAGCTGGGATTACAGGTGTGTGCCACTGCGCCTGGCTAATTTTTATATTTTTAGTAGAGGTTGGGTTTCGCCACGTTGCCCAGGATGGTCTCAAACTCCTGACCTCAGGTGATCCGCCTGCCTCGGCCTCCCAAAGTGCTGGGATTACAGGCATGAGCCACCGTGCCCAGCCTATCTTATTCTTTTTAATGACTGTGTATTGTCCCATTGTTTATTACCTTCAATTATCTGCCAAACATCTATTGAGCTCTTTTTATACCTCAAGCCCTGCTTTAGGCACTTGCTTGGGATATTTCAGTGAACAAGCCAGAAAGATATTCCTGTCCTTGAGGAGCGGACAGTCCTATAAACAAACTTTAATTTGTTTTTAGTTTTGCGTGTCACAAACCATCTTGTAATGGGCATCTTCCTGCTTATAATTTGGCCTCTTTTTTGAGAGAACCAGTAGGAGATACTTGCAGAGGAGGAATTGCTAGGTCAAGACAATTTGGAGAACTTACTTAGCAAATATTCATCCAAAAGATTGCTGCTGGCCATGAGTGGTGGTGCAACACCTCTAGTCCCAGCGACTCAGGAGGCTGAAGCGGGAGCATCATATGAGCCCAAGAGTTTGAGGTTGCAGTGAGCCATGATTGTGCCACTGCACTCCAGCCTGGGTGACAAAGCAAGACCTTGTCTTTAAAAAATAGTTTAAAAATAGGTCAGGCACAGTAGCTCACGCCTGTAATCCCAGCACTTTGGGAGGCCAAGGCGGGTGGATCACGAGGTCAGGAGATCGAGACCATCCTAGCTAACACGGTGAAACCCCGTCTCTACTAAATACACAAAAAAATTAGCCAGGCGTGGTGGCGGGCGCCTGTAGTCCCAGCTACTCAGGAGGCTGAGACAGGAGAATGAGGTGAACCTGGGAGGAGGAGCTTGCAGTGAGCCGAGATCGTGTCATTGTACTCCAGCCTGGACGACAGAGCAAGACTCTGTCTCAAAATAAATAAATAAATAAATAAATAAATAAATAAATAAATAAATAAATAGGAAAGATTGCCGCAACTTCCCCTTCCACAAACTGGGTATGAAAATGCAGTTTTCCCCCAAATCTCTTTAGTACTCGTGTTATGGGTCTTTTAAAAAATTTTCTCCAGCAACATAGCTGGAGATGGAAGCATTCCCTGAATTGCAAGCAGGAGCGAACATATTTTTGTATAGATAAAGGGCTTTTGTATCTCTTTTTCTATGATCTACCTACTCATATCCTTCCTAAGGGTCTAATGAGAACTTATTTTTGTCTTTCATTTGTACGGTCTCTTTTTAAAGTTATGAAATTAGCCTTTTCCTATGCACTGTGAATATTTTTCCCCATTTTCCCGTTTTTCTTTTGACTTTGCTTATGAAACTTTCCCTGCAGAGAAATATCTGATGAAGGTAACTATGTAAAAGTGAGTTTTTCCTCCCCTGGAAGTAGCAGATAATAAAATAACAATTGATGTACAGGTTGAGTATCCCTTATCTGAAGTGCCTGGGACCAGAAATACATGAGATTTTGAACTTTTTTCTGATTTTGGAATATTTGCATTATAGTTGCTGGTTGAGCATCTCACATCCGAAAATCTGAAATCCAAAATTCTCCAATGACCGTTTCCTTTGAGCATCAAGTGGGCACTCATAAAATTTCAGATTTGCGGGTATTTTGGATTTTTGGATCTGGGAAGTTCAATCTGTAATAATAAATGACAATGTTTCTACAGCTGGTAAGTGGCAGAGCTGAGATTCAACCCACGTCCCATCACGCTTCTTGCTCACCGTTCTTGCCTCTACTCAGTTTGGCCTTTTATGTATCAAATGCGAATGTTCTGTCTACATCTGTTCACTGCTCAATTTTGCACTTTGTTGCTTTGCATTTATAATTAAGTTTTTCTGCATCTGAGGGAGAGTCACTGATTAGTCTGGTACAGGGAGCTTTCCGTTCTTTGGCAAGGAGATTGTTCTGGAAGTTCAGAAAGAGGCACCTGAGTACAGTTTCTTGTCCTCTTAAACCGTGAAACAAACCCCACAGCTATACGGTCTCAAGCCAGTTCCACATTTGTTTCAAGGATTCTTACATTGTTAGCCTTGAGGGGTACTGAGAGGCCCCTGACTTCTCCAAGCCTACCCCACCTTGAATAAACTATAGCATTGGCTAACAATTCACCCCTGGATCCCTTTACTTCAGGCACTTAAAGTTGATGGGCCATTGGTACACAGACTGAAGTTGACAGGACTTAGATTGAAGTTAATGGGACATTGGTACACAGATTAAAGTTGATGGAACACTGGTTTGGGACATTTTGCAAAAAGAAATGATTGGAAAGAAAAGGGATAAGAAGTTCTGAAGAAGGCACATCTGGGTGGTCTAGGTCAGTGGTCAGTGGTCCCCAACCTTTTTTGTCGCCAGGGACTGGTTTCGTGGAAGACAATTTTTCCATGGACGGGAGAAGAGGGAGGGAACGGTTTCAGGATGAAACTCCTGTTCCATCTGAGATCACCAGGCGTTAGATCCTCACATAAGGAGTGTTCAACCTAGATCCTTCACATGAACAGTTCACAACAGGCTTCACACTCCTGTGAGAGTCTAATGCTGCCACGGATCTAACAGGAGGCGGAGCGTCGGCAGTAATGCTAGCTCACCCACCACTCATCTCCTGCTGTGCGGCTGGGTTCCTAACAGGCCTCGGACCGGTACCAGTCCACTGCCCAGGGGTCGGGTACCCCTGGTCTAAATGGTAGGAGCTCACAGAAGCATCTAGGCCTCCCGTTCCATCATGCAGCCTGCATGTTGGCTCTGGGCCATGGTCTCACATTGGTCATCTCATCATCTTATTTAATCCTCACAAACCCCCTGTGAAATAGGTATTATCATCTTGATTTTTCAAAAGAGCAACTAAGGCTTAACTAAGACTCACAGACGGTAAGCAAGGAAGGCAGGATTCAAAATCAACAGCTGAACTCCAGAGCCTGTGCTCCCAACCAGCCTCCAACCAAGCTCACCATCTCCACTGAGGCTCCAAGTGTCTGAGGGAGGGGAAAAGTACCAGAAGAAAGAGACTGAGAAGAAAGCCCCAAAGCCATAGTTCTAAATAGACGCTTGATCTACTTCACTTTTGCCTAGATACAGCCATCTGCCTGGGAAGTATTTTCAGTTTCATGACAGAACTGGAATTGGCCCATGCTGAGCTATGTTACTGTTAGTTCAGTTGCTGGTTCCTGTTCAAAGATTACCTGGTTTATTTATTTATTTTAAGAGACAGGGTCTTGCTCTGTCGCCCAGGCTGGAGTGTAGTGGCACAATCATAGCTCACTGCAGACTTGAACTCTGGCATTCAACTGATCCTTCTGCCTCAGCCTCTCGAGTAGCTGGGACTACAAGTACACACTACCACATCAAGCTAAGTCTTGTTTTTAATTTTTGGTAGAGACAATGTCTTACTATGTTGCCCAGGCTGGACTTGATCTCCTAGCCTCAAGCGATCCCTCCCGCCTCGGCCTCCCAAAGCACTGGGATTATAGTTGTGAACCACCACACCCCGCCTGAAGATTGCCTTTTGATGCTCAATACCAGTAATGATTAAATGTATGCAGATTAAATCAGCAGTACCAAGTTATTACCATAGGTGACAAGTAAGGGAAAGAATAATACTTGTGTATTAATTAATACTGACAAGGTTGAAGTGAAATTATAACCCAAACACACTGGAGGTAGCATTGTAAATTTTGATTATCCCTTTGAAAGGTAACATTATCATATGGAAAAAAAATGTATTGCTATTCCTTAGGACTTTGACTAGGGAAATATTTTAAGCAATTACAAAAATTATCTGTGTTTCTGTGGTGTTATCTAAAATGGTGATTTACATTAAATTTACAACAATAAGACATAATAGTAATGCCTACGAACATTACGTAACCAATATTTTCTGCCTTTTAAAAAAGAACGTGGGAAGCCGAGGCAGGTCGATCGCTTGAGCTCAGGAGTTCAAGCCCAGCCTGGGCAATATGGAGAAACCCCATCTCTACAAAAAATACAAAAATTACCCTGGCATAGTGGTGCATGCCCAGACCTGAGATGGGAGGATTGAGCCCAGGAGGTCGAGGCTGCAGTGAGCAGTGTTCACGCCACCACGCTCCAGGCCTGGGCAAAAAAGTGAAACCCTGCTCAAAAAGAACAGCAGAATACAATGTATATGGACACTATGATTATTAAATATGTATGTATGTGTATGCTTATCCACACAGACTGGACTGGAAAGACAGTTACATGAGGCAGGAGGTACAGGTACTGGATTGCCCATGCTGTTCCCACTATTTTTTTTTTTTTTTTTTTTTAAAGACATGGTCTCTCTGTTGCCCAGTCTGGAGTGCAGTGGCGTGATCTTGGCTCACTGCAACCTCTGCCTCCCAGGTTCAAACAATTCTCCTGCCTCAGACTTCCTGGATAATATTTTTTTGTATTTTTTGGTAGAGATAGGGTTTCACCATGTTGGCAAAGCTGGTCTCAAACTCCAAACCTCAAGTGATCCACCCACCTCAGCCTCCCAAAGTGGTGGGATTACAGGCTTGAGCCACTGCGCCCAGCCTGACCCACTTCTGATGTCTGTTTTCCCCACTGACTTGTCAGACACTGGGTTCAAGAGTGTTTTATTTCTTTTTCGTCTTGCTATGTTACCCTATCTGTTTTTCCTCCACCAGCATCTACGCCGCCTCCTCTAACTTCTCCCAGAGGTGCATCTTCTCGCAGGTGGGACTGACCAGCAAGACGCACCCTCTTCTTCTTCTTTTTTTTGAGACGGAGTTTCTCTCTTGTTGCCCAGGCTGGAGTGCAATGGTGTGATCTCAGCTCATTGCAACCTCTGCCTCCCGGGTTCAAGCGATTCTCCTGCCTCAGCCTCCCGAGTAGCTGGGATTACAGGCATGCACCACCGTACCCGGCTAATTTTGTATTTTTAGTAGAGTCGGGGTTTCACCATGTTGGTCAGGCTGGTCTCAAACTCCTGACCTCAAGTGATCCACCCGCCTTGGCCTCCCAAAGTGCTGGATTACAGGCATGAGCCACTGCACCTGGCCTGCTAGTTTTTGTGATACATATTCAGACATAATTGTGCTCATCTTTATGCCAGTTAGAATCATCTAGATGCTTTCACTTTGTGAAACTAGTTTGATTTTTTAAAGCTTTTTGGGGGCTAAATCCTCAGCAAATGACTCCAAAACAAGTCACGAAAATCCAAATAGTGGTTATCTTTAGTGGGTATGAAGGGAATTAAATGGAGGAGGTATATGAGGGGCTTCTGGGGTGCTAGAACCTTCTATGTCTTTACCTGGATGGTTACTACATGGGTGTATGCTTTATAATAATTTATTAAGTTGCACATTTATTTTATGCACTTTTCAGTGTGTAGGTTATGTCCTACAATAATAAGCCTTTTAAAAACATTGCATGGCAAAATTCTGTTGTATTTTCCTTCGAAGAAAAGAATTGGGATAACAGTTCCAAAGGTCAGAGAAAGGCCACACTTTGATTTTTCACTTATTCTTTATAAAATTACAGGTGGGGAAGCCAAGTAGGTGAGAAGCCTTATTTTATCTGGAAAATTAGACTTGTGGAGATAGCAGGGAAATCGCAAAAGGAAAAGAGAACAACTTGATAGACGTGAGTTGTGTTCATAGGTTGGGAAGGAGACTCCATCAGTACTCCGTTATACCTTCAAAAAGTGTAGATTATTGTTTCTATTTCTCCCCTAACATAGAATCCTGTGGTTGTCTCATGTCTAAAATATAAAAACCAACCAAGATTTTAGGCAGTCTTGTAAACAAGAGCTATTTCTGTTAACCTCTCTAATTCACAATTGAGAAATGCTCATTTGTTTTTTTCTTTATGGAGTTCAGTATGATTATTCTCATGGAGAAAGAGCAAGACTATAGATTTTTTTGACTCTAGTTCACACATCCTCCATAAGGACCAAGGAAATATTTTCCATAGAACAAACACACCTACTCTCTACCCTCATGAAGGCAGATGCTTGAGAAGTTAGAAAACTATGTGTTTCACAAAACATTTAGCCTACAGTCATCAGAAAACAACAGCTATTCTTGTCTTCAGTCCTCAATACTAGTGAACAGAGAGAGAGAGAGACAGAGACAGACAGAGAAGAGAGATAGGGGCGGGCTAGACCCTGGCTATGGTGGTCGCCTAATTGGCAACAAAACATCATTGAAACTCTGAAGTTCACATCTCTGCATTGATTCATGAGGCACCAGAAACTCCCATTAATTTTGTCATAAACCGATTAGAGCTGGTACACAAACTCAAGGGTCTCAGTATTTAGAGAGACAATGAATAGCCACCCAAATCCAATACTTTCCCCAGTAAAACCCACTGGGAAACTCTGAATAAGTTCACAACGAGGTGACATTTGAAATTCCCTGCAGTCTCATATTTATCCACATACATCCAGGAAATAAAAAAAAAAGAAAGAAGAAAAAGAAAAAAGAAGCGTAGCCAAGAGAAAGTGCCAGCTACCCATTCCTGGGACCTCTTGCTTGTTCCTAAGAAATAGGCTCCAAGAATCTTGTAAAGGGCTGACCGTCCGGCCGCCGGAACAGGACAGAGGTCGGGGGGAGTCGCTTCACCTTCCCAAATCAAAAGGGGGGAAAGTAAGTGAGAAAATCTCCCGAGTTCAAACATTCCTTTAAACCCCGCAACTTTAAATACTAACTGCGTTTCATGGCTGCCATCTTGAAAAACATTAGTTTGCCAAAGACGCCCTTTGATTCCCATTTGGGATGGAAACGCTTGCAGATAATCCATTGAAACAGGTCCGCACAAAGGCCTTTTCGCAACAATCATGGTGCTTGTGAAGGACAACATTTTTGTGCGCAAAATAAAACATTTTAATGCGCTACAATCCATTACACATATAGCCCTCCATTTCCTTTCAGTAATTATTCATTAGAAAACATTTAACGTCACTGTGGATTTCACACTAGGCAGTCCGGACACAAAGAACAAGAGATGGCCCATTTATAAGGGGCTGGGGCCTTCTTTTCTAATCTGAGAAACTCCAAGGAGGTGGGGCCCGCGGGACACAACAGGCAGGCTAAATTGTGCGGTTAACGGTCAAAGCCCCCCTGCCTACTTTGACACTCATTTAAAGATGACAGGGAACAATAGAGATTTGTTCTGTGCAACCCTTTCTTGTTATGCCGGCGACATCAGCTCCGCACATGAAACTGCCCGATATTTCATTCCACCTGCCACCTCCCTCCCGCCTCGGTCGACTCTCTCCTCTGCTACTTTGCTTGTCCCCACTTTAACACAAAGAGACAGGTAAAGAATATCGTTAAGAAGGGTCCATTCAGCATGTCAGCTTTCATAATACAATTGCCTGTCAGGTTCCCCATGAGCTATGAGGCGCTCAAATGTCTGGGTTTAGGCCAGAAATCTGAACCACAGTTAGGTTAGTGAGCGGGGACAGCTCCCCGGCCACCTCCTGCCCTCCCCTAGCGGAAGGCCATCTCGCGGGCACAGACACCGAAAACCATCTTTGCTAACAGCAGTTTGAAACACTTGCTATACATCAGCGAGGGACCACATGCCAGCTCCTGATGGGCTGGGTGTGGATTCCTTGAATGCCTGTGTTTAAAAATTTTACTAAAAACTCATACCCAAAGGCCCAAAACCCTGTTGGAAAGGTTGGGAAATATTTATCTTAGAGCCATTTTTTTTTTTTTTTTTTTTTTAACACCACAGGATCCTTCCCCCAGAAGTAGTGGAGGAAAAAAAAAAATCTTAAAGCCTCGCCAGATTATCTGATGTAACTAACCATACAAGAATATGTACAGACCTAAAACGCTCATGGTATCGCTTTTACTCTGCATACTGCAGAGAACACACTATCTCGTGATGCTTGCAGAATGCACTGAGAGGAAACCGGTGAGTCAGAATAGGAACTGGCTTTCATAAAAAGCCTTTCAAAAACACTGCATGGCAAAATTCTGTTGTATTTTCCCTCAAAGAAAAGAATTAGGACAACAGCCCCAGAGATGAAGTCCACACTTTCATTTTCAACTTACTCTTTTTAAAATTACAGTTGGGGAAGCTAAGTAGGTGAGAAGCCTTGTTTTATCTGGAAAATTAGTTAGCCTTGTGGAGATAGCAGGGAAATAGCAAAACCAAAAGAGATCAACTTGATTATACCGTCAAAAAGGGTAGATTATTGTTTCTATTTCTCCCCTAACACAGAATCCTGCGGTTGCCTCATGTCTAAAGCTTAAAAACCAACCAGGACTTCAGGTTTACAGTCTTGTATACCTTTTTACATTTCTAAAAAAAAAAATGACTCGTGTCACTGTATTGTTATTTTTCCTATGGCAGCAATCCTGATATTTGCACATTACATTTGCTTCTGGTAATTGTCATGATGTGTTATTGAAAACTGTCTCTTGGTCATTGAGCCAAACCTAAGAACATACTAGATATCAGTGGATGCTTAAGTAGAAAGCAATATTCATAATGATGCCAATTGTAGAAACTCAGTGAGTGGTAAAGGAAATTCAAAAAGCAAAAACAGTTTTGATGCTCTGCATGAAAAATCAGCAAATGATGGCCCATGGCCCCAATCCAGCCCACTGCCTGTTTTAGAATGACACTTGAGCTAAGAATGGCTTTTACATTTTTAAATGGTTGGGAGAAAAAAAATCAAGAGAATAGTATTTCATGGCATGAGAAAATTATATGAAATTCAAATTTCAGTATCCATAAATAAACTTTTATTGGAACACAGACACATTTATGTTTGCCTGTGGCTGCTTTTATGCTACAAAGAGGTGAGCCTAAGATACTTACTATCTGGCCCTTTATAGAAAAAGTTTGCCAACCCTGTTCAATGTCCTGTTTAGCACACATCCTTCTTTCCTTAGGAACCATATTTCTGAATCAATGGTATTTTAAAACTGCACACACCAAGAGAAGCAAAGTGGAATTTCAAATATAACCCTTTTCCAATCAATGTTTAATGGAATACTCAGTGGCAGCTAAAATGTAAACCAAACACACATCAAGAAAGAAGCACGGTCTGATGCTTTGATTCAAGGGGTCTTAGCTATGGAATTTACAAGGATCAAATCTGAGAATGATAATAGTGCAAGTTTTTATGTGTTTGATTTACCCAACACTGACAGCTCTACAGTTGAAATGAAGGATTATCTTTTTATCTAACAACAAGGAGACTGTTGGTGTTTTATTATCCAGCTGCAGCCTCTTAATCACCACTGAATGCAAATAATTATGAATATCAGCAAACAGAATAGTGCTTTTAAATTACCTTAGGGATTAAATAGACTCCTAGTAAAAATGAGAGCAGTTCATAGTCTTAATTGGCCCATGGGAGTTAGAGGTGGAGGGGAAAAAAAAAATGCCATTACATGACCATCTTTTTCAGCATAAATGGAGGGTTAAAAAACATTAAATGCAAAGCCTAGTCTTCTTGTACTACTTCCTACTGATAAATATTAGAAAAAAAGATTGTTGGAAGTTTATAGCAGTTTTAAATAGAGGATATACATTCTGATCACATTTAAGCTTTCCCAGAGCCCATGAAGTTCTTTGAAGTTGTTTACCTGAAAGAGTTTGTAGCTGATCTTGTAAAAAAAAAAAAAAAAACACACACACACCAAAAAAACCAAAAAGGGCTTTTCTTGCCTTAAGGAGAATCCTCCTGGTATCCACAGCTATCTTTCCCTGGAACAAAAGATATTTCATGGTCTGGGAGCCTTGCAAACACTCAGTAGAAATTGGATATTGACAATGGATTATGTTAAAACCTGTTTGGACCATCAAATGCAAATTTTTTTCAGGGTTTTGTTTTTTCATCTCAGTCTGAGTCCCTTGGGTTAGTAAGAACATTAGTAGACTTCACACAGTAGACAGCTTTCAACATGGCTTTTAAATTATTCGTCACCCAAAAAGAGGTGTTTAAATAATACTTGGTTAAAAGTGGTTGTGACTTGAGGCACATTTAGAAACCACTTAAAGCTAAGGCTGTGGCCAGGCGTGGTGGCTCACGCCTGTAATCTGAGGCCGAGACGGGCAGATCACTTGAGGTCAGGAGTTTAAGATCAGCCTGGCCAACATGATGAAACCCTATCTCTACTAAAAATACCAAAAAAAAAAAAAAAAAAAATTAGCTGGACGTGGCAGCACACGCCTGTAATCCTAGCTACTTGGGAGGCTGAGGCAGGAGAATCACTTGAATCACTTGAACTGGGGAGGCAGAGGTTGCAGTGAGCCAAGATCAGGCCACTGCACTCCAGTCTGGGTGACACAGTGAGACTTCATCTCAAAAAAAAAAAAAAAAAAGAAAAGAAAAACCAAAAAACAAACAAACAAAAACAAAAAAAAACACACCAAAACAAAAACAAACCAAAAAAACAAAAACCTAAGGCTGTGGTTCTCAAACCTCAGCATGCAGGAATTTTACATGCAAGATGCAAACTTTAGCATCCTGGTGGATCTAGAAAACCCACAAGAGAGGGCCCAGGAAGCTGCATGCTTGACAGGTATCATAGATCATTTCTATAAGGGTATCCCAGGCCCATAGCTATAAGCCCTTAAATTGTGGTCCATGCATGCAGTTCGAACATCCATAGAACAAAACCTCAGGTCCTGCTTGAGTCAGAATCTGCATTTTAACAAGTTCCCCGAGGTGATTCAAGTGCACTTTGCTGCTTAAATTACATGGGTGTGAATACAACCCAGTCGTACATTTCCCCAGCGATCTAGAGAAAATTTAAAGATTAAGTTAAGGAACATTGAATGTAAGGAGAATTGTTATTCCCCTGAAGTCGTGTGAATACAGAAACATTCATATTGAAGTTGAAGACCACCAGAGACAGAAAACTCCACCAAACACTGTGGGGTGGAAAAGGGGGCTCACAGAGCAGGGAGCAAGGAACCAAGACCACCAGGATAGACTTCTGCCAGCTCTGGCTACCAAGAACTCAAGGCCTGTTGACTGTGCGGATGGCAAGGCCAGCTTTTCCTTCTTTTCCCACAACTAGACCTTATTAGAATTTTTCCAACCCCTTTTCCTCCATATCAAATGCAAGTCAGGCTATTTCTCGTTTGTAATACTAAACTTGCCAAGGAGGACAGGCCCCCTATTCTCTTCTCTTCCTTCTGGAGAGTTGGGCCAAAAAGGTCTAATCTCAAATCTGTAAAAGTAAAGGCTAGGCAGACACCAAAACCAAAAAGATACTGCTAGTCCCTAAGATTCCTCTTCTTGGAAACATATTTTTTTCTGTCCCAATTTTTAAATAAAAAGCAAAATATACAAGCTCTTTAGCCAGAAACTGGCTATGTTTACTGGAAACATTCATTCCCTAAAGGGCAGACATCTTGGGCACTTATCCTGGGCATGTGGTAACCTGGGAATTGCAGGCTGGGATTTCCTTCTTTTCTTTTTTCTTTCTTTTTTTTTTTTTTTTTTTTTTTGAGACAGAGTCTCGCTCTGTCACCCAGGCTGGAGTGCAGTGGTGCGATCTCGGCTCACTGCAACCTCCACCCCCTGGGTTAAAGCAATTCTCCTGCCTCAGCCTCCTTAGTAGCTGGTACTACAGGCGTGTGCCACCACGCCTGGCTAATTTTTTAATTTTTTTCTTTTTTTTTTTTTGTAGAGACAAGAGATTTCACTGTGTTAACCAGGATGGTC
Organism: Pongo abelii; assembly: GCF_028885655.2. Lineage (NCBI taxonomy): Eukaryota > Metazoa > Chordata > Mammalia > Primates > Hominidae > Pongo > Pongo abelii. The sequence goes on along the minus strand of NC_071995.2, from coordinate 108,081,691 downwards.
TCGATCTCCTGACTTCGTGATCCACCCGCCTCAGCCTCCCAAAGTGCTGGGATTACAGGCTTGAGCCACTATGCCTGGCTTTAGGCTGGGATTTTTATAGCTTATTATGGCAAGGGAGGAGACAGAGAATAAAAGAAGAGGAAAGAGCATACACGGTCACCCCTTGTGTGACAAATATGCAAGAAATAAAGATAAATGTGTACAATTCTTACAATTTTACTTTTCTGAATTTTGCTATTGCACTGAATGATTTGTGATTAAGACAGATGGTGATGAAAAATATACTTATTAGATAAACAGCTATTAAAAGCCCCTAAAGCTCTTTAAAATGGGATCTTTTTGTTTGATTACAAATTACACCTTTATTTTAGGCATTCTGGAAAAATGCAACAAAGAGAATAAAAATCATTCATAATCCTACTGCTCAGAAATTACCACTGCTGGCCAGGCGCGGTGGCTCAGGCCTGAATAAGCACTTTGGGGGCTGAGGCGGGCAGATCACCTGAGGTCAGGAGTTTGAAAGACCAGCCTGGCCAACATGGCGAAACCCTGTCTCTACTAAAAATAAAAAAAAATAGCCAAGTGTGGTGGTGGGTGCCTGTAATACCAGCTACTCAGGAGGCTGAGGCAGGAGAATCACTTGAACCTGGGAGGCGGAGGTTGTAGTGAGCCGAGATCGCGCCACTGCACTCCAGCCTGGGTGACAGAGCAAGACTGCTTATTGTGGAATATTCCTTCTAGTTCTCCCCACCCCTATGCATGTGTGTGTGTGTGTATAAATAATACTGGGATAATATTTTATATATGGTTTTAGATCATTTTTAAAATAACGTGATTCATCTTCATAAATTAAGAACGACACACCTAAATATATTTCAAGTATCACATCATTTAGATTTGAAACATCTAGAATTACAAGTTTAGGAATCAAAATTCAAGCAACAGTTTATTTCCCGGTAAGTTCTATAACCACAATATTTTTTTAATATTAATTTATTTATTTATTGAGATGGCATCTTGCTCTGTCGCCCAGGCTGGAGTGCAATGGCGCAATATCGGCTCACTGCAACCTCCGCCTCCTGGGTTCAAGCGAGTCTCCTGCCTCAGCCTCCTGAGTAGCTGGGATTACAGGTGTGTACCACCATACCTGGCTAATTTTTGTCTTTAGTAGTGATGGAGTTTCACCGTGTTGACCAGGCTGGTCTCAAACTCCTGACCTCAAGTGATCCACCCACTTCGGCCTCTCAAAGTGCTGGGATTACAGGCGTGAGCCACTGTGCCCAGCCTCACAATAATATTGTTTGAGTATTTGGGGCAAGTACCCTTGATTATAGTATTAATATTAAGGACTAAAATTATTTTCATCAACAAATGTTACCACTTGAAGACTCTACTAAAACTGGTATTATATTGTGTGGGGGCATGAGAACACCTTTTGAGGTATTAGTGGTGCTCTGTGTCTCAATACGGATTTGGGTCGCACAGGTATATACCTTCATCAAAACTTGCCAGATGATATATCCAAAGTTAGTGCTTTAGATTGTATATACTATTTACCTCGAAAGAAAAAACATTGAACACTAGCTAATGGCAGGTGTGCAAAGCATTTAGGGGGAAGTACGCTGATGTCTGCAACTTTCTTTGAAATCTGTCCCCCCAAAATAAGATAGATTAGTGGTTACAGGGATAGATAGATGAAAAATAAGCATAAGTAATAGGTTAATGGTAGAATCTAGGTAGTGGGTGTTTTCTGTACAATTTCTTCTTTTCTGTATGTTTAACATGCTTCATCATACAGTGTCGGGGAGAAAAATAATCTGTTAGATCTATGCTAAAAGGCTCAAGGGATGTCTATAACGAGACATGCAAGATGTAGCAAAAGTGTATGTAATAAGGATTCTAGTTTTGTAGAATAAACAATGATGAAAATACATTCATATATGTATGCGGGTAGCTACCCAAATAGCCCCATATGTTTCTATGACCATGAAGACAATTACATCAAGTCGCTAGCGGAAGGAGGTGGAGAGTGGGAGGTGAGAGGTGAGGGCTGAATATGCTCATGCACACGAAGAAGTGCAAGATGCATGGGCCTCGACATGCCGTTGTTAGCCAGGGCTGGCAGAATTTCAGATCATTGTCATTTTCTTACAATTTCCTATACTGTTTAAAAGATCCTTTCTACAATGGTCATTTATCGTTTATGTAATTAAAAAGCTATTTTTATGGGGAAAAAAAAAGTGGTATTATGAACACAGCCAGGCTTATGTGACGACAAGGAATCTATTCCCCAAAAGAGAAAAAAGGCTTCATCTTCTGGACTGTATTGAGAGAAACTTCTTGTCCCACTCACTAGTAAAAGTTACATTCTGAAGTAAAGAGAGAAAAGCATATCTTATGGAATCCTGAATGTCTAGAAAATAATATGGAAGGGAAAATAGAGTTTCCTTTTCTACATATGACAGCGATGAGTAAAAGCATGCAGTAATTTGAAGCAGCATCTCCAACCACCATGGAATCTTCCACATTAGATGGTGCTTTTACCAAGCAGAGACTAAATGAAATAATTTTGCGGCATCTGCAAAAACTACTATTAGAAACGTTTACCCCAGAATCTGTGTTTTCAGCTTAAGAAGCAAACGATGACACTGGAAATTTGAGTGACTCAAATAGGGACATGAATGTGATTGCAATCATCCTAGCCATGGGGGCTTTCTTCTTATTTTTCAAGTGAACCCAGCAGCTGAACAACCAATCAGCAAATATTTTCTGAGCATCTACTGTGTGCAAGGCATTATAGAAGGTACATGGTCCCCCGGAATTTACAATCTCTTTAGAAATATAATGCAGTTACAGGAGCAGTGAACAAGGCACCAGTTCTGGACACAATGTCTAATCTTTTAGATGGCTTTTAAGCAGATACCAATAAAAAGATGGTTAATTAGGAAGTTACTTAAAATATTGTCATAAGTGTCTGTGGTGAAAATGTGTGATTTGGCTTTTTCCCCCCACAGTTTTGATATCAAATGTTTATTTTGTTAGTCAAAAGGTAAGGTAAGATAGTAGAGGTTGATGGGAGGAAAGTGTTCATATTTTTACCTGGCATAAGAGTCTTTACAGTAATAATATAAAAACATCCTGGCCAGGTTTAAATTCAAGCTTTGATGTGAAAATCAGCGATAGTAAGATCAGTTGCAAAATTAAAAATAAAGGTCTCTGAAATAAGATCCAAGAAGCAATTTATCTAACCCAGTTATGTGCTGAACCCAACATATTACTTGTACACCACTTCACCCATCTTCCAGTGAACCTGCCTACTAATGAAACATGAGAATGAGTCTATTCAAGGCTTAATGAGCTTAATTAATTAGCACTTAAGACACTCAGGGTAAAAATAATTACTACTGATTGTGGTTGTTCCATAAATCTACAGATGTAACAAAATGGCATGTAACTGTATATGCACATTGTACCAGCATTATTTGTCCTGGTTTAGATATTGTGCTCTAATTATGTAAGATGTAACCATTGAGGGATATTTGAGACCTCTCTGTATTATTTTTGTTACTTCTTGTGAGTCTTATCATTATTTTAAAATAAAAATCTTTTAAAAATTATCTATATCACTTTGATTCTTTGATGCGTTATAAAGTCAGGAAAATATATTTGAACCATGAAAAAGTGCTCATCTGAAACAGTAGAGGCCACCTTCTATAAACATTGAATGAACATGGATATAAGCCATGAGTCTCTTCCTCATTATCTGACAGGGAGCTGTATTAGTTCGTTTTCACGCTGCTAATAAAGACATACTTGAGACTGGGCAATTTACAAGGGAAAGAGGTTCCATGGACTCACAGTTCCACGTGACTGGGGAGGCCTTACGACCTCGGTGGAAGGTGAAAGCCATGCCTCACGTGGTGGCAGAGAAGAAAATGAGAACCAAGCGAAAGAGATTTCCCCTTATAAGACCATCAGATCTCATGAGACTTATTCACTACCATGAGAACAGTATGGGGGAAACTGCCCCCAAGATTCAATAATCTCCCACCAGGTCCCTCCCACAACACGAAGGAATTATGGGAGCTACAATTCAAGATGAGATTTGGGTGGGGACACAGCCAAACCATATCAGGAGTTTATGGATTCCCTACAACCCAACTAACTTGGAGAGAAGCAGCAACTGCCCAGATGATTTGCATAAAGTGAGCTTTTGAATGAATCACCTGTGAACTAAATATGCTACCATGTGGACGGTGGCAATCAACAGCACGAAGCAAATGCTTGCTAAAATCAACATTGTTATTCATGGTGCTTCAATTCTTCATTTTGCTTTGTTCATCAAACTCAGCTCCTTCTGAGGTCATTTCTGAATGGCTCCATCTCTAATATTTAATATAATATAATAATAATGTTAACATGGTTTTTTTTTTTTTTTTTTTTTTTTTTTTTTTTTTTTTTTTTGAGACGGAGTCTTGCTCTGTCTCCCAGGCTGGAGTGCAGTGGTGCGGTCTCGGCTCACTGCAAGCTCTGCCTCCCGGGTTCACGCCATTCTCCTGCCTCAGCCTCCCGAGTAGCTGGGACTACAAGCGCCCCCTACCATGCCCGGCTAATTTTTTTGTATTTTTAGTAGAGATGGGGTTTCACCGTGTTAGCCAGGATGGTCTCGATCTCCTGACCTCATGATCTGCCTGCCTCGGCCTCCCAAAGTGCTAGGATTAGGCATGAGACACCGCACCCGGCCTCTTTTTTTTTTTTTTTTTTGAGACAGGGTTTCACACTGTCACCCAGGCTGAGTGCATGGCATGATCACAGCTCACTGCAGCCTGGATCTCCCTAGCTCAAGTGATCCTCCCACCTTAGCCTCTGGAGTAGCTGGGACCACAGGCATGTGCCACCACATCCAGCTACTTTTTAATTTTTTTGTAGCAGGGGGTCACACTATGTTGCTCAGGCTGCTCTCAGACTCCTAGTCTCAAGAGATCCTCCCACCTTGGCCTTCCAAAGTGCTGGGATTATAAGCACAAGCCACCATGCCCAACCCAGTTTGCTCTTTTTTAATCTGGAGTAAACTCCATCCAAATAATGTTTTACCAAAGGAATCTGGGAATTAATTCATAAGAAGGAAGAGCTTCCTCCATTTTTCAAAAAAGTGTAACTATGTATAAGTCAATCTGCATGGTTACGTCTACATGCATTTTGTAAAGCCATGACAATTTAAAAAAAAAGGCACATGTGACCTTGAGGACAGGCTTATCTGTTGTCTTTCATTACAAGACCTACAGCAAATACTCCTCTCTGTCCATCAACTAAATTATTTTCTCCCGATGAATCATGCTTCCTAGAGTTACCACTTTGAGATATCATGCAAGAATGGCAACTAAAACCAGGACTTTGTTCTGGGCATTCAGATACATTTTCGGTCAAGGACAGTGCCATTTTGAGTTACCAGTTGCCAAAGTGACAGTATTCAGTGCTATAGAAATGGGTAATTGACTGAATGGATCAATGACAAGCTGTAGCTAGGGTTTCTTCATGGTGCCTGAGGCTTCTGTGAACAGCTACTAAATTATTCTAACTACATCCATAAATGTTTCTGTAAGCTTTTTGGCTGTCTAGGCAAGAAAAGAAACAATCCTTCAGCAGATAATGTTTTCTAAACAGAGAACATATGAGATGATTATGCTATCGAAACCCAGAAAACCTCTCCTTGGAAGTCTTTATGCTTATAATTAACTCCTGGAAAGAGGCAATAGGTTTGACACTCAAGTTCTGTCTTCCATCTTCCCAGGAGAGCTTTACCATTGTCTACCTGATAATAAAAACAGCTGTTTTAGCTTCTTAAAATGATCATTACCTGGGACAAGTTGGGCTTATCGCATTTAAAAGGAAACACAAGGTATCTAGGGTAATGAAGAAAATGTACCAATAGTCTTACATGTAAGGCCAATTATTACCTACAATTTCCTTCAACATGAGGTCACCATCTATTATTTAAGGCCCAACTATGCTAACACAGTAGCCACTAGCCACATGTGGCTATTTAAATTAATGAAAATTCAGTCAAATTTACAATTCAGTTCTCCAGGCACCAGCCACAGTTCAACCACTCAGTAGTCACACATAGCCAATGGCTCTTGCATCAGGCAGTGCTAACAGAGACCATTTCTGTCTTTATTGCACAGCATGCTGTTCTAGACCAATGTGAAATGAATTGGTAACATTCCCACGATTTGGTTCTAAATCATCATACTCTCCCCCACCAACAGAAGGGAGATATCTACATGATCATCTTACATATAATTTTTCATCAAATAAATTGAGAATCTTACTCACACGCCCAGTTCTCTCTCCAGGCCTAGCGGAGGCCCAGCACTATAGTCATTTGGAAAGTTCTTGGTAGAAAAGAGGTCACCAGGTGTGACCACCTTCAAGTGTTCAAGTCACATTACCTTGGATTCCATCATGCACAGAGGGAGAGCAGGTTGTTAACTATTCCTCTTGAGCCATTCAAAAGTTGCTTCCCACTGACTTATGATTCTGTGATGCCTGACACCCAGCAACAAGGTATGAGGCGATTCTAGCTTGTGGGGTGGAGCTAACTTAATAATTTACGGTGGGAGGCAGAGACTGCATCTTATGGCCGTCTACCTGTAGGCACACAGGGCTGCTCCAGGGAGATAAGAACTGGAAACCCAACCTCCCTTGAGTTTACGTTACAGACACTGCTGATCTTCGATTAGTTGCTTATGTTCCTAACCAGTCGTTGACTACTGAAATAATGGCAGGACCCTCGGTGAGCTATGCTTTAAAAAAAAAAAGAAAAAAGAAAAGAAAATTCTCCCAATCTCTTAGCCTAGGATCCAGCTCCAGGGGAACTCCTGCTGGAAGTACCTGTTAGCTCTGTTTGAAAAAATTTACATCCTTAAACTTCAGGGAATCAAGTTGACTGGGTAACTTTAAGGTTTCATAATACGGAGACTCTGGACTTTACTTTCATTTTATTATTATTTTCAGATGCTAAAGTGAGGCAGGGGTACTATTATCTCATAAAAAATCACAAGGTTGCTGATATTGGAGGCTGTTCAGTTACAGATGGGTTTACTGTGAAGCTCAGAGTTCACCCTTTCCTGGTCTGGGCCTCATTGTATATTTATAAAGTTCTATTCTTGTTCTTTCAGACAACCCCACCCATCACCCACCACATTGTATGTCTCGGGCCCCCGAACTTGAGCCTGCTGCTGCAACAGGATCATGGCTAAGAGTATGGACAGTGGATTCAGTGCTGGGTTCATTCAAACCTAAACAGCACCCCCTGTTGGATGGAGGACTGTGGGGCCAGCGACTGACCTCAGGATTTGATTAATCCCATTTCACGTATTTCTCTCTCTGTGTATATACATCCTATTGGAGAACCCCTAACACAAGCCCTGACAAGAGCAGAAATATGCTAATAATTCTTTGGACACTAATTTTTGATCAATTGACTTTTTTAAAGAAATGATTCCATTTTTGTAATTGAATAGGTAATATAACATATCCTTGATTTGGTTACAAACGGACAACCAGAAATAGTATACTAAAAATGTTTTTTAAAAATATATTTTATATATATACATATTTTAATTTTTAAATATAATTTATCTTTTTCTTGAGATGGAGCCTTGCTCTGTCGCCCAGGCTGGAGCACAATGGCAGGATCTCAGCTCACTGCAACCTCCGCCTCCCAGGTTCAAGTGATTCTCCTGCCTCAGCCTCCTGAGTAGCTGGGATTACAAGGTACCCACCACAACGCCCAGCTAACTTTTGTATTTTTAGTAGAGATAAGGTTTCACCATGTTGACCAGGCTGGTCTCGAACTCCTGACTTCAAGTGATCCACCTGCCTCAGCCTCCCAAAGTGCTGGAATTACAGGTGTGGGCCATTGTGCCTGGCCTATATGATTCTTTACACATTTTTGCATGTCTGAAATATATTTTTAATTGAAATATAAATCACATATAACATTCACTTATTTAAAGTATACAATTCATTGCTTTTTTTTTTTTTTTTTTCCAGAGGAATATGTTTAGTAAAATGCTTATTTTTATTTTTATTTTTTTTTCTTTTATTATTATTATTATTATTATTATACTTTAGGTTTTATGGTACATGTGCGCAATGTGCAGGTAAGTTACATATGTATACATGTGCCATGCTGGTGCGCTGCACCCACCAACTCGTCATCTAGCATTAGGTATATCTCCCAATGCTATCCCTCCCCCCTCCCCCCACCCCACAACAGTCCCGAGTGTGATGTTCCCCTTCCTGTGTCCATGTGTTCTCATTGTTCAATTCCCACCTATGAGTGAGAATATGCGGTGTTTGGTTTTTTGTTCTTGCGATAGTTTACTGAGAATGATGATTTCCAATTTCATCCATGTCCCTACAAAGGACGTGAACTCATCATTTTTTATGGCTGCATAGTATTCCATGGTGTAGATGTGCCACATTTTCTTAATCCAGTCTATCATTGTTGGACATTTGGGTTGGTTCCAAGTCTTTGCTATTGCGAATAATGCCGCAATAAACATATGTGTGCATGTGTCTTTATAGCAGCATGATTTATAGTCCTTTGGGTATATACCCAGTAATGGGATGGCTGGGTCGAATGGAATTTCTGGTTCTAGATCCCTGAGGAATCGCCACACTGACTTCCACAAGGGTTGAACTAGTTTACAGTCCCACCAACAGTGTAAAAGTGTTCCTATTTCTCCACATCCTCTCCAGCATCTGTTGTTTCCTGACTTTTTAATGATTGCCATTCTAACTGGTGTGAGATGGTATCTCATTGTGGTTTTGATTTGCATTTCTCTGATGGCCAGTGATGGTGAGCATTTTTTCATGTGTTTTTTGGCTGCATAAATGTCTTCTTTTGAGAAGTGTCTGTTCATGTCCTTTGCCCACTTTTTGATGGGGTTGTTTGTTTTTTTCTTGTAAATTTGTTGGAGTTCATTGTAGATTCTGGATATTAGCCCTTTGTCAGATGAGTAGGTTGCGAAAATTTTCTCCCATTTTGCAGGATACAAAATCAATGTGCAAAAATCACAAGCATTCTTATACATCAATAACAGACAAACAGAGAGCCAAATCATGAGTGAACTCCCATTCACAATTGCTTCAAAGAGAATAAAATACCTAGGAATCCAACTTACAAGGGATGTGAAAGACCTCTTCAAGGAGAACTACAAACCACTGCTCAAGGAAATAAAAGAGGATACAAACAAATGGAAGAACATTCCATGCTCATGGGTAGGAAGAATCAATATCATGAAAATGGCCATCCTTCCCAAGGTAATTTACAGATTCAATGCCATCCCCATCAAGCTACCAATGACTTTCTTCACAGAATTGGAAAAAACTACTTTAAAGTTCATATGGAACCAAAAAAGAGCCCGCATCGCCAAGTCAATCCTAAGCCAAAAGAACAAAGCTGGAGGCATCACACTACCTGACTTCAAACTATACTACAAGGCTACAGTAACCAAAACAGCATGGTACTGGTACCAAAACAGAGATATAGATCAATGGAACAGAACAGAGCCGTCAGAAATAATGCCACATATCTACAAGTATCTGATCTTTGACAAACCTGACAAAAACAAGAAATGGGGAAAGGATTCCCTATTTAATAAATGGTGCTGGGAAAACTGGCTAGCCATATGTAGAAAGCTGAAACTGGATCCCTTCCTTACACCTTATACAAAAATCAATTCAAGATGGATTAAAGACTTAAATGTTAGACCTAAAACCATAAAAACCCTAGAAGAAAACCTAGGCATTACCATTCAGGACATAGGCACGGGCAAGGACTTCATGTCTAAAACACCAAAAGCAATGGCAACAAAAGCCAAAATTGACAAATGGGATCTAACTAAACTCAAGAGCTTCTGCACAGCAAAAGAAACTACCATCAGAGTGAACAGGCAACCTTCATTGCTTTTTAAGTACAGTTGTACCTCAGTATCTGTGGGGGATTGGTTCCAGGACCTTCAAAAATCCATGGATGCTCAATTGCCTGATATAAAATGGCATAGTATTTGCATACAACCTATGCACATCCTCCTGTATACTTTAAATCATTGTCAGATTACTTATAATACCTAATATAAATGCCATGTAAATAGTTGTTATACTATATTGTCTAGGCAACAATGACAAAAAAAAGTCTGTACATCTTCATACAGATGAAAATTTTTCCCCGAATACTTTTGATCCAAGGTTGGTTGAATTCATGGAATTGGAACCCATAAATATGGAGGGACTATTATAGATTCACAATGTTGTGCAATCATCATCACTATCTAATTCAAGAACATTTTCATGACTGCCAAAAGAAATCCTATATCCATTATCTATGATCTCCCTTTTCCCCACCCTAGCACCTGGAAACCACTAATCTGCTGTCTCTATAGATTTGCCTATCATGGACGTTTCATATGAACACAATTATACAATATGTGACCTTTATGACTGGCTTCTTTCACTTAGCATTGTGTCTTCAAGGTTCATTCATGTTTTAGCGTGAACCAGTACACTTCATTTTTATTGCCACATAATGCCTCTGGTATGGATATACCACATTTTGTTTATCCATCAGTTGATGGACATTTGGGTTTTTTCCACTTTTTGGCTATTGCAGATAATGCTATCAACATTCACGTACAAATTTTTGTGTGGACTTGTTTTCATTTCTCTTGGGTATATACCTAGGAGTGGAATTGCTGGGTTACGTGTTAACTCTACGTTTAACTTTTTAAGGACCTGCCAAACTGTTTTCCAAACTGGCCACGTCATTTTACATTCCCAACAAGAATGTATGAGGTTTCCATTTTCTCCGAATTCTTGCCAACACCTGTTATTGCTGTTCACCTTTTTTATTCTAGCCAAGCTAGTTGATGTGCAGTGGTATCTCATTGTGGTTTTGATTTACATTTCACTGATGACTAATGATGCTAAGCATCTTTTCATGTGTATTTACCATTTCTATACCTTCTTTGGAGAACTGTCTATGCAAATCCTTTGCCCATTTTCAAGATGGGTTCTTTGTCTTTTTGTTGTTGAGTTGTAGAAGCTCCTTATATATTCTGGATACTAGACCTTTATCTGACACTATATGATTTGCAAATATTTTCTCATTCTGTAGGTTGTCTTTTCACTTTCTTGATAGTATCCTTTGAAACACAAAAGACTTAAACTTTGATGAAGCCTAATTTATCTATTTTTTCCCTTTGGTTTCTTGTGTTTTAAGTATAATATCTAAGAAACCATTGCATAATTCAAGGTCACAAAGATGTACACCTGTGTTTTCTTCTAATAGTTTTATAGTTAATTCATTTTGAGTAAATTTTTCTGTATTATGTGAAGGAGACGTCTAACTTTATAACATTGCATGTGGCATATTGCTCCAGCATCATTTGTTGAAAAATTATTCTTTCCCCCATTGAATCATCTTGGCTCCCTTGTTGAAAATCAATTGACCGTAAACATAGTAGTTTACACACCTGAACTTTTAATTCTGTTCCATTGATCTACATGTCTGTCTTTATGGCCGTACCACACAGTCTTGATCACTGTAGCTTTGCAGTCAGTTTTAAAATCAGGAAATGTAAAACATCCAATTTCATTTCCCTTTTTTAAGATAGTTTTGGCCACTCAGACCCTAAAATTTATGGAAATGCAAGGGACCCAATCAATTTCTGCAAATAAGCCAGATAGTATTTTGATAGGGATGGCATTGAATGTGTAGGTCAATTTGGGGAGTATTGACATCTTAATGATATTAAGTCTTCCAATCTGTGAGCATAGGATATCTTTCCATTTATTTAGGTCTTCTTCAATTTCTTTCAATGACACTTTATGGTTTTCAGTGTTCAAGTCTTACACTTCTTTTGCTAACTTTATTCCTAAGTATTTTATTCTTCTTGATGTTTTTGTAAGTAGATTTATTTCATTTTCAGATTGTTCATTGCCAGCATACAAAAATATAATTGACTTTTGTGTATTGATCTTGTATCCTGCAACCTTGCTGAAATCATTTATTAGCTGTAACAGTTTTCCTGGTGTCATATTTTTGAGTTTAAAAAGAGGTCAGGTCAACATCAACTGTTATATATCATGTGGATAGTATGTGCCCTTAATGTGATGTGATGAAAATAACACCCTGCCTCTGTGGTCTTCCCAATAACCCCTAACACCAATATAATGATGAGAAGAATATCAGACAAATTTAAATATTGGGGCAACCTACAAAATGCCTGCTTTGCACTCCTCAAAATTGTCAAGGTCATCCATAACAAGCAAAGTCTGAGAAACTGTCACAGCCAAGAGAAGCCAAAGGAGACATGATGACTAAATGGAATGTACCTTGTATGGGATCATGGAATAGAAAAACGACATTAGGTAAAAACTAAAGAAATAGCTTATGCAATATACCTAGTGCAATGCCTTGTACATTGCTCAATGAACAGAAGTCCCCAGAGAGTCAGCTAGGACAGAGACTAGCTCCCATCCCACTCCTGTTTCCCAGACTTCCTCTTGAAAAGTGAACACTTCAATAATGTCTTCTATGTTCTTTCAGTCATTCTATTTATCAATATGTGTACGTACATTTATTGCTTAAAACACATGCAAGTGGGAGCATATAATATACACACACTCTAGTCCTTGCTTTTTAATTTTTTCCTTACTCTCTCATTGTGATCATTCGATCCTGTTAAAGTATCTCCAGTGGCATATGGGTTGGGGGTTGGGGATAGCAGGAGTACCTAGGTGTCTGTAGAAAATTTACAAATAATAATAAAACAATTAAGTCAGACTGCTTTTTATTATCACCAGGAACTAGCAATTCTAAGCAATGTCAGTGATGAAACTATTCCTCCCTAAAAAGAATTTTTTTGTTGACCCAAGTATTAAATGATTGCTGTAGTTTCTGTTGAGTTATAATAATGGACATAGAAAATTCACATGATTTCATTTTGTTGATTATCCCTTAAAAAGCACTGCATTCTACACAGAAGTTTATCTGGAGAATTTATAGTTATGCTAACATCCCCTGGCACATACAAACTTAACCTATGTGTGTTCATTTTCTGAGCAAGATCTTATCAAATTCGCACCGTTTGAGCTTACTTCAGGCACTATTTGTGTTTCTAGTCCCTGTGATACTACATCTTTTTGACTTTATACACTAGAATAGAAATAAATCATGATAGCTAGATGCAATTTTTTTCTTTTTCAGAGTTAATTTTTGCTTATGTTATTATTATTATTTTTTTTAAAGAGATAGGATCTTGCTTTGTGGCTCAGACTGGTCTTGAACTCCTGGCCTCAAGTGATCCTCCCCACCTTGGCCTCCCAAAGTGCTGGGATAACAAGTGTTAGCCACCATGCCTGGCCCTTATGTGATGTTTTAAATGAGGCTAATCAGTCATAAAAATATTTGGGAAGAGGCAGAATTAGCCTAACCACCAAGCTTTGAAATTATCTCTGGGCCAGGTACAGTGGCTCACACCTATAATCTCAGCACTTTCAGAGGCCAAGGGGGAGGATCACTTGAAGCCAGGAGTTCGAGACCAGCCTGGGCAACACAGAGAGGCCCTGTCTTTACAAAAAATTTAAAAATTAGCCAGACATGGTGGGGTGCACCAGTGGTCCCAGATACTTGGAAGGCTGAGGTGGGAGGATCGCTTGAACACAGGAGATCAAGGCTGCAGTGAGCCATGTTCACACCACCGCACTGCAGCCTGTGTGACAGAGCATGACCCTATCTCAAAAAAAAAAAAAAAAAAAAAGTCTCTTGAAGATGCTCACACAGAAATTGTACAGAAAACCATAAACCACGCAACAGAAAAATAAAAGGAAATGAATATATACATTAAAAAAAATCAGGGCTGAATGCAGTGGCTCATGCCTGTAATCCCAACACTTCGGGAGGCCAAGGTGGGCAGATAGATCACTTGAGGTCAAGAGTTCGAGACCAGCCTGGACAACATGGTGAAACCCCATCTCTACTAAAAATACAAAAATTAGCTGAGCGCGGTGGCGCATGCCTGTAGTCCTAGCTACTTGGGAAGCTGAGGCAGGAGAACTGCTTGAACCCAGGAGGTGGAGGTTGCAGTGAGCCAAGAGTGCCACTGCACTCCGGCCTGGGTGACAGAGTCATCCAGATGAAGATTTTTTGAGACTCTGTCTCAAAAACAAAACAAAACAAAAGGATCAAATTTCAAAGCAGTGTGGCAGAAAAACACAAAACATACTGATTTTACTGAAAGAAATGAAATAAATATTTAAATGCTTTGATCATTTCTGAAACGTGTTCTGAAACAAAGAACAAAATAATATTAATGCCATGAAAGACTGAATATACAGATTATCAATGACCAGGCCATATATAAAACCTGAAATCTGACCCACAACCTGCAGCAACCTACCCAGAAAGCCAGCCTGTTTTCTATAGTAACCAGTCCAGGAAGCCAGCAGACTACACATCACACTTGTAAGAAATCAGACCACTAACTCTAGTAATAACCCAGGGAGTCAAACAATAAGCCTTAGAACAATCAGCCCAAGGTAGCCAGTACTTGATTCATCACTGACAACTTCCTTAATTTTTATCCCTGCTTTCTACTTAGGACCAACTAGAGTAGCGCAAATATGCACCCCTAACCCATCACAGAGGATGCCCTGCTTCTGGCTAGCCCACCTGCAGCTTTCTCCCTGCAAACAGCCTCCAATCAGGGCACACCTGAAGTCATCCTCCTTTTCCCCAGTATGAAACTTTCCTACTCTTCTGCCTGCCATTGAGTCTCTGCCACAAATGCATGTGATGGTGGCTGACTCCCTTGCTATAGTAAACTCTGAATATTTGCTTATTCTCATTTTGTTGGTCTTCATTTATTTCCACAATTGCTATCATTCAGCCATTTTATCTGATTTTTTGCAGAAATTCTTAGCAAATATAATAGAAATGTATGATGAATTCCGTAGTGAAGATGTTTTAGTAGAAAATTTTCAACAATGGAGGCATGTGAAACCTGCAAGAATTAATCTGAAGAAACAGACATAGACAATATTACCATTTCTGGAATGTGCTGTGAAAAGGATTTTTTTTTCTTTTTTTTTGAGATGGAACGCTGAAATCTGGCTTTTTTTTTTTTTTCCCCGAGATGGAGTCTCGCTCTGTCACCGAAGCTAGAGTGCAAGTGGCACAATATCGGCTCACTGCAACCTCCGCCTCCCAGATTCAAGCAATTCTCCTGCCTCAGCCTCCTGAGTAGCTGGGATTACAGGTGCCCGCCACCACACATGGCTAATTTTTTGTATTTTTGGTAGAGATGGGATTTTGCCATGTTGTCCAGGCTGGTCTCGAACTCCTGACCTCAAGTGATCTGGCCATCTCAGCCTCCCAAAGTGCTGGGATTACTGGCATGAGCCACTGAGCCTGGCCACAAAAAGGAATTTTTATGAATCTCTACCAACCTTACCCTTAAGACTTTCCCCAACCATTTATATATCTGTTGCTTTCTATCTATTGAACATGCATATGCAAAAAGGATCAATATTGATAAAAATCATTGACAGATTTGCCAGAGTTGAAAACAGAAACTAATGACAAATATGTAGATATAACTTTTTAATCTTTTGTCAAAAAAATACATGAATGTAATTTAAAAAGACTAATCCATTACTACTTCTCCCATTTTGTACTGCAATATTTAATTTTGAATTTGTTTCTTTTACTGCATGATTTTATATATCCAAAGTTCAATGAAACATCTCACTGTCTCTACTTCTTTTCTGGCTATTAGTGTTACTTGTTTCATTTCATGACTATTGCTGAGAATAATTTTGTTGTAGAGAACAAGGGGGTGTTAAAAATGACCTCTTGCCAGGCACGTGGCTCATGCCTGTAATCTCAGCACTTTGGGAGGCCGAGGCGCATGAATCACCTAAGGTCAGGAATTCGAGACCAGCCTGGCCAACATGGTGAAATCCTATCTCTACTAAAAATACAAAAATTAGCCAGGCGCCTGTAATTAATGGTGGCGGGTGCCTGTAATCCCAGCTACTCGGGAGGCTGAGGCAGGAGAATCACTTGAACCGGCGGGGTGGAGGTTGCAGTGAGCTGAGAGTCGTGCCACTGCACTCCAGCCTGGGCGACAGAGCAAGATTCCATCTAAAATAAATAAATAAATAAAAATTAACTCTTACAGGTGTGTGATACTGTAGGTATGCCACCATATTGCCTAATGTACTTTTAAATGGATATTGTGTGGATTCTCCATAGAAGATTGAACTAGGTCCTAGAGGTTAGTGTTTAAATTGTTTCAAGTTTTGCTATTAATACTATAAACAATGCTGTAATCTGACTCTAAGACATACATATATGGAAAACTGTAGGATATGGAGTTCCTATAAGTTGAATTACTGAGTCAAGGTTTATATGACATTTATCATTTTGCTAAACACTGTCATAATGCCTTACATCAAAGATGAATTGACATTCCAAGCAGTGCACAAAGATACTTGTCTTCTATACTCTGGCTATCACTTTGTATTATCAAGTTTTGATTGTTGCCTATTTCAGGATTTTCATAATTGTAAGGAAGGCTGATCCTCTTTTCTTATGCTTCAAAGCCATCTGAATTTATCTTTAAGCCCTCCTCTCCCTGCTTGTCTTCTCTCTTCTTCCCAACTTTTTTGGATTGTTGTTCCTTTTCTAATTTATTTGCAAGAGCTCTTTATATCTTAAGGCAATTAGTCATTTGTCATGTGCTGCAAATAATCATCCCAGTTTGTTTCTTGCCCTTCAACATTATTTAGGATTTTTCAAAATTTGTTTTCAATTTGTACATAAATTTTGTCAGAGGTTTTTTCTTAATGGTTTCTAGGTTAGAATTTTGTTCATCAAGGACTTTGCCACTCCAAATATTCTCTGTAGTCTTTTAAGCATAACAATAGCTTAAAAGTGGAAATGTTAACTTATTTTTATTTTTTTGAGGAGTAGGCTCGCTCTGTTGCCCAGGCTGGAGTGCAGTGCAATGGTGCTATCTTGGCTCACTGCAACCTCCGCCTTCCGCATTCCAGCAATTCTCCTGCCTCAGTCTCCTGCATAGCTGGGATTACAGGTGCCTGCCACCACTTCTGGCTAATTTTTGTAATTTTAGTAGAGACAAGGTTTCACCATGTTGGCCAGGCTGGTCTCCAACTCCTGATCTCAAGTGATCCACCCACTTTGGCCTCCCAAAGTGCTGGGATCACAGGCATGAGCCACCGCACCTGGCCGGAAATGTTAATTTTTTAATGAGAAGCACTTCTTTCCTCCTGAAAATTCACATATGAAGCAATACAGTGTTATGAACAAACTATTCTCTTATGGAAAAATATAGATTTTGAAAGCCTCCTGTAAGCTTGAGCATCGTAACACGAACCCTATTGCTTTCCTGCAAAAGGACAAGACTTTATCAATTCACTTCAAGAAATAAGGGCAGGCTGTAGGGTCAGAGGCCTAAGAATCCTGGAATCCAACAAGATGGGTGTGAGGTCTCTCTCCACCACTTCCTAACTGAGTGGCTTTTGGAAAGTGTTTGAATCCTGCTAAGCCTCAGTTTCTATGTCTGTGAAATGGGAGCAAATAATATTTCCTACCATGCAGGGTTGTCTTTGGATTAAATGAGGTAATTAACCCATGAGTGTAGCATGATTCCTTGCTCATCACAAACACACTACTACTGATTTAAATGGAAGTGGGGACAATGTCAGCTACTCCCATTTACTAAACTACCCTACAGGAGGTAGGAAATATAGAAACATGACTGAAGAGCATGAAAATGCAATACAATTGGGTGAGGCAAGAATACAAGTCACCAACATACCAGGGCAAGGGAAAGAGATGAGCAAAATGGCGTCAGGGTCAAGAACCATGTGAAGCCTTCATGCAGGAGGGGCTATATGAGATGGTCCCTGAAGGATGGAGTAGGAAATGATTTGAGGCAAAGGGAACTAGAAAATTGGCAGAAAAGTCAGCCAACGTTTAGATTTCAGTGGAGTACAGGGTACCTAGAAGTAAGCGGTGGCTAGACAGGTAAGCTGTAGTCTGTCAGCTATGGTCCTTTGTAAGGTTTTTCACCGGTAGAAAATACATCTCTCTTTTCACTTAACTTCGTGTTGCAAACAGCAGGGACCTCATGTGGCATGTTCCCCTTTTTCTTTTTAGGAATATACACCCTTCCACAACTGTTGGCCTGGCATGTGGCTGTCCAGCTGGAAACTACATTTCCCAAGCTGCTTTGCAGTCAGGTATGGCCATGAGACTTCGTTCTCACCAATGGGATGTGAGCAGAATGAAGTGTGCACATTCTGTATCTCTGTTGCCCAGGCTGGAGTGCAGTGGCGCAATCTCAGTTTACTGCAACCTCTGTCTTCCGGGTTCAAGCTATTCTTGTGCCTCAGCCTCCTGAGCAGCTGGGATTACAGGTGCCGCCACCATGCCCAGCTAATTTTTGTGTTTTTAGTAGAGACAGGGTTTCACCATGTTGGCCAGGCTGATCTTGAACTCCTGACCTCGTGATCCTCCTACCTCAGCCTCCCAAAGTGCTGGGATTACAGGCATCAGCCACCATGCCTGCCCCCATATCTCTTTCTTTAAAAGGAAATTATTTGGCTTCTACCCCTCACTGTTCCCCTTCCTATTGGCTGGATTATATGAATATATCTTGTGGTAAACTGGTTTTGACCATGCAGACAAGGACAACTCCTAGGAGATAGCAGAGCAACAAGATGGAAGGTATCTGTGATCCTGGATAGTGTGGCAGAACTGACACCTTCCAGCGCTGGACCACTTACCTGCCTCTGACAGGAGCGGGAAATAGGTTTTACCTTCTTTGAGGCTCTGCCTTTTGGAGTTTCTGTTTCAGTAGCTGATATGGTTTGGCTGTGTCTGCACCCAAAACTCATCTGGCGGGTCACAGTCCCCAAAGGTATCCAAATTAGATATGTTGTGCTGCAACATTTTATATTCTATGAATTATTGTAGTTTACTTAATTTGAATTTCACTGTGTCTCCACTTGAATTGTAAGCTCCTTCTGAGCAGGAATATCGTTACATGTCTTTTTACCTTCTACTCAAGACCTTCCAGAGGTCGAGGGGGGCCTGGGCCACTCAAGTTTTCTGACATTTCAGGCAGTGCAAACCACAAGGCAATGCCAAAAACAGAAGCACAGTCGTTTCTGTTTTGTCACAGTCCACATAACATGGTGGTTGCAGACTTCTAAAGCCAGACTGCCTGGGGTTCAAATCCCAGCCCCACAAGCTCTGTGACCTTGGACAAGTGACCTTGCCTCTCTGTGTCTCAATATCCCCATCTGTCAAATGGAATAATGATACCCTACTTAGTTTTAACTTACTAAAAGTAAACAATTATTCTAACAAACCCCTGTTAATTAGTAGTGTTTTATTAATGTCCTCTAATCACTTGGGGGACAGTTCCCCTTTTTTTCTTAGCTTTCCGGTTTCTGATACAGATAGGCCCTAGATTGAACCCTTGCTGAGGTCTGGGGAGCTTTCTGTATCTATGTAGAGAGCCATGTATACAGTCACAAAGATCTCAGAAAATCATTGCAAATGATTAGTAGGGTTTTGATAGAATAATTGTTTATGTTTAGTAAATTATAACTTTAAACACAAAATCAAACACAAAGTAATGTAAATGTGTTCTTCAAGATAATTCCAGAATTCATAATCTAATAATAAATTCTTGGTACACTACAGCAGGGGTCCCCATCCTCCAGTATTGTTCTGTGGCCTGTTAGGAACGGGGCCACCCAGCAGGAGGTGAGTAGTGAGTGAGCAAGCATTACTGTCGAGCTCCGCCTCCTGTCAGATCAGCGGCAGCAGATTCTCACAGGAGGGTGAACCCTATTGTGAACTGCACATGCAAGAGATCTAGGTTGCACACTCCTTATGAGAATCTAATGCCTGATGATCTTGAGGTGAAACAGTTTCATCCCAAAACCACCCCCGCCCCTCCCTGCCCTGGTCTGTTGAAAAATAGTCCTTCCACAAAACCAGTCCTTGGTGCCAAAAAGCTTGGAGACCACTGCACTACAGGTTGAAATGTTGTAAGCTGAACCATGGTTACCTTCTTTCAGTCTCATTGGTGTTTCTTTGTGAATATATATATATATCTCCTCACTTGGAGATGATATCTAAAATCTAATCATGTGACTCTTGGCAACCGTGAAGCTCAGACAGAACTGCTCTCCAAGCCCCTCTATATGCCATAAAGTGCCCTGCCTCCAGGGCACTAAGCCCCACTAGCCACTTATAATCCAAATGTTTGAAGTAAGAAAAAGGGAAGGAAGGAAGAGGAAGATTGGAGGGGAAATGAAGAAAGGAGAGAGGGAAGGAAGGGATGGATTTGAAGCAGAAAATGAAGCAGAAAGCAAGGAAAAAAAATTTTTTTTTTTTTTTTTTTTTTTTTTTTTTTTTGAGATGGAGTCTTGCTCTGTCACCCAGGCTGGAGTGCAGTGGCACAATCTTAGCTCACTGCAACCTCCGCCTCCGATTCAAGCGATTCTCCTGCCTCAGCCTCCTGAGTAGCTGGGATAACAGGCACGTGCCATCACACCTGGCTGATTTTTGTATTTTTTAATAGAGACAAGGTTTCACCATGTTGGCCAGGCTGCTCTCTAACTCAAGTGATCTGCCCGTCTCGGCCTTCCAAAGTGCTGGGATTACAGGTGTGAGCCACCATGCCTGGCCAGAAAATTAACTTTAGATGTGATCAAGACACCCAAGAGAGGTCAGACTGGAAATGTGACCTTGGAGAGACAGGGGTGGTCAGAAGCCAGCCCTCAGATGTCTGTTTTTGCCCTGTGAGTTGCCATCCATTCAAGCTATACAGTTTTAGTTGAAAGAGAAATACTGGGCCTATGGCTTCTTTTTTCTAGGTTGTTAAAGTACAGTGCTTGAAAGTGTCTTGTCTGATGAGGGGTTGATATTCTAAATGGTTTTAAAGGCTGAGTGCAGTGGCTCACACTTATATTCCCAACACTTTGGGAGGTCAAAGCAGGAGGATCGCTTGAGCTCAGGAGTTCAAGGCTGCAGTGAGCCATAATGGTGCCACTGCACTCCAGCCTGGGCAACAGAACAAGACCCTGTCTAAAAAACAAAAAAAAAAATCCATCAAATAAATGATTTTAAGCATTTGGGAGACATTTCCCATTTTTTTCTTAGCTTTCCAGTTTCTGATACAGACAACCCCTAAATTAAACCCTTGCTGAAGTCTGGGGAGCTTTTTGTACCTATGTAGAGATCCACATATACATTCACAAAGATCTCAGAAAATCGTTGCCAAACATCCCAACTGTCTACTGAGTTGGAAAATTCATGGTTTGATCGGCTAGCTCTGTGCATATTGTACTACCCTCAGATTAAAGCTTCTGGGATAACAAATGAGTACATAACAGGTTTCACTCCTCCCAAAAGCAGGGTTCCAGAAGAAGTCAAACCCCTATGATATGGTTTGGCTGTGTCCCCACCCAAATCTCATCTTGAATTGTAGCTCCCATAATCCCCACATGTCATAGGAGGGACCCTGTGGGAGGTAATTGAATCATGGGGTCAGGTCTTTCCCATGCTGTTCTTGTGATAGTGAGTAAGTCTCACTAGATCTGATGGTTTTATAAAGGGGTGTTCTCCTGCACATGATCTCTTGCCTGCTGCCATGTATGACGTGTCTTGCTTCCTCTTCAGTTTCCACCACTATTGTGAGGCCTCCCCAGCCATGTGGAACTGTGAGTCAATTAAACCTCTTTTCTTTATAAATTACCCAGCCTTGCATTATGTCTTTATTAGCAGCATGAGAACAGACTACCACACCCTATCGAGGTGGGATTCACATTCATCACTGATAGTTCTCTGCATGGTTCCCCAGGAGCAGGCATGCCATTACTACAGTTATGGTCTTCCTCATATTTGAATTATAAGAATATATAAAGCTAATATCTTTCAATTGTTTCAATTCTTTGAGAGTAGAAAGGGGAAAAAAAACCTCTCTGGAAATCACAGGAGAAAATGCTTTCAGGTTTCTTAACCCCTGGAAGCAAAAATGGACATGAAAAGTTACAATGTATCATAGTCATTGTCATTTATCTCTGTGCTTCCTTACTTCCCTCAAATGACTGTGTTCCAGCTGGAAGGTAGAAGAGAGGTTCTAGAAGTGTCTTACTTTTGGGATGGGGTAGTGGGTTCCTGTTTTTTTCTGCCCATCAGCCTCCCTCCTTCTAGTAAGTGTGTTTTCCTTTGCCTTAACTCCAGGCCTCCAACTCCATGTTTGGCCCATGTTAGACAACTCCATGCTTCAAAGAAGCACCATGACCCAGAGCACTCTATCACCTATAACAATGGCAATTGGTTCGGGAATGGGCATGTGACCCAGGCTTGGCCAGAGTTCTGCACCATCTCTGACCATAGTAATTGGTGGGGGACTGGGCATGTGACCCAGGCCTGGCCAATCAGAGTTCTGTATCACCTCTTAACCAGAGTGAATTGTTCAGGAATTAACTAACTAACTAGAGCCTCAAGGCACTCTGACAACAGTTCATTCTGGATTCTTTCTTTTAATGTCTGAGAGAGAAAAGTCCTTATTTTTTTCTACCGAAATTGCTAAACTGTTGGTACTTAGCCTATAGTGTACGTGGAGACCACCTTAAGGAGAGAATCTGCCTGAGAATAACCACCAGGGGAAAAACAGAGCTGAGAGAGAGCACAAGACCAAGTGTTGATGTCAGTATTGAACCCCATGATCCAGCCAAGTGTTTTCAGAAGTGCAGTCTAATACTCAAGCCAGTTGGAGTTGAATTTTTTTTTCTTCTCTCTCTCCCCTAACATTCTAAATGAATACAGATATGATTGCAGAAGATGTGGTGGTAACAGGGGTTAGAAGGCAATGAAGTTGTCAAGGTGGATTGAAAAGTGAGGAAGAAGGAATGGGCTAAACAGGGAAAGGTCTATGACTGGAGGAGAGTCTTAGGGCTTGGCAAGAACAAGCAGAAGTAGAAATAAGAGACCTGAGAGACATCAAGGGACAGCAAAATGGATTCATATAAGAGTCAGGGAACATTGACTGCTGTGTCACTTGAAGGTTTTAAAAATTAAGAGGATTGGGATTGCTTGAGCCCAGGGGTTTGAGGATGCAGTGAGCCATGATTGTGCCACTGCACTTCAGCCTGGGCAACAGAGCAAGACTCTGTCTCAAAAAAAAAAAAAAAAAAAAAAAGAAAAGAAAAAGAAAGAAAGAGAAAGGAGAGGATTGAAGATGAAAGGATGATGTGCTTAGAAAATCTAACGGAAACCATGCAAAAGTCCCTAGAATTAATGAGAAAACTCAGCAAAGTGGCTGAATATAAGACAAACACATTTTTTAAATTGCCTATTGACTTATTAACAGAAAATGGGAAGAAAATGTTATCTACATAGCCAATAAAATATCTGGCACTAATATTGGAAAGAAACGCATAGGAGCCTTATAAAGAAAACTATAAAACTTTACTAAGATAGATAAAAGATGGCTTCAGCATTCCTGGTGAAGAGACTGAATATTATAAAAAATGTCAATCATCCCCCAACTAATTTTACATAGATTTAATGCAATTCCAATTCACAGGTCAATGCATTTTTGAAAACTGGCAAAATATTAGTTTTTTTTTTAACAAAAGAATAAACAGATTGTAATAGCTAAAAATAAAGAGTATGATTGAGGGGGGATAGGGTTTGAACTGGTGTCCCCACCCAAATTTCATGTTGAAATGTAATCCCCAATGCTGGAGGTGGGGCCTCGTGGGAGATGGTTGAATCATGGGAGCAATTTCTTATAGTTTAACAACATCCCCCTTGGTGCTGTCATCACAATAGTTCTCACGAGCTCTAGTTGTTTCAAAGTATATGGCACCCCCCAACACCTGCTCCCTACTCTGGCCATGTGAAGTGCTAGTTTCCCCTTTGCCTTCTGCCATGATTGTAAGTTCCCTGAGGCCTCCCCAGAAACATCAATATTCACAGTAGCATTATTCATAATAGCCCCAAATCAGAAACCACTCAGATTTTCATCAACTGACAAACGGATAAATAAAATGTGATATATTATTATAATGGACTACTATACAGCCATGAAAAGGAGCGAAGTATTGCTACATGCTACAACATGGATGAACCTTAAAGATATTATGCTAAAGAAGCCACTTATATGAAATTTCCAGAATAAACAAATCCATGGAAACAAAAATCTGTAGAGACAGAATAGATTACTGGTTGCCAGGGACTGAGGGGAAAAGGGAGAAACTGCTAATGGGTACAGGGTTTCTTTTCGGGGGAAGAGAAATGTTCTCAAATAGTGGTGACAGTTCATAACTTTGTGAATATACTAAAACCTACTACTCTTTTACAACCTATTGTACATTTTAAAAGGGCAAGTTTTATGGTATGTGAATTCTCTCTCAATAAAGCTTTTATTTTAAAAGCAACACAAATAACAAGCCAGAAGAAAAAATTGATCACAGAACTAACAGGAACGCTAAATATAAGAAGAGGGAAAATATCTGTAAGTAAAACAAAGGCTTCGAGATACATAGCCAAGAAAAATACCCTGCTAAAAAGGAGAAGGAAACTTGAGCTGGTGAGAAGTGTAATAGCTTTAGCAGGCAATTTCAATGGATCTGGTCCTGGCTTTCCCAGATGCTTAACCTTTTTGAGCCTTATTTTCTCATCTACAACAATGTGGATAATAATATCTGTTTCCTTGCTGGGCATGGTGCCTCACACCTGTAATCCCAGCTATTTGAGAGGCTGAGGCAGGAGGACTGCATGAGGCCAGGAGTTCAAGACCAGCCTGAGCAACATAGCAAGACCCCTGTCAATCAACCAACCAACAATAAATAAACATGTAAATAAGTAAACAAATAAGTAGGGCTGGGTGCAGTGGCTCATGCCTGTAATCCCAGTCACTTTGGGAGACTGGGGCAGGGAGATCACCTGAGGTCAGGAGTTTGAGACCAGCCTGGCCAACACGGCGAAACCCCATCTCTACTTAAAAAATACAAAAATTAACTGGGTGTGGTAGTGTGTGCCTGTAATCCCAGCTACTCAGGAGGCTGAGGCAGGAGAATCGCTTGAACCCAGGTGGTGGAGGTTGCAGTGAGCCGAGATCGCATCATTGCACTCCGGCCTGGGCGACAGAGTGAGACTCTGTCTCAAAAAAAAAAAAGTAAACAAGTAAGTAAATAATGAGTACATAAACAAGGAAATAAGCAAATAATAAATAAGTAAATATATAAGTAATAAATAAAATTTAAAATAAATAAATAAACTAACTAAATAAAATAAATCAATGAAATTTCCCTGGGTTGGTAGGAGGGTTCATGAGGTGACTTCTACAGGTGCCCCTTAACAATGGGGTTACATCCCGATAAACCCATCATAACCTGAAAACATTCTAAGTCCAAAGTGCATTTTCCACTTGATATTTTCAATTTAGAATGGATTTATCCAGATGTACCCACATCATAAGTTGAGAAGCATACTTGGGTGTATATTGCTTTCGCGTCATTGTAAAGTCAGACGATCCTAAGTTGAAGGATCGCAAGTCAGGAACCATCTGTCTCCAGGCCCTGGCACACACTTAGGACCCCTCCTCATGCTGGCCACAGTCACATGTTCCTGTGTGCTTCTGGTTGCAGTCTCAGTTCATCTCTTAGAGACAAATAAGGCAGCAGGGACTAGACTGAAAAGGCAAAGGTAGAGAGAGAAAGAATCTTAGAGGAGATTGGTGCCTACAGAGGAGAGAAAACCAGCAAATGAACAAACAAGAAAGAGAAGGCAATGGATGATCCATGCATCCATGAGTCCTCAGAGAGGACACGATGCAACATAAGGTCCCTAAGGCCTCTAGGTAACATCTGAACTTTTTTTTTTTTTTTTTTTTTTTGAGGCAGAGTTTTGCTCTTGTCTCCAAAGCTAGAGTGCAATGGTGCGATCTCGGCTCACTGCAACTTCCGCTTCCCAGGTTCAAACGATTCTCCTGCCTCAACCTCCCATGTAGCCAGGATTACAGGCACCTGCCACCACGCTTGGCTAATTTTTGTATTTTTAGTAGAAACGGGGTTTCACCATGTTGGCCAGGCCGGTCTCAAACTCCTGACCTCAGGTGATCCACCCACCTCAGCCTCCCAAAGTGCTGGGATTACAGGCATGAGCCATGGCACCCAGTGTTTTTACATTGTTTTTTAAATTAACAAGTCCAAAGAAAACCTTCATAGAATTGCGGTCATAATACAAATTATGGCAACCTGCATATAAAACCTGGCACCAAATTTGGCCTTTGGGGAATATTTGTGTAGAAAAGTGTGCATTAAGATCTGCACCAGGCTGGGCACGGTGGCTCATGCCTGTAATCCTAGCACCTTGGGAAGAAAGGCAGGAGGACTGCTTAAGCTCCAGACTTTGAGACCAGTTTTGGGCAACATAGTGAGACCCCCATCTCTACAATAAAATTTTTAAATTATTAGCCAGGTGTGGTAGCATGTGCCTGTAGTCTCAGCTACTCAGGAAGCTGAGGCAAGAGGATCACCTGAGTCCAGGAGTTTGAGGCTGCAGTGTGCTAGGATTGCACCACTGCACTCCAGCGCGGGCAACAGAGTGAGACCCTGGCCTCTAAGAAAATAAAAATGAAAATGAAAAGCTGCACTAGGGCATAATGCAGTTGCAGATGGATGACCTTGACAGGAACGGCCACAAGGGCACTTGGTCTGTGGCCACAAGGAGCTCTTGGTCTCCAGCCTTAGGCCTGAGCCCTACATGAGGATGTCTGCCCCAAGGAAGGGCCAGAAGAGCTTGTGTCTGAAGGCAGGCCCCCTTCATCCAAAATGCCACAAGCCCGGGATGAAACAAAACTGGTCCTGGGGAAAAGGGCAGGAGAGAAGGGCTCATCTTCCCATCTCCTGTTTCTGGGCTCTGATCACTATTGGAGGATTCTAGCTGTCTGGCAGACATATCACCTTTAACTTTAGAACTTTTGCAATTTCCAAATACTACATTGTTTTCCAAGTAAGCAGACCAATTCTAACTTAAACTTGGGAGTTGGCTTAAAACGGACTGAGATTCATGAAAATCCTACTGCTCTCTGGTAAACAGCAAATCCCAATACAGCACTTGCTCTCTGCCAGACACTGTGCTGAGTATTATTTTAAATCATTTGCTCCTTACGACACCCCATAAGATAGATTGTGTTATAACATTATTCCTGTGCTCAAATTAAGGAAATGAAAGCACAGAGGAGTTAAATAACTTACCCAAAGGCACACAGCACCAAAATCTGATCTTTGTACTGGAGACAAAAAGAGATTTCAAGAGGATCTCAAACATGAGAGGGTTAGGCTGTATACACACTGCAGAATTGCACTAAATGCAAAAGCATTAGGAACAAATTAGACAAAAGCAGCTTATCTCCAGCTGTCATGCAGGAGCTACATTTTCAAGCTGTTTGCAGAAGGGAGAGTAACTGCACGGGAGAACTGCAGGGATGGACCACTGCCCCATCCATCTTTTCACATTCCCTGGAATGACTGCCCCAGCCTTTTTCTCTTTCCTGAAAGGTCTAAAAAGTGTCCCTGAGGAAGCAAAGAGTGAAAGCTACCGCTCCCAAAGTCCTTCTTCCAGGGTGGTCTTCTTTTCTTACAAGAAGCTCTTGGCTCTGAGGAGGGCCCAGACTTTGTGTCTGAATGTTTGGCAAAATGTCTCAGGCTCTCAGCACCCCACCCCCGCCCCACTGCACCCCAGTCTGTTCCTGCTCTCTCAAGGGATACGGCCCATGCCAAATCTCAGAACTTCTACCTTGAGTGGAAGCAAGTCCTTAAAAGGCCTTGGAAAGCATTCAAGCTTGTTAAAGAAAGGTCAGTGTCTATGTGGTGGGATGAAGAGCATGTTAAAAATTAAAAAGAGAATGTGTTGCCGCCTTGGAGTGTTAAAATATTAGGAGAGCTGGGACAACTAAAAACTCTAATCAAGAATGAGTGAAGACAGACTCTGCTATGGATTTCTAAAATGAATTTCCTGCGTCTGGTGCTGACCGATTTTAGCAACATCAGGATAATGATGAAAAAATAAGAAAGCATATATATTTGTGAAGGATTGCCTGCTCTATAGTAAATTAGAAAAATGAGCAAAAATGAGTGTCTTTAAGCAAGGGAAATTTATCCGTGGCGTAACGCCATGCCCAAAGCAGTATGTAAATGATACTTAAGTGAGCAATCTGTCAAATTGCTGCGTATTATCATATTCATTAATTTTGAAAGAAAAATCTACACGACCACCACCCAGATGCTAAAAACCCCTACGACATAAACACGGACAGTCCCCATTCAAATATTATTTTTAGTCTGACGACCCAAGACTACAACTGTAAAGTTAGCTGGGGGAAAAAAGGGGCAGAAAAATAGTGTGATTTCCTGGAAATCCCACAATGCAATTTCACTTTGAACTTGCAAGCAAATATCCAGGCATGATCTGCATGAAACTGGGTGGTGTTTCGTTCTAGAACTATGGGTCCCAATTAAAAATAATGAGGCCTGTCTCCAGCCGCCAGACCCAATTAGAGATAATGAGGACTGATGGTTCCTGAAATAGATTCATTTTTCTCTGATATACGAATTGGGACAGGGGTCTTGGTAGGGGTCACTGGAATAGACCTGGCAACAAAGCATGGGTCACTCAAGCTTACGAAGCCCTTACGAATCCAGTTATTAAATGAGGAAGTGGGAAGTTCCTTAGCTTCCAAAGCACAGAAGTAACCTTGCGAGACATGTGTCCATCAGGCACATTCAGATATACATCGTTAGCCAAGTGGTGTGTCTGTTGCTATTAAAAATCTTATAATAACAACAGTATCATTTAAGTAATTGCTTAAATACTGAAAAAGTATAGCCAGCTTCATGTGTATATGTATATATGTATGTGTGTGTGCATGTTTTCATGCACGTATCTACATACACACACTTTATTTGGAATAATTTTAGACTTACAGAGAGGTTGCAAACACAGTGTAGGCAGTTTCATATACCCTCTCTCAGTTTCCCCTAATGTTAGCATCTCACCTAACCTGGTACACTGGGAACAACTAAGAAATGAAATTAACATTATCATTATAACTAGACTCCCGATTTGATTCAGATTTCACCAGTTTTGCCACAAATGTTTGTCTTCTGTCCCAGGCCCCCAATCCGGTTCATCACCATGCTGTCTGAAATTATCTTGCCATTCACTTGTTTACTTACTCATCATCTGCCTCCTCCCCCATAAATTCCTTGAAAGCAGAGACTACGGCTGTCCTATCCACAGCTGTACCCTCAGTGCTTAGCCTTGATCACCACGTGGAATTCTAGGAACAAATGTATACTATCGTCCAAGTGTGTAGGAGGTTCTATTGTCAAGGCCTCGGCATAATCACTGGCATATAATTGGCACATGATGTATGAGGTTGAATTGTTTTTAGGGAGCACAGCATCATGGTAAGAACACGCACTGGCAGGTGGTTAATTATTAGTTGAACGAGTGAAAGGAAAAGCCATTATTCAGCGAAGGCAGGAACCAAAAGATATACAGACAGCTCCTGGTTTATGAGCTATTTCAACCACCTGCATTTAAGCCTTCTTTGAATCATTTTCTAGCATAAGAAGTAACAAAAGGCTAGCTCACAATCCCTGGGTAGTCAAAAATTCATCTCAGCACCCATTGAGGATGACTGGTTAATCTGTTCTTTCCAGAGTCTCCCTTGGAAAGATTCTCTCCCTCTCTGTTCGCCTTCCTAAGCCCAAGAGAGACAAAGCAACCCCACCTAAGGCAAGGTTCAGCAGAATTTTTCTGGGAAGAGTTAGACAGGAAAATATTTTAGGCTTTCCAGGTCATAAAGGGCACTGTTACAACTACTCAACTCTGCTCTTGTGGCTGAAAAGCAGCCGTGGACAATATTGTACACTAATGAACATGGCTGTACAATAAAACTTTACTTATAAAAACAAGCAGTGGGCCACAGGCTGTTTTTCAATCTAGGGCATACCCACCCCTATAAACTACACAGATATATACAATAAACACGTGGAACAGAAGATCAGCCACAAAACTGAAAATACCATCCAGTTAACAGAGTTTGTGCATATAAAGAAAGGAGGTTCCTAAAAACAGACAGATTTGCAAAAAAAAGAAAACTGATTTTACTGAGAGCTGATGTACCATAACTGTTAGGAACAAAAGTCTCATCATTTTACACAGTTACCACTTTTTATGTGTGGTGAGAACATTTAAGGTCTACTCTCTCAGCGAATTTCAAGAATGTGTTAATTAGCTTGATCATGCTAATCATTCCACAGGATATTTGTATATCAAAACATCACATTGTACACCTTAAATATATACAATTTTATGTGTCAATAATACCTCAAATACAGCTGGAGAAAATACTTGTGATGCTATATTTAGCGAAAATATAGGTAAAAAGATATGTCTCTGCAAAACAGAGGAAAAAACAACATTAGAAGAAAATCCATTTGTAGAGATGTTCTTTTTATAATTTCAATGTTATTTTGGATTTATTAAAACACATGAAATGCAGAAGGGGAAAGGAACAAAAAGTTCAGAGCCAGTATTATCACAGCCCAGCTCTGTGACCTATTCTGTAACTGCACAGTGTCTCAGTTGTCTCATCAGTTTAAAAGGGATACTAAAGCCAGGTGTAGCAGCTCACACCAGTAATCTCAGCACTTTGGGAGGCTGAGGTGGGAGGACTGCTTGAGCCCAGGAGTTCAAGACCAGTTTGGGCAACATAAGCAAGACCCCCATCTCTTAAAAAATAAGACAAAATAAAAGGAGTACTGATAGCATATCTCTCATAGGCTTGTTGTAAGGATGAAGAATTAATGCATGTTCCTTGCACAACATTGTGAATGTACCAAATGCCACTGAATTGTTCACTTGGTAATACCTAATTTTACAGTAATGAGAATTTCACCTCAATTTAAAAAAACTGAGGTAAATCACATATTCATCACACACACACACACACATATATATGCGTGCTATGATCCCCAATGATTATTCTCAGAATTTTACTCAGAGACCAAAACATCTTGACCATAGTGAAGCAGCTACGATGGGACTTTTTAGCTGTCACCATCCTTCTTCCGTGCTTTAAATAATTCTAAGTGGTGTATCAAACAACGCAATCAGCCTAAAATACTTTTGGAGTCTAAAAAGAGTTGATGCATAGAAAGCATTTAGGACAGGACCCAGCACTGAGCAAATAGTCAATAAATGCTAGTTATTATTATACTATTGTTAAGTTATGAGTGACCAGAATATGTTTAGGTTGAACTGAATTCTAGAAGAAAGCACTTTGGAGACACCACATCAGGCAGAAGAGGTACTTTTTCTTTTTTTTTTTTTTTTGAGACAGAGTTTTGCTCTTTCAGGCTGGAGTGCAGTGGCACGATCTCTGCTCACTGCAACCTCTGCCTCCTGGGTTCAAGTGATTCTCCTGCTTCAGCCTCCCGAGTAGCTGGGATCACAGGCACCTGCCACCACACCTGGCTAATTTTTGTATTTTTAGTAGAGACATGGTTTTGCCATGTTAGCCAGCTGGGTTTCAAACTCCTGACCTCAGTGATCCACTCTCGGCCTCCCAAAGTGGTTATTACAGGTGTGAGCTGTTGCACCCAGCCAGCACTTTTTCTTCCTTTTTAAAATAACTACAGAAGGCCAGGCACGGTGGCTCACGCCTGTAATCCTAGCACTTTGAGTGGTGGAGGTGGGTAGAACACAAGGTCAGGAGTTCAAGACCAGCCTGGCCAAGATGGTGAAACCCCATCTCTACTAAAAATACAAAAAAATTAGCCCCGCATGGTGGCGGGTGCCCATAATCCCAGCTACTTGGGAGGCTGAGGCAGAGAATTGCTTGAACCCGGGAGGCAGAGGTTGCAGGGAGCTGAGATCGAGCCACTGTACTCCAGCCTGGGTGACAGAGGGAGACTCTGTCTCAAAAAAGAAAAAAAAATTAAATAACTACAGAACCTGGGGACACATTCTACTGTAATGTAAAGAAGAGTTCCCTCCTCATCCTTGCTCCATGAGCAAGATTTTAAACTCTAATGTAATAACAGTGTTAATATCTAAGAGATGTATTGAAGAGGTGTATTTTGTCAAAGGTATCTTATTCATAGAGTGGGGGGAAAGTTTATAAGTTTGGCAGAATAGATTTTCCAAAGATGGTCACAGTAGTGCCTCCCATCCCACTTGCTCTTCTAAACCTTGCCCATTCCCCCATCAAAAGGTAGAGTCTAGGCCGGGTATGGTGGCACATGCCTGTAATCCCAGCACTTTGGGAGGCCGAGGTGGGTGGATTGCTTGAAGCCAGGGGTTTGAGACCAGCCTGGGCAACATGGCAAAACCCCATGTCTACTAAAAATACAAAAATTAGCCGGGCACGGTGGCATGCCTGTAATCCCGGCTACTCAGCAGGCTGAGGCAGGAGAATTGCTTGAACCCAGGAGGCGGAGGTTGCAGTCAGCCAAGATTGTGCCACTGCACTTCAGACTGAACAACAGAGTGAGATGCTGTCTCAAAAAGTAAAATAAAATAAAATAAAAAATAAAAAAAGGTAGAGTCTAATTCCCTCCCTTGAATCTAGGTGGCCTGTTACTCACTTGTAACCAACAGAATATGGAGTAGTAGCATGGATGAAGAGTTCCTTCCTCATCCCCCATGTGGAGGGATGGTGTGTTCCCAAGACCCACTAGCCCGGGAATGGGAGAAGAGAGACCAAGAAGGGGTGACAGACAGCATGGAAGTAGGGAGAGAGGATGCAGCAGGAAGTGATCTAGAAACATACAAACTGCTGGGGCCCTGGGCAACTGGACAGTGATTGAGTCATTCACCTGGTGGATGAGGAAGACGCCTGGACAGGCACAGGCGGGCCAGCAGGTTGTGCCCGAGAAGTCTGATTCACCTCTTCAGGTAAGCACTGCTGCATGCTGACAGGGCCTCAGATAGCAGTCTCCTTGGACCACAGAAAATACTTTCTAGACAGGGCCTTTACCCAATACCGAAGAACTGCTATCAGGGATGGTCTTGTGTAAGCCTTAAAGAATGAGAACTAATTTATACTCCCACCAATAGTGTAAAAGCGTTCCTATTTCTCCACAGCCTTGCCAATATTAGTTGTTTCCTGACTTTTTAATAATCGACATTCTGACTGGTGTGAGATGGTATCTCATTGTGGTTTTGATTTGCATTTCTCTAATGATCAGTGATGATGAGCTCTTTTTCATGTTTTCTCGGCCGCCTAAATATCTTCTTTTGAGAAGGGTCTGTTCATATCCTTTGCCCACTTTTTGATGGGTTTTTCTTGTAAATTTGTTTAAATTCCTTGTAGATTCTGGATATTAGCCCTTTGTCAGATGGATAGATTGCAAAATTTTTCTCCCATTGTGTAGGTTGCCTGTTCACTCTGATGCCAGCTTTTTTTTGCTGTGCAAAAGCTCTTTAATTAGATCATATTTGTCAATTTTGGCTTTTGTTGAAATTGCTTTTGGTGTTTTAGTCATGAAGTCTTTGCCCATGCCTATGTCCTGAATGGTATTGCCTAGGTTTTCTTTTAAGGTTTTTTATGGTTTTGGGTTTTACACTTAAGTCTTTAATCGTCTTAATTTTTGTATAAGATATTTTTAGGAAGGGGTCCAGTTTCAGTTTTCTGCATATGGTTAGCCAGTTTTCCCAGCACCATTTATTAAATAGGGAATCCTTTCCTCATTGCTTGTTCTAGTTCAACCATTGTAGAAACCAGTGTGGCAATTCCTCAAGTATCTAGAACCAGAAATACCATTTGACCCAGCAATCCCATTACTGGGTATATACCCAAAGGATTATAAATCATTCTGCTATAAAGAAACATGCACACGTATGTTTACTGCAGCACTATTTACAATAGCAATGACTTGGAACCAACCCAAATGCCCATCAATGATAGACTAGATAAAGAAAATGTGGTACATATACACCATGGAATACCATGCAGCCATAAAAAGAATGAGATCATGTCCTTTGCAGGGACATGGATGAGGCTGGAAGTCATCATTCTCAGGAAACTAACACAGGAACAGAAAACCAACCACCACCTGTTCTCACTCATAAGTGGGAGCTGAACAATGAGAACACATGGACACAGGAAGGGGAACATCATACACCAGGGCCTGTTGGAGGGTGGGGGAAAAGGACAGGGAGAGCATTAGGCCAAATATCTAATGCATGCAGGGCTTAAAACCTAGATGATGGGTTGGATAGTGCAGCAAACCACCATGGCACATGTATACCTATGTAACAAACCTGCACATTCTGCAAACGTATCCTGGAACTTAAAATTAAAAAAAAAAAAAAAGAAAAAGAAATGGGAACTGAGGCTTTCTCAGATAAGGTAACAAATCTAGAAAAAAATCAGTGTTCACCCATTATCTTCACTCTTGGCTCCCTGAGCAGAATTTTAGACCCTAATATCAATTACACAATTTTAATATCTAAGAGACACATTGAAGAGGTGTGGTGTTTTGTCAAAAGCATCTTAATCATGGCAGGGAGCAGCTTATAAAATAAGTTTGGCAGATTAGATTTTCCAAAGACATTCACAACAGTATCTCCCATCCCACTTGTTCTACACCTTGCCACTCCCCTATCAAAAGGTAGAGTGTAACTCTCTCCCTTGAATTTAGGTGGCTTGTGACTCACTTGTAACCAACAGAATGTGGCAGAAGGGACACTGTGTGGCTTCTGGGGCTAGATCAAAGACACAGCTTCCATTGCAGCATCTGGCCCCCTGAGGCGCCAAG
Source organism: Pongo abelii (assembly GCF_028885655.2). Lineage (NCBI taxonomy): Eukaryota > Metazoa > Chordata > Mammalia > Primates > Hominidae > Pongo > Pongo abelii. Next base: position 108,046,729 of record NC_071995.2, on the reverse strand, counting down.
CTGTAAGAAAGCCCAGCGCATGGAAAGGCCACCTGTAGGCATTCTAGTCAGTTGGCCTCATCCTTCAATGCCCCGAGTCCAGGAGCCAGGCATGAGAGTGAGTCTTAGGATGACTTGAGATCAACTATCAAGTCACTCCCACCCCAGCCTTGGGGTCTTCCTAGCTGAGGTCCCAGACATTGAGGACCAAAGACAAGCCAGCTCTGTTGAACACTTTCTTTTTTTTTTCTTGAGTCAGGGTCTCACTATGTTTCCTAGACTAATTTCAAACTCAGGCTCAAGGGATCCTCCCGCCTTAGCTTCCCAAATGTTGGGATTACAAGCATTAGCCACCACACCCTGACCAACCATTATACACTTTCTGAATTCCTTGCTCACCAAGTTGGTGAGAATAAAAGGGTGATTTTATGCCACTAAGTTTGGGGTGGTTTATTACTCCCCAGGAGTAACTGAAGCAATAAGGAATAGATGTTCTTAATTGACCTTTATGAATCAAACCCTGACTCGTTACTGCTTTCCATACCCTGTTGGACACACTGATGCTACCAGGCATGCTGAACTGTCAAATACAGTGGAACTTCTAGAACCTTCTTACCTTAGGTCTGGGGCCAGCAGCATCAGTACCCTCTGGGAGCACTTAGAAATGAAAAATCCCAGATCCTCTCCCAGACTTAACTGAATCAGAATCTGCTTTTTAATAAGATCCCCAGGGGACCTCAGTGCGCTGGCAAGTTTGAGAAACAGGGCTTTCTAGAACATCTGTGCATTTCTGTTCCCACCAACAAATACAGGTGACTCATAAGAATTCAACTCAGCTGGTGGGAAAAGAAATGCAAGGCTGTTCTGTTTTTGTGCCCATGACACTTGCTATTTTAATTAATTCATTTCAACATCAGACAAACCAATGGAACCCAAGTGCATAGACGTCTTTCAATGTGTATTACAAAGAGAATGTAGTCTGTGGGTTAATTTCTATTAAATTTGGTAAGGGGAGAAAACTGCAAAAGATCTAGGATAAAAACCTAGAAGGTATTCTGTACTCAGATTGCTTTGCACGTGTTAAGTCCCCATTCCACAATAAAGAAACTGACCCCGGGAATTACAGACAATTCATTATGGGTATAGTTTTTTCTGTTTTTTGTTTTTGAGACAGAGTCTCACTCTTTCGCCCAGGCTGGAGTGCAGTGGCTTGATCTCAGTTCACTGCAACCTCTGCCTCCTGGGTTCAAGCGATTCTCCTGCCTCAGCCTCCCAAGTAGCTAGGACCACAGGCGCACACCACCATGCCCAGCTAATTTTTGTATTTTTAGTAGAGATGGGGTTTCACCATGTTGGCCAGGATGGTCTCAATCTCCTGACCTCATGATCCTCCCGCCTCAGCCTCCCCAAGTGCTGAGATTACAGGGGTGATTTTTTTTTTTTTTTTTTTTGAGATGGAGTCTCACTCTGTCACCCAGGCGGGAGTGCAGTGGCGTGATATCAGCTCACTAGAACCTCCGCTTCCCAGGTTCAAGCGATTCTCCTGCCTCAGCCTCCTGAGTAGCTGGGATTACAGGTGCCTGCCACCACGCCCAGCTAATTTTTGTAATTTTAGTAGAGACAGGGTTTCACCATATTGGTCAGGCTGGTCTCGAACTCCTGGACCTCATGATCCACCTGCCTCAGCCTCCCAAAGTACTGGGATTACAGGCCTGAGCCACCACGCCTGGCCTTATAGGTATAGTTAAAGCAAGAACATTACTTGGCTTTGTCCCACATCCTAAAACAAACAAAAAACAATAACTGTGACCCCACTGAAAAGATATATAAATCAATATGCATTAGTATGGTTACATTAAAATACTTAATATTTTGAGTATTTTGAAATGCATTGTAGACACTACAGACTGGTGACTCAGAGGCCAGGCAGGGCCCCCTTCGTTCCTTGTCTCTGAAAGGCTGGAAATGTAAAGTGGTGGACGTTCCAGGCCCTCTTGGAACTAGGAGCGGCAACCAGGTTCAGTTCCAGGCAAAGATTAATGGAGGAGTGTTTAGGTGGGGCTTCCAGGGGATCTTTATAAAGAAAACAGATTCAATTTATGTGTAAGTGTTTCATATAGCAGTAAACATCTTTATGGTCTTAAAGACCATAAAGAGAGCCAGCTCATATCTGGCTCTCTGCTTGATCCACTTTGCCTAACCTATCCATTTCCCCAAGGATAGATATTTAGGTCAATTCTAACTCATCACTGCCTCAGACAATAGCATGATGAACACCTTCAGATGTGTTCCCTTTGGGACCTGTGTACAATTTCTTGTGGGTATATGGCCAGAGGTAAGAGTGGTCATAAGGGCATTGCATGCGTAATTACATCGTGTTCTGCAAAACTCTTTTCTGGAATGGTTATAGTCATCAGTCCCTCAAAAATGCACTACAATTTTCCCTGTATGTCTATTTCTCTGTATCACTGCCATTAGGTGATATTTTCAGGCTGTACAATCTTTGCCAGTTTGATGGGTATAAAGTGGTATTCTGTTGTTTAATTTTGTATTAATCTGATTTTTTGATGCGCTTATAGAAGATTGATTAACCACAAATGTTTATTAGCCAGTAAGCTTCACATTCTGGAAATGGTCCAGTCATATGAACACCTGACCTTTTCTACGAGTATCCTATCTTTTCCATTGATTTGCAGTGTTTCCTTTTTTTTTTTTTTTTTTTTTGAGATGGATCTTTCTCTATCGCCCAGGCTGGAGAGCAGTGGCACAATCTCGGCTCACTGCAACCTCCACCTCCGGGGTTCAAGCGATTCTCCTGCCTCAGCCTCCTAAGTAGCTGGGATTACAGGCGCCTGTCACCACAACCGGCTAATTTTTGTACTTTTAGTAGAGACAAGGGGGTTTCACCATATCGGCCAGGCTGGTCTCGAACTCCTGACCTCAAGTGATCTGCTTGCCTCAGCCTCTCAAAGTGCTGGATTACAGGCATGAGCCACCATGCCTGGCCTCAGTATTTCCATTTGTATTCTAGGTCTAGAGCAGAATTCCTGGCTGGTTTAGACATTGCAAAGATCTTTGAGTCTGTCACCTGTCTATTGTGTGGGGTATCCTTAGTTGAACATTAAGTCTTTAATTTTTATGCAGGCAGATGTACCCAGTTATGCCGTTAATTTGTGTTTTTGAGGGCTTTTAAGATGGAGTATTGCTCTGTCACCCAGGCTGGAGTACAGTGGCACGATCTTGGCTCACTGTAACCTCTGCCTCCTGGGTTCAAGCAATTCTCCTGCCTCAGCCTTCCAAGTAGCTAGGATTACAGGTACCCGCCACCATGCCCAGCTAATTTTTTTATTTTTGGTAGAGACGGGGTTTCACCACGTTGGCCAGGATGGTCTCGATCTCTTGACCTCGTGATCCGCCAGCCTCAGCCTCTCAAAGTGCTGGGATTACGGGCGTGAGCCACCCTGCCTGGCCGAGGATCTTCTTCAACAAGTCCTTCCCAATATTCTCCTATATATTGTTTCAGATTGATACTAATCCTTTTACAGTTTGTCTTCTAAACCCTTCTAGTATTTACCTTTGTATATGAGATGAGGCAATAACTCAGGTTACTTTTCTTCACAAACAAAAGCAGTTTTTTTTTTGAGACAGAGTCATGCTCTGTTGCCCAGGCTGGAGTACAGTGGTGCGATCTCAGCTCACTGCAACCTCTACCTCCCAGGTTCAAGCAATTCTCCTGCCTCAGCCTCCCAAATAGCTGAGATTACAGGCACATGCCATCACGCCTGGCTTTTTTTTTTTTTTTTTGTATTTTTAATAGAGATGGGGTTTCATCATGTTGGCCAGGGTAGTCTGGAGCTCCTGTCCTCAAGTGATCACCCCACCTTGGCCTCCCAAAGTGCTGGGATTACAGGCGTGAGCCACCATGTCTGGCCCGTTTTTTCTTTTGAGACAGGGTCTTGCTTTGTCACCCAGTCTGGAGTACAGTGGTACAATAATAGCTCTCTGCAGCCTCAAACTCCTGGGCTCAAGTGATCCTCCTACCTCTGCTTCCCAAGTAGCTGGGACTACAGGAACCTCCCACCATGCCCAACTATTTTTAATTTTTATTTTTTTTGTAGAGACAATTTCTCAGTTGCCCAGGCTGGTCTCAAACTCCTGGGCTCAAGCGATCTTCCCACCTCAGTCTCCTAAAGCACTGGGATTACAGGCATAAAACACTATGCCTGGCCAATAAATTTTAAATTTACATAGCCCCCTATGGTTCATGGCTACCATATTAGACGATAAAAGTCTAGCCAATTTAGTAATTCAAAACAAAACAAAACAAAAAACAAAAACAATCTATTTTGTTTCCTCTCCAGTCTTCTAAGGCCAGTGGTTCTAACCTGGGGGCAATTTTGCTCCTGAGCCCCAAGGAACGTTTATCATCATCTGGAGATAGTTTTGTTCGTCATGATGTGGGCAACATCTAACATCTAGTGGCTAGAAGCCAGGGAGCCACTAAATATCCTACAACACCCAGAAAGTGCCCCCAAACAAAAAATCATCCAGCCCCAAATGTCTTTAACACCAAGACTGAGAACTTTGCCATAGGCCTTTCTCATGGCAAGCAAAGGTTTTCCTAACTTGTATAATTGTTATACTCATTTCCTTGATTTAATTGTGGTAAAAAAAAAAAAACAAAAAAAAACACCACCACCACCACCTAACAAAATTTACCAACTAACCCATTCTAAGTGTACAGTTCATTAGCGTTACATTCACCTTGTGCACCAGATCTCCAGAAGTTTTTCCATCTTGAAAACCAGAAACTCTATACCTATTAAACAAGCACTCCCATTTTTTCCCTTCCCCCAGCCCCCTGACAACTACCATTCTGATTTGTTTCTGAGTCTGACTACTCTGTGTATCTCATATACGTAGAATAATGCAGTCTGTCTTTTTTGTGACTAGCTTATTTCCCTTCGTGTAACATCTTCAAAGTTCATCCATGCTCTTGCATGTGCCTGAATTTCCTTGTTAAGGCTGAATAATATTCTATTGCATGGAGATGCCACGTTGTGTTTATCCATTTATCTGCTGATGGGCAGTTGGGTTGCTTCCACCTTTTGGTTATTATGAATAATGCTGCCATGAACATGAACATGCAAATATCTCTTTGAGATCCTGCTTTCCATTGTTTTGGGTAGACGCTTAGAACATGGGTGTATCATTTTCTTGATTAAATACACTTTTTGGTTTTGAATGATTTTAGAATGACAGAAGAGTTACAAAGAAAATGCAGAGAATTCCCAAATGCCTCGCACCTGATTTCCCCTCCCCTCACTCCCGCCCATCATTTCACATTACCATGGTACATTTCTCACAAGTAAGACACCCACTTTGGCACATTCCTATCTAAACTCCAGACTTGATTTGGACTTTACCACCTTCCCCAGAAATGTTCTCTTCCTGCTGCAGGATCCAACTCAGGGCACCACACTGCATTTCATTGTCATGCCCGCCCAGTCGCTTCTGGTCTGGGACAGTGTCTCCTGCTTCCTTGTTTTCACGACCTTGACAATTTTGGAGCCTTTGGCAGCCTTGAAAAGCCTACGGACCCTTCTCAGAATGAAAGAACACGCGCAGGACAAAGGAATCCAACTCTGATTGTAATACAGTGATCAAGGCCAGTTCCCAACGTGTGGGTGAACAGTGTGGGTTTCACTGAAGTTTTTGTGGGGAACCAGGGGAGCAGATGGCATTATACAGCACACTCCAGCCTAATCACAGCAGCCCTAGGTTTCTCCCTTCTCTCCTTTGTCATCTCTCTTCCAGGCAGTGCTCTTCCCCTCCTCTCCAACTTGTTTCTTTAACAAAACCAAACCCTCATTTTACATCCCTAACGAATAGCATGGAGGTGAAGCACCTCTGTGCCTTCATCATTTATCGGGGAAGCATGAGAGCCACTGACAGTGCTGCTGACCTTAACCTTTATCACTTGGTCAGGTCATGTGTGCCAACCTGCTCCACTGCAAAGCTACTTTTTATTCCTCTCCATACTCTTATTTGGAGGCCAGTCACCAAGACCAGCCAAACAGTGAAGGGAAGGAGTGAAGGCAAAATTAGCCTCCACCTCCTAGGGGAAGGATCATCTACATTTATAAGGACTATTTATAAATTCTTTTATAAGAAATATTTATTTTATAATAAATATAAACTTGTTCTAATGTAGCATAAGAAATATGGTTACATTGGGATTCTAAGAAATATTTGTTACTTCTCCTCTATGTAAATATTTCTTTAACCAGCATTTACTCACAGATACTTGTTTTATACTTTGGGTTATAACCTAAATTTGTTCAGCTTTGATCACTCTTTGCTTTTTTACGCTATGTACCAACAACTATATGTTTTGTTTGATACTTTCATGTATGTTTTAAACCTGATAGAACAGACTTTTTCCAGGGAATAAATCTTGCTGCACAATGTCATAAATGTCATTGATAATCATGACAATAAAGGCTACCCTGGTCATTCTGAACAAGATGTTATCCAGACCCAGTGCCTGAGAGACACAGTTGAAATGAGGACCAGTTGCACAGCACCTCTAGAATTACCGTGAGAAGCTTATAAGCATCCTCTCAAGACAGAGCTGTAAAGCCCTTCTGGGAGGGTAATTAATTGGTCCAATAGAGAGGACATTGTCATTAATACTCAGCTGGTCCAATGCTGTCCCAAATCCCTGGCTGGGTTCAGGGATAAGCCTTAAAACCAGGGTGGAGGCCGTATCCCTAAAAGGAAACAAAGCTCTGTCTTCAGCCAGACAGACATTCAGGTGCAACATCGCCTGTGCTTTTATTTTGCTGTGAGCCCTACATCAAAAAGGTGGGTGGAAAAAGAATATTTAGGATCAACAACAGTTCATTGAAATAAAGGGTTTCTTGAGAAGCCCTGAAAAAGGCCAGGGGAAGTGTGTTTTTCTCTGAGAATATATTCTCCTGACTGCAAAGTTATTTCTCATCTTTGCATCTGAAATCAAATAGAGATTAGGAGAACTTATTTGAACTTAAATTACTATCAAAATGGTTACTCTCTGATTTAAATTTTTAGTGAACAATTGGGTGAGACACTGTTTCTTTAAAAAATTAAATTATTTAAATAGAAACAGACTTATTACTTGGTTATTTCAGTCTCCAGCACATACTGGCTGGCCACTACTGTAAAGTGATCTGCATTCAAGATTGTGTGTATAAGTGTGCCATTTTCATTCTCAACATCAAGCATGTCATGGAGTTTACACGGAGTCAGGCAAGGGACAGTTTCAAAATCAGGAGAATTGTATTTCAGAGTCAGTCCTTTTCATCTCAAGGGCAGATTAATTTTTGAGGCAATCAACACATCCCAGCTCATGCAATGCATGGCAACTTCCTTCCTGATGATTAGTGAATCTGCAGGTATTGGTTTTGATAATGAACTATCAGCAAAGTACATCTACCAAACCCTCACTGCCTCCTCCACTGTGCAGTTGCTCTTTAAACAAATTCAAATGGAATCTAAGCACTAAAGCTAAGCACACTGAAAGAACATTTCTATATATGCACTTGGTAGGTTTCAAAGCTCACAGAACAGACCGCAGAATTTCACATATGCAAGGTGATGAAACACATTCTTAGGGACCTGAGGGTCCTAAACAAGTCAGGCGCTAGGACCTCCACCGTATTCTCCGGGCCCAAGTTGTGCAGGTCTTTTTGTCCGTTACACCCATGCATGTAATCAGCGATTGTTCCTATTGTAAATCCTAGGTTCACCATCTGTATGCTCCAAAAGGCTGGGGGATTGTTAATACCCTGTCCCTATGGGATTAATCTGCAATTTCACACTAAATGATTTTTAAGTATAATTTGTTACAATGATACATTACCATTTCTAAAACAAACAGCCAGGATTGTTATGAGGCAAGCATCTGGGGAGTGCTATATTGGAACAAGTTTATATGCCCCGGTTTCACGTTCACCTCACTTTAGACACAAATGGGAAGAGATGAGAAAAGCCCTATCTAGAACCTTGGGAATGGGCTGTTGGTGAGTGAACACGCTGCTTTTTGTTACTGGGGAGCATGATCCGAACACACAATAGTGATAAGACTGAAAGAAAGTTCTCTAAGCAGTTCTTTAAAACCACTCAGGGTTGCTGGGTGTTTGCAGGATAAAGCTGTTTGCAGTGAAAAGTACAAGTTTGGATTCTCTGTTGAGCAACGAACTATTTAAAAAGGCCCTTTTGTGGACAAAGGAAGAGCTCCCCCCAACCCACCCAAATCAATCTGTGACATAAAAAAGAGGTGGCTTGAAGTATGCAGAGGAATTATGCATTTTCATGTAACACTCTTATTTTTGTCTTAGTTTATTCCACGAAAGACATTATTCTAATCAAAAGTTACCATGAATTTCAAAATATATTACACAGAAGAATATACTTATTCGAAATCAAGTCTAAAGAAAGCAAGAGCACCAAACACCCACCTCACAGCATCATCAGGAAGTCAGAACGAGATGTATAGAACTTAGCACCTTGTTGGGCAGAGTAAGTTGTTTGAAAGGATAACTTATTCTTTGTATCAGCTACTGACAATTTTTGAAATTTTGATAGCAACACGGACACAGAAAGTATTTTGTTTTTGTCTTCACTGTATTATAAGACCAAAGAAAGACATGTTCCAAGACAAATGGCAAAGGCCCAAGTCTTGGGATTGGGTGATAAGGACTGGTAGGGTCTGGGGCATACTGAAAACCCTGGGACCTGCCCTGTAACAGGAGGCAAGCTGCACTTGGTCCCAGCTGATAGCTATCTTGAGGGATCGTGGGCCTAGTGTGGCCAACTTTTCGATTTTTAAAGAAAAAACCCCAACATGTAGAATTTAAAAATTCTGGCATCTAATTCAAAATTTTTAAAAGAAAACCTGTGAGCCAAACAAAGCCTGTCTATGGCTGAATGTGGCCTGTAGATCCCTGGCTCAGGATCCCTGATTTGAAAAAATAGAAAAACACATACAAAGAAAACAGAATACACAAGAGTAATAGTCCCAGTCTAATAATGTAGACCCAGATTAGATATGGAATTATACATAAATGCACCTATAACACAGGTCCAATGGCTAGAGCAATAATCCTGCATGATATGAGAAAATAACACTAAAAGAGATACACAAAGTGGCCAAATTCAATCAGCTATAGAATTCAGAGGCAAGATAGCTTTTCCTTGATTGGTGATTAGTGAATGGAATTTCCTGATGGAAAATGAAGGCAAGATCTTAGATTGGGTGAGGTAATGGATTCAGGGAAGAAGACAAAGGCCCTGAATATTTTTTATTTTATTTTTGAGACAGGGTCTTGGTTTGTAGCCCAGGCTGGAGTGCAGTGGCGCAATCGTGGCTCACTGCAGCCTCCACCTTCTGGGCTCAAGCGATCCTCCTACCTCAGCCTCCCGAGTAGCTGGAACTACAGACACATGTCACCACACCTGGCTAATTTTTGTATTTTTTTGTAGAGATGGGGTTTTACCACGTGGCCCAAGCTGGTCTCGAATTCCTGGGCTCAAGTGATCTGCTGACCTCGGTCTCCCAAAGTGCTGGGATTACAGGTGGGAGCCCAGCCAACTTGATTATTCTTTACTTTTTCTGGGCCAATCTAGCTACAGAACAAGGAGAAGCACCTTTAGAAACAGTCACCTGGAAACAGCTGTTTCCTGTTGAGCACCTTCTAGCATCAGGTGCTGTCTTTAAGCCTCTCAGAGCCCTGAAAGATGAGTGGTGGTATTCCTTTTTGAGAGATGGGGAAGTGAGGGTGCAGGGAATAACTTGTCCAGAAACACTCAGCCAGGGGGGACTAGGGGAGGGGCAGCTTTGAGACTTGAACCTGGTCTGCCTCACAGCAGAGCCATCATGAAGCCCTTTTCCTAGAGGGCTGTCACCCCACTGAAAGAGTCTGCTAGCAGCAGGGAATGGGTTGTTTTGAGCAAATATTCTAATTCATATGGAATCACTGTGTTAATATATCATGGATTATTCACTAGCCAACAATAAAACATGCTTAAGGTTAAAATGATGCCAATTTGTTATGTCTTTGATGATTCAGAAGGTATCTCAGAATTTTCCAGGGCCCGGTGAGTATCAATTAGCAGCATAACAATGTGGATAGATATTCAGTAATACCAGCCAAAAGACAGCCCAGATTTTTTTTTTTAAAAAGCGTAAAAAAAAAAAAAAAAAAAAGAAAGAAAGAAAAAAGAAGTGAAAAAGGCCGGGCACGGTGGTTCATGCCTGTAATCCCAGCATTTTGGGAGGTCAAGGCAAGCAGATCACTTGAGGTCAGGAGTTCTAGACCAGTCTGGGCAATATGGTAAAACCCCGTGTCTACTAAAAACACAAAAATTAGCCAGGCATGGTGGTGCACGCCTGTAATCCCAGCTACTCAGGAGCCTGAGGCAGAAGAATCACTTGAACCGGGGAGGCAGAGGTTGCATTGAGCCAAGATCCCACCACTGCACTCCAGACTGGGGAAAAACAGCGAAACTCTGTCTAAAAAAACAAGGAAAAAAAACTCCAAAGAAAACACTTTTCATAAAGGAATACCTGGACATATTGACTAAAACTACCATAAAATTAAATGAGGTTATTATAAAAGGATGGAAAAGAATTTTTTTTTTTTTTTTAAAATGCTCTTGCAACTTGCCCAGTGCACATTTGTGGATCATAGTCCATAACGGGCTTGATTTTGTTAGCTGCTGTGTCCACTTTTCTGGGAAGTAGAACAGAACAGTGATGGACCTGGATCTGGGCTGAGGTTGCAGGATGATATCACAAAGGTGCAAAGACATTACAGCACTCCCTTCCTGGAAACATCCAAGGGTTCAGCATCCTCTTATTAAATAAGACATATGACAACAATAAGCAGTTCTTCTGCAATCGCATTCCCAAAGAGAATGATCATACACATATCAGTCAAGCTAACAGCAGCGGAGATCAATGACCAGTGTATTTTCATGGTCTCCTAAAGGGGAAAAAAATAATCTGTGCTCCCATCTTCCGAAGTTGTTGTTGGACATTAAATGGTGGCTCCATAGTGCGACGGGAACTGTATAGCTTAGGAAACCAGAATTCGAAATTACTGGCATGCACCTTGGAGAGGTGACACTGGATAAACTCTCCTGTGAGAACCTGTGGGTTTCTTTTTTGTTTTTTTTTGAGGCAGATTCTCACTCTGTTGCCCAGGCTGGAGTGCAGTACTGCAATCTTAACTCACTGCAGCCTCAACCTCCAGGGGCTCAAAGCAATCCTCCCATCTCAGCCTCCCAAATAGCTGGGTCTACAAGCATGCACCACCATGCCTGGCTAATTTTTTGTTTTTATTTGTGTAGAGACAGTCTCACCATGTTGCCCAGGCTGGTCTCGAACTCCTGAGCTCAAGCATGCACCCACCTCGGCCTCCCAAAGTGCAGGGATTACAGCTCTGAGCCACCACACCCAGCCTCCATTGAGAACTTTCTTATAAGAAAATATCACCTAGCTTTTAGGAATTGACAAAGCAAGGGAAAAAAAGTGCCTATAAATCTCCAGGGTACTTACTATGTGCCAGACACAGCCCAGGGTGCCACGGCCCTGGAGGGTTCTAGTTTAATGGTTCATGGGGAAAAAAAAAAAAGACCTTGGTATTTCTGCTTCATAGACATGCCCTGCGGTTCACTAGATCAAGCCAGCAGTCAGGGTCAAAGAAAGAGACCTGATCATTACTACAAATCACATATTCCAGACCTCACTCCCTTTTCCTCCTCACCATTGGAAAACTAGACCAATAAGCAAAGCAAAAGTCAAGGACTTGGGAAAAAGGAGAAGAAATGGTCATGACCTGTTAATAAAACTGAACTTCTAGGCCGGGCACGGTGGCTCACGCCTGTAATCCCAGCACTTCGGGAGACTGAGGCAGACAGATCACGAGGTCAGGAGATCAAGACCATCTTGGCTAACACGGTGAAACCCCGTCTCTACTTAAAAAAAAAAAAAAAAAAAAAATTAGCTGGGCGTGGTGGCGGGTGCCTGTAGTCCCGGCTGCTCGGGAGGCTGAGGCTGGAGAATGGCGTGAACCTGGGAGCTTGCAGTGAGCCGAGATCATGCCACTGCACTCCAGCCTGGGTGACAGAGCGAGACTCCATCTTAAAAAAAACCAAAAAACAAAAAACTGAACTTCTTGATCAAATAAAACCTGCTTTGAGCTTGCCAAGTGAGTTAATATTCTTAATCCTTCAGTATAAACACTGTTTCTACACATGGCATGTGAGGAACTGGTGTTCCCAGTTATGACTGAGTTGGTTTATAAGCTTATCAGCATCATGAACAAATTATTTCTTACATAGCCATGGGCACCTTAGCTTTGAACAGACCATGCAGATAACAGATCAGGCAGATAACTACACTGCTTAACTATCAAACCTAAGCAACCAAGATGCAGATTAGAGCATTTTCCACTGCATAGAACTGGAAAGGAAAGCCAAAGCCACATACCTATTGCTTTTTCTTTCTTCTGCAAGATTTCCTGTATAATCGGAGGTCTGGTAAACCGGGTTTGTGTTGGGCCTCGTAGAAATCGTGGTAATAGGGAATCTGAAGAAATCAGGACCAATATAAGGCCTGGGATCCTCTCCCTACACCGGAGTAAAGAATAATGCGTAACGAAGCTATGGACGCAGGTGAATTTCACGTTCTTTCATTTAAACAAGAAAAAAAAGGTGTGTATTGGCCGCCTTTAGCTCAGTGAAAGCATCACCTAGTACAGGTGTCCTCATTTGCTTGACCACAAAATCACCTGAGGCACTTGTTAAACAATAAAGGTTCCTAAGCCTTGCATTTTATGGTTCTGACGTCACCCCAGGTGACCTACTACAATTGAAAAATGCCATATATTGATATAAGGGAAAAATAGATTGATCTAACAAAGTGAAAGCAGGGTTTTTGTTAAGTTCCCTGGGTTTTGTAGCAGTAGGTGTTGTAGTGGCAATATTTTCACCAACCAGTCCTGAAGCAGTGAACTCAAAAATCTCAATTTTTTAATTAAGTGACCTCCCCAAACACCCTCAACCTTCCGCCCCACTCCTTTTTAGTGGGAAGGGGTGTCTTTTAGCGAAGGATTCTTGCCTTTCTTTTCCGTATTTCATGAGTCTACAGAACTCACAGACTGGATGCCTTTTATTTTAAAAACTTTACTGAATCCATCAGCTTTCAGAAGAGACAATTTCTTTCCAAACCATTCTGAAGATATAAAATTATACCTTAATGAAAAGGACTGTGACCTCAAAAGGAGGTTGTCAAGTCACCCACGTTTCCTTACAACTCCAAGAAGGATTAACAGAAATAAACCCAAATGCTTTGAATGCTTACAACTTGACTGGTGAATTAATTATATGTCATTCAGGGACATTCAAAGCAACATAAACTATGTAAACCACTTTCCTAACCGGTCAATACACACATTTTAAATACATGCTGGTCAGAGGGAGATGAAAACTGAGAAAGTTTCATGACTGTGACCTCAACTAACATCTGTAAACTATATCTTTTTCCTCCCTGGAGAATGAAAGCTGATCTATTTACTCTTGGCAGAGAAGAAAGGAGGAAGGACGTCCAGGTGCTACCAGAAAACCATTTGTGAGGACATGGACCAGTGCCAAGGTCACAGCCCACCTGAATAGAACTTGAAATCCAGGCACACCCAGTCCAGGGGAGCCCTAGAGTTCTTCCTGAACTTAAACACCGGGTTTTTTTAAAAAAAAGCTTCACAGTCACAGGTGGGGGGACACTGGTCCCCTGCCTGCTGCGAAGTAGATAACGCGAGGACAGCCTCAAAACAACTCCAGACGCTTCGGGTGCCTGAGCCTCACTCGGTGGGGGCGGCGCAGACGTCCACGTGCAGTACGCGAGCTGGGGAGGTGCGGGAGCCCGCGCTCTGCCCGTGCGCCGCCGACCCACTCACTGCCGCTGGGGGCTTCGGGTTCCCCCCATGCAAAAGGGCTATATCATCAAGGGCTGATGCGAAGAAGAACCCAGAAGGAGGCGTCAATAAGTAACGAAAGAATACGGGTGGCCGTGCCTAATATCGTAGCTGCCGTGGCAATTACTGCAACGGAGGCTCGAGAGTTAGGGCGCCAGAAACGCACACTTTCCAGGGGACCAAACTCATCCAAGCCTCCTAAGGGACCTGTGGAGACCTCTGCCCGCGCTGGACTCCGCCGCCGTCCGCGGTCCGCGCCACCTTTCCCGCGGCTGGCTCCAGGCGGGGCGGGGCAGCGGCGGCGCGGGCCGGGCGGCGGGGAAGGGCGGGAGCGCGTTTGCACACGCGGGCCACTGCCCCCAACGGCTGCGCTGGGCTCGCGGCGCCGTACCCCGAACGCCGCAGCCTCCACCGCCGCCACCCACCGCCACTGCCGTCGTCGCGGCTGCCGGGGCCGCCGAGCCCCGCCGCGCTCGCTCCGGGCGGGCTCACCCTCCTCGCGGGACAGGGGGGCGCAGCGCGCAGTCCCGGGGAGCCCTCCTCGCCTCGCCGCCGCGCTCGGCCCGGGCCCCCCCTCGCGGCCCCAGCAGGTGGAGGCGCCCCGCGCCCTGCTCCGCAGCCCCCTCCCGCCGCGCGCCAGCCCGCGCGGGCGCAACTTTCTTAAAGGGACAGGTGGCCCGAATCCGCGTCCACCTGGGGCCCGGTCTCTGCCTCCCGGCCCGTCCTCCACTTTGGGGGAGAGAGGGGGTTGCAACAGATCTCTCCGCCCTCCCACGTCCTTTGCCCCAGGCGGGATTGCAAGTTTTAATGCACCCAGCCTCCTTTTGCAACTTAATTCCCTTGGCCGAAATCACCCTCCCACTGCTCCTCAACGCATGCTCGCGGGCATGCAGTTGTTGTCACTGTTGGCAAAGTTTGAAGAGGGGTCCCTACCCCTGCACCCCTCCGCCCCGCCCCCCTCACACACACCCCCAGAACCCCGGGGCGTGCAAGGCTCGCGGCTGCTGGGAAACGCCCGCTGCAATCCCCTTGACCCTGCCCTGTAACTGACCCTTGGGGAAAAGCCCCCCGCACGGCTACTGCGCATGCTCTGAGCTGGACAGCTCCAGAGAGGGAAATTTAAAAACGGTTCGAGCTGCGACGGCGGCCAAATTGCGGAACGCGAGGGGCGAGCGCGAGGGAGCCCCCCTCCGGAACCCCTGCCCACTCCCGGAGCGCCGGCAGCGGCGGCCCCGCGAGGATCGGCTCCAGGTACCGCCTTGCAGGGTCGGCTTTGCTCCCTCCTCCCGGGCAATGCCGGGCATTGCATTTCCAGGGTAGAGACCCGGGCGCAGAGGCTGCGGGGCCGCCTCCCTCTGCTCCCTTTTCCTCCTTCCTGGGAATCCTTCGATGGCTTTGGGGGCGGAACTGAGCCTTTGGTGGGCTTTTATGTTGGTTCAGGCTTGGAGTTTGAGAAACTTAGGGAACTCAAATATTTTTATTATTTTTTTAAGGCAGTGTTTGTGTGTTGCGGGGATGTGGGTGGTTGAATTGGTTTTCCAGTAAGGGCTTGTGGCATTTCTGAAGGCATTTCAGGGTAGGAGTTTGCGGGGATTATTCCCTTTGCAAGTGGGAATTTGTTCCCCCAGTGAAATACACATGTCACATCCAGCTGCCCCTTATTTTCAAAGTGATCATAACCAAACTGAGGTTGAAAATATAAGGCTTGGAAGGAAATCATTTTTCTGATTCCTATTTTGTGAGTCCACATTTTCCAGGTTTGACATTTGGATTCTAGAGGCTTCCCTTGCTCTTCCTCCATTAATTCGAAAGAACTGGGAATTTCATTTCATTCTCTTCATTTGCTTCTAAAACCCTGTAGAATTGCCCTGGGAAAGTGACCTGAGATGCCCAGGAATCCTCTAGAACTTTTTTTCTTTAAAGAAAAAAAAAAAGTGTTCTGTGAGTTGATTGCGCGCCATCTTTCTGAATTGCGGGAAAACTGGGGGTTTCTACCCTGTCCGTATCGTCGCTGATGGGAGCTTTGTTTTCTGCTTGTCTTTTCCCAAGGAGATGATAGAAAGTGACACCTCATCCATAATGTCAGGAATTATTCGAAACTCAGGGCAAAATCACCACCCCTCTCCACAGGAGTACAGGTGAGGGCTCCAACAATAACAAACTATATATTTTTTAATTGCTCAAAGTGTTTATATGCTGTTTATCGTTTCTGAAACTGCCCAAGAACTATTGTTATGTTCAATTCTGTGATTTTTGCGGGAGAGCTGGAAGGTCTTGATTTCAATGTTGGTCTTGCTAAGGGTGTCTGGGCCACAACCTGGCCCAGTGGGACCACGAAATGCCTGCTGTCTCTTGTCGCCTCCAAAAGAGGTCCGTTTCTGCATTTGATACTGTTTGGGCATCCTGGTGAATGTTAAGATGACAATAGCAGCTACTGCTTCCCCTCCAGTAGCCTTAATGGGGACTGTGGGAAATGCTCCCCTACCCCCTGCCAAAAAAAACCTTCTGGGAGGAATTGGGTTCTATCCTCCGTGGATGTTAAGAAAGTAGTCAAATCTGCTAAGTTCTCAGCCAGGCTGTGTGACATTCAGCAAGTCCTTTGCCCTGGGCCTCACTTCCTCATCATTTAATTGATCTTATTGAATTAGATGATCTTAAGGTTTCTTCTAGGCCTCATGTGTTTGAAGAGTAAATTAGATGGAAACTGAGGCCTTGAAACAGGGTGAAGCAAGGTACAAGTGAGAGGATGCATGGAAGCCTTCAGAGCCCTTCTGTCTTTTTTGTCTTCAAACCTCATAGCCAAAAAGGCCTTTAGGAGGTCAACCAGTCTGCGCATCCCCTATTTTTTTTTACAGTTGGGGAAACTGAGGCCAAGAAAGGAGAAAGGGCTTGTCCAAGGTCTCCAGGAGGGAAAAGGAGGAAAAGGAAGGACCTGGAGTCCCCTCCCGGCCTCTTTCCCCTTGAGGCCAGGGAGCCCTGACCTTGTCTCCCGGGCCCCCCCGACAGAGCAAGCAACATGTCTGTAGGCTGAGGGGGCACAGTCCAGATTACGGAATGGGGACAGGACCAGGGCTGGCCTGGGAAGAGCAGGCTGTCACCTCCTATCAGCCCTGTTTACCCAGGGGTTGTCTGGCCCCCTGGGGTCACTGCAACTCACCAGCAGTGCCTGCTGGGGCAGACCGCAGCCCCCAATTAGAGGGAGGCTGCTTCCTGAGGGCTGTGGACCTGGAAGCTGCCTTCTGAGATCCAAATGAGGACACAGATTCAAACAGATATTTGCAGAGAGCCTGCTGTGTACAGACCTGGGGCCAGTTACATGGCAGTTTGCAAGCACCTACTGTGTGCCATCCCCCATCGCTCACCTCATCTCGGGAGGTTGCTCTGATGAGCCCTGTTGTATAGGTGAGGAAACTGAGGCTCAGAGAAATGAAATGGCTTCTCCCAAGATCACACAGCCAAGGGCCTCTAGGCTTCCTTCCAGCACTCACAGGGTTTAAATAATGCCAAGTGATTTAGTGGCAGTGTAAGGGTTAGCAGCTTAGGCTCTCAAGTCCATTATAATCCCAACTTCTCTGGCTGTGTGGAGCTCTCTGAGCTTCAGCTTCTTCATCTGTAGAATGGGAATAGAAATAGTACCCACTGCATGGAGTTGTTATGACAAATTAGTAATCATTTTTGGCTCTGCCGTTCACCAATTATGAGCAGATTCACCTGTGAACTTTCATAGTTTTGTACAATGGGGATAATAAAAGCTAGCTCTGGAGGGTTAAATGATATATGTATCATATTATCTATGAAGGTACCTGACACCCAGCAGGCACTGAATGTATCCAGGGTGAATCTACTTCTGCCCTCCTAGCTGCAAGCCTGGGCGAGCGCATCCTTCCTCCAGGTTGGCTTTAAGAGCTCAAAGACATTGAATCTTACTGTTGCCTAAAAGCATCCCTTAAAAGCACTAGAGATAGGGGAGTCAGAGAGTGAGAACAATTGCTAGGATTCAGACACGTGTGGGTTCAAAGCCCAGCTTTAGGCAGGGCCAGTGACTTGCTTTCGTTTCTCATCTTTAAAATGGGCATGATCACGGCTCTTCCCTCATGCAGTTGCTGGGAGGATTAAGTAAATAAAGCTTGTAGAGCAAGAAACACATAATCAGTAGTTGCTGTTGCTGTTACCACTTAGTTACATTACAGAATCCAGCTTCCTGCAAGAGACGTGTCTATGGAGGGCTCTCACGGTGGGAAGTGGGGAGGAACTTGGAGGGTGGGAGAAACCCTGAATCCAGGTGCCTGGGTGCTGCCCAGGAGGGGCTCCCATCAGACTCAGCCCCGGAGTCTTGGCCTCGATCACCTGGGCCACCCAGCTGACAAACTGTCTGGGGCACTAAGCAGCTGCCCTTCTCCAGAAACAGGGCAGGGCAAGCAGAGAACTTCTTGGGGGCCTGGCAATGCCTAGCCAGTCCACTGCCCAGCTAGCAGGGGTCAGGGGTTGGGGAGTGGGGAGGAGAAGCAGGCCTGCTCCCATCAGCACTGGATCCAGAGGTGCCCAGGCTCCTGGTCTGGCACAAGCCTTTCCTATTCACGTGGATTCAAGGCTGGGTTTTATTTTTTTGTTTTTTGTTTTTTTTTTTACTTGTGTTTTTTTTGTGTGTGCGAGTCACTCTGTCACCCAGGCCGGAGTGCAGTGGTGTGAACTCAGTTCACTGCAACCTCCGCCTCCCAGGCTCAAGAAATTCTCCTGCCTCAGCCTCCCTAATAGCTGGGATTACAGGTGACAGCAACTGTGCCTGGCTAATTTTTGTATTATTAGTAGAGACAGGGTTTTGCCATGTTGGTCAGACTGGTCTCAAACTCCTGACCTCAAGTGATCCGCGTGCCTCCACCTCCTCCCAAAGTGCTGAGATTATAGGCATGAGCCACCGTGCCCAACTGTGTTTTCTTATATCCAACAGCCAGAGTATCCAGAAGACAAAATAACATAGTAATAATAACAACAATAATAATAGC
Organism: Pongo abelii; assembly: GCF_028885655.2. Taxonomy (NCBI): domain Eukaryota; kingdom Metazoa; phylum Chordata; class Mammalia; order Primates; family Hominidae; genus Pongo; species Pongo abelii. Next base: position 108,027,729 of record NC_071995.2, on the reverse strand, counting down.
AGCTGGTGGTTTCTTAACCTTTTACTGCCTGCCTTCCTTGTGCCAGGCTCTTGGCATAAATCCCCATCAAATCCCCAAAACCACCCCATGGGGGTAGCACTCTTGGGCCCATTTGATGAATGAGGAAACCAAGGCTGAGCCTGTTTAAATGGCTTAACAAGATGGCACAGCTCATCATGGGTACAGTGGAGACTTGGCCCCAAAGCGGTTGCACCCTAAGAGTATTTGTAACCACCATTTGTGACCACTGGCCCCAAGTCCTACTGGCCATGAGCACGGGTGTTGGAACAGAATAAGCTGCTGCATCACCTCACCGCGGTGTGACCCTGGACTAGTCACTGCCTGTCTCTGAGCCTCAGGTTCTTCATCAGTGAAATGGAGCCACCCAATTTGCAGGTTTGCTGGGAGGATTCTGCACCTCGAATAGGTCAAGGCATTCAGAGGGGCCTGGGAGACAGTACTTTCTTGCAGAGGGGGTTTTATTATTACACAGTGACTTCCCACTTCCAACCACTCCCATTTTTCTCCTCAAATAATAGCCCAGGAGAAGTTTATGGGCTTCTCATTCGCCCTCCCACATCCCAGAGAAGGGCTGCAAGGACCACTCAGGCTGTGGGTCCAGCCTCTCGTGCTGCCGCCTGGCTCTCCATCCCCCTGGGGCCAAGTTTGGCCGTTAATTTTCAATGGCTGTGTGCAGGAGGGCGGGGGCAGCAGCTAGAGGCGGCTGCCCTGTCCCTGGGGAGCTGTCAGGAGTCAGTGGCGGGGCCTAGATAGCAAATTGGCAGCAGCCTCTCAGCCCTGCTGCTGATGAAGGGGCAGGGGACCGGGGGTGGTCCTGACCTCCTGGGCAACGGTAAACAGGGCTCATGCTGAATGTGGGTTAGCTGGATTTCTCTCTAGCTCGGGGGGTGGGAGGAGAGTCCACTCTTAGAGGTGCTAAAACAGAGTTATTAAGTACCTACTGTGTGCCAGGCACCTGCAAAACATCTTACCAAGGGCAGCATCCCATTTCATCTTTTTCTTTCTTTTTTTTTTTTTTTTTGAGACGGAGTCTGGCTCTATCGTCCAGGCTGGGGTGCAGTGGCGCGATCTCGGCTCACTGCAACTTCCACTTCCTGGGTTCCAGCAATTCTCCTTCCTCAGCCTCCTGAGTAGCTGGGATTACAGACGCCCACCACCACACCCAGCTAATTTTTGTATTTTTAATAGAGATGAGGTTTCACCATGTTGTCCAGGCTGGTCTTCAACACCTGATCTTAAGTGATCTGCCTGCCTCAGCCTCCCAAAGTGCTGGGATTACAGGCATGCCACTTTTTTATAGTAACAACCATGAGACAGGTACTGACATTATCCCAATCTATAGATAAGGATACTGAGGCCAAGAGACATGACTTGCTGAAAGGCACACATTTATGAAGGGACAGAACTTATTAATCACCCGCCCCCACCTTTTAGAATTTATTCTAGAGGTCAGGTCCAACAAGCTCCTTTTACAGATTGGGAAACTGAGGCCCAGTGAGATGACGGAAGGGAGGCTTCTGGCTTCTTGGACCCTCACCTTCTCCCAGGGCCACGAGGCTCAGTGGTTCTCCTTCCGGATCCTCGTGCTGGATGTTCACTTCCCTAAATCTCAGTCCCTGCTCTAAGAAATGAGGCAACCTTGGGGGAAAGTCCTTCCTCTCTCTGGATGGTGGTTCTCTTATCTGTGGACTGCAATGCTGGGCACACGGTACATAAAAGTTAATACATATGTACTGGATAGATGGATGAATGGACAAATATCACGTGAAAATAACACATCCATGGAAACACAAGGAGGCTTCATGCTCAAGGGATGATAAATTTCTCTTGAACCCACACTGCGTGTGGGGATAGTTTAACCGATATCAGGTGGCTTCACCCATCAGTTGTGATCTCCTTGGAAGGGGCTCCATTTCTCAGGGGCAGTAACCATCCCGATGTCTTCCCATCCCTTCACCCTCAGGGTGAAGAGAACAGCTCCTCAGGTGACCTTATGGGCAAGGAAGACAGGTAGCCTCTCTGCAGTCCGACTCTTTCCAGGTCTTGCAGTTTCATCCCTAAAAAACACATGTGTGCATGTACTCACACACACTTGTACATTCTAAGTCCCAAGCCAACACTTGTTCTAGAAAGGAAAGATTCTTTTATCCAAATGCCTAATCAAATCATTTCACACTACACTGAACCTTGGCCAAGTTGGGAATTTCTGAGCTTGCTAAATTGTATTTGATTTTCTTTTTCCTGTACATGCTTACAAAAGATGTGTTAGCTAAATAAACACCTCCATGAAATGCTTAATCCCTTTTTGTGTAATGGTTGGATTGGGAGCAAGAACAGCTTTCAGTGATGTAACAGTTTCTTACCAACCACATCTCAAGAAGGCAGGCAAAACCTTGTTGTAATCAGGGTGGAGTTGCCGCCCAGGTAGGGCAGGACGTGTGTCTGAATCCCTGGAATGGTGATCTGACCCCCACCCTGAGGCAATATTTGTCAGGCAGACCCCTCCTAAATGACAACGCAGAGGAGAGAATGAAGTGGGAAGAGAGAAATGTGGTCTGAGCACCTACTATGTGTCTGGCTTTGTCTTAGAGGTTACCTGATCTTATCCTCACATCTGCCCCCTGTGGTGAGAATTATTATTATTCCATTTTACTTATGAGGAAACTGTGGCACAGAGAGGTGAAGTGATTTGCCCCAAATCACACAGCTACAAAGGGGTTGAGATGGGATTTGAACTAAACTCAAGATGGATATTCTTTCCTCTGTGCTGTATCAACCTAAGGAATCCCAAGGTAGGAAATAAAGAGTTAATTGTGGTCTCTGGACTTCAGCTATGTAGGCAAGGATCCCCACAGAAACCATAATCCATCCATAAATATGTGTGACCCGGTGTGGGCACCTGCCAGGCTCTATGGTGAGTTCATTGCATTTCACCTTTACGGCAACAATCACAGGACAGTGGCCCTGGGGGTCCCGTTCACATTGGGGGGACAAATATTTGTCAAATGAAAGGCTCAGAGCTGGCTGCTATGGGTCTTGTAATGAGGTGTGAGACACATCCATCTTTGTCCTCTTGGCATTTAATATCTAGAAGGGAGGAGTGGGTAAGAACAGATGCCTGGGTTACATTAGTGGGTGATCATGAGTGGTCTGTGCTACGTGTAGATACTGACAGCACTAACCATTTCAGGAGAAGGGAAGACTGGGAGATGCTGAACTGGTCTGGGAGGGCTTCCTGGAGGAGGTGTATTTAAGCTGGGCAAGAAATGGATGGAGATTGAAGAATGCAAGATATGTTGGGGCTGGGCTGGGCTGAGGACTCTTCCTCCCTTTCTGACTCTAGCTTTCATACTTGAGAGTATGTAATAGATGCCCACAGGGTGTCAGGTCCTATGCCAGGTGCTAAACAAAATAAAGGGCCTCCTGGTCCTTGCCATCCTATGGCAGAAAGACTGGAAACATGTATAAGTAAATATCTCATTGCAAAATAAGTATTCTGTGGATACACACTGGAAGAGATAGGGAGGGCCTGGGAGGGCCTCTTGCAGGGGAGATCATTTAGGCTGAGAAAGAGCCAGCTATAAATGAGTGCATGGAACAGCATTCCAGGCAGAGGGAACAGTGTGTACAGTGATCTTAAGATGAGTGAGAATTAGAATGTTTGAGGAACTGAGAGACGGACAGATTGCTAGAGCAGAGAGAATGGAAGAAGAGAGGTGGGGAAGGAGATGGCCGAGTGCCAGGTCAAGGTGAGGAGCTTGACTCTCACTCCCTTGGTGGGTTTTAAGGACAATGACAGGTTCCGATGTCCCTTGTAAAAGGTCACTTTGGCTGCTGGGTGTTAAATCCATTCCACAAACAGTTCTCCAGTGCCTACCTGGAGCCAAACATGGCACCTATGATTTGCGTACTCCGAACTAAGAAGCAGGCTCTGTTCTCACCTCTGTTTGGCACACGAGGATGCTGGGGTTCAAAGGCATTGAGTTATCTGCCAAAGACTTCCCCATTAAGAGTGGAGCTGGACTGGAATGCAGGTCTCCCTGGTCCCTGTCCTCCTGTTCCCTGCCAGTTTCTTTCCTCCCTCCAGCAACACAACTGATGAAGGACATTGTCCATTAAAGTGGGTTGGGTTGGTCTCCCAGTCAGCGTAGGACAGAAGCCATGGACTCCAGTGGTGTCTTGCCTTGCCCAGAGCCACCACAGGGTCCCCTGACAAGTGACTGTGACACCATGGGGATACCTGGCAGCTGGATTTTTTTATTTTCTATTTTTTATTTTTATTTTTTTAGAGACAGGGTCTTGCTCTGTCGCCCAGGCTGGAGTGCAGCAGCACAATCATAACTCACTGCAGCCTCAAACTTGTGGGCTCAAACAATCCTCCTGCCTCAGCCTCCTAAGTAGCTGGGACCACAGGCATGCATCACCATGCCTGGCTAATTTTAAAAAATTTTTGTAGAGGCAAGGTGTCAGTACGTTGTCCAGGCTGGTCTTGAACTCCTGGCCTCAAGTGATCCTCCTGCGTCAGCCTCCCAAAGTGCTGGGATTACAAGCATGAGCCATCACGCCTGGACACACCCTGATTTTTTAAATAAATGATATGATGAGGGTTTTCCCTTCCTGCATTTCAACCAAACTGGTAGAGCAGCTGAGTGAAGAGGCTCTGGGCTCTGAGTGCGTCCCTGGTTCAAATCCCAGCTCCTCTGCAGATATGCTATGTGGCTGAGACATGTCACTCATCTCTCTGGGCCTCAGCCATCCCATCTGTGAAATGAGGATGACAGGTAGCTGCCCCCACAGGATGTCGGGAGACTGGAGAGTTTTGGACCTAGGGGGTTGGCAGGAAGGTGGCATCCCATGCAGGGGTCTCTCCTGTGCATTCTGGCTTCAATCAGAAAGTTATCTCCTCGGATGCAGAGAGTTGCTTCTGCTTGCCAGAACAGTGCCTGGCAAGTGAGAGTTCAAGAAATGCTGTGGAATAAAGCAGACACTTCCTGAGTGCCAGACACCCTGCTGTTGTCTGTCTTCACGGGGCCTACTTCTCCATACTCTTCAGGAGATGTTTACTATAATGGGACCACCACCACTGGGGTGAGCGGCCCACCTGTGTGCCTTCGTCCAATCTTCACCATACCTCATGAGATGGATGAGCATTAGCACTCCCATTTTACAGATGTGCAAACTGAGGCTCAGAGAGGCAGACAGCTGCAGACAATTCTCACAGCTGCTAAGTGGCCAGAGCTAGGCCTGGCTGACCCCAAAGCCTACCTGGGTGACCATTCCATTGCAGTGCCACAGAGAGAGCAAAGGGGGACCTGGGGCTGGGCTGCCTAGCTGGGATGGGCTTAGGATGTGGCACTGCAGAACTCAGAGCCTTCTGAGCAAAACTCAGAAGGACACACAGGTAACACCCGTGAAGTAATAAGCACATAGTAGGTACTTGGGAAATGGATTACACCAATGATAGAGTGTTATTCTGACATTGATGTTCCCAGGGTGCCACCTCAATCCTTGCCCGGATCTGTCTCAGACCTTGAATGCTCCATGTGCTCCGTCCCTTCAAAAAGGGACCCAGCCCTTCAGCATCCCCCTACTTCCTGGCAGAGGGGGGACTGCCTAAAGGGGCTCTAGTGGCATCCCAGATGGGGAAATCGAGGCCCAAGGAGGGAGGTGCTGAAGCAGCTACCTGGGGCTGCTGAAGCTTGGGGATTTGGCGAGGTCACCTGGCTTGACCTCACCTTTCCTATCTGTTAAAGGGGGTGATGAAGCCTCTAGGGACTGTGGGCGTGTGCATGTGTGCATTTACATGCACGTGTGTGTTGTGTGTGCATATGTGTGTTGTGTGAGTGCACGTGTGGTATGTGCACACATATGTGTGCATCCGTGTGCGTAGTGTGCATGCGTGCGTGTGTGTGTCTGTGTGCATATGTGTTTTGATAAGGAAAAACATGCACCTGCAAAAGGCTGAGCTTTGAAAAGCAAGAAGCATCCTTGGGGGCGGGGGAAGTTGCTGGTGAACTATTGAATTCAGGGAGAATCTGGAGCACCAGATAGGTCTTTTATGTTCTTTTTGCCCAAAAAGCTCTCTGCTCACTAATGAGGACTCCCTGTGGGTGACAGATCACCCACGTAGTTTGAGAAAGACACATTGTCAGGAGTCACCCTGGGGACCCCTGAACTAATAGTTCTGCCTGCCTTTTCAGCAGACCAGATGCCTCATCTGATCTGATGCTTAAATAAATTATTGATGAACTGTTGTCATTTTCTCTTAGGCAACTCCCTTAGGGTAGCTGCTATTATTCCCACTGTCTACACAGTGAAACTGAGGCCCAGGTCAGATAAGTCACCAGCCCCAGGTCACACAGCCAGGAGGAGCTCACACCTGTGGCCCTGAGGGACCCTCTACTCTGTTGCTGCTACTTTATAGGTGGGGAAATTGAGGTCTGGAGAAGGAAAGGTGCTTGCCCAAGATGATGGAACTTTGGAAATGCACCCAGGGGGTTCACCTGCAGGTTTCTCCCACAAATGTCAGGGTCTTTGCATCAAAAGGAACCCAAATGTCGGGGTCTTTGCATCAAAAGCAACCTTAGAAGGGCTGGGCGTGGTGGCTCACACCTGTAATCCCAGCACTTCGGGAGGCCGAGCTGGGCGGATCACCTAAGGTCAGGAATTTGAGACCAGCCTGGCCAACATGGTGAAACCCTGTCTCTACTAAAAATACCAAAAATTAGCTAGGTGTAGTGGTGGGTGCCTGTAATCCCAACTACTCAGGAGGCTGAGACAGGAGAATTGCTTAAACCCGGGAGGCGGAGGTTGCAGTGAGCCGAGATGGTGCCATTGCATTCCAGCCTGGGCAAGAAGAGCGAAACTCCATCTCAAAAACAAAAACAAAACAAAACAAAGCAAAAAAAAAAAAAAAAACCCCGAAACAAAAGGAACTGTAGAGGTTGCTTGGGCTCATCTTTCATCCAATAGGGGCCTGGCAGTTCATCCCCTTGGCTACTGCTTGGATAGGTCTGGGACGGGGGGCTCACAACTTTGTGAGTTGCCCTAATGCACAGCTCCTGTGTTACAGAGCTCTTCCTTGCAACCTCCTTGCTGGTGGTGGGGATGGCGGATGGGGGACTCCTTTTATAATGAAACATACTAAAACTCAAAATTCCATGAAATCATCTCCTTAAATTTCCAGATCTAAATCAAATTTCTAGTTGTTTTAAGGCAATGTAAGAATACCACAGGTTTTTTCCATCAAGATAGAAAAGATTGTTTCAGATCACTGCCACCTAGAACTTTCTCCACTGATGGAGATATTTCATGTCTGCACTGGCCATGTGTGATCATTCCACACTTCAAACGTGGCTGGTGGGCCAAGGAACCAAATCTGTACATTTGATTTTATTTTAATGAATTTAAATGTAAATAGCTGCTTGTGCCTGCCTATTGGGGAGACACTGAGAGGATTTTCTAGATATCATAGAGCAGAAGTCTCAGCCTTTTTGGCACCAGGGATTGGTTTTGTGAAAGAGAATTTTTTCATGGATTGGGTGAAGGAAGGGGGATGGTTTCGGGATGAAACTGTTTCACCTCATATCATCTGACATTAGATTCTCATAAGGAGACCGGGCACCGTGGCTCATGCCTGTAATCCCAGCACTTTGGGAGGCCAAGGCGGGTGAATCACTTGAGGTCAGGAGTTCAAGGCCAGCCAGGCCAACATGGTGAAACCCCATCTCTACTAAAAATACAAAGACTGAGCTGGGCATGGTGGTGCCTGTAATCCCAGTTACTTGGGAATCTGAGACAGGAGAATCTCTTGAACCCAGAAGGTGGAGGTTGCAGTGAGCCAAGATCATGCCACTGCACTCCAGCCTGGGCGACAAGAGCAAGCCCCTGTCTCAAGAAAACAAAACAAAACAAAAAAATTCTTATAAGGAGTGGACAACCTAAATCTCTTGCGTGCGCAGTTCACAATAGGGTTTACGCTCCTATGAGAATCTAATGCCGCTGCTGATCTGACAGGAGGTGGAGCTCAGGCACCTGCTATTCACATCCTTCTGTGCAGCCCGGTTCCTAACAGGCCATGGACCAGTACTGGTCTTCAGCCTGGAGGTTGTTGACCTCTGTAATAGAGCACACTTCTTCAGCCAGGGAGAAAAGGACAGGGTTGTTGTGGCCAACCCAGTCTCTGGAGTTGGATGTCCTGGTTCCACCGCTCCCTGGCTGGGTGACCCTAGACAGGCCTGTTCCTCTCTGGCCTCAGTGTTCTTGTCTGGCAAACTGGAAGGTGGTGATGATAACAATCTCTGCCTGATCAGGCTCTTGCAAGGATGATGTGAGATCCAGTGTGAAAGTGGCTTTAGCTCAGGGCTGGGCGCACACCAGGGGCTTGTCCACCCCATGCCACATCCATGGGGGGACAGCTGACCCCAGGGGAGTGTGGGTGGAGCAACCAGAATGCTGGGTCTGTTTGCTCATCTGCGTTCATCTGTGGGTACTTGTGGAGCAGGCTTTGTGTGCCTGGCCCTGTGCTGGGCACTGGGAGTTTGGCTCCTCCCCTGGGGGCATGAAGGTCCTTGCTTCAGCATCAGGGTCTCTGGGGACTGCCTGCACCCAGCAGGGGACTCAACCCCTGTCCTGTCCTGGTCTCCTCCCTGCCAGACCCTTAGGGACCCTCGAGACCTGAAGGTGTAGCCCCTACCTTCCCTGGGGCCACCAGTTGGGCTCAGAAGAAAGTTGTGGCCAACTAGAGTGCTCCCTGGGGCTCAGAGAAATTGGGAATCCAATGGGGAGACACTGAAAGGTGCAGAGAGGGAGAAGGAAAGGCATCCGTTGTGAGGGAACAGAAGGCGTGGAGACACAGAGGAAGACACACGGAGAAGGGGGGAAGGACATTTGGCCCCAGCTGGGACCTTTAGTGCAACGGAGGCTTGTCACACACCACACCTGAGTGAGAGCACGGGGGTCACCTGAACAGGTTGGAAGGTGGGATGGGGCCACAGTTCCCCAGCACTGGGTGTGCAGGAACCACTTGAGGCTGGGGGATGCGTTAATTGCAGGTACCTAGCCTCTTCCCCAGAAAGCCTGGCTCAGTGGCTCTGGGCGACCCAGCAGCAGGGCTGGTACCATGCAGGGGACTGTGGGTGAGTAGGGTGGAGACAGGTCCATGGGAGATCGGGGACCCTGGACGCCATGTCAGAGAAGGTTGAAGAGGAGAGGATGGGCACTTATCAGAGCTCTTGTGGGTGCTCTGCCTTCATCATTGTTGCCCCCATTCTACAGATGAGGAAACTGAGGCTCAGGAAGGTTAGGAAGCACATCAGATGCCACCAAACCTGAAGGGCAGGGCTGGGACTTCCTCCCAGGGCCCCTCAGTTACAGTGACAGACAGAAGAGAGAAGGGGAGTCAGAGATGGAGGGAGAGTGGAGGAAGCAGGTGGAAGGAGTTGGGTTTTTTTTTTCTTTTTGAGGCAGAGTCTTGCTCTGTCGCCCAGGATGGAGTGCAGTGGCATGATCTTGGCTCACTGCAACCTCTGCCTCCCGAGTTCAAGCAATTCTCCTGCCTCAGCCTCCCGAGTAGCTGGGATTACAGGCACACGCCGCCGTGCCCAGCCACTTTTTGTATTTTTAGTAGAGACAGGGTTTCGCCATGTTGGGCCAGGCTGGTCTCAAACTCCTGACCTCAAGTGATCTGCTTGGCTTGGCCTCCCAAAGTGCTGGGATTACAGGCATGAGACACCACGCCCGGCCAGAGTTGGGTCTTTGAAGTTGATTCTTCTCAAAGCCTCCTCTGGAGGTGACCCTAGGCAGGCAGGCGTCAGTGACATGGGTGACTCAGGGTTAGCGGGGCTGAATTTTCCTCTCACCTAGGAACTGAAGTGACACACCCAGATGGGGAACAGAACAGGCCTTAGGAGGAGAGCCTAGGGCAGTGGGGCTGGAATGTGCCTTTTTCTTTGAATTAAAAATGTCCTGTCATTTTCCAGTAGAGGAGAAACTTAGGAGGTTGATTTAGGGTCTCCTCTGTGTGGCTCTCTCTGTCACATGCACACCAGGGAATATTCCCAAACCCTCTAAGATGATAGGGTGGATCACAAAACCACTCCGCCTCCACACCAGTGTGCCAGCCTGGGGGGTATGAGGTATTGCGGCTATTACTATTATTATTATCACTCATGACCATTTTACGGGTGGGAAACTGAGGCCGGCGATTAAGTGCCCTCCCCAGGGCCTATGGCTGAGAAGCCAGAATGGGTGGTTCCAGAACCATGGAGTCTTTCCTGAGTTACAGCTGCTGTGAGCCCTGTAGTTTACACCATCTCAAATGAGGCACCAGGAGAGGCAAGGGCACATGGTGACGCCTTTAATGAGGGAACTTCAGGCACTGATGAGGGAGAGGTGTGGAGGGGGCTTCGCATGCCACTGTGGAGAGGGGCGCGTGCTGACCTTTCTGCAGGGGACAGAGGTCAGTGTGGGCAGGGGGTTGGGGGATGAGACATTCTCATGTAGGCCCTGGTGCATTAGCCCCTGGCCCTTGCCATGCACACACAAGACATGCCTGAATGCCAGAGAGACCCTAAGAGACAGCAGGAAGTTAGCCAGGCTTTGGAGCCAGTGGACTCCCACCACAGTGCTCCTGGTGCCCACAGCCACTGCAGGTGTCCAGGGTGCTGGCTGGGGCCACCTGTCAGGTGTACTGAGGTGGATATTCTGGCCTGGGCAGTGGGCACAAGAGAGGACCAGACCACCTTTGGGATGCCTGGGGTAGTGGGGAAGCAGGGGCCTGGCCATCGACCCCAAACATGTACAGCAAACCCCCAAAGAAGGGAGTTGGGGACTGCACCTGTGCCAAAAGTCAATCACACAGTAGCTCACCTGATCCTACGACGGCCAGGTAGTGGAGCCCCAGGGACCTGCAGTGACTTGTCCAAGGTCACGCAGCTCAGGGGTTACAAGGACTTGAACCTAGATCTGTCCAGTCAAAGCCTGAGCTTTGGCCGTGCCCCCTGTGGGCTGTCCTTCCCCCAGAGTATAGCTGGAAGTCCCAAGGGTGGGGCTTCAGGGTCTGAGCTGGGGCCCCAACTCTGCATTTTAACTGGCTCTCTGGGAGATGCCGGTCTGCACAGCCCCAAGTGAGAGCCCGGGACCCAGGGTGGGGCATCTCCCCCCGAAGACGTCTGATCTCCACCTGTAGTGCCACAGGAACAATCTGAGGGAGGCAGACAGACCCGGGTTCAAGTTCTGACTGCCTCACTTATAAACCAAGGGATTTTGCTTTTACTGGGCTGGCCTCAGCTTCCCCATCTGTGAAGTGGGGCTGCCTACTCTCTGTCCCTGTCCGGGGCTGTGGCAAGGACCTGAGGAGGCAGAAGACAGCTCTGTCAGTTCAAAAGAGCTAGATGTGACAGTCACTGTCACACCAACTCAGCGCTGGTAGCCTGCGGTCAGCCTATTTCAACCAGCCAAGCAGGCATTTAAAGGGCACCCACTTTGGGAGGCCAAGATGGGCGGATCACAAGGTCAGGAGTTCAACACCAGCCTGACCAACATGGTGAAACCCCATATCTACTAAGAATACAAAAATTAGCCCAGCGTGGTGGCGCGTGCCTGTATTTCCAGCTACTCAGGAGGCTGAGGCAGGAGAATTGCTTGAACCCAGGAGGTGGAGGTTGCAGTGAGCTGAGATCGTGCCACTACACGCCAGCCTGGGCAACAGAGCGAGACTCCGTCTCAAAAAATAAACAAACAAAGGCACCCACTGCGTGCAAGGACATGGGGCAATATGGGGTTTGGAGCCAACACTCAGTGAGCCAGAAGGCGGGGTGATGGGGCAGAGACCTAGACAGTGCAGGACTTGCTGGTCCTGGCGAAGTGTAGAGAGCAGTCAGGGTGCAGAGTGGGTCCCTGTGCTTGGGGTCTGGGTGGCAAAGGCTTCCCAGCGGAGGTGCTGCTCTCGGGGTAGCAGGAACCTGCACGGGGAGTCAGGACCCCCAGGCCTGGTCCTTTTCCAGACTGTGAGATTGGGAGCAAACCAATCTCTGCTTTCCAGAGGTAAAATAAGAGGTGGGTCCAGTGATGTCTGCAGGATGTCTGGGGTGAAGAGGCCAGAAGTCAGACTTTGCAGTGAGCCTCCAGGGGTGGGCATGGGTGCAGGGGAGGGAGCAGAAAGGGCATCATTCCTGCAAGGAGAATGGCAAATGCGAAGGCGTGGAGGTGAGCCCTGCCTGGGCCTGCGGGGGGCTGCAGAAGGAGTGGGGCTGCAGGAAGGGGGAGCCAGAGGGGCTCACGAGTAGCAGGAAAGAGAAGAATCAGGATAGCGCCATTGACTTAGCCCAACTAGATGCTCGGCCATGTGCTAAGCCCTTTATCCATGACTTCGTGTAATCTCACTCTATGGGGAAACAGGCTGACAGCACTGAAGTGACCACTCAGTCCTGAGTTTCGTCATCTGTAAAGTGGGGCCGGTGTAAAACCCAGGGTCTGGCACGCAGGCAGTACTCATTACATGGGAGTGTTTAGTGGTAGCAGTGGCCGGGGCATGTCGATGTGACCCCCAACCCCAAAGCTTCAATGTACTTCCAGCCCCCTGGTGACCTGGTGAATATTAATATGAGCATTAATGTTGGTATTAATATTAATAGCAGCTAAATATTCATATTACATTTACTGTAAGCCACTGTTCCAAGTGCTTTACATGCAATTACATATTTCTTATGACATCCTATGAGATAAGAGCTATTGTTATCCCCATTATACAGATAAGAAACTGAGGCTCAGAGAGGTTAAGCCAGTGGCCCAAGGGCACACAGGAAAGTGGAAACCGGATTAGAATCCAGAGCCCAAGCATTTAACCACCACGGGTACTGCCTATTAGGTTTACCTGCTGCCAGAGATCCTGCCCCACAGTGGCACTTAGGAACCTGGTTTATTTATAGCCCCTCCCCCCGACTACTCGGGGAGCTTTGGAGGGCAGCCACCTTACCAAACCTGCCAGCAGGGACCCATCTCCACTTCTCCTTGTTACCGCAGTGCCAAGCAGAGCAGCCAGGGCAGTGGGGAGTCACAGCAGGTTACTGAACAGGAGCATGGTTTGCACCACCAGGCGCCGGGAGGTTGGCTGGCCAGTGGGTGAGGAAGGGAGGGTGAGGACTGGCCAGCACCCCCAACAGTGGGTGGCATAGCAGGCCCTGCCCCTGCACCTCACCCTGTGGTCTCCCAGGGCCTGAGGGGACAGATGGTATCGCCCAGGCCCCGGGCTGTGGCTGTCACTTGGCCAGATGAGTTACGAGCAGGCTGGAGGGGTGGCAGCCGGGGGGCCACAGAAACAATTGCACTGAGACCCTGGGACAATGGGGGCCACGTGCCACAGGGGCAACAGTCGTTTGTCACACAATGGGATGCCGGGGGACAGCAGCCGGGCCAACTGCTGCCACTGACACAGCCGGCCGCGTTTTCAAATTGTTTCCAGGCCCTGTTTCCCTATGAGGCAGCCAATCGCGGGGGCAGCCAGGCAGTCACCTGATGCCAGCTTCGTGGGCTCAGGGCCCGGCCCTGTGACAACTGAGCAATGTGGCCATGGCAACGCTAATTGTGGCCCTAAAACACAAGAGGGGAGAGATGGGGAGGAGCAGACAGAGAGACAGGGAGGAAGAGGGAGAAGGGAGAACATGGGGCAGAGCTGGCCAAGCAGATGGAGGGAAGGAAGGGGCCGGGCCTCGCTGGAGCCTCTGAGAGGCGCAGAAAACCAGGGCAGGATGGGTCGGTGTCCCGCCTCTCTCTGCCCCTCGATCTATGAGGCTATTTTTGAAACACGGAGCTTAGAATTTAGACTGTGGGCCTCTTGGTGGTGACACAGAAAGCCCCTGGCTGCAGAGGTGGCAGATATGATGGGGTCTGGCGTGTGCTCCTGGGCTGGTCTGCACTGTCACGACAGGGCCCAGATGGTGGTGTAAGACCTGGTGCTCTCGGAGTTGCGTGGCAAGTGTGACTTCAGGGCACTGCGGAGTGACATGGCTATCCCAAATCACCGACCTGTCTGGCACCTCCATGGGCAGCTATCCTACATCCACTACAAGCGATGTTTTGCCCATGAATCTGTTGCGGCTGGTGGGTGTGGGTCCTGACTGGAGCCTCCCGGGGCCACCAGGGGTCGAATTGAAGGGCTCAGGCTTCAGGAGGCACTGACTGGGTCTCAGCCCCACCACCTCCTGTTCTGTGTCGCCTTGGGCAGGTGACTCGGTGCTCTGAGCCTCAGTTTTCTCATCTGTACAAGGGGAGTATGGGCCCACCCTACATCTCACAGCAGCTGTGGGGATTATGCAGGACAGCGCTTGTTGAATGCTAAGTCCAGGGCCTGGCAGGTAGCAGGCACTCAGCTGCCTCAGCACATGGCAGGATCATCCACGAAGACCGTCCCCAAGTTCCACGTTCCTCACAGCTACAGTACAGCAGGAAACTGCCCTGGACATGGAGTCAGGTGACTGATCCTGTCATGGCAGGTGGGACCCTGACCACAGGCCCTGAGTGCTCTGTGCCGTAGTGTCCCATAGTAGGTGAGCTCCAACTGTGCCTCAGTTTCCCCATCTGTAAAATAGGAATAATAACACCTGCCTCATAGGGTGACTGGGAGTGTAAAAAGGCTCGACCGGTGCCTGGCATGTAGTAAGTCCTCAACAAATATTCGCGTGCATTGTTTATGTGGTAGGTGCTAAGTAGGATGCGTTAAGTGGGCTAAGGAAGGAATGATAAGGATGAAAGATCTGGCTGCCTAAAGGGATCTGGGACCAGGTTCCCATGTCCGGTCCTGGGGACGGGCAGGTTGGAGGGCTGGCGTGGCTTGGGGAGATGAGGCACATTAAGTGGGTGCTTCCAGAGGTCAGGACACACCCCCAGGAGCTGGCCTAAGCTCCCCCTCCCGCCCGAGTTCTCTGTTCCTCTTTGCAGGCTTCTAGCCACCACCAGCGATGACGACCTTCCCGGGGACCTGCAGTCGCTGTCGTGGCTCACGGCGGTGGACGTGCCTCGGCTGCAGCAGATGGCAAGTGGCCGCGTGGACCTGGGTGGCCCCTGCGTGCCACATCCACACCCAGGTAGGCTCAGGGACAAGGTAGGCAGGAAGGAGGGCGATATAGGAGAGGGGTGATTCCCAGCCCTGCCATCCACCCACTGTGCAGCCATAACCCGGTCTCCCAGTCTCTCTGGGCCTCTCTTCCTGCATCTGTAAAATGGGACAAATGCTCCCTTCCTTAGAGAGATATGGTTTATCATTTGCTTAACTGTGTGCCAGGCCCTGGGTGAGCTAAGGTTTCTGTGAATACAGTCCTGCTGCCACACTGGTGCATCTTGAACCTCTAGGGCAGTTGGCAAACTACAGCCCGTGGGCCAAATGCAGCCTACGACCTGTTTTTATACAGCCTTTGTGTTAGGAATGGATTTTACATTTTCCAAGGGTTGTAAAAACACAGAGACCATCTGGCTGGCAAAGCCTAAAATATTTGCCATCTGGCCCTTCACAAAAGAAGTTTGCTGCCCCCTGATCGAGAGGATTCCAAGAGATAGTATGTGGAAAGTGCTGAGTGTAGGGTCTGGCACACAGTAGATGCTCAATAAACGGCAGCTAGTGGCAGTTAGCTGCAATCATAGCAAATGGATAAAATGCTTAGAGACACAGAAGGTATTGAAGAAAAGCAGAACAGTGACAAAACAATAAACAACAGTATATTAAAAGTACCAGTGGTTGAAAAATACTTGTCTAGGATTGTTTATTTCATTGGGCAAATTGTTCTTGGGCAAAGCCTGTATAGCAGGGGTCAGCACATTTTCTGTCAAGGGCCAGGTAGTAAATATTTTAGATTTTGTAGGTCAACTGATCTGTCAAAACAATTCAACTTTGCCATCGTAACACAAAACCAGCCACAGCCAATATGTAAATGAATCAATGCAACTCTGTGCCAATAAAACTTTATTTACAAAAACAGAGTTTGGCTGCCAGTTTGCCAACCCCGATCTAGAACCCCCAGGGACAGCTGTGTAATCTCAGCCAAGTGCTTTCTGCCCTCACTGGTTTCCACATCTGCAGCAAAAGTGTAACAGAACTGCCTGCATGGGACATCGTGAGGATTCGATGCAGAAAGTGCCTTGAACGCAGGAGGTGTTTAATAAATGGTGAAATAAGGACGCCTCTTCTTTCTCCACTGTGGCTGCTGGGTACTTTCTGTGGGCCTGTTACTGTGCCAGGCATTTGGAGCAATGAGTGATATAAGATGTGGTCCCAGTTCTTAGGGAGCTGATGATCTGGTCAGAGAGAGAAGGACAAGACAAACAGATCTAGGGACAGTGGCAGCCAGAACTCAGAGGAGAGCCGAAGGACCCAGAGGGCTTCCTGGAAGAGGTGGCCCTAGGGCAAGACCATCCTGCAGGTCAACTTTGCTTGATTGGAGGTGGCTGCCTAAAATCAGGCTAGTGCAGTAAAAATCTGTGATAGATTAGCAATGTCTGTCACAAGCCCAGCACAAGATGGGGGAAGTATGTCTGCTATTCTCATCCTGTGTGGAGCAGCAGGGCTTGGCAAAGGGGAGGGGAGGCACAAAGGTACTTTGGACCTAAACCTAGAGGCACTCGGGAGCCATGGCATGTTTTTGAGGAAAAGAAATGAACAGTGAATTGGTGTTTTAACTTCATGAAGGACAGGAACTAAGGTATTACATAATCATGATTATCATTTATTATTGACTCATGTTTATTGAGATATTATCATGTGCCCAGCTGTGTGCTAAGCACTTGGTAGACATTATCTCATTTAACCCTCACAGCAAATTTATAGTTAGGGGTATCAGTAGTTCAAGTACAAATGGGAAAACTGAGGCTGACCTAAGGTTATACAGCTGGTAAGAATCTACTTTTCACTACACACCAGGGAAGTGATTTGCCAAGCACCTACCATGTGCCTGGTCCGAGGAAAGGGGCTGGCTCCGTTCTCTGGAGACACCTGGGCACTGGGCTGTTCCTGGTGGCAGCCACCATTCCTCCAGCCCAGCAGCGTCTCTGTGCTTCTCTCCTGCAGGTGCCTTGGCTGGGGTGGCCGACCTGCATGTGGGAGCCACTCCAAGTCCCCTTCTCCATGGCCCAGCAGGCATGGCCCCCCGAGACATGCCAGGTCTGGGCCCCATAACCGGCCACAGAGACAGCGTAAGTGCCACTGCATGGACTGCGGAGGGCGGGCAGTGCCCTCCAGACCGGGTGCCTACCCCCACCCTGAACCTCTGTCTCCTCCTCTTCCCGCCCAGCAGATGAGCCAGTTCCCCGTGGGGGGCCAGCCCTCATCTGGCCTGCAGGACCCACCGCATCTGTACTCACCTGCCACCCAACCACAGTTCCCGCTCCCCCTGGGTGCCCAGCAGGTACCAAGGGCTCAGGGGAGCCCTGGACTGAGCAGCAGACACCCTGCCTTAGGCTGGCCGGGGACCCCTCTGAGCCTCAGTTTACTCACCCAGCACATGGGGATAACATTCCCCCCATGCTCATGTCATGGGGTCATTCATTCCGTTCCCCCAAAACTCCTGCCCTGAGCGGAGACAAGATTGTTTCCTGGACGGTTGTGAATCCCCACACAAGGCGTTTTGAAACTGGGGTGGGGACAGGGTTACTGTGAGTGACGTATGTTATTTCTCACCTTTTCTCTCTCTCTGCCACTTTCTCCCTGCCCCTGCCTGTGGGAAGTGCCCTCCTGTGGGCCTCTATGGCCCCCCATTTGGGGTGCGGCCCCCCTACCCCCAGCCCCATATGGCTGTGCATTCGTCTCAAGAACTGCACCCCAAACACTACCCCAAGCCCATCTACTCGTACAGGTGAGGTCCAGGGTGGGCCGGGTCAGGGCCAAGGGCGGCTCTGGGAGGAGAGGGATGAGGCTGCCCTCAGGGCATCTCAGACAGCTACTGTGGCAGCCCAGACTTCCAAGGGGGAGGTTTTGGGGAGTGGGGAACCCCCAGGTGGGACTTGTTCTCAGGAAGGTGCATCATAGGGTCCCCCGGGTCAAAAGCCCACTGTAGACCTGAGTCCAGTGCCACAGTTCACTTCATTCACAAGCTGCATGGCCTTGGGGAAGTGGGATGACCTCTCTGAGCCTTGATTTCCCCAAATGTAAAAAGTCATCAAAATAATAGTATTGTATACCTCGTGGGAGTTTGGGGAGGGGGAAACAACCTAGGTAAAGTCTAAAGGCTCATAGCCATTAAAATTATGGGGATGCAATAAAGAGGGGAAAGGGTAAGATTTCTCAAGTCAGTACCAATTGTTGTGCCCAGGGTCAAGGAGAAAGGGCAAAGGGTGGGAAAGACATCGGGCCATGAAAAGATATCGAGAGCTCAATGTGTGTGAGTGTGTAGGGTCAAGCAGGGCAGGCTTCCTGGCAGAGGAGGCATTGGGCTGTCAGCCTGAGACCCTTTCATGCCTGGCCTGCCCTGCCCTGCCCTGCCCTGCCCTGCCCCGCCCTGCCCCACCTCCTGCCCCCAGCTGTCTGATCGCCATGGCCCTGAAGAACAGCAAGACAGGCAGCCTGCCTGTGAGCGAGATCTACAGCTTCATGAAGGAGCACTTCCCCTACTTCAAGGTGAGGGGTCCCAAGCCAGGGTAGGGGTGCTGGAGCTGCCCTGGTCTCTTCCTGGTGCTGCCAGAATCCAGGGCTGGCCCTGGGCCAACCCTCTTTGGTTCCCAGTTATGTCTGTACATCTGGTGGTTAGGACATGTGCACATACACTCACATAGAAGAAAGTCAGAAAGAGAGGGGGGGGGCATTTGAACTGGGCTCTGACAGATGAAGAGGAGTTCATTAGGCATCCCAAGGAGAAAAGGGTAGAGGCACCAGACTAGTTACTCAGCACAGATTCGGTACAACATAATGATGCAAAACAACAGAATTGGCAAGAGCCTTCACCTCTGAGCCTCAGTATCCTCATCTGTCAGGTGTGGAGAATCATCCCAAGCTGGCAAGGTGAGTGAGGATCCTGCAGATGCTGCAGGTCCAAGCTGCCAGGGCCTGGCAGCTTCCAGCATAGGGTTGGTCACTAGTGATGTTATCCTTGTTAGCATCAAAGCAAAAAGTGGAGCAGGAAGTCAGAGGGTACACCAAGCTGTGGGGTCCCTGGCCTGGACAGTGTCCTTAGCAAAAATACTGCAGTACAGTGTGTGTGCACACATGTACACATGTGGTGTGAGATGCATTGTGATATCTGGTTATCTAGCATTTAAAAGTAATTTGCTGGTGGTGCCCGCCTGTAGTCCCAGCTACTTGGGGGGCAGAGGTGGGAAGACTTTGATCCCAGGAGGTTGAGGTTGCAGTGAGCTGTGATCATACCACTGTACTCCAGCCTGGGTGATGGAGCAAGACCCTGTCACAAAAAAAAGTAAATTTGCATTGAATACACTTGACCAGTTATCCATTTATTGGCATCATTCTTCCTTGCTTGCGTCCTGAATGGGAGAGAGAATATGGAAGATCCAGCAGGCCAGGCTGCATCCTCCTATAGTAACAGTTGGCCAGAGCTGAATTGTAGTTCCCCTCTCATCAGGGCATGGCCACACCCATTGGCCTCAGTCCCCAGCACTCTCTTGTCTCTCCAACTTGAGGCTGAGTGTCAGGCACTGTCAAATTACTCCTGCCACCGCGGTGTCCTGCCCCTATAGGCCTGAGTAGGAGATCCCCGGGGTAGGGGGAAGGGCTTACAGGGAGGCCTCTGAATGCCCATGTGTCTTCATAGACGGCCCCCGATGGGTGGAAGAACTCGGTGCGGCACAACCTGTCTCTGAACAAGTGCTTCGAGAAGGTGGAGAACAAGATGAGCGGCTCCTCCCGCAAGGGCTGCCTGTGGGCTCTGAACCTGGCCCGCATCGACAAGATGGAGGAGGAGATGCACAAGTGGAAGAGGAAGGACCTGGCCGCCATCCACCGGAGCATGGCCAACCCTGGTGAGGGCCGGACAGCCCACAGCGCGCACGCACACACACACACACACACACACACACACACACACACACACACACACACACGGAAGAGGAAGGACCTGGCGGACATCCACCAGAGCATGGCCAACCCTGGTGAAGCCCAGATGCACACACACGTGCACGCGCACACACACACACAAATACACGCACACGCACACAGAAGAGGAAGGACCTGGCTGCCATCCACCAGAGCATGGCCAACCCCAGTGAGGCCCAGATGCACACATGCACGCACACACACACAAATACACACGCACACACACAAATGCACTCACACACCTGTGCACACAAATGCGCACACACACGCAGAAGAGGAAGGACCTGGCCGCCATCCACTGGAGCATGGCCAATCCTGGTGAGGCCCAGACAGCCTGCAGCACGCACACACACAAATGCACACACATACACAAATGCACACGTGCGTGCACACACACACGCAGAAGAGGAAGGACCTGGCCGGCATCCACTGGAGCATGGCCAACCCCAGTGAGGCCCAGACAGCCTGCAGCATGTGCACACACATGCACACACACACACACACACACACACACACACACACAGAAGAGGAAGGACCTGGCCGCCATCCACCGGAGCATTGCCAACCCCGGTGAGGCCCGGATGCACACACACACATGTGCGCACACACACGTGGAAGAGGAAGGACCTAGCCACCATCTACCAGAGCATGGCCAACTCTGGTGAGGCCTGGACAGCCCACAGCACGCACACATGTACACACATGCAGAAGAGGAAGGACCTGGCCACCATCCACCAGAGCATGGCTAACCCTGGTGAGGCCCAGACAGCCCGAAGCGTGCACACACACACACACACGCACACATGCATGCATACACACATGCACACACACAAGTGGAAGAGGAAAGACCTGGCCACCATCCACCAGAGCATGGCCAAGAGACCCAGACAGCCCCTAGTGTGTGAGCACATGCACACATGCACGCACACATATGCGTGCACACACACACCTCGCGCCCCTCCTCCCAGCCCAGCCCCAGCTCTGCCTATGCCCTACCCAGTCTGCAACACTTCTCAGCCAGGATGATGGGAAGACAGGTGTCTGGCAAACCTCCCTCCCTCCTATGAAATAGGCCTCCCCCTCCCCAACCCTATCCAGTGGCAGGAGAGTGGTAGAGGGGCCTGATCAGAAACAGGAAAAGCTGTTGGATCTCACTCGTCATCCATAGTTTCTTGCCCAGAAATACCAAACTACACAACCATGGGATACACATTGCTTTCCTACCACACTTTCAGAGATGTTTAAAATAATAACACTCAGTGTGGGCTAGGATGTGGATAGACAGCTTCGTATACAATGGATAGGAATTTAAGCTGTTAAACTTTTTGAGGGAAAGCTAATATATCAAACACCTGCAAATGGTACTCATGGATTGGTCCAATTATTCTACTTCTGACAATGTGTACAGTGAAGAGCAAAGATTTGAGCAGAAGGTTTGTGAACAAAGTTATCCATCACAAAATTATTTCTAAGAATGAAACACAGAAAACAGTCCAGACATCTCACAAGACGGGTTGGTTAAATAAATAGAATGGCATACCATGCAAGTATTAGAGATGATAAATATTTTAAAATATTTTTGGAATATAAATAAATGTTAGGCCGGGTGCGGTGGCTCATGCCCATAATCCCAGCACTTTGGGAGGCCAAGGCGGGTGGAACCTGAGGTCAGGAGTTCAAGACCAGCCTGGCCAACATGGTAAAACCCCATCTCTACTAAAAATACAAAAATTAGCCAGGCATGGTGGCAGGTGCCTGTAATCCCAGCTACTTAGGAGGCTGAGGCAGGAGAATCACTTGAACCCAGGAGGTGGAGGTTGCAGTGACCCGAGATCAAGCCACTGTACTCCAGCCTGGGCGACAGAGCAAGACTCTATCTCAAAAAGAAAAAAAATGTTCTCAAACAATAAGTGAAAAGGGGCAGGTTATAAATCAATATTCACAGTAAGATCACATTTTAAAATACATATATATGCATATTCACTTCCCTCCCAAAAATGTATGTATTTGAGAGAGAGCAAGCAAGAGAATGAGAATAAATATGCTTGTGTGTTTGGGAAGAAATACGCCAAAATCTTTACTGTGAATGGAGAGACCATTGATAACTTTTATATTTTTCACATATTTCTGTGTTTTCCAAAAATTCTATCCTGTTCCTAATTAGAAAAAGGATTGCATCTGCTTTTAAAAAAAAATTAATGGATTTGAGGAGGGGCCATCCAAGGGACACATGCATGCGGACTGTGACGTGGAGGCTAATTCTGCCCCAGCCTTCGGAGTATGGCCAGAGTCTGTTGGGTATCACCATGCGGGGTAGGAATGGGGCTAGGAGTGTGGCTTGGGGATGAACAACTCAAGGCAGGGAGAAGGGCTATAGCAGGAGCCAATGGTCCCTCAGTTGAGGGGGGTATGACATCGCGCCCACCCCACCCAGAGCTCTGGGGTCTGGCTTGAGACCCAGGGCCAGTACTGACACATATTCGGAGTGAAGTCTTGGGCAAGTTATTTTGCCTTCTACATTCTAAGTGCTCTCATTTCTAAAGTGGGTACAACCCAAATAGATCTGGGGACCCTACCAGTCTACTATCAACCCTGTGTTGTACTCAACAAGACATAGCCATTAACCAAAAATAATTTGAGAGTAATTTGTCTTTACTTGTTTATATCCAAGAGTATTAAGGATTTTTAACCCACAGCAACACTTCTTAATGTCTCTTTAGTAGCAGGGAGTGGCTAGGGCCCCTTGCATGTTAATACATTTTGTCCCAGTCTTATGGGATTTGTAATCGAGGCCTTACCTCCTTCTTGCAGGGCTGTTATGAGATTTAAGTGAAGTCCTAGGGTTACAGGGCTGTCCTGTAAGGCACTGTCCCGATGAAAGATGAAAGGGGCTAGTGTTATTATCTGATGACATTTTTTTTTAAAGGCAGGGTCTTGCTCTATCACCCAGGCTGGAGTACAGTAGTGCAATCACGTGTTACTGCAGCCTCAACCTCCTGGGCTCAAGTGATCCCCCCACCTCAGCCTCCCAAGTAGCTGGTACTACAGGCACACACCACCACGCTCAGCTAATATTTTTTTATTTTTTGTAGAGGTGGTATCTGACTATGTGGTTCAGGCTAATCTTGAACTCCTGGCCTCAAGCTGTCCTCCTGCTTCAGCCTCCCAAAGCACTGGGATTGCATGAGCCCAGCCTTTGATGTCGTCTTATTCCTCAAAGATTCTGCACAGTTTGTGATTTTGTTACATCTCCACAACAACCCTGTGCAGAGTGTATGATGTTTTGCTAGATGGGCAGAAATGTTTAAAATAATAAAATATTAACACCTAGCATGGGCTAGGACGCAGAGAAGTATTTAATAGACACCTTCATTTACAATGGGTAGCAATGTAAGTTGTGAGATGAGATGATGCCTATGTCATTTCATAGGTGAGGAGACAGAGGTTCTGAGTGTCCAAGAGGCTTGCTAAGGTCACACAGGTGATGACACTGGAATTTGAACCCAGGCCTGGGCTGGGGCCCGGTAACTGCTGGGTGGGTTCTGAGTGACCTCTCCCACTTGCCTGCAGAGGAGTTGGACAAGCTGATCTCCGACCGGCCTGAAAGCTGCCGGCGCCCTGGCAAACCGGGGGAACCAGAGGCCCCCATGCTGACTCACACCACCACAGTGGCCATGGCGCATGGCTGCCTGGCTGTCTCCCAGCTCCCACCCCAGCCACTGATGACCCTGTCCCTGCAGTCAGTCCCCCTGCACCACCAGGTCCAGCCCCAGGCACATCTTGCTCCAGACTCTCCAGCACCAGCCCAGACCCCGCCACTGCACGCCCTGCCGGACCTCAGCCCCAGCCCGCTCCCTGACCCCGCCACGGGAAGGGCTCCTATAGACTTCATCAACATCAGCACCGACATGAACACTGAGGTGGATGCCCTCGACCCGAGCATCATGGACTTCGCTCTGCAGGGTGAGGCCGGAGGAATGGAGTGATGGGAATGGAATTGGGAAGGGAGAGGCCCGGGGGCCAAAGGGAGTGAGGGAGAGGACTGTACTGCCTGCATTTGCCCCACAGTCTTGTTCCTATAGCAACAGCCTTTACAGGTTGAACATCCCTGATCCGGAAATCCAAAATGCTCCAAAATCCGAAAATTTTTGAGCTCCGACAAGACACTCAAAGGTCATGCTCGTTGGAGCAGTTCAGATTTCAGATGTTTGGTTGGATTAGGGATGTTCAACCTGTTACAGCGAATGACAGCCAACAGGGAATGAGCATTTGCTGTATACCAGGCCAAAGCATTCCATAGGCATCACCTGAGGTCACCACCATTCCACATCCCTGTTCTGCCAATGAGGAAACTGAGGCAGAGAGAAGTGAAGTCACTCACCCAAGGTCACCTGGCTAGTAAGTGGCAGTCTGGAGTTAAACCTCGGTCTGACCCCAGTTTTCATCAGTAACTGCTTCAACTCACATGTGCCAGCCTCATGCCAGGTCATACTCTGACCTGCTGCCCTGCCGCATGAGCATCTCCAATAAACGGGACGTGATGAACGAACGAACAAGGGAATGTCAGGTTTCAGTGAAGGCTCACACTTCATCCATTCACTAGCACGGGTGCAGCTCTTATGTTTCAGCCAAGGGTGGAGACAGCCTCTGCCCTGAGTTCTGTCTCTAGCGAGGGAAATGGACAAGGTGGCAAGTCAGTTGCAGCTGTGAAGTGGGTATATTTGCACCTCCCTGCCTCTTTCCCCCTGGATTGTTGTGTAGTTCAATGTGCTGAAGAAAGAGAAGCATTGTCTTGTCCCCCTGGTTTTGGCCATAATGATACCATGAGAACTAAATGCTTTTCACAAGTCCTCTTGTTTAACCCGTGCCACAGCCTTAGGAGCTGGGTTCACTGATCATTTCCATCTTATTCTGAGGTTCTGAGATGGAAGTGACTGTCCCAAGGACATTCAGTGGGAAGGTGAGGGCCCAGGGCTACGACTCTGGCCCTTCCATGTTTTTTTTTTTTTTTTTTTTTGAGATGGAGTCTCACTCTGTCACCCAGGCTGTAGTGCAGTGGCACAATCTCTGCTCACTGCAACCTCCAACTCCTGGGTTCAAGTGATTCTTGTGCCTCAGCCTCCCAAGTAGCTGGGATTACAGGTGTGCGCTACCAGGCCAGGCTAATTTTTGTATTTTTAGTAGAGATGGGATTTTGCCATGTTGGCCAGGCTGGAGTGGAACTCCTGGCCTCAAGTGATCCACCCACCTCGGCCTCCCAAAGTGCTGGGATTACAGGCTTGAGCCACCAGGCCCGGCCCCATGCCCTTTTCCTACAACACATGACTTAGACGCCACACATGGTCTCTGCCTCTTCCCTAAGATGGGGGATTCGAACTCAGGTCATTTGATGTGAAGCCAGCTCACCCTAATGCTTTTGTCTTTGAAAGGGAACCTGTGGGAGGAGATGAAGGATGAGGGATTCAGCTTGGACACGCTGGGCGCCTTTGGAGACTCCCCACTTGGCTGTGACCTGGGGGCCTCAGGCCTGACCCCTGCCTCGGGTGGCAGCGACCAGTCCTTCCCAGACTTGCAGGTGACGGGTCTCTACACAGCGTACTCCACTCCAGACAGTGTGGCCGCATCGGGCACCAGCTCCTCCTCCCAGTACCTGGGTGCACAGGGGAACAAGCCTATAGCCCTGCTTTGAGCTGTCAGCCTCACCTGCCCCGGAACCCCGGCACCCGGCTTGGGCAGAGAACTGACTAGAACAGGGTGTTCCCAGAAGGCAGGTCCCTCATTGTCCCTGAAGCCTCTCCTGGACCTGTGGCGAAGTTGCCGGCTGGACAGGGAAGCGATTCCCTTCAGCAGCCCCTCTCCTTCTCATGCCTCCCCCTGGAGCTTCCGGAGCAGTTTCTGGGGGCTCTTCCAAGTCAGAAGGACGGAGGAAGGTGGACAAGCAACCCAGCATCCCCTGACTCCTTGACACTCCTCCGAAGCCTGAGCCGCAACGCCTGGCCGTGTTGAGTGAGACTTCTCCATCCTGGATCCTGGCTGGGTGACCTCAATGACCTGCACCCCATTTTGGGACACCTTGGTGCATTAAGGAAACACCCTGGGGTGAAAGCCCTTGAATTCATCCTCATGGGAAACGGCTGAGCGGATCAAACCTCAGCCGCAGCCTCCTGGGGACAGGCCTAGGGCAGGAAATGGAGCCAGAGAAGCTTGAGCCTCTCTCCTGGATAGGATAAGCTGAACTCTGAAATGGGAGCCAGTCCAGGCGGCCTTCAGGCCCACCTTTCCCATAGTCCGTTAGAATTTTATTAGAGCAGATTCCTGGGCCATGCCGGGTACCGTGACCTTGTTTAAATTTATTTATATTTATTGTGGCCCATCCACCCCACTTCTGCAAACCCAGCCCGAGGCCTCTGGAATTGGACTCCTTCTCCCTCCCTACCTCTCAGCCATCCTAACTCCTACAGGCCAGAGAATGACATCTCTAACTAGCTCGTAATCCCTTGGCAGCCTGGGGCTACTTTTTAGAACCAGCAAGCACTGTTGATACTGTGAAACATCCTATTTTTTCCATATTAGAGACCAGATATTTTTCTACCTGTTCATGATTCACATCTCTTCTTGCATGTACCTAAGAGGGGCGGTGCCATTGTTTGGGGGTTTGGGGGGCTTTCAAAGGGAAAATGCAATGGGAGAGGGAGGAACTGGAGGGGGGTGCTTTTGTACTGGGATTTAAGACACCCCTGATGGAATGAAAGCCAACTGAACCATGTAAAGCTCGAACCACATGGCGAGTGGTGCACAAAACTTCAATGCATGATATTTATTGGCACTTCCTCACCTCCCTTTGCCCTGCAGCTGTTTTTATGTTTCTTTTTCTCTCCTTGCTAATTACTGACTCCCCAAGTGGCAAGTTCCGCAGATAGCTGGGTTAGAAGAGAGACAGGGGAGTGAGCTAGTCAAATGTGAAAAATGTTCTCCCAGCAAAGCTGAGACAAAACTGGAGAAGCTGCAGCCTCACGCACCATCCCCCTTTCAACCAGATGGAAGCTGACTTGGTGTCTGGGAGTTCCCGAACCCTAGAGCCAGGATGTTCTATTTAATCAACAGCTTAGCCAGCTGCCTGGGAGCTTTGGCATTAAGCCCCGCCTTGAAGGGCGAGCTTTAAGTTTTTCCTAGTTCTGGAACTTTCCACCGAGTATCCACCACCCTTAGACACAATCCCAGTGCTACCCGTCTGACCTGCACTGCTCATCTGCTTTGTGTAACACGACCCCTGATAAGATGTTGAAATTGTTATTCACAAAGACTCCATGTTTGGGCAACATCAAGACTGTAAGTGTAGAATTGAGCAACTGTCTTCTATCAATAAAGGCTGAATGGCAGCTCTGTGGCTTGTGAGAAGGTCAAAGGGAGATAAAGGATAATGACATCACTCACTCATCCCTTACAGGTGAGATCCCATTTATAGATGGGGAAATTGAGGCCCAGAGAGGTGACACCACTCAGACCCAGGCGTTCTGACACCAAGTTCCCATCGCACCAGAAGCTGGGGGAAGTTTGTCATGAAGGTTACAATGAGCACGGCCTCCATTTACTGTCCCTGAGACCTGCTGCTTGACAGGCATCATTTCAGGCAGGGATCGTGAACGCTATTTACCACTCAAAGCAGAGGCTTAGAGAGGTAGGGTTGGCTGAGTGTGTGTCCTGGAGCTCAGCGGCACAGCTCATGTGTGTACCTCATGTCAGAAAAGACAAGATGGAAAGAGACACACCCCTTCCAGCACCTGCTATATGCCAAGCCCTGTACTAGTCACTGCTGTAAATTAACTCACTTGGTCCTCATAACAGCCCTAGGAAGCATGTCTGATTTGTTACTACACCCATTTCACAGATGAAGAAACTGAGGCTCAGGGGAATAAAGCAGGTGACTTGCTGTCCAAGATATAACAGGCAAAGGATGTATTAATTAGGAGTCTTTTTTTATTTTTTGAGATGGAGTCTCGCTCTGTCGCCAGGCTGGAGTACAGTGGTGCAATCTTGGCTCATTGCAACCTCTGCCTCCCAGGTTCAAGCGATTCTTCTGGCTCAGCCTCCCGAGTAGCTGGGACTACAGGCAACGCCACCATGCCCAGCTAATTTTTGTATTTTTAGTAGAGACAGGGTTTCATCCTGTTGGCCAGGATGGTCTCGATCTCTTGACCTCGTGATGCGCCTGCCTCGGCCTCCCAAAGTGCTGGGATTACAGGCAGGAGTCTAACTCTTAAGCCCACCCAGGAAGTGGCCTGCAGCCTCAGGGGAGACCAGATTCATGCACATGCAACGTTTCATGAGTGAGGAAGTATGTCTGGGAGGATGGGCTGTGGGTGGTGTCAGGAAGTGCTTGGTGGAGGCCAGGCATGGGGTAGGGAGAGGGTGCCTGCAGCAGCCTGGCTTTCTCTGCCCAGCACCTGTACCACCCCCTCCTTGGCTTGGCTCCTAAATGACCCTGTGAACCCAGCCTGGCCAAAAAGAGCATCGTAGCCCCCAGCCACCCTCTGAAATTGGCTGAAGTGGGGAACAAGTGACCTAGGCCACGGTGTTCACAGCCAATGAGCGTACCCCAGGGACTTTGCAGGAGCTAGGGGACAGGGGCACCCTCCATATCCTGGAGTGCTCAGCTGGGAGAATGGAGCCCAGCCACTGGGTCACCACAAGGAAAGGGCTGGGAGCCACAATTGAGTCTGACTTCAGTTCCTGGCCATAGGCAAGGGGGAATCAGGTGTGCAGAGTCCAGGCAAAAATGCCAGGGTCACAAGCTCTAGGCAGAGCTCTGGTCACAGCCAGAGTGCCAGCTGGCCATAATGACACCAGAAGAAAGCATGCAGGAGACATCGGGGGAATGAAGCTCCTTCCGGGGCTGAGCAACTAATGGGAGAAAAACACAAATTGCCATCATGTAAGCACCTGCCGTGTGCTGCACGGAGTTCAACACTAGTCAGGCAGCATCTCCCTGGAACCGCACCACAGCCTGCACAACCAGTGGGATGTTCCCATTTCCCAGATGAGGAAACTGAGGCTCAGAGATCATGTTTCTAAAGCTTTTCTTCCGCTTCTATGAGAAATCACCCGCATTCTAACAACAAAAATAGTAACAGTATTCACTAGCATGTATAGGGAGCTTATTCCCTGCAATGTATACCAGGACACAATCTATCCTTATTTTCCTCCCTGGTCCTAATCCCTGGAACCTGCTAATATGTTATTACCAGGCAAGTGGGAATAAAAGATGCAGATGGAATTATGGTTGCTAATCAGGGGCCTTAAAATAGGGGGAATTGCCGGGTGTGGTGGCTGACACCTGTAATCCCAGCACTTTGGGAGGCAGATGGGTTGCCTGAGCCCAGGAGTTTGAGACCAGCCTGGGCAACATACTAAGACTCCAACTTTACAAAAAATAAAAAATAAAGGATTAGCCAAGCAGGGTGGTGCATGCCTGTAGTCTCAGCTCCTCAGGAGGCTGAGGCAGGAGAATCACTTGAGTCCAGGAGATCGAGCCTGCAGTGAGCTGTGATTGCACCACCACACTCTAGGCTGGGTGACAGAGCAAGACACTGTCTCAAAAAAAAAAAAATGGTGGCGGATTACCCCAGGTTATCAAGGTAGGCCAATGTAATCATAAGGGTCCTATGGGTAAAGGAGGGAGGCAGGAGAGTCAGTGTCAGATTTAAAGATGCTGTGAGGATGGAATGGGGCCTCTAGATGCTGGAAAAGGCAAGAGAATGGATTCTCTCCCCTAGAGCCTCCAGAAGGACGGCAGTCCCACGGACACCTTGATTTTAGCCTAGGGAGACACATGTTGGACTTCTGACCTCCAGAACTATAGGATGATAAATTGGTATTGTTTTAAGCCAGTAAGTTTGTGGGGATTCTTACAGCAGCCATAGACGATAAATACATCCCCATTTTACAGAAGAGAAAACTGAAGCTCAGAGAGGCTAGGTAGCTTAGGTATGATTAGTAAAGGGTAGAGATGGGATTCAAATGACACTGTGCTTCCCCACGGTCTTTTATCACATCTCAGAGGCCTCAGCTGACACCATCTGTTTGCTGGTTTACATAGGAACAAAACTCTCTGAGGTTACGTGACTGGGATTTAACCCCAAGTCTGCAGGTCTCTCAGCCCCTCCATGGCACTGTAATGGCTTAGTGTAGGCTCCTAAAGGGCAGTCAGTGGAAGTTTAGGGAAAGGAATAAGAAGATGGATCAGAAGTAGGAGATGAGGTGGTGGAGCTAAGCATCGCCTCCTTTGGAGGATGCTGGTTGTGTTGACTGTTGATCCTATGGGTATAGATGCTGGACCTCTGATCTCTGGAATCAAAATCCTCAAGAGTCCAGGGGAAGCAGGACAGAGACCTCACTGGCGGCTGAAATGTGGGCAAATCCAACAGCAGCCAAAGAGCCAGGCCAGGCCATCCCCAAGGGGTGTCCAGTCCACGAGAACCTGTCCAGTATCTTCCACATCCACTCACGGGTTGCCACAGGACAGAAGCAAACACTTCCAGGAGGGGGACAACCGGGCTCATCTCTAGGACCCACATCTTCTGACCCCAAGGCTGCCCAGGCTTCCTCCTGTGGGGTAAGTGCCCCCCAACGGGTGGAAGCATCTCTGATCTTCTCCAGGGAGGTGCTTCCCACCTTCCATCATTGACTAGCGTCTCTGGTAACCACAGAAATGTGGTCAAACTTGCAGACTACCAACATCTCCTGGGGCCTTTTAAGATCTAGATCTCAGCCTGGGCAACATAGCAAGACCTCATCTTGGCCAGGTGCAGGGGCTCATACCTGTAATCCCAGCACTTTGGGAGGTCAAGGCAGGAGGATAGCTTGAGCCCAGGAGTTGGAGACCACTCTGAGAGACATAGCAAGACCCCATCTCTACAAATAATAAATTAGAAAATTAGGTGGTCGTGGTGGTGTGTACCTGTAGTTCCTGCTACTGGGGAGGCTGAGGTGGGAGGATAGCTTGGGCCTGGGAGGTTGAAGCTACAGTGAGCTGTGATAGTGCCACTGCACTCCAACCTGGGCAACATAATGAGACCCCCATTCCCCAAGGAAAAAAAAAAAAAAGATCCAGCTCTCCGGATCCGTCTGGGATTCTGAGGCATGACCGGGCATGATGGCTCACACCTGTAACTCCAGCACTTTGGGAGGCCAAGTTGACTGGATCACTTAAGGTCAGGAGTTTGAGACCAGCGTGGCCAACATGATGAAACCCCATCTCTACTAAAAATACAAAAATTAGCTGTGTGTGGTGGTGCACACCTGTAATCCCAGCTACTCAGGAGGCTGAGGCAGGAGAATTGCTTGAACCCAGTAGGCGGAGGTTGCAGTGAGCTGAGATCATGCCACTGCGCTCCAGCCTGGGCGACAGAGTGAAACTCCATCTCAAAAAAACAGAGAGAGAGAGAGAGAGAGAGAGACTGAAGCAGGGCCAGAGTCAATCTGAGCTTTTTAAACAAGCACCCCCGCTACACTTGGGAGCTGGTGAGGGGAAGGGTGAGAAGATTCTAAGACAGAGTGAGGAGGGGATTGCAGGGTGGGCCTGTGAACTGAGATAAGGCAGACCCGAGGGCTAGGGACACGGAACATTCCTCTGACTTGGACTGAGAAAGGCCTTGCACTTGTGCGGCCTACAGGTGACCCTGGTGGCAACTAAAGGGAAGAGGAGGCTCCCAGAAAGGTTCAGGCAGTGGGAGTGAGATGGGGAAAGATGAACAAAGTACCTTGGGTGCCGCCTCACAGAGAATGGGCCTGGCTGGCCAGCCGCTTCCTTCTCCACGGGTCTCCAGGAGTTCTGCCGCCACCTGGGTCTGCGGGCGTCTGGATTTTAGCGTCATCACAGAATGGGGAGCAGGTGGGAGAGAAGAGAGGGAGGCGTGGCTGCAGCGGGGCGGGTTCAGCTGGGTGAGCGAGGGAAGCAAGAGGCAGAGGAAGCGGGTGTCCGGGTCACAGGTGGGGTCTGTATATCCCGTCCGTGACGATCGAGGCATGCAAGTAAAAAGGTGCAATGACTTTTGAGTTCAATTGCTTCTAGACTCCACCCCTTAGATGGCTATTATCAAACAAACACATAAAAACCAAAAACAAAAAGAGGAAAACAAATAGTATTGGCAAGGATGTGGAGAAATCAGGGAAGGTTGTGCATTGTTGGTGGGAATGTAAAATGGCACAGCAGCGTCGGAAAAACAGTGTGCTGATTGTGCAAAGAACTAAAAAGAATTACCAGCAGGTCCAGCAATCCCGTTTGCTTTTTTTTTTTTTTTTGCTGAGATGTAGTCTCGCTCTGTTGCCCAGGCTGGAGTGAGTGGTGCTATCTCAGCTCACTGCAACCTCTGCCTCCCAGGTTCAAGCCATTCTCCTGCCCCAGCCTCCCGAGTAGCTGGGACTACAGGTGCGTACCACTACACCTGGCTAATTTTTGTATTTTTAGTAGAAATGGAGTTTCACCGTGTTAGCCAGGCTGGTCTCGAACTCCTGACCTCAGGTGATCCACCCGCCTCAGCCTCCTAAAGTGCTGGGATTACAGGCGTGAGCCACTGCACCTGACTCTGTACCCCCATTTTCATAGCAGCAGTATTCACAACCACCAAAAGGTAGAAGCCACCAAGTAATTCATTGATGGATGCATGGATACATAAACTGTGCTCTAGCCATGCAATGGAGTATTATTCAGCCTTAAAAAGAAAGGAAATTCTGAACCATGCTACAACATGGATGAACCCTAAGGATCTTATGCTAAGTAGGATAAGCCAGTCACAAAGAGAACAAATACTATATGATTCCACTTACATGAGGTACCTAGAGTAGTCAAATTCATAGACACAGAAAGTAGAATGGTGGTTGCCAGGGGCTGGGAGGGGAGGGGAGTGGGGAGTTAGTGTTTAATGGGTACAGAGCTTCACTCTTGCAAGATGGAAAGCATTCTGGAGATTGATTACACAACAGTGTGGATGCGCTTAACACTACTGTACTATACACTTAAAAATGGTTAAGTTTTTTTATGTATATTTTACCACAATAAAAATATACAAAATACGAAATACTAGACCAGGTGTGGTGGCTCACACCTGTAATCCCAGCACTTTGGGAGGTGGAGGTGGGTGGCTCACTTGAGGTCAGGGGTTCAAGACCAGCCTGGCCAACAGGGCAAAACCCCATCTCTACTAAAAATACAAAAGTTAGCCAGGCATGGTGGCATGTGCCTGTTATCCCAGCTACTTAGGAGGCTGAGGGAGGAGAATCGCTTGAACCCAGGAGGCAGAGGTTGCGGTGTGCTGAGATTGCACTACTGCACTCCAGCCTGGGCGACAGACCAAGACTCTGTCTCAAAAAAACAAAAACAAAAAAACATGTAGGTTCCTTGCCTGTGTTTCCTACACAGTATTCCATCCAGAGATATACCCCATTGGTCAGGGTATTACAAAATACAGAACATCATCAGGAGCATCCTCTCACCTCCCCTTCCAGGAGAGTACCACCTCTCTGTCAGCAGACTGTTCTCCAAAATCCAGTTCTGGTTCAGCAACCAGAAACACCTAGGGATCCCTAGCTGTGTGTTTTAGTTAGAAATCTGTTTCATATATGTTGCACAAAAGAGAGAGAACAGGGGCTGTCAGAGCACAGAGGAGGGCTCCCAACCCATGGGAGAGGTGGTCAAAGAAGGCTGCCTGGGGGAAGTGCCATTTGAGTTGGGTTTTGAGGGATGAGTAGGAGTCAGCCAGCCAAAGGCCAAGGGGGAAGAGGTTCCCCAGGAGAAACAGCCAGTGCTCACCTGGAGGTGAACTGACAGTTTAGACTCGTTGGTTCACGGTAGTAACAAGATGCTCTCGCATAGCTGAAGTTGGGCCCCAGGACTCATGCCATGTCTTATGGGATTGAGTGATACTTTTGTCCCAAGGGCACTTAGTACAGGGAAGTGGCATTTTGGGCAGATCTGTCTGGGCATCAAGCAGCGTGGCTCGGTGTGTCGGCTGCACGGCCAGTGCCCAGAAGAGGGCTGAGTTAGCAGAAGAGGGTTGAGTTAGCAGAAGAGGGTTGAGTTAGCAGAAGCCATAGGGAGGCTTTGCTGTGCGTGGTGGTCATTCAAAACCTTTCTGTGGCCTGTGTGGATGGTCCTTGTTCTCTTCTCTGTCACGTTCCTGTCACAGGGACTTTGAAAAGTGGACCCTGGACGTTTCTGGATTTAACAGTCACTGTTTTGACTAGTCGTGACCCTAAACATCTCCTTATGGTTAGCCACTTGCAATTTCTACCTGTTGGGAACCCCAGGATATCAGTCCCCAAGGGCAAGAGTGGGTTGCCTTGCTCATAGCAGCACCCTGTCACAGTGCTCGGCCTGTGACACATGCTCATAAAAGAGTGGAAAAAAGCATTTTTCTGGTGCTGTGTGCACTGTGAGAACTGGGGTTCCCCCTCTGGCCACGCGGCTGGCTGCTTCGTCTCAACACAGCTCTGTTGATCTGGATGTGCGCTCAGCTGCAGAAAAGCTCAGGAAGTGATTTACAAAACAAACAACTGGTTTTGAAATGCAAAAATAACTCTGGAGAAATGTATTAATGTCTGCAATTCACTCTGAAATGTGACAAAATAACATGCATTCACAGATAAAGAGACAGAGGGACAGATGGAGAGAGTGGTGTTAAAGAAGGTACAAGCACAGTCAGATGTCAACGGTGGCATCAAGATGGTGGGTTGGGGTGAGTGCTATGAAATATTTTGACTTTTTGGCATTTGGAAATTTTCATAGTAAAATGTTAGGGGAAAAGAATGACCCTGCGAAAAAAGGCCAACTGACTTTTGGAGCAGAGGAAGGCAAAATAATAAGATAATAAATAAAATAATCAATTGGGGAGGCCAAAGAAAGGAGTAGAAATGGGGATAACCCAGCCCACATTTACATTTGTGATGTGGAGGAGCCCACTGTGCATGCAGAAATGTGAGGTTCCTCTGAGTGGTTTAGGGGCTACAGAATCTGCCAATCAAGGGCTGAAAAATCTGCCAATCGGGAAAGAGGGCAGCCCACCCTAGTGTGGGCTCTTGGCATGGAGAGCATGAGGCTTTTGATGAGGATCTGAATGATGCCATTGGCTGAATTAGCCAGGAAGTCAGGGGGGCAGGAGGAGTGGAGTTTGGTCTACAGGATGCTCTCATGTTTTGGGATCTAACCCTTGCAAAGGTTCAGGATTTACGGAAAGGCATTAAGCCCAGGGGGATTGGGTCTGAGCCAGCCTGGGTTCCTGGCCTGGCCCTCCTTTTACCTGCTATTTGCACTTGGAGAAGTTGGCTCATCTCTGAGCCTGGGTTTTCTCATCTATAAAAATGAGGATAGAAGCTGGGTATAGTGGCTCACACCTGTAATTCTAGCACTCTAGGATGTTGAGGTGGGAGGATCGCTTGAGGCCAGGAGTTTGAGACCAGCCTGGACAACATAGATAGACCCTGTCTCTACAAAAACTAAAAAAGCTAGCTGGGCATGGTGGTGCATGCCTGTAGTCCCAGCGACTCGGGAGGCTGAGGTGGGAGGATCATTTGTGCCCGGGAGGTTGAGGCTGCAGTGAGCTGAAATCACATCACTGGACTCCAGCCTGGGCAACAGAGCGAGACCCTGTCTCATAAAAAAAAAAAAAAAAAAAGAGGATAGAGTGTATGTAGCAATCACCTCCAAGGGTCACATGAGGATTGTGTGGAAAGAGGCCAGAACCTGGCACGTGACCAGTGGCCATCATGGGGAGTGTTCAGTTAGCACCCAACCTGCCCAGCAAGACCTCTGTCCACACTCAGTGGTCTGATCCTTTCTCCCTTCCCTTTGTGACTGGCTACACTAAGTCCTCCAAGGGAGAAAAGTCAGCCTTGTTAGGGAAAGCACTTTCAGCTGATGTCCACAGAGTAAACTCCAGCATCCTTAGCGGCAGATGGCAACTTGTGTCCGGGTTTCAAATCCGGATGAAAACAAACAATTGACCTGTAGTCTTAAGGATGCAAAATCAAATCAGAGCTTCCTCCTCCCCATCCCCGAGGGCTGCATTTCAGCTTGTTCTCAGCTCCTCGCCTCCCTGCCTGGAGGGTCTGCTGATGCAGACCACCATTAGGTGCTGCTGTAGGTGGAAATTAACTGCTGTCTTCTGGGCTAACTGGGCCATCTCCAGGGCTAAGGATAGAGCTCCAACTCAAACTAGTGCAAGCATTAAGAACAAAAAAACAACAAAAAAAAACCATGGATAGGTTCCTGGGACTGGGCTACTGACTTCAGGCATGGCTTGATCCAGGCATCCAAGTACCACCAACAGGACTGGGTCTCCCCCTCTATCTCTGGGCTTGGCTTCCCCCTGCATTGGTAGGTTCTCTCCACATCAGCACTGTCAGCCATCCCTAAAGAATTCTGATCGGCTCTACTGGGGATACATGCCCATACCTGCGTCAGTCACTGTCAGGGGGAATGGAGAACTCTGATTGGCCCATCCCTGGTGAGGGGGAAATGCCTGGAAAAGGTGTCAGGCAGAATCAAGGTAACAGTTATTGTTATGTGTTTTGGAGACAAAATTGAATAGTCCCTGTGTGCTGAGAAGCCACGGTGGGGGGCAGGTCGGGGGGTTCTTGTGCAGTTTGGGTCCATGTACAACCAACTCCTAAGTGTGGCTTAAGCCTGCCCCCCAAGGACCTAGGTCATAAAAGGAAAGGGCTGGGTTCTGGAGCCAAGCAGACTTGATTCCATCCCTGCGTAACCATGGACAAATGCCTTCACCTCTCTGTGCCTCAGCTTCCTCTTCTGCACAACAGGGGTGGATCAAGGTGGTGGAAAGGAATGGAACTCGCATGTGAAGTGCCTGGGCCAACTCCCTCACCCCTTCTTCCAGAGAAGCTCCCTTTTTGCCTGTGGTATAGACTAGGCTTGCATATAATTTTCTAAAACATTTTTCCCCAGTGCTTTCAAAAAGGGATGACTTTGTCCAATTCAGTCCAGCCTTCAGCTCCCTTCACTGCATCCCGTCTGCCCCTGTGATGGGAACTCACTCAAGGTCTCAGCTGTGGTGTCAGGAATGGAGGGTGCAAAAGGTGAATACCTACCTTTGCCCCTGGAGGCAACCTGTCTTCTCCAGTCCAGATAATAAAGTCAAGGCCAAAGTGTTTCCTTCAAAAAATAGTTTATTCTGCACATTTCCTAGTAGGCTCTCTGCCCACCGTTCCAGGGTAGCAGCTACTCATAACTTCTCTTTCTCTCCAAAACCAAGAGGGCCTTCCCAACAGAAAAACCTTCAGTTCCCAAAGCAGCATCGATTCTTCCCCTCACCCCAGCAAACCTCGGGGTGGAATAATGAATAATTCACCTTCTCCCACCCCTCACCGCCCCGCCCCACCTTCATTTGCCAGGACTGTCACTGGCTGATGGTCAGATTTTGTCTTTTTCAACTTGGATACCCTCAAGCATCCCAGCTTTTGGAGGCTTCCCTGGGCAACCTCATGGGCTTCCACATTGACCAGGCATCACATTCAGCATCCTTGGACAAACCACCCATCAGAGCAGCGTGTTGTGGCCAGCTCCCTCCACCCCTGACTCCG
Source organism: Pongo abelii (assembly GCF_028885655.2). Taxonomy (NCBI): domain Eukaryota; kingdom Metazoa; phylum Chordata; class Mammalia; order Primates; family Hominidae; genus Pongo; species Pongo abelii. Next base: position 107,990,087 of record NC_071995.2, on the reverse strand, counting down.
CCCCAATGGGAGAAACCAGAGGATCGCAGGGCCCCAGGCTGTGCCGCCTGCAGAGCCAGGAGCTGCTGGGTGCATTGCAACGTCCCCCCTGAGCAAATCGGCATGGTCACCACAGTCCAGTCCTTAGTCACCGACAGTTCTGCCCCTCAGGGTCAGATCCCACCATGCTCATCAAGCCAGCAGGCGAGGAAGCAACAGTGACTCAAGTGGCCCTCTAAGGGAGCAGTGGTGACCGTCACAGAGGTGACACTTGTGAGCAAGCTGGGCCGTGGGTGTGGTAAGGGATTCCTCTCCTCCTCTGTGCTCCCCACTTGGGCAAGAGGAGGGTGCATGCGCAGGCTGGGGACCAATCCTGCAGGGGGAAGGGGCAGTCCTCATTTTCCTTGGAGGGAAGAGGCAGGCAGAGGACCTTGAGCTGTGTGAGAGCATCCTCCAGAAGCCCTGAAACCTCCAGCTGGGCACTTCCATTCATTTTGCTTTCCCTCTCTCAAAAAGAGAATCCCTGGGAACCAGTGCTAAACATGGCCTATCAGTGGGACCCTCCTAGTGATTCACTAGCGCCATTTAGGGAACAAAACACCATTTCACTCTCTCAATAAAAAAATCATCTGGCTGAAGATGGTGGCTCATGCCTGTAATCCCAGCACTTTGAGAGGCCAAGGTGGGTGGATTACCTGAAGTCAAGAGTTCGAGACCAGCCTGACCAACATGGTGAAACTCTGTCTCTACCAAAAATACAAAAATTAGCCGGGCATGGTGGTTGGCACCTGTAATCCCAGCTATCTAGGAGGCTGAGACAGGAGATGGAGGTTGCAGTGAGATCATGCCACTGCACTCCAGCCTGGGTGACACAGTGAGACTTTGTCTCAAGAAAAAAAAAAAAAAAAGAAAAAAAAAAATTCATCCATACATTTTCCTGGGTGACTAGACAGTATCCAAAGAAACATCATTACAAAAATAGGTTTTCTCTAGTCCTGTCTATATATATATTTTTTTCCTTGGCCCATTTATTTGGCTGAAATATATGAGATGCTTACATCTAGTGCTGGTCTCAGAGTAAAAAAATAAAAGATTTCATGATGTGATATCCAAAGAGCCTAAAGAACGCCTGGATCCCACATGCCAGGCACTGTTTTGCAAAAGGAAACAGGGATGTTTTAGCTTGATTAGATTTAGTGATGCAATAAAAATGCTGTCTTTAGAGACAAAACAAAATAAACTTCCCAGCTATGGAGAGGAGGCTGTTTCTGTTTGGAAGAGGCACTCCTGGGCCTTTTATTGAGACGGGTGTCAGCTCGGAACCAGCAGCCCTGCAGAAGTGCCCAGGATTTTCTTTTTTTAAAAGCAAGTCTTCAAGGTCTGCTGAGGGTGTACGGGTGGTGGGTCTGGGTGGTTCCTTTTGCTGTGGTCCCGGGAGTGGCCGGGCGGGCCGGGGTCAGGTGGAGGCCGGGCTGTCCATGGTAGACAGCAGGTGAACGACCTGCGCCCGCTCAGCTGGGCTGATGTGCTGGCTCAGGTATATCACACAGTCCACGGCCACCTCGGGGTTTTCTTCAACCAGGCTGTGGGGGAGGTGAGAGGAAGGCTGGGATCACTCCAGCCACTTTTTCAGTGGCCTCAAGGGTGGCAGAGTCCTTGTGTGGGGCCACACCCCAGAATCCAGAGCTCCCGAGTCCCTGCTGTGGTCCCCATGGGGGTGATGGTCCTGTGCAGCAGGAGGGGCTGTGACCTGAAGTTCAGAATGCCTTGAGGCACCACCGTCCCTACTGGTCACTGCTGTGTGACATGACCTGAGACAAGACACTGCCCTGAGTCTCAGCTTCATCCCCAAAATGGGGTCCCCTGTGCTCGACTCCCTCCTTCACGGGGTGACCCCATGGCAGTTGGGGGAGGGGACCCTCTGGAAAGGTCAACACTGGCATGGAAGCCAGCAGCCTGAAGGCTAGCGGTTCCAAATGTGGGTTCTGTGACCGACCCTGCTCCAGCTGTGACTTTGGACAAGTCCATATTCCAGCAAGGTTCATGAGTTGGAAGCATCTCACACGGCCTTCCTAGCACCCCTGGGCTCTCTGCCCCACCCCAGCCACTGTACTGGGAGACCGGGCATTAGGGAGTGTGGTGTCTTTGCTGGGGAGCGGGGAGGGGGCAGGGACAACCCCAGACTGCACAGCGTGGCGGGTTCAAGTGGCTGCATAGGAGTCGGGCAGCCGGGGGTCAATCCTGGCTTGGGTCCTTGCCAGGAGGCTGGGAGGCAGGTGCGGTGGCCACTCACCCTCGGATGGTCTTGAGGACAGAGTCGTGCTTCAGGTACGTGATGTTCTCACGGATGGTGGAGCGCGGGCCATCCCCCGCCTGCCAGTGCTGTTCCAGCCACTGCACAACCACCTGGTTGTTGTCCCACAAGTAGGCCTGGGGAGGGGGCAGAGGATGCCTCAGAGAGGGACCCAGCTGTGGGCCGGCTGCCTCAGCCCTCAGCACCCCCTGTGCCCACTGGCCTCGTTCTCACCCCAGGCCCACCTTGACAGCCCCCTCCGTCTCCACGAACCAGCGGCGCAGCATGGACTGGATATGCACGTGACTCAGCTCCCCACTGGCCTGCAGGATCTCCTGCTTGACCTGGTCCTCCAGGAGGAGGCGGCGCAGACGCCAATATAGGAAGGTGCGTGCGGTCTTCCACTCCAGGATGTCCTGTGGACAAGCCAGGCTTGAATCCCCGGGAAAGGGAAGGAGGAGACGGGACACTGGCTCTGACCACACCCATGACAGTGGCTGCCCAGGGCTGGGCCCGGGCTCTGAGATCATTCCCAGATCATCCCAGGCAAGCAAGCTGAGGCTCAGGGAGAAGGCACCCGCTCAGAGCCAGGACGTCACCAGGACTCCAGACTGGCCATAGGTGAAAAAATGTCCCCCATAAAAACCCGGCACCCACCTCTACCTCAACCGACACAAACACAGGCTCGTGTGAGGCATGAGTCAGCTGGGAGGGAGAACAATGCAGCAAGAGAACCAATGAGCACTGGACATGCGTAGGAAGTGACTGTGGGAGTCCTTGCAATGGTGAGGGGTGAGATGAATGCTGGACAGGAACAATGGTTTCTACCCCTGGTCCAGGTCCAAACTGACCGAGCCATCAGACTACTGGTCCCTGAACTTTGCTGCTTATTAGAATCTCTTGGGGATCTTTAAAAAATACGACTGCCTGGCTTCCATCCAGGTGTTTGGATTTCATTGGTCTGCAGTGCCACCTGGGAATTGGGATTATTTTAAAGTTCCCAGGTGACTCCCACCTCCTACAGCATTTGACCCATCCCAACCACCGTCGCCCTCCCCGCCCCCGAGCCCAAATGTTCTCCATGTTTTGGAAAACAGGGTGGGCTCTTTGCACCCTACACGGCAGCTATGGCTCTCACAGATATGACGCCCTTCTCCAGCATCCGGCCGGGCGTGTCGTGGAAGTCGGCGAACTGCACCGCCACCTGGTGGTAGATGGGGAGCAGCAGGTCCTCGCGAGCTTTCAGCCGGCCCTCCAGGTCCTTGCGGTCCTTGTCGGAGAGATCAGGTTCCCCTGCAGGTGAGCAGAAAGGCCAGTCAAGCCATGGAAGCTGGCCATATGTGGTGGGGTGGAGATTTTTTTTTTTTTTTGGAAGAAGGCACAAATCATGATTTGCAGGACAGGCCTTGCCTTGTGAGAGGTCTGAGCTTTAACTCTGATATTACCCCTGCTGCTACACAGGCTGCCCTCAGCCCCCTAGGTCCCCCAGAGTCCACTGGCCTGGCCCCCACCCCAGGCCCATCTTGATGGCCCCCTTTGTCTCAGATCAAATAGCTAGTACAGTCTCAGAAATGCACTCACAATTTCAAGACAGCATTCAACATGCAACTCTACATTTTCCCCTTCCATCAGACCCACTGTGCTTGTAGGATACTATATCAATTATTTTTAGTACATATTATAAAATATGATAAGGGAATATTATAAGCAACTCTATGCCAAATTGACAACTTAAGATGAAATAGACAAATTCCTTGAAACACACAAACCACCAAAGCTCACCTGGGAGGAAACAGATAACACAAATAGTCCTATATATAACAAAGAAGTTGAATTTATAGGTAAAAACCTCTATCAAAAACATAAAGAAATAATGCCAATTCTGCACAAACTCAGAAAATAGGAGCGAACACTTCAACTCATTCTATGAGATCAGCATTACCCTGATACCAACCAAAGAAATTACATGCACACACTGTAAAAAATCTTGTGAATAGCACAGTTATAAAGACACTGACACTTAAAATAGATATTTAAATATCCATCTTGTGGCCAGACTCAGTGGCTCACACCTGTAATCCTAGTACTTTGGGAGGCTGAGGCAGGCAAATCACTTGAGGCCAGGAGTTCGAGACCAGCCTGGCCAACATGGTGAAACCCTGTCTCTACTAAAAACACAAAAATTAGCCAGGTGTGGTGGCGCACACCTGTAATTCCTGCTATTTGAGAGGCTGAGGCATGAGAATCGCTTGAACCTGGGAGGCAGAGGTTGCAGTGAGCTGAGATTGCGCCACTGCACTCCAGCCTGGGCGACAGAGCAAGACTCTGTCTCAAAAATAAACAAATAAATAAATAAAGAGAATTACATCTAAAGATGACAAGTAAAACAAAGCTGTCATTCAAACAAAATTAGTAAAATATCTTATGTCTGATTGGGAATTCTAAAGGAACATTTTGCCATCAAAATTCTGATATTCCCCATCAGCCCCAAATACTTCAACTGCTATCTTTTGTGTATGCTGAGAAATAAATTCACGATGGCAATATATATATATATATATATAATGTTAAAAAGGTTGATTTAGAAATGTGAATGTCCTCCAGTCATGGTAGCTCATGCCTGTAATCCCAGCATTTTGGGAGGCTGAGGTAGGTGGATTGCTTGAGCCCAGGAGTTTGAGACAAGCCTGGGCAACATGGCGAAACCCCACATCTACAAAAATACAAAAATTAGCTAGGCACGGTGGTGTGTACCTGTAGTCCCAGCTACTCAGGCTGAGATGGGAGGATGGCTTATGCCTGGGAGGCAGAGGTTGCGGTGAGCTGAGATTGCACCCTGCACTCCAGCCTAGGCAATAGAGCCAGACCTCAAAAAAACAAAACAAAACAAACAAAGACAAATGTGAATATCTTTAAAAATCTCACAGTTATTTTAGCTGTATTTTGGTGTTTCTTCATTTTATTTTTAACATCCTAGAAACCCCCAGGAGTGGGCCGGCTGGGCCTCTCTTGACCTCTGAGAGGTGAAGCCTTTGGGACCCCCTTACCTAGCTGTTCCATGAGCTTCTTGTAAGCTGGATCGAGCCTTCTCATGGACTTTATCAGATCTTTCTTTCGGAACTTAATCTCCACTGTCCCCTCTGGTTCCAGAACACCCCCCCTTAAAAGAGAAGAAGCAGGGATGGGGGTATATGAGGCATTGCCCAGCAAGCAACGGCTAATGGATGTGGGGGGAGCTGGAGGAAAGAGAGCCAGAAGATCTGGGTGTCAGTCCTCAGCTCTTTTACCCCCACACATGCTGTGTGCCCTTAGGCAAATCACTTTCCCTCTCTGGGCCTCTGTATCTTTACCCACAGATGGAAAGACTGAGCCAACTGTTTAAAATAATGCTTTCTGAACTCTGGAGGGCCCCTTTCAGGTCTAAGAGTGTACGATTTTTTCCATGGCAGCATAACCCTCTTGCTCTCCAGCCACAGTCCTCTCTAACTTTGCTAATTTCTGCCCTCCTAGAGGCGGGGCACTGTTTCTGATCGCTTTAAATCTCACAAAAGCACCTTGAGAGCCCGGCGTAGTCTTGTGTGAGCTGTCCTCCCATTTCCAACATACATTTTCTTTTCTTTCTTTTTTTTTTTAGACAGGGTCTCACTCTGTCACCCAGGCTGGAGTGCAGTGGCACTATCTCGGTTCACTGCAATCTCTGCCTCCCGGGTTCAAGTGATTCTCCTGCCTCAGCCCCCCGAGCAGCCAGGATTACAGGCATGTACCACCATGCCCAGCTAATTTTTGTATTTTTAGCAGAGATGGGGTTTCACTGTGTTGGCCAGGCTGGTCTTGAACTCCTGGCCTCAAGTGATCTGCCCCGCTTAGCCTCCCAAAATGCTGGGATTACAGGCGTGAGCCACCACGCCTGGCCTCATTTCCAGCATTTTTATTTATCCCTCATTCTCCCCCTGCCCCCTTTTGCTTTTGACAGCTTAGAAGCCCTGAAGAATGCTGTCAGTAGCTCTGAGCTTCCTGGTGGCCAGCAGGAAAAGTTAGCAATGACTCCATTCAAGTGCTGCTCAGTATCCTGAGTCTTCCTGGAGGACTGACCTCAGCAGTCCCTGACAAGGGTCTAAGTGCCCTGAATGCAGGACAAGCTTGGCCCATTTGCCACCATATCATAATGTCTAGCAGAATGGCTGGCATACAGTGAGGTAATCAATGGATATTCACTGAATTGACAAATGAATGAGGGAGTGAACACAGGAATGCTGTGCCTATATTTGGAGCAGAATGACTCTTGAGGCCTTTACATCCTGTGTAGCATGTAGTTTTCACTTCAAAGTCATCAGTCACTGTGCTGTGAACATTATTGTCATCATCCTTTCTGTAAGAATCTCTGGAATAAATTCCTCCTAAGGAAAGTGCCAAGGAGGTTACCTCTCCTGCGAAGAACCAGTATCCTCTCAGGCAAGTATTCATTCAGTCATTTGTTTAGCCAGTATTTTCTGACCACCTACCAGGAGTAAGGCACTGTGCTAGACCCTGGGATATAAAACTGAATAAAACATTTCCTATAGGAACTCATAGCTTTGGGAGAAGCTCAGAGTCTAATGAGAGATCCATGGCTCATCATATTTCCCTTTTCATCCTGGCTGCCAGGAAGCTCAAGTGCTTTCGGTCTTTCCTTTTTATTTTTTTATTGCAAACTTCCTTGGGAAGGAGGAGTATAAACCATGAAAGAAGAGACAACATTTCTCCACCACCTACAGGTTCCAGCCACTGCATCCCTCCATGATCCCCCAAGGTCATGGGCTCTCAAGGCTGGGAGAACAAGAAAAGGCTAAGCCAGGCTAAGGGCAACACACCCACCTGCTCTCTTTGTCCGCATACATTTCTATGCACAGCGGGTTGATGGTGGCATCTATGACCACCCAGGAGCCTCCCCGGAGCTCCGCGTACGGTGGGATATAGATCAGGATGGGCTGTTTGTATTGTCTAAGGCCGTCCACGATGTAGGCTCCAAACTTCAGCACCTGGTCATACATGTCTGAAAAGCAAAGCAGCCTCCCAGTTCAGGGCCCTCCCTCATCCACACATGAAACCCACTGCCCTAGTTGTCCTGGGGGTCCTGAGAGAGTGAGCCCAGCTGGGAGGGTTGGAGAGCACTGGGCTGGGATTCGGGAGCACTGATCGCTCTCTAAGTGGCTGTGTGACCTCGAACAGGTCATTCACCCAGCGTGGGCCTCAGTGGCCTCATCTGTGAAGGCACAGGGAGAAACCAATCTCTAGGATTCTTTCCAACTGGAATTGAGATGCCCTCACCCGTGACTGTCCCTGCCCTGTCCCACCATTTCCAGCAAAGAAAACCCTCGGTAACAGTCACACTGATCCTTCCCCAATGTGCACGGGCAACATGGCCCTTATCTTCCACCAAGACACATCCAGGTCCCCAGGTACCCTACATGAAAACAAGAATGCAATAGTAACAGCACTGACAATCACACTGCATGCCAGCAATTAGCTCATCAGACCCTTACCTTGGCCCTCTGAGGTTGGTCCTGTTCTTAACCCCCTTTTACAAAGGAGGGAAACTGAGGCTCGGTGATGTCACCTAGCTAACAAGGACTCACAGCAGGTCTGTCTGCCTTCCATCCAGCTCTGTCCTCAACACCCCAGTGATCCAACAGCCACTCTCTCCCAAAACATGCTTGGTGACTTAAAAAGCCCTCACACAATTGTAAGGTCACATGAAGCTCAGAGCAGCTTTCTGCAGAGGGAAGGGCGGACAAACATCCTCCTCACCTTGCCAAATGGGGAGGTGCCTGCCCAGGTCACCCAGCAGCTCCTGGGGCTGCCCCTCCCTGACCTGCACCTCATGGTGTGACCTCTAGAAAGTGACACTTTGCCTCCAACTCTCAGTTCCTCATTGTTTTTTTTTTGTTTTTTTTTGAGATGGGGGTCTCACTCTGTTGCCCAGGCTGGAGTACAGCCTCAACCTCCTGGGCTCAAGCAATCCTCCCACCTCAGCCTCCCAAATAGCTGGGACAATAGGCATGCGCCACCACGCCCAGCTAATTTTTTAAACATTTATTTTGTTTTTTTGTAGAGACAGGGTCTTGCTATACTGCCCAGGCTGGTCTCAAACTCCTGGCCTCAAATGATCCTTCTGCCTTGGCCTCCCAAAGCACCAGGATTACAGGTGTCTGCCACTGTGCCCAGCAGTTCTTCATCTTTAAAATGGGGTGGTGGGGCACCTGAACAGTCTTTTCTCCTCAGGGTTGTTGGGAGACACAGCTAAGATGATGATGGGCACAGACTAGGATATTAGCATCACCACCCAGAGGGTGCTGTCCTGGGTGCTGACCCCAGGCTGACCCCAAGGCTTTGGGGTAACCACAGGCAGGGAGGGGCTTACCTTTCATGCCACCAGAGAACCCCCTCCAGTTGGCAAAGATCATCAGGGGCAACTTCTCCCGGTTGAAGTCCTTGATGGCCTGGGCGGTTTTGTAGGCTGAGTCTGGGAACCACACCTGTCCTGCCTGCTGAATTATCTGGAACACAGAGCTGCGGGGATCAGATGCCTCTGCACAACTGCAGCCCAGGACACAGGGACGGCTGCCAAAGCCTCGCCCTGGATGGCAGGCGGTCTGATCTGTGCTGGCCCCAGCACCAGAGCCAGGGCTCAGAAGGATGGACGCCCCATCTCCTCCGCTCAGGACCAGGCTTGACCCTCTCATTGCAGCCCAACAAGGTTCCCATTGCCCTTGTTTACAGGCTCCGATGGGTGCAGAGCTCATTAAGGTCACACTGAGTTGGGGGAAAGCCAGCCCTGGAACCCAGCCCTCTTGACTCCTGAGCTCTTCTCAATCTGTGCCCTGGCCTAGTGCAGAAACAGCAACAGAGGCAGGGCAGGAGGCGGGAGGGGTTTCTAGGGACCTTTATCATCTGCTGAGGAAGAAGCAAGATGGTGCAGCCATTTATGCAACCCACAGAGAAAGTGTCAGAGAAACAGGCACTGAGCCCCCCAGGGCCAGGGACTGCACTGGGTCCCCTGCTTCTCCACCTGAGTTGGCAGGGCAGGGATGGGACCCCCACACCCAGGACCCACTCTCAAGACAGTACCGCTGGCTGAACCAGCAGCCACAGCTCCCGGCCCCCTCACCTTGGCCTCAGAATCCAGGTTGGCAGGGTCTGCAGGGACTGCCACCTCCACAGTCCGTGTCTCCACAGCAATCACTCCCACGGGAATCCCCCCAAGCCTGGAAAATGAGCACCAGTGAGCCAGGCCCTGGGCAGCACCCCAGGCGCATTTGGGGACCTCTGGGTGTGTGGGTGAGGGCATGTGGAGGAGAATGCTCTTTTTAATCTGGCGGATTATTTTATTGGAAGGCAAAGAAAAAGCCCCAAAATGGTAAGAGCCTCGAAAGGTAGCAGACCTGTTGGTGCCCTTTTTGAGGCAAGAACCATCAGAGGAGGGCTGGGATGGTATAGGGCCTGGAGCAGCATGAGCCACTAGAACTTTCCGTGATGAGGGCCACGTTCTCCATCTGCACTGTCCAATACAGGAGCTGTGGGCTGCACGTGGAACGTGGCAAGTGTGAGGAATGGAACAGGTCATCCTCTGTCACTTTGACTTAGTTCAATTTAAACTGAAGGAGCCGGGCATGGTGGCTCATGCCTGTAATCCCAGCACTTTGGGAGTCTGAGGCAAGAGGATTGCTTGAGTCCAGGAGTTTGAGACCAGCCTGGACAGCATAGTGAGACCCTGTATCTGCAAAAAATAAAAAAACTGGCTAGGTGTGGTGGCGCACACCTCTAGTCCCAGCTACTTGGGAGGCTGAGGTGGGAGGATTGCTTGAGCCCAGGAGGTCAAGGCTGCAAGGAGCAGTGATCACGCCTCTGCACTCCAGCCTGGGTGACAGAGCAAGATCCTGTCTCAAAATAATAATAATAATAATGAAACTAAAGCATCACATGTGGCCAGCAGCTACTACACTGGTTTAGACATCAAGTTGCACTTGGAAAGGGCGGAGGGATATTGAACTGGACAGAGACTCAGCTCAGGAGATGCCATGACATCAGTTACTTGCTACTGAACTGTGCATCACTACATGGTTCTCGTTTACCCTACGAGGCAGGGGTGGGGGAGAGCAGTCTTCCAATCAAAGTGTTTTCACATGGAAGGGAGTGGGGTTTTTTTATTTTTTGCTTTTAAAAATATAATTTATTTTATTTTATTTTATTTATTTTGAAGATGGAGTCTCACTCTGTCACCCAGGCTGGAGTGCAATGGTGCAATCTCGGCTCACTGCAACCTCCGCCTCCTGGGTTCAAGCAATTCTGCTGCTTCAGCCTCCCGAGTAGCTGGGATTACAGGTGTCTGCCACCACACCCAGCTAATTTTTGTATTTTCAGTAGAGACAGGGTTTCACCATGTTGGCCAGGCTGGTCTCGAACTCCTGACCTCAGGTGATCCACCCGCCTTGGCCTACCAAAGTGCTGGGATTACAGGTATGAACTGCCACGCCTGGCCCTGGCTGCACTTTAGTATCCATTGCCCAAGATGTAAATGATAGCAGCCATTCCCACTTATGGAGTATGTCGATTTTAAGTATTTCACACGTTATTGCATCTAATCATCACAATAATCCTTTGGGGTAGAATTATTATCCCTATTTTACAGATGTGAAGGACCAGAGAGGGTGATGGAGATGGGGCTTGGCCTCAGGTCTAATGCAGAGCCTGGACTTATAGCTGTGACATCGTGCCAGGAATCTGAGTGGTAAATGATGATGAGGCAGCTTGGGGCTCATTATAAGGAGGAACTTTCAGGCAGGTGGAGCTGTCCAAAGAGATGAAGGCTACACGGCTGAAGGGTGAGCTGCCCAGCTTGGAAAGCATGCAAGCATTTCAGCCTCCCACCAACAGTGGCATACAACAGGGCTCCTGTCCACGGCTCTCCTAAGGTGGAATTCAGAGTGCCAATGTCTGTGAAGTTTTCTGGGGAGAGCACCCAAGGCCACCTTCTGATGCCCAAAGGGGTTGTTAGCCCTCGTGGCCTGGGGACTGACTACAGGCAGGGGTCCCAGGCCTCAGGAGGTTGGCTGAGATACCTTCTAAGGGTACACACAGACACTCCAGAAACCATTCCCCAAATTGGTTTTTTCTTTTAGAAAATCCTGAGGCCAAGAAGAAAATTGCCGCTGGAGGTCCCTGGCCTCACACCTGGGGGCCCCAATGCCTGGTGAGCCAGACATGGGTAGCCTGCTCCCGTCTTCATGATTACCTTGCTCGTCCTGTTACCACGGTCTGTGCCCAGGGTGCCATGATTTCCTTGAAACTGCCGTGGTCAAAGAATCCGCTCTGCCACGTTCCCTTCAGAGCTGTGGGCAGAAGGGCAGAAGCCCAGGCTGGAGGGCCAGGTGGCTGGGGGCCCCCAGGACACACCTGGCTGTGCAAAATCTCCCTAAGGACAGCCTAGCTTTAACCTCATAGCCCAGATACCCCTTTCTACCTAAAACCACACAGGTCCCAACCCCTTCCCCCCTTCCCCCCTTCCCAAAATGCCTCAAAAGACAAACAGGGCTGCAATAAATATACCAAGTCAAGAATTCAGTCTGTATGGAATATGTGACTACCATCAACAGCCAGCCAACTCCAAACACATAGATTCTAATCACAGTCTCTGCCTTCTCTTCCTAAGACGCAGAGAGTGGACAGACACCTCCAGAAGGTGGGATTTCAGGAAGGGACCACCTTTCCCGAAAAACTCATCCCTCACCTGCTAGCTGCTGGCTGCAGCTTCATAACCATTTAATTGGGAAAAAAGTTTCAATTTCCCAGAGAGACAGAGAGAGAATATGATGACGTCAATGACAGCCATCGGTGGGGAAGAAATGATGACTTAAATCCATGCAACAGCGTAAATGGCTGTGGCTCTGACCGGGAGGGCGCAGCCAGAGTAACAGGCATCTCAGGCATGGGAGGCCCGGCACCCAGGCATGCAACAGCCCAACTTCAGCATCTGCTGAGGACTGGCCTGACAGTGAGAAGCCGAACATTTTTTAATTGAGATAAGCAGCCCCCTCAGTGTTTACAGGCCAGAAAGCCCAAGAGAAATGAAAAGTGAGAGAAGGAAGCCACAGGGCTCCTTGCACTGGCTGGAGTCTAGCACGCTCCTGAGGGTCACCTCTCCTGCATTGCACAGCCGAGGAGCAGCCAAGTCTAAAGGTAGCAGCATGTGAAATTCTAGATTTGGGATATAGTGACGGGAGCAGCGCAACTTTCCTGTTGTGTTCTGGTTGCTCAGAATGAAATAATATACCTCCAAGAGAGAAACTCATCCCTTTCAGAGAAAGAGAGAATGTGTGTGTGCAAAATGTGTGTGCATGTGCATGTGTGTTCACGTGTCCACATGCGTGTGTATGTGTGTGTGTGTAGGTATAGAAGAGGTAAAATTGGCCAGGCATGGTGGCTCATGTCTGTAATTCCAGCACTTTGGGAGGCTGAGGCAGGCAGATCACTTGAGGTCAGGTGTTCAAGACCAGCCTGGCCAACATGATGAAACTCTGCCTCTACTAAAAATAAAAAAATTAGCTGGGTGTGGTGGCAGGCACCTGTAATCCTAGCTACTTGGTAGACTGAGGCAGAGATTGCAGTAAGCCAAGATCATGCCACTGCACTCCAGCCTGGGCGAAAGAGCAACACTGTCTCAAAAAAAAAAAAAAAAAAAAAGAAGAGGAGACCAAATTGCCTATCCTGTGTAAACTCACAGAGTTCCTTTGTAAGAGAGAAAGAAAGAGAGAAAGATGCAGTCTTCTCTTTGAAACTCTGATGTTTCAGCACTGAATTTTCTACTGATGAGACAGTGGGGCAGTTAGAGACCATGGAGCATGGAGTATCAGGGGAGGGAGACCTGGACCACCATTGCACCCCACCTCCATCTATTAGCTCAAGAAACTGGAGGCTGTTTCCACCCCTTCTTGGTCAATGGCTCAGGAAAAGCCTAGAGTAAAATCTCCATTTCTCTACTCTCCCTGCATTTGATTTCAGGTGTACCTCTCTGGGATATGAGAACGAATATCAAGCCTTCTACCTAAGTGCTCCTTTGTCTCAAGCCCTAGAAAGAAACCCAAGACCAGGTCCTAGGCAAAATACTTTAGAACTTACTTGGGTGAGGCCTTCCTGCAAGCATCCACCGGGGGTCGTAGGGAGCTCTGGATGGGAGGAATTCAATTTCTCTGTCAATGGGGTCAGTTGGTGTGATGATAGGGACAGGGCTGTGATTATCCTAAAAAAGAAAGCCAAGTCTCTGACTCAGTCTGTGGTGCTTGTCAATAATACCTCTGATCAGCACTTTGCTCCTCTGACTATGATTATGCCTGGTTATGCAGCAATATCCCCTCCCTAGGGCTCCTGAAGCCACTGCTCTGATTGGAAAATGCCAGATAAGGACTGGCCATCTCATGGATTCTTCTGAAATCTAGTTTATGAACTCCTGAGTGTGCTTCCTGGTTCAGATGGCGTCACTGATGCTGGGAAGTTACAGAAACACAAGAAAGGGTTGCTACTGCTATATATGGTCAGATAGGAGGAAAAACATCTTAAAAGAAAGAAAAAGAGATTGGTTGCAGAGAATGGTAACAGATGGCATGCAGATGGGGAAAAGGGGCACTTGGGAATACAAACTGACATTTGTGACTTGGGGTTCTTGGCAGAAGATCTGGAATGACCTGAACTCTGTAAACCCAACCTCTCAGAAATGGTTATAATGAAGAATGACAACCTCACTCATTTGTAAGGAATGTTACAGTTAACCAAGAACTGTGCCCACAATTGTCCCCTTCTTACTTTGGTGAGGACCTACCAAATGCTGTGCTTTAAATATCACTTCACTTAATCATCATGATAACACCATGAGTTAGGTGCTATTATTATTCTCATTTCACAGATGAGGAAACAGGCTCAGAAAAACTTAGGGACTCTCCCAGTGTCTTACAGCTACTGAGGAGGAAGGCAGGAATCAAATCCAGCCTGACTGTAAAGCTTGAAGACTCAGTATTATCCAATGCTGCCTCTTGTCAAGAGGCAATACTACCTCTTTCTAAAGGATTAACAGATAGCATCATTACAATGGCATTAGTGCCACCAAAAGAGCAAAGGACAGCTAGTACAGGGCTGGGCGTCAGAGAAGGAAGAAGGAGTAAGAAAAATCAACCCCAGCTACATGTGCAGTGCTTCCTGCTCCTCAGTCTCCCACACCACCCAGGAGGTGACAGGGACACAATTAGCCAATAAGCTTGATAATAGAGTCTTCCAGGTTCTAAGCTGCAGGGGGAGTACTGCACCTTTGGCATATAGGACAGCCACTCCAGGATGGTATAAACCCCCTCAAAGTCATCTGGCACGGTGATGTGGGAGACACCATTGTAATGCATGATCTGAACGCCACCCAGCTGGTTGTTGGATGTGTAGACCTCTCTTCCCAGGACCTGCTTTGACACAACATGGTTAGCAATGTCCTGCGCGGTGCAGGGCTGTACCACCTGTTTGGAAATCATCTCAGTGCTTCTCAATCCTGGCTACACATTAGAATCACCCGGGAGATTTCACAAAACCTGATGCTCAGGCTACATCCAGACCAATTATATCAGAATCTTCAAGGAATTAGTTTTTGTGTTTTGTTTGTTTTTTAGTTTCTAGATAATTCCAATATGCGGGCCAATTTGAGAACTGGTGATGCAGCTGACTTCTACCTTGACCATCTCAAAAGCAAAACCCTAGCTAGTGTTTCTGATTCAGCAGGTCTGCAGCAGGGCTTGAGGATGTGCATTTCTAACAAGTTCCCAGCTGATGCTGATGCTGTTGGTTCAAGAACCAGGCTTTGAGACTTTGGCTGGGATTTGAGCAGACATTAAGTATAGAGACTTTTCAACAAGGAAAATGTTTTAATACAGTGAAAAAAGTAGAATACAAAACTGCGTATTCACTATAAATTAACAACATAAAGACAGAAGATGAGAGGGAACTATACCAGAATGATAGAAGCTGCAAAATTACTTTTTTGGGGGGTTCCTTTTCAATTTTCTGCAATGTGTAATGGCACTTTAATAATTTGTTTTAAAATGTCAGTAATACAGGGAGTTAGATCCACCAGAATAGCCTAAAACTAATTTTTTTTTTTTTTTGCTCACAAGGAGCCCAGATAGCTGCAAATTGGAAAAAAAGAGCTCCTGTATCAGTAGGAATGAAACCAGTTTCATATTGAGAAAAATCCCCCACCAGAGACCAATGGGAATGTTAAAATGACTCCTGGCCCCCAAGGATCCACTCTGCACAGGCCCCTTTTTGGTCACCTTGTTGAGAGCACTTGCTCCTGTAAGGATGATGTGGGAGTTCTCCACCTGGATCACTCGCTGGCCCAGCCTCACCAAGTAGGCCCCAATCCCAATGGCTCGGCAGGTCACCTGTGGAGAGAGGACCCCTTCTGAATTCTGGAGAGTGGCGAGGGACCCACCCCCCACAGCAGGGAAGAGTCCAGGAACCTGCTGGGACCAAATGGAAGTTATGTTTTGACCAATGGCAACCCGATTTGGAGCCAAACCACAGTAGAGGCAAAAGCCTATTCTTCGGGCCACTTTATTGAGCTTGGATTCCTATCTGGAAATAACATGGTTAACAAAGATTGCCGTAAAGACAAGCAGCAGACACTGAATGTTTCAGATCTTAAGAGGCTTGTGTGCAGCTCTTCTGAGCTTGGGCATTCATGGGCCATTGCAGCCTCTTAACAACCAAAAGGACACCTAGGAGTGCATGTAAAAACTGGTGAAATTCAAAATAAGGTCTGTACTGAGTTAACAATATTATGCCAATGTCAATTTCCTGGTTTTGATAATGTACTATGGTTATGTAAGTACCATAGGGGAAGCTGGGTGAAGCGTACTTGGAAATTCTCTGTAGTATCTTATAACTTATGGTGGGTCCTAGATGACTTCAAAATAAAAAGACTATACATATAATCTAGAAAACAAGCCCAAGGAAGATGCTTATGACCAACATTTTCCACTTGGAAACTGAAGATTCAACATTGCATGTAAAAATAAGGCCTTCCAAGGCAGTTTATCATTAAAGAGTACTATTATTCCTGCTGCTACTGCTGTTACAGTAGGTAGTTAAGCAGACATGAGCAGGGAAGGAGAGGAAGGCAACCATCAGGTGATAGTTAGGCAGTTGCTAAAGTGTCTCTCTAAGATGATTATTGGTCACAGCTGGCTCCAGGGAAAGGCAGTCTCCTGATAGATAGAAAACACCTGAAGCTAGTGATAAGCAGCTTCCCAATAAGATCTCAGGAGCTGGGCGGGTGGGCTCAAGCATGCACGCTAAGAGGTAAGATGGCAGAGTTTATCTGGTACCATGACCTTCTTCTAGGAACACTAGACTGGTAAAGGAGGAAAGCCTCAAGTGAGCATGCACACAACTTCAGTAAACACACTGTGCATGCGGCCTCTCCTAAGTGCTGGCAGACCACGTGCATGCAGACAGCCCACCCCAAGGGAAGAATCAGGGGAGAAGAAACACAAACCCTGGAATCATGCCAATGCATAAAACCCCAAAAGGGTTGGATGAGGCACTTGGATCTCTCAGGTTGCCTTGCTTGGCCCTCTTCCAAGTGTACTTCATTTCGTTCTTGCTTTAAAACTTTTTAATAAACTTTCACTCCTGCTGAGAAACTTGCCTCGGTCTCTCACTCTGCCTTAGACCCATACAGATTCACCACCACAAACACCACCACTACTACTACTGCCACTGCTAGTACTAGAATTACTACTAGTACTAGTACCACTACTACAGTAGTACTACTATGAGAAACAGAAAACATTTTTGGAAAGGCCATGGGGATGGGATGGGGACTACTCCTTATATGCCAGTTAAAGTCAGATAAAAGTTCTTCTAAACATTCAGTACCTTGAAAATAAGATGAGATTGGACCCTGATTCAAACAAACCACTAGAAAAGGGTATTTTGAGATAACTGTTAAACAACACTGGGTTTCAATGATATTGCTGATTCTGCTGGGTGTAATATTAGTATTTCAGTTATGTTTTTAAAAAGCGGGGGAAGAGAGTGGGAGTCATTATCTGTTAGAGATCCACCCTTAGGTATTTATGGATGAAAAGATATGATGGGGGCTGGCTTTAAAATACTCTAAAACGGCGTGCAGGGGATGGGGGTGAGATGGAGGAAATAGCAGTGGGGTGGCATGTGGTAACTATAGGAGGTATGTGACGGGCACATGGGGCTTATTACTGATTCTCTCTAATTTTGTGACAATTTTAAAGTTTCTATAATGGAAAGTTGAAAAGTAAGAGAAAATAGAAGAAGACTCACCAAGCTAATGGTGACGATCTCTTCGTAAGCCAGAGAGGACTCCCCAGCAATCATGCCTGAGCCCCTCAGATTCTCCACGCCCAAGCCATCATCCTTCCCGATGATATCCGTGATCATGTATCTTCAAAAGTAAGCACAGGTTAAAGGCTGGGCTCTAGCCCCAAAAAATCCAAGGTGGATGCATTTCCCAAGAAGGGACTGACTGGGCAGCAAGGTGAGAGATTGGAAGCAGACAAAGCATCCAGAGGCAAAATGAAATTGGCATCTAGGACCCTCACAATGAGTGCTAAGATTTCTAAAAGGGCAAGTGCAGCATCAACAATCATCACCCTGCTCTGTAATCCCAGCAGTTTGGGAGGACGAGGCGGGCAGATTGCTTGAGGTCAGGAGTTTGAGACCAGCCTGGCCAATATGGCGAAACCCCATCTCTACTAAAAATACAAAAGTTAGCTGGGCGTGGTGGTGCACGCCTGTAATCCCAGCTACTCGGGAAGCTGAGGCAGAAGAATCGCTTGAACCTGGGAAGTGGAGGTTGCAGTGAGCCGAGATTGCATCACTGCACTCCAGCCTGGGTGACAGAGTGAGATTCTGTCTCAAATAAATAAATAAATCATCACACTGCTCCCATCTGTGAAAGGAAAATAAAAACTAGGACCACGATTCACAATACCAAAAGGAACAATTTAAGCTGAAGCTGAGTTGTGCAAGCTGCCTTTCCTTTTGTTTCTTTTGTAAGCAGATAGATACAGATAAAAGCTGAAATATCTCCACAGGTAGTTCCTCTATGTCCACCTTATCTTATAGAAAGTGCTGACTTACTGAGCGCAGGAAGAATACATAACTGACTTCCCCTGCCTGCGCCTTTTCTCCTGCAACATGTGAGTACCAGAACTTCCCTCTTTCCCCTCCAGCCTGCTTTTCTCCTTTAAATACTGAAGGCCTCCAAATCATCTTTGAAGAAAGGCACATGCCACAGACGGTTTCTATGATTCCGTGTTTTTTGCTTCTGGATGTGTCCCTAACCTTGGCAAAATAAACTTCTCAATTGATTGAGACCTGTCTCAGATATTTTTTGGTTTATACAACCAAAGATGTCTGCCTGTTCAGAGGCTGTCTCAGTGAAATATCACCCTCAGCCCATATTCCTCCAATGGTCTACAGAGAGATGGGGGTACACAGAGGAAGACCGTTCACAATCAATCAATCAAAGATTCCAGGGCCACATAATGAGAAACACTGTCCCGCCAGCCTCTGTTAGAGATTCACAATGTACTTTCGCATGTGTGATGGTTAATATTAAGTGTCAACTTTAGGATGCAAAGTACTGTTTCTGGGTGTGTCTTTGAGGGTGTTGCTAGAGGAGATTAACATTTGAATCAGTGGACTGGGAGAGGAAGACCCATCCTCAATGTGGGTGGGCACCATCCAATCATCCAGCTGCCAGCGCGGCTAGAAAAAGCAGGCGAAAGAAGGTGGAGTAAGCTGGCTTGCTGAGTCTTCTGGCTTTCATCTTTCTCACATGCTGGAAGCTTCCTGCCCTCAAACATCAGACTCCAGGTTCTTCGGCCTTTGGACTCTTGGACTTACGCCAGTGGTTTGCCAGGGGCCCTCAGCCCTTTGGCCACTGAAGGCTGCACTATTGGCTTCCCTATTTCTGAGGCTTTTAGACTCAGACCGAGCCACTACTGGCTTTCTTGCTCCTCAGCTTGCAGACGGCCGATCATGGGACTTCACCTTATGATCGTGTGAGTCAATTCTCCTTAATAAAGTCCCTTTCATATATACATATATCGTACTAGTCCTGTCCCTCTGGAGAACGCTGACTAATACAGCATGCTACAGGTACTGAGAAAGTCTGCAATAAAGACATTTCTGAGATCTCATTTAACCCAGTGTTTCCCAAACTCATCTGACTATGGAATTTCCCCCCAGCTTGTCACTAACATTGCAAAAAACCCAGTCTAGGAAATCCTGAGTCAGTTAATCCCACTACGAAAAACATAGCTTGTGCTGGGAAAGATAGTAGCCTTTGAATGCTCTCGAAGAACAGACCTCTCTCTGCCCCACCCATACCTTCCCAGTTTGCCAAGTCACCGCTGCATCAGTTTGGTCACAAAATGTGAGCCTGTGGCTCCTAGGAGATTCACGAGAATCCAATCTCATTCTCCCTGCACGGATGTGCTATTTTTTGTGAAAGGAGTCACTCATTTTAGAATGACAAGGATGGATTCACCTTGGAGAGTATAACAAATGTTTAAGGCATCAGTGCCCCCAATAGGCATTGGTTCCCATCATACAAACACCACCACCCCACTGGAAAATATCGCCACAAGTCCCAAGGAAAGAAGACAGCTGAAATTAACCACGAGCAAAATTAAGGAGCTACCTGATAAGTTATTTACCTGGATTCTCCTCCTTCCTCGATGTGTTTACAGTGGACGGAGTTCAGGGAGCTGATTCTGGTGTAGTCTTGGGGAGTCAGGTACAGGTATTTAAATCCCTTAAAAAATACTTTAGTGAGGCTATGAATCCAGTTCCCTGCACTGAAAGCCACTGTTTTTTTTTTTAATGTGAACATCGTAGGGATGGATGTTAATAACATGTTAGCAACATGTCAATGACACATTAACACATCTCATGTAAATACCGTATTAATAACAGCCATAAACTGAAGTTCTGCTTTGAGCTAAGCTCTCCTCTAAGGACTATCTCATTTGTATTTCTTATTGCCAGCGCCCCAACATGAAATTTTAATTTTCAAGATACACTGTTTAACCACTGTTTACATACTCTGTATATGTATCTATGTTAAAAAATATTTTATTGCCACCCCAAAAATCATTTTTCTGTCTTCTTGGGGGTAGTGGGCAATATCACTCCGGAGAATGCATGCTCTGAACGGAAAGGATGACTGTCCCCTGTCGTTTCATATCACAGAATGTGTGCGCTTCCCTCATTCATCTTGCCTTTTATGGCAAGCTGGTATCTATACAACTCCCCAAAGATTTTTCTTTTTTTTTTTTGAGATGGGGGTCTCACTCAGCCCAGTCTGGAGTGCAGTGGTATGATGATCATGCCTCACTGCAGCCTTGAACTCCTGGGCTCCAAGTGATCCTCCCACTTCAACTTCCCAAGTAGCTGGGGCTGACTACAGGCATGCACCATCACGCTCACCTAGTTTTTTCATTAGTAGAGACGAAGTCTGGCTACGCTGCCTAGGTTACCTAGGTTGGTCATGAATTCCTGGCTTCAAGCTATCCTCCCACCCAAGCCTCCTGAGTTGCTGGGATGACAGGTATGAGCCATAATTCTAAGAACGCTATGAGGCCAGGGAGTTGACACAATCACCTCTGCATTCTCAGTGCACACTGCATTCAGGAGCGCTCAGTGTATATCAGCTCAGGGTTTATAGACTTTTTTCATTATCCCCGTTAAGGAGCCTTTTTAGATCTTTTTTTTTCTAATCACCATCCCCCCCCGCCACAGTGAAATGTTAATATCACTGATATACTGTATGCCTGTTTATACACTACATGTATATCTGTGCTTTACACATAAGTGAGATTTTCTTTCACCTCTTGCAGGTGCTAGCACTCTCACTGAAAATATAGTAGTAGCTGAGCAGAATCACCCTGCCCCGCCAGCTTCACGACGTACTTTGTGGGGGTCTTCTGGGTCCACCCAAGCCACGTGGAACATGTGTTTGATCTCCTCTGCCATGCCAATACGGGCGCCACTGTTGGCTGCCACGTAGATTTTGGGAATGCCCTCTGCCCGGGCCATCTCGGATGCCCGCAGGTACAGAAGGTCCTCCCCAGGGCCAAAAGATCCAATGCGAAAGGTGATGTCGTTGCCGATGACGATCACGTCCCGTCCTTCCGGGTACTCCTGGGTCTTAAACCTCATTTTGAAGGCCACCATGCCCACCTGGAAAGGGGATGAATGCACAAGGAAAATGAGTTTGTTTCTTTGGGGGAAAACTTTCTATTTTATTTTAGTTATTATTATTTTTTTTAGATACAGGGTCTTGCTCTGTTGCCCAGGCCAGAGTGCGGTGGTGCAATCACAGCTCATTGCAGCCTCAACCTTCGGGGCTTAAGCAATCACTCCTGCCTCAGTTTCTGGAGTAGCTGGGACTATAGGAGCGCCCCACCACACACAGCTAATTTTAAAATTTTATGTAGAGACAGGTTCTCACCATGTAGTCCAGGCTGGTCTTGAACTTCTGACCTCAAGTGATCTACCCACCTTGGCCTCCCAAAGCACTGGGATTACAGGTGTGAGCTACTGCACCTGGCCCAAAAATATTTTTAAGGGGGTGACTCCAGCCAGGGGCTAGGCTCTGCTGAGCTATTACCTCATTTCCACCAGGAAGTCGGTTCATCTCCACCAGCTGGCCCTGAGAGTCCAACACTAATTCAGTGTATGTCAGGATGTCTTTGGGATACTTGTCTGGGGAGCTCCACAGTTTAAAGAGAGCCTGAGGAGAGAAGAGGAAAGAGAAAAAACGTGAAGTCATCAGTAGGGAAGAACTATCTTTCCCAGACAGAGATGATCTGTCATGATTCCAGGGTGAATTCTATAGTTCACTCTCTCTTTTTGAATCATGAAATATTTAAAGCATATTTAAATATGGGCACCCATCCAGTGGCTCTGTCAAATCTTGATTTTTCCATAGTTGTTTAAGGTTTTTGAAAGAAAGAAGAAAGATGCTATTGAAGCCCCAGCTCATTCTTCCTCCCAACTCCAACCCACAGGTGACCATTCCCTTGAATTCAGTGCCTACCCAGTCCTATGCATGATTTTTTTTCATTTTCCTTCATCTTGTGTGCATACATTGGAAACACACAGTATTATTTTGCACTGCAAACTTTAAATAAATGGTACCACACTGTACACATCCTTCCGCAAATTACTTTTTCTATTTTTTTTTTTTTTCTCTTGTTGCCCAGGCTGGAGTGCAATGGCGCGATCTCAGCTCACCACAACCTCTGCCTCCCGGATTCAGTGATTCTCCTGTCTCAACCTCCCAAGTAGCTGGAATTACAGGGATGCACCACCACACCCAGCTAATTTTGTATTTTTAGTAGAGACGGGGTTTCTCCATGTTGGTCAGGCTAGTCTCAAATTCCTGACCTCAGGTGATCCACCCACCATGGCCTCCCAAAGTGCTGGGATTACAGGCGTGAGCCACCACGCCCGGCTGCAAATTACTTTTTCTACTCCTCTTTGTTTGAGAGATTTATCCATATTGATAAATTTAGCTCTGGTCTGCTGTTCAGTTTTCCATTCTCTGGATCGATAGATTAGCTCTGGTCTGCTGTTCAGTTTTCCATTCTCTGGATCGATAGATAGATAGATAGACAGACAGACAGATAGGTAGATAGATATCTATCTACCTATCTATCTATCGAGAAATATAGACATAGATATAGATATAGAGGCAGACAGACAGACAGACAGCTGGGTGTGGTGGCTCACGCCTGTAATCCAAACACTTCGGGAGGCTGAGGCAGGCGGATCACCTGAGGCCAGGAGTTCGAGACCAGCCTGGCCAACATAGTGAAACCCTGTCTCCACTATAAATAAAAAAATTAGCCAGGCATGGTGGCTCACGCCTGTAAAAAAGAGACGATGGATTTATCTAAAAAAGAGATGATGGATTTGCTTCTGGTTTAGTCATGTTTCTTCCCTTATAGCTCTTGAGGTCAAAGGCAAAAGGATACAGACAATGACATTCTTAATCATAAGAGTTTCCACTTATTAAGCGCCCACTGAATACATAAACTTTTCCAACAACTTTTGGTAGGTACTGTTATTATCCTTCTTTTACAGAACAGGAAACTGAGGCCCAGAGAGGTGAAGGAACTTGGCTAGGGACAGCAGGAAGCAAGGGGACAGATCCGGCATTCGAGCTGAGGCCTGAGTGACTCTAAAGAGCAGCTTTTCCTACTCTTTCGTATCCTCTATGCATGAGGCATAGGCATAGGTAGGAACAGACGCTTCCTGCCTACACTGGAAGGTCCTTGACCTCGGTTTCATGAACGTCATTCACTTGTTGATGGGGTTGTTGTTTTTCTTGTAAATTTGTTTGAGTTCTTTGTAGATTCTGGATATTAGCCCTTTGTCAATTGAGTAGACTGCAAAAATTTTCTCCCATTCTGTAGGCTGCCTCTTCACTCTGATGGCAGTTTCTTTTGCTGTGCAGAAGCTCTTTAGTTTAATTAGATCCCATATCAACATGGCACATGTATACATATGTAACAAACCTGCACGTTGTGCACATGTACCCTAGAACTTAAAGTATAACATATATATATATAAAAAATGTCATTCCAAAGCAATGCTGGGAAGTGAAGAGACGTTCACATCACCAATGTCAGTGGTTCAGGCTCCTTTAAAGCCCCTATGGCATAAACATATAACGGCATAAAAAATACTTGAAGAAAATGCACCCAAATGTTCTTTCAGGCATTGATGGTGGGAAAATTACATATGAATAAAATTTTATCTCCTCATTCTTACCTTTCCATAGTTTCCTATGTATACTTTAATCATCAGAAAAACATAACAAAACATTATTTTTTTGTTTTTGTTTTTGAGACAGAGTCTCGCTCTGTCACCAGGGCTGGAGTGCAGTGGCGCCAACTCAGCTCACTACAGCCTCCACCTCCCGGGTTCAAGTGATTCTCCTGCCTCAGCCTCCCGAGTAGCTGGGACTACAGGTGCCCACCACCACGCCTGGTTAATTTTTGTATTTTTAGTAGAGATGGGGTTTCACCATGTTGGCCAGGCTGGTCTTAAACTCCTGACCTCAAATGATCCACCTGCCTCAGCCTCCCAAAGTGCTGGGATTACAGGCGTGAGCCACTGCGCCCAACCCAAAACATTATTTTTTAAGAGTAGACTAAAAATTACTCAAAGGCAGTGACCCCCTCCTCTTTCCCACAGCTGTCTAGACTTCGAATGGTGCCTGGCAAGTAGCAGGTACTTAATAAATGACCATTGAAAAGACCAGAAGGAAACACATCAAAATGTTAAGCAATTTGTCATCAGAGTGTGGGACTAGGAATTATTTTTTCTTTGTTCCAAACTCCTTTATTTTCTGAAGTTTCTATATCCTATTACTTTTATCATTGGGATAAATTAGTCTTATTTGGAGAAAAATACTATGAAGTCGTTCTCAACACATTAATTTCTTATCCTTCAATGCAGACCTTATTCTTTTTTTTTTGAAGACGGGGTCTCACTCGGTCACCCAGGCTGGAGTGCAGTGGTGCCATCATGGCTCACTGCAGCCTCGACCTCCCAGGCTCAGGTGATCCTTCCTGCCTCAGCCTTCAAGTAGCTGGGACTACAGGTATGTGCCACCATGTCCGGCTAATTTTTGTGTATTTTGTAGAGATGGGGTTCTTCAACTCCTGGGCTCAAGCAATCCTACCTCCTCGGCCTCCTGAAGTGCTAGGATTATAGGCATGAGCCACCGCACCTGGCAAGACCTTGTCCTTTAGACTAGGTCTTTAGAAGGAGAATTAAGGATGGGCTTTGGTTCTGGTGGAGCCTGCTGGGAGGACCCAGGGGGTACCGTGTCTGAGCCGCCGGACTTGCCTGCCTGAACATTTCCGGGAAGTCATAGATGTAGGTGGTTCCCAGGGACTGGGCCTGGAATCGCTTGGCCTGGAGCAGATCCTTGGTGACGTAGGGAGTATTGATCAGCATCCCGTGCTGGGGCCCTTGCTTGTTGCCGAAGGAGTGAAACATGATCTGGACCAGAAAGGAAGGAAAACAGAGAGTGAGAGAGAATCACACTCCTCCCCCAATTTATTTCTGCCCAGTCCTCAATGAAAATGCAGGTGGGGGAAGCAAACCATGTCACATGGCATAACAAAGTGAGTGCCTGGGCTAGGTAAAACTCTCTTCTTCACCACTGTGGAGAGCCAGAACAAGAAGGGACAACATGGGCTGTGTATACGCAGTTCCAAAAATACAGTGATCAAGGCATCACACACTCCCCACAAACAGGCATGCATGGAAACGCTGGTGAAATCCGAACATGGTCCGTGTTGGTGCGAACAGTCCTGTGCCAATGTCAATTTCCTGTTTTAATGACGTACAACGGTGAAGTTCAACATTAACATTGGGGGAAACTGGGTGAAAATCCTCTGCACTATTTTTTTTTCTTCTGTACTAATTTTGCAACTGCTTGAGAGTCTTCAGTCTTCAATTACTCCAAAATAAAAAGTGCATAGACCAGGCACAACGGCATGTGCCTGTAGTCCCAGCTACTTGGGAGGCTGAGGCCAGAAGATTGCTTGAACCCAGGAGTTCAGGCCCAGTCTAGGCAATATCTCTTTAAAAAATGGTGTGTATATATATGTATATTTTTATGTACACACATAGGAATTTAAATGGCAGTCAAAAGAACATTTAATTCACTTTACAAAAGTCTGTCCTAGAACATAGTTGGGAAAGTATTTCCCTAAGTGAACCAATCTGAGGACTGCATTATAGTCAACCACAGCAGTGCACAACTTATCCCAAATATGGCCATATGGCCAGGTGTGGTGGCTCACGCCTGTAATCCCAGTACTTTGGGAGGTTAAGGCGGGCAGATCACTTGAAGTCAGGAGTTCGAGACCAGCCTGGCCAATATGGCGACGCCTTGTCTCTATCAAAAATCCAACATGGCCACTGAATGGATTAAACTTGGAGGTTCACTCTCCTTCTTAGGTGAGTGAAAAACCAAGATTCAAAGGCTAACACATTTAACATAACACTCAGAGGGGGCTACCCCAACCCAGAATGACATGGGAGAGCAAGGCAAGACCGCCTCCAAATGCCATCTTAATCTACAAATTGATGGCCCAAGCAGCCTGCTTCTGCTTTGACTTAGACCCCCATGGCACAGGCCAGCCTTACATTTCCGGATCTGGAGTCAGTCACTTCTTTGTAGAGGCTGATGTCCAGGTAGTAGCCCGACTCATTGGTGATGAACAGGCGGATGGGAATGGCACTGCCGGTGGTGGTCTGGCGGATGTTGATCTTGACCTCAGCCTGCAGCACGCGGAGTTTCCACAACCGGCTGCCGTAGCGCATAACCATGTAGCGCACGGACTCCTCGATCTGCCCCAAAACACAGCAATTCCAGTTTCAGGGCCAAGACATCCCAAGGACATTTGCAATAGCACCGATACTAATAAGGGGATGAGATATACTGACTGCAAAAACGCCTGGGACATAGTTTGTATCCAACAAAAAGTATTAACTAATAACAAGCAACGGCTCTTGCTAAGCATTTAAAACTCTTTACCTCATTTTGCCCTCGTAAATACTCAAGAGAGGCGAGCTTTCCTAATCCCTCATTGACAGAGAAGGAAACTGAGGCTGATAAGTGACTGAGCTAGTACTGCTACGTTACACTATCTTTACATGGCTTTGACTCAAGCCATTGCACTGCTTCCTTCTGGAACTACGTGAACTAGTGAGGTCAGAGCATCCACATGGGTCCCCTGAATCCCCCAGATACCAAACGGATGTACCAGGACTTCTCTTTTTAATAATACTATTGTATTAATTATTTTTAATAATATATATTATTAAATAATAAAAGAAAATATATTTATATATTTTAATATTTTATTAATGCATCAATATTAATATTAATTTTATTAATAATCTTAATATTATTTTATTTTTTAATTTTTAAAATTTTTAGTAGAGATGGGGTCTCTCCATGTTGCCCAGGCTTGTCTCAAATTCCTGGGCTCAAGCAATCTACCCACCTCAGCCTCCCAAAGTACTGGGATTACAAGCGGGGCTTCTTTCATTTCAGAATCACCACCACAAAAGTCTGTCTGCTCGTGAAGAGCTACCTGACAGGGAACACTCAGCCACAGACCTCACAGTCTCACGTCTCTCCCCACCCACATGCAGTCCCCAGTGCAGCCTGGAACCAGGGAAAGGACAAAATTTTGTTTTGAAAGACGTTTTGAGCATGCTTGTCATCCTTAAAGTAAAGCATTCCCAAGTGCCATCAGGGCATGGCTAAAACATAGCTCTAGAATTGAATAGCAGAAGGTTTGCTCTCCTCCTGCAGCAACTGAGGCTCAAATACGCATGGTTTCATCCTGGAACCCAGGTCTTGAGTGGCAGGAGACAATACCCCAAAGCAACATGGCTCAGAGGGTGAACCCAGAGCCCGGTGAGAGCCCCCCTGCAAACGCGAGACCTTGAAGGGGTCCATGATGACAGTGGGCACGAAGTTGAGGAAGATGTGGTTGCAGTCGGTTCGCACGCTGGTGTTATTGAACGCCACCTCCAGCTCATCCATGGCCTCCAGGAGCAGCCGCTCACCCTCGTTCTGCAGGTATTCGAAGGAGGCTTCCTGCCAAAGGGTGGGAGGGACAGCTGCTCAGGCCAGGGGTGCAGGCCCACTCCCAGCTGGCTGGAAACCCAGCCCCAAAGAGGCAGAGACAGGAGGAAAACATTCCCCTCCTCCAAAAAGTGTGCCAGGCAAGAACAGCAGAGCCCTGCCTCTCAGAGGCGAAGGGACTGCAAAGCTGTTGAGTGTATTGACATGTGTCCTATTTTCTGCATTCTGACACTTTGACACCTGGGGCCTTGCTGACCCTGGATCGTACCTGGGGATACAAACCACCTGCCCTAATCACCCAGGGCCAGATTCCTGAGAACCAGAGACAGCTTCTATATCCCAGGGTCTGCTGAGATGATTCACAGCCAATCCTAAACCTGTTTACTCAGCCTCACTTTTTTCTTCTCCAGGAAACCACAATCAAGGCTGTCGCCCATGTCTTCCATGTCTTCCCCTCCGTCCCTCTGCTGCCTGACCAACCCCAGAGCCTCCCCATGTGGCCCCGTGGCAGGGAGAGTTCCTTCTTCTTGGGAACTATGAGTACACTGTCTTTTTGATGGCAGTTGTCTCCTGATCTATTGGCCTCACCATACCTCAACAATAATAAAACCTATTAAAACAGCTTGGCCAGGAACAGTGGCTCACGCCTATAATCCCAGCACTTTGGGAGGGCGAGATGGGTGGATCATTTGAGGTCAGGAGTTCAAGACCAGCCTGGCCAACATGGTGAAACTCCGTCTCTACTAAAAATACAAAAATTAGCTGGGCATGGTGGTGGGCGCCTATAATCCCAGCTACTTGGGAAGCTGATGCAGGAGAATCACTTGAACCCGGGAGGCAGAGGTGGTAGTGAGCCAAGATCACGCCACTGCACTCCAGCCTGGGTGACAAGAGCAAAACTCTGTATCAAAAAAAATAAAAATTAAAATAAAACATCTAGTTGACAGGTAGCAAAAAACTGCAGTTAGCTTAATATCCATCAATAGGGCCAGGCGTGGTGGTTCACGCCTGTAATCCGAGCACTTTGGGAGGCCAAGGCGGGCGGATCACCTGAGGTCGGGAGTTTCAGACCAGCCTGACCAACATGGAGAAACCCCGTCTCTACTAAAAATACAAAATTAGCCAGGCATGGTGGGGTGTGCCTGTAGTCCCAGCTACTCAGAAGGCTGAGGCAGGAGAACTGCTTGAACCCCGGGGTGTGGCGGTTGCAGTGAGCTGAGATCGTGCCGTTGCACTCCAGCCTGGGCAACAAGAGCAAAATTCCATCTCAAAAATATATATATATATAATAATTATATATACATTTATATAAATATATATTTATATAAATACATATAATATATATTATATATTATATATTATATATATAATAATATATACGTATCCATCAATAGGGGATTAGTAAAAAAAAAAAAATTATACACGGTACATCCGTGCAAGGAAATAATATGTGGTGGACCATTCTTTATTAACAATGAAAGAAGTCCACAAGTAACTGACCAATTAAAGAATAATATATTCAAATGATCTGTCCACTCTGAGCTCTTATCTGCAACTTATGCCTACAACTCTAGGTTTCAGGGACGGAATTGTGTCTAGAAACAGTCAACAACTGAGCTGGCCCCTCAGTGACAGGATTCTCGGTCCTTGCGCTAGGTTCTTAAAAACAGTTTTCAGTCTTATTTAAAATTTTCACAATATAATCATGGATTACTTCTGCTTTTTTTTTTTTTTTTTTTTTTGGTGATAGGCTCTCGCTCTATCCCCCAGGCTGAAGTACAATGGCTCCATCTCAGCTCACTGCAACCTCTGCCTCCCAGGTTCAAGCGATTCTCATGCCTCAGCCTCCTGAGTAGCTGGAATTACAAGTGTACGCCACCATGCCCAGGTAATTTTTGTATTTTTAGTAGACACAGGGTTTCACCATGTGGGCCAGGCTGGTTTTGAACCCCTGACCTCAAGTGATCTGCCCACCTCAGCCTCCCAAAGTACTGGGATTACAGGCATGGGTCACTGCGCCCGGCCATGGATTACTTTTCTAAATGCAAGAAACAATGGAAAATGATCACTCAGTCAGAAAATATAAGAAATTCCCTGAACAAACCAGTATTTTTCTATCCTGGATATTTTCTTCTCATGTGCAGAGACCCACATAATACGAGAAACAGATCCAAGTGCCACCAGCCTGGACATGATCACAGGCCACTTTGCTGTCCGCCTCCTGCCCTGGACTGGAGCATCGCAAGGGCAGGACCCTGGGTGTTGGCGTACTCTCCATCCCCAGCATGCAGCCCAGGACCCAACACAGAGCAGGAGTGTAAGGAAGGGAGGGCCAGGTTCTGAGAGAGGAAGAAATGCTCTGCGATGTCTTACCTTTGTAATCAGGTCGGAGTGCCTGATGATGGCGCGGATGAAGAACCTATGGTCCGTCACTTCCACCCCTTCCTTCACCTTGGCAGCACCCAGGTAAAGGTGCATCTTGTGGTTGGCACAGGGCACGGCGGTCAGATCGAAGTTACGCATCCGGTTGAGTTCCAGCTGGAAGGCCAGAGCAGGTTCCAAGTGACGGTAAATGCGATCTTCTGCAAACTGTAGGCAGACCAGAGAGAGAAGACAGACACATACACACACAGCTTGACGATGGAGCTGTGTCCCTGCTTGGTCCACGCCCTACTCTGCAGACCCCTGGTGTCCATGGGTTTGGCACTCAGGAATGCAGCATTCATGATGTCCCCTAATTGTAAGCTACCCCCAGGGCTCCAGATATTTGGGGTTTTGCTAAGATCTGAGGAGAGCTATGGGCATTGCAAGCCTGGTTTGCTGGGTACAGCGCTGGCTGCTGGGGGAACCTAGCTAGTCCCTATCACCTGCCAGCATGACCAGGCTGTTCTCCATCTGTCACAGCCTATGGCAATTCTCATGAAGCCACTAACCCCTGGTTTCTTGGTGGAAATTGGTCCCCGAAAAGAAAGCAACTGACAGTACTGGAAACTAAACAGAAAAAAAAAAAAAATGAAGACTTTAAGAAAAAGATGTGTCTTAGCTAGAAAAATAAAGCTTTGGATAAATTAAAATGCAAAATGCTGAATTTGGTGGGGTCTTGAATCAGTGCGGGGAATAAACCTACCTGTTCTATAACAGGGATCGGTAAACGTTTTCTTAAATGGCCAGAGAGTAAATGTTTTAGGCTGATGGATCATACGGGCTCTGTCACAACTACTCAATTCTGCTACTGTTAGAGTGAAAGCCAGAGTAGACAATGTGGAATCCAATGGGTGTGGCTGTGTTCCAATAAAACTTTATTCGTAAAAACAGGCAGCTGGTCTGCAAGTGAGTTTGCCAACCACTGTTCTAGATGAGCATAAGAAAAACAGTTTGGAAAAAATGTCTTACTGAGTACATCAGCAAGTACTGAAAATTATTCAAGCAAGACAGAAACCTGTAGTGAGGCTGAAAGGGCAAGATTCTCAGGTCTGAGTGCCATGCAGGGAACAGAGGGCTCTCAATGGAAATACAATCCCAGAGGAAGACTGCAGTCTACACAAAAGTTGCTACATTCTTGAATATGGGGATGCCTTAAGGACTGCAGACTATATTCTTCATGAATATCAAAGATGCCAGGGAGCTGGGAGGCACGGTGGCATGTGCCTATAGTCCCAGCTACTGGGGAGGCTGAAGCAGGAGGATCACTTAAGCCATAAGTTCGAGTCCAGCCTGGGCTAGAGTGCAGTGGCATCATCTTGGCTCACTGAAACCTCTACTTCCCAGGTTCAAGCAATCCTCCCACCTCAGCCTCCCAAGTAGCTGGGACCACAGGCTTGTACCACAGTGCCAGGCTGATTTTTTAATTTTTTTGTAGAGACAGGGTCTCACTATATAACCCAGGCTGGTCTAGAACTCCTGAGCTCAAGCAAACCTCCTGCCTCAGCCTCCCAAAGTGCTAGGATTACCGGCGTGAGCCACCACACCCGGCCCCATCCCATCTCTTAAAAAATAAAAAAAGATGCCAGAGAAGAGAAAACATCATTACTTTTGGCCATACCTCATCTCTTGCTCTGAATGTGAAAAACTTGGGAAATTCTTTCTGCAAAAAGAAATCCACACACAAGACAATTAAATCAAGCAAGACGCATTGAAATATGTACATCCTTATTTAGTGATTGTAAACGATTACATTCACTTCTAGAATGAATCATTTGGAAATCCTTCTCTTTTCTAATGATCTCTTTCACCCAAATCTACAAAATAAATATCAGATAAATGGCACACACCAAGGCTTGGAGAATGGAAAAGACTCATAAAGATGAACTGTGAACTAACCTCTTGGGCAATCAAGAATGTGATTCGTCGGAGTCCATAATCCACAAGGATATTTTTCTGCATTAAAAACCAAAGACACAATAGAATATTATTTGGCCATAAAAAGAACTGAAGTATTGCTGCATGTTACCACACAGATGAACCTGTAAACATTATGCTAAGTGGAAGATGTCAATCATGAGACCTCCTGTGGTCTGATTCCATTTATAGGAAACGTCCAGAATAAGCAAATCTACAGAGAGAGAAAGTAGATTAGTGGTTGCCTAGGGCTGTGGCGGGGAGAGGGTTTTTGGGTCAGGGACAGACTGCTGACAGGTACAGGGTTTTTCTATGGAGTGATGAGAATGTTCTAAAATTGATTCTGGTGATGGTTGTGCAACCTGGTGAATATACTAAAAATATATTAAATTGTACACTTTTTTTCTTATTTCTTCTAAAAAAAAAAAAAACAGGATACATGTGCAGAACGTGCAGGCTTGTTACATAGGTATATATGTGCCATGGTGGTTTGCTGCACCTACCGACCTGTCCTCTAAGTTCCCTCCGCTTGGCCCCCACCCCCCGACAGGCCCCGGTGTGTGTTGTTCCCCTCCCTGTGCCCATGTGTTCTCAATGTTCAGCTCCCACTTATGAGTGAGCACATGAGGTGTTTGGTTTTCTGTTCCTGTGTTAGTTTGCTGAGGATGATGGCTTCCAGCTTCATCCATGTCCCTGCAAAGGACATGATCTCATTCCTTATGGCTGCAAAATTACACACTTTAAATGGGTGAATTGTGTAGTATGTCAATGATGTCTTAATAAATCTGTTATTAAAAAGATAATTTAAAAATATCACATTGTATACTGTAAATATATATCATTTTTTTTGAGACATGGTCTCGCTCTGTCCCCCAGGCTGAAATACAATGGCATCACAGGCTTACAGAGCAACCTGCTGTTACTGGCACACTTGGTCATCAATGTAAGTAGCCATTTTAAAACTGCCAGTTTCTGGATTATTCCAACAAAAACATTCCCAGAAAATCTCCAAACTATTTATTGGGTGCGCCCTCTGTACCTGGGACTGGCTAAGCCATGTATATACTTTGTCATTGAATCATTGCAACACCGTGAGTGAGAGAAATGCTGTCCCCATGTTCAGCCACATCTGCCCAAGGTCGCCAGCTACAAGGCGAGCAGAGCTAGAGTGGGAAGCCAGGTCTGTGGCTCTGAAGTACTCAGCAGGTCTGCCTCCCCAAGGGCTGCCTCGACGAGCCCAGCCCCTCCTCCTTCTCCAAGAACCCCCACCAAAACCAGAGGCATGCCCAGAGTACCTTGGACTGTACAAACGTCCGTAAAATCGGCACCAGTGCCTCATCCTCCAGGTGGTCTGCACACTGGATGGACACATTCAGAATGTGGATGGGCTCTTCTCTGAGGCTCTGAGAGGGAGAAGCAAGGGGTAGGGCTGGAAAGCCTGGGGGCCACGGCCCACCCACTCCCCAGGTTGCTCCCTGGGCTGAGACGCTTACCTTGCAGTCATCCTCGGAGTACAGGGAGGTGCGGGCCTCGCTGAAGAGGGGGGTGTCTTTGGGCACGTTGGCAAAGCAAGAGATGACTTCATCAAAATTTCTGGGGGTGCGGGTAGAGAGGGAGGGCTGAGGGGCTGCTGACCCATGGGGATGAGGTCAAGCTTCTAAGCCAGGCATCAGGGAACGCCAGACCCTCCCAATTTCCCAGCCAACACCCTTTGATCTTATCCAACTCTACAGAGCTCAGGAGGTTCCCTGTCTACTTTGTCCAGAGCACCCCTGATGGGGTCCTTCCCAAAAGGGAAGAATGAACCTAAGTGATCTGTGATCAGGAATACATGGAAGGACTCCAACGCTTTCAGGCATCAGCTGGGCTTGAGATCAACTCTTGGCTCCCATTTTTACTGTCTGGGAGATCCTAGAAACCTCACCTCACCCCGAGTCAAAGAAAGGTAATAAGAGTAATCCGTATGCCTCATGAGGCTGTTGTGAAAATTCCACAAGATACTCCAAGCACAAAACAGAACACACAGTGAAAGGCTGAAAAAAGACCGTAACAGTAACTATTGAGAGCTAATATTTAGTCACTATGTTATCTGCATACTAATTATACTTTAAATATGTTATTTCACATATATTATCTCATTTAATTCTCATGGCGCACCTATGAAGTGGGTCCTTTATTGTTCCCATTTTACAGATGAGAAAACGAAGGTACGGAGAGGTTAAAATATTTTGCTCAGTCTCTTAGTTAGAAAGCACAGAGCCAGAATTCAAACCAGGCAAGCTGACACGCAGGCTCATACTCTTGGCTACAATGCTTTTATTATTCTGTTGTTATTGGTGTGCTGTGCCAGGCAAGCTGACATGCAGGCTCACACTCTTGGCTACAATGCTATTATTATTCTGTTGTTATTGACGTGCTGTGTCATGTGTCTGGGTCTCTCCCACCCCATCTGTCCAGTGAATTCGCGGGGGGGATTCAAGGGAAGCCTGCCCAGCCCCCATGCTCAGGGTGTTGGAGACTGGGCCGTGCTGGGTACCTGGTGAAGTCCTCGAATCTCCTGAAGGCTACCATGGCTCCCATGCGCTGGCACAGTGGGGAGAAGCCGCTGTCCATGAAGAGCTCTGTGCTGTGCCTCAGCAGGTCAGGGTTGGTGATACTGATGGGCACAGTCATCCTGTAGGGTGATGGCAAGTGGGGGATGAGGCAGCTGCTTGCAGACCCAACTCTACGAGCTGCTCCTGCTCCTGAAGCTTCAGTGAGCTGGACCAGATTTAGAGCTCTTCCAAATGGGTGCTTAAAATGGGCAGGGGATGAGACAATGGCTGGGGCCAGGGCCTGAGGAGGGTCTCATCTGATCCCTCAGGACCTGGTGAAGAGTAAGAGCTCAACAAGTATAGGAATCAATGATTCATGCATGAGAGTCCAGTCTCAACACAGTCCCGAGGGCAGCCCCAAGTGCTGAACTTGACCACAGAGAAGAAACACTCCCACCATCAATTTCTCCTGGAGAAATCCACCAGCCCCAGGCAGCTGGTGAGGGAGTCAGGCTTGGTCCTGATGGACACTCCAGTCCTCTGCTCCCTCTAATCCCTCCCGCTCCATCAAACTTGCCCTTGGGACAAAGTCAGCAGCCTTCTGGAGTTTAGATGATGATGCTCCCAGAACTGGCTGCTCATCAGCAGCAAATCTCAATGGGCCACCTGAGGTTGTTAGAATTGGGCCTTGGAATCAGGTATGGGAGGGGTAATCAAATGGTGTGCAGGAAGTCAACACAGCAGGCTCCCCACTGCTCTTCTGAGAAAGGAGACCTGCTTGCTTGCAAGGACAGCTCTTGGCTGGCCTCTGGGAACTTGGACTTGGGGAAGGTTCCTATCATTCCCTGAAGGTGACAAGGGTGGCTCACTGCACCTCAACTGTTTGCACAGTGTGGTTTATGCTGAACACCTGCTTTCTTCTGCAAGCCTGAGATTTTGATGCAGGGCAGAGGGCGATGTGACCAGCCACCAATCCCTGGTGCGGAGCTGGAAGACAACCCTTCACTTGTGTTGTCACAACTCCTTGCTGGGGGAATGAAGTGCACCCTGCGTGAATCCACTGGGAGAGGACCCTGGCAGTGTACCTGCTTTCCTCTGGACTTCACCCTGATGCCTTCTGCCTTGGCTAACTGCTTGGTATCCTTGCTCCCTAATAAGTCAGAGCTATGAGCATGACTACGTCCTGAGACCTGTGAGTTCTCCTAGGTGATGATCAAACCTGGGGGTGCTTTTGGGGACCCTGACACAGGTGTGTGCATTCCTGTTGGGTGCTCTGAAATCACGATCGTGGCCCCTCTGCTCCCCGACGGCTCAATCCAGGGGTCACAAACTTGCAGTGGCAGTGTGGCTGAATGCTGCTCACAGAATGACTTTGGTCCATGCAGCATTTTAATAACATACATGAATTAACATGTGTTCATGTATTCATTTAACATGAATTGCCTGCCCCCATTGAAAAATGGAAGGACTTCAGGTTAAAAAAAAAAAATAGATTTCCTGCTTCTGCTGGAAAAAAACATGGAGAAGTCTGGTTGTGATGGTCAGTTTCCTGCAGGGCAACAGTGGGCAGAGCTAAGACAGCAGCCCCATCACAGGGGGATGTAGCCAGTTCCCACCCAGTGCAGAGGTCCGGGTCCAGGCTGCAGCTGGCACAAAGCCCTGCCAACCTCTCATCTGACCTTCCCTTGGGTCTTGGTGACCTAAAGCACCATGTGCCTGGCTCTACACACACAAGTGTTGAGGGCCAAGCCAGGCCATCTTGGGGGTAGACTTTATTCCTCATGGCCCGTTACAGAGGCATTAAAGGGCTGGTTGGTGGGGGCAGCCACAGGCAAGGTCTCTTCACAGGCCCAGAGTACATTTCTGGCACTGACAGCAATCATGAGAATCTTAGATGGCCAGGAATCCCCCAGGGTCCTCAATGTCTCTCTGGGTCAAAAAAGGACCCTGTGCCCATACTGAAAATCACAACCAATAACCTGGATATACATGTAGATCATAAGGCATGACCCACAGCCCTCAGGAGAGCCGCCCTTCCCTTCCTAACAGGGCTGACTTGCTGAGACAATAAGATCAAAAGAGAAGGCCAGGCACAGGGGCTCGCGCCTATAATATCAGCACTTTGGGAGGCCGAGGCAGGAGGATCACTTGAGCCCAGGAGTTCAAGACCAACCTGGGCCACATAGTGAGACCTCCCATCTCTGCAAAAAAATATTTTTAAAGAATTAGCCAGGTGTGGTGGCACAAGCCTGTGGTCCCAGCTACACAGGGAGCTGAGGTGGGAGAATCACTTGAGCCCAGGAGTTCAAGGCTGTAGTGAGCTATGATCATGCCACTGCACTCTAGCCTGGGTGACAGAACTAGACTCTGTCTCTAAACAACCAAACAAAAAAATCAAAAGAGAAAAGAATTCCTTCTCAGGAGTAGACAGCTACAAAATATCTCACACCACCACTGCTCTCCAAATCCCCAGAATGACCCCAGGCTGCAAGCAGTCAGTCCCCTTTCCCTCAATGGGGTAAAATGTCACAATCCTATTTTTGGAAATAAGAAGGGTAAAAATAAATAACTAGGAAAGGCAGTGCCTCCTGGGGAAGCCCCCTTTTCTTCATCCAAAACATAGCAGCATCTTTCTTCTTAAAACCAACAGGAAAAGAAAGTTATTTTAAAAATCCCAAGAGGCCAGAAAAATCCCTGCTTTACCAAAGCATGAACCCTATTGCCTGTACAGATCTGATCAACCAAACTCCCAAATCACAATGACATCAATGCAGCCGTAGGCAAGGCCTTGGGCACCCCCATAAGAACTAAAACCAGAGGGGCGAGGGAGCGTGAGAGAGAACACTTCGAATCCCAAAGAGACATAATTACTTTAAGAGAAGGTATCGCACTCTATCTGACCTAAGTGGTATTAATACTTTGGGTCCTGAAACAAGATGGACTGAAAAAAAGACTGTGAGTGAGGAACTCAGACACATCAGATATTCTTAGGTGAGCCAGGCATGGTGGCTCCTGTAATCCCATCACTTTGGGAGGCTGAGGTGGACAGATCATTTGAGGTCAGGAGTTCCAGACCAACCTGGTCAACACAGTGAAACCCCACCTCCACCAAAAATACAAAAAAAAGTAGTGGGGCTTGGTGGTGCATGTCTGTGGTCCCAGCTACTCGGGAGGCTGAGGCAGGAGAATCGCTTGAACCCAGGAGGCGTAGGCTGCAGTGAGCTGAGATTGCGCCATTGCACTCCAGCCTGGGTGACAGAGTGAGACTCCGTTTCAAAAAAATCAAAAAAAGATATTCTCAGGTGAGAACACTGAGGGTATCTACTGAACTATAGCTCTTGGACAGCAGATTACAGTGGACACAGACAGGACAGTGTGTGTGCCCCCACACCTGGCTCAGAGGGCCCCTGAATGCTGTGGAAAGGACTTGGAGGTAAGAGTATGGCCTGCACAAGCAGCTCAGCCTAGCTCAGGTGACGGCCCAGGGCTCCCATCTGTAAAATGAGGATGAGAACATATTTTTGGCCTATAGAGGATAAGAGGTGAATAAAATAATAGTGTGGGCTGGGCATGGTGGCTCACGCCTGTAATCCCAGCACTTTGGGAGGCCGAGGCAGGTGGATCATCTGAGATCAGGCGTTCAAGGCCAGCCTGGCTGACATGATGAAACCCCATCTCTACTAAAAATATAAAAATTAGCCAAGCATGGTGGTGCGCGCCTGTAGTCCCAGCTACTCGGGAGGCTGAGGCAGGAGAATCGCTTGAATCTGGGAGCTGGGATTGTGCCACTGCACTCCAGCTTGGGCAACAGAGCGAGACTCCATCTCAAAATAAATAAATAAATAAAAGAGTGTGGGAGCACTGAGCAGAGCACCCAGGCCAATGGCATGCCACTAGATGGTAATGACAGCATTAGTCATGATCATCCCCGGGATCACTCACAGTCAACAACTTTCTTTGTGCCAGGAACTTTCTAAAATGCTACATGTGCCTTATCTCATGACTCTTCCCAATGGCTTGGGTGGCATTGTCTACTAGAACTTTCTATCATGACAGAATGTTCTAGAACTCCACTGTCAAATAATATAGCAGCCATGAGCCACATGGTATGACTGAGAAGCTGAATTTTTTTTTTTTTTTTTTTCAGACAGAGTCTCGCTCTGTCACCCAGGCTGGAGTACAGTGGCATAATCTCGGCTCACTGCAACCTCTGCCTCCCAGGTTTAAGCGACTCTCGTCTCTCAGCCTCCCAAGTAACCTGGGATTACAGGGGTGTGCCACCACGCCTGGCAAATTTTTATATTTTTAGTAGAGACGGGGTTTCACCAAGTTGGCCAGGCTGGTGTCAAACTCCAGGCCTCAAGTTCCTGATCTGCCCCCTTCAGCCCTCTGAAGTGCTAGGATTACAGGTGTGGGCCACCATGGCTGGCTCATTTGCATTTTTTGTTTTTTCTTTTTTTTTTTTTGGGACAGACTCTTGCTCTGTCGCCCAGGCTGGCGTGTAGTGGCGCAATCTCAGCTCACTGCAACCTCTGCCTCCCGGGTTCAAGCAGTTCTCCCTCAGCCTCCCGGGTAGCTGGAATTACCAGTGCACACCACCATGCCAGGCTAATTTTTGTATTTTTTTTTAGTAGAGATAGGGTTTCACCATGTTGGCCAGGCTGGTCTTGAACTCCTGACCTTGTGATCCACCCACCTTGGCGTCCCAAAGTGCTGAGATTACAGGTGTGAGCCACTACTGTGCCTGGCTTTTTTTTTGTTTTTTTGAGACGGAGTCTCGCTTCTTCTCCCAGGCTGGAGTGCAGTGGGGCAATCTCGGCTCACTGACTCACTCCGCCTCCCGGGTTCAAGTGATCCTCCTGCCTCAGCCTCCCCAGTAGCTGGGATTACAGGGATGTGCCACCACGCCCGGCTAATTTTTGTATTTTAAGTAGAGATGGGGTTTCACCATGTTGGCCACGCTGGTCTGGAACTCCTGACCTCAAGTGATCTGCCCGCCTCGGCCTCCCAAAGTGCTGGGATTACAGGCGTAAGCCACCGCGCCCGGCCCATGTGCATTGATTTTAATGTAAATAGGCACACATGGCTACTGTACTGAACAGTGCAGGTGTAGGAGGTGGGCATTGCATTATCACCACGTTAGAGCGGAGAAAATGGCGCTGCAGGGAGCTCCCACAGGGGAAGTGCTTATTGCTGATGTCTCCCCAGCAGCATGCCCAAACACACTTGCCAGGTCCTTCCAGAGACAGGACGACAGAGGTCAGGAAGAACAGAAACACAGGCCGTCCCTGGGTGTGTCCCACTCCATACCGGTTTGGGTGGGAGGAGGGCAGCATGAACTGGAATTCTACCACACAGGTACCGTCCGGGAGCTGCCGGTGCTGCAGGCTGTTTAACTCATAGGCGATGTAGCCCCTCCGCACGTAAACCTGACAAGGCAGAAGCACACGGACATTCTCTCAGGGGGCACTGCAGAGTGTCTTCAAAAGCTGAGGGCGCTCACGGGGAACGGGTACCAGAAATGACCTCTAAAAGATCTATCTGTAAGCAGGCCGGGTGCAGTGGCTCAGGCCTGCAATTCCAGCATTTTGGAAGGCCAGGGCAGGTAGGTCACTCGAACCCAGGAGTTCGAGACCAGTCTGGGCAACATGGCAAATCCCCACGTCTACTAAAAATACAAAAACTAGCCAGGTGTGGTGGCAGGCACCTGTAGTCCCATCTACTCGGGAGGCTGAGGTGGGAGGATTGCTTGAGCACAGGATGTTGAGGCTGCAATGAGCTATGATAGCACCACTGCACTTCAGCCTGGGCAACAGAGAAAAATCCTTCCTCAATTAAAAAAAAAAAAAGATTTCTAAGCAGCAGTTAAGAGCAAATTTGCTCATATTTCAGAATGTTACTAGTTACACAAAATCCACTCTAAACTCCAGAGCAGGGGTTGATAAACTTCTGTAAGAGATAGGTAGTAAATATTTTAGGCTTTCTGGGACATATCATCTTGGCTGCAACTACTCAATTCTGCTGTTAGCACGGAAGTAGCTGTGGACAACAGGTAAATGAATGGGTGTGGCTGCGTTCTTCTTTTTTTTTTTCTTTTTTTTTTTTGAGACGGAGTTTTGTTCTTGTCGCCCAGGCTGGAGTGCAATGGCGTGATCTCAGCTCACCACAACCTCCTCCTCCCAGGTTCAAGCAATTCTCCTGCCTCAGCCTCCTGAGTAGCTGGGATTATAGGCATGCGCCACCACGCCCAGCTAATTTTGTATTTTTAGTAGAGACGGGGTTTCTCCATGTTGGTCAGGCTGGTCTCGAACTCCCGACCTCAGGTGATCCGCCCGCCTTGGACTCCCAAAGTGCTGGGATTACAAGCATGAGCCACCGCACTTGGCCGCAGTCTGATAAAACTTTACAGAAACAGGTGGTGGGCCAAATATGGTCCATGGTCTACAGTTTATCAAACCCTGCTTTAGAGCAGTGCTGTCCAACAGAAATATAACACAAGCTGTGTATGTAACTTTATTTTATTTATTTACTTTTGAGACAGGGTCTCACTCCATCACCCAGGCTGGAGTACGGTGGTGAGATCATAACCCACTGCAGCCTTGAACTCCTGAGCTCAAAGGATCCTCCCACTTCAGCCTCCCAAGTAGCTGGGACTACAGGCACCACCACACCTGGCTAATTTTTTTTTTTTTTTTTTTTTTTTTGGTAAAGACAGGATCTTGCTATGTTGCCCAGGCCGGTCTGCAACTCCTGAGTTCAGTGATTCTCCCACCTCAGCCTCCTAAAGTGCTGGGATTACAGGCATGAGCCACCTCACCTGGCCTATAATTTTAAATTTTCTAGTAACCACTTAGAAAAAAGATAAAAAATAATTTTAATAATATATTTTATTTCACCCCAAATATGCAAATATTATCATTTCAACATGTAATCAATATAAGAAATTATTGAGATGGTTTACATTCTTTTCTCCATACAGTACTACATCTTTGGAATGGAGTGTGTATTTTCCACTTAGAGCACAGCTCGATTCAGACTGGATGCAGTTCAGGTGCTCACTAATCACACGTGGCTGGTGGCTGCCATAGTGGACAATGCGGTTCTGGAGTTTAAACACTGGAAACTTTTCAACTGAACAGGAAATGCGGGAACTGGGCAGCAGGAGCTAATACAGCAATTAGCAGACATAATTGCTTTCCATTAAAAGACTTGCCCTTGGCCAGCACTGGAGAACTTGAATTTGGGGAAGGTTAACAGCATTCCCTGTCAAGAATGGGGTCAGGCATGGTGGCACACGCCTATAATCCCAGCACTCTGGGGAGCCAAGGCAGGTGGATCACGTGAGCCCAGGATTTCCAGGCCAGCGTGGATGACATGGCAAAACCCCATTTCTACTAAAAATACAAAAATTAGCTGGGCGTGGTGGAAAAACAAAACAAATAAACAAAAAAACCCAAAAGCATCCTAGAAAAATCTAATTGACACAAATAGCATTTAGCACTTTAAAAAGTAACTATAAGTCAAGCATGGTGGCATGCACCTGTAGTCCCAGCTACTGGGGAGGCTGAGGCAGGA
Source organism: Pongo abelii (assembly GCF_028885655.2). Taxonomy (NCBI): domain Eukaryota; kingdom Metazoa; phylum Chordata; class Mammalia; order Primates; family Hominidae; genus Pongo; species Pongo abelii. The sequence goes on along the minus strand of NC_071995.2, from coordinate 107,947,624 downwards.
GGATCGCTTGAGCCTAGAAGTTCAAGTCCAGCCTGGGCAACATGGCAAGACCTGTCTCTAACAAAACAAAAGTTGTGTTTAAAGTAACTACAGAGAGGTGTATTAGGTCTCACTGTTAGAAACAGAGTGAGCCCTGAGAAAGATTCTTCCAGAGGTGAAACCCATAGAGGGATAAAAGCTGCAGGCCCAGGAGACCCTGTGGCTGTAATATGCTAACAAGCCCAAGATAGTCTCCAGAAGACCCAGTAAACCTTCTCACTGTGTGACTCACAGGCTCCCAAGGATGCAGAAGAGAAAGAGGGGGCAACAGGGGACTGAGACTCTGAGCTCAGAAGATAAAGAATATTGGAAAAACTACTGCCAGCAAAGCAGACCCAGGTAAGAGGGCCATGTTAAAAACACAAGACGTCATCTCATATTTTCTTAAAAAGATTCTAAAAGGGCAGCAGATGTATTGGGAGGCTGAGGCAGGCAGATCACTTGAGGTCAGGAGTTCCACACCAGCCTGGCCAACATGGTGAAACCCTGTCTCTACTAACAATTCAAAAATTAGCCAGGTGTGGTTGTGTGCCCCTGTAGGCCCAGCTACTGGGGAGGCTGAGGAAGGAGAATCGTCTGAACCCGGGAGGCAGAGGCTGCAGCGAGCTGAGATAGTGCCACTGCACTCCACCCTAGGCACCAGAGCGAGTCTCAAAATAATAATAATAATAACAATAATAATAATAATAATAATAATAATAAAAGAGCAGATTTAAAACTCTGATTTCCTGGAACCAACACAACACCTCTTGGTTCCTGAATTCAAGAAGGACCTGAATTCTTGCTCCCAGGATCAAGACCACCTGGGATCACCTGGCTCTAATCTTCGTTTTGCTACTGGCCACACCCTTCTGCCTCATCACTTGGGGGGCGGGGGGGTCACCTTAAGTTGTCACCTGGGCTCCTCTAGCTCTGGCAGTTCCAAGCAGAAAAGTCTTTCAAAGGTATTTAATGCACGTGAGTCAGAAAGTTTAGATGAGGTACCTCAGACTTGGCTCTCAGGGATTAGTATTTAATGTGTCCTGCCTGGAAGAGGCTGGAATGACACGAGACAGCAGTGGTGACTAGCATGGAATCTGGAATGAGGCAGACCCAATAATGCAAAACCTGGTTCTGCCACTTTCTAGCTGTGTGACGTTGCATAAGTCACTTGACCTCTCTGAGCCTCAGTTCCTTCCTCTGTAGGATGGGACTATTAACATACCTACCTTAAAGAGAAAAGGATAGGATCACATTCACCAAGGCATGTGGCCTAGGGTCAGGTGCATGGTAGCGGCAGTGAACACTAGAACTGGCATGGTCAGTGCTGTTCTCTGGGCCTCTCCTGCTTACCTCCAAGGACGCCATGCACACGACTTTGTTAGCATGATAGAAGAAAGTAGGCAGGACGTCAAAGATGGTTGTTTCCGAAAGTATTAATTTCTATGGGAAATGAAAAGGGGAAACAAGGAAAAGTAAATGTGAATAAGTTTCAGATTTTTCTTTGTTTTTGTTTATTTGAGATAAGCTGGAGTGCAGTGGTGTGATGATAGCTGGGACTACAGTGTGCACCAACATGCCTGGCTGTTTTTTTTTTTTTTTTTGTAGAGACAGGGTCTCACTATGTTACCCAGGCTAGCCTCAAATTCCTGGGCTTAAGTGATCCTCCAGTCTTGGCCTCCCGAGTGCTGGGATTACAGGCATGAGCCACGGCGCCCAGCCAGTGAGTAAGTTTTTTAATCACCAGTCTGATGAGTGGGGGCGGTGGGAGCAGGGAGAAGTCATGCTTTGACCACTGAAAGCGATCAGTGCCCTGCAGTGCACTGGGCTCCTCCCCTATTTAATCACGGGAGAGCTGACAGTGAAGAACTCTGGGATGGCGGTACCTGGGACAGGTCTCCCATCAGGCACTGAGGGGGTACCTGAGAGCCAGAGTCCAGGAAGAGGGAAGATGAGCACACAGCTCAGCCATGGGAGGGCTCACAGCTTCCAGATATGCTCCATTACGGCTGAGGTTTGTAAACTGCACCAGGTGAGCCCCCGCTGCTGTCACACTGTCCTTCCTGCAGGACTGGGCTCCATGCCCACCTCTCCTAGAGTGTCCCCAGGTGACCCCTCGGGCAGCCCTGGCCACATTGGGCTGGACTGTCTGCATCTGTGGCTGTGCCCTGCACCCCATTGAGCACCTGGGGGGCAGGAGGAGCCGTTTCCCCAGAGGCCCCCACCTGGGCCACAGTGTGTGCTCTGTAGAAGGTGAAAGGAAGGAGACGGTCTCACCTTGAGGTTCTCGGGGCAGAACTGGTGGCCGTACATGTCAATGGCAGACAGGAAAATGGACTCCACCTGGTTATGCCGCAGCTCGTAGGAGGGGAGATGGGAGGCAATCAGGATCTGCAGCGGGGAGGGACGGGGCGGGGGGGCTGGCGTGAGCCAACCTCCCAGGGGAGAAGGCAGAGGCTCGGACACGGGCCGGCAGCGCAGTGGGACCGTGCATGGTGAGGGCTGAGCACGGTAGGGGACACACAGGAGGGTGGGGGGAAGCGCACATCGTGGGGACCGCACCCCGAGACCCTACCTGCCGGGCTCTGAGGGCCACTTTGCAGTGCTCGCTTTTGCTCAGCTGAGTGAGCTCGTTGAGGATGGAGGTCAGCTCGTCCGACAGGGAAGGGTCTGGGCCACACAGCTCATCCTTAGGGGACAAAAAAAGAAGCCAAATGGCTTTTCTCCAGCCCAGGGAAACATGCAGCACTCATCTCGGCTGGGGGAGCACCCGCTGCAAAAGCCAGGCAGCTGCTCCGCTCTCCAAACACGCCCGGCACAGCCTGCTATGCAAACCCTCACTACTTTCTACTGTGCACCCACCCCAGTCATTCATTCGTTCATTCATTCATTCACTCATTCACTCACTCACGCACTTGGCCACCCATTCATCCACCCCAAAACATGCCCTAAATGCCTGGTAAGAACAAACAAATACAACTAAGCCCCTGCCTACATTACTATTAATAGCCAGTGATTAGGCCAGGCGTGGCTCACACCTGTAATCCCAGCACTTTGGGTGGCTGAGACAGGAGGATCACTTGAGCTCAGGAGTTTGAGACCAGCCTGGGCAACAGGGCAAAACCTCGTCTCTACAAAAAAAAAAAAATACAAAAATTAGCCGGGCATGGTGGCATGTGCCTGTAGTCCCAGCTACTCGGAAGGCTGAGTTGGGAGGATGATTTGATCATCCCTTGGGAGGTGGAGGTTGCAGTGAGCTGAGATCCCACCACTGCACTCCAGCCTGGGCAACAGAGCCAGACTCTGTCTCCAAAAAAAAAAAAAAAAAAAAGCCAGTGATTATCAGGTGCATACTATGTGCCAGGTAGCTAGTAAACAGCTAGACCCTTTATATACAACTCCCCAAATTCTCCCACCCCCATGAAGAGTTACTTATTTTGATTCCCATTTTACAGATAGGAACACTGAGGCTCAAAGACGCAATATGCCTCACCCCAAAGCCAGCAAACATGTGCAAGACAGAGCCAGATTCGAACACAGCACTATTCTGCCCCCAAAGCTTCCCGCTCCTTCCCCTACACATTGCTGCCTGACTTAAGGGGCTCACAGTTTCAGAGGAGAGGGACGTGGGGTTGAATCTTGCAGGAGAGGGAGAGACAATGTATCTGTGTTGCATCCCTCCTCTCTGCTTCTGAAAGAAAGGCCTTTCTGCTGGGACCAGGGCTGGGTGCAGCCGGTGTTCGCATCTCCTCTTGTGCCCTAAGTGCATATGGGGCTTGGGAACGGCTCAGCGCAGGTGCTCCCTAACCACCCACTGAAGACAGAGCAATGAATGCTAAATATCGGAGCTCCTGAGCAATATGCCCCCATTCCCCACCCCGGGTATCCACTAAGACTGGTCTCCAGGAGGTCACCAGATGGTAGAGCTGTGGGGCATTTTTTTCTACATGTGTTTCTGCATTTTCCTATTATAATTAACCGATACTGATTTTATCATCAGAAAAAAACTTTAACATATTGATATTTCATACACAAAGACACAGGAACGTCAATGCTGAAGAAATGTGGTAGGAAAGTGTTCTAAATCTCCTCTCCCTTCTCTGATTTGCCTTCTATTATTAAACGGTGGTGGTACTCCCCACCAATCCCCTAGGCTTGTGGCTCCCAGGCCAGACAGCACAGGTGCTGGCCACCAGCTAGAATGGTGCTTTTCTAAGAGGTGGAAAACTCAAGAGTAGTTTGTGTGAACATTTTTTAAATTCCCCCCCACACATCTAAGTGTGAATGTTAAAAAATCTAACCATTGCCTTCTACATACAAAAAATAATAATAATAATAACAAAAACATTTTTCTAGGCAGGGCATGGTGGCTCACGCCTGTAATCCCAGCACTTTGGGAGGCCAAGGCAGTGGATCACCTGAGGTCAGGAGTTCAAGACCAGCCTGGCCAACATGGCAAAACCCTGTTTCCTACTAAAACTACAAAAAAATTAGTCAGGTGTGGTGGTGCGTGCCTGTAGTCCCAGCTACTCGAGAGGCTGAGGCAGGAGAATCACTTGAACCCAGGAGGCAGAGGTTGCAGTGAGCCGAGATTGCGCCACCGCACTCCAACCTGGGTGACAGAGCAAGACTCTGTCTCAAAAACAAACAAACAAACAAAAAAAACAAAAATTTTTTTCTTTCTTGTTAACTTAGTGAAGCAGTCTCATCTTGTATATTTTAGTTCACAGAATCATGTTTTGTTTGCTTTGTTTCGTCACTAACGAAGTCCCATGACCAGCGAACTGGTGTCAGAAACTAGGTCCCTTTGAAAGCCTCAAAAAAATTCATTTCAAAATAATCATTCAATTCACAAGTCTTTGTTCAAAACCTCTCAGGTACCAAATACCATCAGGTGCAGAGAACTCACTATTTTCTAACAAATGGGACCAAGAAAGTCAGAAGAATAATGAATCTCACATTTATCCCCAGACTGTAATTGGTTCAACATTTTTAGCCTCCATCACCAAGGAGGTCCAGGAAAATGTCCCAATTCCCAAGACCCGGGGGCTGCTCCACCCATCTTGCCTTGACTGTCCTCTGGTGCACGTGATATTTCATAAGTTCATGCCCAGAACACAGTCAATATGTGCACAGAAGAACGGACAGCAAAATAACCCACAGACACACCTGCCTTTGAATGGCAAGCTGACCGTCATAGATTACAGGCATATTTTGCTTGACAAACACTCAAACTCCAGGAAACTCCATCCGAAGAATGTATTTTGAAAAGCATTATATTATTTTAGTAATAGAACTCCCCCCAAAGAGTGGATATCTCCTTGGGCATAAATTCCCAGTCCCGGCTGTGCGTTGCAATCACTTGGGGAGTCCTCTCTCCCAATTAATTTTTACAAACTTCAAAACTACAGAAGAATTGAAGACCGGTATGTTAAAAACCCATAGTAATCACCTAGATTCACTAATTGTTAAACTTTTGCCACATTATCATATTTGATTTTTCTCTAATAAGAACGTGTGTGCTCATCCACACATACACTCTCTCTTTTTCTGAAAGTCAGTTGCAGACACCACAATCCTTTATAATATTTTAGCACATATCTCCCTCCCACCTAACTACAGAACCATTAAAACACCAAAGAAACTGAACATTAAACCAATAATATTATCTAATATACAGTGCACATTTAGGTTTCCCACAGGGAAACTTTCAAAAAGCACTAATGCCTGGGCCCTACCCCTAGAAACTGATTAAATTGACCAAGGGTGGGGCATGGGCAATTGTATTTTTTAAAAGTCTCCCCACCCCCTAGGTGATTCTAACGTACAGCCAGGATTAAAAGCTGCTGCGTGAGATTTTTAAATGATTCTTTACCAAAAATCCCAATATTTATTAATGCAACTTGGATAGGAGACGGGGTATTAACTATTCTCTGAGATCCTGGCCAAACTCTGCCCACTGACTGTTTTTGTAAATAAAGTTTTATTGAACATAGCCACCCTCATTCATGTACCTATTGTCTAGTTGTTTTCAGGCTGCAGTGGCAGAGCTCATGGAGCTGAGTAGTGGCAACCGGGGGAGGACGTCCTCAAGCCTAAAATCTTTACTATCTGGGGCCCTTTACAAAAAAAAGTTGCCAGGCCAGGCGTGGTGGCTCACGCCTATAATCCCAGCACTTTGGGAGGCCGAGGCTGGTGGATCACCTGAGGTCAGGAATTCAAGACCAGCCTGGCTAACATGGTGAAACCACGTTTCTACTAAAAACACAAAAATTAGCTGGGCGTGGCAGCGCATGCCTGTAATCCCAGCTACTCCAGAGGCTGAGACAGGAGAATTGCTTGAACCCTGGAGGCGGAGGTTGCAGTGAACAGAGATCGTGCCACTGCACTCCAGCCTGGGTGATAGAGTGAGACTCTGTCTCAGAAAAAAAGACAGATGGATAGAAGATAGATAGAACCCGGGAGGCGGAGGTTGCAGTGAGCCAAGATTGTGCCATTGCACTCCAGCCTGGGTGACAGAGCAAGACTCCATCTCAAAAAAAAAAAAAAAAAATTGCCAAACCCCTTTCTACTATAAGCGAAGTCCAAGTTGCTCTTATTCTGCTGATCCTACATTTTCCAAGTCAGTTGCCAGGGACATATCAAAGAAAAATATTTTTAGTTATAAAAGACTGCTATTATCGGCCAGGCGCAGTGGCTTATGCCTGTAATCCCAGCACTTTGGGAGGCCAAGGCGGGAGGATTGCTTGAGCCCGGGAGTTCAAGACAAGACTGGGCAACATGGTGAGACCTCATCTCTACAAAACAAACAAATAAACAAACAAACAAACTAGCTGGGCGTGGTGGTGTGAATCTGTAATCCCAGCTACTTGGGAGGCTGAGGTGGGGGGATGACTTAAGCCCAGGGGATAGAGGCTACAGTGAGCCATGATGGCGCCACTGCACTCCAGCCTGGGCAACAGAGTGAGACCCTGTCTCAAAAGAAAAAACAGACAAAAAACAAAAGACTGCTATTATCAAGTGGAAAGAGAAACAAGAACAGAGACTCCATACTTCTCCTTCTCCACACACAGGACTCAAAATCCAATATCCTGTGGCTAATAGTTCATGAGTCTGGAGTCAGACTATTGGTTCAAATCCTGGCTCTACATTTAGGAGCTGGGTGCCCTTGGGCAACTGGCTTAACCTCTCTGTGCTCTGCCAAAGAGCTGTGACAGCAGTACCCACTTTTTAGGACTGCTGTGAGAATTAAATGAGCAACTATTTATTTGGAAAGCACTTCAAGAGTACCTGGCACAAACTAGGTGCTTTGCATTAGTCATGATCTCCCCAGCGCCAACAAACCCCACTTATTGCCTGTTTTTGTATACAAAGTTGGGGGTTTTTTGTTGTATTTTGAGACAGGATCTCATTCTGTCACCCAGGCTGGAATGTAGTGGTGTGATCACAGCTCACTGCAGCCTCAACATCCCAGGCTCAAGCGATCCTCCTGCCTCAGCCCCCTGAGTAGCTGGGACTACAGGTGCACACCACCACACCTGGCTAATTTTTGTACTTTTTGTAGAGATAGGGTCTCCCTATGTTGCCCAGGCTGGTCTCAAACTCCTGGCCTCAAGTGATTCTCCTGCCTCAGCCTCCCAAAGTGCTGGGATTACAGATGTGAGTCACAGTGCCCAGTTTTAATTTTTTTTTTCTAAGAAATGGAGTCTTGCAATGCTGCCTAGGCTGGACTTGAACTCCTAAGCTCAAGTGATCCTCCCACCTCGGGCTCCCAACAAAGTTTTACGGGAACACAGCCATGCTTACACTGCACAAAGGCAGTGTTGAGTGGTCACGACAGAGACCACACCAACCTGCAAAGTCTAAAATATTTACTTGCTGGCTTACTTTTTATTTATTTTTTGAGACAGAATCTCGCCCTGTTGCCCAGGCTGGAGTGCAGTGGCACAATCTCGGCTCACTGCAACCTCCGCCTTCCGGGTTCAAGCAATTCTTCTGCTTCAGCCTCCCAAGTAGCTGGGATTACAGGTATGTGCCACCATGGCCAGCTAATTTTTGTATTTTTAGTAGAGATGAGGTTTCACTATGTTGGCCAGGCTGGTCTCGAACTCCTGACCTCAAGTGATCTGCCCGCCTCAGCCTCCCAAAGTGATGGGATTACAGGCATGAGCCGCTGCACCCAGCCACTTTCTGGCCCTTTTAAGAAAATGTTTGTGGACTCCTGACCCACCCCCGGTCTGGGTAACAGGCCCTCTTCCTGCTTACGATCAACATGATCACCAACTGGTTCTTCTTGGCCACCTGCGCGTGGGAGAAGATGCAGTCCAACACCTGGGACATGTCTGGCTTGAACTGCTCCCTGAGGTTTATCACACACTTGTCGTAGTGGGCTACGGGGAGACAAAACACCACACAGAGGTAAAGCTCAGGCTCCTCACTCCCCCCACCATCCCACTGGTGTTGGCATCAGCATCTCTTGCCTTGCTGAAAATGGTGCTCAACACGCAAGTATCTTCTCAGGAGATCCAACACCACTGTTTTCATATAGCCGCGGATCCCGCTGCGGTATCTGGGGAGAAGGGAAGCCTGCTCTTAATGCTCACACCCTTCCTTGAGTACCTGAATATTTAGTATTTTCTTTTTGTGATTTTTAAAAAGAGAAAGGATTGGCTGGGCGTGGTGGCTCACGCCTGTAATCCCAGCACTTTGGGAGGCCGAGGCAGGCAGATCATGAGGTCAAGAGATCTAGACCAGCCTGGCCAAAATGGTGAAACCCCGTCTCTACTAAAAATACAAAAACTAGGTGGGCATGGTGGCACACACCGGTAGTCCCAGCTACTCGGGAGGCTGAGGCATGAGAATAGCTTGAATCCAGGAAGAGGAGGTTGCAGTGAGCCGAGATCACACCACTGCACTCCAGCCTGGGCGACAGAGCAAGACTCCGTCTCAAAAAAAAAAAAAAAAAGAGAGAGAGAAAGAAAGGATTTTAGAAAGGACACTGAGGTGGAAGGATCACTGGAGCCCAGGAGTTCAAGCCTGGGCAATATAGCCAAGACCCCATATCTACAAAACAAAACAAAAAAATTAAGGCCAGGCATGGTGGCTCACACCAATAATCCCAGCACTTTGGGAGGCTGAGGTGGGAGGATCATTTGAGCCCAGAAGTTCAAGAGCAGCCTGGGCAACAAGGTGAGACCATGTCTTTACAAAAAATCAAAAAAATTAGCTGGGAGTGGTAGTGCACGACTGTGGTCCCAGCTACATAGGAGGCTAAGGCAAGAGGATCACTTGAGCCCAGGAGGTCAAGGCTGTTGTGAGCTATGATTGCACTGCTGCACTCCAGCCTGGGTGACAGCTTGTCTCAAAATAAATAAATACAAATTAATTAATTAGTTAATTTAAAAATACATTTTTTTTTTTTTTTGAAACAGAGTCTCGCTCAGTCGCCCAGGCTGGAGTGCGGTGGCGCAATTTTCGGCTCACTGCAAGCTCCGCCTCCCGGGTTCACGCCATTCTCCTGCCCCAGCCTCCCGAGTAGCTGGGACTACAGGCGCCTGCCACCCATGCCCGGCTAATTTTTTTGTATTTTTAGTAGAGATGGAGTTTCACCGTGTTAGCCAGGATGGTCTCGATCTCCTGACCTCGTGATCCGGCCGTCTTGGCCTCCCAAAGTGCTGGGATTACAGGCATGAGACACCGCGCCCAGCCAAAATTTTTTTTAAAGTATCTAGAGGCACCCTCTAATCCTGAGGCCTTCAAAGGATATGGAGTTGATTCATCTGCAGGCTAAAAAGAACACTGCCCTGCCCAAAGTCCCACATCAAACTGGAGGCAAAACTGGAGTAGATCCCAAGCCTGATACTTGGGAGGGTGCCTTTCTGGCCACAGGGTTAAGAAAAAAAAAAACTTAATAGATTTCGGATACTGAACAGGGGTAGCCAATTTTAGCAAGCTTTAACTGTTAAAAACAAAATTTTTCCATTACTTACCCAATGTATAGAGACCGTTTTAAAAAGACAAACTGGAAAAACATTTACCAAAAGATCCCCATGTAAATTTTGCTTCTCCCTTTTTTTTTTTCTTTTTTTTGAGATGAGGTTTTGTTCTGCCACCCAGGCTGGAGTGCAGTCGTGCAATCACAGCTCACTGTAATCTGTCTCCTGGGCTGAAGCAATCCTCCCACCTCAGCCTCCGGAGTAGCTGGGAACACAGGTGGCCACCACCAAGCCCGGCTAATTTTTGTATATTTTGTAGACAGGGTTTCACCGTATTGCCCAGGCTGGTCTCGAACCTCTGAGCTCAAGCAATCCACCCGCCTTGGCCTCCCAAAGTGCTGGGATTATAGGTGTGAGCCATCACACCTAGCCACTTCTCTTTTAAAACAAAGTTTTAACCTGGATGTTCTTCCAAAAATCTGAACACAGGAGTTAAGTTTCTCAGGAGATGCGACACTGAGCTGTGAGGAAGTAGACACTTCACTACAGCATCACCAAATAACAACAAAACCGATCAAGATGCTAAAAGACTCCCTGATCCAAATGTGATTTTAAAACATACTTACACAACACAGGACAGGGCTTTAATATTTATGTTCAGCACAGAAAATTTGCTAGAAAATTCAGTTAATTTATTAATGGTTCATTTTTCCTAGATGTTTCTCTGAAGCTTAAAGGATGGGCTTAAGGTTAGCAGTCGATGTGTTTTAGGAGGACTCCCTTCCTAGCCCTTGGCTGTGAAACTTGCAGTTTGTGGGGAATCCACACTAAAATCTCTCTCCCTAACAGCTGAGGAGCTCCTTGAATAGAAGGCCAGTTTTCTACAATCTCACATTCTTTGTACCTGTGAGTTTCTGGCACATGGGAAACATGCCTGGAATTTACTGGTTCAAATCCAAGAATGCTTTGATTCCTTTTTTCTTTTTCATAAAAGACAAGGTCTTGCTCTGTCCCCCAGGATGGAGTGCAATGGTGCGATCACAGCTCACTATAACCTCGAACTCCTGGGCTCAAGCAGTCCTCTCACCTCAGCCTCCTGAGTAGCTGGGCCTATAGGTACACAACACCATGCCTGACTCATTTTTTTTTCTTTTTTTTTGTAGAGACAGGGTCTCGCTACATCACCCAGGCTGGTCTCCAACTCCTGGCCTCAAGTCATCCTCTTGCCTTGGCCTCCCAAAATGCTGGGATTACAGGCATGAGCCACAGTGCCTGGCCCTGATTGTCTTCATAAGGAAAGCTTTCTTGCTAGGTGAATTTTTCATGAAAAGTGGCAGAAAACCCTTTTGTCAGCCGGGTGCAGTGGCTCACACCTGTAATCCCAGCACTTTGGGAGGCCGAGGCAGGGGGATCATGAGGTCAGGAGATTGAGACCATCCTGGCTAACAAGATGAAACTCCATCTCTGCTAAAAATACAAAAAAAAATTAGCCAGGCGTGGTGGTGGGCGCCTGTAGTTCCAGGTACTCAGGAGGCTGAGGCAGCAGAATGGCGTGAACCCGGAAGGCGGAGCTTGCAGTGAGCCAAGATCGCACCACTACACTCCAGCCTGGCCAACAGAGTGAGACTCCATCTCAAAAAAAAAAAGAAAATCCTTTTGTCATCAGAATAGTCCTGCAGCAGAAAACCCCTGTACAATAAATTACTTGAGATGAAATTCAATTATTCATCCACTTTCCTTTGCAATTGTCCCAAAAGCCACAATAACAATTTGTGCAGTCTTTTATCATACATAAAGCTATTTCATCCCATTGTCTCAATCTGATATATCTATCAAGTATTTACTATTTGTCAGCACTTCACAAAACTTAATACATTTATAGGCCAGACATGGTGGTTCACGCCTGTAATCCCAGCACTTTGGGAGGTCGAGGCAAATGGATCACTTGAGGTCAGGAGTTCGAAACCAGCCTGGCCAACATGGTGAAACACCGTCTCTACTAAAAGTACAAGAATTAGCCAGGCATGGTGGCACATGCCCGTAATCCTAGCTATTCGGGAGGCTGAGGCAGGAGAATCGCTTGAACCTGGGAGGCGGAGGTTGCAGCGAGCTGAGATTTACAAACAGAGATTTACAGAAGTAAAGTACCTCACCCAGGGTTCTGCTGTTAGTAATGGCACTGCAGGACTATAACACACTTTCTCTCAGTTCAAGCCTGCCCTGAAGACAGCCCCAGAGCACCACCCTGGTGCAACGCATGCGACGATTCAGGTGACAACCACATCCTACGGGGAGACCCAGGATTCACCTCTGGACCAACTGCACGATGCTCTGGGTGTTGATGAAGAAGACCTCTCGATCGGCCTTCCGCTGCAGGGTGGCTGCGTGGCAGTCCAGGATGGTGGCTATCTGGATGGGAAAACAAGACAGGTCTGACTGCTGATGATTCAGATGACACACAGCAGTCCCCTAAAGCAGGGGTCCCCAAACCAGTACCCAAACCAGCACTGGTCCGTGGCCTGTTAGGAACTGGCTGAACAGCGGGAGGTAAGCAGTGGGTGAGGGAGTGAAGCTTCATCTGTATTTACAGCCCCTCCCCATTGCTCACATTACCATCTGAGCTCCACCTCCTGTCAGATCAGCAGGAGCATTAGATTCTCACAGGAGCACAAACCCTGCTGTGAACTACACATGCGAGGGATCTAGGTTGCACGCTCGTTACAAGAATCTAAGGCCTGATGATCTGTCGCTGTCTCCCATCACCCCCAGATGGGACCGTCTAGGTGCAGGAAAACAAGCCTGGGGCTCTCACAGATTCTACATTATGGTGAGTTGTATAATTATTTCATTATATATTACAATGTAATCATAATAGAAATAAAGTGCGCCATAAATGTAACGTGCTTGAATCATCCCGAAACCATCCCCCTCCCCGGTCTGTGGAAAAACTATCTCCCACAAAACCGGTCCCTGGTGCCAAAAAGGTTGGGAACTGCTGACCTAAAGGACCCACCACAGCCTCCCAGGGAGGTCCCATCCAAGACTCATTTGAAGATTGAAAATTCCAGGCCCAAAGCCTACCAGCTACCCTAAAACACCCCTGTTCATCCCCTCAACGGTGAGGAATTCAAGCGCTCAAAATGCCAGCAATCACATGGAGGAGTGCTTTTTCACACTGGAAATCACATGCCAGCAATCACATGGAGGAGTGCTTTTTCGCCTTATACCGTTCCACACATATGAATGGGATGGGGAACGAGGAGATGGGAATGTCCTACTCTAGCAAAAACCAGGGTGCTGGTGGGGAAGGGTCCTGTCTTTATCATTAGACATAATGTTATCGATATATTGCCTTTGGCATCAAAAATATTTTTCAAGAAAAAAAAAAACCTGGATCAATGACAAATTCCTGAAAGTTCCAAGTGTGTACTTTTTCAGTTGGGATCCTCTAGAGTTTGGCTTTTGTTATTTTTTAGTTCAGATATAACTTACACACCATCATATTCCACCATCTCCCTTTAAAGTGTACATTCAGTGGTTGGTAGTGTATTCATAAAGTTGTGCAACTATCACCATCATCTAATTTTAAAGCATTTTCGTCACTCTAAAAAGAAACCTTGTAGTCATTAGTGCTCACTCTCCATTTTCCCTGCGCTGCAGCCCCTGGCAGCCACTAATCCACTTCCTTCTTCATGAACGTGCCTATTCTGGACATTTCATAAAAATGGAATCACACAGGGCTGGGCACCATGGCTCATGCCTGTAATCCCAGTACTCTGGGAGGCCAAGGCAGGCTGATCACCTGAGGTCAGGAGTTCAAGACCAGCCTGGCCAACATGGTGAAAACCCATCTCCACTAAAAAAATACAAAAAATTAGCTGGGAATGGTGGTGTACACCTGTAATCCCAACTATTCGGGAGTTCTCAAAAAAAAAAAAACAAAAAAGAGGAATCACATAATATGTGGTCTTTTGTGCCTGGCTTATTTCCCTTAGCACAACAGGTTCATCCACATGGGAGCATGAATCAGTATTCTTTCTTTAGCTAAACAATATTCCAACCCTTAGAACTCCTAACCTCTGAGAATGGCCTGAACTACACTGTCCTCTGGTTTCCCAAATCACCAATTTGTGGGTGGGTGGATGATGATGGTGGGGAACCCTCCCACCAGAGGGCAGGAAGGCAAACAAGCAGAGGGACTCTTCCCAGTGCAAATGCCCTTCAAATGCCCCACAAAACCAACAACCACAACAAAATGAACAACGTGAGGCCGATGTGTAAATAACAAATATTTCATACTACCCTGGAATAGCTTCCATTTTTTTTAACATGTTCACAAATGCAACTATGATTATGATGAGACATCTCAGTACATTCTTTTTTTTTTTTTGGAGTGCAGTGGTGCGATCTCAGCTCATTGCAACCTCCGCCTCCTGGGTTCAAGCAATTCTCCTGCCTCAGCCTCCTGAGTAGTTGGGATTACAGGCATGCGCCACCACGCCCAGCTAATTTTTGTTTTTTAGTATAGATGGGGGTTTCACCATGTTGGCCAGGCTGGTCTCGAACTCCTGACCTCAAGTGATCCACCTGCCTCGGCCTCCCAAAGTGCTGGGATTATAGGCATGAGCCAATGCACCCGACCTCAGTACAATTCTTAAAAAATATTTTATATATATACACACACACATGTGTGTATATATATACATACGTGTATATATACATATATACACATATATACACATATACACGTATGTATATATACATACATGCATATACACACATACATATACATATATACACATATATACGTATATGTATGTGTGTATATATACATATATACACACACACACACACATATATATACACACACACACACACATATACATGGAGCTCCCAGATGATCACCTACAAAATCCAGGGGCGGAAAATCAAAGCTGCAAACCAGTGAAAAAACAAAAATAAAAAAACTTGCAGTTTCCTCTAATGATGTCAGCCAGTTTATTTTTTGGGAAATGCTCACTCCATCTGCATCAACTGCTCACTCCTATTAGGAATCTTGAGTTTTAGGCAATGAGGTCTAAGGAATATTGATGTTCATTCAAACAACTGTTGCTTTGAGTAAATGATAGGATTCTGCACATAAGGCTCGAAAGGAAACCCTCGGCCCCTGATATGTTAGGCTATAAGTGGGTCTCAAGGAGTTCAACTTGATCAGAGGCCAGATATCGAGCCAGACCGGGAGCTGACCCAGTGTGACCACCCTGGTGGGGTGGGGCTGGGTCGGGGAGCACGTACCTGCTGGCTGGGGAACTGGCACAGCACTGAGGTGATGTTGCTGGCATACTGGGCCATCACTCTGCGGACCGACTTCTCCACGGGGGCAGGGATGCGGCCTGCCACGCTAGTCATGATCTCCTGCAGCTCCAGCAGCGGCAGTGACGGGTGCCGGAGGGTCATCATGAGCTTCTGCACCCACTCCTTCAGCTGAAGTGGGGACCACAGCATCAGCCCCCAGCCCTGCATGGGCATGGGCACCACCACCCCCAACAGGGCACCCAATACAGCTCAACCCATCCTGACCCCATGCACTCAAGTGGCTGAAGATCCAGACCCAGCAGCCTCTGGGGCAGTCCAGAGCGGAATGGCCCCCTGACCACAGGGGAATACTCAGTTTCCCTACATAGGAAGACCCTGACTCCCCCTCTCTGTGCATCAGAAAGCCAGCATGGTGGGGGCATCAAACATAAGGTCACATGATGAGCTGATGTTTATAGGATACTTGCTCAGTGCCAGACAGTGTTCTAGGACCTTTCTTTACATGTTCTCATTTGATCCCTAAAAGCAACCATATAAAGGAAGTCTAATGATTTTGTCCATTTTGCAGTTGAGGCAACTGAAACACAGAGAGGTTAGTTGAGTTAACCAAAGTCACTCAGCTAGTAAGAAGCAAACCCAGGCTATTCAGCTCCTGAGACTCTGAACTGCTGCCCTATGCTGTTTCCGGGGTGTCTCAGTAGCCAATGCTACTGGTCTTTGGATGACAATGACAGTGGCCCCAACACCCTAGTGTGGTTGTGAGGTTTCAAAGTGAACTGATGCATAAACTGCGAAGTGCCCCAACTAATAAAAGTTGCAATTATTGTGGGGTGCGGTGGCTGATGCCTATAATCTGAACACTTTGGGAGGCCAAGGCGGGAGGATCACTTGAGCCCAGGAATTCGAGACCAGCCTGGGCAACATGGTGAGACCCCGTCTCTACAAAAAATTAGCTGGGTGTGGTGGCAGGCGCCTGTAACCCCAGCTACTTGGAAGGCTAAAGTGGGACGATTGCTTGAACCCAGGAGGTCGAGGTTGTAGTAAGCAGTGTTTCCACCACTGTACTCCAGCCTGGGAGACAGAGCAAGACCCTGTCTCCAAAAAAAAAAAAAAGTTGCAATGATGGCAATAATCATCAGGCAGCATAACGTGGGGGCGAAGAGCACAGAGTCAGAATCCTGATGGCCATGGTTCAGATCTCATCTTTGCCTCCTCATGTATGAAGCACGGCAAGTCTCTTAGTCTCTGTGTCCCTCAGTTGCCTCAACTGTAAATGGAAATAAGAGTTCCTACCTTATTGGTTGCTGGGAGGATGAAATGATTGAACTTTTAAGTAGTTAGAAGGTGACACAGCGGGCACGGTGGCTCATGCCTATAATCCCAGTACTTTGGGAGGCCAAGGTGGGTGGATCACCTGAGGTCAGGAGTTCAAGACCAGCCTGGCCAACATGGTAGAACCCTGTCTCTACTAAAAAATACAAAAATTAGCTGGGTATGGTGGCACACGCCTGTAATCCCAGCTACTTGGGAGGTTGAGGCAGTAGAATCACTTGAACCTGGGAGGCAGAGGTTGCAGTGATGAGACAAGATCATGCCACCATACTTCAGTGTGGGTGACAGAGCAAAGCTCCCTCTCAAAAAAAAAAAAAAGGGGGGGTGACACATGGTACATACTTGCTAAGGGTTGGCGGTTATTATCATCATCACCATCACGATTTGCTCTCCTGAGATGGACCCAATATAGCACAGTGTGACGGTTAGTCACTGCTATAAGCATCATGGGTCTTTCAAGGAGGTCTGCAAATCAGAGAACTTCTTGTTTCTCTACTGAGTGAGCAGATGAGACCCAGCAAGGGTGAATGACGAACAGAGGTGTGTTTCAAACAAAGTGCCTTGTCTGTCATCTCCTTAAGCAGGGTGACCCCCACTGACTCCTTCCTTAATGTCCTACTGGAGTATTCTCAGTCTTGAGCTGAACTGCTACAAGCCCAGTTTACGATCAAGGAGAAAAAGTCAGGCCAATGTTTACAATTGAATTGAGGAATTCCTTGAGGACAGGTCCTTCATAAATACAACCGAAGGGCTGGGTGCGGTGGCTCAGGCCTGTAATCCCAGCACTTTGGGAGGCCCAGGCGGATGGATCACTTGAGTCCAAGAGTTCGAGACCAGCATGGGGAACACGGCAAAACGCCGTCTCTACAAAAATACAAAAAATTAGCCGGGCGTGGTGGGGTGCACCTATATTCCCAGCTATTCGGGAGGCTGAGGTGGTAGGATCTCTTGAGCCCAGGAGGTCGAGGCTGCAGTGAGTCTGGGTGACAGAGTGAGACCTTGTCTCAAAAAATAAAATAAATAAAATAAAAACAACAGAGGATCCACCATTTTCTCATTTCTTACTCAATAATGACCTCTCCTGTCACGGGGTAGACCTTCCGACCCTCCGCCACTGGTCTACACGCCTGCGCTCATAGGTGACTTTACCTTTATGCTAAAAATGGGCTCTGGCAGACAAAAGCCACTCATGACGTTGGTGAGGTTTTCCAGGACGCTGTGGAAGACCTGGTGCAGTTTTTCTCCGAGGATGGGCAGTGTCTGCTGGGCAGGGAGTTCTCCTGTGAACGGTTCAGCCTGATGAGACACCACAAGAACGACAGATCAGGAAAACTCTGGGAATCCCAAATGGGACCCGGCAGAATGGGAGGCGGGGCAGATCTGCCAGCTTCCATAATCAAGTGAGGATGAGGCCTGAGGAAAAAATCAAAGACAATGAACTGGAAAGTTAAAATGGCCAAACTCACACCCCAATGTGGGTTTTCCAAACCATTCCTTTTGCAAATGGCCCAGTACACAGTTTCATACCCCAAACAGTTTTGGGGGGTGGCGGTGAGATCTGTTTTTGTTTTTTGGTTTTTTTTTTTTGAGACACTCGCATTGTCGCCAGGCTGGAGTGCAGTGGCACGACCTCGGCTCACTGCAACCTCTGCCTCCCGGGTTCAAGCAATTCTCCTGCCTCAGTCTCCTGAGTAGCTGGGACTACAAGTGCAGGCTACCATAACCAGCTAATTTTTGTATTTTTAGTATAGACAGGGTTTCACCATGTTGGCCAGGATGGTCTCAATCTCTTGACTTCATGATCTGCCCGCCTCGGCCTCCCAAAGTGCTGGGATTACAGGGGTGAGCCACCACGCCCAGCCGATCTGTTTGTTGTTGTTGTTGTTGTTTTGCTTTATAATCAACAAATCTCCTTATGTTCTCTATTTATTTTCATTCTCTATTGAATCCCAAAGTTAAACACCTTACAGTAGGATGAAAATTTATGAACATCTCATACAAATGCTCCTGATTTTTGTAAATCATAAAAATTCAGTCTTAGGTAAACACATGGAAAAATAAAAAGCTCCCAGAGGGCAACACAGACTAAATGTGCTCATTCATCTACTCGTTCACTCTACAAATACCTACTGTGCATGATGCACGGTGCTGGGATGTGCTGTTCTCCCAGCAGAGAACACTCCGTTTCCTGCGCACCCTCTACCCCTCCACCCACACCCATCCCCACCCCTAGCCCTGCAGGCTCTTCTCCCCTTTTAAGAGGTGACTTGGCCAGGCACGGTGGCTCATGCCCATAACCCCAGCACTTTGGGAGTCCGAGGCGGGAGGATGAACTGAGGTCAAGAGTTCGAGACCAGCCTGGCCAACATGGTGAAACCCCATCTCTACTAAAAATACACAAAAAAATTAGCCAGTCATGGTGGCGCGTGCCTGTAATCTGAGCTACTCCAGAGGCTGAGGCAGGAGAATTAGTTGAACCTGGGAGGCGGAGGTTGCAGTGAGCCAAAATTCTGCCATTGCACTCCAGCCTGGGTAATGGAGTGAAATTCTGTCTCAAAAAAAAAAAAAAAAAGCTGACTTGAGGGTTTTCCCCTACACAAGCTGATCATGGCTTCTCCATGTGGGCCCCCACAGCCCAGGGCCAAGGGCAGTCTTCTAACTACACTCACCAAGTAAAATTACTTGATCTTCCAGTCTGTCTCACAAGCATTTATGTGAGGCTGCAGGGAATGGGTGGGCAGGCCCTGCGTCATTAACCCAGCACAGGAAATGTGTGCTGAAAGGAATCACAGTGCAGGTACCCAGACCTGCCCACTGATCCAAAAAGGCCCAGTCTATTCCTAGCTTTGGGAACTCCCTAAAGAGACTAATGATGCCAGGCACAGTGGCTCACCCTTGTAATCCCAGCACTTTGGGAGGCAAAGGTGGACGGATCGCTTGAGGCCAGGAGTTCAAGATCAGCCTGGCCAACCTAGTGAAACCCCATCACTAGTAAAAATACAAAAATTAGTCAGGCATGGTCACACAAACCTGTGGTCCCAGCTACTTGCTACCCGGGAGTCTGAGGCAGGAGAATTGCTTGAACCCAGGAAGTGGAGGTTGCAGTGAGCCGAGATTGTGCCACTGCACACCAGCCTGGGTGACAGAGTGAGACTCTATCTCAAAAAAAGAGAGACAGAGACTAATGAAAAGAATTGTAAAACAGTCATTTGCAGCAACATGGATGGAACTGGAGGATATTACATTAAGTGAAATAAGCTGGGCACAGAAAGACAAATTTAGCATGTTCTCACTCATATGTGGGAGCTGAAAATTAAAACAAATAAACTCATGGAAATAGAATGTAGAGTGATGGCTGCCAGGGTCTGGGAAGGGTAGTGGGGCTGGTGGGAGTGGGGATGGTTAACAGGTACAAAAATCCAGTTAGATAGAATGAATAAGATCTAGTATTGAGGCTGGATGTGGTGGCTCACACCTGTAATCCCAGCACTTTGGGAGGCTGAGGCGGGCAGATCACCTGAGGTCAGGAGTTCGAGATCAGCCTGGCCAACATGGTGAAACCCCATCTCTACTAAAAATACAAAAATTAGGCGGGCATAATAGCAGGCGCCTGAAGTCCCAGCTACTCGGGAGGCTGAGGCACGAGAATTGCTTGAACCCTGGAGGTAGAGGTTGCAGTGAGCTGAGATCACGCCACTGCACTCCAGCCTGGGCGACAAGAGCAAAACTCCATCTCAAAAAAAAAAAAAAAAAAAAGATCTAGTATTGATAGCACAACAGGGTGACTCTACAGACAATTGACTGTATATTTTAAACTAACCAAAAGAATAAAATTGGAATGTTCCTAGCGCAAAGAAATGATAAACGCTTGAGGTGATAGATACCCCAATCACCCTGATTTAATTATTAGACGGTATGCCTATATCAAAAGATCACATGTACCCCATAAACATATACACCTATTATGTACCAATAATAATTATAATTTTTTAAAAAAGAAAACAAATACAATTAATAGAATACTCTGGAGAAAAGAGACAATGTGATATTTTTAAATTTTGTTTTACTGGACAGATGTACTAATTAGAGTCTTGCTTAGGAGGGTGTAAACATTCATTCATTCATCAAGACTTGTTATTTCTGAGCACCCACTATGCTGTGAGCACTGTACTAAGCCCCAGGATCACAACAGTGAACGTCGAAAGTAGTCCTTGACCTCAGGGACTCATCGGTAATGACAGGGCTTGAAAATTAAGAGGAATCTAAATTTGAGGTGCCCCCAAGAGCCTGAGCTCAGGGTCACATGACAGACACCCTGGTGCACCTCCTAGTGGTCCTGAGGACAGGGTGACGCCCCCGGCACCTGCACTGCTATACGTTCATCCAACAACCAATATTTACAGAGCACCTCTGATGTACCAGGCCCTATTTTTGGCACTGGGGCCCCAGCAGCAAGCAAGAAAGACAAAAAGCCCTGTTCTCATGGTGTTTCCAGTCTCCTGGAGGCCAAATAATAAAGCAACAAGACAATCAGTGAGATCATCTCTGTGAGGTGCGGTGTGTGTTTGCGCATGGGTAGAGGTGAGCACAATTTTTTAAAGGGCGGTTGAAAGAGACATGACAACTATATGCAATGTGCTAACCTGGATAGGATCCTGGACAATAGGTAAAAACTAAGAAAATCGTACACTCATGTTCATAGCTGCCTTATTCACAGTAGCCAAAAGGTAGAAACAATCCAAGTGTCCATCAGTGGATGAGTGGATAAACAAAACGTGATTTACCCCTACAAGGGAATATTATGCAGCCTTAAAAAAACAGGGAAATTCTGCCACATGCTATAAGATGGATGAAACTTGGAGACATTATGCTAAATGAAATAAGCTAGTCACAAAAGGCCAGATACTATATAGATTCCACCTATATGAGGCACCTAGAGGAGTTGAATCGATAGACAGAAAGCAGAATAGTGGTTGCCAGGGGATGGAGGGAGGAAGGACTTGGGAGTTACTATTTAACGAGTGTCAAGTTTCAGTTTTGCAAGTGCTGGAGATGGATGATGGTGATGGTTGTGCAACAATGTGAATGGATTTAATACTGCTCAAGAGAACATTTAAAAATGGCTAAGATGGTAAATTTTATGTGTATTTAACCACAATTTTTAAAAAATGAACTAAAGAAATCTGAGTGAACAATAATGTACCAATATTGGTTCATTAAATGTGACAAATGGACCATATTATTGTAATAATAGTTAAATTTTAAAGTTAATTTTATTCTTAAACAATAATACCTAATATATCGATATTGGTTCATTAAATATGACAAATGGACCGTGCTCGTGCAGTAATAGTTAAATTAATAACAGTAAATTGATAACAATAGTAATTAATTGAGGCCACGTGCAGTGGCTCACACCTGTAATCCCATCACTTTGGGAGGCTGAGGAGGGTGGATCACCTGAGGTCAGGAGTTTAAGACCAGCATGGCCAACATGGTGAAACCCTGTCTCTACTAAAAATACAAAAATTAGCTGGTATGGTGGTACACACCTATAATCCCCAGCTACTCAGGAGGCTGAGGCAGGAGAATCACTTGAACCAGGGAGGCAGAGGTTGCAGTGAGCCGAGATCACGCCACTGCACTCCAGCCTGGGCGACAGAGCGAGAGTCTGTCTCAAAAAAAAAATGAATAATAATAATAATACTAACAATTAATTGAATAATAATTAAATGAATGACAGGGAAACTGGCTACAGAGAATATGGGAACTCTGTACTACTTACATAACTGTTCTGTACATCTAAAACTATACTAAAAATTAAGTCTATTAAAAAGAAAAGGTGGTCAATGGTCAAGAACGCCCTCATTGAGGGGAAGACATTGGAATCAAAGCTCCCAGGAGTTGAGAGTTATCCCTGCAAAGTCTGGGGTAGGTCCTTCTATGGCAGAGAGGACAGCCGCCAGGAGGGAGGGGTCCAGTGTATTCAAGTAAGTGATGGGGAGAGGGACAGAGGAGAAAGGCAGAGAAGAAAGCAGGGAACAGCTAGCTCATTTGGGGTCTTGCAGGTCACTGGCAGAAATTGGGTTTTACTCTAAGCAGGATGGAGAGCCACAGGAGAGGGATCTGAGCAAAGCAGGGCGCGGCTTCCTTGTGTTTCTGCACCATCACGGTGGCTGCTGCGACGAGCTCTGTCTGCAGGTGGAGGCAGGAGAAGAGCTACCAGCCTTGAGTCCACCTGTCTCACTGAACCAGTGGAGGCCATCAGTGTACCTGCATCAGCCAGAGCACTTGGGCTGTGGAGCCACATACCGGGTGGACTTTAGAAGGGTCATCAAGCTCCAGCCTGGCCACCACGCAGCCTGCTTCCAGCACAGCACCTGGACGCTTGATGTACTTCACCCGGCCACTTTCCTGCACGTTCAGGGTCATGATCATCTTCATCACCTATTTCATAAAAAGAAGAAATAGTACAGAGCCCACCAGGACTGATACCCAGAGCCACCCAAAACTAGTGATGCCGGAGCAGGGACATGCCATTTAAACAGAATGACTCCCTGGGTTGTGTTCAGGCAGAAGGGACAAGGAAAAGTGACCTTTACTGGAAGCCTGCTAAGTGCCAGGCAAGTGCCATTCAATCTGCAAAGCCAGCCAAGGAGGTGTTTATGATGCCCATTTTACAGATATGGAAACTGACGTTTATTTCCAAAGGGGGAGTCTTCTCTTAGAAATAGTGCTAAATCATATTACATAGAGTGGTTCATATACACGTTCCTAAAACATACTGCATAAATCAAACATTTTGTGAATGGTTTGTTTTATTAAAGGCACTTAGAAAACCCTCAGGGAACACTCTGTGAAATGAAGAATCTGCTCATCAGCCCTTTTAATTTTCCCAAATGTCTGGATACGTGCATGGCATGAGCTTTGTCACCATGGGGTCGCCTGCAGAGCCAGGACTGTGCTATCTCTCTTGCTTGGCAGTTCACAGCTTGGGCACCCAAGTCAGCCAGGCCTGGACTAGAATCCCAGGACCTACCCCCCACCAATACCTCTGTGATCTTCAGAAGTGGCTCCCCTCCTTGAGCCTCAGTTTCCCCAAGTGTAAAATGAGGAATAATGACAGTTTCACCTCTCAGGGCTCTTAGAGGATTAAATGAGATGCAGATCCTGCCATGCATCAGGTCAATATGCAGTAGCTACTATTATTGATGTATTTTCATTGCTATTATTGTTGTTATTTTCCGGGTTTGAATCCTGGCTTTGTGTGACCTCCAGAGAGTTTCTTAGCCTGCCTGGGCCCAGCTTTTTTATAAAATGGGGATCACATTTGTGTCCATCTCATACATTTGCTGGGAAGGTTAAAAAATAAAGATCAGTAAAATGCTTAGAACAGCACCTGCCACATGGTTACGGCTTTGCAAGTGTTGGCTTAACACCTTTCAGTTATTGCTGGGGTCAATATTTAATATTTAATCATTGATTGACAATAATTGTTATTATCAATCAATTCTTGGCTGTGTGCAGTGGCTCATGCCTGCAATCCCAGCACTTTCAGAGGCCAAAGCAGGTGGATCACCTGAGCTCAGGTATTTGACCAGCTTGGGCAACATGACGAAACCCTGTCACTACCAAAAATACAAAAAATTAAGCCAGGCATGTTGGTGCGTGCCTGTAATCCCAACTACTTGGAAGGCTGAGGTGGGAGGATCACTTGAGCCTGGGAGGCGGAGTTTGCAGTGAGACAAGATCACGCCACTATACTCCAGTCTGGGTGACAGACTGAGACTGTCT
The DNA here is from genome assembly GCF_028885655.2 of Pongo abelii. Taxonomy (NCBI): domain Eukaryota; kingdom Metazoa; phylum Chordata; class Mammalia; order Primates; family Hominidae; genus Pongo; species Pongo abelii. Next base: position 107,923,229 of record NC_071995.2, on the reverse strand, counting down.
CAAAAAAAAAAAAAAGAAATCAAGGAAACTGATTTACACAACAGTTTACAGAACAGTTATGTAAATAGTACAGAGAGTTCCCATATTCTCTGTACCCAGTTTCTCTGTCATTAACCTTCTTACTCATTCCTGGGGAGATGTGCATTTTTTGAAGTTTTTTTTTTTTTTTGAGACGGAGTCTTTCTCTGTCACTCAGGCTGGAGTGCAGTGGCACCATCTCAGCTCACTGCAAGCTCCGCCTCCCGGGTTCATGCCATCCTCCTGCCTCAGCCTCCCGAGGAGCTGGGACTACAGGCGCCTGCCACCATGCCCGGCTAATTTTTTGTATTTTTAGTAGAGACGGGGTTTCACCATGTTAGCCAGGATGGTCTTGATCTCCTGACCTCGTGATCCGCCCACCTCGGCCTCCCAAAGTGCTGGGATTACAGGTGTGAGCCACCACGCCCTGCCTGAAGTTTTTTTCTTTGAATACTTCAGGGGATTTGGCTGAAATCCACAGACTGATTCCCTTAGAAATTTGCAGACAGTGGCCATGGGGAGAGGTAGGCCTGTTTGTTCAGACATGGGACAAAGCCAGAGGAGTGGGAGTTTGAGGGTTCAGGATTCCCCACGGCTGGCTCTGCAGTCACCTCCATCTCAGCGTAGCTGCTCCCAGCCTCAACGTGGCCCCCATCCTCCACTGTGTACTGTGTCAGCTTCCCAGCTGAGGGGGATCTCAGGACCGTAGGATCGTTCTCCTTCTCAAACACACACGTCTTATTGCCGATGGTAATTCGGTAACTGGGAGAGAGGAGGAGTGGGGTAGGGAGACTGATGAGGACCACCAACTCAACAAGCCCTAGTCCAGCTTTCAATACCATTTCCCTTTCCTAAAGGGGGAATGTACCCTCTACATTCCCAAAGGGTGGCAGCGGATAGTTATCTCAGAGACATTCAGAGTGGGGTAGGTGAACAAAAAGGCCGTGATGCTTTCATTTTTTTTTTTTTTTTTTTTTTTTAGTCTCGCTCTGTCGCCCAGGCTGGAGTGCAGTGGGGCGATCTCGGGTCACTGCAAGCTCCGCCTCCTGGGTTCACGCCATTCTCCTGCCTCAGCCTCCGGCGCAGCTGGGACTACAGGTGCCCGCCACCATGCCCAGCTAATTTTTTTTTTGTATTTTTAGTAAAGACAGGGTTTCACCGTGTTAGCCAGGATGGTCTCGATTTCCTGACCTCGTGATCCACCCGCCTCAGCCTCCCAAAGTGCTGGGATTACAGGCGTGAGCCACAGTGCCCAGCCAAGGCTGTGATGCTTTCTTTGGGAGGCTGAGGTGGGAGGATCGCTTGAGGCCAGGAGTTCAAGACAAGCTTGGGCAACACAGTGAGACCCCCATCTCTACAAAAAATAAAAAAAAAAAATAGCTGGGCGTGGTAGCACATGCCAGTAGTCCCAGCTACTCAGGAGGCTGAGGCAGGAGAATCCTTTGAGCCCAGGAGTTCGAGGCTATTGTGAGCTATAATTACTCTGTCACCCAGGCTGGAGTGCAGTGGCACAATCATGGTTCACTGAAGCCTCGACCTCCCTGGGGTCAGGTGATCCTCCCATCACAACCCTCTAAATTGCTGGGACTACAGGCACATGCCACCACACTTGGCTAATCATTGTATTTTATAGAGATGGGGTTTTGCCATGTTGCCCAGGCTAGTCTCAAACTTCTGGACTCAAGCGATCAGGGTCTCACTCTTGCACAGGCTGGGCAACAGAGTAAGAACCAGTCTTTAAAATAAAATAAAATAATAAAAAGAATGTGACCCTTTTTTGGCTGAAAGCTGGTTCCTTTTACTGACATACTTCCAACAGGGCCTGACACAGAAAAATCAATCAGTGGATATGAATCAACAAATATTTACTGACTCAAAGTCTTAACCTTTGAACTGGGGAGAGTGGAACCTATAGTAATCCTGAACATTCTTGGCAGATAGAACATGAGTTAAAAAAGAGATAACAGGCAGGGTGCTGTGGCTCATGCCTGCAATCCCAGCACTTTGGGAGGCCAAGGCTGGCCAACTGCTTGAGTCCAGAAGTTCAAGACCAGCCTGGGCAACATGGCAAAACCCCGTCTCTACAAAAAATACAAAAATTAGCCGGGCGTGGTGGCACGTGCCCATAGTCCCAGCAACTTGGGGGACTGAGGTGGGGGGATCATCTTGGAGCCCAGGGAAGTTGAGGCTGCAGTAGTCGTGATGGCGCCACTACACTCCATCCTGGGTGACACAGCGAGACCCTCTCTCAAAAAAAAAAAAAAAAAAAAAAAAAAGGAGATAACAAAATATTACTCTGGCATAAACCTAGTCTGCCTTCTTCCAAAACATTGAGGATTGAGAAGAGAGTCTCCACTCTCTAACTGGAGCTTTTCAGACATCCCCTCCCCTTTCGTCACCTTGGCAGGGGTCTGTTTCACTGAGTGATCTCGGGGTGATCAGACACACTGGAGGCGGGGCATCTTTGGGGCCTATCTCACTATCTCACAAGCCCCTGTGCTAAGAGATTCCAGGGCATCTTGTGTGTTACCCGTCAGGTACACGACACCCTTTCCTGCCACTATCTGTTTGTTCAGTGTGTCATCTTCCCCAACGGGCTGGAAGCTCCGCGAGTCGCGCCCAGAATGCTATCCCAACACCCAGCACAGCGCCTGGTACGGAGGAGCTTAGTAGGTCACTGCCGCACTAACTGGGTGGATGCTGGAGCTCAGATGCACAGGCAGCAGGCACCTTGTCACACACCTCGCAGGCCACAGAGCTGGGAGTCACATCCTGTTCAGCTCTGAATCCCCATCAACCAGGTTACTAGAAAAGGGCCTCCTAGGATCCTTCCCTAAATATCTGTCAGTTGCACAAAAGTCCAACCAAGAGATTAAGTTCTCTGCACGCCCCCAGAATTTACCAGAGAGGCACCTTCTCTAAGACCCTTGGACCTGCACTCAGGCCAGTGCTGTGTTTTCCATGCCTAGGACAGACAGCCGTGCATGCCCAGCCCACAGTGGGACTCGCACCCCCACGCACCTGTCAACCTCTTCCTTCATGTAGGTGGTGTAGCTGTTCCCATTGTAGGAGAGCAGGAGCCCCCCATCATTCAGCCGGTGGGCGTCAATCTCGATGTGGCAGCCATTCATGATGAGAACAAACATGGTCAGAGACTGCCGGGCCACCTGTGGGGACAAGCCCCTTGTCACCGCCTGGGTTCAGGATGTGCTCCCAGAGCACTGTTTGGCCCCGCTAACAACAAACAAGAGCTGGTTGTCCACCACAGAGGGCCAAGATGAACACTCCTGTCTCTTGGACCCAGCCCTCACAATCCCTGCCAAGGGAGCAGCTATTGATGGGGCTGGGGGAGGCCTGGAGTAGCGAGCCACACCTGCCCCATGGGTAGGCTAATGGCCGCTGATATAGTCCCTGTCAAGCCGTGTAGGCAACTGCATGTCCTCTGGGGCTAGAGTCTCCCTTCTGATTCCTGTCTCCAGCTCTCACTCTGGGTGAGGCAGCCCCGGAGACTCCACCAGCAGCCAGGTGCAATGGACTAAACAAACGTTTGTGTCCCCGCAAAATTCATAAGTTGAAATCCCAACCCCTAATGTGATGGCTTTAGGAGGTGGAGCCTTTGGAAGGTGATGAGATCATGAAGGTGGGGCCCTTGTAAAATAAATTAGTGCCCTTATAAAAGATCCCCTGTAGAGCTCTGTGGCCCATTTTTGACATCTAAGGACATAGCGAAAGGACAGCGTCTATGAAATGTAAGGTGGGTCCTCAGTAGATACCAAATCTGCCAGTATCTTGATATTGACCTTCCCAGAGAATTGTGAGAAATACAGTGTGTGGTTTAGAAGCCCCTCAGTCTTTGGTATTTTATGACAGTAGCCCAAATGGACTAAGACACCTGGACACGGACTAGGGCTCTGCTCCCCAGACCCAGCTCTGCCCAGGAGCACACAAGAGCTTTGGGACACATGAGAGAGACACCGCCAAGCCCTGGCCCCAGCACTACATCTCCCTCCAGGAAGAGCGCCTGTCCCATCTGGTACTTCAGTTCAGTTTTCTCTCAGAAAACACACACCCTAAAGGGCCTTCAACCTATAAAATTCACAGTTGATGACACAAGGTAGCAAGAAATAGAGGAATGTGTATTGCAGCATTATTTGTAATAACAATAAAAATTAGAACCAAATTAGCAAGCCAACAACCTTGCAATGGAACACTCTAGATCTGTCCTGTCTGATATGGTGACGCCTAACAACAAACAGCTATTTAAATTGATCAAAATTAAATAAAATGTAAAATTCAGTTCCTCAGTCACACTGGCCCCTTTCAAGTGCTCAGTCACCGCATAAGGGCAGCATCTTGTACACAGAAGATAGGGAACGTTCCCATCACTATTAAAAGTTCAGGGAGACAGTGCCACAGACATGAGTTTAGACTCGTGTTTAAAAAAACTTGTTAATAACATGGAAAACTTCATGCCATGATCATATCAAAGCCGTAAAACTGTATTTGCACCATGATCTCAACTTTGTAAAATTAATGCAAAAGGAAAAAAATATATAACAAAGATTTGCTAAAATGTTCACCAGGATTACCTCTAGGCATTAGCACATGATGGATTTGTTTTCCTGATTTTTTATGCTCGCTTGAAATTTTGAAATTTTCTACATTGTGCATATGTGACATTTAAAATCAAGTTGGGGGCAGCCAGGTCCCCAAAGGTAGCCAAGAGGCATTAGGGGCAAAGGAGGATGATTGTGAAAGCACACCCTGATTAATGACACACAGGTTTAGTTGAACTAAAGCCCCCAAATCTCCCAAGTTGTGAGTTCTACTCATGCTCATCAATATTAAATAGAAAGTACTAATTAAAGAAAACAAAAATTCTGTCTCATAAGCAGACTCAAACTCTGTCCTCTTTTCCCTCCTGACAATGTGAGGCTGGGAAGTACTGGGCAGGCCTGGGCTTACAGGGGACACAGCCTCCTGCCATTGCACTGGAACCTGGGGCACTGATGCCACAGCCGGCTCACCCCAACAAGGACCCTGGGCCCAGAACACCATGGCTAGGACACCAAGCCTCACCCCCTACCCGTGCATCTCAGAGACATTTCTACACTGTTGAATTGACCTTGGATGGCCCACGAAGGGCAACTAGGCACTTCTGACAGAGGAGAGCAACTGGAGTAAGCCCCAGGGACTCCAGTAGCAAACCAGGGAAGACGCCAGAAATCCATACGTGGTGCAGAGACAGAGAACAAAACCAGCCTCAGAGCCCCTGGAAGCAGACCCGGGCCCGCTATTCTGTCTCAGCAAAGACCCTGCTCACATTCCATAGGGGTTGAATAATATCCTCCAAAATTCATGGCCTTCCTGGAACCTCGGAATGTGACCTTATTTGGAATGGGGTCTCTGCAGATGTAATTAAGATGAAATCATACTGGATTAGGGTGGGTGCTAAATCCAATGTGACTGGTGTTCTTACAAGAGAAGAGACACAAAGACACAGTCATGGAAGATAATGTGAACACACACACACACACACGCACACACACACACACACACACACACACAGAGGCAGAGGCCAGGGAGTGGCTCATGCCTGTAATTCCAGCACTTTGGGAGGCCAAGGCAGGCAGATCACTGGAGCTCAGGAGTTCAAGACCAGCCTAGGCAACATGGTGAAATCCCATTTCTACTAAAAATACAAAAATTAGCCAGGCGTGGTGGCATATGCCTATAATCCCAGCTACTCGGGAGGCTGAGGCAGGAGAATCGCTTGAACCTGGGAGATGGAGGTTGCAGTGAGCCAAGATTGCACCACTGTGCTCCAGCCTGGGCAACAGAGTGAGGCTCCGTTTGAAAAACAAACAAAAAAAAAAAACAGAGACTGAGACTGGGGCAAGGCATCCACAAGTCAAAAATCACCCGGGACTGCCAGCAGCACCAGAAGCTGGGGAGACTCGGAACAGATCCTGCCCCAGCGCCTTCAGAGAGACCACCGCCCACCAACACCTTGATTTTAGACTTGGCCTCCAGAACTGGGACAGAATAAATTTTTGTTGGTTTAAACCAGTTTGTGGTACCTTGTTACTGCAGCTACAGGAAACTTATCCACTCTCCATTGTGCCCTCTGCGGACTGCACAGCCCTACATGTTCTAAAAGCCAAAGTGTTTAGGTGTCAAGATCACAGACTACACGGGGATTCCCGAGGAACACAAGCGCTCAAACCCAAGCATGAGCAAATCCACTTCAAGGTGGTTCATGGAAGAAAGAAACTCCCTGAAGCTTGCAGAGTGTTGGAGACATTGGAGAGACACAGGGGCATTTACCTTGAGAATATACTTAACACCTCCGTAAATTAATTCCACATCTACGAGGTTCAGTAGCGAATCCGCTGGGAGGACCTGGCCCCTGAAAGAAAAGACAGGGTTGTGGTCAGCCTTGGGAGGGACTGAGAACTCCACAGCCACCCCTTGCATTTAAAAAAATTAAATGCCCTCTGAGGCTAGAGTCTCCCTTCTGATTCCTGTCTCCAGCTCTCACTCTGGGTGAGGCAGCCCCGGAGACTCCACCAGCAGCCAGGTACAATGGACTAAACGTTTGTGTCCCCGCAAAATTCGTAAGTTGAAATCCCAGCCCCTAATGTGATGCAGCTCTCTGCATCAGCAAACCTGACTGCACTAAAAATGCTAAGCCTGGGCCGGGCGCAATGGTTCACGCCTGTAATCCCTGCACCTTGGGAGGCCAAGGCAGGCACATCACTTGAGGCCAAGAGTTCGAGACCAGCCTGGCCAACATGGCAAAACCCCATCTCTACTAAAAATACAAAAATTAGCCGGGCATAGTGGCATGCGCCTGTCATTCCAGCTACTTGGGAGGCTGAGGCACAAGAATTGCTTGAACGCGGGAGGCGGAGGTTGCAGTGAGCTGAGATCGCACCATCGCGCACTCCAGCCCGGGTGACAGAGCGAGACTGTATCTCAAAAAAAAAAAGCTAAGTGTGATTAAAAGGCATGCACAGAACCTGAATCACCCCGAGAAGCCTGATATTGCTCAGAACTTAAGGAATCAGCACTTGCTGAAAGATTTGAAATCTTTAAAAGGCTTTTCAGGAGCAAAGTCCATAATGGTCTCTCAGAAAAATTTCACATATGGGATCCTGCCTCCTGCTTATGAAAGAAACCAGAGCAGGGACTGTGATTCTACTACCATTCAAAAGCATAACCAAGCACTAAAAACATTTCTCATCGGGCGCAGTGGCTCACGCCTATAATCTCAGCACTTTCAGAGTTGAGGCAGGAGGATTGCTTGAGGCCATGAGTTTGAGACCAGCCTGGGGGGCAACATAGTGAGACCCCATCTATACAAAAAGTTTTAAAAAATTGTCCAGGCATGATGGCATGCACCGGTGGTCCCAACTACTCGGGAGGCTGAGGTGGGCAGATCACTGGAGCCCAGGAAGTTGAGGCTGCAGTGAGCCGTGATCATACCACTGCACTCTAGCCTGGGTGACAGCCTGGATGACAGAGCAAGACTCTGTCTCAAAAAAAAAAAAAAAAAAAAAGTTTATCCTTTTATTTTCTTTTTGATAGTTCCTTTGCCTCTTGCAGCAGTTCTCAACTGGGGATGATTATTCTGCTCCTAACCCTGGGACACTGGGCAATGTTTGGAGATATATTTGATTGTCATGACTCAGAGGGAAGGGCTGCTCCTGGCATTTAGTGGGTAGGGGCCAGGAATGCTGCTAACATCCTACGATGCACAGGACAGGCTCCCAAACAAAAAAGGATCCCACACAAAATGTTAATGGTGCCGAGGCTAAGAAACCCCAGCCTATCCTAACAGAGATCGCCTGGTTGCTTTCCATTCTGGTCCATTTCATAATGACCCTCTGATTCTAGTGAGGGTCTGGGAATGCACCCACTTGTAGAGATGACCTTTAAGCCGCTTTGCTTCCCAAATCCACCTCCTTGAACTCAGAACTCCTGACCATTATGATGTACCTTACACAAGTCAGCATGGATCCGTACACAACAGCCTGTACACTGACTGCCACCCTGGCCTCGAGAATCCCATTCCCTAACCCACGGCCTCTTCAAGGGTGGCCTAGGTTGATCCGTAGAGGAATTTCCCAGAGGCAAGACCAGAGGAGAGACTCACCAATTGCCTGGTGACTAATTGGCCACACAAATAAGGGAGACAGATTCAGCCTCCTAAGCCGCTAATACATATCACAAAAGCAGAAGGGAACTGCCACAGCCCCTACCTTTCCAGGGAGTGTAAGAAATCTGTCATGCACGTTCTGAACCTCGCATCGGCCACGTTCAAGGCCCCGCATACCACCCCAAGCATGATATCTGGTTTCTCCGCCTAGGAGAGAATGCACTTCAGTATCCTCAGGAAGCCGAGGTCTCGGCCATCCAGAGGGGGGACACAGGCAGCTCACTCTCTACCTGCACTTTCTCAGCAATGAGGTAGTCCAACCACCCGGTGTCAATGTCGTTGTTCTGGAAGCTCTCAGTCTCCAGGAGGTTAATGAGGTATTCCACGGTAGTCCTAAAGTCGCCTCGGATGGACAGTTCCTTCAAAGCCACCACCATGTTCCTTGAAGGGAAAGGCACATGGATCACTTTCCAAATTCATGCATACATCAACCGAGTTGCTGCAATGATGTGGTTCAGAGAACTAGAAAAGCACAAGAGTGGCCAGGTATGGTGGCTCATGCCTGTAATCCCAGCACTTTGGGAGGCTGAGGTAGGCGTATTACTTGAGGTCGGGAGTTCAAGACCAGCCTGGCCAACATGGCGAAACCCCATCTCTACCAAAAATACAAAAATTAGCTCAGCATGGTGGAGGATGCCTGTAATCTCAGCTACTCAGGAGGCTGAGGCAGGAGAATCACTTGAATCTGGGAGGCAGAGGTTGCAGTGAGCTGAGATCACACCACTGCACTCCAGGCTAGGCGATAGAGCAAGACTCTGTCTCCAAAAAACAAAAAAAAAAGAAAAGAAAAGCACAGGAGTTAAGAGAGGGCTTTGACTGACACAGCCAGTGCATTAAATCAGCGCCAGGGTTTACTGCCTGGCTAATCTTGGCCAAGTGACTTGAGAACTCTGGGCCTCAGTTTCCTTATATGGAAAATGGGGAAATAGCCCTGACTTCATCAGGGTGTTCGAGAATTGAAATGAGACAATCCATGTAATGCACATGATCATTGATCAATAAATGTTAACCACAATGAACGTGATTAGTTATTGTTATAATTATTGACTATAATAGTTAATGATTAGTAGAGAAAGAACCGGCCAGGCATGGTGGTTCATGCCTGTAATCCCACTGCTTTGGGAGTCTGAGGCGGGAGGATTGCTTGAGGCCACGAGTTCAAGACCAGCCTGGGCAACATAGTGAGACCCCATCTCTACAAAAAATTTTTTTAAATCAGCCAAGCGTGGTGGTATGTGACTGTAGTCCCAGCCAGTCAGGAGGCTGAAGGGGGAGGATCGCTTGAGCCCAGGAGTTTGAGGCTGCAGTGAGCTATGATCACACCACTGCACTCCAGCCTGGGCAACACAGTGAGACGCTATCTCTTAAAAGAAGAAAAAAACAAAGGGAAAATCGGTCACTGCCTCTGTCTCTCCCTCAACCTATTCAAATCTCCTGTCCCCAGAGCTGGTGCCACCCTCTCACCATCCACACAGCTGCTCTGCCTGGTGTGTGTGGGGTGCACCTACAGATGGACGGCACTGTCACCTGGCTCAGGGGCCTGGTGGGCCCCATGGCTGCCTCTCCCCAACACACAGCCTCCAAATCTCCAAGAGCACCAGTTCAAATGGCTAAACCTCAGGCCGGGTGCAGTGGCTCATGCCTGTAATCCCAACACTTTGGGAGGCCGAGGCGGTTGGATCACCTGAGGTCAGGAGTTCGAGACCAGCCTGACCAACATGGAGAAATCCCATCTCTACTAAAAATACAAAACTAGCCGGGCGTGGTGGGACGCGCCTGTAGTCCCAGCTACTCGGGAAGCTGAGCCCTATGAATTCACGGTGAGTGTGGGCAGGTGTCTGAGGTATCTGAACACCTCTTCTGGGAGAGAAAGCTTTCTTTCTTTTTTACTTTTTTTTTGAGATGGAGTTTTGCTCTTGTTGCCCAGGCTGGAGTGCAATGGCACGATCTCAGCTCACTGCAACCTCCACCTCCCAGGTTGAAGCAATTCTCCTGCCTCAGCCTCCCGAGTAGCTGGGATTACAGATGGCCACCAGGATGCCCGGCTAATTTCTGTATTTTTAGTAGAGACGGGGTTTCGTCATGTTGGCCAGGCTGGTCTTGAACTCCTGGCTTCAAGTGATCTGCCCGCCTTGGCCTCCCAAAGTGCTGGGATTACAGGCGTGAGCCAATGCGCCTGGCCGAGTAAGCTTTTCTGTCTTGCAGCATCCTGTGTGCTGTCAGCAGGTAATGGGGAAGGACACTGATGACCTCATTTTGGGGGTGAGAAAATGAAGACCCAGTGAGGTCAAACAAAGGTATCCATAGGCCATGAAAAGTCAGCTGTGGGTCTGGAAGCTGGGTCTGAGAGTTAACCCGCTGGCCTCACGGGTGAGTGACTTGTCCCAGTTTCCTCGGGGCGGTCCCCATTTTAGCACTGAGAAGTCCTTCAACCTGAGAAACCTGTGCCAGGAAAACGAGGACAGTTGATCCCCCTACTGGATTCTCACTAACAGCAATAAGAAAAGCTGGAATTTCTGCCTATGAGTTCTGTTGAAGTTGCGGTTGGTCCACTCGTAGCATGTGACAAGCCACAGGTCTGGGCTGGCTGACCGGTCTTCAGCCTCCTCCTATTAAGCCCTTTTTGCTGCAATCTTCCATAAACTTCAAGGATCTCGATTTTTCACAAAGCATGATTAAAATTAATTATTCTAAGCTGGCAAAGAAAACCTGATCATCAAAACTGCCCAACTCAATTTAATTCGTGGCTAAGTGCCCCAGGTCAGATTTTAATGCTAAGGCCTTTGGGATTTTTTCACTCCAAAGTGCAGTTACCCACACAAAAACATTTAATCACAAAGTAAACTAGTTTTATACCTTTCCATACCCATGTCAAGTCAGGAGAAGTGTCAGATGTGGTGTGTCAGAATTTGGGGATCCCTCTGTCAATGGGGGCTTCTCAGCTCTGCAGAAACTATCACAAGTATGGGAGGACTTGGCTGAGCTGGGGACATGGGGCTACTGTCACAGGCCTCAAGGTGGTGGGTGGTTCACAGCAGGACACACTCCTTAAAATTTAGTCTTTGGTGTGAAATACAACCAATTAGGGAACTACTGATAAGGTTTAAATGTAAAGGAGTTTCCCTCCCCCTTTCTTCAACTATAGTACTTAGCACCTTTTACACTTTGGGTGTCTCCTAGAACAATCTTTAGATCTCCTTCAAGCTAGACCTCTTACAGGCTCAAGACCAAATGACCTTGGTGCACTCATTTTACTTTGTGGATCTTCAATAAAGGAAAAGGGCAGGCTTTGATCTTGAACTTCAAGCACAGGGTATTTAAAATGGGGCCTACCCTGTGATTTACTTTTCTTGGTCTCCTGAAATGCTACTGTATCTGAAGCCCCAGGGGACTGTTTCGTTTCTTAAAGGAAGGAATTGGGAAAAGGACGAAGTGGGAAGGGAGGGAAAGAAGGAAGGAAGGAAAGAAGGAGGAAGAAAGGGACGGGGAGGAAAGCAGAGAAGGCAGGAAAAGAAGGAAGGAGGGAGGAAGGGAGGAAGGAAGAAGGCAGGAAGACAGGGAGGAAAGGAGGAAAGAAGGGAAGGGGAGGAGAAGGGAGGGGAGGAAGGAAGGGAGGGGAAGGGATGGAAGGGGAGGGGAGGGCAGAAGAGGGGAGGAAGGAAGGAAGAAAGGAAGGCAGGAAGACAATGGAAGGGAAGGAAGGAAGAAAGGAGAAAGGCTGAGAGGGAGGGAAGAAGGAAGGAAGGGAGGAGAAAGAGAGGGAAGGAAGAGAGGAAGAAGGGAGAGAGGGAGGGAAGGAAGAAGGAAGGAAGAAAGGAAGGAAGGAAAGGAAAGGAAGGAAGGAAGGAAGGAGATACTGACGAAATGGCCTCTTCCCGGTTCTCTCCCCAGGAGAAGCAGTGCCCAAACTGGGAATCCGCAAACTCGTGCAGGCCTCCAGTAGCGGCCACGCTGAAGTAACCCCACACGTTCTTGCTGCTCCGGAAATTCAGTTCCTGGACAGTCCCGGAGCTCGGCTTAAAACCCTGGAGTCCAGACAGAAAATGCAAAATGGAAGAAATCATTACTCCAGATATATTTTCATCAGAATTCAGTCCTGGGAAAACCCAAGAACCCCCACCCTAACCAAAAGCTTAGGGTAGTCAATAAAACACTGATATCTCTCGTTACAGGTATGGATGTATCTATTCATGGCTGTACCCATATGAGCACCTCAATGCCTATAATTCTTATTTTTTTTAACTGTAAAAAAATAACCAAGTTGGGTCAGTCGCAGTGGCTCATGTCTGTAATCCCAACACTTTGGGAGGCAGAGGTAGGAGGATCACTTGAGCCCAGGAGTTCAAAATCAGCCAGAGTAACATCAGGAGACCCCATATCTACAAAAAAAAAAAAAAATTAGCCAGGTGTGGTGGCACACACCTGTAGTCCCAGCTACTTGTGGGGCTGAGGCAGGAGGATCTCTTGAGCCCAGGAGATTAGGCTGCAGTGAGGCATGACTACGCCACTGCACTCCTGCCTGGGTGACAGAGCAAGACCCTGTCTCAAATAAATAAATAAATAAAATAAGCGAGTTGGGACAGAGATGGCAGTGCAGGTGTTAAATGGGCGAACGTTGATGATTGTTGGAGCTGAGTGAAGGGACATTCTGACTTTATATGCTTGACATTTCGAAAATAAAAAGTTTAAATAAACATGAAGACAGGTTAGATTTCCAATTCTGGATAACGAATACCTCTGCAAGTGAAGAAATCCAGGGCGTCCTGGGCAGGGCCCTTGCTGCTAGGAAAGAGGCCATTTCGTCTGTATTTCCTTCCTTTCTTCTCTCCTTCCTTCCTCCTTCCCTCCTTCCTTCCCTCTCTCCCTTCGTCCTTCCTCACTCCCCTCTTCCCTCCTTCCTTTCCTATCCCTTCCTCCCTCCCTCCCTCCATCCCCCTTTTCCTTACCTCATCGGCCAGGCTGCTGCCAACACACACCTGATCCCCTCTGGGGGGACGGCCCGTCTCCCTCTGAGTACAATTTTGGTAAGAGTGGGTGGACATGGCACCTCTCACTGGGATTAGGGCTCCTGAACTAAGGGATGAAGGATTTGGGGAGAGGTATGCAGAGGTGAGAGATGGAGTGACCCAAGTGCCTGGGCTGTTACCATACCTGGTCCTCCATCCTCCCAGGAACCTGGGAACGAGCCATCATCCCTCCAGAAAATTCCCTTTTGGTGTGTCCCCCAGAGTCGGTGTTTGGTTCGCAGCCAAGAATCCCAAACGAATACAGCTACCCTAGCTTAAAATTACTTAATTAAAAGGGGTGGAGGTGTACCCTCTCTTACCCCCAGTTTCCTGAGTGTAATAATTAAGCAATTAAGTTGTAGTAGATTGATGACTCCTGTGACAATCCACGGTCGATATGCATGTAAACCGTAAGGGATGCCAGTTGGTTTGTTTTTTAAGACCCAAGTAAGACCAAGTCACAAAGGGACTCTCTACAATGAGCCAGACTTTATACTGTGGCAAAAAGCACACGGGGCCAGAAATCCAAGGACTAGGGTTCTAAACCTGGCTGCTTGTCCCAAAGATAGGCATGGCTTTTGGAGTCCACTAACGGGTCTCAGCAGGTCCCAGGTGGGAGACAGGAAGCAAGTTACCCCAGGCTCTTTGCCTGTAATGTGGGGTGACAATGTCCAGCAGCAGTAGTGTCCTGTAAGTGAGCACTGAGACACAGGAAGTTTTGGCCCAGAGCCTGGCAATAATCCAAAAATCCAGTAAATCCAGCCGGGTGTGGTGGCTCACGCCTATAATCCCAATGCTTTGGGAGGCTGAGGCAGGTGGATCACTCGAGGTCAGGAGTTCCAGACCAGCCTGGCCAATATGGTGAAACCCCGCCTCTACTAAAAATACAAAAATTAGCCAGGTGTGGTGGCGGGTGCCTGTAATCCCAGCTACTTGGGAGACTGAGGCAGGGGAATCACTTGAACCTGGGAGGCAGAGGTTGTAGTGAGCCAAGATCGCGCCACTACACTCCAGCCTGGGTGACAGGGTGAGACTCTGTCTCAAAAAAATAAAAATAAATAAAAATAAAAATCCAATAAATCCAATAATCCAATAAACCATGGCATGTCCCGTTCCATGCCTCAGTTTCCCCATTTGTAAACTGAGATGCCTGGATAGCTTGTGGGTGTCTTCCCAGGCTAACATCCAGGGTCCCCCACATGCTGGGAGATCTGAGATGGTGGAAACACAGGGGCCCCCATAACTTGCCTCATCTGGGTTTTCACTGGTGATTCTGGTGGCAATGACGTGGCCTCGGGCGAGGGGAGGGATTGAGGGGGTTTCAAAAGAAATGGGAGTCACTCCCCATGGTGACTCTCCGTACAGAAGCCGGATATCCTTCAGCCGGTGCAGTGGCACGCCCATGGCGATCTAAAATCAAGAGATCCAACCCACAGACTGTCAGTCCTACCAGAACGCGGCCCCAAAACACCAGGCACAGTGGTAGATGCAACAGAGGTTCAGTCAATGATTTAGGATATATAGACATAGACAACATGGTGCTCTACTGTGGCCAGAGAGCCAAAGAAAGAACAAGCCATAAGGCATGAACTTTTCACAGTGGAGCAAATAGTACAGTTGGGAAAAGGAAAAATATTTATGAAACAACATCACACAACAAGAAAATACATGCATCAAGTAAAAGCACTAGACTTTTAGAGCTAGAGAAGGTGAGAAGTAACCATGTTGGCTGCAGAGTTAAAGGAAGTTTTTGTGAAGAGCACCTGAAGGGGAAACTGGACATGAAGAATGGGTAAAAAGTAGACAATTATGGAACCAGCTTAACCAAATGATCAGATTTACCATGCTTCATGATGGGATCTATTAAGGACACAACACCTGTGTAGTATTCTGCCAAAACGTGTAGCAGGAATTGAACCAGGACACAACACCTGTGTAGTATTCTGCCAAAATGTGTAGTAGGAATTGAACCAGGACACAACACCTGTGTAGTATTCTGCCAAAATGTGTAGCAGGAATTGAACCAGGACACAACACCTGTGTAGTATTCTGCCAAAATGTGTAGCAAGAATTGAACCAGGAAGAAACAATCAGAGAGGTCCAGTGAGGGACATTCTGCTTGAGCTCCTCAAAAATGCCAGAGTCCATGCCTGTAATCCCAGCACTTTGGGAGGCTGAAGCAGGCAGATCGCTTGAGCCTAGGAGTTGGAGACCAGCCTGGGCAACATAATGAGACCCCCATCTCTACAGAAAAAATTAAAAAAAACATTAGCCAGGCATGGTGACTTACACCTGTGGTCCCAGCTACTCAGGAGGCTGAGGTGGGAGGATCACTTGAGCCTGGGAGGTTGAATCTATAGTGAGTCATGATTGCACCACTGCATTCCAGCCTGAGTGACAGAGCGAGACTCCATCACTAAAAAAAAAAAAAAAAAATTTTAATGCCAATGTCAAGGATGAAAAAAGACTATGGAATTCTTTCAGATTAAAGAGATTAAAGACACATGAAAATAAAATGGAATGTGTCACCCTGGGTTGGATCCTGGATTTAAGAGACAAAAAACAGCCATAAAAAGACATTATTGGAACAACAGGGAAAATATTTAATGTGAATAGTATATATTAGATATAAATGTGGTATCAATGCTCTATTTCTCAAGTGCCATAATTGCACTAGGGCATTGGAGCAGAATGCTCTTGTTCTAGGAGGCTTTAGAATGAAGTATTCAGAGGCCATATGTTACGAAGGTTCACTCAAACCATTGCTCAAAAGATTGAGCCCATGGCCGGGCACAGTGGTGCACACCTGTAATCCCAGCATTTTGGGAGGCCGAGGTGGGCTGATCAGTTGAGGTCAGGAGTTCAAGACCAGCCTGGCCAACATGGTGAAGCCCCGTCTCTACTACAAATATAAAAATTAGCTGGGTGTGGTGGCGGGCACCTATAATCCCAGCTACTCGGGAGGCTGAGGCAGGAGAATCGCTTGAACCTGGGAGGTGGAGGTTGCAGTGAGCCAAGATTGCACCACTGCACTCCAGCCTGGGTGAAAGGGCGAGACTCCATCTCAAGAAAAAAAAAAGATTGAGCCCCGTAAAATTATACAAACAGACAGAAGAGAGACAAAGCAAATGTGGCAACTGATGGATCTACATGCAGGGCGTGTGGGTATTAATTGTATCATTCTTGCAACTTTTTTGAAATCTTTCAAACTAAAAAAAACATAGAGCAAACTTTTTTAAAAATTCTGCTGAAGGAAGAAAAAGAGGAAGGGAGGGAGACCAGCCTGGGCAACATAATGAGACCCCATTATGGGAAGAAAGAAGGAAGGAAGGAAGAAAACAATAAAAACAATTTAGAGAAGAAATAAAGGACATCCAAATTGGAAAGGAAGAAGTCCAATTATCCTTGTTTACAGATGATATGATCTTAAAATTGAATAAACCTAAAGAATCCACCAAAAAACGATTCGAATTGACAAACAAATTCAGTAAATCTACAGGATACAAAATCAACATATAAAAATCAGTAGCATTTCCATATGTCAAGAGCAAATGGTCTGGAAAAAAAAATCAAGAAAGTAATTCCATTTATGATAGCTACAAATAAAATAAAATCCCTGGAATAAACTTAACCAAAGAAGTGAAAGGTCTCTATAATAAAAAGCATAAAACACTGATGTGAGAAATTGAAGAGGACACGCAAAAATGGAAAGATATTCCATGTTCATGGTTTGGAAGAATCAGTATTGTTAAAATGGCTATATTACCCAAAGCAATCTATAGATTCAATGCAATCCCTATCAAAATACCAATGACATTCTTCACAGAAATAGAAAAAAAAATCCTAAAGTTTATATGGAAACACAAAAGACCCAGAATAGCCAATACCATCCTGAATAAAAAGAACAAACACTGGAGGAATCAAATTACCTGACTATGAGTTATATTACAGAGCTACAGTAACCAAAACAGGGTGGTACTGACATAAAAACAAACACATAGATCAATGGGACAGAATAGAGAATCCAGAAACAAATCCATACATCCACAGTGAACTCATTTTTGACAAACTTGCGAAGAACATGCAATGGGGAAAAAGTCTCTTCAATAAATGGTGCTGGGAAAACTGGATATCCATATGCAGAATCATAAATGAAGAATCAAATTCTTCAAATTAAAATGGACTAAAGACTTAAATCTAAGACCTGAAATTATGAAACTACTAGAAGAAAACATTGGCAGATCTCTCAGGAACATCAGTCTGGGAAAAAATTTATTGAGTAATAACTCCAAAGGCACAGACAACTAAAGCAAGAAAAGGACAAATGGAACCACATCAAGTTAAGAAACTTCTGCACAGCAAAGGAAACAACCAACAAAGGGAAGAGACAATCCACAGCATGGGAGAAAACATTTGTAAACTAGCCACCTGACAAGGGATTAATAACCGGAATACGTAAGAAGCTCAAGGATGAGCATGGTGACTCATGCCTGTAACACCAGCACTTTGGGAGGCTGAGGTGGGAGGGTTGCTTGAACCCAAGAGTTTGAGACCAGCCTAGACAACATAGCGAGACCTTATCTCTACAAAAAATTTTAAAAAGTTAGCTGGGCATGGTGTTGCACACCTGTAGTATCAGCTACTCAGGAGGTTGATGTGGGAGAATCGCTTGAGCCCAGGAGGTCAAGACTGCAGTGAGCCATGATCATGCCACTGCATTCCTGCCTGAGCAACAGAGCAAGGCCCCGGCTCAAAAACAAAAAATAAGCTAAAACAACTCAGTAGGAAAAAAGTCTCATGAATCCAATTAAAAATAGACAAAAGATCTGAATAGACATTTCCCAAAAGAAGACATACGAATGGCAAACAGGCATAGGAAAAGGCACCCAACATCACTGATCATCAGAGAAATGCAAATCAAAACTACAATGAGACATCGTCTTACTCCAGTTAAAATGGCTTTTATCCAAAAGACAGGCAATAAGAAATACTAGCAGCTGGGCACGGTGGCTCAAGTCTGTAATCCCAGCACTTTGGAAGGCCGAGGTGGGTAGATCACGAGGTCAGGAGATCAAGACTATCCTGGCTAACACAGTGAAACCCGTCTCTACTAAATATACAAAAAATTAGCCAGGCGTCGTGGCACACGCCTGTAGTCCCAGCTACTCAGGAGGCTGAGGCAGGAGAATTGTTCGAACCGTGAGGCAGAGGTTGCAGTGAGCCAAGATCGAACCACTGTACTCCAGCCTGGGTGACAGAGCAAGACTCACTCTCAAAAAAAAAAAAGGAAAAAGAAATGCTAGCAAGGACGTGGAGAAAAGGGACCCCTCATATACTGTTGGTAGGACTGAAAATTAGTACAACCACTATGAAGGACAATATGGAGGTTCCTTAAAAAACTAAAAGTAGAACTACCAATCTAGCAATCCTACTGCTAAATATATACTCAAAAGAAGGGAAATCAGTATATTGAAGAGTATCTGTACTCCCATATTTATTGTAGCACTATTCACAATAGCCAAGATTTGGAATCAACCTAAATGTCCATCAACAGATGATTGGATAAAGAAAATGTGGTACAGGCCAGGTGCAGTGGCTCATGCCTGTAATCCTAGCACTTTGGGAAGTCGAGGTGGGCAGATCATCTGAGGTCAGGAATTTGAGACCAGCCTGGCCAATATGGTGAAACCCCATCTCTACTAAAAATGCAAAAATTAGCTGGGCATGGTAGTGTGCACCTGTAATCCCAACTACTAGGGAGGCTGAGGCAGGATAATTGCTTAAACCCAAGAGGTGGAGGTTGCAGTGAGCCGAGATCGCACCACTACACTCCAGCCTGGGCAACAGAGCAAGACTCCATCTCAAAAAAAAAAAAAGAAAAAGGAAAAAGAAAATGTGGTACATACACACGATGGAGTATTATTCAGACATAAAAAAGAATGAGACCATGATTTGCAACAACGTGGATGGAAGTGGAGAACACTATGTTAAATGAAATGAGCCAGGCACAGAAAAACAAACTTTGCATGTTCTCACTCATTTGTGGGAGCTAAAAATTAAAACAATGGAACTCACAGACACAGAGAGTAGAATGATGGCTACCAGAAGCTGGAAAGGAAGAGGTAGGGGCATGAAAGCGAGGATGGTTAATGGGCGCAAAAATGTAATGATTAAGAGAACGAATACGGCCTGGTATTTGTACAGGGCGACTACAGTCAACCATAATTTATTGTACATTTTAAAATTAACTAAAAGAGTATAATTGGAATATTCATAACACCATAACACAAAGAAAGGATAAATGCTGGAGGGGGATGGATACCTATTTACCCTGATGTGATTATTACACATTGTATGCCTGGGAGGCGGAGGCTGCAGTGAGCCGAGATCGCGCCACTGCACTCTAGCCTGGGCAACAGAGCAAGACTCCGTCTCAAAAAAACAAAAACAAAAACAAAAATCTCTTGCACCCTATAAATACATAGACTTACTATATACCCATAAAAATTAAAAATAAAAAAAAATTTAGAGTTCCCTTTAACACAAGAGGTTATAACTCTGGATCACATATTCTTAACAGGGATGATATTGCCTCTGAAGAGACAAATATTTGTTCTTGGGAGTGAAGAAAATCTCACTCTTTTCATGAATAAAGCACAGATATATCTACAATAGCCAAACAGGTATGTGGTATATTTGTGATATTAAAATTTCACAAGACAGGGATTAGGATATAAAATGTGTCCAAAGGATCCTTTCAGGGAGTGATAATGATAACAAGGTTAAGAAACATTTCTCTAGGTCTATGAATGTCCTAAAATTGTATAAAAGATATTTTCCCAAGGAGAACTGTAGCTTTTACAGATTTCTCAAAGTGCTCTTTGGCCAGTCATTCCCCTGGGACAGTCAGCCAAGAGATGGGTGGGATGGACTAATGGGAGCAGCACATGGACCCCTGACCCAGGGCAGAGAAGTCCCAGGGCCCCGAGCCCGTTTTCTCACCTGTAGCTGGGCGGCCGGCAGATTGACGTCAGCAATCATTTCTGTGCAGGGATGTTCCACCTGCAAGCGAGGATTCAGCTCCAAGAAGTGGAAGCTGCCGTCCTGGCTATAGAGGTATTCCACTGTCCCTGCACTCACATAGCCCACGGTCTTGGCCAGGCGGACGGCACACTGTGAAGAAACAGAAAGAGGCCAAGGGGGTTCCAGAGGTCTTTTCAGGGAACTGTAAATGGTGACTATCAGTTCCTTCACCAAATGCAGACTGAGCACCTGCTACACGTGAAATATTTTGGGACTGGCCAGGTGTGGTGGCTCATGCCTATCACCCTAGCACTTAAGGAGGCCAAGGCGGGAGGATCACTTGAGGTCAGGAGTTCAAGGCC
This sequence comes from Pongo abelii, assembly GCF_028885655.2. Taxonomy (NCBI): domain Eukaryota; kingdom Metazoa; phylum Chordata; class Mammalia; order Primates; family Hominidae; genus Pongo; species Pongo abelii. Next base: position 107,902,599 of record NC_071995.2, on the reverse strand, counting down.
AGCCTGGGCAACATAGCAAGACTCTGTCTCTACAAAAAAATTTTTTTAAAAATTAGGTGGACATGGTGACATGCTCCTGTAGTCCCAGCTACTCAGGAGACTGAGGTAGGAGGATCACTTGAGCCCAGGAGTTATAGGCTGCTGTGAACTATCATCGCACCACTGCACTCCAGCGTGGGCAACACAGTGAGACTCTGTCTCAAAAAAAAGAAAAGAAATATTTGGGGAGTTCACAGACCGGCTAATCCAATAAACCTGTGTGATGCTGAAATCACCTCTGGAATGGGCCCTCGTCCCTCTTGTTAGGCACCCATGCCACCATTCGGCCACACTGACCGTAGAAAGTTCTTCCCGACTCTGAGCTGACACGGCTCTCTCTGAAGCTGCCCCCTGGGCTCTGAGAAGTGTACCTGCTCCATGAACTCGAATATGGCCAGCGGGGCGATGGTGGCCGGTGCTTCCTCAACGATCTTCTGATGCCGCCGCTGGATGGAGCAGTCGCGACCAAACAGAGACACAGCATTCCCATACTGGTCAGCGAGGATCTGAACTTCCAGGTGACGGGCGTGCTGGGCCAGCTTCATGAGAAAGATGGGCGAGCCTGGGATCTCACTCTGTACCTGTCGGGGGAAGCAGAGCAGCCTGATCTTCATGGGGAAACCAGCTCTGGAAGCTTCTGGAAGTTCTCAGGAGAGAACATAAAACAAACGCAGTGATGTGTTTAGGGTACTCATCCAGAACTCTGCTGATCTTTTACTTTTGTTGTCTCAAAGACATAATATTCTGTGGAGTCCTGACTCCACAGTAACAAGGAGAAAGGGGCCCCAGGTGGGGGAGGGCCCCAGGTGGGGAAGAACAATGAACAACTGCTCCAGAGATGGCTAATCACAAACAACCCCAGGACGTAACGACCTCACAGCCCCTCCTCCAGCACCACCCTATAAAACCTCCCACCAGCCCTTGCCTCTTTCCAGACAGCTCCTTCTCTGCTGTGCTGCCTGTTGCAATCTTGCAACATATTTTCATACTTCCTCCAATAAATCTGCCTTTCTTTACCTACAACTGTCTTGGTAAATTCCTTTACCAGCTGCACCACCAGCCCCAGATAGTCACTACCCGCAACATATTCTCTTTTTTAAGTCAAACTTTGTGAAATGATAAAATCTCCCACAATCACATCCCCTAAAGATATTGCATTGTTAATAGTTTGGTGTCCAAACTGGCTTTCTTCTATGCATATAGCAACACATACAGAGAAAGTTTCTTTGAATGAAAATGGGACCAAAACACACTAATCTGTGGTTGTCTTTTTCTTCCACTTACTGCACTTTCTCAGCTAGCTCTCCCAGGTGGAATCTAAGGACAAACTTACTTCATCCTGTTAAGAGCTGAAAGGCATCGTTTTATAGGCATGTCTTCTAGAGATTCTTAAAGACAATGTGAAAAGTATTCACGCGCAATGATTTCTAAGACAAATTAAGTTTAAAAAAATTTGCAATAATGTATGGGATGAACTCACACAAAAAATAATAAAACAACTGTGTGAATGTCTACGTAGAAGTATATACAGTGACAGCGCTGAAAAGAGCCCGCCCACCAGCTGCTAATAGCGGTTACATCTGAGAAAGGAGAGTTGGAAGGTGATGGGGAAAAGGGTTTTTCCTTTTTCATTCTTAACACATGGCTGACTTGATTGACTCTCTACATTAAGAACATATTCACAGTGCACTCATATAAGTAAAACAAAAAAGCTTGGGCATCTGTGTGCACATGAGGGCCTGGGGTATGTGGGAACTCTCTATTCTTTCTGCTCCATTTTGCTGTGACCCTAAAACTGCTCTAATAAATAAAGTCTATTTTTAAAAAGCAAAAAGGCTTTAAAATCTGTATGAGCCCTAATGCAATATGGAATCCAGGACTGAATCCTGCAACAGGAAAGGGACATTGGTGCAAAAACAGATGAAATTCAATCTAGTCTGGAGTTTACCAAACAGAAAAGCGCTCATGTTAATCTCTTAGTTGCAAAGTTATATGAAAGATGTTAACAAGTGAAACCAGGTGAAGGATAGATGTGAACTTTCTGTACTGCTGCTGCAACTTCCCTTTTAATATCAATTCTTCCCCCACCCAAATCCCCAAAACACCTGTACACCCCAACAGCGATACAATGGTAGTGAAACTGCTGCTTTATACAACATTCACATATTATACCAAGAGTGGTATAATTAGTAAAACTCCTAGAAAGCAATGTACTGATATGTGTTTCAAAGTGCATGTAAAGTGTGTGCTATTTAACTAAGTCTTTCTCCCCAAGTCTTTATCCAAGAAAATAATTAAGAAGAAAAAAGAACTAAGTGTTATTTATAGTACTAAATATCATATTATACTATGGTATTATTATTCATAATAACAAAGTAGAAATAAGCTAAACATTCAACAAAAAAGGAAAGGTTTCATAAATAAGGCTATGGCCACACATAAAATATTGAGTAATCATCAAAATAATTGCCAAGGCAGGAATAACATAATAATATGCATGATCTACAATTTGGAATGTTTTAAATGCAGAACAAAATTTCGTGTAGACTGAATACAGCTCTTTAAAATATACATATGAAGAAGGTCTAGAAGAAAAACTAGAAATATTAAAATAGCTTTAAGAATGGGAAGATTGTCAGTATAAATGTTTTCTAAACATTGCTAATAACAGACATAAGGTTTTAAAAGAGGAAAACTAGCTACCAGTAAGTAAATACGCAATTTGTTCCTACAGTTAAAATTGATCAGGCAGGGTGCAGTGGATCACACCTGTAATCCCAGCACTTTGGGAGGCCAGGGCGGGTGGATCACTCCAGGCCAAGAGTTTGAGACCAGCCCAGCCAACATGGTGAAACTCTGTCTCTACTAAAAAGACAAAAATGAGCTGGGTGTGGTGGTACACACCTGTAATCCCAGCTACTCAGGAGGCTGAGGCACTAGAATCGTTTGAACCTGGAAGGTAGAGGTTGCAGTGAGCTGAGATTGTGCCACTGCACTCCAGCCTGGGTGACAGAGTGAGACTCTGTCTCAAAAATAAAATAAAATAGATCATCTAGGAACATTAGAAATACCAAGAGTACTAAAATTTATAAAACATCCCATTCCTCTATAGGCCAACATAGTCATAAACAGCTATTTTGATCCTGTATCTCTGAAATCATTTCTAGATACACTGATTTATAGACTTAAACTACCTAAAAGATTCTGTCAAGATCAACACAAAACCATGGGCTTTTCTGAGTAAAAATGTACGCATTTGTTGCAAAATACGATACAACAATACATCCAGCTCCTACAAATGTCTTCTTGACTGTCACAGAATAATGCTAAGAGAAATAATCTGGCAGCTCACAAACAATTCCCAAAGACAGATGCGAAAAGACACAGCAAGAACTGCTCACTTGTCTGAAAAGGATCGGGAAGTCCTCCGCACTCTCAGCCTTCCGGATTCCCTTCCCTCCGCCACCTTCAGAAGCTTTGATCATCAATGGAAAACCAATTCTTTCTGCTGCCTGGGTGCAAAGGACAAACAGACCTCTTTAGAGGTTAGCCAGTTGCCAACCGCTACCGGGACAGAGGCAGTTTGGTTCTGGCCCCCCTGGCCCCCACAGGCTCTCCATTTACCTCCAAGCCCTCATCTACGTCTTTGACACAACCCTTGTCATAAACATCTTCTGGGACACTGATTCTTTTTCCCTGCTGCAGATCATCTTCTGTCCACTCCACTGTCAGGCCTGGAGAGTCACAAAGAAAGCTGATTCCTCCCAAATCCAGGAGAAACACACACAACCCAGAAACCACAGGGCCTCTCCCTGCTGACATAGTGCTAGATTTGGGCTTCTGGACCAGCGGAATACAGACACTCCCTTCAGCTTCTCACAATGGCTTTTCATTTCCTCAAGAACTAACCCAACCCTGAATGAGAAATCAAGCTTAAGAAACTAACTGCCAGGCGTGGTGGCTCATGCTTGTAATCCCAGCACTTTGGGAGGCTGAGGTGGTGGGAATCGCTTGAACCCAGGACTTTAAGACCAACCATGGCAACATAGTGAGACCTTGTCTTTACAAAAAAGATTTTATAATTAGCCAGGCACGACGGCATGGGCCTGTAGTCCCAGCTACTCGGGAGGCTGATACAGGAGGATCACTTGAGCCCAGGAGTCAAGACTGCTGTGAGCTACGATCACGCCACTACAGTCTAGCTTGGGTGACAGAGTGAGACCCTGTCTCGAAAACAAAACAACAAAAAAGGAAAGAAACTCAGACTGAGTCGACCAACAACAACCATATTAATCTAAATCCAAAAAAAAAATCCCAATTCTACCTTATGGAGTCATTTATATGTGAATAATTATTTCCCAAAACCATGCAAAGATTTAACAAATGAAAGCAAATTTTCCATCCCAAATTTAAAATTCAACTTTTGGGGGGAAAAAAAAACAAATTTAATAGGAAACTTTTGAGACCGTCCTATTTATTTTTTAATTTGTCCTAGAAACTCCACTGTTAGGAATTTATCCTAAGAAAATTATTAAAATGCACACATAAATTTAGCTGTAAGATTATCAAAGCTCCATTCCTTTGAATAATTTTTAAATTAGAAAAAATAAATTGGAAACAACCTAAATTGTTTAACTATGAGGACTGTTAAGTAAATTATGATACATCCATAAGATATAATCCTATGCAGGCATCTTAAATGGTGTAAAGTGTATTTTTTACATAGAAAGATATTCATTAGTGAGGAAAAAAAAAGTCACAAACTAGGAAATGTAAGATGGGTTGTTGTTTCCTTTTAAAGACAGGGTCTCATCACCTAGGCTGGAGTGCAGTGGTGCCACCACAGTTCACTGTAACCTCGACCTCCTAGGCTCAAGCCATCCTCCTGCCTCAGCCTCCTGAGTAGTTGGGACTACAGGCATGCACCACCATAACCAGTTAATTTTTTTTTTACTTTTTCCAGAGATGGGGGTCTTGCTATGTTGCCCAGGCTGGTCTTGAACTCCTGGCTTCCAGTGATCCTCCTCCCTCAGCCTCTGAAAGCACTGGGTGGTGGGGGGGGGGGGGCGGGGTTACAGACATGAGCCACTGGCCAAGATCTGTCTTTTTTTTTTTTTTTCAAAGAATACGCCCAGAAAAAGGTTAGAAAGGTAGATACCTACAATGTAATAAATGTTCAACACTGGGTCATAGGATTATGAATGATTTCCATTTCTTTTTTGTACCTCTTGTATTTTCTAAATTGCCTACAATAAATTGTACCACTTGTTTACTAATTTAAAATTTTAAAATATTTTGCTAATGACTAAAAAATAAAAGTAAGTAACATTTGTAATGGAAAGAATTGTTACAAGCGTACTTCTGTCACCCTGACTGTTCACATTATCAAGACTGGGCTGAGAAGCTCCCCCAGAGGGAAGCTCGGGGTCCCTTACCGCTTCCACTCCAGGGCAGGGTTGGGACCTGTAGCGTCTGGGCGACAATGGTGGAGGCGATCTTATCTCCTAAGGCCCACATGGCCTCACTGGGAGGGCCTGAGGAGTCAGGGACAAGAAGGGAAGCAGAATCTGGTCAGTCACAAGACCCTCGAGGCTGAATGCTGACCGAGTGCACGGTGGTGGGGCCAGGTAGGAGCAGATAACAGAGAAAATCCTCTGGTCCCAGCTCTCAAGGAGCTTAACCTCACGTTAGGGAAGAAAAATAATCTGTTAGCCTGCTATTGCGTCAGTCAACTTTCAATGTATGTGGATTGTAAACCTGTTGTGAATTACAACCTAGGCTACAGTGGCATATACAAAATTCACTTTGGAGGGAAGGCAGAAAGCTAGATCAAAGAGGTAAGCTAGGAGCTCAAAGAGCTGGACCATAGGTTAGCAAACTCTTTCTATAAAGAGCCAGATGGGAAATACTTTCAGTTTTGCGAGCCTGCAGGTCTCTGTCACAATGACTCAACTTTGCCATTGTAGGGTGAAAGCAGCCATAGGCAATACATAAATGAATGAGCACGACCATGTTTTAATAAAACTTTATTTATAAAGGCAAGACATAGGCTGGATTTGGCCTATGAGCTGTAGTTTGTCCAGTGGGCTGGATCATCAACCTCCAGAGGAATTAAGACTGATAATGAGAGTCCTGGGTGACTGTCAGACAGGACAGATGCCCACATGTACTCAGAGTCCACAGACAAAGAAAACGTCAATGGGCATGGGACTCCCGGCTGTACCTCAGGTGAATATCAGGTATTGATCCGCACTGAGCTGCTTCACATTTGGGCAAGACTGTTTTCAGACCCACCGGTAAGGAGAAGCTGGGATTTATTACATGATAGTAAATGATTCCCCTAAACTACACAAGGACACGGACATAATTACATGTGCAAATTTGTTATATAGGTAAACTTATGTCACAGGGTTTTGTGGTACAGATTATTTCATCACCCAGGTACCAAGCCTAGCATCCAATAGTTATTTTTTCTGCTTTTCTCCCTCCTCTCGCCTTTCACCCTCAAGTAGTGTCTGCTGTTCCCCTCTTTGTGTCCATGTGTTCTCATCATTTAGCTCCCACTTATAAGTGAGAACATGTAATATTTGGTTTTCTGTTCCTGTGTTAGTTTGCTAAGGATAACGGCCTCCAGCTCCATCCATGTTCCCAAAAAAGACATAATCTCAGTATCTTTGATGGCTACATAGTATTCCATGGTGTATATGTACCACATTTTCTTTATCCAATCTGTTATTGATGGGCATTTAGGTTGACTCCATGCCTTTGCTATTGTGAATAGTGCTGCAATAAACATTCGTGTTCATGCGTCATTATGGTTGAATGATTTCATATTCCTCTGGGTATATACCCAGTAACAGGATTGCTGGGTTAAATGGTAGTTCTATTTTTGGCTCTTTGAGGAATTGCCACACTGTTTTCCACAATGGTTGAACTAGTTTACACTCCCACCAACAGTGCATAAGCGTTCCCTTTTCTCCACAATCTCAGAATCTGTCAAGAAATGGTATCTCACTCTGGTTTTGACTTGCCTTTCTCTAATGATCAGTGATGCTGAGCTTTTTTTCATATGCTTGTTGGCTGCCTGTGTGTCTGCCTTTGAAAAGCGGGCAGCTCCTAATTCCATGAGTTGGCAGATTAGCTATGTGCCCTTCCACCCTGGGACTCACTCACTCCTCACAACGAAAGTGTGAGGTGGGAAATCAAACGGACCTCCGCTTTACAGGACAGGAGTAGAAAGAGGGTCAGACCCAGCAGAGTGTCCCAGCAATGCCCCAATTCCCATGTATCTGATGGGGACGCACTCTACCTAAGAAAGCAACTCCATTCTTGCACAGCAGCTCCGGAAGTTTAGGGTTTTCTGAAGCATGGCCCCAGCCAGCCCACACCGCCTGCAAACACAGAAAGGGGTGAGCAACAATCTTCCTTCAAGAATATGCCTCCCAGCCAGGCACAGTAACTCACGCCTGTAACCCCAGCACTTTGGGAGGCCAAGGCAGGAGGATCACTTGAGCCCAGGAGTTCGAGACCAGCCTGGCCAACATGGCGAGATCCTGTCTATAAAATTTTTTTTTAAAAACAGAATGTGCTTTGCATCACTTGAACACTCTTTTCTGTGTTATATCAGCCCAGGAATTTGGAGCCTTGTGGGACCTGGACCCTCCACCCCTTGTGAACTGTGGAATTGAACTAGAACCTAGGGGCATCATCCCATACTCAGGGGCCACACTCCGGCACCCCGGTCCATCTACCTGCACGGGGATTCTCTTGGCAACGTCCACAATCAGCTCCACGTTGGCATAGTTGTTGTTATTGGGCCCTCCTGGGACGGGGACGTAATGATCTGCCATCTTGATGTACTCTGAAATTAGACGGGAGGGAGAAGGAAGGAACTGCTGACAGACTGACATCAATGGTAGAACATTACAAGATGTGACTATGTACAGCCATGGAAAGCAGAACCATGCAGATTTCTATGGTAACAATGGACAAACATGTATGAAAATGTAAAGAGAAGGCCAGGCGTGGTGGCTCACACCTGTAATCCCAGCACTTTGGGAGGCTGAGGCAGGCAGATGGCCTGAGGCCAGGAGTTCGAAACCGGCCTGGGCAACATGGTGAAATTCTGTCTCTACTAAAAATACAAAAATTAGCCAGGTGTGGTAGTGGGCACCTGTAATCCAAGGTACTCAGGAGGTTGAGGCAGGAGAATCGCTTGAACCCAGGAGGCGGAGGTGGCAGTGAGCTGAGATCACACCACTGCACTCCAGCCTGGGTGACAGAACGAGACTCTGTCTAATTAAAAAAAAAAAAAAAAAGAAAAAATTTAAAGAAAATGAAATATGATTTTAATTAAGTGATACAGATATGTTTCTGGACAAGGCCTGGAAGGCCTGGAAGGGAACAAAGGAAGAAGGAAGTAATCTGTCAACAGACTGGGATTAGAGGTGGGTTTTTAAAAAAATGTTCTATTTAAAGTTTATCTTAATATTGTTTTACCATTAAATAATACAATAGGGCTGGGTGCAGTGGTGCACGCCTGTCATCCCAGCACTTTGGGAGGCAGAGGCAGGAGGATCGCTTGAGGCCAGGAATTCAAGACCAGTTTGGGCAACACACAGAGACTTTGTCTCCACAAAAAAAAAAAATCCAAAAAAAGTAGCCAGGAATGGTGGTGCGTGCCTACAGTCCCAGCTACTTGGGAGGCTAAGGCAGGAGGATCACTTGAGCCTAGAAGGTCAAGGCTACAGTGAGTCGTGATCATGTCACTGTGCTCCAGCCTGGGCGACACAGCAAGGCCCTGTCTCAACAAACAAAAAAACAAACAAAAATACAATCGGGAGTTTTAAATTATGGTTAAAAAAAAAAAAACACACACAAAATTTACCATCTTAACCATTTTTGAGTGTACAGTTCAATAGTGAAGTATATTTATTTTGTGAAACAGATGTCCAGAACTTTTTCATTTTATGAATCTGAAACTCTATACTCATGAACAACCCCCTTTTTCCCCATCCCTGATGTCCTTGGCAACCAACGATCTACTCTCTCTCTCTTTATGAATTGCACTACTCTAGTTACCCCTTATACATGGAATCATGCAGTATTTGTCTTTTTGTGACTGGCTTATTTCACTTTTTGTGACCAGCATAAAGTCCTCAAGGTTCAACTGTGTTGTAACATATGATGGGATTTCCTTCCTTTTTAAGGCTGAACATAACACAATGTTTTGATTTTAAAATACTCATGCTCTTTAAGCCAGAAATTCCATGTCTAGGAATATGTCCTTAAAAAAAAACACACATTGGCTGGGCACGGTGGCTGACACCTGTAATCCCAGCACTTTGGGAGGCTGAGGCGGGCAGATCACCTGAAGTCAGGAGTTCAAGACTAGCCTGGCCAACGTGGTGAAACTCCATCTCCACTAAAAATACAAAAATTAGCCGGTCGTGCTGGTGCATGCCTGAAGTCCTAGCTACTTGGGAGGCCGAGGCACGAGAATTGCTTGAACCCGGGAGGTGGAGGCTGCAGTGAGCAAGATCGCACCACTGCACTCCAGCCTGGGCAACAGAGCAAGACTCCATCTCAGAAAAAAACAACAAACAAACAAACAAAAACCCATACATCAATGAGGCCAAAGTCAGAGAACAGCCACTGTGCAGTGTTTTGGACTAGGAAAAGTTATACTCAATCCAAACACAGGAGTTGGGACATCTGTACTATAGAATTGCTAAGATCCTGAAATTGAACAATGTGGCACTTCATATGCAAACACAGAAAGAAACCCCAGAGCAGCTGCTCCTCCTGGCCTGCCTGCCTCCTATGTTTATCAAACACAGAAGTGTCAGCCAATGGGGAGATTCCAGAGATGATGAAGTGAGCGGCCAGACAGGCTTCCTGGTCCTTGTCCAGTTTTTCTTTTATGTTGGAGAAGATAAACAAGAAAATAAACACAATAACTACAGACTCAGGTCAATGCTGGGAAGAAAATAAATGAGGTTCTCTGAGAGAGATGCGACGATCATGTTGAGACCTACAGGCTGGGTGGTGGGGGAGTCCACTGCACAAAGGGCTCTGGGAGAAGCACCTTCAATAGAGGCTCCAGCAGGTGCCAAGACTCTGCAACAGGCCCAGGAGATGCCAGAGGCCAGCGTGACTGGTACCCGGCTGATGGAGGGCAAGAGGTTCGAGATGGAGCCAGGAGGGGACTTAACAGGCCTGGGTGAGAATCTTGAATTTTAGACTAACCAAGACTAACCAATTTTAGACTAACCAAGCATTATCCAGACCCACTGGATAATGCTTTGAACCCAGACCAGGGTTTCCATCCCACCTGCGTCACATGATGGTTGTGTGACCCTGGACAAGTGATAAACTCATGTCCCTGTGCCTCGACTGTGCCATCTGTAAAACAGAGCTGTAAGTAACAAATGAGGCCATGTCCGTGAAAAGCTTGGGGCAGGAAGGCTTAGGGGATGGTGCTGAGGTTGCTAATACTGGGAACAGCACACAGCTTCTGATGCATTTTAAGGAGAAGCATGAAAAGACCTGAAGACCTGACTTATGTTGGTTTTTGTTTTGCTTTTTTTTTTTTTTTTTTGAGACAGAGTCTCACTCTGTCGCCCAGGCTGCAGTGCAGTGGAGTAATCTCAGCCCACTGCAACCTCCGCCTCCTGGGTTCAAGCAATTCTCCTGCCTCGGCCTCCTGAATAGCTGGGACTACAGGCGCCTGCCACCACGCCCGGCTAATTTTTGGGAGGTATTTTTAGTAGAGATGGGGTTCCACCACATTGGGCAGGCTGATCTCAAAACTCCTGGCCTCAAGTGATTCACCCATCTTGGCCTCCCAAAGTGCTGGGATTACAGGCATGAGCCACTATGCTCGGACCTAGAGTTATGCTTTTAGGTTTATGTTGTTTTATTTGAGACAGAGTCTCAGTCTGTTTCCCAGGCTGGAATGCAGTGGTGTAATCACAGCTCACTGCAGCCTAGACTCCCTAGGCTGAAGCAATCCTCCCATCTCAGCTTCCTGAGTAGCTGAGACTACAGGTGCGTGCCACTATACCCAGTTAATTTTTTTATTCTTATTTTTTGTAGAGACAGGGTCTTATTATGTTACCCAGGCTGCTCTCAAACTCAAGGGCTCAAGCAATCCTCCCACCTCAGCCTCCCAAAGTGCTGGGATTACAGGCGTGAGCCAGCACTCTGGCTGAGGTTTTTGTTTTTAACAAACTTCAGAAAACACAGCAGAAGAAGTTATGCTTTTAAAAGGTCACTGGCTGCTGTGGGGAGCAGGGCCTATAAAAGGATAAGACTGTTCAGGAAAAAAGTAAATCATCCAACAGTTGTTTATAGAATGATTCATTATAATAAACTTAGGCAAATGAACGGAAGAATGAACAAATGATTGAAATACAATTACATACACCTGCAGGAGAAACACCAGGAGAAACAGCCCCCAGTCTGCTAGAACACAGACATTTCTCAAATATCGAATTTCCTCTCTGCATGTTAACCATCTGCATTTTTGTAAGGCACATGAGTTGTTCTCGATGTCAGCAGACGTTTTAATTAAATAAAGAAGGAAAGAAACAAATACAGACTCATGAGAGGTCCTGACCATCGGGAGTCCAGGATGGACTTGCCTAGGCACAGGGGAAGGAGGCAAGGGCAGGCAAGGATGGGGCGTGATGGGAGGAGAGGGTCAAGGCCCAGGTACCTGCGTTGGCCTTAAGGTCCTCGGGGGTCACCATCACAACAAACCGGATGGCCCGCTCATTGCGGAACATCTCATAGGCCCACCTGCGGATGGAGCGCATGCACTTCACGGCGGCGATCCCATTGTTGGCAATAAGCACCTGCATGGGAAGACAAGGAAGGAGCTGATGATGCACATCTACCTGCGCCGGGGGCCACGTGCTACCCCGAGTCCACCTCACAGCTGCAGAGCCTCCTGCAGCCCCCGCAGCACATCATTCCTCTTGGTATTTCTGTGTATTTCCATGGCACACACTCCAGCACAGAGCAGGAGCTCAAAGTCTGCCACCCACATGAATGGATCATCAAATGGATGGATGGATGGATGGATGGATGGATGGGTGTTTGGATGAAATATATATATATATATATATTTTTTTTTTTGAGACAGTGTCTTGCTCTGTCACCCAGGCTGGAGTGTAGTGGTGCAATCACAGATCACTGCAGCTTCGACCTTCCAGGTTCAAGTGATCCTTCCACCGCAGCCTCCCAAGTAGCTGGGACTACAGGTGTACACCACCACATCCTGCTAAATTTTTATTTTTTTGCAGAGACAGGATTTCGTCATGTTGCCCATGCTGGTCTTGAACTTGAACACAAACCCAGGCTGGGCCCAAATGATCTGACCACTTCATCCTCCCAAAGTGCTGGGATTACAGGCATGAGCCACTGTGCCAAGCCCAGTGAATGATTTTTTTTATTCCTTTGGTGTCATTGTGATCACCCTTAACACTTTTTGAGTGTTTTACAGTACAATGTGTTTTACCTGCCTTATTTCATTTCATCCTCACAACAGCCCTTTGAAAGAGGTTTCACTATTATTTCTATTTGAGGGTTAAACTATTAAAACTCAGAGGAGTGTGGCCCTCACCCCCTCTCTGCAGCAGGCAGAATGAGCCTGAACCCAAAACTCCCACCTCCAGCTGAGAGGAGGGGCCCCTGCACCCCAATTGGACCCCACCCAGAGTGCCGAGACCCGTCTATACCTTCTCGATGACCCGATCCCCCCCAAAGCGTGTGACAAACTCAGCGGGAGAAGCCACGGTAAAGTCTCTGTGCAGGTCCAGCTTCTTGTGTTCCCGTCCCCTCTTCACCAGGTGGAGTCCCGACATGCTCGGCCTGCAGAGTAAGAATGAGGGACAGACGTGCATGAGGGAAGAAGCCTGGGACTCAGAGCTCGACACCTGTAAAGCCAGTGGAGCAGAGGAGCCAAAGTGCACCAGAGCCCCCCTGCTTTGCACTTGCTCTTCAGAGCCCCTGAAGCAATTTACAAGGAGGTTCAAGGGCAGGAAGCACCTTCTCTTTTTTTTTTTTTTGAGACGGGATCTCATTCTGTCACCCAGGCTAGTATGCAGTGGTGCAATCGTGGCTCACTGCAGCCTCGACCTCCTTGGGTAGCTGGGACCACAGAGGTGCACTACCAAGCCCAGCCGATTTTTAAACATTTTTGTAGAGATGGGGTCTCACTATGTTGCCCAGGCTGGTCCAAACTCTTGATGTCAAGTGACATCAAAGCCTTTCAAAGCATTGGGATTACAGGCGTGAACCACTGTACCCAACTGAAAGCACCTTAAGAGGCCAGCTAAGGTACCAGCACATGAACTAAAAGGAGCAGTTTCTTCCACTTGTCCCAAGGTGGATGTTTAGATTTTTAATCCTAAGTTAATTTTTACTTTACATGCCCATCGTTTAGGAACCCAAATAATACTAAAAAACTTATAACAAGGGTGAGAGTTTTATGATCAGGGAAGAAGTCCACACATTCTAATCGTTCAGACTTGTTACATGGTATTAATATCTTTCATGTACTTTTCTACATTTGTATTTCAGAAGTTTTTAAATTTTATTTTTTGTAGAGACAGGGGTCTCACTTTGTTGCCCAGGCTGGTCTTGAACTCCTGGCTTCAAGCGATCCTCCCACCTCGGCCTTCCAAAATACAGGCATGAGCCGCCACGCCCAGCCCACAAAATTTCTTTAGAAAACTGAAAACAATTTTTTAAATGTTTAACAACCAAACAGGTTTCCTGCTCTGTCCCTCCACACCAGAGGAAATTGATGCTGATTTTTTCTAGCAATTACACATCTCCGTAGTCCTAAACAACAAGTGTATACAATCTTGTGAGTCATCCATGTGAGACGGCATCTATGGCCTTCCCATCCTGAGAGATGTGAACTTAGTTATCTCACAAGGCCACCCCATCAGCTCCCCTCCACCAGCTGGTCAATACCATAGAAGTCTACTGTAATTTAGCAAACTGGGTATTCAATGTTTTACTAGTTTGTGATCATTATTCACATATGAGAGCTGCAGTGTACCAGATTTTAGTTCCTTTCTTTTTGCCTTTTCCTGGAGTTAATGATTTTTTTCCTTTACTTAGTGTTCCTTGTACCTGTTGCTAAATCACCCCACTCCTCCTAACAGATTCCCAGTACACATTAAGATAATTGATCAGGCCACATGCAGTGGCTCATACCTGTAATCCCAGCACTTTGGGAGGCCAAGGCAGGAGGACTGCTTGAGACCACGAGTTCGAGACCAGCCTGGGCAACATAGCAAGACCCCATCTCATTAAAAATAATAATAATAAATAATTGATCAGTTCTGTTTTTTTCCACTGGTGACATCTCTCCTGGAGGCCTCTGTCCTCCTTCCATAGGTACTGGCTATCCTCTAGGCCCCTACATCACCATCGTTTTGGGGTTTCCCTTTGCTGACATCCCTAGAATTCCCTTTGCCTTTCCTTGGGGTTGGATTCCTAATTTGGGGAATGGGTGGCTCGTCTTTCTTGGTAGACTCCCTTGTTTTGCTGGGGCATATCCTCCAGTAGTTTCATCCACTTAACAAGATGGTAGAATGGCAGGGCGCATGACAATGATGCCCTCAATTTCCCTGCCCTATTCCTGACTGGGCTTCCTTATCACCATCACCCTGGAGATTCCCTTTGAGTCTATATTGAATCTCCTGTTTCCTGTCTCCTGTGTGTTGCTCTTCCTTGGTTTACCCTCTAGTTTCAGTGGAAGACATCCTCAAGTAGCTTTCTAAGAAAGGCTATTCAGGGCCAGGCGTGGTGGCTCACACCTGTAATCCCAGCACTTTGGAAGGCCAAGGAGGGAGAATTGCTCAAACCCAGGAGGCGGAGGTTGCAGTGAGCCGAGATTGCACCACTGCACTCCAGACTGGGCAACAGGGTCAGACTCCATCTCAAAAAAAAAAAAAAAAAAAAATTTAAATTAGCCAGGTATGGTGGCACCCACCTGTAGTCCTAGCTGCTCAGGAGGCTAAGGTAGGAGGATCACTTGAGCCCAGGAGGTCAAGGCTGCAGTGAGCTAGGATTGCACCATTGCACTTCAGCCTTTCTCCTGCCCTTACATTCAACCTTACCGCTTGGCTGTGTAAGAAATGCTAGGAAGGGCCAGGCATGGTGGCTCATGCCTGTAATCCTAGCACTTTGGGAGGCTGAGGTGGGTAGATCACTTGAGGTCAGGAGTTTGAGACCAGCCCAGCCAATATGGTGAACCCCATCTCTATTAAAAATACAGAAGTTATCCAGACACAGTGGTGTGTACCTGTAATCCCAGCTACTTGGGAGACTGAGGCAGGAATATCGCTTGAACCCGGAGGATGGAGGTTGCAGTGAGCTGAGATCATGCCACTGGACTCCAGCCTGGGTGACAGAGTGAGACTCTATCTCAAACAAAAAGAAATTCCAGGAAGGAAAACCTTCTTCAGAGTTTTAGAAGCCTTGTGCCATTGTGTTGTGGCTTCCAAGGCTGCTAAAACAAGAGTAATTCTGATCCTTGACCCTTTGTAGGTGACCTGTTTTTTCATATCCAGATGCTTATAGGAGCGTCCCTCTGTCCCCAGAACTCCACGATTTCACAGTGATGGGCTCAGGTATGTGTCTGCTTCTACCAGTGAGGTTGCACATCTCTCAGGCCCTCTCAATCTGGAAACTTCCATCCTGGGAATTTGTCTTCAAATACTTCCTTGATGGGCTGAACATGGTGGCTTACGCCTGTGATCCCAGCACTTTTGGAGGCTGAAGTGGGAAGATCACTTAAGGTCAGGAGTTAGAGACCAGCTTGGCCAACATGGTGAAACCCCGTCTCTACTAAAAATACAAAAATTAGCTGGGCATGGTGGTGTGCGTCTGTAATCCCAGCTACTTGGGAGGCTGAAGCAGGAGAATCACTTGAACCCAGGAAGCGGATGTTGTAGTGAGCCAAGATTGTGTCACTGCGCTCCAGCCTGGGCAATAGAGCAAGACTCCATCTCAAACAACAACAACAACAACAACAAGAAACAAATACTTCCTTGATGATGTCCTTGCCTCTTTTTTTCTCTATTTTTTCCCGAAGTCCTATTATTTGGATGTTGAAATTCCTACACTGGCCTACTGGTTTATGTATTTTTCCCCTCTCCTATTCTCTGTCTTCTTCTACTTGCTGGTTGATTTTTCTCAGCCTCATCTTCTAAACATTCAGTGGAGTTCTTCATTTCTGCTATCACGTTTTTGATATCTACGAGCCTGTTTTTGGCCTGCAAATGTTCCCTTTGTTATAGCATCCTCTTCCTATGAGTGCAACATCCTGTCTGACCTCAACGACGATATTAATGAGAGCTTTTTAAACTTCTCTTCACCAGCGTGGTTTCTGTTTCTTCCAAGCTTCCTGTGTCTACTGGTTTGGACCTTGACTTACATATGAGAAACTGGACCTCAGGGCCGGGTGCGGTGGCTCACGCCTGTAATCCCAGCACTATGGGAGGCCGAGGCAGGTGAATCACCTGAGTTCAGGAGTTTGAGACCAGCCTGGTCAACGTGGTGAAACCCCATCTCTACTAAAAATACAAAAAAACTAGCTGGGCTTGGTGGTGTGGACCTGTAATCCCCCCTACATGGGAGGCTGAGGCAGGAGAATCGCTTGAACCTGAGAGGCGGAGGTTGCAGTGAGCTGAGGTTGTGCCATTACACTCCAGCCTGGGCAACAAGAGCAAAACTCCATCTCAAAAAAGAAAAAGAAAAAGAAAAAGAAACTGAACCCAAATGTCAGGGAAGCCTTGGTTCCAACCTTGTGACTATGAGTGAGAACAGAGTTTCTGAGACTGTGGTGGACCTGGCTGACCCTGAGCTCAATGTAGGGTGAGGTAGGAGTGCGTTGGGGATCCCCGAGTCAGTATTTTCGTGTCTTTCTCTCTCACTGGCCAGATTCCCCAGGGAGAAGTTTTCCAGTCTTCTGCCTGAACAGTAAAGGTCAGCCTGGAGCCCCAGGGGGAACAGGGAAGTTCTAAGAATTTAGCACCTAGTCAGACCCTTATCTTCCTATTTGGGATACAGGCCCCATGCCCTCAACTGTGCCTGTCGATCCCCTCTCCCAAGACCCTCTATATGTCCCTTTGAACTGCTGCCTTCTGCTGGGGTCGAAGTGGGCAGCCCCTGCCACAGGAGACAGGGGAGGGGACCTGGGAGTCCTCCACCCAGTCCTTCTCATTTTGGTACCCTCCTTACCCCTCAGCTCCAGGGGCATCCCTTGCTGCCAGACACCATGCCTTTTGGGGGTTCTGTGATACAGATGGCCAGGGGTCCCCAACTTTCCTCACTGCTCCATTAGGACTCAGCCTTAAGCCAGTGACCACTCATTCATCTACTTTCTAGCTTCTAAAAGGTTAATGCTACGCTGGGCACGGTGGCTCACGCCTGTAATCCCAGCACTTTGGGAGGCGAAGATGGGCAGATCACTTGAGGGCAAGAGTTTGAGACCAGCCTGGCCAACATGATGAAACCCCATCCCAACTAAAAAAATACAAAAAGTAGCTGGGCATGGTGGCGCATGCCTGTAGTCCGAGCTACTGGGGAGGCTGAGGCACAAAAATCACTTGAACCCAGGAGGCGGAGGTTGCAGTGAGCCGAGATCACACCACTGCACTCCAGCCCGGGCAACAGAGTGAAACTCTACCTAAAAAAAAAAAGAGAACTTTGTTTATTTACAAAAAAAAGGTAGAGGCAACCCAAGGGACATCATTTGCAGACAGACCCCTGATCTGGGGGAAAAAATGCTAAAGTATTAAGAGCCATTATCTCTTTGCTATGTTTTAAAAAATGTTCTGCAATGATGTGTTATTTTCAATAAGAAAAAAGCTATTAATTTTGTAAGAGGAACACCCAAAGCCACAGCCACTCCAGTGCCCCTTGGGCAAAGCACTCAGTTTCCCATCTGTAAAATGGGGATAATAACACGTACTTCATTCATAAGTCAATACATAGAAATAAAGGTTAAATAAGGTTCTGAGGATTAAATATGTCAAGACCTAGTAAGTAAAAGATGGTGTTGTTGCATAGTAAGTGCTATATTATTACTCAATGCAGTAATGCAGAGATACAGCTGATCTCCTAACCTAACCAGGAATAGCAGCAGGCCACTCATCTGCTCCAGGCTCCATGAAGCCCATGGCCTGCTCCCTACCCATCCATGCTCCCCATTCTTTTTTGTATAAATTTAGGGTGTACAGTGCTGTTTTGTTACATGGATATATTATGTAGTGATGAAGTGTGGACTTGTAGTGTAACCATCACTCAAATAGTACACTTTGTATCTAACAGGTAGTATTTCATCCCACACTCCTCCCACCCTTCCACCCTTCCAAGTCTCCAGTGTCTATTATTCCATACTCTACATCCATGTGGAAACACTATTTCACTCCCACAGTGAGAATATGTGGTATTTGACTTTTTGACTTATTTCATTTAAGATGATGGCCTCGGCTGGGTGCAGTGGCTCACACCTGTAATCCCAGCACTTTGGGAGGTTGAGGCGGGTGGATTGCTTGAGCCCAGGAGTTCGAGACCAGCCTAGGTAACATGGCAAAACTCCATCTCTACCAAAAATACAAAAATTAGGCAGTCTCATAATTTAGTCTCAAAAGAAATTAATTAAAAAATAATAATTTTTAAAAAATGGCCTCCAGTTGCATCCATGTTGCTGCAAAAGACATGATGTCATTCTTTTTTGTGGCACAGTATTCCCTGGTGTGTGTGTATATATATGTACATTGTACACACATACATATACATATCTATATATACTCACACATAGATACACGTATATATGTACATATATGTACACATATCCATATATGTGTGAATATATACACATTATATATACATATATAGAGATACATGTACATATATACGTGTATACTTGTAGGTATATACACACACACACACATCACACACACACACAAAAGAATACTACTGAGCCATAAAAAAATTATATATACATACCAAATTTTCTTTATCTAGTCATCTGTTGATGGACACTTAGGTTGATTCTATATCTTTGCTACTGTGAGTAGTGCTGTGATAACTATACAAGTACAGGTGTCTTTTGCTATAATTATTTCTTTATTTTGTTTTATTTTTTTGAGACTGAGTCTCACTCTGTCGCCCAGGCTGGAGTGCAGTGGCATAATCTCGGCTCACTGCAACCTCCACCTCCCGGGTTCAAGCAATTTTCCTCCCTCAGCCTCCCAAGCAACTAGGGTTACAGGTGCCCGCCACCATGTCCGGCTAAATTTTGTATTTTTAGTAGAGACGGGGTTTTACATGTTGGCCAGAGTGGTCTTGAACTCCTGACCTCAAGTGATCTGCCTGCCTCAGCCTCCCAAAGTGCTGGGATTACAGGCATGAGCCCCCACAACTGGACTCCATGCTAATTTTATTTATTGTTTTCAACCAATCATGTTAAGATCCTGCCAATGAAAAGAGAATCTGACCGAGCGATTTCTTTTCCTTCGTGTACATACCCAGTAGTGGGATTGCTGGAGAGACTGGCAGATCTATTTTTAGTTCCTTGAGAACTCTCCAAACTGTTTTCCACAGAGTCAGTTGTACTAACTGACATTCCCACCCACAGCCGCACCCCTCATTCTGTCCACGACCTTCCCTGACTGACTGGCTTGACGGTTCGGCTTCAGAATGTCTGAGACATCCCATTTCTACACACACAAACATTAAAACTCTAGCAATTTGACCTAAAGCACAACAAAGAAAAACTTCATTTGTGGCCTAGGGGGAAAAAACCCATTCTTGGCCACCATGTTGATTTCAAAACTGGTGACAGAGCCCCTCCATCAGGCAGGCCACAAGCCCATTACCACAGGCTAAGCAAGCGAACACACAAAGCTGCCGGACTGGCCTTGTTTCAGGCCCAATCTCCAGGCAAGTGGCTATTTTAATTCTTTTTGATAAAGCTGGAAGCCAACCAACATTGGCTCTAGAGAGCTGACCTTCGGCCAGCATTTGCTTCCACTGAAGGAGGATCATCCTAAGTGCCATTGTCCAGTGAGAAGCCCTGTCCTCATACAGCATGGCAAGGGTGAGAGCTGAAATGTTTCAAGGTGACTTTGGAAATGACTTCAGGTACAATCAACAGCAGAGGTGTCAGCCAAATACCAAATACAGTCAGCTACCGGAGCACAAGACCAGGCAGAATAGTATCAGGAATGGAGGAAATAAACATTCTCGGCTGCCTACTGTGGACTGGGCACAGGGGGGCCTCTCAGTGAATCTCCACAGCCCTGTATGGAAGAGTCTGTCATCTCCAGGTTCACGATGAGGAAACCAAGGTTCAGAGAGGACCATTTACCTCCAGTTACACAGCTGGCAAGTGGCAGAGCCCCGTTTCTAATCCAACTCTAGCTGACCTCAGAATCTAACTTCTAGGCAGAAAGACAATCTGAGATAAATGGAAGCCCCTCTATTAATTGGACTTTTAAAACATGCATTACACATATGGCCTCTTATATTCCTCTCAAATAAGAGACAAACATGTATAATGCTGAGGTTTTTTTGTTTGTTTGTTTGTTTGTTTGTTTGGGGTTTTTTTGAGACAGAGTCTAGCTCTGTCACCCAGGCTGGAGTGAAGTGGCACCATCTCGGCTCACTGCAACCTCTGCCTCCCAGATTCAAGCGATTCTCCTGTCTCAGCCTCCCGAGTAGCTGGGACTATAGGCGCCCACCACCACGCCTGGCTATTTTTTGTATTTTTAGTAGAAACGGGGTTTCACTATGTTGGCCAGGCTGGTCTCGAACTCCTGACCTCAGGTGATCTGTCCACCTTGGCCTTCCAAAGTGCTGGGATTACAGGGGTGAGCCACCGCGCCCAGCCCTGAGTGCTTAACTGGGGGAAATTTTGCTCCCCGGGGAGGAATACCTGGAGATATCTTTGGTTGTCACAACTTGGGGGATGCGCTACTGGCATCTAGTGGGTGGAGACCAGGGATGCTGCTCAACACCCTACAATGCACAGGACACCCTACAAAAAGAATCGGACAGCCCCAAGTGTCAACAGAGCCGCAGTTTAGAAACTCTGGTAGACTGTGGCCATCCTCCTAGGCTTTGAAGCCAGAATCTACCGCTTATAACCTGTGTAATCCTGGGAAAGTTACTTCAATACTCCCTGCCTCAGTTTCCTCACATGATGGAATTAACAGTTTATCCCTGGACCTAGCCAAAGTAAATAGCTTGCAACACTTTAGCTACCATGTACCTCTGCAGGATAGCATTACGGGAGCCCAGGTTGGGCCATTAGGCTAGGGCCCCGGCATTAATCAGACCTTCAATTCCTTCCCTCTCTTTTCTTCTATAAAATAGAGATGGTAATGGCTACCCGCACTGCTAAGATCTGATTCTGAGCCAGGCAATTCTGTAATTACAACTACTTCCAAACAAGAAAGCAAGAAAGAACACTGTGTAGCCCAGTAAAGGCTGATATCGTTCAAACAGCACAAAACCACGCTCTCCAGAAATGGACCCTTGGAAATTTCTCAAGGCACCTGCCCCATCAGTACCCCCTGGCATGACTACCTTGGCTAGGCCAGGGGTGGGTGGGCAAACTAGGACCCATGGGTCAAATCCACTCGGCCACCTGTTTCTGTATCTCCCACAAGCTAAGAGCGGTTTTAACTTTTTAGATGGTTTTTTGTTTCATTTCGTTCATTTGTTTTGAAAGGGAGTCTTGCTCTGTCGCCCAGGCTGGAGTGCAGCGGCGTGATCTCAGCTCACTGCTACCTCCACCTCTCAGGTTCAAGTGATTCTCCTGCCTCAGCCTCCGGAGTAGCTGGGACTACAGGTGTGTGCCGCCATGCTCTGCTAATTTTTGTATTTTTATTAGAGACAGGGTTTTACCATGTTGGCCAGGCTGGTCTTGAACTCCTGACCTCAGGTCGATCTGCCCACCTTGGCCTCCCAAAGTGCTGGGACCACAAGTGTGAGCCACCGCACCCAGCCTTAAATTGTTTTTTATAGAGACAGGGTCTCCCTCTGTTGCCAGGACTACAGTGCAGTGGTGCAAAAATAGTTCACTGCAGCCTCAAACTCCTGGGCTCAAGCGATCCTCCCACCCAGCTCCTGAGTAGCTGGGACTGCAGGTGTGCACCACCATGCCCAACTAATTGTTTTATTTTTGTAGAGACAGGGTTTCATCATGTTGCCCAGACTGGTCTCAAACTCCTCAAGCAACCCTCCTGTCTTGGCCTCCTAAAGTGCTGGGACTATAGATATAAGCCACCATGCCCAGCCAACATTCCAACATTTTTAAATCATTGAAAAAAAAAAAAAAATCAGAAGAATCCTGTTTTGTGACACGTAAAAATTATATGAACTTTGAATTTCCCCATCTATAAATAATGTCTGATTGAAACACAGCCAGGCCTGTTCAATTACATAACTATGACTTCTGGTGCAGGAAACAGCAGAGTTGAGTAGTTACAACAGAGACCACATGGCCACAAAGCCAAAAATATTTACTGTCTGGCCGTTTACAATAGCAGTCTGCTGACCCCGAGCTAGGCACGAGTTTTCAACCCTGACATGAAGAACTTGATAAGATGCTGATGTTGGGGTCCCATCAGCATCTCTAGGGGGTAGAGGTGGGGTCCCTAGCATCTAGATTTTTCAAAAATCCCCCCACCAGGAAATTCTAATGTGTAGCCAAGAGTGAAAACCTCTGATAGGTCTACAGCCAATATTTGCATGCAAGCAGCTGGCCTCTCAGAGCAGAATTGCATGGCAGTGAAATGGGACTCATTAAAAAACAACTTCTGCCTCCTCATCCCCAACTTTATTTCAAGCCCTCCTGCACTCTGATCCACAATCATTTCTCTACTCTCTGAACTGTGATCCTGTTCTCATGCCATGAAAAATCAGTCATCATTTGCGACCTCACCTTCTTAGGAGTTCTGGCTGCTTAGATGGCCCAAGCCTTCAGGACAAAATCCCAAATGCCTCCCAACTCCAGAGGGCTCTTTCATAACTGAACTCTGTCTTTACTTATTAGCTTTCATCAATGTTTGTGCTGACCCAGGGCAGTACTCAAGACCAGCGACTTCCACACAGAGTCTCAACGGACCAAGAAAGAGCCGGGCATGGTGGCTCATGCCTGTAATCCCAGCACTTTGGGAGGCTGAGTTGTGAGGATTGCTTAGCTCAAGAGTTCAAGACTAGCCTGGGAAACATGGTGAAACCCCGTCTCTCTAAAAAGTACAAAAATTAGCTGGGTGTGGTGGCGCATGCCTGTGGTCCCACTACTTGGAAGGCTGAGGTGGGAGGACTGCTTGAGCCCGGAGGCTGAGACTGTAATAAGCCGTGATCATGCCACTGTACTCCAGTCTGGGCAACAGAGCAAGACCTTGTCTGTAATAATTATAATAATAATAACAACAACAACTCTAGAAAGGCCTATGAGGGCTAGTCCTTTGGACAGATGGGGAAACTGAGGTTCCAAGGCTTGATGGTACCTGCTCCAGAAGATCACACAGCTTGGTGGCAAAGTTGGATCGTCCAAATCCATCTTTTTAGCCACTCTAAGCTAAGAGAGGAACTATGTAGTCCCCCAACAAAGTATGTCCATATTATTATAAATAGGGAGACCCCATGTCCTGGACTTGCTGGGACAATTCCAAATTTGTGTGAAGTTTTTTTTTTTTTTTTTTCCCATTAAAGTGGTTTGTGAAATGGGTACAACAGCCTCCACTTAGTGCCCACAGTGGTATTTTGAAGATGGCATGAGACCACACCTACAAAGCACTTGGCCTGGCGTACTGAAAGCACCCCATGAATGGTAGTGGCTATTACTGTTGCACCCATCAGCCTTGAATTGGAGTTACTGAGAAGACATCTGCCTTCCACAATGGAACCAAAGTTCCTGGAGGGCTGAGGTCATGGTTTCCAAACATTTTTGCGACCCTTCCTGCTACCAGATGCAGGCCTTATGCATGGGAGGCGTGCATGAATGTTTATGGATCAGGTAAACATATCCTAAGAAAATAAAGGATGGAGGCAGAGATTCAGCTACAAGGGTATTCCTCACTGTGCTGTTGATAATAGCCAAAAAAAAAAAAAAAAGGGAGAAACAGCCTGAATATCCACTACTTACAGGGAATTACTTATACTTTTTTTTAAGAGACAGGGTCTTGCTCTGTTGCCCAGGCTGGAGTGCAGTAGCACAGTCATTGCTCACTATAGCCTCGATCTCCCAGGCTCAAGCAATCCTCTTCCCTTAGTCTTTCCAGTAACTGAAACTCCAGGCATGCATCACCATCCTCAGCTAATTTTTTTTTTTAAAGTAGAGATGGGGATCTCACTATGTTGCCCAAGCTGGTCTCGAACTCCCGAGTTCAAGCAATTCTCCTGCCTTGGCCTCCCAAAGCGCTAGGATTACAGGCATGAGCCAACACACCTGGGCACATTTTTTTTCAGAGATGGGGTCTTGCTATGTTGCCCAGGCTAGAGTGCAGTGGCTGTTCACAGAACGATCATAGCACACTGCAGCCTCCAACTCCTGGGCAAAAGCATCCTCTCTCCTCAGCCTCCTGAGTATTTGGGACTACAGGTTTGCACCACCCTGCCTGGTGAGGATTATTCATACATTTTAAGGTGCACCCATTTAAAGGAACACTATGAATCCAGTAAAAGCATGTTGTAGGCAGGGACTGGCAAACATTGTCTGTCAAGGGTCAGGCAGTAAATACTTTAGATCTGGTCAGTCTCTGTCCCACCACTCAAATCCTCCAGTGAGGCACAAAAGTAGCCATAAACTAGGCATAAATCATAAATCAATGAGCATGGCTGCATTCCAATAAAACTTTATTCGTAGACACTGAAATTTGAATTTCATGTAATTTTCACGTGTCACAAAACAATCTTCTTTTGATTTTTTTTTCAATCACTTAAACATGAAAAAACCATTCTCTGCTTGCAGGCGATACCAAAACAGGCAGTGGGTCATGGTTTGCCAAGCCCAGTGGTAGAAAAATACTTAATGTTGAATGAAAAAGTGAGTTACAAAACGTTCTGCATGATTCAAGTTTATAAATTAAAACATATCTGCACCGGAAAAAAAAAGCTGAAGAATACACAACTGTTAACAAACATCACAGGGGTGGAATTATGGGTGATTTTTGTTTCTCTTTTTTGCTTATCTCTAATTTTCTGAATTGTCAACAACAGACATACCATCACTTTGGTAATTTTTTTAAGTGCAATAAAATGAGGACAAAAAAGGAAAGAAACAAAACCAAGTAGGTAGAGCTACAAAGCACTCAGGCACTGAGATGCCTACGCTAATCTGCTCAGAAAATGACCCTAAATGAGAGCCTGCTCAAGTTCACGTCGATTCGCCCGGGCTTCGGTTTCAAAAAAGACCTGCCTTCCACAACCATCAGCTTCTGGAGGCGAAGGAGAGAAAGCGGGGAAGGGGTGCCCCTGCGCACGGGCTGATCTTTAGGCACCTGTGTGCTCCGAAGCGACCTCCTCCAAGAAACGTCACCCCCAACGTCCAGCCTCCTTTCTCCCCTCCCGCCAAGGCCAGCTAGAGTTTCCAAGGCGGGCATCATCTCCCCAGCAGCCAACTCAAGCCCGTGTTTCTTTGGATGGGGGTGGGGGTAAAGGGGGTGGTGCTAAGAGGACACACAGCTTGACTTCAAGGGGAAGGAAGACCGCATAAGTTTGTAAAAGATCATGGTCATTCCAATTGCAGCCTTACTTACTTTACTTCGCGATCAGGGAAACAGATCTTGCACTTGGCAGGACTCATGTTGACCACTCCGCAGGCCAATCCCACCGGGCTCCCGCAGGGGTGCAGAGCATGCACCCCTTAACAGCCTGAAGCCGACCCGAGGCCCGGGACCCAGCAGGGCAGCCAGGTCGCGACCCGGAGGCCGAGATGCGGTCCTAGAGCGCCGCGGGCGGGGTTCAGCTGCAGCCGGCGGGCGCCCAACTTCGCGCTGCGCTTGCTCCATCCCGAAATGCGCCCTGCGCGCCAGAGTCTCGGGCCATCGCGCCCGCCTAGGCCCCACCCAGGCCCCGCCCCCACGCCAACCCCGCCCCAGGAGGGCCCCGCCTTCCAGACAGAGCCCCGCCCCCTGGCCGGCCTACCTCCGGCCCGCCGCTGACCTTGGGCCGCCGAAATGAGCTGGGGAGATACATTTTTTTAAAGCCTCTCTTCTGCTTTGCTCCCCAATATGGGACACCCCTACATATTGGCAGCAATTGATATGCTTGAATACACACACGATAGGGAAGCGGTGGAAAATATGGGAAATTTAAAATGTGAGTCAGAGGTCGCCACTGTGCCCGTTAAAAGTCCATGTTGTCAAGTCGACTTTTATTTTCCAAAGTCCTGGTTTCTCTCATCTTTTCACCTCCACTCCCTGGGAGAGGTGGCTGCGCGATCACCCAGTGTGCTTCTAGCACACACTTTGCACCACCTGGGTCCGCTACTAAAGCGAGTGCCTCCAGGACAGGGAGGACCCCAGCAGCCCGGTGATCCGACATAAACTCCTGGTAAGACTAACATTTACTAAGTGCTCCTTTGTTCCTCTGTGTCACTTAATCCTCGTGGCAATCTTATTGTTTTTATCCTTATAATACAGATAAGGCAACTGGGGCCCAGAGATGCATGTTATCTGAAGTGCCAGAGCCCAGGGTCTTGAACTCAGACAAACTGATTCCAGTTAGAATAAACGAATGAGGCCGGGCCTGGTAGCTCATGCCTGTAATACCAGCATTTTGGGAGGCTGAGGGAGGTGCTTGAGGTCAGGAGTTTGAGACCAGCTTGGCCAACATGGTGACACCCTGTCTCTACTAATAATACAAAAATTAGCCAGGCATGGTGGTGCACACATGTAGTCCCAGCTACTCGAGAGGCTGAGGAGAGAGAATCACTAAAACCCGGGAGGCAGAGGTTGAAGTGAGCCCAGATGGCGGTACTGCACTCCAGCCTGAGTGACAGGGTGAGACTCCATCTCAAAAAATCAAAAATAAATGAATGAATGCTTCTTCAAGTAATATAATAAATGCAAAGAACCAAAACACTACCTAGAAGTCATCGCAGTAATAATAAATGTAGCCTACTTTCATAGCCAACAAACCAACCAAAAATAATGTAAATGCTGGCCAGTAAGTTCCCTTCTGGGTAATCACTCTGCAGTTCTCCCAGTGTACACATTAATTAAATTTGTGTGTCTTTTCTCCAACTAATCTGCCTTTTACAAGTTAATTTTTCAGCGAAACTTCAGAGGGCAAAGCAGAAGATATTCCCTTGGTCCCTACAATCATTATGCATTCTATGCATGTAATAAAATTTTACATGTATCCTATAAATGTGTAAAAATATAATGTATCAGAATCATGAAAACAGGCCAGGCATGGTGGCTCATGCTTGTAATCCCAGTACTTTGGGAGGCTGAGGTGGGCAGATCACTTGAGGTCAGGAGTTCAAGACCAGCCTGGCCAACATGGTGAAATTTCATCTCTACTAAAATCACAAAAATTAGCCGGGTGTGGTGGCAGGGTGGGCTGAAGTCCCAGCTACTCCAGAGACTGAGGCAGGAGAATCACTTGAACCCACAGGCAGAGGTTTAAGTGAGCCGAGATCAGACCACTGCATTCCAGCCTGGGCAACATTGCAAGACTCTGTCTCAAAACAAACAAACAAACATGAAAATAAATTTTAAAATACAATTAAAAATTCACTTCACAGGCAGGCCACGTGCAGTGGCTCACACCTGTAATCCCAGCACTTTGGGAGATTGAGGCAGGCAGATCACTTGAGGCTGGCAGTTCAAGACCAACCTGACCAACATAGTGAAACCCCATCTCTACTAAAAATATGAAAATTAGCCAGCATGGTGGTGCATATCTGTAATTCCAGCTACTCAGGAGGCTGAGGTGGGAGGATTACCTGAGCCCAGGTAGCTGAGGCTGCAGTGAGCCATGATCTCACTGCACTCCAGCCTGGGCAATAGAGCGACACCCTTTCTCAAAAAAAAAAAAAAGAAAGAAAAGAAAGAAAGAAAGAAAAGGCACAGGCAGGGCCACACTTCCAGGGGGTGCCAAGTACTTGGCTACAACATAAACACACCCTGGGCCCCTGTTTAAGCAGCCATGCCTGACAGCAGTGGATAGCTATGCTCTGACCATATATTAAATAACATTTCAACAACAGGTTTAAGAAAAAAAACAGATAAACAAAATTCTCAGTTCAAGTTTCTGGGAAGGTGTTCACAGCCTTGTCTTCACCTCCTCCAAAAAAGTAACCCACTATATCCCGATTTTTAGAGTTTCAAACCAAAACCAACAAGTATTCATCCCCCAAATGTCCCCAGTGTACATGTAACCACCTCAAAATAGGCAAAGCAATGAAAATCAAGAAATGAAGATATTTCAAAACAACCCAACCCTGCCAAAGTCAGTTAGGATCATGCAGAAGAGAACTGCTTGCCAGCATACTTGTATTGCTCTAGATTTTTATTCTCTATTGCAAAAACTCCAACACTACTTAAACACTGTATAGATATTCTCACTTCTCTGCTAATACAGCCTGAAAGACAACCTCACACATCTCACTATGACCCAGGGTCTCAAATAAGGGATTTCACTTAGATGGGTGGGCTCATCATTTCATCACAGTGATCATGACCTTGCATTTTTCTCTAATTGCATTCTTAGGGAATAGAAGATGGAAAGAAATGAATAATACTCAGTTGGTGCAAAACTAATTGCAGTTTCTGCCATTGAAAGGGACTGCAAAAACCATGATTACTTTTGCACCAACCTAATATCCACCTCCAAGCACAACACCACCTTTATACAAACATCCATAGTTGTGCTTTTTGATGAAACAGTTCAAGCATGGCGGTAGTTGCTGTCTCATGCATTAAGCTCTTCCTCTCAGACTTACTAGAAGCTCAGTTTTACTTGCTGGTATTGCAGAGGGAAAACCCAGGTCAATGAACAATACAAACACAAAATCAACAAGAAAATCCGCATGCACGTGGCCAGCAGTGTGGTAGAAAGACTGTGCCATCCATGGGCTTGAACTTACCCTTCCCCTCATGGATGACCTTAAGTAAATCCCTTCTCTCCACTTCCTCAACTATAAAATTATCCACATATAATTTGCCTTCATTTTTGCAGAAAAGCAAAATGAAATAATCTCTTTCAATATATGGGGTGGGGGGGACTGTGTTACATTAAGTATAGAGCAGAAGTGAATGATTTTTCTAAAATAGGGCAATGATGCTTAAGGGGGAGGGGAATGTATGAATGGTTAGTTGCTCTGTACCTTGTATTAACTTAATACAAGAACAACCCAAAGACAGGGATCCTCTTTCCCCCAAGCTCCTAGAAAACATTTTAGGAGGCCGGGCGCAGTGGCTCATGCCTGTAATCCCAGCACTTTGGGAGGCCAAGGAGGGCAGATCATGAGCTCAGGAGTTCAAGACCAACCTGGACAACATGGTGAAACCCTGTCTCTATTAAAAATACAAAACCTGTCTCTATTAAAAATACGAAAATTAGCTGGGTGCGTGCCTGTAATCCCAGCTATTCAGGAGGCTGAGGCAGAATTGCTTGAACTGGGACCCGGGTGGTAGAGGTTGCAGTGAGCTGAAATTGTGCCACTGCACTCCAGCCTGAGCTACAGAGCAAGACTCCGTCTCAAAAAAAAAAAAAAGAAAAGAAAAGAAAAGAAAAGAAAAAGAAAAAGTAAACATTTTAGGAGCTAAAGAGACTTTGAAAGAGAGTTTCTCCCAGCCCCTTCCTAAGTCAATAAATGAATAAATTAAACATTACAGGAAGATCCTTGGCATTTCACTCAGGGGTGCATAAAAATATGCAGACAATTTAGTTTCCTGACCTGCTCCTTGCTTGGAGCTGATAAGAGGTGTGGGCTGGGATGACAAACAAGCAGCTGGGAGGCTGCACTGCAAGCCCACCCAGTCTGCTATCTGGGAAAGTGGGGGCGATGCCATGTCCCTGGTGTCAGCTC
The DNA here is from genome assembly GCF_028885655.2 of Pongo abelii. Taxonomy (NCBI): domain Eukaryota; kingdom Metazoa; phylum Chordata; class Mammalia; order Primates; family Hominidae; genus Pongo; species Pongo abelii. Next base: position 107,872,475 of record NC_071995.2, on the reverse strand, counting down.
CCTTTCCTGGTATCCTGGTATTCCTTCACCTGCCTTTGCCTGCAGGCCCCCCTCTGTATGTCCAGACCCCACAGAGCCTTATTTGCCTTCCTGGGATCCAAGGTCTGCCTTGCTAAACTGTTCTTACCTCAGTGATCCCAACGTGGTCATAAATGGTGGCAGGAAGGAACACTTCAGCACCCATCTGCTGTTTTGGACTTTATCCTTTTATCAGGACACTTCACCTGCCTTTTCAATCCTCTTCCTCCTCCGTGGACACAGGTTGCTACACCTTCAAGGTGTAAGCCCGGCCAGGGCTTGGGAATAACCGTGAGCACAGGCAAGAACTTTGGAAGAAGCCCACCCAACTAATGGCTACTGAACCACCTCTGCGCCGTCCACCCCCAGCACTTGCTCCCACTCGATCTCAACAATCTTCTCAAGTAGGCACTAGTATTATCCTGCCTCAACAGAGCAGGAAATTGCAGCTCAGAGAGGTAACAGGAGAGGTCTGAATCCAGACCTGATTGTGGGTCCTGGGCTCTTATGCCGTGCACTGGATCTAATGACCATGATCGCACCATGGGTGCTGCTTCGAGTGCTGTGCTCACAGCAACTCAATGAAGCCTGATCCCAACCCTGTGAGGGAGGTAACACTATGACTTCATTTCAGAGGAAGCTGAGGCACAGAAAGTCACAGAACTTGGCCCCAAGTCACATGATGGCTAGGTGGAGAAGCCAGCACACCAGCCTCCAGCCTCAGCCACCAGCATGTTGTGCTCTTAACTATTCCACAGCTCTCTCTGTAAAAATGATGGGGAATGCCCTGGCCTGTGAGCTCTCAGACCCCTTGCCCTGGCCTCCCTAAGGACAGAGGCTGTATCTCACCATCTTTGCATCCGTAGTGCCAACATAGTGCCTGGCACCCAGCGGGGTTGCAATAACTGCTCCTGGGCCAACGAATGGATGGGACAAACCTTGGCTTCCCCACCTACCATTTCATCCCTTAGTGTGTCCTCTCATTTGCCTAGAACCCAGACTATCTGCGGTCATTTACCAGGGAGAAAATTGCTCTAAATTAACAATTTTCTTAAAAGAAATAGGGTCTTGCTCTGTTGCTCAGGCTGGGGTACATTGGCACAATCATAGTTCACTGCAGCCTCGAACTCCTGGGCTCAAACGATCCTCCCGCTTCAGCCTGCCTGTAAATTAACAAACTTTTCTGCCATTTTCCAGCTACTCTCCTTCTCTGCCTCCCAGCCCCCTCCCTGCTGTCCATTCCTCCACATATAAAGGAACAAAGCCACCAATTGTTAGAGCCACAAAGAACCTCAGAGTGTCCAGTCTGGCCCCTGAGAAGGTAGATGATGTCCTCAAGCTCATACAACTTAAAGGTTATCCATAAACTACCCGAATCTCCCAACCCTTCCCACTAATAGAAAGAACAAGTTCGGAGGAGGATGGAGGTGCCCATCCTGGAGTCCAAGCCTCTTACCCGCTGGGGGAAGGTTAGGCAGTGACACTAATACTAGCAGTTCGTTGACTGATTTCACATCCACATCTAACGAGGGTCTGGGTTCAAATGGTGCTCTGGGCCTCTGATTACCTTGCTGAGAGGCCTGGAATCTCTCTGGGCTTCAGCTTCCTATCTAGGAAGTGAGAGGATTGGTTTACTCTTTCTCCCAATATTTTTATACTGTTTTGTTATTATACATTGTTAAAATGCATTATAAAATGACATTTAGAGCAGAAAGTTAGAAAATGCAGAAGAAAATTTAAATCACTCATAATCATACCAGATAAAAATGATTATTTACTATTTGGAGACACTCTTTACAGTCTCTCTAAGACACACACATACAAACACATACACATATACACACACATGCATTTATTAGGCACATTTACTAAGCAGAAGCATTTTTTGTGCTTACTATATGCCAGGAACTATTCTAAGCATGTTATATATAGTCCATAATCCCTTATCTGAAATTCCCAGGGCCTGAAGTGCTTTGGAACTTGGAAATTATTGTTTTCAGGAAGGTAAAACTTTCTGTTCCACATTATCATATTAATATTTCAGCAGCAGAATAGGATAAATAATTACTATACATAACTTCACATCAATTCAGGACAGGTTTTGCTGCCAAATGAGTTCACCACTCATTTATGAACTTCAATTTCACAGCTTTAAGTTTCAGGATTCCAGCTGCAATCTCAGCAATCCTGAACCTGTCCCATTCCATTCAGTCCACATGTGCACCCCACAGGGTCATACTAAGTCGGGGTACAAGCTAGGAAGAGGTGGCTTTGAACCTGAGTGTCTTATCATAGGCCCACTATGCACTAACCACATGCTGTTTGTCCAACAAAATGGGATCACACGAAACAGGAGGTTCTTATAACCGTGCTCATTTCAGAGCAGGTAAGCAGCGATTTTGCCATATCATGTAATGTTCTCATTAGCTCTGTTTCTAAGTGTTGCATGGGATTTCCAACCCTCGGGGACTGTTTCCAAGTCCAAGGAAAGGCCAAGTTCTAATCCCTGCCCTGAGATCAACCCAAAGGCGAGGAGATGGGAGGATAGAGCTTAACACACAGCACGAGGTCATTGGATTCATATTCTCAGCCAGCCCTTGCCAGCTGGGAGAAAGGAGAGAAAGGCTGAGTTTGCATGGTCCTATCAAAGACAGAAGAAAAATTTAAAATTGGAGTTTCACCCCAGAACTAGTCTCCAAAGTCACAAGATACAAGCAGAAAGAATTTTATGAAAACAAAAATTTACTGCTGCTAAAGAGCCACAACTATAAAATGCCTATTCACCTGTTAATTAATTAATTAATCCATTCATTCATCCATTCATTCATCCACTCGTTCATCCATTCCCACACTCATTCATCATGTCTTTTGCATTCCCCTGTAATGCAGACTTCTGTCTTTGGCAAGCTTGTTGCAGCTCATTTCATTCATGTATTTAGCAGATATTCAAAGCCTACCGTGAACCAGCACCAGCCTAGGCAGTGGGGAAAAACATAGACCACTATAACTATGGCCCTGCCTTCACGGAATTTGCTTTCCAGTGTAGGTAGACAGGTAATAACCAAGTAGATCATAAAAAAATAAAAGACGTAATCTTTTAGGAGCCAGTTGTGGAGGCTCACACCTGTAATCCCAGCACTTTGGGAGGCTGAGGTGGGTGGATTGCTTGAACTCAGGAGTTCAAGACCAGCCTAGCCAACATGGTGAAACCCAGTCTCTACTAAAAATACTAAAAAAAAAAATGGCCGGACATGGTGACGCATGCCTGTAGTCCCAGCTTCTCAGGAGGCTGATGTGGGAGGATTGCTTGAGCCTGTGGGGTGGAGGTTGCAGTGAGCTGAGATCGCACCACAACACTCCAGCCTGGGTGACAGATGAGACTCTGTGTCAAAACAAACAAACAAACAAAAATAGACATAATCTCAAGAAATAATTAAATGTTGCAAAGACAACTAATCAGAGTGATTGATAAAGATACTGAAGGTGATTGGGGGGTAGATATTTTAAATGTGAGAAGGGGACAGGGAAGGCCCTTTGAGGAAATGACTCTGATGGGCAAAGAGCTAGCAGTAGAGGCAGGACCGGCTACAGAATTTCCAGGACCCAGTGCAAAATGAAAACACAGAGCCCCTTGTTGAAAAATTCTTGTGAATTTGGGGCTGGGTGCAGTGGCTTATGCCTGTAATCCCAGTACTTTGGGAGGCCGAGGTGGGCAGATTGCTTGAGCTCATGAGCTTCCGACCAGCCTGAGCGAAATGGCAAAACCTCATCTTTACCAAAAATAAAAAAATTAGCCAGCTGCGGTGGCACGTGCCTGTAGTCCCAGCTACTCAGGAGGCTGAAATGGGAGGATCACTTGAGCCCAGGAAGTCAAGGCTGCAGTGAGCCATGACCATGCTACTGCACTCCAGCCTGGCTATCAGAGCAAGATCATGTCTCAAAAAAACAAAATAAAAAAGAATCTCAAGACGGCGACAACAGAGCGTCAAAACAGGCACAGGGTCCCTTGAAGCACAGGGTATGCCTGTGAAGCTGGCCCTGGTGGGAGGTCTGGGTTCAGGGGTTGGGAGAAAGAGAGTGTTTCAGTTCAGAGGGAACAGCCAGTGCGAAGTCCCAAAACGGGAACACAACTGTGAGAACTCTGAGATGCTCTGGGCACCGCAGGAAGGAGACAGCCCCTTGAAGACTGCTTCAGAAAGAGCTTCCTCCCAAATCACAGACTTAACACAAGCATTTTCCATCCGTGCCTTGCCAGTCTCTCAGCTACTGGCCTGGCAGGAAGAGGCGAATGTAGGAAGTGGCCTTCCAGGGCAGAGCAGCAGTGAAGTGACTGCCCAAGGAAACTGCAGCGAGCAGAAGCAGATCCACAAATACAAGTCACTTCTTCACTGTGGCTTCCACGTGAGTCAGAACCCTCGAATAAATACCCCTGGCCTCTTGTCCCAGGCCTTAGTTGTTTGTCTTGGAAATGGGGCAAGGGTTGGATCCTGTCTGGAAGAAATAGCTTACACCTCTAGCCCCTGCTTTCATTTTGCAGAAACAGGACCTCAAACGGTTAGAAGATTTGCCAGAGGGTATAGATTATTTAGCAACTTATCAAGAAAAATAATAATAATTTTTTTTCGAGTCAGAGTCTCACTCTGTCGCCTAGACCGGAGTGCAGTGGCATGGTCTCGGCTCACTGCAACCTCTGCCTCCCAGGTTCAAGCGATTCTCCTACCTCAGCCTCCTGAAGAGCTGGGATTACAGGCACCTGCCACCACGCCCAGCTAATTTTTGTATTTTTTTTTTTTTAGTAGAGATGGGGTTTCGCCATGTTGGCCAGGCTGGTCTCAAACTCCTGACCTTGTGATCCGCCCGCCTCGGCCTCCCAAAGTGCTGGGATTACAGGCGTGACCCGCCGTGCCTGGCCTCAAGAAAAATAATATTTTGTTTTCAGAAGGAGTTCCTGGATTCAACTAACAGGGATTCTTGCTCACTGTATTTGCCTTTTTGGGTCAGGCTTCATTTCCTCAATGCTCCAGCTGGTTACAGGCAACTGGCTGGCTGGCCTGCATGCACCACCCTTAAATATAATTTATGCTTGTTCTCACTTATTAAGTGGAGCTAAATAAAGTGTACACATGGACAGAAAGAGTAGAATAATAGATACTGGAGATTCGGAAAGGTGGCACGGTGGGAAGGGGTGAGGAATGAGAAATTACCTAATAGATACAATGTACACTAAGCAAGCAATGGCTACGTAAAAGCCCAGGCTTCACCACTGGGAAATACATCCAAGTGACAAAACTGCACTTGTACCCCCCAAATCTAAAAAATTAAAACAAAATTTTAACATATGGGAGGCCATGATTTTGAACTGAGCTCCTGTGCTTAGCCCCAACAGACCAAACCAAAACGGATCACTCCTGGCCAACTGCCTCACAATCAATCTGAACTTTGAAACTGACCAGTTTTCCAAAAAACAGGAGATTCATAGCAACCAATCAGAAGGGTTCCAGTGTACCTGAGCCGACATGATAAGAAAGTTGTGTTTGTTTTAACCCTGTAGGGAAAGTCACTTTGAAACTATGAAGCAGGCCGGGCGCAGTGGCTCATGCCTGTAATCCCAGCACTTTGGGAGGCCTAGACGGGTGGATCACGGGGTCAGGAGATGGAGACCAGCCTAGCTAACATGGTGAAACCCCATCTCTACTAAAAATACAAAAAATTAGCCAGGTATGGTGGCATGTGCCTGTAATCCCAGATACTCAGGAGACTGAGGCAGAAGAATCGCTTGAACCCGGGAGGCAGAGGTTGCAGTGAGCCGAGAATGTGCCATTGCACTCCAGCCTCCAGCCTGGGTGACAGAGCAAGACTCTGTCTCAAAAAAAAAAAAAAGAAAAGAAAAAGAAAGAAAGAAACTATGAAGCTCCCCTTTGTCCCTTGTTTCTGCTTTCTTCAGCCCTGTTCTGTCTATAAAGCCAAGCTCCTCTCTGCTCAGCTCTTCGGAAGACCCATTCTATTTTACAGAATGAGGCAGCTGCATGATTCTAGAATTGTAAATAAAAGCCAATTCGAGTTTTAAATCAAATTTGCTGTGATTTTGTCTTTTGACACCACCTTCCACAGCCCACACCCAAAACTGCTTGGGTGTTGACCTGTGGACACCAGGGAAGAGGTATTACTACTCTGCCTTATGTGTGCAAAAGAGTCAATGGGTAACCAGCAAACACCAGGCTACCAAGGGTCCCAAAGATGCCAAAATCCAAAGCCAAAAGCTCTACAAGATAATAGAATGCTCAGCCTCATTTTATTTATTTATTTATTTATTTATTTATTTATTTATTTATTGAGACAGAGTCTCACTCTGTTGCCCATGCTGCAGTGTAGTGGCGTGATCTCAGCTCATTGCAAACTTCACCTCCTGAGTTCAGGCGATTCTCTCACTTCAGCCTCCTGAGTAGCTGGGACTACAGGCATGCACCACCATGCCTGGCTAATTTTTTGTAGTTTAATAGAGATGGGGTTTCACCATGTTGCCCAGGCTGGTCTTGAACTCCTGAGCTCAGGCAATCCACCCACCTCAGCCTCCCAAAGTACTAGGATTACAGGTGTGAGCCACCTTACTTGGCCTCATTTTATTTTTTATTTTTATTTTTTGTAGAGACAGGGTCTCATTATGTTGCCCAGGCTGCTCTCAAACTTCTGGGCTCAAGGGATCCTCCCACCTCAGTCTTCCCAAATGCGTGAGTCACCATGCTGGACCTCAGCCTCATTTTGATATGTGTTGTTTCCAACAGGCTGGAACACCCAGGTTTGGACATAATTTTTTCATCCAGCCAAACACCAGAGGCAGCAGGAACCAGCACACATGTCTAAGGCTTGACTCCCTGAAGATTCTTTGATGTGGGATTCTCACTACAGTTCATTAGAAACAACAAACACACATGAGTCTCCTCTGTCAGAAGCCCCTGATTCTGGGGCTGGGAATGTTCTTCAGGGAAATGCCAGTGTCTCGGGAGGTGCCAGCAGAACCACCCACATTGCCCCTGGGTGCTAAAATTCTAAATTCTCAACTCTGAAAATGCACACATACTGGGGACAAAAGAACTAACTGTATGTCAGTGAGCTTTAGGGACACAGGTCACATCTCAGGAGTCTGGTGCAGCCTCCTCATTTATTTATTTATTTATTTATTTATTTATTTATTTTTATTTTTTATTTTTTTTTGAGACAGGGTCTGCCTGTGTCACCCAGGCTGGGATGCAGTGGGGCAATCTCAGCTCACTGCAACCTCTGCCTCCTGGGCTTAAGTGATTCTCCCACCTCAGCCTCCCTAGTAGCTGGGACTATAGGTGCACACCACCACAACTGGTTAATTTTTATATTTTTTTGTAGAGATGGGGTTTTGCCATGTTGCCCAGGCTGGTCTTGAACTCCTGAGCTCAAGCGATCCACCCACCTCGGCCACTCAAAGTGCTGGAATTACAGGTGTGAGCCACCAGGCCCAGCCTCAGCCTCCTCATTCTAAAGATGAGAAATTGGAGGCTCAGCGAGGGGAAGGGACTCACCCAAGTTCATGCAGCACATCACTCCTTCGTTCACCGTATCATAGCCCTTTGAATCGCCCACAATCCTACAATGTCATTCAGCTCCACATTCACTGCCTTTCCAAGATCCCTCTGTCCCTCCTGCCAGCTATTTACTGGGACAAAGTAAGGATAAAAGATTTATCTGCAATGTTAGGTTTCCATGCCATGAAGACACGAGGGCAGGAAATTCACTCAACATTTTGGTTTCATTTTCCCTATGAAAGATAATTAAGTAGGCTAGACGTGATGGCTCATGGCTGTAATTCTAGCACTTTGGGAAGCCAAGGCGGGCGGATCAGTTGAGGTCAGGAGTTCAAGACCAGACTGGCCAACATGGTGAAACTCCGTCTCTACTAAAAATACAAAAATTAGCCAGGTGTGGTGGCATGCGCCTGTAATTCCAGCTACTTGGGAGGCTGAAACAGGAGAATTGCTTGAACCCGGGAGGCAGAGGTTGCTGTGAGCCAAGATCACGCCACTGCACTCCAGCCTGGGTGACAGAGTGAGACTCTGTCCAAAAAAATAAAAAAAGAAGAAAGAGAGAGAGAGAGAGAGTTAGTTTTCACCTTTATAAATGTACCAGCTCAGAAAAGCTATGGTTTAAGCTCAAACCAGTAAAGACCCCTCAAAATGGTGGCAGGAAGACAGTGGGTGGAAAGGTGGGAGACTTGCCCCCCTTTCTATTTATAATCTACCAAATATGGATGCTTTATTCTCTTGCCAAGTACCTGAGAAATATTAGTTCATTTAATCTTCGTGACTATTTTGGCATCCAAGACTCAGGAAATAGTAATAATAATCATCATGTTATAAGTTTGTTGGTTTGATACATTCTTTTTTGTTTTTTTGTTTTGAGACAGAGTCTTGCTCTGTTGCCCAGGCTGGAGTGCAGTGGCACAATTATAGCTCACTGTAACCACAAACTTCTGGGCTCAAGTGACCCTCCCGCTTCAGCCTCTCAAGTAGCTGGAACTATAGGTATGCACCACCATGTCTGGCAAATTCTTAATTTTTTTTTTAGAGATGAGGTCTCACTATGTTGCCCAGGCTGGTCTTGAACTCCTGGCCTCAAGCGATCCTCCTGCCTCATCCTCCCAAAGTGCTGGAATTACAGGTGTGAGCCACCATGCCTGCTTACATTATCCCATTTAATCTCTTCCACATTTTACAGAGGTACTGGGGCCTGGAGAGGTGAAGGGTCATGCCCCAGGTCACACAGTAGACGGTGGCAGAGCCAAAGGTTGAACCCCACTCCAGCTGACTCCACAGACTGTGCTCTTTGTACTGGATTCTGAGACTTTCTCTTCCCTTAACCCTTCTAGAAACTCAAACACTCTTCCCCTGAAAAGTTTCACTATATGGAATACTTTCCTCCTCCTTTTTCTCTGTCTTCTACTTCTAGCTACCAGGGTTAAAACCAAGCTCACTGCTAACATGGATGTGTATGGAAGACCACCTCTAGATTTTTCTAATTTGGGAGAGAGTACAGGAGATGCTTAAAAGAATAGCCAATAAAACTTCACTCCAGAGGAGAAAAACACGCTGGAAGGAAGAAGTAGAACAATGAGAACAGAGGTTTCCCTCTGGCTGGTGAAGTTTTGGTTAGTGGCTCTTTTTTTCTCTCTGTTCTCCTATATTTCCCAAATTTTCTACCTGGAAGTGCTGTATTCCATTTGTAATTTGGGGGTGGCAGAGGAGAAGGTGGATAACAACATCAACAACAAAGCCACTGACTGCAGCCGCTAGGATAGTCCCACCTGTTATGAACCTACAGGCATTCATTTCCAACAATCAAATTGATGGAGACCTTTAGAGTGTTTGAGTTTCTGCTTTTCAGGCATCACTGGGGGAAGGCTGGTTTTTCAGTTGTCAGTTACCTGCTGAATGAATGAATGGGCTGGGTGTGGTGGCTCATGCCTGTAATCCCAGCACTTTGGGAGACCGAGGATCGCTTGAGTCCAGGAGTTGGAGGCAAGCCTGAGCAATATGGTGAGATTCCCATTTCTATAAAAAATTTAAAAATTAGCTAGGTGTGGTGGTGCACACCTGTAGTCCCAGCTGCCCAGGAGTACACCGAGGTGGGAAGATTGCTTGAGCCCGGGAGTTTGAGGTTGCAGTGAGCTATGATCCCACCAGTACACTCAGCTAACAGAGTGACAGAGTAAGACCCTGTCTCAAAAAAAAAAAAAAAAAAAAAAATGAATGAATGAATCAACGTCTCTTCAGGAGGCAGAGAGAACTGCCCCTCCCTCTAGACTAGACTACCATCATCACTTGTGGCTCTTGCCAGCCTTGGCTCATTCAGCTTATATTATAACTACACACAAGGTCATCTTCCTCAACTAGGCTGAGGTCTTCTAGAGAGTCAGTTTCACGGCATCGAGCCCTGTGCATGCAGTAGATGTACAAGGAATGATTTCTTTCCTTTTTTTCTTTTTTGAGACAAGGTCTCGCCCTGTCACCCAGGCTGGAGTGCAGTGACGTGATCTCAGCTCACTGCAACCTCCACCTTCTGGGTTCAAGAGATTCTCCCGCCTCAGCCTTCTGAGCAGCTGGGATTACAGGCACATGCCTGCATGCCTGGTGAATTTTTGTATTTTTAGTAGAAACGGAGTTTCACCATGTTGGCCAGGCTAGTCTTAAACTCCCGACCTCAAGTGATCTGCCTGCCTTGGCCTCCCAAAGTGCTGGGATTACAGGCATGAGCCACTGTACCCAGCCTCAAGGAATGATTTTGAAAGGAGGGAAGGAAGGAAGGAAGGAAGGATGGAAGGAAGGAAAGAAGGAAGGAACGAAGGATGGATGGAAGGAAGGAAAGAAGGAAGGAAGGAAGCTTCTGAGAAGGCTCGTGTCTTCTCCTTTTGTGCATAGCCACCCTTGAAGCGTTGGCATCAGCAAATGGCTTGATCAAGGTGGGCATGGGTTGGGAAGGGTTGTAGACCCCACCTGAACTCTGCACTCCTCGGTTACAAGGAGAAAATGCACATTACCTCATAGTGGGGACGCGGGTCTCAGCTTCACCTGTGGTCAGATAAGCCTCCAGGGACAGGGCCCCCAAGCTGGCCCGGCTGCCCTTCCGGGTAGACTCACGAGATGAGCTGGCAACAGAGTCCTCGTCGGAGGAGTAGTCATCAAAAGAGCCCAGGATGAAGTTGGTCATCAGCTGCCTCTTGATGTTTGCCTGCTTCTTGTCTTCTTTGGAGGGGGAGCCAGCTTGCTGGCCCTGGGGCCTGGCTGAGGAGGACAGGCCATCGGTATCTGGGGCCTCCAGACCTTGTGTCCCAGTCCCATTGGCTTGAAGTTCTGGGGAGGGTGCTGCGTCACTGGAAGAAAGGGGGTTCCTTGGGGGCTTCTGGTGGGAGGGTGGTAGGGAGTTTCTCCGCCGACTGGCATCTTTGGGGCCTTTGTGGGAGGCTGGCTCGGCCTGGCTGGGGGTGTTGGGCAGAGAGTGGCCCTCCCCATTTCTCTGTGGTGTCTCCCCTGAGTTATCAGAGTCTGGAAAGGGCTCCTGGCTCGGGATGAAGTTTGCTTCTGATTTACTCTTGGTGATCGGCTTGGAGTCCGTCATTTTCCCCCAGATTTTTAACCAGGAAAAGGTCAGACAGGAGAAAATCAGACAAGATAGACAAAGAAGCAAGACCATTCAGAAAACCTGTAAGGAGAAAAGGAGAGACATTTTAGGATTTACATAATCAAGTGATTTCTCTCCGAAAGAAGCTAGTGGGGCAGGAGGCTGTTGGGGTGCTGTGTATTCCAGAAACACTGGACAAGGGGAGAGACAGGGTTCTCCTCCCTGCTCTGCCTGAAACAGGCTTGGACATATTCCTTCACCCCTCTTGATCTTAGTTTCTTGCCAAGGTTCAAGGAAGAACCTTGAAAACTGCTAAATTAAAGAAGCCAATCACAAAAGGTCACATATTATATGATTCCAAGTATACGAAGTGTGTAGAACAGGCCAATCTTGAAAGACAGAAAACAGACTAGTGGTTGCCAGGACCTAGTGGGTTAGGGGTAATGGCTACAGGGTGTAGGGTTTCTGTTTGGGATGATGAAAATGTTCTAAAGCAGATTGAGGTGATGGTTGTACAACTCTGTGAATACAGTTAAAAAACATTGACTTGTCCTTTACATGAGTGGATTGTATGCCATGTGAATTATCTCTCAATAAAGCTGGGGTTTTTTTGCTTTTTTTGTTTTGAGATGGAGTCTCGCTTTGTTGCCCAGGCTGGAGTGCAGTGCCGCAATCTCTGCTCACTGCAAACTCCGCCTCCTGGGTTCAAGCAATTCTGCCTCAGCCTCCTGAGTAGCTTCGGCTACAGGCATGCACCACCATGCCTAGCTAATTTTTGTATTTTTGTGGGGACAGAATTTCACCATGTTGACCAGGCTCCTCTCTAACTCCTGACCTTGGCTTCCCAAAGTGCTAGGATTACAGACGTGACCCACCATGCCCAGCCAAAGCTGTTATTTTTTTTTAAAGACTCTTAATTATATTCCACTTTATAAATGAAAGGGAATTGTTGCTTCTGTCATCATCATCATCATTCTAGTATTATTATCATATAGTCCGTCACCATCATGGCCCTGGAGGGAGGAAGGGCGCCATCATCCCCAGTGTGGGGTATGCTTACAACTAGCATAGAAGCCCAACAAGCCTCGGGAGAGTGTTTTCTGTTGCAGGGTCTAGACTAGTGCCTGGTATGCAATGAGGGCTTACAAGTGTGTATTGAAAGAATGAACCCAGGTATTCCAATCTCTAAGCCACACCTCTTTCTGTCACCCTAACTCTGCCCTACTAATGAGTAGATCATTGTTATTTGAAGGAAATCTTGTTTTAAAAATGAGCCCAGTGCGGTGGCTCATGCCTGTAATCCCAGCACTTGGGGAGGCTGAGGCGGGCAGATCACCTGAAGTTGGGAGTTTGAGACCAGCCTGGCCAACATGGTGAAACTCTGTCTGTACTAAAAATAAAAATACAAAAATTAGCTGGGCATAGTGGTGGGTGCCTGTAATTCCAGCTACTCGGGAGTCTGAGGCATGAGAATCACTTGAACCTGGAGGTGGAGGTTGCAGTGAGCCAAGATCATGCAACTGCATTCCAGCCCAGGCAACAGAGTGAGACTTTGTCTCAAAAAAAAAAAAAAAAAAAAAAAAAAAAGAAAGAAAGAAAAAAGAAAAAGAAAAGAAAAGCCCGGGAGGCAGAGGTTGAAATGAGCTAAGATGGCACCACTGCACTCCAGCCTGGACAACAGAGTGAGACCCTATTTCAAAAAAAATGTTTAAATGGGACCTCTCTCTATGTGTTGAAATTTCTGAACCAATTTTGCCACAATTATATACTAGAAGCATTACAAAAGTGGACCACAAAGCTCAGCAGGTCAATTTGGTATCTAAAACCCCCCTTTTTTTTTTTGAGTCAGAATCTCACTCTATCGCCCAGGTGGGAGCATAGTGGCATAATCTCGGCTCACTGCAACCTCTGCCTCCTGGGTTCAAGAGATTCTTGAGCCTCAGCCTCCCTAGTAGCTGGGATTACAGGTGCCCACCACCATGCCCGGCTAATTTTTGTATTTTTTGTAGAGATGGGATTTCACCATGTTGGCTAGGTTGGTGTCTAACTCCTGACCTCAAGTGATCCGCCCACTTCTGCCTCCCAAAGTGCTAGGATTACAGGCGTGAGACACTGTGCCCAGCCATAAAGCTTTTTCTTTTTAAATTTCAACACAATGTTTTTAAGGGAAGTGGAAAAGTTCTCAATATTTCCCAGAACTAAACAATCCAAGAACTTCTTACACACTTTCAGCAGCAGAATTTGCTGATATGTTGCCAAGGCTATTTTCTAGGTAGTACACAGGGTCAGAAGGGTTTTTTCCTTTCAAGATCATCATGTTTTTTTTTTAAAGAAAAGTCAGTCAAGGGTGGCTCAATGTCAATGTAACATGCCACATTAATGGAACAAAGGGAAAAAACCACATGATCATCTCAATTGATGCAGGAAAAGCATTTGACAAAATCCAACACCCTTTCATGATAACAACATTCAGAAAATTAGGAACAGAAGGGAACTGCAACTTAATAAAGTACATTTATGAAAAATCCACAGCTAACATCATACTAAATGGGGAAAGACTGATAGCTTTAACCAGGAATAAGACAAGGATGCTCACTTTCACCAATGCTATTCAACACTGTACTGGAAGTTCTAGACAAAGCAATTTGACAATAAAATGAAATAAAAGACATCCAGATTAGGAAGGAAGAAGTAAAGCCACCCCTATTCACAGATTACATGGTCCTATATGTAGAAAATGCCAGATAATACACACACAGAAAACCTTGGTATTGTAGAGGTAATAAAAATAATTAAGCAAAGTTGCAGGATACAAGATAAATACACAAAAATAGTTGTGTTTCTATATACCAGTGGTAAATAATCTGAAAAGGAAATTAAGAAAACAATTCCATTTATAATAGCATTCAAAAGAATAAAACACCTAGAAATAAATACATTTAATTTCAATGTTTCCTTTTTCTATTATTGCCTATCACACTTGTTTCCTATCTAGGAATAAATTTAACCAAAGAAGTGAAAGACCTGTACACTGAAAACTACAAACATTACTAGAAGAAATTAAAGAAGAATTAAATAAATGGAAAGACATACCTTGCTCATGGACATACCTTGCTTATTGTTAAGATGTCCATATTATCCAAAGGAATATACAGATTTATATGGAATTTCAAGAGGCCCCAATCAGCCAAAACAATCTTAAAAAATACATTTGAAGATTCACATTTCCCAATTTCAAAACTTACTACAAAGCTACGGTAAACAAAACAGCATGGTATTTGGCATAAGATAGACATATAGATCAATGGAATAGAAACCTATACATCTATCGTCAATCTATTTTTGACATGGATATCAAGACCATCCAATGGAGAAAGAATTATCTCTTCAGGCCAGGCGCAGTGGCTCACGCCTATAATCCCAGCACTTTGGGAGGCCGAGGCGGGCGGATCACGAGGTCAGGAGATCAAGACCATCCTGGCTAACATGGTGAAACCCCATCTCAACTAAAAATACAAAAAAATTAGCCAGGCATGGTGGCAGGCGCCTGTAGTCCCAGCTACTTGGGAGACTGAGGCAGGAGAATGGCATGAACCAGGGAGGCGGAGCTTGCAGTGAGCCGAGATCGCACCACTGCACTCCAGCCTGGGCAACAGGGCAAGACTCCGTCTCAAAAAAAAAAAAAAAAAAAAGTATTATCTCTTTAACACTACATGGTGCTGGAACAACTGGATTTCCACACGCACAAGAATAAAAAGTTGGACCCCTACTTCATACCACATACAATCATTAACTCAAAATGGATCAAAGACCTAAATATGAAAGCTAAAACCATAAACCTCTTAGAAGAAAACATAGAAGTAAATCATCATGACCTTGGATTTGTCAATTGATTCTTAGATATGACACCACAAGCATGAGCAACATAAGAAAAAATAGGTAAATTGGACTTCATCAAGATTAAAAGCTTTCGTGAATCATAGGATACTATCAAGAAAGTGAAAAGATAACCTACAGAATGGGAGGACCATCTGCAAACCATATATCTAATAAGAGTCTAGTGCCCAGAATGTATAAAGAACTCCTAAAACTCAACAACAAAAAGACAACCCAATTTTTAAGTGGACAAAAGACTTGGATAGACATTGCTCCAATGAAGATATACAAATGGTCAATAAATAGATGAAAAGATATTCAACATGCTTAGGTGTCAGGAAAATGCAAATCATATAATCACAGTGAGATACCACTTCACATGCACTGGGATGGCTATAACCCAAGAGAGAGAGAGAGAATAACAAGTGTTGGTGAAGAGGTACAGAAATTGGAACACTTAACCATTGCCAGTAGGAATTTAAAATGTTGGAGCTGTTGTGGAAAAGAGTTTTGTGGTTCCTTAAAAAGTTGAACATAGAATTATCATATGATCCAGGAATCTCACTCCAAGGTATATCCCAAAAGAATTGAAAACAACGACTCAAACAAATACATAGCAGTACTATGGGTATCTTTCTGATGCCCAAGCCTTGTTCTTAGCCCAGGATTTCTCAACCATGGCACTACTGATATTTAGGGCTGGAAAATTCTTTGTGGTGGGGGCTGTCCTGTGCATTATAGTATGTAGAGCAACACCCTTGACCTCTGCCTGTTTGATGCCAGTAGCATCTACCTCCATCAGCTGGGACAACCAAAACATCTCCAGACATTGACAAATGTCCCATGGGAGGCAAAACTGCCCTTTGGTTGTGAATCTCTGATCTCAACCCCTCTGCCTAGTCCCTGCCTTCCCATCTCCTTTTGCCTCTGAATGGTGAGCTAGGAACCTCTGGGGACAAAGTCTATTTCATACTATTACTATTTCTCTTGCACATAGTAAATTCTCAAGAAAATCTTTAAAATTGTCTGCAAGAAAGGTCCGAGTCCCGAAACAGCTGGCTCACACATGCCCTCAGGAAAAATTTTGAAATTAACAACAGGCAGAGAACATTGCCAAAAATGTTGCAAAAGCTATCCCGGCTTCCCCAGAGGCCCAACAGATTAAATCCTACATCCTTCCCAGGAAAGAAGGGCATACGGGGCCCTCTAAACCTGACCCCTGCTGAGTGGCCGCTCCCTCTCATGCCCTCTGCTGGCCACAGTGGCCAAATGCTTTAGAAATTCAGCAGTCCACTCCCTTGGGGCTCTTTGCCCAGTCCATCCTGGCCTGGGAGGCCTGGGTACAGACTTCCATCATGGTGACACAGACAACATGGCATGGAAGTGGCTTGTTCGGTTGTCTGTTCTCCCTGACCGACTGGGTGGTCCTTGGGGACATAGACCAAGTGTCATTCATTTTAGATCCTTGTACCCAGCTTGGTGCTTGGCACAGAGTAAGAACTCAAAAACTGTGTGTAAGCTGGGGGCGATGCCTACGTCTGTAATCCCAACACTTTGGGAGGCCAAGGCGGGAGGCTCACTTGAGCCTGGAACATCAAGACTACAGTGAGCCATGATTGCACCAATGCCCTCCAGCCTGGGCAACCAAGTGAGATCCTGTCTCAAAAAAACAAAACAAAACAAATGGAAAAAAAAAACTGTGTGCCGAAAAAATGAAAAAAAAAAAATATATATATATATATATGCACACGCATTGAGCACCAACCAATGTCTTGAACCAAGCTGGAATTTTGATTTTTAAAGTTCTCATTTCTGAAACTGCATTCAGGAACACCAAGAGAATGAGCCAAGTATCTCCACGACAGTTTTGAAAGAAAGGGCTGAAGAGAACAACTCATACAAATGCGACCAATCTTAGGCAAATTTTAAATGTGCACATTTGAAATTGTGAGATATAAGAAACAGCAGGTGCATAAAATTGATAGGGTGGGCATCCCTCTACCCCAGTTAAAAAATACTTGAATTATTGCTTAGAAAAGTGCAGCATCAAGGCCAGGCACGGTGGCTCATGCCTGTAACCCCAGCACTTTCAGAGGCCAAGGCGGGCAGATCTCGAGCTCAGGAGTTTACAACCTGCCTGGGCAACATGGCGAAACCCCGTCTCTACAAAAAATATAAAAATTAGCCATGGGCAGTGGTGTGTGCCTGTAGTCCCAGGAGGCTGAAGCAGGAGAATTGCTTGAGCTCAGGAGGGGGAGGTTGCAGTGAGCCAAGATCACGCCACTTCACTCCAGCCTGGGCAACGAGAGAGAGACAGAGAAAGAGAAGTGCAGCATCAAGACAAAAATGTGCTACAATGATTGTGAATTATGAGGTGTGAGAATACATTGTTTACATTGATTCCTGTTGGAAAGCCAATCAAATTATGAAGTTTTGCATGATGTAAGTTCTTCAGGAACTTGCTTAGAAAATCCTGGCTGGCTGGACAAATGGATGGCTGATTAACTACGGATAGAAGGATGAGTAGGTGGTGTGTGGAGAGAGAAGGTGAGTGGATGAGTCGATGGGCAAGATGGTTAGACACACGCATGGCAGGTGATAGAGGGATGGCAGGTAAAGCTGCAAGCTGTACAGCGGAGGCTCTGATGAATGCAGTGGCCAGCTCTTCTCCCCATTTCAGCCCTTCTCTCACTCTGCAAATCCTTTACAATCTGTTATTCTGTTGGATCTAATCCCCCAAACCTTCCTTGCCAGGGTTACCTACATGAAAAACCTCAGAGCCTTTCCTTGTTCTTTGTGGAGTAATGACGTGGGACCCAAAGGTCACCCCACACAAGAACTTTTCCCAAGTGAATACACAGAGACAAATCGGGGGACTGTTTGAGAAAGCTACAGAAGAAACTCTCTGAGCCTCAGTTTCCTCATCTATAAAATGGGGATACGAATTCTCACCCCATTCACCTCACTGCTGCTCTCTGCATAAACATCTGTACCTATATAGCAACCACACATATAAGCCATCAAATTTGTGGAGTGTCTTCAAGCTCCCAAGACCCTCACCACCACCTCCCTCCAATCCTCAAAACACCCCCATGGTACCGGGCGCGATGGCTCACACCTGTAATCGCCGCACTTTGGGAGGCTGAGGCAGGTGGATCACCTGAGGTCAGAAGTTTTTGAGACCAGCCTGGCCAACAAGGTGAAACCTCATTCTACTAAAAAATACAAAAATTAGCTGGACGTGGTGGTGCATGCCTGTAATCCCAGCTACTTGGGAGGCTGAGGCAGGAGAATCACTTGAACCCAGGAGGCAGGGGTTGCAGTGAGCTGAGATCACACCACTGCACTCCAGCCTGGGTGACAGAGTAAGACTCCATCTCAAAAAAAAAAGGAACAACCCAATGGACGTTATTATTGTCATTGTCATTATTTGACTTCCATTTTACAGCTTGGTAAACTGTGGATCAGTAACTTTCCCTTGCTCATACCTTTTCCACTGTCCCACCACCGCAGTGGAGATAAGTACATTCCATAAGGCAGCAGGTGGTACAAGGAGTGTGTAGATATGATCCTAAAAGCAGAAAGACACCTGGCTGTGTACCTTTAAGACACAGCCCCATATCAACATGCAAACTAACGGTGCCAGACGGGGGGTGGGGGGGCCGTGGTCGAGAATGAGCACTGATCATGCAGTTTGATTCCATGAGCAGGAAAGGCCAGACGAGCCCTTCCAGTGAACTTCTGTGGACACTATCATGACAAGCTGCTGCCCTTCGCTGAAATAACCCAGCCGACCCGAAAACCAGATGCCACACAAAGCTATTTTTATGTCTTGCAAACCTAACCCAAGCAACAGCTACCTGGTGAAAGAGAGATCGTGGCCTTCACCACAATGAACGCAAGAAACTGCTCAGTCCTGTTAAGTGCTGGCCAGTCACCAGGCAAGGGCAGGGCAAGGACAGGGCAAGGACAGGAGTCAGGAGTCTGTTTTCCAGTCCCCCCCCAACCCACAGCACACTCATCCCCATGCCTGGTGAGGTCTTTAAAGGACAGAGGGGACAGAATGTCAGCATCCAGCAATCCCCATCCATGCTTGGATTTTTCCTCCCACTAAGATTAACTCCCCAGCACTTGTTGCCACTTACCGCCACTGGGGATGCAGCCACCAGCTCCATTCTTGAGTGAGGCTGACAGGCGCCCACAGGGTGACTAAGGGAACCCAGCTGGCAGAGTGTCACCTTTCAGCAGGAGGCTGGTGGCGTGCATCAGGCCATGGGGGCGGGGCTTGGACTGGCCAGCACTCCGACATGGGTGAGCGTTCCCCCAAGTTGGCAGTGCAGCATGCCTTTATCTGTCACCCATAAATTTAAGCCATTTCAAAGGTCCTCACTCAGCCTTCTCCTGACCTCAAGCTTAGGTAGTTAAGAGGCTATCTGTGCTCCCAGGGGCTTCGTGGGCTTGAGGGCCACCTCCCTCCAGCTTGCCACATTTCTGTACTTAGCCCTACTTCACTGCTCATGCAATTGCCCTCTTGCCCAACTCTCCATCTCTGGAACAGTCCTGTAATCACAACAGCCCTGGGGAGACAGGGAAACAGCATAGACATGTTCCAAGGGGTTCATCTGTCAGACGCCTGTCCAGAAGGGAGGGTGAGACTCAGCACAACTTGTATTTGGCCATACTGGGCATGAATGGCCAGCTGGACACACAGGTCAGCCCAGGCAGGAAAGAGAAGCAACAGTATTGGGACGAAGAGGGGGTGGTCAGGGGCCCTCCAGCAAGTGGCACAATGTCCTTTCGCAAATTCAGAGATAATTAAACTGATGGGGACAGGCCAAGTGTGGCTGCTGGAGCGTAAGAGGCTGACTGGTGGACACCTTCACCTGCACTTGGCCTGCAGGTCCGGTGTGTCACAGATCAGAGTGTTTCTCAAAAGCCACCTGCTGCAACCTACAGCTGAATGCGGGGAAGCACAGGGATCATCAAGTCCAGTGTGCTTGTTTTGTAGATGAGCAAATGGTGGCCAGGAGGTCACATGTGCAATTAGCCACACGGCCAAAGACTGGGACCAACCAAGATCCCCGGCTCCAGGCCAGTTCTTCCGCTATATTGAGGCATGATTGGCGGCCAAAGTCGACTGTCACCAGGCACCTTGTTTGGTCCCCTGGAAACTGACCTGGGTTCACATGTTGGTTCTGCCACTTACAAGCTAGGGAAGCCTTGGGCAAGTTAAATGCCCTCTCTGATCATCAGTCTCCTCATCTGCAAAATGGGGATGAGGATGGTACCTACATCACTGCTGGGCTGTTAAGAGTTCAATGAGTTCATCCCCCCTGGGGCACTGAGTGCAGTGCTGGATGCATTTGGGCTGTACACATCTGAGCCATCAGCATTCACCATCTGCACTCAGAGCACCATGGGCAGTGTGAGCCACTGCTCCAGGACTCTGCCATCAATGGACAGTGTGATCTTGAACAAATCACCTCCCCTCTCCAAACCTCAGTGTCCCCATCTAGAAAAGGAGGCAAAATACCCAGCCTCGCCTACCTCACCTGCCTTATTGTGAGAATCAACCAAGATTCAAGTAGTCACTCAACACCAAATAGAGCCTTCTCCTTCCTGATGCACCAAACAGAAAGAACCAGGCAAGTGATAGTGATTGCGGCTTCTGCTGTGAGCATCTTCCTCCACTCATGGACAGAAAGGATTCACATTTGGTTCACAGCACCTGTCAGTCCTGGTCAGGTGTCAGAGCCACTCTCTAAGGATCGGCCAGCCCAGGCAGGACAGGCAGATCCCCCCATCAAGGAGAGCTTCCCAGGCCACCTAGAACTGCTTTGGGGGGGCAGAGGGGATGGTGCCCTGCAGGGGCAGGCATTTTTCCAAAGGGGAAAGTCTCTGGGCTTTCAGCAGCATGGACCAGGCTGAATTAACATCCTATCTGTTCCCTGATCCAATGAGGATGCTCCTAAGGACTCTGGGTGTGTTTGGGGGCCCAGGGAGACCATTTTTTAGGTTATTTCAACAGAGGATTATTTTTTTAATGCCCACATAGGGGTTGAAGAAGGGAAGAAAGGAAGTGTTAGGGAGTGTTGCAGGGAAGAGGAAGTGATTCCTAATAAGTCACGACAAGTGTTTTTCTGTGTCACTGGCATGTGTGTGGCCTATGACAGCCACTGTGCTAAAAGCTTTACTTGCAGGGTCCTGCTCCTTTCACAGGCGAGAAAACTGAGGCTCAGTCACTCCCTAAGCCCACACTTTAAGACCCATGTGGCCTCACTTTGGAGCCTGAGCTCTTAATTCTCACACTCTCCTGCTCTACATGCAGAATTTCTTCTGTCCACAAACTCTAGAAAAGGTCCTAAGTGACTGTCATGGTCACTGCCTTGTTTTTTAGAATTGTGGGCTTGTTTTTAAATCTGTATCCATTATTTTTTATTTATTTATTTATTTTTTTTCGAGACAGGGTCTTGCTTTGTCACCCACGCCGGCCTCAAGTGATCCTCCCACTTTGGCCTCCCAAAGTGTTGGGATTACAGGCCTGAGCCACTGTGCCTGGCCTGTGTCCAGGCCACAAATAAATAAGCAATGTTTATTTGTCAACTAATAATTTATTAAGTTGACCAGACGCAGTGGCTTATACCTATAATTCCAGCACTTTGGGAGGCCAAAGTGGGAGGATTGTTTGTGCCCAGGAGTTCAGGACCAGCCTGGGTAACATAGCGAGACCCTGTCTCAGAAAAAAAATTAATTAATTAAATTGGGGAAAAAAACTCCATCTATTATTGCTTTAAAAAAACAAAAAAGAAAGCAACAAAAGTACTTCTGTAGACTTTGGGTTCTTCTTCTTGGAAAGACTTTGGGGGAGATAGGTATGTTCTGCCCAAATAAAGAAAAACTTTTAAAATTAAAATCTAATTACTGACTGGGTGCAGTGGCTCACGCCCGTAATCCCAACACTTTGGGAGGCTGAGGTGGGCGGATCACTTGAGTTTGGGAGTTCGATACCAGCCTGGCCAACATAGTGAAACTCCGTCTCTACTAAAAACACAAAAAAATTAGCTGGGCGTGGTGGTGGGTGCCTGTAATCCCAGCTACTTGGGAGGCTGAGGCAGGAGAATCACTTGAACCCAGGAGGCAGAAGTTGCAGTGAGCCAAGATCGTGCCATTGCACTCCAGCCTGGGCAACAAGAGTGAAACTCTGTCTAAAAAAAGAAAAGAAAAGAAAAGAAAAAAAAAGACCAAAAAAATTAGCCAGGTGTGGTGGCAGGCAGCAGTAATCCCAGCTACTAGGAAGGCTGAGGTAGGAGAATCACTTGAACCCGGGAGGTGGAGGTTGCAGTGAGCCGAGATCACACCACTGCACTGCAGCCTGGGCGACAGAGCAAAACTCCGTAAGAACTAATTGCTAGAATCTCAGAATCAGGAAAAGCTGCATCTAGAAGGCAGTTCAGAGAGGATACCTTCCGGGTTGGAGACAGACGTGAGGGAGAGCAAAAAGTAAAGAACATCTGCACTGGGACTTTGAAGGTTGAGTAGGAGCTCACCAGGCTGCCAAGGGAGCAGGACATCTCAAGCAGAATTTACTCTTGGGGACTCTTCCGAAGTTCCTAAAGCAGGAGCTGTGATTAGCAAATCGGCTATGTTGTGAAGGATGATCCTTTAAGATTTTTGCATCTGAAGAAGATACGTGACAACTTTTAGCTGGCAGTGGAGGGAGGTCTATCCTCCCTGCGAACTGTAAGACTTGAAAAGGCACACCCCCTGGTGTGATCCAAGAACCTCGCCTTCCCCTGCAACTGTGCTTGATGGCACTGGTGACACACCATGCTCCCTTACCCCAGGGGAACGAATGTTCGGGGACAGCAAAATAATTGCAACCGTCATCTCTAGGAATCTAGGGAGTGAGTCTGCTCCCTGACACTCCCTGACTGCAAATACTAAGAATTTTATTCTTTTTTTTTTTTTTTTTTTTTTTTTTTGAGGCAAATTCTGGATCTATCACCCAGGCCGGAGTGCAGTGGCATGATCTTGGCTCACTGCAACCCCTGCCTCCCAGGCTCAAGCCATCCTCCCACCTCAGCCTCCAGAGTAGCTGGGACTACAGGCATGTGCCACCATGCCCAGCTAATTTTTGTGTGTGTGTGTGTGTGTGTGTGTGTGTGTGGAGACAGGATCTCACTTTGTTGCACAGGCTGGTCTTGAACTCCTGAATAAGAGCTTTATCCTAATAATTAATAATACCAATAATGCCTTCCATTATAAGCATCTTATTTACACGTATCCCATTTCACACATGAGAATCCAATGTCCAGAGAGGTGGAGTGACTTGTTTGAAGTCACACAGCTTGGAGGTATACATGACATTCAACCCTGGGCTACCTGACTCTAAGGCTAGATTTGTCATAGGTGGAGGTGACCAGGTCGTTGATTCAATTGTTTAATGGGCTACCCTATTGGACTGGTGGAATCAGAGCCTGAAAAAGACACCCAAAGAGGGTCAGCAGTTCTCAAACTTACAACATGTCAGAGCATCTGGGTCTTCAGGGAATTCCAGCCAGTACTGCTAGAGTAAGCAAAAGATTATTACATCTCTGGTTTTGTGCCAAATCCCAGACCACTCCACCCTAGAGTTGAGTACGGGTGTACAGCATTCAAGGCCTCTGATTTTGGAACAACTTCAGGGAGCAAAACATATTTAAGAGAAGCCTGTACATTTCAGCTTCTCCCTCAGCCAGGAAATTACTCAAATGATTGAGTCTCCCAGGGCCCTCTGAGAGTATAGACCCAGAAAGATGCACATCCACAATGGCTGGTACACTGTAGGTGCTCAATTAATGCCTGTCGAGACAAACCAAACTTCTTTTTTCTTTCTTTTTTTTATTTTTTATTTTTGTGTGTAGAGACAAGGTCTCTCTCTGTCACCCAGGCTGGAGTCCAGTGGCACAATCATAACTCACTGCAGCCTTGAACTCCTGGGATCAAGCAATCCTCCTGTTTTAGCCTCCCAAATAGCTGGGACTACAGGCACACACCATGACACCTAGCTAATCTCATTTATATTTTGTAGAGATAGGGTCTTTCTATGTTGCCCAGGCTGGTCTTAAACTCCTGTGCTCAAGCAGTCTTCCCACCTCTGCCTCCCAAAGTGCTGGGATTACAGGCATAAGCCACCATGCCTGGTTCAAATCAAATTCTTGATGTGGTGAATCTGCTATCCCAAGCAAAACTGGCCTGAATGGTTCCAGATCCGCCCCTGCCTTGAAGGAACGTAAGAGGAGCCGTTTTTCCACCTCCAATGGAAAACATGTTCCGCTGTCTAAAGGCCTATCAGTTTGATCTGTCCGGCTAGCCTCTCACTTGAATTATCCCTGCAGAAGTTGCTGAAGTCCGCTGTCCAGCTCTCCTAAGTTCTGGTCCTTGCCATCTTCACAGGTGGAATCCTATCCTCCTTCCCCTCTCCCCCTGCTGTGCTGTGAATTTGCCTTCTTCAGCCATTCACTCATTCATCAGCAGGTGTTTCCTGAGCACCTGCCAGGTGTGGTACAGGCTGCTGGAGACATGGAGCAAACAAGACAGGAATGGCCCAGCCCTGCTCTCGTGGGTTATGATCTCCATGGGAAGCAAATAAAATCACAAACCTAAGCGCACAACCCAGAGAATCGCCATGAACTCATCATGGATCAGGTTTTGCACCAAAATGTAAGTCTTTTTTGAGTGTGAAACCAAGAACCCTCTGGGCGACACAGTGCATTGGTTGGAGCACGAGATCTGGATTCAGGTTCTATTTCTGCTGTTCATTTCCTGTGTGACCTTGAACAAGTTTCCTCACCTCTCTGAGCTTGGGTTTTCTCATGTATACAATGATAAGGAAGTCTTCCTCATACAGTTTTGGAGTTTAAGTAAACTAAAACAGATCAAGTCATTAACAAAAGAGTGTGCTACCATTTATGGTGCTCTCCACCATGTACCACGCATTGCGCTAAGTGATTTACCTAAGATCAAGTTCAAGCCACTGTTATATCTCACTTGGGCCACTGCACAAGTCTCTTGACCTGTCTCTCTCGCCTGGTCTTGTCCCTCCAGTTCATTACGCACAGAGAAGCCAAAGCGATCTTGTAAAAATTCCACAGACATCGTTAGTGTCCAGATTATGATGTCTCTAAGAACATTTCCCACTCCAAGGAACCAGGACTCCTTGGAGAAATGGCTGATTCTAGGGCTGGGGCAGAAATGTACATGATGAGCTGAGATATCTTCTTGCCTGAAAACAAGGACCCTCTAGGGGTATGGGCTGCCAAAGAGAGGCTGTAAACGGATGATGACTGCAGTGGATTGAAACACATCAAAATATCTTTCAAAACCATAAGGTCGTAACACCACTCAAAACAAAAACAACTCGTTGATACTTTTCATGGTTGCTAGGGCTACTCATTACTCTGAAAATAGACTTAGCCCTGCCCACACACAAAAAAGGGACATAATCAATCATGTACTCTGCCTTTCAGGGACCGTATGTCAGGGTAAGCAAATGCTTGAGGAAAGTCATGTGGTAGAGAACAATGAGAGTTGGGCCGGGCACAGTGGCTCATGCCTGTAATCCCAGCTCTTTGGAAGGCCAAGGCGAGAGTATCGCTTGAGCTCAGGTTTGAGACCAGCCTGGGCAACATAGTGAAACCTCATCTCTAACAAAAATACATAAAATTAGCCAGGCATGGTGGTGAGTGCCTGTGGTCTCAGCTACTCAAGAGGCTGAGGCAGGAGGATTGCTTGAACCTGAAAAATTGAGGTTGCAGTGAGCCAAGATTGTGCCACTGCACTCTAGCCTGGGTGACAGAGAGAGACCCTGTCTCAAAACAAACAAACAAAAACCAGAAACAACAACAACAAAAAACAACAAGAGCTAATAAGCACAGAAAGATTGATGGAAGTAGAAAATCACTGTAATAATGAAACAATAATCTGGGCTTTGCTCATCAGCAGGCTGTAAAGTCATTCGGCAAGAGAGTGATAGGGAACTTTACGACGGAGGTCAGACTGATACCCTAAACTCACTAATGAACCAACATCACTAAAAGTGGGGTAACTGAACTTTATGTTCTTGATGTGATGCAAGAGAAAACAGAAAAACATCTTCAAAGTATTCCTGCCAAGGATCTGCACTTGAATTGATTCAAGCCTCTTGACCTAGTACTTATTTATAGGTACAGAAGAACATGTTACATGACACTTGGAAGATGCAATCAGCCAAATCCAGAATATGGAAAATTCTACGGGACAAATGACCCAGTTTCAATAAGTAACTGGCATTTAATGAAGGGAGTTTCTGATTATTACAGATGAGAAGAGACTTAAGAGAACCCCTGTGGGTCCTGATTCGAATAAAACCATTCAAAGACATCTTTGAGCCACCTGGAGGACAGTCAGCATGAACTAGGTACTAGATTAAGGAATTATCATTCATTCTGTTAGATAGATATAATTATGGCAATGGTTTAAAAAAAAAAACTTGTGTCTTTTAGAGATGTGTGCTAAAGTATTATGGGGAAAACAGTGTGATATCTGGCTGTGAGAATTGCTTGAAAATACTCTGGGGGCCAGGTGCAGTGGCTCACATCTATAATCCCAGCACTTTGGGAGGTCAAGGCAGGAGGATCGCTTGAGCCCAGGAGTTCAAGACCAGCCCAAGCAACATGGCAAATCCTGTTACCTAAAAAATAAAAATTAAAAAAAAAAAAATTAGCCAGGCGTGGTGGCGTGTCCCTGTAGTCCCAGCTACTCTGAAGGCTGAGGTGGGAGCCCAGGGTAGCAGAGGCTGCAGTGAGCCGAGATCGTGCCACTGCACTCCAGCCTGGGCGACAGAGCGAGACCCTGTCTCTTTTTTTTTTTTGAGACAGAGTCTCACTCTGTCAGCCGGGCTGGAGTGTAGTGGCACAATCTTGGCTCACTGCAACCTCTGCCTCCCAGGTTCAAAAGATTCTCCTGCCTCAGCCTCCTGAGTAGTTGGGATTACAGGTGCATGCCACCAGGCCCGGCTAATTTTTGTATTTTTTGTAGAGATGGGGTTTTTCCATGTTGGCCAGGCTGGTCTCAAACTCCTGGCCTCGAGTGATCTGCCCGCCTCGGCCTCCCAAAGTGCTGGAATTACAGATGTGAGCCACCACACCCGGCCTAAGACCCTGTCTCTTAAAACAAGCAAATAAACAAACAAACAAACAAAACTCTGGAGCTCTAATTAATAATATGCATGTTGAAGTATTCAAGGATAAAGACACTGATATCTGCAATTTACAGGTGACAAATACAGAAAAATGGTAATGGCAGAATCTAATCAGGGGTATATAGGCATCCGCTATAAAATTCTTTCAACTTGTATGTTTAAAATTTTTTTTTTTTTTTTTTTTTTTGAGATGGAGTCTCGCTCTGTCGCCCAGGCTGGAGTGCAGTGGTGCGATCTCGGCTCACTGCAAGCTCCGCCTCCCGGGTTCATGCCATTCTCCTGCCTCAGCCTCCCGAGTAGCTGGGACTACAGGCACCCACCACCATGCCTGGCTAATTTTTTGTATTTTTAGTAGAGACGGGGTTTCACCGGGTTAGCCAGGATGGTCTCGATCTCCTGACCTCGTGATCTGCCCGCCTCGGCCCCCCAAAGTGCTGGGATTACAGGCGCGAGCCACTGCACCCAGCCTAAATTTTTTTATAATAAAATGTTGGGGGAATAATATAGGGAAAATGGGTATAGGAAGATGAAACTAGAAGGGCAGAAAGGCAATGGTTATTGAAGCTGGCTGATGAATGCATTGGGGGACCACTGTGCTATTTACTCTGCTTCTGAAGGTGTTAAAAAAAAAGGTCAACTTTTTTCCTATACCAAAAAGTTAAAAAGTTCATAAAATACAGTGTAAGTACCCACCAGCTGATTGAAACCTGAATATTAATAGCTAATACTTATGAGTACTAATTTGTGCTAGGCTCCGTATTCAGCATCCTTTTTTTGTTTTTGAGACAATGTCTGACTCTGTCGCCCAGGCTGGAGTGTAGTGGCACAATCATAGCTCATTGCAGCCTTGAATTCCTGGGCTCAAGCAATCCCCCTCCTTGGCCTCCCAAAGCACTGGGATTACAGGCATGTACCACCACACCCAGCGAAATTTTTTATATTTTGTAGAGACAGGGACTCAAGCAATCCTCCCGCCTTGGCCTCCCAAAGCACTGGGATTACAGCCATGAACCACCATACCCGGCCTATATAAAGTATTTTATAATCATTGTCTCATTCCACCTTGTGAGACCAGTACCAGGGGAAGCCTTGTTTTATTGATGAGGAAGTTCTGGGTTCGAGAAGTTGAAGTGACGCAAAGTCACTCACCTGGGTAGTAAGCAGATGAAATGAATTTCACCTTTTTAATGATTGCTCACTGCACACCTTCCCATGGGCTACACGGCCCTGGCAAACCAGCCTCTGCCACACTGACCCCTCTACATTCCTCTGCACATGCTGCCTGGAATGTTCTGGAATGTTCTTCCTCTCCCTGCCCCCATTTCTGTCATTTGCATGGTTGTCTCTTGCTCTTTTTCTGATGGTTGGCTTCAGTGTCCCCACCTCAAACCCACCCTGATACTCAGTGGTCTTATTCTGTAGGACACGTGCCATTCATCACGTGCTGACCTGACTCTGTGCATTCACCAATGAGTTTATGCCTCTTCTCCACTGGAATAGAAGCTTCCTAAGGGCAAGGACTGGCTCTGTCTTGCTCTGGGCTCTCCAGCACAGTGCCCAGCACACAGAAGTGGCAGAGTCAGTGAACACTTGCTGGAGGCCTGCACCCAGCTAAGCTGTGTCTGTGCCACCCCCACCCCTGCTGCCTACCTGGGGAATCCTCCTGCTCCACTGAGGATGGGGCTGGGAGTGGCCAGGTGAGGCCCTGAGCACAGGCATCTGCACGGCTGTTGAACCCCTGCTGCCTGCTCCCTCGTACTGCTGTATCAGGGGCCTCCAGAGACACCATGGAACACCATGCTCTTGCTCTATGCCCCACGCTTCCCTGACCTCTTCCTCCTGGCACTCATCATAGGTTGTAGTTATGTGGGTCATTATTACACATCTACCAGTGTCCCCCACTAGAAGGTAAGATCTGTGAGAGCAGGCAAGGCTTAAAACCCAGAGGGGCACAGATTTATCATCAATTTCTGACTTCATCTCCCCCTACCCCTTCCCCAATCTATTTGTGACTCTGAAAATAGGGTTCTTTTGTAACTCCAGTATAGATACACTGGGAGGCATATAGTAGTCCCTCAAGGAACCCATAAAAGCATGTTGAATAAGAATGAAAGCTGGCAGGTGTGGTCTCTCATGCCTGTAATCCCAGCACTTTGGGAGGCCTAGGTGGGCAGATCACTTGAGGTCAGGAGTTCGAGACCAGCCTGGCCAACATGGTGAAACCCTGTTTCTACTAAAAATACAAAAATTAGCCGAGTGTGGTGATATGTGCCTGTGGTCCCAGCTATTTGGGAGGCTGAGGTAGGAGAATCGCTTGAACCTGGGAGGTGGAGGTTGCAGTGAGCTGAGATCATACCACTGCACCCCAGCCTGGGCAACAGAGCAAGACTATGTCTCAAAAAAATAAAAAAGAAAGCTGATATTTGTTGAGCACCACCTACACACTGAGTCTTATGCTGTGCACTTTGTGTGTGTTATCTCTTTAAATGTTCACAAAAATGATAAGATGAGGCACAGAGAGAAAGTCTGTTGTTCAGAGTCACATCATTGAGTGGCAGAGCTGGGCCGCCCGGGCTGGGCCCTCCAGCTCCAGGTGTGCACGTGTGTGGCACACGTGTGTGGGTGTGTTTTCTTCATCCCTTCCCCTATGCCCACCATTGCCTCACTCCAAGTCTGAGCTAGTACAACAGCCTGTTAGTAGAATTTATTCTAGTTTCTCCCTGTTCAAATTCATCCAGAACCCTGGGAGACAGTGCTCTATTTACACACACACACACATACACACACACATGCACGCACATACACATTCACGCACATACACATGCACACACACACCCCTTGCACCCTGCTCAAGAGCTCGAGCCTGTGAACCTCATCCACTCCATGGTCCTGCCTCCCAGGATCCTGTAAGGAGATGAGGAAGGCATGAAATGAAACGGTTCCATGTTTTGCAAGAGGTGGCTATGAATACCAATCCTGAAAGATGGTCCCCACCCTTGCCAAAAAATAACATTTCTAGGGCCAAATCCAATGTCACATCTTGGAGAGTTCCACTGCATTTAGCATAGTAAAGGCTCTGAGAAGTCCTGCTGTAAACCACAGGCAGCCTGGTGTTTCCCAAACTGATTGGCCCTGGAGGCCTGTTTCCACCTTGCATGGGCAGCTCTCCACATCAGCAGAGCTCCAAAAGCCTCACTTTGTGGGGAGTATGGAAATAAAAGACCGAAGCCTCCCTTATAACACAGCAGAGAAAGCCTTCTAGGTCAGTTAGGAGGGGCATGTCCAACAACTGATTATTCTATAATAGCTAGTATTGAAGTCTGTGGCTGATTTGCTTCTAAATAGAAAGGAGAGTGTGTTCAAGTTGTCCTCTGATATCACCTTCACTCATTATTTAATTTAAAAATATGGAGCTTAATTAGTTCAACAGGGGTGGTGCCAAATCCTTTAATCCTTTTTTTTTTTTTTTTAGATGGAGTCTCGCTCTGTTGCCCAGGCTGGAGTGCAGTGGCGCAATCTCGGCTTGCTGCAACCTCTGCTTCCCAGGTTCAAGTGATTCTCCTGCCTCAGCCTCCCAAGTAGCTGGGATTACAGGCACACCACCATAACTGGCTAATTTTTTTATTTTTAGTAGAGACAGGGTTTTTGCCATGTTGGTCAGGCTGGCCTTGAACTCCTGACCTCAAGTGATCTGCCTGCCTCAGCCTCCCAATGTGCTGGGATTATAGGCGTGAGCCACCGAGCCCAGTCTCAAAATCTTTTTTTTTTTTTTTTGAGACAGAGTCTTGCTCTGTTGCCCAGGTTGGAGTACAGTGGCACCATCTCGGTTCACTGCAAGCTCCACCTCCTGTGTTCAAGTGGTTCTCCTACCTCAGCCTCCCAAGTCGCTGGGATTACAGGCACTAGCCACCAAACCCAGCTAATTTTTGTATTTTTAGTAGAGAAAAGGTTTCACCATGTTGGCCAGCTGGTCTCAAACTCCTGACCTCAAGTGATCTAGCTCCTCAGCCTCCCAAAGTGCTGGGATTACAGGCGTGAGCCACTGTGTCTGGCCTGAAGGGACCTTTTCTATGTGTAGTTGTTTTCTGGGGCCCCAGCATGGGTCAGAGTGGCTAAGGTATGAGCCCAGAGAGCAGGACTTCTAGAGTACAGCAGACCTGGGTGGAGGCTTTGCCATTTGTTATCTGATTGGCCTGAGCCCATCATGGAAATTCTCTGAACCTTGGTTTCCTGGCCTATGGAATGGAATAAATAAAATCTCCTTCCTAGGATTGTTCTCAAAACTATGTGAGATCCCATAATTATTATGAATACCTGGGGTATGCCAACTACCCAATAATCAATACCTTGGTTTCTCTGCTGTGCCCAGCCTGGATTCTCTGATACAAGGATCCCTGGATTCCTGGAATAAATGAACACGGTCTATCTTCCTAGAAAATCACCTTACTCTACGGTCATAAATTTACCATTATCATTGCAAACAGAGAGATCTATTAGGATAGGATATGAAATGTGCATGCATTTTTTCAGATCAAATGCAAGATTTCTAACTGTGTTTCCTGGTTTCCCTGGGTACAGGTGAACTCTACTTTGAAGTAAGAAGTCACTGAATCACAAATTCAGAGGAAGCATGAGAACTAGGTATTCCAGGCTGGGTGCAGTGGCTCATGCCGGTAATCCCAGCACTTTGGGAGGCCAAGGTGAGCAGATCACTTGAGGTCAGGAGTTCGAGACCAGCCTGGCCAACATGGCAAAACCCCATCTCTACTAAAAATACAAAAATTAGCTGGGC
This sequence comes from Pongo abelii, assembly GCF_028885655.2. Classification (NCBI taxonomy): domain Eukaryota; kingdom Metazoa; phylum Chordata; class Mammalia; order Primates; family Hominidae; genus Pongo; species Pongo abelii. Next base: position 107,840,424 of record NC_071995.2, on the reverse strand, counting down.
GAGGTAGTGCTTGCCTGCAATCCCAGCTACTCGGGAGACTGAGACTGAGGAATTGCTTGAACCTGGGAGGCAGGGGTTGCAGTCAGCTGAGATTGTGCCATCGCACTCCAGCCTGGGTGACAGGAAGAGACTCTGTCTCAAAAAAAAAAAAAAAAAAAAAAAAAAGAACAAAGTCAAAGTTTCTACTGGGATAAGACTTCAAGGAAACCTCCATTTCAAAATATTAAAATGTTTATTTCCCCATGAAGATTGGGTATCTCATTTAATGTAATATTCAAATTTCTGTCTCAGACCTAAAGGTGTTGAAAGTATGAGCGAGTTTACACAACACCTGAGCAGGAGCAAATAAAACTCTTAAGAGCTTCTGAAAGAAAGTTACAGATTAGAGATATTTTCATCTCTAAATCACATGAATTAGGATTGGCTGGGTCTTTCCACTTAAAACTTGGAGAAGTCATAAAAAGAAATCTTGTAAAGAACTCCGTGTCACTATTAGCAGAAACACACAATTTATAAAATGATATCTTTGGCCGGGCGTGGTGGCTCACGCCTGTAATCCCAGCACTTTGGGAGGCCGAGGCGGGCGGATCACTTGAGGTCAGGAGATCAAGACCATCCTGGCTAACACAGTGAAACCCCGTCTCTACTAAAAATACAAAAAAAAATTAGCCGGGGGTGGTGGCAGGCGCCTCTAGTCCCAGCTACTTGGGAGGCTGAGGCAGGAGAATGGCGTGAACCGGGTAGGCGGAGCTTGCAGTGAACACTCCATCTCTAATAATAATAATAATAATAATAATAATATCTTCACCTTTCAGTTTTTAAATTGCAAGTCCCATGTCCCGGGAATTCCCCAGTCCTGGGCAAATTGGGATGGTTGGTCACCCAACCTATATATGGATGCCCATTGATATTAAAAAATAAAAGTAATCACAATAGACATGAGGGAGATAGTTGTGTACAGTGTGAGTGTACAGAATAAAAGGTCTGGGGGGTTTATACCAAAATGTGCACAGTGGCTACCTGGAGGAGGAGGGTTAGACAGGAACAACAGAGCAAGGAGACTTTTGCACGGTGCTGAGTGACTTTTTAATTTGCATATTATTTTGGAATGCATTTTTTAAACATTTCAAGAAAGTCATGTCTTCCTAGGAATATAGGATATAGGACAACTACAAACACTTTACTCCTAGTCTCCTTTTTTTCTTTTTCTTTTTTTTTTTTCTTTTGAGACAGAGTCTTGCTCTGTCAGTCAGGCTGGAATGCAGTGGCACGATTTTAGCTCACTGCAACCCCCACCTCCTGGGTTCAAGTGATTCTCCTGACTCAGCCTCCCAAGTAGCTGGGATTACAGGCACCCACCACCACATCTGGCTAATTTTTATATGTTTAGTAGAGATGGGGTTTCACCATGTTGGCCAGGCTGGTCTCGAATTCCTGACCTCAAGTGATCCACCCGCCTCTGCCTCCCAAAGTGCTGGGTGGCATGAGCCACCGCACCCGGCCTTAGTCTGTTTAAAAAAAAAAAAAAAAGAACAACCATTTGAGGAAACAGAAACAGAATATTATTCCTTAAGACAGTAGCTTTGGAGGCAAAAAAACAAAAAACATAGAATTGTTTATAAAAGGTTCTGGAACTTATATGGGAGCATGTCCAGGGATCCACACCAGCATTTATAGAAGCAAAGAAAGGCCCTTCTCTTTCATCTGCATTACATTTCGAGGTCTTCTGATCAGCTTCCTTCAAACATGACAGGAGTCGTTTTTCCCCTGGGGACCCCAAGTGCATGCCTTCAGACACGGTCTGCTCTCACTATACATTGGGTTCGAATTTACCTGGACGTTGGCAGAATGGTCCGGACCCCGGGGAGGGGCGAGCTGACTTACCACTTTATTCTGCCGCTTTTCTCTTGCCATGTCCTCCCCACCGTGCATTCAGGGTTACATTTTCCAGGTTCCTTGTTTGCCGAGGGCCTGAATCTAAGCCTGCTAGCTGCTTACTCTGGGGACTGCAAATGTCACTTTTAGATTAACCGGCCCCTGCTGTTTAAAAATATCCCTGGAGCACTTAACCTTCAAAGCAGCAACAACCCAGGGCAAAGACGAGAAAGATCCCACGTCAAACCACTTGCGCAGCCCTGGCTACTCCTGGGAGAGTTCTGCTATCTGCCTTTTAATCCCATAACTCGCTTTATTTCATAATTCTTAGCTATTGAAGCCAAGAGGCATCTAAAGTCCGTGTTGTCGTAAGCAGTAGGCAGAAAGTCATTTGGCCCTCCTGTGACATGCTGAAAATTAACTGCCTACAGGTGTTGGTCATTTGAGAAAGAAGCCCACAGTGAAAACCGTGAATGAGAAGCTGATCGCTAGTAGGTCACCTGGCTTCTCTCCCCTGAAAAGATTTGGCGAAACCCTCTCTAATCACGCCACTTAATGGAATGTTTCCAATTTCTTGTGACTTCGGGATAAAAGAAAAAAACGGCTCCATTCCCACATTCTCATTCAGGGTCGACTGGCTCTTGCTAGGGTTGAGCAGAGAAGAGGAAATTCAGCACACGCTGCAGTTACACAGTGTTCTGCAACGTGGGGAGGGCTGGCATGTGGGACAAAGGTCGCCTCCAAGGCCCAACTGGAGCAGCCCAGCCAACTAGGCAGCAGGAAAGCGGAGACCACATAGGAGCACATTGTGCTCAGGCAACAGGCAAGGTGGAACAGCAGTTCAGTGGCCCCACCTCCTGCCAACAAGGATGGCCTTACTAAACAGCAAGTGGAGAAACCGGCGAGAGCACTGAGCACGGGATCTGTGCAAAATGGTTTAAATGCAAATTGCTGCTGGGGCTGGTGCAGCCTGTTCATAGCTACTTCGTTTCTGGGCTTATTTTCCAATAAGGAACAGTCATTGAATATTGGACTTCTTGGGATTTTCTCCACTGGACTTGGAAGCATGTGCTCTGGAAACCTCAGCGTTATCAGCTATAACCCCACAGCACCAGGTACATGTTACAGGAACCGGGGGTGAAGGAATGCAGGTCAAATGCTTGCACAATGCCCGGCCCGTGTCATATGTTCTGTAGCCACAGTAGCCCTTGTGATGGCTCTTAGACTATTTATTAAGACAATGAAAGAGGTGACCCTCAAACAAACCTATGTTTCCAGGGAGAGCCATCTGTGATTCAAGGACTTTTTTATAAAATTCCATTGAAAAAAAATTCTTAGGCTTCTAACTTCATGACATGAAAAAAAAATTCTTTCCCAATGATTCCAAATAATCATGATCTAGGCAGGGTGTTGACAGTGGCAGGACTATTAGGCTTTGAAATCAAGCTGATGTGGGTTCGAATCCTCCCTCCATTAGCCGTGACTTTGAGCAAATGGCTGAGCTTCAGTGTCCTGATCAACTACTTCACCATATGGGTGAGAAAATGAAATGATTTATATTGAGCTTCTGGCACAGGGGCTTGCTCATGACAAGCCCTTAATATCTTTCTAATGAAATTCATTACTTTCAAAAAGACTAGACATACCCACATATACAGATGAAGAACTCTGCAGTGATTCAGTTCTCCCTAGACACTATCTCTTTAAGACACAGGTATTTTCCAGAATATAATTGGAAGGCTTGAAACCAAAGTTATTCATAAACTCTTTCCATCAAACACAAGAACGGTAATAGAAATATATTTCTTCAAACAGCTGTTAGTTTCAGAAAGTCACAGGTATCAAGTTACATTTTTTGTTTTGTTTTGTTTTAGAAATAGGATCTTGCTCTGTTGCCCAGGCTGGATGGAGTGCAGTGGCATGATCATAGCTCACTGCAGCCTCGAACTCCTGGGCTCAAATGATCCTCCTGCCTCAGCTTCCCAAGTAGCTAGAACTACAGGCACACACCACCCCTGGCTAATTAAAAAAAAAAAAATTTTTTTTTTAGAGACAAGGTCTCGTTATGTTGCCCAGGTTGGTCTTGAACTCCTGGCCTAAAGTGATCTTCTTGCCTCGCCTTCTAAAGCACTGGGATTACAGGTGTGAGCCACTGTGTTGGCCCCCAAAAAATTATTAAGTGACCACATGGTCTAACAAAACAAGGCACCTGGAAAGAAATCACCAGTCCTGCTGCAAACCAGACCCTCTATGAGAATTCAGATGCCTTCCCCAACCAATTAAATCAGAATTTCCAGGGATGGGGTCTGGCTTTTGCATGTTTTAGCTTCCCTAGGCTGGAGGAGCACTAGCTTCATGTTGGAAGGCTCCCTACCTTCCTCTCCCACACCCTCACCCCAAACATCATTAAGAGAGACAAAAGAACATACTATATACACAACTAACAAGCAGAGAACAAAAATTATTGATCTCCTGGTCTGCTCCGCTCACCAATATTTATATTTCCAAGCATATTTCAAAAACTTAAAAAATTGGTTCCCTAGCCTGGGCAATTTAGCAAGACCCCATTTCTATTAAAAACTTAGCCAGGTATGGTGGTGCATACCAGTGGTCCCAGCTGCTCAGGAGGCTGAGGCAGGAGGATCACCTGAACCCAGGAAATTGAGGCTGCAGTGAGCCATGACTGAGTCACTGCACTCCATCCTAAGCCACAGAGTGAGACTCTATCTCAAAAAAAAAAAGAAAAAAAAAATTGGTTCCCATTGACTTAAACTACAAAGGAACTTCCTGTTGTCAGACCCAAATTACAGTGTCAGAAGGACTCTAAAGAAGGAGGCCATCTCCAGCAGAGGAATGTTCTAGCTTTCCTCAGCTTGAGTCAGCACAAGTCAGCATGTGAGGTCTTTTCAAAGTAACCCAGAGCACCTCCCTGCAACCTGTTTTTCCTTGTAAATCTTGAAGGTTTGGCAAGGATGAAAAGCCAACACCACACGCATACGCCAAAAAGTTTGCTTCTCCGCCAAACATCTTTGCTAAGTCTTTTATATGAGAAGCAAACTGAAGCAGAAAGTGAATTTGAACAGAGATATATTATCTAATAACGCAAGCATACTAGCAACATGCTAAAGTCTATCTTTAAAACATGCAAACAATTTACAGTCCCTGACCTTGCCCTGCTGGACGTAGATCAAAAGCAGGCAGTGACTTTCACACAATTAATTATTTTATAACTGGATGTTTCCAGTACAACATTTGCTAATAACTGACTTCCTTGTGTTACCAATTCCAAAAGCTTTCAGAGATCTCCCTAACTCACCTGAAAAGGGAGGAAACAGGAATCGTTAGGCCACATTCTCAGAAGCCTCCCAAACCTTGCCACGTGGAACCTTCCAGCTCCACATCCAGCACGTGGGTCCTGCCTTTGCAGAGGCAGGCTCCTCAGTGTTGAATGCTCTTGCTCCTCTTCATGGCCTGGAAAGTTCAATATCCACTCAGACATTCCCTCCACTGGGAAATTTCTTCTTTCCTGGGCTGACCCAGCCATTGCTGCCTTTTTGTTCCCACCGCACTGACAGTGAGTACACACAGGGGTCTGCAGACTGTGGCTCCAGTTGCCTGTTTTCCAATAGCTCCCAAGCTAGGAGTGGTTTTTACATTTGTTAAATGCTTAGGAAAAAAAAAAGATTTCGTGACACATGAAATCATATTAAACACAAATTTCAGTGTCCATAAATAATAAAGTTTTATTGGAACACAGCCTCACCCGTTCCTGTACATTTTGCCCACGGCCGCTTTCTCTGCAGTGAGTTGTTGAGCAGTTCCCACGGAGAACGGGTAACTGCAAACCCTCAAATATTTACCATCTGACCCTTCACAGAAAGTTTGCCAACCCCTGACCCAAAAGGCTAAGACTGCCTTTTATGCATCTTTGCATACTGAGTGCAGGAATATAGCAGACTTAACACATGAAAAAAGTAACTACCACATAGCTAAGAGTTCATCAAAATGAGTTGCCTGGTTGGTTTTTTTTTTTTTTTTTTTTGAGACGGAATTTTGTTCTTGTGCTCTTGTTGCCCAGTCTGGAGTGCAATGGTGCGATTTCCCGGGTTCAAGTGATTCTCCTGCCTCAGCCTCCCAAGTAGCTGGGATTACAGGCATGTGCCACCACGCCCGGCTAATTTTGTATTTTTAGTAGAGACAGGGTTTCTCCATGCTGGTCAGGCTGGTCTTGAACTCCCAACCTCAGGTGATCCACCCACCTCGGCCACCCAAAGTGCTGGGATTACAGGCGTGAGCCACCACACCTGGCTGAGTTGCCTAGTTTCTAAAGAATCAGTAATTAAATTTTTGGAGGGTCATGGACCCAGAAGCTGCTCTGTGTACTGTTTAAAGTGTCACCACATGACTAAAGTTCAATATATATACATATATATTGAATATACACACATATACATTGAATATATATACATATATATTGAATATACATACATATACATTGAATATATATACACATATATTGAATATACATATATATTGAATATATACATATAGATATACATACATATTGAATATACATACATGTTATATAGATACACATACATATATATTGAATATACATATATATTGAACTTATATACATATATAGTCAATATACGTATATTGAACTTTTGTATATATTATATAGAAATGTATGTATATATATTTAAAACCCAAATAATTGTGTTTTGAATTATTCCTGGAAACTCGGAGCTCACTGCTCCCCCTACCGGCAGCGCTGCACCGGGAGAGAGAGAAGTGTGAAAAGCTAACTGGTGGAGAACAATTATCCCTTCACTTCTCCCTTGGCTAAGAGAGTCCACTGTTGTTTAGAGGAAGATTCCAAAGTTACCAGAGGGCAAATCGACCGTGCATCCTCCTCCCGTGAAAGCCGGCTTGCTGACCCCAAAATGTAGAATGATAAACCCTTCCCTACATAGATAAGGAAAGGAAGCAGTATTTTCAAGCAAACTCTGGTCTCCCTCCCTGCCCTTTTAAGAAATGCATTTGCTAGTCTCGAGGTTCTGGCTGGATGCATTCTTTCTTGCCCATTTAGTTAAAAGCTTCTCTACTAAAAGTACAAAAATTAGCCGGGCGTGGTAGTGCATGCTTGCAATCCCAGCTACTTGGGAGGCTGAGGTGGGAGGATTGCTTGACCCCTGGAAGCAGAGGTTGCAGTGAGCCGAGATCGCGCCACTGTACTCCAGCCTCAGCGACAGTGAGACTCCCTCTCAAAAAAAAAAAAAAGAAAAAAAAAACACCACAATTGTGGCTTCTTTCTTCGGACACCGGGGGATCCCACAGATCATCCTGACAGCCCCCACTACCTGAGCCTGGGCTGCGGGCCAGTGCGTCATCAGGGAGTCTTCCTGGAGCCCTGGCCTCACTTCCGAGTTCCAGATGTCTCGGAGTCTAGAAACACGGGCTGAGCGGGGGATGCTGGAGGCTCCCCTTGATCGTCACAGGGCTTGGCAGAACGTAGCCACGACGGGCACGCCACGTTCCCCGAAGAAATGCTTTCCTCAGGCCGTTACCCCCCCGTCTGAGGTCTCGGCTGGCAGCCGGTGCTCCACGGTGCTCGGAGTTGGGGCGCTGCTCCAGGCTGGGGGTTGGGCCGCTCCACTGAGCGACAGGGCGGGGAGGAGGGGCAAGGGCGGCCCCTCCTGCAGACAATGGTTGCTATGAGAACCCTGGGAGGCGCCAAGGGCAAGGGCAGCCCAAGGACGTCCATGGATGCCCCAGCCTGGATGCACAAATGACACTTGCACAAAACAAACTTTTAACAAAGGACACTTGCACAAAACAAACTTTTAACAAACTTTTATTAACAAACCTCGCGTAGGGCCAACTCTAAACCGACTAACAGCAAAAACAGCATTGCTAAAAAGATCAAGGATGGAGGTGCAGACCCAATAAAGATTGTCTCTTAAAAAAGGATTGGGAAAAAAAAAAAAAATATATATATATATATATGCATGAGTACTTTTTAAAAAACTAAAACTTTCCAGTGTTGCAGAAAAAAATATCCCAAAGTGATTTCAGTCGGTTAAAAAAAACAGTACGTGGCAGTCTGTGCTGCCTTAAAAACCCCAACTGGACATAACCCTAGGAGAAAATTACCCCACCCCATAAAGACAAAATTCCCTTTTCTCCTCTTCCTTGTTCAAATTCCACTGCTTATTCCACCAACACCCAAGGAATAACAAGACCTAGCTTACTTCTTTCGGTCCCTTATCTGATAAGGCTCACAGCAATCTTAACCTCTACTACAATCAGGAAATTGAGCCCTAATTTCTGGGCCAGATTCTGGAAAGTTGCAGAACATCCTTATGCTGCGAGGGGCCTGAGGACTCCTTCAAAGATCAAGGGGGCAGTGGAACTGGCAGAGGCTGGCATGCCTGCCCTGCAGGGCTGAGACAAGAGGACCTTTCTAAGCAAAAACACCCCAACATCTGTCACTGAAAGTCTAACCAGGCAAAACCAAGGAGCAGCAGGCGCCAAACTAGAGCTGTGCCTGAAAGGTGCACATCTCCCCCGTTTCGCCATAAAGGCAAGGGAGATAAAGAGAGCCAACTGAGTATTTGACCTCATCTGTCTTCTGAGAAGTCTGCGTATTTTAGGCCGAAGCCACGTTGCAGAGAAAGACATTTGGTCAAAGGGTAGCCTTTGTTGTTTGTGGTTGGATACAGCTGCCATTCCTGGACAGCCTGGTTTGTGGCTGCTTTCTGGAAGCTTTTCCCCCTTATGCAGAGTACTTAAGAATTAATAGGAAAATTTTCAGTGGAACTTCGTAACTGACAAATACGTTAACAGCAGCTTCTCAAAGGCCACCCCTCAGCTGATGATCACAGCTCCTTCCAGTCGATGGGCTTCTTGCCAGACTTCTGCAGCAGCTCATTGGTCTTTGAAAAGTGTCTACATCCAAAGAACCCTCTATACACTGACAAAGGGGAGGGATGAGCCGTCTGTAGTACATGGTGCCGCTTCTGAAAAAGATCAAGAATAAAAGGTGGCAAATTTGGGACTTTTTAAAAAAAAATTTTTTTTTTTTTGAGACGGAGTCTTGCTCTGTCCCCAGGCTGGAGTGCAGTGGCGTGATCTTGACTCACTGCAACCTCCGCCTCCCAGGTTCAAGCAATTCTCCTGCCTCAGCCTCCCAAGTAGCTGGGATTACAGGTGTGTGCCACCATGCCCAGCTAATTTTTGTATTTTTAGTAGAGATGGGGTTTCACCATATTGGCCAGGATGGTCTCGATCTCTAGACCTCGTGATCTGCTCGCCTTGGCCTCCCAAAGTGCTGGGATTACAGGTGTGAGCCACCATGCCCGGCCGGGACTTTTTTTTCCTTTTTTTTTTTTTAAAAAAAAGAAAGGACTGTGGCTGTTGCACTTTAAGACCCTGTGCAATTCCCCTTTGCCCTCTACATTCTCTCCCTTCCAAAGTGGAGCATTCAGCATTTGCATTAGAACATTAGTCCATTTGTTGAGCAACTACCTACCTTTGCCAGGCTCTGAGATGCAAAGAGGACCACCCTCTGCCTTCAAATTGGCAATTATCTGTGCAATTTTCAAGTGCCCCTATCGTACAGCCAGCAATTTCCACTGCTAAGACTGTATTTGCTAAAGGACACCATGATGCGTACACACACAGATAAACTCAACTTATTAATACAATGGATGGGGGTTAACATCTTGGAAAACCCATCCTAAGTAGAAAATATCCTAAGTTGAAGATATATTTATGACATATAACCTGCTTAACATCATAGCTTAACCTACCCTACCTTAAACATGCTCAGACACCTACATTAGCCTACAGCTGGGCAAAACAAAGCTTCTTTTACAACGAAGTGTTTAGTACCTCATGTAACTCATTGAACACTGTACTGAAAGTGAAAAACAGAATGGGGCCAGTCACAGTGGCTTACACCTGTAATCCCAGTGCTTTGGGAGGCCAAGGTAGGAGGACTGCTGGGATCAGGAGTTTACAACCAACTGAGGCAACATAGTGAGACCCTATCTCTACAGAAAAATTAAAAAGTTAGCCAAGTGTGATGGCATGCACCTGTAGTCCTAGCTACACAGGAGAATGAGGTGGGAGGATCACTTGAGCCCAGGAGTTCGAGGCTGCAAAAAGCTATAATCGTGCCACTGCACTCCAGCCTGGGTGACAGAGCAAGATCTTTATTTTTATTTTTAATTTTTTGAGATGGGGTCTTACTCTCATCCAGGCTAGAGTGTAGTGGCATGACTGTGGCCCACTGTAGCCTCCACCTCCCAGGCTCAAGTGACTCTCCCACCTCAGCCTCCTGAGTACCTGGGACCACAGGTGCGTGCCACCACTACAGGCTAATTTTTTGTGTTTTTTTAGAGACAAGGTCTCACTATGTTGCCCAGGCTGTTCTCAAACCCCTGAGCTCAAGTGATCCACCACCTTGGCCTCTCAAAGTGTTGGGATTACAGGCGTGAGCCACTGCTCCCAGCCAAAAGACCTTGTCTCTTAAAGAAAGAAAAAAAAACAACAACAATGTGTGAGTGCTCAAAGTATGGTTATACACCATTGTAAAGTCGAAAAAAAATCAACTCAAACTTCATAAGCCAGGGACCAGTTGTACCTACACAATTAGGAACATATAAAGGGACTCACTGACACACTGCTTATGCCAGCTAAAACCTAGTATACAATTCAGTGTTATAGAACTGGCTAAATGTATTTTTCTAAAGTTCTTACAATGTAACACCACATAACTCCTAGAAAAACATGCAAAAGATAAATATACTGATGAGATGACCTCCAAAACGTATTAAGTGAACAAAATGCAAAATAATTTCATTTTTAAAAAACTTTAGAAAAATACCCAAGACACTGTATTTAGCAGTTCCTTTAAGAGAAAGAAATAGTGGAAGCCATTTACTTTCCATTTTGTGCCTTTCTGAACTCTCTGAATAGTCTTACAGCTCCTAAGAAGGAAGAATTAAAAAACAAAAACAAAAACAAAAAATCTCGCCACAGAAATGGAATAGTTGGCCAGGCGTGGTGGCTCACACCTGTAATCCCAGCACTTTGGGAGGCTGAGGTGGGTGGATCACCTAAGGTCAGGAGTTCAAGACCAGCCTGACCAACATGAAGAAACCCTATCTCTACTAAAAACACAAAATTAGCTGGACGTGGTGGCATATGTCTGTAATCCCAGCTACTCAGGAGGCTGAGGCAAGAGAATCACTTGAACCCAGGAGAGGGAGGTTGCAGTGAACTGAGATTGCGCCATTGCACTCCAGCCTGGGAAACAAGAGTGAAACTGTCTCAAAAAAAAAAAAAAAAAAAAGGAATAGTCAGCGGCCAGGTGTGGTAGTTCACGCCTGTAATCCCAGCACTTTGGGAGACCGAGGCAGGAGGATCCTTTAAGTTCGGGGGTTCAAGACCAGCCTAGGCAACGTGGTGAAACTCTGTCTCTACAAAAAAAAATACAAAAATTAGCCAGGTGTGGTGGCGCACACCTGTGGTCCCTGCTACTCAGGAGGCTAAGCTGGGAGGATTGCTTGAGCCTGGGAGGTTGAGGCCGCAGTGAGTTGAGATCAAGCCAGTGCATTCCAGCCTGGGTGATGAGCTAGACCCTGTCTCAAAAGAAAAAAAGCAATAGTCATACATCACCTAATGACAAGGATGCATTTTGAGAAGTGTGTTGTTAGGCAATTTCACTGCTATCCATACACCATAGGGCATCTTTACACAAACCCCAATGGGATAACCTACCACTACGCACCTAGGCTATATAGTGTAGCTTATTGCTCCTGGTCTACAAACCTGTGCAGCGTGTTCCTACTGTACTGAATACTGTAGGCAACTGTGACACAATGGTAGGCATTTGTGTATCTAAACATAGAAAAGATGCAGTAAAAATATTATATATATATATATGTATTTTTTTTTGAGATGAAGTCTCACTCTGTTGCCAGGCTGGAGTGCAGTGGCATGATCTCAGCTAACTGCAACCTCTGCCTCCCGGGTTCAAGCAATTCTCCTGCCTCAGCCTCCCAAGTAGCTGGGACTACAGGCACATGCCGCCACACCTGGCTAAGTTTTTGTATTTTAGTAGAGACTGGGTTTCACCATGTTGCCCAGGCTGGTCTCAAACTCCTGAGCTCAGACAATCCACTTGCCTCGGGCTCCCAAAGTGCTGGGGTAACAGGCATGAGCCACCACACCCGGCCACAATATTATAATCTTATGGGACTATCATCGTATATGCAGTTTATGACTGAAACATCATTATGTGGCAAATGACTACTTTGATTTTTTTAAAAATATCAACTATAGTTATTTTAACAGGGAGATACAGACCATTTTTGTTTTCCTCTTCTCTTCTGTATAGAAAAACTAACGAACACATCACTGTTTCTCAAAACACTCCTGCCTTCAAGGGGCTGAGTCCAGGAAGGGTGATGAGGGGTGATGACTAAAGCCAGGCAATCCAGTGTGGTTAAGAGCACAGAGCCTGGAGTCAGACTGCCCGGGGTCGAGGCCTACCTCTACCACTCAGTAGCTGTACCACAGGGAAGTTGCTGCAACTCTAAGCTGCTTCAGTTTTCATCTGTAGACTGGGAATAACAATAGTGCCCAGCTTATGAAGTTACTGTGACCAATCAAATGAGGATCACAGGTGCTGAGTGTGATAAGAAGTCATGCACACCAAATGCTGAACACACACGCAAGCAGCACAGGCCCCTGTAAATGTCAGCCCTGCAGAGCTCTAAAGAATCCCAGAAGAAAATGACCTCCACACTGTAGGCAGAGCAAGCAGGATATGCAAAGGTAGGGAAGTGGGGCACCGTGAAAAAGTAAAGGGGAATGGGTCAGCCTAGGGATCGGAGTGCAAAGAGGGATAGAGTTAAGTCTGGGAGGCCGATTGGGGGCCACCCTCCTACCCCCATGAAATCAGATCTTCAGCCTAAGGCAAGGCCTTCCAGGGAGAAAGCATCAGAACCCTCCAGGCAAGATCAGATGAGGGCCTGAATGAAGGCAAAGGTGGTCAGGCAGGGATAGATTTGGAGGGGGAAGAAGGAACACAGATATGAATGACTGACTGCATATGGGAAGGGGGAAAAAAGGACAGAAGAGGGGAGAAAGAGAGGTAGGCAGGTGTCAGTAATAGAATCAGATCTGCCTGGACAACTGGGCAGATGATGGTGCTTTTTGCTGCTAGGGAGTGCAAAGGAGCAAGTTTAGTGAAGCATGGATGAGAAAAGGAGAAACTTCGTTTGGAAAATGTTGAATTTGGCATGTTTATGGGGCAGTAGTAAGAAGGTACTCCATAGATCAGGAGAGACACTAGGCTGGAGATATACAATTTGGCTTTAATGACCAAGCTAGTTTAACAACTGTTTACTTTCAGACCAAACCATGATTAAACATTACTGGGGAAGAGCAACACTGGCCGTAAACCTCCCTAAGGGATAAAGATTAGCAATTACTCTCACACACACTTCTTACATACCTAGATCATTACATCTTAGCAGTTCATACCAGTCAGCTCTTAGGTCACTCATACAAGTGTATGCCTACCTCAAAGCCTTTCTGAGAGTTAAGTAAGATTCTGCATGCAAAGTACTCAACCTGGTCAGGTGCGGTGGCTCACATCTGTAATCCCAGCACTTTGGGAGACCAAGATGGGAGGATCGCTTGAGGTCAGGAGTTCAAGACCAGCCTTGTCAACATGGTGAAACCCAGTCTCTACTAAAAATAAAACATATTAGCTGGGTGTGGTGGCAGGCAACTGTAATCCTAGCTACTCGGGAGGCTGAGGCAGGAGAAGTGTTTGAACCCAGGAGGCGGAGGTTGCAGTGAGCTGAGGTCGTGCCACTGCACTCCAGCCTGGGCGACAGAGAAAGACTCTGTCTCAAAAAACAAAAGTGCTCAACCTAGTACCCACACAAGGTAGGGGTTGAATATATGTGCGCATTTCTGATACCCCCGTTACCTCCTGCTGATACACCAAAAACTATTGTCAGGTTACCTCTGCTAAGCCCTTGCCTTCGATCATTGAAGCATTTACTCTATAATTTCTCCCCCACCCAATGTCTCTCCCATTTGCCAGGGATGAACACATCCCGGCTCGTCTCCTTCCCACCCCATCTCTCCCTCCCCCACTCTGCGGCTCTCCATTAAGCCTTCATCTCTAGTCCATCACGGTTCTCCTGGAGAAAGATGATGGTGACTCATGCCTGAGGGGCAGCAGTGGCGAATGAGAAGCAGTAGACTGGGGTGTTTTGGGAGGCAGAGTTGATGGGATTTACTGATGGAATGGAGGATTCAAGGATGACTTTAAGGTCTCTGATTTCCACAACCAGGTGTAGAAGTGCTTCAGTAAGTGAAGGGGAAGAAGGGAGGTAGCAGATAGGGGGAAGATGCAGGGAGGGGAGCCACTGGTTTGGTCGTGTTGGGTATCTGCAATTAGACCTTGGGGTTAATAATGATCACTGATAGGCCGGGTGTGGTGGCTCATGCCTGTAATCCTAGCACTTTGGAGGCTGAGGAGGACAGATTACTTGAGGTCAGGAGTTCAAAACCAGCCTGGCCAACATGGTGAAACCCCATCTCTACTAAAAAATACAAAAAAATTAGCTGGGTGTGGTGGCGGGCACCTATAATCCCAGCTACTCAGGAGGCTGAGGCAGAATCACTTAAACCCAGGAGGCGGAGGTTGCAGTGAGCCAAAATCGCACCACTGCACTCCAGCCTGGGTGACAGAGCAAGACTCCATCTTAAAAACAAAAACAAAAACAAAAAACCCAGAAACAAAACAATAATGATCACTGATAGTATTTTCATGGGCAAGTTAAATTCGTGATTGAGTGGAATTCTTTGTGTTTTCTATATGCTCCCAAATTTCTTGGAAGCCAGAAACATGCCTCATCCATCACTTGTTAAGTGAATGGTACCCAGGGACTTGTATCTTGTAGACACCAAGTTCATGCCTACAGCACCAACTGCATTCAGTCACAAGTTGGCCAGTTGCTTTCCTCACACACAACTCATCACTCCTATAATTTGTCCAAATTCTTCTCAGTTTTCAATGGGAAACCCTTATAACAGGCCTAAGGGAAAATAAAAGTTATTTTATAACATGGATTTTCCAGGACCAAACACAGCAGGAACTCCTAGAATACTTTACATTGTTTTTATAGTGTTAAAAAAAAAAAACAAAACATACCCTATCGATGGCACTGCCCTTCTTCTGAGCATAAGAGCCCCAGAGCAAGAAAACAAGGCCATTCGAGTTCTGATTTAGCCAGGACACAACTGCATCGGTGAATTGCTCCCAGCCTCGCTCCTTATGAGAGTTGGCTTGATGGGCCCGAACAGTGAGGACAGCGTTGAGTAAGAGAACACCTACACACATGAGAGAAATAGGTTAAATGTAGGCTCAGGCAAATCAGCCCAATACCCAGCAACAGGAGCTAAATCCATGATGAAACCAGTGCTTAATGGGATCCAGTGTAGCAAGCTGTGCTTCCCTGCTGCAGCCAGCATAATGGCAGCAGCCACTACCATCAATAATGGAGTCGGGGCCAGGCGTGGTGGCTTATGCCTGTAATCCCAGCACTTTGGGAGGCCGAGTCGGGCAGATCACCTGAGGTCAGGAGTTCGAGACCAGCCTGGCCAACATGGTGAAACCCTGTCTCTACTAAAAATACATTAAAAAATTAGCCAGGTATGGTGGCTCATGCCTGTGGTCCCAGCTACTCGGGAGGCTGAGGCATGAGAATCGCCTGAACCTGGGAGGCAGAGGTTGCAGTAAGCTGAGATTGCACCACTGCACTCTAGCCTGGGCAACAGAGTGAGACTCAGTCTCAAAAAAAAAAAAAAAAAAAATCTAGCAGTGGCTGGCTTACCTTGCTTGGCCCACCCAGATAAATCTCCATGGCCAGGATGAACAAAACCCTCTATGTCTGTAGACAGCTCTTTATAAATGTTCTCCAAACTGAAAGCAAGCCATAAGAAAAACAAAAAACAGAATCTTAAGCATAATTTTGAAAGCTCAGTAACATCTAAGACATGTGAAAAGGTTGGAGGTTATAGCCAGCCTTGGAAGGGACACTGGCACATATGGCACCGATTAATGAGATCAACACTGCCAGTCCTCCTTCTAACAGGTGACTCTGCCAAAGACCTTTACTTTAGTCTGTGCTTGGATTTAACAGCACTCTGGAAAACCTAAGTAAATCAACCCAGCAGTTATAACCCAGACCCCCACTGTTGCTCAGGGACAGTTTTCTGTCCTTAGTATATTTATGTATATCATACACCAAATCCTCCAAAAGCAGTGGTTTTTTTTTTTTTTTTTTTTGTCTCGCTGTGTCGCCCAGGCTAGAGCGCAGTAGCACGATCTTGGCTCACTGCAACCTCCGCCTCCTGGGATCCAGTGATTCTCCTGCCTCAGCCTCCCGAGTACCTGGGATTACAGGCACCCGCCACCGCGTCTGGCTAATTTTTGTATTTTTTAGTAGAGACAGGGTTTCACCATCTTGGCCAGGCTGGTCTTGAACTCCTGACCTCGTGATCCACCTGCCTCAGCCTCCCAAAGTGCTGGGATTACAGGCGTGAGCCACTGTGCCCGGCCCAAAGCAGTAGTTCTTAACCAGGGGTGATTTTACCCCCCAAGGGACTTTTGGCAATGACTGCACATTTTTCATTATCACGAGCTGGGGGTTGCTCCTGGCTTCCAGTGGCAGAGGCCAGGGATGTGGCACAAGATCCTGCAATAGCACAGGACTCCTCTCCTACTCCACAACAAAGAATGACTCAGCCCCAAATGTCAACGGTGCTGAGGCCGAGAAATCCTCCTCTGAGGCTAGTGAATAGTGCCCCAGATAGTCCCACTTGTAATAAGCTAAGTACGCATCTGAAAGGAATCACGTCTGGACTGCAGTCACCTGTAAAGCAACTGTACCTGGGCGGAGGCGGAACAGGCCTCTGAACACTAAAGCAGAGCCCGTGAGCTTGATTAGGTCCATGATATGGATCCTGTCCCAGGATGACAACCTTCACCTGTGAACCACCAGGGGTCAGGAATTAAACAATACTGTAATGTAAGCAGCACAGATCCTGCCTCAAACAAACATGAACAAAACAAATAAAACACTTCTATGGCATAGATTGCTAATAGCAGAGTTGCTGGTCAAAGGCTAAGCGTATTTTAAACTTGTAAAGATATGTACCTAGCTGCTTTTTTAATTTTTTGAGACAGGGTTTTGCTCTGTTGCTCAGGCTTAAGTGCAGTGGTGCCATCACAGCTCATGGCAGCCTCGCCCTCCTGGGCTCAAGTGGTCCTCCCACCTGAGCCTCCAGAGTAGCTGGCCCCACAGGAGCACACCACTATGCCCACCTAATTTTTTTTTTTTACTTTTTGTAGAGACACGGCCTCCCTTATGTTGCTGAGGCTGGTCTCAACCTCCTGAGATCAAGGGATCCTCCCTCCTTGGCCTCCCAAAATGCTGGGATTACAGGCATGAGCCACTGTGCCTAGCCTCCAGTTACTTTTCAATGAATTAAAGCAATTCAGGGCTGGGCGCGGTGGCTCACGCCTGTAATCCCAGCACTTTGGGAGGCTGAGGCAGGCAGATCACGAGGTCAAGATATCGAAACCATCTGGCCAACATGGTGAAACCTCATCTCTACTAAAAATACAAAAATTAGCTGGGTGTGGTGGCGCGCACCTGTAGTCCCAGCTACTCGGGAGGCTGAGGCAGGAGAATCGCTTGAACCCAGGGGGCGGAGGTTGCAGCGAGCCAAGATCACGCCACTGCACTCTAGCCTGGCAACAGAGCAAGACTCCGTCTCAAAAAAAAAAAAAAAAAGCAGTTCAGATTTCCCACCAGCAGCATATGAGGGTGTCTGCTCCCCTATATCCTCTAACAGGTGGAGCCAGAAGAGAATGAGGTCAGATCGAAAGGGCCATGGGAGTAGGTGGCAAGAGACAATGAAATGAAATGAGCCTGTCACGGGAGGTGTTGAAACATAGGCCGCCTTGTCCTTTCCATCCAGGGCCCACCCACCTAGTCTTCATTCTCAAGCTTCTGCCCATTGCATTCTTAGAATCTTCCTCCACAGCTGACATACTCTATCCAGAATCCAGCTCCAGATGTTCCATGACCAGGAGGCTTTTGGGGACCTCTTGTCCCTCCCCTTGGTGTTCACACCATGCCAACATATTCTCTTGTGAAGCAACTCTCCCAATGCTGGTCTATCAAGAAGCCCTGCTGTCCCATCTGATCCTCATAGGTTTGAAACTGGTTTTTGAGCATTCTCTCAAAATACTCCCTTAAGTATTCCCTGTTTATACTGATCACTGGTATTCAGAATAGGGCATTCAAACAAGAAGCAAACTAGTATTGATCTTAATAGGATTTAATTTAGCTTCAAAACCGAAGAGCTAGATTCTAAATTCTTACTCTAAAATTAAGCTTACGAGATTTTCTAA
The DNA here is from genome assembly GCF_028885655.2 of Pongo abelii. Taxonomy (NCBI): domain Eukaryota; kingdom Metazoa; phylum Chordata; class Mammalia; order Primates; family Hominidae; genus Pongo; species Pongo abelii. The sequence goes on along the minus strand of NC_071995.2, from coordinate 107,822,033 downwards.
GTATCAGGTGTGGCTGCCTTATCAAGATGATTTATTCACCTATTTCACTTCTATGTCATTTCACAGATATTCATTAAATCACAAGATTCTTGCCCCAGTTTACAAAATGGGGGAGGAAAACGGGTAAGAAACCTAAAAGTCTAGTGTCAGCAGGTCTAAATGCATCATAGCAGCTCAGAGGAAAACTGGATCACAGAGGTGGCAGGCAACAGACTTCAAGGAGGTGCCACAGAGGCATCTACTTGATTTTTAAGAGACAGAAGTGGGGAGGGGTTTGCCACACTGTCCAGCTCCGGAATGGGAGAGTGGGAGGTGGAGGCAAGGCTGAGAGGTAGGACGTGGCCCTATTAAAGAGGGTTTCTCTGTTTTCATAGTTCAATAGTGAGGAGCCACGGTTTTTTGTTTTTGTTTTGAGACAGGGTCTGGCTCTGTCACCTAGGCTGCAGTGCAGTGGTGTGATCTCGGCTCACTGCAACCTTCGCCTCCTGGGCTCACGCGATTTTCCCACCTCAGCCTCCCAATTAGCTGGAATTACAGGTGTGCGCCACCATGCCTGGCTAATTTTTGTATTTTAGGAGAGACCAGGTTTCACTGGCCAGGCTGGTCTTGAACTCCTGACCTCAAATGATCCTCCCACTTTGGCCTCCCAAAGTGCTGGGATTACAGGCATGAGCCACCGTGCCCAGCCCCACGAACTTTTGAACACAAGATGGATGAGAGCCGCCAACCAGCAACTGTTGTGTAAGACAAACTAAAGCAAAGGGATCTGATAACAGAACCACAAAACTGTTTAGGCCAGAAGTCAAGAGCTTGAAAGTGCTAACTATAAGGCAGTGTGGTCAGGTCAAGGTGGGGTTGACTATAACAAGCTGCAAAAGATTTAACTGCTTTGTGTGTCAGTTTGAATTTCACCACCACCATAATATCTAACACTGCGGGAGGTTAGTTTCAGGATTTTTAAAAAATACAAGAAATAAGAGCACAAGATGTACACAGTTTTCCTTTTTGCCGCATAAATACCACGTAGTAAACATTAAAAAGAGTAAATACAGGCTGAAATACAGTCAGCCAAACCTCGGGATTTCAGTGTTTTATTTACTACCGAATGATGGACTGTGGCTTAACTCCAGTGTCCCTAATTTAAAAATACTATTTGACTCCTTCTCCCCAATAAAAATTATCAACAAGTTGTACTTACATCTTTTATGTCACACATCTGGGTCCAGGTGAAGACTTGGTGTGGGGGTGGATAAACAGTGTAATGCTTTCTTTCTTCTGCAACAAATCCCATTAGCTGATTTAAAGATAAACTAGACTTAAAATCAGATTCTCATTGGAAACCATAAAAATGCAATAAGAAAGCTTCTAGTGCAAGTTATTTGGAACATCATTAGTTCTTTGTCATGTTTTATGTCCAAATTCTTTTAAAAAACAACAAAAACAGTGCCTGCCCCCCACCTAAGTGGTTCAATCAGGTCAATTCCCTGCCTCTTTCTCTGGGCTGGGTCCTGACAGTGCCACTCCTCCCGGGTTTTTAAAGCTGAAGCCAGGTTTCATTCAGGATGGTTGGTGGTTTTACTACGCCAGCCTTTCCTGGACAATAGACTATGTGACTTAAATGAATCCATCATATCATCTCGCGGGTCGTTAACAACTTTAACCAATATAAAGCTGCAGACTGAAACATCATGGCTTTCTTTTACCCACTTTTTGAGTAAAGAACGTTGAAGGGGGTACAACCCAAGCCTACGGCGGCTACGCTAACAAGACAAAGGGCCGGCAGCCTCCACATTTCCCCATACGGAAGGTGCATTTCCATATTTACCTTGATAAAATACGGTTTCCCGAACTCCCCGCTGAGGTGCTTCTTCCAGCTCTCTCCAAAGCCCACGGGCACGTTGCGGGCCGCGAGTCTGAGCAGGGCCGCGGCCTTGTTCCTCTGGATCCGGTCCAACTGCTCGGCACTCAGCGGCGAGGAGGGCGGCGTCCCGGACTCCTCCTGCCCAGCCGGGGCCTTCTTGGCTGGGATGGCCTGCAAGGGGTCCCCGCAGAGGCGGCTCAAGAGCTGCAGCGGCCCCTTCCCAGGCGTCCGCAGCTTCCGGCCCAACCCCCACGGCCCAAGGCAGAAGACGCCCATTTGTGGAACAGGTCCCAGCAAAAGCAGACTATAAGAGCCCAGGGCTGGGCCCGGTCCGGGAATTGGGAATTAGGTTCTAAACTGGAGCGGGGAGAGGGGCTGGGAGGCGCCCTGTGGCTTCCCGAGGAGCGTCGCGGGGATTGGGCACCCTGCACCAAGGTGCCCCGCCCCCGCCAGACTCGCCCCGCCCCGCCGCGTCCCCACGTGGCCTTTTCGCGGCAAAAAACCTCCCTCTGGGTCCTGCCCCCTCTCCCCTCTGATTGGACAGCGCACCGAGCCAGGCGGGCCTACGGCGCGCGGATTGGCGCCATGGGCCCCGAGGCGCGTCCCCATTGGCTGGCCCTTCAGCATGGCGGCCCATGGGGGACAGCGGCGGCTATTTTGAACACGTGGAGGCTATTTGGAAAGCACGGCCCGGGTTTACTGAGTCAGAGGCGCGCTCCTGCACGCCCTCATCAGGCGGGGTCCACTGCCTTCCTCCCACTTCATCCCCCAGCCCCGGCCCCACGCCGCGCCTCACCGCCGCATCTCCGCTTTCCTCAGGCACCCCAGCCACGCCGGTCCCCAGGACGGCCGGCTCGGGGCTGGGGGCGCGTCGCTTCCTGGCGGGGCTAGGGGAGAAAAAGGAGTAGAGCGTCTTCTGGCCGATCATCCCGGAGCTGAGGAGGCAGCGAACGCGCGCCACCCGGGAACCCGCGAGGCTAGCCCTTGCTGTGGCGGTCAGCAATTGGCGCCAAGCGGCCCGCGCATGCTCCGAGCGGGGGGCTTTGCTGGGGGCGGGGGGGCGGTGGAAGGCCCAGTGCGCATGTGCGAGAGAGGCTGGAGTGCAACGCCCCTGAGAGGAGGTGGGGCGTGCAACGGTACCCGGGGGACTATTCTTTTATTCGCTTTGTGCCTTCAGCCCACCTCTGCTCTTTGGACAGGCTCTTCAGGCTCAGCTGCAAGAAGAAAAGACTGGTCGGGCGCGGTGGCCTGCGCCTGTAATCCTAGCGCTTTGGGAGGCCCAGGCGGGAGGATCGCTTGAGGCCAGAGGGTCGGAGCTGTAGTGAGCTTTGATCGCGCCAATGCACTCCAGGCCTGGGCGACAGAGCGAGACCCTGTCTCTCGGTGGGGTGGGGTCGAGGGGAAGAAAAGTACCAGCCCCTTAGAGGGGTGTTGTGGGAGTGCAATGAACAATATAATAATATTGTCCGGGCTTGATGGCTCACGTCTGTAATCCCAGCACTGTAATCCGAGGCGTCTCAAAAACAAACAAATACTATTATATTTTGTGTGTGTGTTTTGTTTTTGAGACAGAGTCTTGCTCTGTCGCCCAGGCTGGAATGCAGTGGTGTGATCTCAGCCCACTGCAACCTCCGCCTCCCGGATTCAAGCGATTGTCGTGCCTCAGCTAGGATTACAGGTGCGCGCCACCACGCCTGGCTAATTTTTCTATTTTTAGTAGAGACAGGGTTTCACTATGTTTGCCCAGGTGTGTTTTATATTTTTTTAGTAGAGATGGGGGTCTCACCATGTTGGCCAGTCTGGTCTCGAACTCCTGACCTCAGGCGATCCGCCCACCTCGGCCTCCCAAAGTGCTGGGATTACAGGCATGAGCCACCACACCCAGCCAATATTATTTGTTGAACTGTTATATACATTTTCTCACGCAATTTTCATGGCCTATTTTATGACGATAAACTAAGGCTTAGTGCAGTCAAACATTTTGCCTAATGTATCAGGCTTGTGGGAGACTTTCGGGTCATAGAGGTTAAACACCAACGATTTGTCCTCCAAATGACACCACTGTACCGCACCTCCTCCCATCACTACTGATACACTTAGGATTCTCTTTCCCTCCCTCACATCCAAACCATCCATATCTGCTTTTGGTTCTTTCCCCAAAGCAAACCTCAAATTCAACTGCTGCTGTTGCATCTCCTGGCTACAGAAGACCAGCTGGGAAGCTGGTGTTCTCTTTTCTAGAGAGAGATTTTTACAGCATGACAATACCTGGGGCCTGGCCCAGCTCGGTGGCTCACGTCTGTAATCCCAACACTTTGGGAGGCCAAGGGGGGGCGTATCGCTTGAGCACAGGAGTTTGAGACTAGCCTGACAAACATGGTGAAACCCCGTCTCTACTAAAAATACAAAAATTAGCCAGGCGTGGTGGCACACATTTGCAATCCCAGCTACTCAGGAGGCTGAGGCAGGAGAATCACTTGAACCCGGGAGGCAGAGGTTGCGGTGAGCTGAGATCATGCCACTGCACTCCAGCCTGGGTGACAGAGCAAGACCCTGTCTAAAAACAAAAAAAAAGAGAAAGAAAAAAAGACAATCCTTAGGTTAAAACCCTTCTTTGGTTTTCAAAAAGGCTTAGAATAAACCCCAGTTTCCTACCCAGGTCTCAGTGCTGCTTCCTCTCCAATGGAAGCCCCCACTACTGAGTCCAGCTCCCAGCACAATTGCTGGACACACCCAGCTTGTCCCCCTGTGGCCTGCATACCCTTGCACTCGCCGTCCCCTTGCCTGGAAAGCCTCAGGTCTCAGCTCAGGATCTTTCCCTGAAAAGGACTTCTCCTCCTGCTCCACTTTCTAGCCCATTGCTCTATAACTGCTATACTATACAAAAACATCTTATTTATTTTTTCTTTTTATACAATTTCTTTAGAGACAACATATTATTTATTCTTTCCTTGTGTTTCGTCTCCATCCCCAAAACGTAACCTGAGTGAAGAAAGGAACTTGTTCCTTGTTGCTGGTGTGTCCCAGTGCCTAGGACAAGAAGCTGAAGTCTAAGGGAGAGAGGCTCAAAGCTGAAAATCATTTGCCCTTAGAGCCACTGTGACCCAGCACTCCCATGCCTAGGCATTTACCCAAGGGAAATGAAAAACTATATTCACAAAGCTTGTATGTGAATGTTTATAGTGATTTTACTCATAGTAGCCTAAAACCCTATGTGGGGCCTACTCCTGTGGGTCATCCCTTCTATACCAGTAATAAAAAGGAACAAATAAGTAATACAAATGTGCGTATACGACTGGGCACAGCGGCTCACGACTGCCGTTCCAGCACTTTGGGAGGCCAAGGCAGGCGGATTTCTTCAGCTCACCAGCTGAAGACTATGGAGACCAGCCTGGGCAACATGGCAAAAACCCATCTCTACAAAAAATACAAAAATTAGTCGGGTGTAGTGGTGCATGCCTGTAGTCCCAGCTACTTGGGAGGCTGAGGTGGGAGTGGAGCCTGAGAAGTGGAGGTTGCAGTGAGCCGAGAGCATGCAACTGCACTCCAGCTTAGGCAATAGAGCCAGACCTTGTCTCACAAAAAAAAGCAGGGGGCGGGGGGCATAAATGAATCTTAAAAGCAATATGCTTAAGTGAAAGAAGTCCCACAAAGGCATTTCTCATAGAGGCTGAGAGGTCTGAGGTTGAGGGGCTGCATCTGGTGAAAACCCTCTTGCTGGTGGGGACTCTGTTGAGTCCTGAAGCCGTGCAGGGCATCACATCGCGAGGGGCCTGAGTGTGCTAGCTCAGGTCTCTCTTCTTCCTTTTATAAAGCCACCAGTCCCACTCCCACGGTAACCCATTAATCCGTTAACCCGTGAGTCCATTAATCTATTAATTCATTTATGAGGACATTATGACAGAGCTCTCATGTCCCAATTGCCTCTTCAAGGCCCCACCTCTCAATACTGCCACACTGAGGATTAAATTTCAACTCGGATTTTGGAGGAACAGATATTCAAACCATGGCAATTCCATGTATATGAAATTCTGGAAAAGGCAAAACTATAGGGAGAGAAGACAGATCAGTGGTTGCTGATGCTGGGTGATGGGCCAAGTTGATAAATAAGAGGCTGGAGCAGTTTTATGGAGGGATGGAACTGTCCTAGATCTTGATTGTGGTGGTGATCATACAATATTGTACATTTGTTGAAATCTGTCAAAACAAAGCCTCCGATCTCATGGAGCTTTCGTTCCATTGAGGGGCAGAGTAAATAAAAATTAGGAGCCGGTTGTGGTGGCTCACGCCTGTAATCCCAACAATTTGGGAGGCCCAGGTGGGAGGATCACTTGAGCCCAGGAGTTTGAGACCAGCCTGGGCAACATAGCAAGACCCCATCTCTACTAAAAATAATTTAAAAATTATTTAGGGTAGGGTGGGACGTGCCTGTAGTCCCAGCTACTCCAGAGGCTGAGACAGGAGGATCGCTCAAACCCAGGAGTTCAAGGCTGCAGTGAGCTATGATCATGCCATTACATTCCAGCTTGGGCAACAGAGTGAGATCCTGTCTCAAAAAAACAAAACAAACAAGAACAACATCAAAAAACAAGAAAACAAAGAAAAACGAGCAATAATGGAACCAACATTTATTTAGAGGACAGAGCATTTCTCACGCATCCTGTCATCTCCTCAGGCGCTCTCATGACATAGGTGCTGTAGTCCCCACTTCACAGATGAGGCAACTTAACCCCAGAGAGGTTAAGTGACCTGTGGGAGGCCACACAACCAGGGCGGAGGAGACAGAAACAGAAGCCACGATATCCGACTGCAGAACTCCTGCTCCCACTCGCGACAATATACTGGTGGCCCAACGCCCTTTCCGGACACCAAAGTAACCCTCACTGAGAAGTGACACCAAGCCACAGTTCTCACCCCAGCCGTGATTCTCGACAGTGGCCAAACAGATGATCAACTGGAAAGCGGCAGTGCTTGCCACGCACGGGGGGGGTGGGGGGCCGGCAGGTGGCACCAGAGGGCTGCCCGGCTGCTCTCTTTGCGCCCTAGCCCGCCGTAGTTCCCAGCGTGCTCCGGAAATGACGCGACCGATTCGGTGGGGCGCGTCTTTCCCACCACCAGGCCCCAGCGAGGTGACTGCGGGATTCCGAGCTGCGCCGGAGCTGAGATTCGAGAGCACTCTTGCCACCACCACCCCACGCACGTGTTGCAATGATATCAGAATTTTGCGTGCGGTTTACCCGTGTTTAACCTCTTTGCGTCTCGTTTCTGAATCGTATCCACTTGAGCATTACGCTAGACTGATCTATTTTAACACTGGTGGGGGGCAGCGAGGTCAGTTATGGGTCCTTCCTCCTTAAAGGGGTGGACACTTGACTTTGGGCAAACCTCTTCCCCTCTGTGGGCAACAGTTTCCCCTTCTGCAAAATGAGGGTTTGGATTGTAGTTTCTAAGTTTAGCTGTGGCGTGCGAATTCCCAGGAGGTAGTTCTTTAAAAATTCAGGTGGCTTGGGCGTGGAGTGCAGACTTCTGGGTTTTTGCAAGCTAGCCAGCTGATTCTGATGCACAGGTGGACGTGGGAGACCCTGGATCAGATTGTCCCTAGGGTCCCTTCCGGCTTTAACATCTGTTTCCTTTCTAGGACATGGTTTTAAACTTTAAAATGAAAATGTGAAACTAGGAATGTTGTTGTGAGACCCCTTGGACAAACAGATTTTTGCACTGGGGACAGAACTTGAGCAATTTCTGTCTTGGCCTCGCCACTTACGTCCCTTCTTTCCTGTGGGGACAGGATGGATAGATTCCTGGTGAAAGGGGCTCAAGGGGGCCTTTTGAGGAAGCAGGAGGAGCAAGAGCCAACTGCAAAAGAGCCAGCTGTGTTGGGAGGAGACAAAGAAAGCACAAGGAAGAGGCCCAGGAGAGAGGCCCCAGGGAATGGAGGCCACTCAGCAAGCCCCAGCTGGCGGCACATTCGGGCTGAGGGCCTGGACTGCAGTTACACGGTCCTGTTTGGCAAAGCTGAGGCAGATGAGATTTTCCAAGAATTGGAGAAAGAAGTAGAATATTTTACAGGTAAGCAGAGGGGTGTGTGTGTGTGTGTGTGTGTGTGTGCATTGAGGGCTTGTTTGGTGCAATTAATGATCGTATGTTTGGAGAAATCTGAACTCAGGATCCATTATTTACTGATGGGTTCACTAATGGATTCATCCGATATTCTCTGAGCACCTCTGGGCTAAGCCCCTCAGGTGCTTAGGACATAAACTTGAAAGAAACTGGATTGCCTGTACACTAGGAGCTGACAGATGACTCGAGTGAATCTCCCCTTGGCTACTGATGAGTATCTTCTGGGAAAGTTTACAAAACAAAGTGAAAAAACGTGCTGGGTTCTACTGCAGAGCACTTCAATCAGAATCGCTCTGAGTGCAGGCTGACCACTTGCTTGTTTAAAAAGCTTCCAGGTGATTCTCATGGGCAGTCAGGGTTTGAGAATCACTGGTCTCATAGGAGAGATGGCAAATAACCAGGTAATTTCTCCACACCAGTGGTTCTTAGCATCACCCGGTGGACTTGCTGTTGGCAGGACTTGGATTGCTGGGTCCTACCCCTGTGGTTTAGTTTAGTTTCTAAGGAGATTCCAGGTGCTGCTGCTGCTGCTGGTCTGGGGAGCACATGTTGAGAACCATACCTCTACCCTGTAATGAGGACACAAGGATCTGGCAGAGAGGCATAGAAAAGCCCACAGGAGGCTGGGTGTGGTGGCTCACGCCTATAATCCCAGCACTTTGGGAACCCCAGATGGGCAAATCACTTGAGGTCAGGAGTTCGAGACCAGCTTGGCCAACATGGTGAAACCCTATCTCTACTAAAATACAAAAAAAAAAAAAAAAAAAAATTAGCTGTGCGTAGTGGTGCATGCCTGTAATCCCAGCTACTTGAGAGGCTGAGGCAGGAGAACCACTTGAACCCAGGAGGCAGAGGTTGCAGTGAGCTGAGATCGCACCACTGCACTCCAGCCTGGGCAACAGAGTGAGACTGTGTCTCAAAACAAAACAAAACAAAAAACGAAAGCCCACAGGCCAGGCATGGTGGCACACACCTGTAATGCCAGCTACTCTGGAGGCTGAGGCAGGAGGATCACTTGAGGCCAGGAGTTCAAGTCCAGCCTGGGCAACATAGAGAGACCCCCTCATCGTTTTATTCTTTTATGCTTTGAGACGGGGTCTCACTCTGTCACCCAGGCTGGAGGGCAGGGGCATGGTCCTGGCTCTCTGCAGCCTCCTCCGTCTGGGCTCAAGTGATTCTCCCACCTCAGCATCCTAAGTAGCTGGGACCACAGATGTACACCACGAAGCCTGGATAATTTTTAAATTATTTGTAGGTCTCACTGTGTTACCCAGGCTGTTAATTGAACTCCTGGCCTCGAGTGATCCTCGCCTTGGCCTCCCAAAGTGCTGGGATTGCAAGCATGAGCCAGCGCGCCTGGCTCACCATCTCTTTAAAAAAAGAAATGCCCACAAGAGGCCCCAGCTGTGTGAGCCCCATCTTTCATGGGGTCACATGCCCTTAGTCCCTACAGTTGACAAGCTATCCTAGCCTGTAAACTAACTTTATCATGCTCCAATTTCAGCCTCTTTATTCTGCCCTTACTGTAGTTAAGGCAGTTAAGTTACAGTGTTCACTAAAAAAATGGCCCAGGACTATGTTTCTCTCCTTGTAGAACAAGAGTCACTGTTCTTACATGAACATTTGGGGCAGTTGGCTTGGTGCAGTGGTGCACACCTATAATCCCAGACTTTGGGAGACTGAGGTGGGCGGACCACTTGAGCCCAGGAGTTCAAGACCAGTCTGGGCAACATGATAAAACCCCGTGTCTACAAAAAAATACAAAAAAAGTTAGCCGGGCATGGTGGCATGCCCCTGTGGTCCCAGCTACTCAGGAGGCTGAGGCAGGAGGACTGCTGGAGCCCTGGAGGTGGAGGTTGCAGTGAGCTTACAAAAAAGTTAGCCAGGCATGGTGGCATGCCTCTGTGGTCCCAGCTATTCAGGAGGTTGATGCGGGAGGATCACTGGAGCACGGGAGGTGGAGGTTGCAGTGAGCTGAGATCGTGCTACTGCACTCCAGCCTGGGTGACACAGGGAGACCCTGTCTCAAAGAAAACAAAACAAAAAGAAAATTTGGGGCAAGCCAAAATGATGATTGAGGAGGGGTTTAAATTGCATGGAATGACAGGGATATGTTATTCGTTACTTCTCTTTCAATCTTGAATACCCAGGGAGCATGTATGTGGGGCACTGGATTTCTGGTGGTGGCAGTGCGGGTTGGGGGGGCATCTGGATTTCTAGAGGGGGGTCGGGTAGAAAGGAACTGCCATGTTTCCTCTGCACAGGAGCACTGGCCAGAGTCCAGGTATTCGGAAAGTGGCACAGTGTGCCCAGGAAACAGGCAACGTATGGCGACACTGGGCTGACCTACACATTTTCAGGCCTCACGCTGTCTCCAAAGCCCTGGATCCCAGTTCTAGAGCGCATCCGGGATCACGTCTCTGGGGTGACTGGACAGACCTTCAACTTTGTGCTCATCAACAGGTGACACCCTGTCTATTTAGTGGACTCAATGTTACAAGTCTTCTGTCTCCCCCAAAAGGAAGTGTTTAGGGTTCCACCCTATTTGGTTCATTGGTACAAATCATTTCTTAGTACACTGGGGCTCTAGGAGTGGAATAGCGCCAGCACTTGGTCTTCCTGGAGCTCATCCCGAGGTAGGAAGTGAGAGGTGATTAACTCCTGAACAAACAGCTGAATGAGATAATTTCTTCTTCTCTTTTTCTTCTTTCTGTTTTTTTTTTTTTTTTTGAGACAGGTGTTTTTCTGTGTTGCCCAGGCTTGGTCTCAAACTCCTAGGCTCAAGCGATCCTCCCACCTCAGCCTCCCAAAGTGCTGGGATTGCAGGCGTGAACCACTATGCCTGACCCTAGACAATTTCAGACAGTGATAACCATCTTGCAAAAAATTAAACAGGCCGATTTGACTGAGAATGGCTGAGAGGTTTGCGATTAGGGCAAGGTTTCTCAACGGCAGCACTGTGGACATTTTGGGCCCAGTCATTCGTTGTTGTTGGGGCTGACCTGTGCCTTGTAGGGTGTTGAGCACATCCCTGGCCTCCATCCACTAGATGCAAGTAGTTTCCCCCACCCCCCAATACCTGTCCCTTGGGGCAGAATCACCCTGGTGGAGAACCCTGGGTGGGTTTAAGGGAAGGTCACTTTAGATGGGGTGGTTAGAGGAGGGCTGAGGCAGTGCATTTGAGCTGATAACTAAATGGAGAGTGCCAGCCACAGACATTTGGAGGGAGAGCAGAGGGACTCTGGAGTGTCTGTGAAGCAAAAATCCTGCAGGATGGCCAGAAAGCAGTGAATGAGGGAAAGAAGGGGATGGCATGAGCTCAGAGGTGGGCACGGGCCAGGCTGTGCAGAGTATGGCCTTTGAGTGCAGGGCAAAATCATGTGATAAAGGTTTACATAGACCAGCCAGGGAAACTACAGTGAGACATGATTTTGGCTTTGGATGTCTTCAGTTTTAAAGCACATGAACTGGCCGGGCGTGGTGACTCATGCCTGTAATCCCAACACTTTGGGAGGCCAAGGAGAGTGAATCGCTTGAGCCCGAGTTCAAGACCAGCCTGGGTAACATGGTGAAACTGTTCCTACAAAAGAAAAGAAATTAGCTAGGTGGGGTGGTGCATACCTGTAGTCCCAGCTACTTGGGAGGCTGAAGTGGGAGAATCACTTGAGCCCAGGAGGCTGAGGCTGCAGTGAGCTATGATTGTGCCACTGCACTTCAGCCTGGGTGACAGAGCGAGACCCTCTCAAAAATAAGTAAATAATAAATAAGTCACATGAACAAATAGGTCAACAGACCTCTTCAGCGTTGGCTTATCTTAGAGCCCACTGTGGACCTCAAGCCCTCGCAGAAACAACGGCAGGTACAGCCGTGCACAGAGTGCCGTTTCACACTGTGAGGAAAACGAGGGCTGGCAGTGCTGGTGAGTTTCAGGAGAGGGTTGTTTTTATGCACTGTGCTTGTTTTCTCATTGCAGGTATAAAGATGGCTATGACCACATTGGGGAGCACCGAGATGATGAAAGAGAACTGGCTCCTGGGAGCCCCATTGCCTCTGTCTCCTTCGGTGCCTGCAGAGACTTTGTCTTCCGGCATAAGGATTCCCGTGGGAAAAGTCCCTCCCGGAGGGTGGCAGCGGTCAGGCTGCCGCTGGCTCACGGGAGCTTACTAATGATGAACCACCCGACCAACACGCACTGGTACCACAGTCTTCCTGTGAGAAAGAAGGTTCTGGCTCCACGGGTGAATCTGACTTTTCGTAAAATTTTGCTTACTAAAAAATAAAAACGTTTTTAACAGTTTTTCTGTTTTCTCTTTCCCTCTCGACTCTAAAAGGGAGCTGGCATTTCCCTTACCAACAGGGAACACAGAAAGGTTTAAAGCGTAGGGCTTGTTATGTAACAATGCAGGATTCAGAAAGATGATGTTTGTAACAGATCAGTGCATTACAAAAGAACAGCAGGTGATTTTTTTTCTAACAAAATGATTATTTTATTGCTATAATACACAGCAGATACAAAAGTACCTTTAGCAAATACATAAATCAGCAGTTGTTATGGCAAAACTACCAGTTTAACTTAGGTTTTCCCCAAAAGAAGCTACTTACTTTGAAAATAACTTAAAACTAGAAATCAGGTTATTGGGCTGCTACTTAATGCATAATAATTTACAAAATGAAGAAGTCAGGTTAAAAGGCTTTGCACAGGTATTGTTCACATTTACAGCCTTGGCTCAAACCCTGGTCTCTGACCAAAGAAAGATCTGCTTATAACCATATATTCCAAGGCTCAGCCCCTTTTCTCCATCTTTCTTTAATGGTAGATTTCAAAGAGTAAGCAGTGGCAGAACAGCAATTACTTAAAGCTACAGCTTTGCAGTACACTTTAAGGTCACATGATTGGGCATTTGTTCCTCCAGACTTGGGTAAAACAAGTGTGTTCATTTCAACATCAAAGTCAAGGTCTGCATGGGTGAGTGCAGGATGGACCGTACAGTTCAAGCTGCCCCGTGCACCCTGACGCCCAGAGCCTGGACAGCCTGCACAGAATATTCTGTTGAGAGTGAGTTACTGAGTCCTCAGGGTGCAGCCTGGGCCCAGCAGAAGAGTGATCACCTGGGCTTCCTGCACCGTGAGCTGCTGCCAAGGCACTGTTTGGTGTGTCTGCCAGCTCGCCCCCAGCAGAGGAAGTGCGGTCTTAGCCTTACCTCAGATGGCCTTTTGGATAGGTCTGATTCCAAATCCTACCTCTGATGAGTCGGTTTGAATTTGGTATCCATTTTTTTAAATTAAAAATTTAGCTTAAAACATAGGTACTACTGCGTCATCAAAATTCCTTTGGACCTGGGCTGCATTCAGAGACTTACCTGAAAAGGGAAGAAAGTGCTCAATATATACGTCTTGTATTAGGCTACTGGAAATGAATAAATTCAGAATATGGACCTAGAGCAACACGACAATACTAGATGCCAGCTGTAGTTATATGTTTTTTAAAAAGTCAAAAGCTGCTTTCTCCTTTTCGTGAAAAGGGCTGAACTTCGGTGGTCATCAAATCTAACCCTTCACTTCACAAATGAGGAAACTGAGGTTCAGAGAGACTGCAGCCCCAAAGTCAGCCCTTCCTTCCTAAGCCAGGTGTCAACTCAGGGCAGGGATTGTTTTTTTATACAGCCCAAAGCTCCTACCTCTAAACCTTAAGAGCTCTGCATGGGCAATAAATAAACAGATGAAAGTAACTGTCCACAGTGGATCCTTGTGTAAGAAAAAGTTTTCCACAGAGCAGAGGAATCAGGTGTTGCAAAGATACAGCTCAGTTCTGGCTATTCACAGAGTTTTATAATACAGTGTAATTACATCTCAGTCCAATATACAAAAGATAAAAGCAACAAGTAAGCTTTTCACTTATAATTGACAAAGTAGTGAAAGAGTTTCCCTAGGGGGCAGATTTGGCAGATGAGCCTTTACTCCATAGAAAGAATTGAAAGATTAGAAAAGGCATAGAAAAAGGAAGGTCTTCTTTAGGCATCTTTTACCTGTTCTCTTGCTATCCTTTGAGTAGCCTGGAAGGAATATTTCACAATGGGCGTGCTACAAAAGCAATCGAAAGTGAAAGGCACTTTTTCTTCTAAATTGTTGCCTTTAATAATTTCATTAATTCTTGTCAACAATTTTTATGGGCCTGCTTATTAAAAATAAAAGATCTAAGTGGAAACATTGATTAGACAAAGGTATCTCCCCTCTGAGAACACCTAACATTACAACATGAAAACGGTGGCTTCAAGAATCTGAATTCTTTTAATTACTTGTATCAGATGAGTAAAAAGACACTCCAGACATAATGAATGCTTTCTTAACACAACAGTACCTTCTACACACATGAACAGAACTGTTCAGGGAGCCTGATTTGGTATGAATTGGGGCTGGCTCCCAGGTGGAGCCTGCTCTTAGAACACACCAGAAGGCTGGAAGGCTCTAGTGGGGCTGCTTGCACACGCAACAGTACAGTTTTACTTTTTTCCTGGACAGTGCAGACAGTGCCATCAGCTCTAGCCTTGCAGGAGGGCAGAGTCATTCTTCAGACTTGCACTCCTGGCTCTGGTGCATCCTGGAAAGGACGCGCTCGTAGAACAGCAGGTAGGCGCTGGAGGACAGGACCTCCTGCAGGCTGGCCTTGCGAACGGTGTCATCGGAGACCCACAGCCACTGATTGCTGGTTGAGAGAGGGTTCCTGGCAGAAGGTGGGGACCGTCGGTAAGTGACAAAGTGTCCAGAGTGCATGTCTCCATGGTGGACGACAACTGCCATCAGCCGGAAGAGGTATGTGGAGGAGCTGAATGATAGGAACACATGTCAGGGCTTTACAATTTTAACAAAAAAGACTTTATAGGCAAAAACTAAAGAATGCTAATGTTAAATAGGGGATCAATACAATGGTAAGTCCATACCACCGAATGCTACACAACTATTAAAATACTGATCTGTATTTACTGGCATGGCAAGATGTACATTCTATGAGTATATGTACATTGTGTATATGTGGATGCTTGTATCAATGAGTGTATGTGTTTATGTACACTGTATGTATGTGTGATGTACAACTTTATAGAGTGCATGACCCTAAGTGTTTAATTGGCTATCTCTAGGTGGTATCCCAAGAAACTTTAAATTTTCTTTATATTTTATACATACACACATATATACACACATACAAATGCATATGTAAATTTTATGTACTTTAAAAATTTTTAGTTTAAAAGTTATTTCCATTTTGGACAAAAATAAATAGGAATGTATAATCGTGAAACTTCACCTTAAAATGAAAAATAAACATCTACATTTTCCTTAATTCATTTCTGTGAAAAGCTAATTTTAGAAGCTAAGAGCAGTGGTAGCTCTACGATGGGGCTTGTAAAGGGCACCTCACCTGTAGTCGGGAACAACTGGGAGAGGGAAGGGCATTGGTGCTGACAGCGTTGGCAATAAAGATGGGGAGCAGGTGCCATTCATAAAAATCTGTGTTTTGGGGGTCCCTGGCTGATTCAGAACTGCAAGAGAAAAAGGCCCGAGTCAATGAAAATTAGCAGTGGCTCTGTAAACAAAACCTGGTTTTGATTACCCTGGAAGTTAACTCCCCACAATGCTACAAAGAAAAAAATCTATTTCATTTGGTATTATATAGATTCATAAAATAATCTGCCCTTTATCCTTAATCTCAAATAGGGATAATCTGTCTTAATCTCAAATAGGAAAAGTGTATCTAGCTCCAGCTTTACGGCTAGCCTGGGATCTTTGAGCTTCCTAGCCCTGTTTGCTAATGGCATGTATCAAAGTTTATCAGTAGCTAATTTACTGGCTTTTGACCTAAACCACGGTTTCTCAACAGCAGCACCATGATGGTTTTGGCTGGATCATTCTTTGTTGCGGGGGCTGTCCTGTGATTAGAGGATGTTTGGACATTGGCAGCTCATGGACCAAATCTCTTTCCCAGATGGTGTCTACCCACTAGACACCAGTAGCACCCCTCCCCCAGTAGTGACAACCAAAAATGTTACCAGACATTGCCCAACGTCCCTTGGGAGGCAAAACTCCTCCAAGTTGAGAACCACTGATCTAAGCATTCTATTTTCTTTAATTCTGTCAGCTTCTAAGGAATACCAACATGTAATAGCATTCATACATGTTTATGGGTAGACATAAGATAATTAAGGCCATATTTACATGTCTTTTCAAGTGTCATTTTTGGGGGCCGTTATGTACCAAGTAGTTTACTGATGACATTTTTTGTGTGTGTTTTAGACAGGATCTTGCTCTGTTGCCCAGGCTGGAGCACAGTGGTGTGATCACAGCTCACTGCAGCCTCAAACCTCTGGGTTCAAGCAATCCTCCCCCTTCAATCTCCCAAAGTGCTGGGATTACAGGTGTGAGCCACCACGAGTGGTCCTACTGCTGGCATCTTTAACCACAGCCAGCATGCTCTCAACATTAGTAAACCTGCACCCCAGCCCAGGAGAGGGGGAAGCTGGGGTGCAGAGGTCTTTGATTTAAAACCAGGGCCAAGGACTGAACCTGAGTCTGTCCCCTACCTCATCTCTTTTTGATGTTAATCTAGTGACTTGATGAGAAAGAGGAAAACACAATCTCCCTGACATGATGAGGTGTCGGGCCACGCAACTGTGGTCATAAAAAGAACAAAAGGAGTAAGGGACCCAAAATAGGAAAGTATGGGGTGTGAGACAATCCTGACCTAACTGGGGGCAGCAGGCAGGTGGTGAGTTCAGGCTGTGAGCCCTTCAAGTGAGTGGGTTTTCCTCATGTCTAACTCTAAAGAACTCAGTGTGTCACATGAGACACCTTTAGAAAATGGCCCAGCATGGCATTCTAGGGCCAGTTCTCCTGTGTGATGTTTGCCCTTGGACCAATCATTCAACCCCGTGGAGCCTCCATGTTCTTATCAGTAAGACTGGCACTAATAGCCACCTGGCTTAACTGAGACCTCAGCTGAGGGCAGTAATGGAATCAGATACATAATTCATACAGAAGTCATTTCAACCCCCAGAAGAGGCTCAGTAATCTTTAGCCAGGACATGTCCTCCCTACATTTCCTCTACTGACAGGAAATGACACGACCGAAAAAAGAAAAAAAAAATTCACTGGAATGATGTGAGCCAATGATTATATCATTTAGCGGAAAAACCAGAAGGCAAGGCTGCAATTTTAAGCGTTTCTCTCTGTATTTTTTCATCTGTAATATGGTTTCAAAAATGATACATCTCACTGCTACATAATTTTAACCTCTTCTAAGAAATCTTCCCTCTTCCACCCCCAATCCTGCTGTTCTCAAGAGTTTAAGCAACCATTGTACAAGCCTTGTGCTCATGTCATAAGGGACCCAGAAGGTGGTGATGCCAAACTGCTTTTCTCTGTGCCGAAAATTCCTGCTGCATCGGCTCCTCGCGCGCACACACCTGGTGTGGGGGCTCCCGGCCCGTCCTGCAGCTCCAGTGTAGGCCCTGGGTTCTTGTTCAGTTTAGGGTTGTGTTGACTAGGTTTATGTCCAAGGAGGTGGTACTTGTAAATGTCCATCATCAGGAACTCATTGAACTGCACGTGCTCGTGCCGCTTCAGAGGCGTGCCGTGGCTGGACCAGCTCAGCCGCTGTAGGTGGATGCACAGACACTGAGGGAGCTGCAGGTGGAAGAGAAACCGGGAGAACCGAGTTGTTTCAGGGGCAGGACACACGGAGTCCTCAAAACAAAGCCAACAGGGTGTGTGGTGTGGGCTCACCTTCCCTAGTTTTAACTGTTTAACAAAAGTGGTCCTCTGGTGTTCCACCTTTTCCCCGTTCAACGTTCCCTTGGCTTCAATCTGAAATAAAAGAAACATTTCTCTGCAGAAATGCCTAAAATAGGACAGCTTTGGAGTGCTGCAGACCACAGTGGTGTTATAGCGGCACACAATTGGCACTTGACTGCTACCTGCTGAAATGAACTCAGCTGCCCAGTTATTTGTGAATTGTTTTCCCTGATCCCTCTTAGTCATTAAATAACAGAAACAGTGGAGGGAAGAGAACGTGAAGAGCGAACACTGATGCTCTGACACTGGCATGTCATCTGTTAATTGTTTTCTGTCTTCAAAAATTCTGTTCCATACAGTTCCTTTTGACTCAGAGGGGAAAACTCAGTTACTTAGGGGAGTCAGGCAGGTAGCACAGGTTAAAAGGAACGGTGTAAAACAAATGGGATTGGAGGCAACTGCAGCAAACTGGAGAGGGCATTTCTCATCTCAGCGTGACAGTTTATTCTTTAAACACTGTGCATAAAACAAAACTCATCTAGGAAAGAGATTTGGTCCATGAGCTGCCAATGTCCAAACCAAGTTAGGAAGAAGTAGAAGTGGCTGAAAAAGCCCACTGGATACAGTCAGAAGAGCTCAGGGTCACTGGTGTGAGAGGTGCTACATCAGCACACACAGGCCAGCTGGGGATGACATTTGGGTTCAATGCATACCTTTGTACAGTTGTCACACACAACATCCCGCACTGATTCTGATGAGACGAAGTGGTGAAGGCAGTGGTCCAGGGTCAATGGGTGACCCTACAGCATGAGAAGAAGAAAATTACTACAATTCAAAGGACAGCTATACTGAAACTGTTAGCAGATGGCAGTGTGAAGACCAGAGCTTTATTTTGATGTATGCAGGCAATAAAGTTTTATAGTCACAATTGGATGTTTCCTGGACAAACATGGGGCTTAAAGCACCCTAGACTGCTACTATGGACAGATTCTAGAGCATGAGGATGTAACTGCACTAACTTGTGGACTTCCATGCTGTTTTAGGTATCTTTCAATCTGAGGTTAATGTCTCTGTGTGTGTGTGTGTGCGCGCGCATGTGTGTGTGTATTCAAAAAGCCAAAATTTCTGAAGCAAAAGGAAAACCATTCATTTTCCTCTCTCCCATAATCATGCCACCATATTAAAGTTAAGAGGGGGTTCAACCAACCATGTATCTGAATTACACATAGTGCCTGAACCACATAAAATGCCTCAAAGCCCTTTCAGATTGAAATGTTTCTGAAACAGACTCCAAATAAACCATAAATCAGTACATACCCATGTGGCGGCTGGAATACTTAGTGAAAGGCTATCAAAGGTATCAAATCGAACAGGACTCTGAAACAAATATTGCAGAAAATCCAGAAAAGATTTAGGCTTAGTTCAAAGTTTTAAAGATGCAAGATATGTGACTATGAAACAGTTTAATATTGAGATGCCCAACATTAACATAGTAAAATATAATGTACTTAGAATCAAATTCTATTAAAACATATTAAAACAACCTTGTACACATAAGAGGTACAATAATACTAAAGAATCGCTTGGAACAACTGAAAGATTAAATACCTGACCCAGCAATAATTTCGGGATTTTAAGGAAATAACCATGGGCATAACTACAAGGATATTCATCAACATTATTTATAATAGCAAAAATTTGAATACAGTCAGCATCACTTAACAATGGGGATACAGTCTGAGAAATGCATCCTTAGGTGATGTCATCATTGTGTAAACATCACAGAGCGCACTTACAAGAACCTAGATGGTGCATCCTACTACACACCCAGGCTATATCATCTAGCTACTGCTCCTAGGCTACCAACCTGCACAACATGTTACCGCACTGAATGCTGTAAGCAACTGTAACACAGTGGGCAGTACTTGTGTATCTAAACATAGAAAAGGTACCGTACCAATAAAGTATTATAACCTTACGGGACCACCATCATATATGTGGTTTGTCACTGACCAAAACATCATTATATAGCACATGACTGTAGTTGAAAGTTCTAGCAAATAGTTTAATAAACTATATAGCATGTCCACAGAATGAAACACTATGTTAAACAAAATGTAGAAGAACGTATGATCATGTGGAAAGATGTTCATGTTAGATTATTCATTGCAAAAAAGCAGACGATGAAGTAGAGTGAGAGAGTTCCTGCTTTTGGTGATGGCAGAGGTGCTTGGGTAGATTAACCCTCCTTGAGATAACAATTGTAAAGTTTGGAACAAAACGAAACAAAACCGTTTGAATGAACGGAGAGCTACCAAAAGCAGGCGGAAATGGAAAAGAAGTCAACTGTTGGGAAAACAGAACTCTGTGGGCGAGATCTGTGTGTCTGTGGCTTTTTTTTCTGGTTGATGTGGTGCTGGGTGGCAAAAAGCAGCATCCTACAGGGTTCAGTGGTCAGACGACAGAGTTCAAGAATCAGGGCTGGTGGAGAGGCCGGGGGAAATGCCAGGAAGAAAGGAGACACAGAGGGGATGAGCCCCAAAGTTTATACCTAAACTCTGTTCAATTCCAGGGCTGATTCCGGAACCACACGTGCACAGGGGAAACTCCAGGGAGCCTGGCAAAAAGTAGCAGCTGGAAGCTAAAAAAACTGAGCAGAGATTTTGCTGCCCAATGTAGGGGAGACAGAGTTTAGTTTGAGCCCAGCCAGGTTAACTGCAGGCCAGAAGAAAATTAATTTTTCTTCATAGATATGTAACAGAATCCCTACTCTCTATGTCTCTACTATGATGTTAAGTATACAATAAAAAATTAACTAAACATAAAATACAAAGAGGTCAGCACACAAGGACCTCACAGATGTATCATAAATATGCTCAAGGATGCAAAGGAAAATATACAGTGACAGTGAATGAACAAATTGAGAATCTCAGAGCAATGAAAACTATTAAAGAGAAGGCAATGGAAATTCTATAACTAAAAACAACAGTGACTACAATGAAAAATTTGTTGCATAGGCAAACAGAGATTGGAGATGAAAAAAGAATCAGGCCAGGTATGGTGGCTCACACCTGTAATCCCAACACTTTGGGAGGCTGAAGTGGAAGGATCACTTGAGCCCAGGAGTTCAGGACCAACCTGAGCAACACAGTGAGACCCTGTCTCTACAAAAAATAAAAAAAAATTAGCTGGGTGTGGTGGCACACACCTGTAGTCCCAGCTGCTCAGGAGGCTAAGGTGGGAGGATAACTTGAGCCTGGGAGGTTGAGGCTGCAGTGAGCTATGATCACATTATTGCAATCCAGCCTGGGTGACAGAGCTAAGACCCTGTCTCAAAAAAAAAAAAGAAAAGAAAAAGAAAAGAAAAAAAGAGAAAAAAGAATCAGTGAACGTGAAGATAAGTCAATAGAAATGATCTAATTTAAAGAACACACAGAAGAAAGATTGAAGAAAATTGAACAAGACCTCAGTGACCTGTGGGCCAACATTAAGTAAAATAACAAGTGAAAAATGGGCATAAAATCTTTGTTGAAAAAATAATGGCCAAGAATTTTCAAATTTGGTTTAAAAAAAGTACAAATTTAAGAAACTCAGCAAACCCCAAACAAGATAAAAAGATAAATACTAAGAAAACCACATCTATGCGCAGCATGAACAAAAATAAAGAGAAAATTTTGTAAGCAGTGTAAGCAGAAGAAAAAAATGACAATTTACATAGAGAAGAATGATATAAATGACACTAACTGAAAAAATGGAGGCCAGAGACAACAGAACAATGTCCTTAAAGTGATGAATTTAAAATAAACCAAAGCAAAACCACAGCAACACTGTCAACCCAAAGTTCTATATCCAGCAGTAGTATTCTTCAAAAATGAAGGTAAGACAAAAACATTTTCATATACATGAAATCTAAGTGTATCTGTCACCAGTACACCTATAACAAACGTTAAAAGGAAGTTTTTAGGCCAAAAGGGAAAAAACATCAAATGGATTTTGATCTACAAGAAAGACTGAGAACAAGAAAAATGGTAAATATATTTTTTCTATTAATTAATTAATAGAAGAGAAGGCAACTCTTTTTTTTTTTTTTTTTTTTGAGATGGAGTCTCGCTCTGTCGCCCAGGCTGGCGTGCAGTGGCGTGATCTCGGCTCACTGCAACCTCCGCCTCCCAGGTTCAAGCAATTCTTCTGCCTCAGCCTCCTAAGAGAAGGCAACTCTTGCATACTACTGGTGGGAATGTAAATTGGTGCAGCTATTTTTTTTTTTTGAGACTCAGTCTCACTCTGTCACCCAGACTGAAGTGCAGTGGCGTGATCTCAGCTCACCACCACCTCGGCCTCCTGGGTTCAAGCCATTCTCCTGCCTCAGCCTCCCGAGTAGCTGGGATTACAGGCGCCTGCCACCATGCCCAGCTAATTTTTGTAATTTTAGTAGGGACGAGGTTTCACCATGTTGGCCATGCTGGTCTTGAACTCCTGACCTCGTGATCCACTCGTCTCAGCCTCCCAAAGTGCTGGGATTACAGACGTGAGCCACAGCGCCTGGCTGGTGCAGCTATTATGGAAAATTGTATGGAGGAGGTTCCTCAAAAAGTTAAGAACAGAACTACTGTATGAACTAGCAATACCACTTCCAGGTATATATCCAAAGGAAATGAAATGAAACACATATAACTTTTAAAGCAAAAACTATGACACAGTATTGTGGGGTTTATAATGTATGTATAATAGCACAAAGGCTGGGGTAACAGAACTATACTTTTGTAATATTCCAGGATTTTACATGAAGTATAATATTAACTCTAAATAGAATGTGATAAGGTAAAACTGCATAATGTAATCTCTCATACACACCACCCCCAACACACACACAAACACACAAGAGTAAAGCTAAAAGGCCAACAAAGGTATTAAAATGGAATACTAAAAAGTATTCCATTAACCTGAAAGAAGCCAGTGAAGGGGGAACAGAGGAACAAGAAAATATGTAAGACAAACAGAAAACAAATGGTAAAATGGCAGATCTAAATCTAATCACATCAATACTTACATTAAATGTAAATGGACTAAGCATTCCAACTAAAAGATTGTCAAGCTAGTTAAAAAAGCAAGACCCATTATATGCTGCCCACAAAGCCACACTTTAAATACAAAGGCCGAAAATAACAGAAAGAAATTACCAAATAAACATTAGCTAGATTAAAAATGAATCATTCAAATAGACTTCAAGTCAAGGAGTCATAGCAGAGATGAAGAGGGACAATTTATCATGACAAGATGAGTTAACTCATCATAATACATATGTTTGTATCCAATAACAAAGTTTAAAAAAAATTAGCAGAAATAGAGCTAAAGAGAAGACAAATTTTAGCAAACAAGCAAGAAATAATACCAATATTAAACAAAATCTTTCAGTAAACAGAGGAGGAAACATTTTCCAGCCTATTTTATGAGGCTAGTATAATCCTTATAACAAAGCCTGACAAAGACATCACAAGAGAAGAAAAGTGTAAGAACAATATTCCTCATAAACATAGATACTAATATCCTTTAGGAAATATTAGCAAATCAAATTCAGTAATATATAAAAACAATAAAGCATCATGATCAAGTGGGGTTTATCCCAGAAAGGCTGGTTTAACATTAGAAAAATCAATCACTGGCTGGGCGTGGTGGCTCACGCCTGTAATCCCAGCACTCTGGGAGGCCGAGGCCAGCAGATCATGAGGTCAGGAGATCGAGACCATCCTGGCTAACACGGTGAAACCCTGTCTCTACTAAAAAATACAAATTAGCCAGGCATGGTGGCGGGCGCCTGTAGTCCCAGCTACTTGGGAGGCTGAGGCAGGAGAATGGCGTGAACCCGGGAGGTGGAGCTTGCAGTGAGCCAAGATCATGCCACTGCACTCCAGCCTGGGCGACAGAGCAAGACTCCATCTCAAAAAAAAAAAAAAAAAAAAAAAATCAATCACTGTAATTCACCAAGTTAACAGAATAAAAGAATAAAATATGATCATTTCAATGGATGCAGAAAAAACTGACAAAATTCAATCACTATTCATTACAAAAATTCTCAGCAAACTAGGAACAGAAGGGAAGTTTCTCAGTATGATAAAGGGGTATACTAAAACCTAAAGCTAATATCATACTTAATTATAAAACACCAAATACTTGCTTCAAAAGATTTGAAACAAAGCAAAGATGTCTGCTATCATCACTCTTATTTAACTTTGTACCAGAAGTCTTAGCCAGGATAATAAGGCAAAGAAAAAAAAAAAAGGAATAAAGATTGGATTGGAAAGGAAGAACTAAAACTATTTCTATTCATAAGCAACATGACTGTTTGCATACACAGAGAATGCTAAGGAATATATAACAAAACTTCTACAGCTTCTAGAAGTAATAAATGAATGTTTACAAAAATCTCAAGATATAAGGTCAATATATAAACAGCTGTATGTCTATATACTAGTGGCAAACAATTTGAAAATAAATTTTTTAAAATTCCACTTACAATAGTATAAAAATAATGCACGGAAAAACGAGATGAACAGTCAACTTATAGATTACAGTTCCTTAACATATCTTACATATCTTTTAATATATGAACCTTATTTTTAAAAAGACCATTCAACATATTAGTCTTCAAGGTAATGTCACTCAGAACCGCAATGACACAGCAAATGAAACAATCAACAAAATGAAAAGACAACATATGGAATGAAAGAAAATATTAGCAAACCATATATCTGACAAGAGGCTAATATCCAACATTGAATACTTGAAATATACTAAAAGAGTGTTCATAAGGAACTCATATGGACCAACAGCAAAAAAAAAAAAAAAAAAAAAAAAAGTAACATGATTAAAAAATGGGCAAAGGACCTGAACAGACACTTTCCAAAAAAAAGACATACAAATGGCCAGCGGGTATATGAAAAGGCACTCAATATCACTAATCATCAGGGAAATGCAAATAAAACCACAAAGAGCTATCACTGCACACCTGTTAGGATGGCTATTACCAAAAAGACAACATGTGGTCGGGCGCAGTGGCTCATGCCTTAATCCCAGCACTTTGGGAGGCTGAGACAGGTGGATCACTTGAGGTTGGGAGTTCAAGACCAGCCTGGCCAATATGGTGAAACCCAATCTCTACTAAAAATACAAAAGATTAGCTGGGTGTGTTGGCGGGTGCCTGTAATCCCAGCTACTTGGGAGACTGGGGTGGGAGAATTGCTTGAACCCAGGAGGCGGAGGTTGCAGTGAGCCAAGATGGCACCACTGCACTCTAGCTTGGGTGCAGCAGAGCAAGACTCCATCTGAAAAAAAAAGACAGCATGTAACAAGTGTTGCTGAGGGTGTGGAGAGAAGGCAACTCTTGCACACTGTTGGTGGGAATGTAAATGGAAAATAGTATGAAGGTTCCTCAAAAAGTTAAGAATAGAACTACTATATGAACTAGCAATACCACTCCTAGGTATATATCCAGAGGAAATGAAATCAGGATCTCAAAGATACATCTGCAAAACAATGTTCATTGTAGCATTATTCACAATAGCCAAGATATGGAACATCCACAGACAGATGAATGAGAAAATGTGGTATACATGTACAGTGGAATATTATTCAGCCATCAAAAAGGAAGTCCTACCATCTGTGACAACATGGATGAACCTGGAGGACATCTGCTATGTGAAATAAGCCAGATATAGAAAGATAAACACCGCCTGATCTCACACCTATATGGAATCTAGAAAAGTCAAACTCACAGAAGCAGAGTACATGGTGGCTGCCAGGGGCTGGGGAGGTGGGGAGATGTTGCTCAAAGATGCAAACCTTCAGTTATAAGACAAATAAGTTCTGGAGAGTTAACGTACAGCATGGTGACTACGGTTAATAATACTGTATTGCATTCTTGAAATATACTAAGAGAGTGTTCTCACCACATATGAGCACAGGTGCACATGCACACACACACACACACAGAGTCATACATCAAATCATCACTTTGTACACCCTAAATATATACAATTTTTATTGTCGATTAGATCTCAATAAAGCTGGGGGAAAAAGCTACAATGAGATACTACTTTGCACTCAGTAGGATGGCTAGAACCACAATGTCAGACAGGACCTAGCGAGTGGGCTGACATCAAAATGTGGGTGAGGCTGTGAAGAAATTGGAACCCCTCATACACTGCCGGTGGGAATGTAAAATGGCATAGCCACTTTGGAAAACAGTCTGGCAATCCCTCAAAAGGTTAAACAAAAGAGTTACCATATAAGCTAGCAATTCTACTCTGAGGTATATACCCAACTGAAGTGAAAATATATGTCCACACAAAAACTTGTATGTAAGTGTTCATAGCAACATTACTCATAATGGCCAAAAAAGTGTTAACAATCCAAATGCTCATCAACTGATGAATGGATAAAAATGTTGTAGATCCATGTAATACAATATTATTTGGTAATAAAAGGAACAAAGTACTGATTCATGCCAAAATATGGAAGAAACGTGGAAATATTATGCTAAATGAAAGAAGCCAGACACAAAAAGCCACACATTACATGATTCCATTTATATGAAGCATCCAGAATATACAAATCCATAGAGACAGAGGTAGATTCATGGTTGACAAGCGTAGGGTGATGGAAAGGATGGGGAGAGGCTGCTAATGAGTATGGAGTTTTTTTAGGGGGCAATGAAAATGTTATAAAGTTGACTGATCCCAGAGTCAGTAATGGCTGTGAAAAAATAAAATAAAATAAAATGGATTGGGGTGACAGTTGTACAATTCTCTATTTTGTATGATGTCGGAAATTTTCCATAATAAAATATTATTTTAAAACCTCAAAAGCAAAGGGGAAAAAACCAGCCCTAGAATCTACTGTGTCCACCATGAGCACAGACTCAACCACTGGACTCAAGATCCTGCCAATCCACAGTGGGTCTGTTGTCCTTGGTGCAGAAGATGCCATCTGACCTCAGATGACATGCTGACACTGACCAAAGTGGGGTAGTCAGTCCACCAGTGTGCAGAGGCCAGGTAGTCTCTAACACCAATGACCGATGTCAGCCCACTCTCTAGGTCCTTTCAAGAATCCTAACTTTTGGAAAACCTCACCCGGAAATATCAAGTGTTGGTATTGTATTTACCTGGTGTTCACAGTGTTTGCAGACCATATTACTAGTGAGTCTTCCATGAAAAGGATGTTGAGACTTCCAGTGATTGGATGTGGGGTGAGGTGACCCTGGAATGCAAAAAGTTTTTTGATATGTCACTTTTAACCCTTTGGCACCAAGCTCAACATTCATCTTCCTTTCTAGCATGTGGTAGAAACTCCCTCTTGAGAAAAAATGTTCTTGAAAAGTACATTGAAATAGCTTTCCTCATTGACTTCCATCCAAAAGACATCCCATTCCTTCATAGGAGAATTTAAACAGATCTATCTTTACATACAGTTTCTGTATAATGGGTAGAGCCACATTTTAAAAAGAAATTTGTGTTGAATAATGTCTTTTTACAAACACACGCTTAAAATGTTTGAGATGTCAAAAGAAGGATACCACAAGTGAACATTCCATAAAGTGAGATAAAATCTTCTGAAATAATCAGAATAAGCAAGTTCTGAATAACTAGCCCTTTCTTTGGCTAGAATGGGGTTTAATGGAAAGAACATAGGTGAGAAACCTGGGCTCTGGAGTCGGGCAGCCCAGGGACCAGCTCTGGCTCTGCTTCTTATTCACTACCTGACCTGGGAATGCCTTTCATCTCTGCAAGCCTCAGTGTGCGGAAAATTGGGATAGTTATTTTCCCATTAACTCCAGTATCATCAACTTTGTAGAGTTGTTATGAGGCTTACATGAGATAATGCAATGCCTGGCAAACAGCATGGGCTCAAAAAATATTTGTTCCTATTACTATGCAGAGGAATTAATATGCTAATCTTATTTTTTAAGTCTTAAGAAAACAATTTCCTCCTAAGGATAACTGTGGTAATATGCAATAGAATTTGGCAGCACTGGAAATGCTGAGGACACGACAGATTCAGCTCATTACGTTCTTCCCAGGATCAATTCAAAAAGGTAAAAAGAAAGCCCTTGTTTGAAGTACAAATAAGCCAGTTTCAAGAAAAGTAAGCTGGGCTGGGGTGCAAGGGAACACCAAGAGAATCTATTTAAAGCTATTTCCAAAATACAAGTTCCTTCGCAAGCACATCACACTTCAAGCTGGCCTGTATGTCACCAGAAAAAAATCTTTTTAAAACAAGCAAATTATTATCATATCTTAAAAGTCCACATCTTATGTGTTATATTTCAATGGAAAACGGCTACCTCTTGTGCGGCAGGTAATTTGTTTGGGAGTTATTTCTGACTGCTGCTGTAGGGGAGAAAAAAAAAAAGACTGAAAACCTGACTATAATCCCTTTCACCACCCTCACCCCATCCCTAAAACTTACAAGTTTCTACGTCGATTACACCACTAAAAATCAACTTTTAACAAAGCTCAGGTTTCTAAAGGTAGCCTCAATTAGCCTACCTGGCTGGATACTATGCATATTCTTTCATCAAATGCAATAGAAACATATTTCTTCTCTCCAGAATATTTTCATCCTTACTGGTTAACTTTTATCAACTCCTCCGATATTTATACTGTTACAGGGAAATGAGGGCTCACTTAGCACTCCTATGGCCCCCGTTCCCCTGTATTAAATAGGAAAAAATAACACATTCTTTATTCTCAAAGCCAACACAAATTGCAGCAATGAATCATTTGAAAGAGCCTTGACATCCCTAATCAGAGTCACCAACTGCAAAGCATGTAGTTTTAAGACCCTCCCCGGCCTCATTCCCACCACTGATTTTTACTGAATCTTACTTTTGAGTTTAAAGTTTTACAAAGATTACACTTGCCTCCCCTATACTTATTAAATATGCACAAGCTGCATAGAACGTGTTGGAAATATTAATGGTTTACCTCCAGGGAATGTACATCAAACAAATGTGTGACCCGAGGCTGGCGGTCTCGCTCATCTTCCAATGACGAGGTAATGACATGGAATAATTCGTGAGCATCCTGTCATAGGGCAAAGCATTCTTTAGAGAGGTTGGAAGAGGCAAGAGCAAGATCAGAACTATCCACCTCGGGCAGACGCCCTACAGTGAATGTGGGTAGAATTTGCTTTCTACCTTCTCAAGGCCCAGCTCATTAAAGAAAACAGTTATGTCCTAGACACTGTCACAAGTGAAGACCCTCAAGCAAGAGGTCCAGGAGCAGAGAGCAGGAGAGAAAGCCGGGGGCTGCCTTCATGCCAGCAGTCTATGAGACTGTTCTGTTTCACTGAGACAGCCTTGACCTCCACTCCGATTTCAAAAGATTATGTTTTTTGTTAATTGTGGTAAAATACACATATCATAACACTTATCATCTTAACATGAATGATTCTGTGGCATTAAGTACATTCATGTTGTTGTACAATCATCACTGCCATCCATCTTCAGAACTTTCTCATCTTCCCCAGCTGAAACTCCATATCTGTTAAGCACTAATTCCCCATTTCCCCTTCCCCAACCCCTGGCACCCACCATTCTTTCTGTCTCTAGGAATCTGATTACTCTGGGAACCTCACACAAGCGGAATCATACAGTGTTGGTCTTTGTGACTGGCTTATTTTCCTCAGCATAATGTCTTCAAGCTTCACCTATGTTGTAGCATATTGCAGAATTTCCTTCCTTTTTAAGGCTGAATAATATTCCATTGTATGAAAGTTTTGTTTACCTATTTATCAGCCGATGAACACTTAGGTTGCTTCTACCCCTTGGCTATTGCGAATATGCTGCTATTAACCTGAGTATACAAATACCTTATTGAGTCCCTGCTTTGAATTCTTTTGGTTTGTACCCAGCAGTAGGATTGCTAGATCCAATGGCATGGGACTACTCTTGAAGGATCAACTCAAATGGCTCTCTCCCCAAAAACCCAAGCCACCCCTCACTCTTCCAGGACTAACGGGGTCACAACACAGGCCCTCTGCTTCTCCTTTGGTGTCCCCTCACACTGCCACCAGAGCAATACTTTAAAAGGCAGATAGCTTTACTCTTCTGCTTTTAGCTTTCCAATGGCTTCCACTACTAGAGTAAAACCTGCCATTCTTATCTGGCCTACAAAGCCCCCAACATTCACAATGTCCCGGCCCCTGGCCTCTTTGGTGTTCCTTGAACATATCCAGCTTATTCCCATTTTAGGCTGTTCTCAGACCTTCGCACGCTACCTCCTATCCTTCAGGTCTCTGCCAAAAGAGCTCCTCCACAGGGCATACTCCCCAGCCAATTATCCAAAGCTGCCTCCACCCCTCTGAACCCTAACCCACCCTCAGCCAATTCAGCAGCAGTCCTGATAAAAGGACCCTCCTCCAAAATATGCCCTAAATTCCTGAGGACTCTCAGCTCCCCTGCTTCGACCCCAGTCTGAGCCACGCCATCTCGGCCAGATAACTGCAGCAGCCTCCCACCTTTCCTCTCGGCTTGCATTCTTGCCCCTCCAGCCTTCTTTTTCTAACAAGTCAGATCAAACCAGTCCCCAGTTCAAAGCCCTCTAGTGGCTCCCCGCTGCACACACAATAGAAGCCGATGCCACCCACAGCCTCCTAGTCCCTGCACAATCTGCTCCCTGCCAACTTCGCCAGCCCCTCTCCTCCGCCGCCCTCCCCGCCTTGGCCTCCCTGCCATTCTTCACAGGTGGCAGCTTTAAAACCATCTCTAGACTTATACCCTAACTTCTTCATCTGTCCGGAATGCTCTGCACCCAGGTGTCCACACACTTCACTCTCTTTTATACTTCCGGTCTCCGCTGAAACCTCACCTCCTGAGAGAAGCCTCCCTACCTGGAACAGTCTCCCCCTGTCGCTTGGCTCCTCCTCCTCTGCCCTCCCTATCCATGCCATGTCACACCAGCTAGTTTCTTGTTAGCATATCCTGAAATTCCCTGCTTACTGTCTGCACCGACCTCTGCCTGCTAACCTCATCCCCCACTGGAATACCAGCGCTAAGAGAGCAGGAAACTCCTGCAGGTCATGTCTGCCGCTACAACTCCACTGCCCTCCACAGTCCCCACCCCAGGCAGGCATTCAATAAATACTTGTTGCCTATATAAATGAATTCCCTCCTGGGCTATAAAACTGCAGCTGTAGAGTGCAAGTAGAGATTCAAAGATAAATAAGGCAAGGCTCTGGCCCCTGAGGGACTCACAATCCAGGGAAGGTGTGGCAGCCTAGCTATTAGCCAACAGCACACCAGAGGTGCAGCCCTGTACAGATGAACAGGAAGCAGGGGACCTGGAGGAGGATCAGCACTTCCTGGGAGGTTCAAGGAGCCCTCACACACCAGGCATCTGGGCCCAGGCTTGAAGCAGATCTGAGACAGGATGGAGGTGGATCTATAACCTAAACCGTGGGTCAGCCATGTAACAACTAGGCCTTAAGGAAAGGGACAGCACTGCAGAGGAGGGGGAGCTTGAATGTGCACTGTAGCACCAGACTATCTTAAATCCTGGCTCTGCCCCTTAAATAGCTGCATGATTCTGGGCAAATCATTCCACTTCTCTGAGCCTCAGTGTTTCCATCTGTAAAATGGGGACAACAGTAACTCCTTACATGGTTATTGTGATAATAAAATCAGGTAATTGCATAAAGCAAGCCTTTGGCCCAATGCATCCTCTGAAGCTCTAGTTTTAGACAAAGAAAATGGGTTGATAATCAGGGAAAGTCTGCTCCTGATTGACTGGATCGCTGATAATAAAGATGTGGGCAAGGCCCATGCTAGATGCTCTGGGTACCTTCAAAGAGAAAAAGGCCACTGGACAGACGTGTTCACCTCTTTTTCCCGCAGACTACAGCACGATGTGGGCTCAGTGACTGCTGTGGGCTGAAGATGTTGGAAATACTTCCAAGGAGTGACTGGGACCTAAGTGAGTCCTTGACGGAGAAGTTGGACTTTAAAAAAGTTATCTGATATCCTTGGCGACTAAATCTCCAAGTTATTCTCTCAGTTTAGGGAAATGTAAAATGTAGATAAGTAATTCCAGTTACCAGAGGAGGATTTTAAAAGTATTTTCTAAATAGAAAAACGTTGCAACATACAATTGGATTAACTGAGATACATTTTAAGAAAGTATAGATACCACCACCATGTCTAAAAAGTGACCTGTGGCTTCAGAATAAAGCAAAAACAAGAGAACACCTTTAAAAATAAGGGGTGCTAGAAAGCCTCCCCACCTCCCTTTTCAAAAGTCTCTCAATGCCCCTCACGTCAGCCCCACAGTTTTGGGAGGTCCAAGATGCCGCCTCCCATTTCTCTGGACAGTGGCGGCAGACGACGCCTACACAAAGCTGGACAAGGCCATCTTGGAAGTGTGGCTGTGGAGGATGCACCTGTATGCCACTGGGGGCTAGATTTTTTCATCTCTAGAACTTCATTCTCTTGGCCTCTGCTTCAGACTTGCTGTTGGTAACAGTGGTCTGGTGGGAAGGAGGGTGGCCAAGTTCCAAAGAAGGCAGCAAAGCTGTAGTTGTGGAAAAGGGAGGTGGGAGTGACTGAATATGGCCTTGGAATTGCATATGACATCTGCTTGAGGTTTCGGGCTACTTTAAGCAAAGCTCTGAAGATTGATTTTTTAAAAAATGAGAGTGTGGTCCAGAAAAATCTTACCTAAACCTCTGAGCCTCCAAGGTAAAGTCACCTGCCTCTTTCTAAAGAACCCAGGTGTCTCTATCACTTATTGGAGTGCCAAGTCACTCAAGAACTAAAAAGATTTTGCTCTTTGGCAACTGTGTGTTTATGTCCCATCCCGCTAACCTTCTATCCACTGGGTGAAAAACAGCTGTATCTCCCCTCTGATCATGAGAGCAGGAACAAAGTTGGTACTCTGGTCCCAGAACACCAAAGTTGTCTAAAATGTCACAGAAATGTATACTGGAGCCAGGCAATGGTAAGGTCAGGCCCCAAGTCACTAGGGGAAAGGATTCTCCAAGCTAAACCTGTTCAAATGTTGTACTCACCTGTTCTTCAAATGATGAGATCTGCCATCTGTACATTCTTAAGACATCCAACAAGCAGCTTGCATCTAAGACCTCATCATCAGTAACTTCTTGGCAGGACAAGGCTGGAAACAAAAAAGGTAAGACAATTATTAAATTCATCAGCATAACAACTAACCAGAAAACCTGCACAGTATAACATATCAAAGTTAATTAAAAATTAAAGACCGCAGGCTGGGTGTGGTGGCTCACGCCTGTAATCCCAGCATTTTGCGAGGCCGAGGTGGGTGGATCACAAGGTCAGGAGATCCAGACCACCCTGGCTAACATGGTGAAACCCCGTCTCCACTAAAAATAAAAAAAAAAATTAGCCGGGTGTGGTGGTGGGTGACTGTAGTTCCAGGTACTGGAGAGGCTGAGGCAGGAGAATGGTGTGAACCTGGGAGGCGGAGCTTGCAGTGAGCGGACATCGTGCCACTGCACTCCAGCCTGGGTGACAGAGTGACGCTCCGTCTCAATAAAAAAAAAAAAAAATTAAGGACTGCAGGATTCACCTTAGAATTAGGTATTTTTCATTATTCTTTGTAGCTTTACCCAATGCTTAGTACTCTATTAGGCACTTAGGTTTACTGAATGAATATAATTTTTCATGAAGCTGCAGCATTTAAATGAAGTAACTGATTCCTCTATCTTCAAACTATCATCATCAATATAAATTTGTTGCATGGTTCTTATTGAGCAAAATGATTTTAACTCACAACTTTCAGGTTGGGAGGGCCCTTAAACATTCATCCAGTCCAACCCCATATTCGGTGCTACACTCCTCTCCACAGGGCTGTTTCCCAAGGCCTTTGCTTGTATTTGTTTGTATTTGAGTTTCTGATTTTCAAGGCAAAGCATCAAGCTATATGCAGCAGCCTAAAGGGTCTTTTGAGTAGTGTACTTTTCTTTTTTTTTTTTTTTGAAACAGAGTTTTGCTCTGTCGCCCAGGCTGGAGCACAGTGGCGCGATCTCAGCTCACTGCAACCTCCACCTCCTGGGTTCAAGCGATTCTCCTGCCTCAGCCTCCTGAGTAGCTGGGATTACAGGCATGTGCTACCACGCCCGACTAATTTTTGTATTTTTAGTAGAGATGGGGTTCCACCATGTTGGCCAGGCTGGTCTCGAACTCCTAACCTCATGATCGCCCACCTCAGCCTCTCAAAGTGCTGGGATTACAGGTGCGAGCCACTGCACCCAGCCGAGTGGTTTACTTTTCAATCACAGGCAGAATCAGGCCTAATAAAAGTTTGATGGGCTCATGAATTTATATTATAATTACTTCTAGACCAAGGATTGGCACTTTTCTGTAAAAGTCCAGAAAATAAACATCTTAGTCTTGCTTTTTTTTTTTTTTTTTTTTGAGACAGGGTCTCATTCTGTCAGGCTAGGGTGCAGTGGCATGATCTCGGCTCACTGCAGCCTTGACCTCCTGGGCCCAAGCAATCCTCCCACCTTGGCCTCCTGAGCAGCTGGGACTACAGGCACACACCCTTGTGCTCAGCTAATTTTTGTATTTTTTGTAGTGACAGAGTTTCACCATGTTGCCCAGGCTGGTCTTGAATTTCTGGGGTGAAGTGATCTGCCCGCCTTGGCCTCCCAACGTGCTGGGATTACAGGTGTGAGCCCCTGTGCCTGGCCACATCTTAGGCTTTGTGGACCACATGGTCTCTGTTGCAACTACTCAACTCTGCCACTGCAGCACAAAAGCAGCCACAGATGTAGAAAGAAAATAACATTTCAGGACCTTCTAAACGTATTATGCCAAGGGAAAAAGTGCTGGAAACAGTCATGTAACACAGCTGCTTTTCTTCTCTGGTGCATGGCCACTGCTTCCTGACCTTTGTGTTGAGATGTTACACATTAACCAGACTCCCTGTTCTTCACTCAAACCTAGGCTGAATGGACTGGAGATAGAGATCCTTGTGATTATTACCTCTTTACAACAGAATGGTAGGCAACCCCCTAAGAGTGTAATCCATAGTAGCCAATCAAATCTTACATCTGTATGTTAGCCATTGTATGGAAAATGTTATAATTCTGTTCAGTACCTCCGTTTTTGTCATATAAATGATCCCCACTTTTCCCCACACTGGGAGCACTGATCACCATTTCCTGGTATTTGTGTGTCCCCAGACAGCCGCCTTCACACTTTGTGCTTGAATAAACCCTTTTAGCTGGATCTCAAACTCTTTGATTATTTTAGACTGACATAGGCAGTACCTAAACAAATGAACATGACTGTGTTCCAATAAAACTTTATTGACAAAAACAGGTGGTGGGCTGGATTTGGCCCATGAGCCATCAGGTGCAGACTCCTGATCTTGGCCACCTTCCTTCCCATCACATGTTACACTGGACCAGTACTGCTAGAGTGTGACAGAAAAAAATGTAGGTGCCTGCCTCTCAGTGCAGTTTCTGGAAGTTCAGTGACTCCCAAGATACAGTAGGCCAGCCTGTTTGTTCTTTCTGACTTGCCGTCAATGGCCTTGAAAGATTCCTTTAAAGCCCAGACTTCTGGGCTGCTCTGCCTATGAAGTAGCCATTCTTTTATTCCTTTACTTTCTTAATAAACTTGCTTTCACTTAAAAAAAATAAATAAATAAAGTCCAGTCTTCTGCATCAGTGTGTATATACCCTGGGGCTAGCCCTTTCCCTCCCAGGACAAAGGCAGCAGGGTTGGGAAATGAACCACATCTTTCTCCCATACCCCTCGGGCAGCCCTTCTGTTAGCTCCCCCCCACCAACTACCCCCCAAAGGAAAATTTTAATGTCGCCTTTAATCCAACTTTGTCTAAAATACTATGGGGCAATTTGGCAATATCTACTAACATTTTCATAGCGTACAATCCAGCAATTTTACTTTTTCAATCCAGCAATTTTTTTCCTAGGGAAATGCATGCTTAGGTGCATAAAGGGATATGTATAAGGATGTTCACTGTAGCCTGCTTATCTTGACAAGGAGCTGGAGGCAAATGGCTGAATAAACTGGGGTGTCTTGACATTATGGAAACTATGCAGCTATAAAAGTGAATGAGGCCAGGTGCAGTGGTTTACGCCTGTAATCCCAGCACTTTGGGAGGCCGAGGCGGTTAATCACTTCAGGTCAGGAGTTCAAGACCAGCCTGGCCAACATGGTGAACCGTCAACTCTATTAAAAACAACAACAGCAAACACCCAAAAATTAGCCGGGGGTGATGGGTGCACACCTGTAGTCCCAAATACTCGGGAAGCTGTGGCAGGAGGATCACTTGAACTCTGGAGGCAGAGGTTGCAGTGAGCTGAGATTGCATCACTGCACTCCAGTCTGGGCAACAGAACGAGACTCTGTCCCAAAGAAGAAAAAAAAAAAAAGTGACCAAGGTTTGCAAATCACATCTGATAAGGGATTAATACCCAGAATATATAAACTCAGAACTTCTAAAACTCAACAACAACAAAAAACCAAACAAGACTGGGCGTGGTGGCTCACACCTGTAATCCCAGCACTTTGGGGGCGTGACACAGGCAGATCACAAGGTCAAGAGATTGAGACCATCCTGGCCAGCATGGTGAAACCCTGTCTTTACTAAAAATACAAAAATTAGCTGGGCGTGGTGGCATGCGCCTGTAGTCCCAGCTACTCAGGCGGCTGAGGCAGGAGAATCGCTTAGAACCCAGGAGGCGGAGGTCACAGTGAGCTGAGATGGCGCCACTGCAATCCAGCCTGTCGACAGACTGACTTCTCAAAAAAAAAAAAAAAAAAAGAAACCCAATTCAAAAAAGGGCAAAGGACTTGAACAGACATTTCTCCAAAAAAGATAGACAAAATGGCCAATAAGCAAATGAAAAGATGCTCAATATAACTTATCATTAGGGAAATGCAAATTAAAGCAATACCATACCATTAGGATGGCTACTATCAATAAAAACAGAAAATAATATGTGTTGGTGAGGAGAAACTGGAACTTTTATGCATTGCTGGTGGAATTATAAAATCGTGCACCATCTGTGGAAAACAGCGCAGCAGCTCCTCAAAAAATTAAACAGAATTACCATTTGATCCAGCAATTCTACTTCTGAGTGTTTACAGAAAATAACTGAAAGCAGGGAATTTGGACACTAACGTTCACAGCAACATTATTTATGATAGCCAAAGAATGAAAATAAGCCAAATGTCCACTGACTGACAGAGGGACAAATAAAATGCTGCATATACATGCAACAGAATATTATTCAGCCTAGGCCAGGAATGGTGGCTCACGCCTGTAATCCCAGAACTTTGGGAGGCTGAGGTGGGTGGATCACTTGAGATCAGGAGTTCGAGATCAGCCTGGCCAACGTGGTAAAACTCCGTCTCTACTAAAAATACAAAAAATTAGCTAGGTGTGGTGGTGCACGCCTGTAATCCCAGCTACTCGGGAGGCTGAGGCAGGAGAATCACTTGAATCTGGGAGGCGGAAGTGGCAGTGAGCTAAGATCGCACCACTGCTCTCCAGCCTGGGTGACAGAACGAGACTTTGTCTAAAAAAAAAAAATAGAATATTATTCAGCCTTAAAAATGAATGAAATTCTGATACATGGTATAACATGGATGAACCCTGAAGACATTAAGTGAAATAAGCCAGTTACGAAAGGGTGAATATTATATGAGTGCACTTAATGGGGTACATCTTATAAATATGAGGAAACTCATGACTTAATGAGGTCTGAGTCAAATTCAAAGAGAGAGAAAGTAGGGCAGTGGTTACCAAGGGCTAGGGGGAGGGGAGAGTGGGAGTTACTGTTTCACGGGTACAGTTTCAGTACGGGATGATGAAGAGTTCTAGAGAGGGATGGAGGTGACTGCTGCACAACAGTGTGGCTGTACTTAATCTACTCAACTATAGGCTGAAAATGCTAAATTTTATGTTATGGATATTTTGCCACAATTTAAAAAAGTAGGCAAAGGATATAAACTAGCAATTCACAGAAGACAAACTATAAGACCAATACACTCAAAAAAGAAAAAAAAGGCCAGGTGCGGTGGCTCAAGCCTGTAATCCCAGCACTTTGGGAGGCCAAGGCGGGCGGATCACGAGGTCAGGAGATCGAGACCATCCTGGCTAACACAGTGAAACCCCGTCTCTACTAAAAATACAAAAATATTAGCCAGGCGTGGTGGTGGGTGCCTGTAATCCCAGCTACTCAGGGGGCTGAGGCAGGAGACTAGCTTGAACCTGGGAGGTGGAGCTTGCAGTGAGTCGAGATCGCGCCGTGGAGCTTGCAGTGAGTCGAGATCGCGCCACTGCACTCCAGCCTGGGAGACAGAGCGAGACTCCGTCTCAAAAAAAAAAAAAAAAATAGTGAAGGAGGTAGAGCTACATGTACTAAAATGGATGTTTCTCTAATGTATTATATTTGGCCATGTAAATCACAAACAGAACAAAACAATATACAGGCCAGGTGTGGTGGTTCATGCCTGTAACCCAGCACTACGGGAGGCTGAGGCGGGTGGATCGCCTGAGCCCAGGAGTTCAAGATCAGCCTAGTCAACAGGGTGAAACCCCATCTCTACTAAAAATACAAAAATTAGCCGGGTGTGGCAGCATGCACCTGTAGTCCCAGCTACTTGGGAAGCTGGGGTGGGAGGATAGCTTGAGCACAGGAGGCTGAGGTGCAGTGAGCCGAGACTGCACCATTGCACTTCAGCTTGGGTGAGACCCTGTCTCCAAAAAACAAAGAACAAAAAACAAAAAACAAAAAAACCCCACAATATATAATTTCTATGGACGCATAGAAATGTATTCAAATGCACAGAAAAGGGTCTGGAAGCATTCACCTATAGCTTCCTTTTGGGAAAGGTGGAGGGGAGCAGGGTTGAGTATTGATAAAGGGGACTTTGGCCTTCTCTGTAATGCTTTCATCTTTTACAAAGAGAACTGATTCATGCATTACTTGTATAATTAAAAAATTATTTATAGGCCAGGCATGGTGGCTCATGTCCGCAATCCCAGCACTCTGGGAGGCCAAGGCAGGCAAAATTTTTTTTTCTAAAAAACCAAAGTTAGAGACATTGGAAAGCAGAAGCAGAGAAATGAGCAGACATCCTGGGACAGCAGCCCAAGGATGGCTCTGGCTCCCAGCACTGGGTCCCATGTGAACGATAAGGGCAGTGCTGAGGTCAGGGTTAGGATAACTAATGTGGACATTTCAGCTTTCACAAAATCTTTGGAGTGGTGTTTTCAACCCATTTCCCATTTGCCCCAAGAATACTCCTGTCTTTAATCTTAATGTAACATCATATACATTTCTGTTACATTAGGATTAGAGACAAGTTCTATTTAGAAATAACTCCCACGAACATGGCTGGGTGCAGTGGCTCACCTCTGTAATCCCAGCACTTTGGGAGACCAAGATGGGACGATCACTTAAGGTCAGGAGTTCAAGACCAGCCTGGTCAACATAGCAAGACCCCATCTCTATTTAAAAAAAAAAATTAAAAAGGCCAAGCATGGTAGCTCATGCCTGTAATCCCAACACTTTGGGAGGCCAAGGCAGGTGCATCACTTGAGGTCAGGAGTTCAAGAGCAGCCTGGTGAAACCCTGTCTCTACTAAAAATACAAAAACTAGCCAGGCATGGTGGGGCACGCCTGTAATCCCAGCTACTCGGGAGGCTGAGGCAGGAGAATTGCTTGAACCTGGGAGGCGGAGGTTGCAGTGAGCCGAGATCCCGCCACTGCATTCCAGCCTGAGCGACAAGGCGAGACTCATCTCAAAAAAAAAAAAAAAAAAAAAAAAGAAAGACCTCCAAGAACAGTTTTTCCATTTTCACATTTAAAATCAGTCAGATTTGCTTCAGCCTCAAAGAGCATGTTTACGTAAAATTAGAGGAACGCTGGCAGCGAGTTGCACACTTTTTTTTCTAAACCAGGAATGGACTAAAAAAACAGGATAGTAAAACAAATTATTCTCAAGTCACCTCTTCTACAGAAAAGTACACTTGCTTCATAAAGATTTCTGTGTCAAGCAGAGCTCACATGGGAAAATATCTCAGTGAAGCACGATTTAGCTGAATGTTTTTTAAACCCAATTTTCTCCTTACAGTGAGAGCAATATATGCTTATTGTTAAAAGTAGAAGTATAGTTTTTTTCCAAAAATGATTTTAAAATTACCAATGACTGCACAATACCAAAATGGCCACTGCTAACATTTTAGCATTTTTCAGTCCAGCCTTTGTCTGTGGAAGTTCCTACCTTAATGAAGTCAAATTATATTTTGCATGCTGCTCTTTAAATTTAATATTACAGCCTATGCCCTCACCCAAATTAAAAAAAAATTTCATAAAAGTGATTCTTAATGGCTGTATGCCATCGATCACTTAATCATTTTCCCATCTAAGTGCTACCCTGCTTAGCTTCTGAGGTCCGATGAGATCAGGTAAGTTCAGGGTAGTATGGCCACAGGTGATTGCTTAATGATTCTGTTTGATATCTACATTCTTTCCTTTTGCCATTATAATTAGGTGTTGGAGATCTTTGTGCATACATTGCGCTCTGTATAATACCCATGGAATGTCAGCAGATTTTATGAAGAAAAAAAACCAGTTCTACAGTCAAAAAAGTTGGTTTAAAAATGAAGTTGGGCTGGGTGCAGTGGCTCACGCCTGTAATCCCAGCACTTTGAGCTGAGGCAGGCAGATCAATTGAGGTCAGGAGTTCGAGACCAGTCTGGCTAACATGGCGAACCCTGTCTCTACTAAAAATACAAACATTAGCCGGGCGAGGTGGCATGCGGCTGTAATCCCAGATACTAGGGAGGCTGAAGCAGGAGAATCGCTTGAACCCGGGAGGCGGAGGTTGCAGTGAGCTGAGATCGTGCTACTGCGCTCCAGCCTGGGCAACAGAACAAGACTCTGTCTCAAAAATAAAATAAAATAAAAATAAAAATGAAGTTGGGGCCAGGCGTAGTGGCTCATGCCTGTAATTCCAGCACTTTGGGAGGTTGAGGCAGGCATATCACTTGAGGCCAGGAGTTTGAGACTAGCCTGGCCAACATAGTAAGACCCTGTCTCAACTAAAAATGCAAAAAATTAGCTGGGTGTGGTGGCACAGACCTGTCATCCCAGCTACTCAGGAGACTGAGGCACAAGAATCACTTGAACCCAAGAGGTCAAGGTTGCAGTGAGCTGAGATAGTACCACTGCACTCCAGGCTGGGAAACAAGGTGAGACTCTGTCTCAAAAAACAAAAACAAAAACAAAAACAAAAACAAATAAAAGTTGGGTAGGTTATTTCTTAAAACCTTTACCAAGCCAGTGTACATTGTGACTCTCCCAGTTGGGGGCTACCATTCAGCCATTCCTAAACTTGTTTGCTTTTAGACTCCATTTTTTAGGCTAGTTCAGTCACAATCTACGTTTCTAACCATTTTCATAAGGCGGACTCCCAGACATGGAATTACTGGGTGGGTCAAACAGTACTGAGCATTTCACAAGCTATTATTGTGTAGTTCTAAACTGCTTTCCAGAAAAGTGGCACTAAGTTACACCCCTCTCAGCGGTGTATGGATGTATTGTCCAACAGCTGGATGGGGGCTGCAAATTTGTTTTTTAATCTTTGCTGACAGGCAAAAAATAGCATTTTATTTTGTTTATACTTCTTTGATGATGGTCAAGTTGAACACTTGAGTTTGTTAGCAATTTGTATTACTTCTTTTGTGAATTACCTTATTTTCTAGGCTAATGGACATTTTTTTTTTTTTTACTTCAATGTTTTTGAAACCAGAATACTTCTTACAATGAAACTGTTTATGTGGCAGTGAATTTCTTTCCTTCCTTAAAAAGCTGTTATTAACTTGACAATTTAAAAAATAAATGGTTCCATCTTTGATTTTTTTTTTTTTTTGAGACGGAGTTTCGCTCTTGTTGCTCAGGCTGGACTGCAATGGTGCGATCTCAGCTCACCGCAATCTCCGCCTCCAGCGTTCAAGTGATTCTTCTGCCTCAGCCTCCTGAGTAGCTGGGATTATAGGCATGTGTCACCATGCCCAGATAATATTTTTTGTGTTTTTAGTAGAGATGGGGTTTCTCCATGTTGGTGAGGCTGGTCTCGAACTCCTGACCTCGTGACCCACGTGCCTTGGCCTCCTAAAGTACTGGGATTACAGGCATAAGCCACTGCATCCGGCCTCCATCTTTGATTTTTAAAAAATACTTGTTTGTATCTATTGGGCTCTTGGTGTTTTTTATTCATAATGATCTATATGATCTTTTCCTACAATAAGGTATTAACTCTTTGTTATAAGAGTCTCTGTCACCTGGACTTCTTTGAAAAGGTACATAATTCCCTTGAAATTCCCATCTAGATACCTTTCAGAAGGTGCAACAGTGTTAAGGATAAATACTGGTGTGAGGGGGGCTCCTTCTGATCCCTGGAGTACTGGGAGGTGAACTCTTCCAGCCACCTGATGAAAGCAGGACAGGCAGACAGGCCTTGTAGCAGGGAGTTCATGAAGCAGGTGTTCCCTAAATTAACAAGGCCAGGCACAAGCCCTAAAAAAAAAGCAGGGGGAAGAAGAGAACAGCATATCACATTTGATCCATTTCTCTCCCATTTGGGACCCAGTTACTGCGCTGTGGCGTTAAACTTGGAATCCCGATCCAAGAAGATCCTTATCCACAGAGATCTGGGGCCAGGCCTTCTATCTGTGCCAAGGCTTGGTTCTAGTACTGCTCCGCAGACTGTAAGCACAGAAGGACAGGTCCCCTTTGTGTGTTATCTTTGAAACCTATCATGGTATCCAGCACAGCATGGTTCTTCCTAAATGTACAAAAACACTTAGTAACCATCTCCTGTCTTTTTCTCTTCCTCATTCTCCCCTACGTGCTCTCTTTCTCTTTAATCAGAAGGCAATGTTTCTCAGAACAGAAGAGAACAATTGTTCTGTTGTTACTTCCCCAGGACAATGATTCTGTTCTTATCTTAACAATCACTGGGAAAGACACCACTATACCAATTCTGACCAGTCTTTCTGCAGAGATCAACGAAATCTAATATACTTCTCTCTTCTGCTAGCAATCTTTTTAAAAAACTTTTTATTATCAAAGTTCTCAAAGACACACAAAAGGAGGGAGAATGTAAAATAAACCTCAATTATAACTGTCCCCAGATTTAACAATGATCAAATTTCACCACATTCTTCTTTCTTTGCTGAATTTTAATCAGTGTTACATAGAGCCACACTTTCAAAAGGGAGCATTTAAAAAAATAAGAAAATAATTTTTTAGTAATGAAGGCACTAACTTGAAATTTTTACCAGTTACTAGCAAGCTAGTCTGAGAGAACACAAATATATGATGTAATTGGTCAGTCTGTACCACTGAAAACTACAATTGCCGTACTAATGAGAACACTTCTTAGACAATCATGCCGCTTGACATTTTTCGTTACAAAGCATGCCTCGAACTCCAGTCTGGAGAGGCGCTGAAATAGAAATCTTTTTACTACAGGGTATAAAATAATGACTAACGGTAAAAGTACTGTTTGAAAACCTGAAGTCCTAATTTTAAAGATACAGAGAACAAATATGACCAACCTCCCCACCTTCTTTGTACTGTTTTCAGATAACAGGGATCTGGGTCAAGTCTATAGACCATGATGCAGTGTACTCTTTCTTACCTTTTCTACGCTTCTTTCTTTCTGTAATGGGACCCCAAATAACATATATTCCTGCTGCAAGAGCAGCAGCAATTCCACCTATAACTCCCCAGTTCTTCATGACTTTATATCTAAAAAAGAAAACAAGTTTACTGTCTTCCCTCATCACAAACACAATAGGCGAATATACAGATATAGACAGAATAACATTTTGTCAAAATAACCCACCAAATACCTAATTGCAAGTTAAAGTAACATATAGTCATAGGATTACATCTTGAAAATCAGGATGTTTAGACATTAGGATTTAAAATCCAAGTCAGCCGGGCACGGTGGCTCATCCCTGTAATCCCAGCACTTTGGGAAGTCAAGGCAGGAGGATCCTTTGAACCCCAGAGTTCGAGACCAGCCTGGGCAACATGGTGAAACCCTGTCTCTACTAAAAACACAAAAACTAGCTAGCCGTGGTGATGTGCACCTGTAATCCCAGCTACTCGGGAGGCTGAGGCAGGAGAATCACTTGAATCTGGGAGACAGAGATTGCAGTGAGCTGAGATCACGCCATTGCACTCCAGCCCGGACGACAGAGAAAGACTCAGTCTCATTAAAAAAAAAAAAAAAAAAAAAAAAAAATCTAAGTCAGATCATAACATTCCAAAGGCTACTTCTCACTCTGAGGAAAAACTGAAGTTATTTTCCTTT
This sequence comes from Pongo abelii, assembly GCF_028885655.2. Classification (NCBI taxonomy): domain Eukaryota; kingdom Metazoa; phylum Chordata; class Mammalia; order Primates; family Hominidae; genus Pongo; species Pongo abelii. The sequence goes on along the minus strand of NC_071995.2, from coordinate 107,777,865 downwards.
TCTGCCTCTCACTCCACTTCCACACAGAACGTTACCAGCCAATGCTCCGACCTCAAGGCCTTTGCACTGCTGTTCCCTCTGCTCAGAATGCTCTTCCCCCAGATCACTGCTTGGCTCACTCCTTTACCTCCCTTCGCTTCTCAAGAGGCCTACCTGAACATATCAGTGGGATCTGTCCTGGTCCCCTTGATATGTTTCTACTTTTTCTTTTTACCATAGCACTTACCACCTTCTAACATAAAATTAACTTATTTGCTATGTTTTTTTTTTTTTTTTTTTTTTAATGCACTGGGTTTGTTGTCTGTCTCCCTTAACTGGTATGTGCTTTGTTTTACTCACTAATGAGCTCAAGTGTCTAGGTCATACTTGGCACATAGTAGGTTCTCAATAATATTTATTGAGGCCAGGTGTGATGGCTCATGCCTGTAATCCCAGCACTTTGGGAGGCCAAGGTGGACAGATCACCTGAGGTCACTGGGAGACCAGCCTGGCCAACATGGTGAAACCCCATCTCTACTAAAAATACAAAAATTAGCCGGGTGTGGTGGTGGGTGCCTGTAATCCCAGCTACTCTGGAGGCCAAGGCAGAATGGCTTGAGCCCAAGAGCCAGAGGTTACAGTGAGCCCAGATCGAGCCACTGCACTCCAGCCTGGGCGACTGAGCGAGACTCTGCCTCAAAAAAAAAAAAAAAATATATATATATATATATATGTATATATATGTGTGTGTGTATATATATATAATATTTATTGAATGACGGAATACTGGAGAAAATATACAGAAATGAATTTCTCTTTTAGAATATTAGACAGGGAAGGGGCACACATACAATGGTATAAAAGAGCTGAATATTTATAAAATTAAAGATTTCGTAACTTCAGGCTTGACTTGAACACTGGTTATGCTTTTGCTACTATTAAGAAATTTCACCAGCAATTTAAAACATTGTTTTTATACAAAGTTATATATTTCTACAAAATAAGACAAACCATCTATGTGTATATAGCTATGTAATGTGTATCTGCATATGTTACACATGCACACATACGTGTTTGTGTGTGTGTAATACATTATTATCCCAGTATTTGGATAATGTGAATATTGTTTTGATTTCAGTTCAGTAAACATTAACTTGGTGAAGAGTCACTGGTGATAATATTGACTCTGTTTTATAATAATCAGCATTTCTTAGTATCATAGCTGATAGCTGAATTTCAGATAAATATTTGTTTTCCAAGACAGAGTCAACAGAATATACACCAAACTTGGTTAAGAAAGTGGGATTACATAATTTTGGTCCAGTCCTGGCTTTGCTATTTCATTTGGCATCATTTCACATTCTAAGCCTCAGTTTCCTTATCTGTACAATGGGGACAATCCATAAGACCTACCTCATAGGGCTGTTGTGAGGATTAAATAAGTGTGAATGCATAGAGTACACAGTTAAGAACTTAATAAATGTTAGGTGCTACAAATTAAGCATTACAATCTCAGGATCATTCATGAAAGCTATTCTTTCTTTCTTTTTTTTTTGAGACAGTGTCTTGCTCTAGTTGCTCTAGTGCCCAGGCTGGAGTGCAGTGGTGCCATCTCAGCTCAACACAATCTCTACCTTCCGGGCTCAGGTGATCCTCCTGCCTCAGCCTCCCAAGTACCTGGGACCACAGGTGCACAGTACATGCCCAGGTAATTTTTAAATTTTTTTGTAGAGACAGGGTCTCGCTACGTTGCCCAGGCTGGTCTCGAAATCCTGAGCTCAAGCAATCCATCTGCCTCAGGCTTCCAAAGTGCTGGGATTACAGGCGTGAGCCACCATGCCCAGCCGGTGAAAGGTATTCTTGAAGTTTCTTAATACATCACTGTGCTTTTACACGATACATGAGTTCACAAAAGTGCCTGGAAAGATTAAAAAGGACTGTCATGGAAGTGCTAAAGCGCTTTACCAGTGCTTTAAAATCCCCTAATCAGACACTAATATTTAAGGGTACATACTCTCTGCCAGGCCCTGTGACAATCTTACCTCATTTTTAAAACAACCCCACAGAAGCAGGTTCTACTATCACTTTCATTTTTATAGCAGAAGAAACTAAGAGCCCAACTTGGTCACAGTGAGTGACGGAACATGGCTCTGAATCATGCCTGTCTGTCTCCCCAGGTCTGTGCTTAAAACCACAAAGTTCAAGATGGAAACTGAAGGGAAGAGTGTCAAGGGGATGGGAGAGAGGACTTGTCCATGACTTTAGCAGCATAAGGAAAAAATACCCAGGGACAAGTGGCGATTTTGGAAACTCCCTTCCTCTGCAGAATGACATCACGAGGAGAGTGGTGGGGCCTGGGGGTGAAAAGATCTGGCTTCTCCTCCCAACTCTGCTATGAGGTCAGCTATGGGGCCACACTTCCCATCTACGGAATGGGTGCACTGGACAGGATAAGTATCGAGGACTTTCAGCCCTGGGATAATAAGCTCTTTAAACCTGCTCCAGTTCCAGAGGAAGCCGACCTGAGCAACAGGTCTCAGTCATTTGGGGTCAGCAGTGGGGGAGGGGGTACTCAGTTCTGAAGCCTGGAGCCCTTGGGAGGGTGAATAAGAGGGAAATGGCCCTGACAGGATTGGGGACCCAGGCAATCGAGGAGTCCTAACAAGAACGGAGGGCTTTAACAGGACCAAGCAACCTTAACAGGTTAAAGGGACCCTGACCAATTTAGAGACCCTTGCAAAACAAGGGCCTTTACTCACACTAATAACATCAGGGACCCAGACAGAAGTGGAGATCCATATTAGACTAGACGGCGGGCTAACAGGAATAGGGGGCGGTACTAACAAAACGCGGGGCTTGCAGGCCCGGGGCACTTATAGGACTAGAAGAACCATGCCAAGATTGGGGAACCCTGGCAGTCCAGAAACTGATATGATTGGGGGCCCCAGAAGGATTGGGGGTATACTAGAAGGACTGAGGGGTCTTGGCAGGCCTAGGAGGCACTGAAAGGACTGACGGCACTGACAGAATTAGGGGCCTTGACAAGACTGGAGTGCCCCGGGTGTCCTGGGAACAATGACAGGAGGGGGAGGGACTGACAGACCTGGGGAGTGCAGACAGAATTGGTGTTGCCGAAGGACGGGAGCCCGTCAGTCCTCCCACCTACGGGCCCAGGCCTCCAACCCTAAAGGACGCAGAAGCTTCCAGAATGCCCGCGCGGGCCCTGGAGACCCCAACTAAGGCATGAAAAAGCAGTCACGGGCCCAAGCTGGGGACCCTGGTCCCGGCCTCTTCGGCCGCCCCGCCCCCCAAAATCTCACCTGACGGCCGCCCCGGTCCGCAGGAAGCGCTGGATGGCCCTGTCGGCCGCGGTCATCGCCGCCTCGGCCCGGGAGCTCAGCATTGCAGCCGCACCGGAGGCCTGAAACCACCTCCTCCGCTACTGCCGCCGCCGCCGCCGCCGGACCGCAGGCTACGAAGTCCCAGCACCTCGGGGGAACGTAGACCGCAGGACAGCGCCCAGGGGGACCGGAAGTAGCTGCCCCCGGAGAGCAATAGCTGACGGACCACGTCCTTTCTTTATTTTCCCTTAGCAACAGGCCCCGGCGTCGGTTGCTAAGCTAGGCTCAGTTGCTTGGGTCTGCTTGGTTTTCAGATTTGCTTAGGCTCCATTCATAAATACAGATGGCACACTTCTAGGATGGACCTTGGGTCATGATTTGAATTTTTCGATGTGGGGAAGGGAGGCCAACAGCCGAAAGTCGGGTCAGGCCTCTGCTATAATTAGTTATTATTGTGGCCAGAGTGGAAATAGGTCGCAGAGGAAGGAACTTTAATGAGCATGAGGCCCATCTCTGACGATATCAGTAGAGAAATCAACGTCTTTAATAGCCAACAAACTTATTGTTTACTGGGGTGCCAGGTATAGAGCTAAGTATGTTACATGCATTATTTACGTTTAATATTCACACCAACTCTAACATTACCCACATTTTACATCCCAGGGAACCGAAGAAATTTGAAGAAATAGTTTTTTGACACATCTTGTAAATGGTGAAACAGAGATTGGCAGTTCAGTCTGTGTATCTCCAGAATAGCACTCTCCAACAGAAATATACAGGAGCCACATAGGTAATTTTACATTTTCTAGTAGCCACATTAAAGTAAAAAGCAGGAGGTAGGCCAGACGCCGTGGCTCACGCCTATAATCCCAGCACTTTGGGAGAACGAGGCTGGTGGATCACCTGAGGTCAAGAGTTCGAGACCAGCTTGGCCAACATGGTGAAACCCCATCTCTACTAAAAATACAAAAATTAGCCGGGCGTGGTGGCAGGCGCCTGTAATTCCAGCTACTCAGGAGGCTGAGGCAGGAGAATCGCTTGAGCCTGGGAGGTGGAGGTTGCACTGAGCCAAGATCATGCCATTACACTCCAGCCTGGGTGACAGAACGAGACTCCATCTCAAAAAAAAAAAAAAGAAAAAAAAAAGAGGTCAGGCGCGATGGCTCATACTTTGTAATCCCAGCACTTTGGGAGTCTGGGGGGGCCGGGGGGGAGCGAATCGCTTGAGGTCAGGAGTTCGAGACCAGCATGGCCAATATGGTGAAACCCCGTCTCTACTAAAAAATACAAAAATTAGCCAGATGTGGTGGTGCGCGCCTGTAATCCCAGCTACTCAGGGGGCTGAGGCAGGAGAATCACTAGAATCTGGGAGGCAGAGGCTGCAGTGAGCTGAGATCACACCACTGCACTCCAGCCTGGGCAACAGAGAGAGACTCAGTCTCAAAAAAAAAAAGCAAGAGGTAAAATTAATTTTAACCATATATTTTCCTTGGCCCAATATGTTCAAAATATTGGGGCAGGTGCAGTGGCTTATGCCTATAATCCCAGCACTTTGGGAGGCCAGGTGAGAGGATGGCTTCAGGCCCAGAGTCCAAGACCACCTGGGCAACATAGGAAGAACCCATGGCTACCAAAAACAAAGAAAAGAAAAACAAAAAATGTCATTTCTATGTGAAAATTATTGATGAGATAATTTACATTCTTTTTTTTTTGAGACGGAGTCTTGCTCTGCTGCCCAGGCTGCAGTGCAATGGCACGATCTCACCTCTCAGGTTCAAGTGATTATCTTGCCTCAGCCTCCTGAGTAGCTGGGGTTACAGGTGCACACCACCACACCCGGCTAATTTTTTTGTATTTTTAGTAGAGACGGGGTTTCACCATGTTGGTCAGGTTGCTTGAACTCCTGACCTTGTGATCCACCAGCCTCGGGCTCCTAAAGTGTTGGGATTACAGGCGTGAGCCACCGCGCCCGGCCCATTATCTTTTTGGTTTTTGGTACTAAGTACCTCTCAGTTTGGAGTACCCACTTTTCATGTGCTCAATAGCCACAAGTGGCCAGCAGCTACCGTATTGGATAGCACAGTTTATAAAGCATTAGAGCCAGCAAGATTTTTCCCTCCCTTTCAATTGCTTTCTCTGACTCCAGACTGAGTAATTGCATTCATGCTGGGGGTGGTGTTGCATACCTGCAGCCCCAACAAAACAAAAGAAATCAATGCGTTAGATCAGTAGTTCTCAAAGTTTTTGTTCTCCGGATCTCTTTGTATGCTTAAAAAGGATTGAGGGATTTTGTTTATATCTAACTGTACTCTGTTAGAAATTAAAATTGAGAATTTTTGTTTCCTTAAAATTGAGGTATATAGGCATATCTTGTTTTTTGTTTTTTGTTTTTGAGACAGAGGCTCGCTCTGTGGCCCAGGCTGGAGTGCAGTGGCGTGATCTCGGCTCACTGCAAGCTCTGCCTCCCGGGTTCAAGCGATTCTCCTGCCTCAGCCTTCCAAGTAGCTGGGACTACAGGTGCCCGCCACCATGCCCGGCTAATTTTTGTATTCTTAGTAGAGACAGGGTTTCACCATACTGGCCAGGCTGGTCTTGAACTCCTGACCTTGTGATCCGCCCACCTCGGCATCCCAAAGTGCTGGGATTACAGGTGTGAACCACCGTGCCCCGCCCGGCATATCATGTTTTATTGCACGTCACTTTATTGTGCTTCACAGATACTGCGTTTTTACAAGTTCAAGGTTTGTGGCAACCTGACTACAGCAAGTCTATTGGCACCATTTTCAACAGCATGTGCTCACTTCGTGTCTTTGTACCACATCCTGGTAATTCTTGCAATATTTCAAACTTTTTTTCTTTTCTTTTTTGCAGTAGTGCCTCACTCTGTCACGCAGGCTGGAGTGCAGTGGCGCAATCTTGGCTCACTGTAACCTCCACCTCCCGGGATTCAAGCGATTTTTGTGCCTCAGCCACCCAAATAGCTGGAATTGCAGGCACGTGCCATCATGCCTGGCTAATTTTAGCATTTTTAGTAGAGACGTGGTTTCGCCATGTTGGCCAGGCTGGTCTCGAACTCCTGACCTCAGGTGAATCAAGATATGGAATAACCACTGCCCACAAGTGACCCCCTGGCCCTTTGTACTCACCCCCCTCCACCCCCCTTCAACCCCTGGCAACCACTGATGGAAACAGAAATATTTAAAACCCAACAATACTGAAGCAGGCCAGGCATGATGGCTCACACCTATAATCCCAGCACTTTGGGTGACTGAGGGTGAGTGGACCCCTTGAACCCAGGAGTTTGAGACGAGTCTGGGCAACATAGTGAAACCCTGTCTCTACAAAAATACAAAATTTAGCTGGGTGTGGTGGCACATACCTCTAGTCCCAGCTACTTGGGAGGCTGAGGTGGGAGGATTGCTTGAGCCCAGGAGTTAGAGGTTGCAGTGAGCCATGATTGTGCCACTGCACTCCACCACACAGCCTGGCCAACAGAGCAAGACCAAGTCTCAAAAAAAAAAAAAGCAGACATTCTATTAGACGTCAGACCCATGATCACATCACTCATTGCATAGCCTCTGGAAAACTCCGAGATACACTGGTGAGTGAATGGGAATGGGAAGGGCTTAGTATTATTACAAAAAATTCTGACCCAATGAACCTCCTAAAAGGGTCTTGAGCACCCTTAGGGAGCCTGCAGACTGCACTTTGAGAACCATCACTTTAGCTGGCTGGGTGAATACTAAAATTAGTCTAGCTAATTTTTTGTATTTTTTGTAGAGGCAGAGGGTTTCACCATGTTGCCCAGACTGGTCTCGAACTCTTGGGCTCAAGTGATCCACCAGCCTTGGCCTCCCAAAGTACCCTTTCTTTAAATGCCACATTTACCCAACGCACTCTGAGTAAGTCCCTAGAGGAGAGGGCTGGCCCAGAGGATCGACCCTAGTTTGCAACACTTCGAATATGCAGAGCTTGCTTCCTTTTGTCCTCAGCGCTGGGTCTTAGTGTCTGGTCTGGAAAAACAAGATGCTTTCACATGAACATGTATAAAATATTTTGTGTTTGTCCACAGGTAGAAAGAATAAACACAGAAAGATTCAAACACTCACGAGATTTCTGTTTATTTTTTCCTTATGCGGTGGTTTTGGAGGCCAAAACAAAACAATAATAAATGTCTCAAAATCATTTAAATTCCACCTCACACAGCATGTCAGAACTGTCTGCTGTAGGTCTTGTTTTTTCCCTTTGATCCGCTGACCATGGTCTCAATTATGTTGGCAGCACGTTCTTAGCACTGATTCACCCTTCTCCCCAGACAAGTTTGTGGGTTGACCCCAAGGCCAGAAGAGGATGAAGTGTAGGGTAAACATCGTCTCTTAGGTGAATAAATGTTGGATGAACATAAAGATTTCCTCGGTAAAAAAAAAAAAAGCATCCACTTTATTGTTCACACTCAACCCATTGGAGGAGTAAAAGGTGGTTTTACTAAGAATTATGCTGAGACAACAAGTGTTGAACTGAGACTGTCTCCAAATATATGGTCACCCTAGTCAATGAAATAAAATATCTTTGGTTCAAGGTCTGGATCAAAACTTCCAGCTGGCTGGGCACAGTGGCTCAACCCCTGTAATCCCAACACTTTGGGAAGACCGGGCGGGTGGATCACCTGAGGTCAGGAGTTTGAGACCAGCCTGGCCAACATGGTGAAACTCCATGTCTACTAAAAATACAAAAATTAGCTGGGCATGATGGCGCACACCTGTAATCCTAGCTACTTGGGAGACTGAGGATTGCTTGAACCTGGGAGGCGGAGGTGGCAGTGAGCCAAGATCGCACTACTGCACTCCAGCCTGGGCGACAAAGTGAGACTCCATTTCAACAACAACAGCAACAACAACAACAACAACAACAGCAACAACAACAACAACAGACCTTCCAGCTGGCTGGCTATGTGAACCTAGGCAATTCATCTTTTTCCCTGAGTGTGATGGTTAATTTTAATTGTCAACTTTGGCTAGGCCAAAGTGCCCAGATAGTTGGTCAGACATTACTCTGGATGTTTCTGTGAGATGGTTTTTGGATGAGATTAACATTTAAATTGGTGGACTTTTGAGTAAAATAGCTTGCCCTCCAAATAGTGGGTGGGCCTCATCCAATTAATTGAAGGCCTGAAAAGGAAGAAAAAAAAAAGACTGGCCGGGCGCAGTGGCTCACGCCCGTAATCCCAGCACTGTGGGAGGCTGAGGTGGGCAGATCACGAGGTCAGGAGATGGAGACCATCTTGGCCAACATGGTGAAACACTGTCTCTACTAAAATACAAAATAATAATAATAAAAATTAGCCAGGTGTGGTGGCATGTGCCTATAGTCCCAGGTACTAGGGAGGCTGAGGCAGGGGAATCACTTAAACCCGGGGGGGCGGAGGTTCCAGTGAGCCAAGATCGCGCCACTGCACTCCAGCCTGGCAACAGAGTGAGACTCCATCTAAAAAAAAAAAAAAAAAGACTGACTTCCCCCAAGCAAGAGGGAAGAATAAGAGGGAATTCTGCTTGCAGACTGCCTGAATTGCAACAATGGCTTTTTCCATAGGTCTCCAGCTTTCTGGCACACTCTATAGATTTTGGACTTGCTAGCTTCCACAACTGTGTAAGCCAATTCTTTAAGGCTCACTCCTATATCTATATCTATGTCTACATGTATAAAAGCTATGTCTAGTTCTATGTCTATGTGTCTATGTCTATCTATATGATCTATACGTGTGCATACACACACACACACGCGTTCTATTGATTCTGTTTCTCTGGAGAACCCTGACTGGTACAATGGGGTCACAGTTTCCTCACCTGAAACATAGTGATTGCAACCACCTGCCAAAACTTGTTATCGACAAGACCCCATGCTAGGCACCTACATGCACTGCCCTGTTTCATCCTCCCAACAGCCCCTCCTAGTAGGTTCTATTAAAATCCCATTTCACAGAAGAGGAAGCTAAAGCCTGGAGAAGTGAATTGACTTGGCCAAGGTCATACTGTGGGTTTGTGACCAGACAGTATGGCAGGCAGGTCTGTTTGGTTCTAAGGCCTGTGTCTTAAGCTGGACAATTCTGCCTCCGACCTGAGCCCTCAGGCTGGGACCATCACCCCACACCCCCACTGTGATCTGCACCCCACATTTCTGTTGGTTTCAAGACACTGCCTGGGCATATGGAGCAACCCAGCCCTGATTTTAGCCGGGTTCTCATTAACACCTGAGAGTGGGCTAAAGAGAGGATAGGAAATGGAACATAAGTACCTCTTACCCCTTTGGAAAGATGTTTGGCCGGGCGCAGTGGCTCACACCTGTAATCCCAGCACTTTGGGAGGCCGAGGCAGGTGGATCATCTGAGGTCAGGAATTCAAGACCAGCCTGGCCAGCATGGTGAAACCCCGTCTCTACTAAAAATACAAAAATTAGCCAGGCATGGTGGTACATGCCTATAATCCCAGCTACTCGGGAGGCTGAGGCAGGAGAATCGCTTAGAACCCTGGAGGCGGAGGTTGCAGTGAGCAGAGATCGCACCACTGCACTCCAGCCTGGGCGACAGAAAAAAAAAAGATGTTTGACTTTACTTGGTAATGAAAAGAACGCAGATTAAAACTATAATCAGAAAACATTTTTTTCCCCATCAGATTAATAAAGCATGAAAAAGTGGGATAACATAATGATGATGGTATATGGGTAAATAGGAAAACTTGGGTATCTCTGTGAGAGGTATAGGTAGAGCAATTTGGATGTTTATCAAAATTACAAATCTGCATACTCAGTGACAAAGTATCATATATGTAGAAGAATAAACATATTTATTACAGCATTTGAGAGGATTTTTCCATTTTTTTTATTGTGGCAAAGTACACATAACATAAAATTTGTCACCTTAATCATTCTTTTTTTATTTTTATTTTTAGAAAAAGAGTCTCACTCTGTTGCCCAGGCTGGAGTGCAGTGGCATTATCACAGCTCACTGCAGCCTTGAACTCCAGAGCTCAGATGATCCTTCCACCCTAGCCTTGCGAGTAGCTAGGACTACAGACACAAGCCATCGTGCCTGGCTGATTTTTCTTTTTTTGTAGAGATGGGGTCTCACTGTGTTGCCCAGGCTGGTGTCAAACTCCTGGCCTCACACAATCCTCCCACCTCAGCCTCCCAAACTGTTCAGATCGCAGGTGTGAGTCACCACGTCTGGACAACCATTCTTAAGTGTACAGTTCAGTGGTATTGAAAGACATTCATAATGTTGTGTAACCATCACCACCATCCATCTCCAGAACTCTCCGTCTGCAAAACTAAAATTCTGTACCTGTTAAACAGTAACTCCTCATTCTACACTCTCCTCAGTTCCTAGCAACCACTATTCTACATTTTGTCTCTATTTATTCAACTACTCTAAGTATCTCATATAAGTGGAATCATACAGTAATTTGTCTTTTTGTGTCTGGCTTACTTCAGTTAGTGTAATGTCCTCAAGGTTCATTTATGGTGTGGCGTATTGCAGAATTTCCTTCCTTTTTAAGGCTGAACAGTATTCCTCATTGTATACCACATTCTGCTTATCCATTCTTTTGTTGATGGACACGGGTTGCTACGTATGTTTTAGCTATTGTGAATAATGTTGTTATGAACATGGGTATATACAAATATCTCTTCAAGATCCTGCTTTCAATGCATTTGAATATGTACCCAAACTGAAATTGCTGGATCATATGCTAATTCTATTTTTAATTTCTTGGGGAACTGTCATACTTTCTCCACAGCAGCTGCCCCATTTTACATTCCCACCAGCAGTGCACAAGGGTTGCAATTTCTCCACATCCTCGCCAACACTTGTTATTTTCTGTTTTAAGAGTAGCCATTATAATGGGTTTGAGGTGGCATCTCATTGTAGCTTTAACTTGTATTTCTCTAGTGATTAGTAATGTTGAACATCTTTTCATGTGCTTATTGACCATTTGTATATCTTCTTTGGAAAAATATCCTTTGCTCATTTTTGAATGAGGTTATTTTGTGTTTGAGTTTTGGGAGTCCTTTATATACTCTAGATATTAATTTCTTATCAGATATAAAATTTTTCAAAGATATCCTCCTATTCTGTGGAATATCAAAAGACACTCTTGATAGTGTCTTTTGATGCATAAAAGTTTTAAATTTTCATGAAGTCCAATTTGCCAATTTTTTGTTGTTGTTGCCTGTGTCTTTGGTGTCATATCCAAGAAATCACTGCCAAATCCAATGTCACAAAGGTTTTGCCGTATATTATTTTCCAAGAGTTTTATCATTTTAGGTCTTGCATTTTGATATTTAACCATTTTGAATTAACTTTTGTATGTGCTGTTAGGTAAGGGGCAACTTCATTCTTTTGCACATAGATATCCAGTTTTCCCAGAACTATTTGATGAAGACTGTCCTTTTCCCATTCAACGGTATTGGTACTCTTGTCAAAAGTCATTTTGACCATATATCAGAGAGTTTGTATTTGGGCTTCATTGGTCTATATGCCTATCTTATGCCAGTATCATACTGTTTTGATTAGTGTGGCTTTGTAGTAAGTTATGAAATTAGAAAGAGTGAGTCCTTCAGCCTAGCTTGTCTTTCTCAGGTTGCTTTGGCTATTTGGGGTCCCTTGAGAGTCCACATGAATATAGAATGGGTTTTTCTAGTTCTTCAAAAAATAAACGGGATTTTGACAGAGATTGTATTTACTCTATAGATCGCTTTGGGTAGTATTGACATTTTAACGATATTAATTCTTCCAATCCATGGACTTGGGATGTGTTTCCATTATGTCTTCTTTAATTTCTTTCAGCAATATTTTGTGATTTTCATTGTAAAACTCTTTCACTTCCTTGGTTAAGTTAATTCCTAAGTATTTCATTCTTTTTGGTGCTATTGTAAATGGAATAGTTTTTGTCACTTCTTTTTCAGATTATTCATTGTTAGTATCTAAAAATGCAATGGATTCTTGTGTATTGACGTTCTTTGTATCCTGCTACTTTGCTGAATTAATTTATTAGTTCTAACAGCTTTTTTTCTGGACTCTTTAAGGTTTTCTGCATATGAAAAGATATCATCTGAAAACAATGATAATTTTGCTTCTTTCTGATTTGGATGCCTTTATGTCTTTTTCTTGCCTAATTGCTGTGGCTAGAACTTCCAGTACTACGTTAAATAGAAGTTGTGAAAGCAAGCATCCTTATCTTGTTCCTGAGTTTAGAGGAAAAGCTTTTAGTCTCTCACCACTGAGTATAATGTTCTGTAACATTGTTTTTAATAATAAGGGATTGGAAGCAATTTAAATATCCAGCAAAATTATTATATACCCACACAGCAGAGTACTATGTAGCTATGAAAACAATGAGCCAGCTCTTTCCGTATTGTTAGGAAAGGTACTCAGATGTTTTGTTAAGAGAAAATAGGAGGGTGCAGAAAAATGGGCAAAATGCTATCATTTGTGTGAAAGAATAAAAGATTAGGCATTTATAATTGTAGGGATAAATAAGTAACTGGGAGCACACATTGCTTGCCTTTGGGAAGAGAACCGTATGACTGAGGACAGAAAGGAACACCTTTTTGTTCTTAGTGAATTTTGTACCATCTCCATGCAGTATTTATTCAAAAAATAATTTAAAACTTGAAAAACATAATGGAAATACAGCATCAAAATTGACATTCCTTTTGGGAAAAAAAGCTCATTAGAAGTTTGTACAAAGTGAAAAAAGAAGGTCAGCTAATACAATAAATGTGGTCACAAACTTGTATGAAGATACCTACGCGTGGGTGTCCTTGAACAGAAAAATGACTAGTAATTTTAATTTTCTTCTGAATGCTGTTTCATATTATTTGAGTTTCTACAATTTCTTTTATAATTAAAAAATAATTTGAAAGAATACTCTATAAGTTTGTCTTTCTTTATGCAGTCATTCTGAATTGTCACAATCTTTGTAATTCAAACTATTTTTTTCTGGTTGAGCTTCAATTGACAGAGGGATCCTAAAACCCCACTTCAAAGCTTTTCTTACCTCAGATCTTCACAATAGTAAACTCACAGTTCGACCTTCCAAAGTAGCTCTTCAAGGAATGCCATGATAAATTCTTTAAAAAAATAATTTGCCATGGAATAGGCATCATCTAATTTATATGATTGATAAGTTCATACTTCACATATATTCATTTTCTTTTTCTTTTTCTTTTTTCTTTTTTTTTTTTGAAATGGAGTTTCGCTCTGTCACCCAGGCTGGAGTGCAGTGGCGCTAGCTCGGCTCACTGCAACCTCCACCTCCTGGGTTCAAGCGATTCCTCTGCCTCAGCCTCTGGAGTAGGTGGGACAACAGGCACGCGCCACCATGCCTGGCTAATTTTTGTATTTTTAGTAGAGATGGGGTTTCACCATGTTGGCCAGGCTTGTCTCAAACTCCTGAGCTCGTGATCCACCTGCCTCAGCCTCCCAAAGTGCTGGGATTATATGCGTGGGCCACCACACCTGGCCATATTCATTTTCTTAAATCATGAAGCCCCAGCAAGCTTTCAGGAGCTTGGATGTGATTAATTGTGCATGTTTCCTCCTATTTGTTGTTAATTTATAGGTTGTTTTCCCCAGCAAGAATTGCATTTGCCTGAAAGTCACCTCATCCTGTTAAAACAGAAATCCCATAAGTCTTCAGCACATTGCTTTGCAAAACAGCTAATCTTAAGGAAACAATTGTTTTCTTTCTAATCTGGAAGGTCCTAAACTGAAGAGACTATCAGAGGCCAGCTCAGTTGACTGATGAGGAAACAGAGGACCTGAGAGTTTAAATGAGGGCAGAACTGGAACCAGACATCCCATTTCCTGTTAGAGAATCTGGTTCTTTCTCCACTGGCCTCTTCTGAGAATTTTGACCATGTAGGGCAATATAGGAGAAAAGCTGAGTGTGGTAGCCTCCAAGATATGTCCCCAATGATCCCCCATGTTCTGAATTCACATCTCACATTGAAAAAACTATTGTGAGAGTGATGCTATGTGAATTCCAAAGCCAGGTCATAAAATACATTGTTGCTTCCACTTTGCTTTTTCTTGAGACACTTGCTCTGGGAAAAGCCAGTCACCATGTTGTGAAGATGCCCAGGCAGCATTGTGGAGAGGTCCATGTGGCAAGGAACTGAGGCCTTCTGCCAACAGCCATTATCAACTTACCAATCACGTGAGTGCACCATCTTGAAAGTGGATCTTCCAACCCCAGTCAAGTCTTCAGATGAGACCACAGCCATAGCCAACATCTGGCTACAACCTCATAAAAGACCCTGAGCAATAGCCAGCCAATTCAGCTGCTCTTGGTGGATTCCTGACTCACAGAAACTGTGTGGGATAACAAATGTTAATTTTTTTAAAGATGCTAAGTTTTGGGGGTAATTTCTTATGCAGCAGTAGAGAACTACTATAGCAGGAGCAATGTTCCTCAAAATGTGGACCTTATACCAACTACCTCAAAATCTCTTGAGTTGCTTGTTAAAAGTGTGGGTTCCAGGCCCCATCACAGTCAAGTGGATCAGAACATAGCAGTGTGATGCCTAAGAATCTGCATTTTGACAAGCTTCCCTAATAGTTTCCCTAATCACTTCCCTAATAGTTAAACTCTGAAGTTTCCCCAAACTTCAGGTATTTTGGTAGCACCCTAAATTTTTTTTTTTTGCCATATGTAGACTTTACCTTCACTATTTTATTCATCAACCTGTGGCACATAAATATTTTAAATGTTCTTTATAAAAACTGTTTTCAAATGTAGAAAAAAACAATATTTTTCTAATATATGTGAAAATAAGTATCTACATATGATAATTAAAATGTGATAAATATTTATATCATATATCACCCCAAGTCATCTTGATTACATTCAGAGGTAAACATTTCATCCTTAGTGAAACACTGAGATAGAGAAAGAAAGAAAATGGCTGGCCAGGTGTGGTGGTTCACACCTGTAATCCCAGCACTTTGGGAGGCCAAGGCGGGCAGATCATGAGGTCAAGAGATCGAGATCATCCTGGCCAACATGGTGAAACCACATCTCTACCAAAAATACAAAAATTCACTGGGTGTGGTGGCAGGCACCTGTAGTCCCAGCTATTTGGGAGGCTGAGGCAGAAGAATTGCTTGAACCTGGGAGGTGGAGGTTGCAGTGAGCTGAGATCATGCCACTGAACTACAGCCTGGCAACAGGGTGAGATTCCATCTCAAAAAAAAAAAAAAAAAGATTCTTATCACTTAGTGATAAGAATAGTTACAGCACCCCACATTTTTTCTCGGGAACTAGATCAGTTCTAAATGCTGGCTTCTGTATCATCTCCTTGTATTCTCACTACATTCATGGGCAGCAGATAGGGTAAGTTATAATTAGTGCCATTTTACAGATGAGAACATTGTAGGAACTTATCTAAGGTCACATGACTAGAACACAAGCCCTATCTCCTGTCTTCCCACCCAAACTTTTTGGAAGATATGACATTCCTCTATGGCCAAAATAAACCATAGAGAACTATAGGATAAGACACATAAAAATATAGAAGTTACACTGTTGTAAAAGAATGTAACAAGACATGCAAATTAACTTGAAATGAATTATAGATCTACAATTAAATGTTAAAACTATAAAACTTTCTGAAGAAAACTAGGAGAAAAATCTTTGCAACCTTGGGGTAGACAAAGATTTCATAGATAGATCACAAAAAGCACAAACTAGAAAAGAAAAAGCTGATACATTAGATCTAATCAAAATTTTAAAATTTTTCTTTTCAAAAAACACTGTTAAGAAAACAAAAAGATAAGCCACAAAATGTTTATAATACATATATCTAACAAAGACTTGTATCCAGAATATGTAAAGAACTCTTGCAATTCAATAAGAAGAAAAACAATTCCCTCTGAACTGGCAAAATATCTGGACAGATACTTCACAATACAGGATATGAGAATGATCAGTAGGCACATGAAAAGATGGTCAACACCACTAGTCATCAGGGATACAAAAATTAACACCATTATATAATACCACCACACACCCATTAGAATGGCTAAAATTAAAGAAATTAATATCACTTGTTGGTGAGGATTTGGAGCAACTGGATATCATATGCTGCTAGCAGGAATGTAAAATAATATACTTTGGAAAACTATTTAGCAGATTCATATAAAGAGAAACATAAACTTACCATAATGATCCAACCATTCGTCTTCTAGGTATTTATTTATCCAAGAGAAAGGGAAATATAAGCCCACACAGACTGTTTGTTGAAACATTCCAGGTAAGTATTTTAATAAATAGCATTCGTTGCTGAAGAAATGAATAACAATTGCAGCAAAAAAAAAAAAAATAGACTAGCAAAAAGCTTAAAAGGGAAAAAAAGCTTAAAAGGAAAATGTGTGCTATTTACAATAGCAATGACATGGATTCAACCCAAATGCTCATCAATGATAGACTGGATACAGACAATGTGGTACATATACACCATGGAATACTATGCAACCATAAAAATGAATGAGATTATGTCCTTGACAGAGACATGGATGGAGCTGATCCAGGAACAGAAATCAAACACCACATGTTTACATGCTTACAGCTGGGAGCTGCATGGTGAGAACACATGGAAACTGGCGGGTGGGGAGGGGGGCAGGAGCCAACATACACTGGGGCCTTTGGAGGGGTGGGGGTGGGTAGAGCATCAGAAATAATAGCTAATGAATGTTGGGCTAAATACCTAGGTGATAGGTTGATCTCTGCAGCAAACCACCATGGCACACTTACCTATGTAACAAACCTGCATATCCTGCACATATACCTTGGAACTTAAAATAAAAGTGGAAGAAAAAAAAAGAAAATCTGAGGAATCAGATATTCAGGGGCTTTGAAAAATTCAGATGTAATTCTGAGTATCTAGAAGGACATACACATGTGCAACGCTCTCTACGTGCTCAGGATAAACCTGAGAAGGCCCTAAGTTCTCACATCTGGCTGACCTTGATGTTTGACACAAGCAGGAAGTGAAGCCTAAGGCAGAGTTTTCAGCTGACAGGCTGAGTGTTGAAGGTGTGCCCCAACACACACACGGCACTCCTTGGCAAAGACTGGAAGATTTACTGGTTCCAGGCAGTTCCAGGCATTTAAGGAAATCTCTATCCAATTATTAGCTGACCACTAAGCTATCTGAGTTTTCAGTGGCCACACCTGTAGGCCACTAACTGAGTTTATGGAATTAGTTCAGAAAAGCCACAAAACAAACAGCAACTACAACAAGCAGCGGCAACAACAAGCCCTGAGGAGGGAGGAGAATCTGATTTCCAGAGTTGCCATATTATATTATATAAAGTGCTCAGCTTTCAATAAAAAATAATGACACATGTGAAGAAACAAAAAAAGTAAGGCCTATGCACAGGGGGAAAAACAGTAAAAATTGTGTTGGAGGAAGTCCAGACATTGAAATTATGAAACAAAGACTTTAAATATATTTTAAATATGATCAAAGGAATTTAGACATAAAGATCTAAGGGAAAGAATGAGAACAATGTCTCCCCAAATGGAGAATATTGATAAAGAGATAGAGATTATTAAAAGGAATGAAGTAGAAATTCTGAAGTTGAAAAGTAGAATAACTGAAATGAAAAATTCACTAGAGAGCACAACAGCAGATTTGAACAGGTAAACAAAGAATCAATGAACATGAAGACAGTTCCATTGAGATGAGGAACAGAAGGAAAAATAATTGAAGGAAAATGAACATAGGCTCAGAGACCTGTGGGACTCCATCAGACATACCAATTTAGACATAATGGTAATTCCAGAAAGAAAGGGGAAAAACAAAAGGGAAGAAAAAATACCTGAAGAGAAAAAGACCCCAAACTTCCAACATTTCATGGAAAACATTAATCTATACATCAAAGAAGCTCAATGAACTCCAAGAGGATGTATTCAAAGAGGTTCACATCTAGACACATTCTATTTAAACAGTAGGAAGCCAAAGACAAAGAGAATTTTGAAAGCAGAGAAGCAACCCTCACATAAAAGGTATCCTTAATAAGACTGACAGCTAAATTCTCATTAGAAACCTTGGTGGTCCAAAGGTAGTAGAAGGACATATTCAAAGTATTAAAAGAAAACAAAGCTGTCAACCAAGAATACTATATCTGGCAAAACTATCCTTTAAAAATGAAGGAGGAATTAAGACATTCCCAGATTCTTAAAACAAAAAAACAGAGAGACTTGTCACTAGCAGACTTGCCCTATAAGAAATACTAAAGGGCACCTGTAATCCCAGCACTTTGGGAGGCCAGGCAGGGTGGATCACCTCAGGTCTGGAGTTTGAGACCAGCCTGGCCAACATGGTGAAACCCCATCTCTATCCAAAATACAAAAATTAGCTGGGCATGGTTCACACCTGTAATCCCAGCTACTCGGGAGGCTGAGGCAGGAGAATCTCTTGAACCCGGGAGGTGGAGGTTGCAGTGAGCTGAGATCACACCACTGTACTCCAGCCTGGGTGAAAGGGTGAGACTCCCTAAAAAAAAGAAAAAAAAGAAAAAAGAAAGAAATACTAAAAGGAACATTTCAGGCTAAAATGAAAGGGCACTAACAGTAATTCAAACCCACATGGGGAAATAAAGAGCATCAGTAAAGTTGGCTACATAGGTAAACATAAAAGAAAGTATAAATATATACATATTTTTTGAGACAGGATCTCACTCTGTCACCCAAGCTTAAGTGCAATGGTGAAACCTTGACTCACTTCAGCCTCAACCTCCTGGTCTCAAGCAATCCTCCCACCTCAGCCTCCCAATTAGCTGGGACTACAGCCATGGGCCACCATGCCCAGCTAATTTTGTCTATTTTTTGCAGAGATGAGGTCTCACTATGTTGACCAGGTCTGGAATTCCTGAGCTCAAGCAATTCTCGCACCTAGGCCTCCCAAAGTGCTGGGATTACAGACATAAGTCATTGTGCCTGGCCCATGTATTTTTTGTATATAATTTTTTTGTGTATCTGATTTTAAAAACAACCACATAAAGCAATAAATTTATGCTGATGGGCACACAATGCCTAAAGATGTAATCTTAACAATAACAGCTTAAGGGGAAGTGAGATACATATGGCAATGTTTTTATATGCTATTGAAATTAGGTTGGTATTAATCCAAACTAGATTGTTATAAATCAAAATGGTGGTTGGGTGTGGTGGATCACGCCTGTAATCCCAGCACTTTGGGAGGCTGAGATGGGCGGATCACTAGGCCAAGAGATCGAGACCATCCTGGCCAACATGGTGAAACCTCATCTCTACTAAAAATACAAAACTTAGCTGAGCATGGTGGCACATGCCTGTAGTCCCAACTACTCAGGAGGCTGAGGCAGGAGAATCACTTGAACCCGGGAGGCGGAGGTTGCAGTAAGCCGAGATTGCGCCACTGCACTCCAGCCTGGCAATAGAGTGAGATTCTGTCTCAAAATAAATAAATAAATAAATAAATAAAATAAAACAAAATAAATAAACACATTGAAATGGTAATGGTAATCTCCAGGGCAACTACTAAGAAAATAACTCAAAGATATATAGTGAAAGAAAAGACAAAAGAAACAAAATGGTACACTAGAAAATATATATTGAACACAAAAGAAGACGGTAATGGAGGAGCTGAGGAGCAAAAAAGACATGACATATTGAAAGCAAATAGTAAAATGTAAATCCTACATTACTGGTGATTACATTAATTGTTTACATTAAATTTGTATGGATTATATTCTACAATTAAAAGTCAGAGATTGGCAAAGTGAAAAAAAACATAATCCAACTATATTCTATCTTCAAGAGTCTCATTTTAGATTCATAGACACAAATAAGTTAAAAGTAAATGGATGGAAAAAGTGATATCATTCAAACAGCAACCAAAAGCGAGCTGAAGTAATTACACTAATATCAGATAAAATAGACTTTGAGACAAAAATTGTTACTCAAAACCAAAAAATCTTTATAATGATAAAAGAGCCAATTCATTGAGAAGATAAAACAATTGTAATCATACATGCACTTAACAACACAGGCCCAAAATACAATGAAAAAAAAAGGACAGAATTAAAGGGAGAAATAGACAATTTAACAGTAATAGTTGGAGAATTCTATATCCTACTTTCAACAATGGATAGAACAACTACACAGAAGATCAACAAGGAAATAGCAGACGTGAACAACACTATAAACTGTTTCTAACAGACATCTGTGGAGCACATCACCCAACAGCAGCAGAATGCATTTTCTCTCTTTCTTTCTTTTTTAATAGAGATGGGGGTCTCACTATGTTGCCCAGGCTGGTCTTGAACTCATGGGCTCAAGCGATCCTCCCACCTCAGTCTCCTAAAGCGTTGGGATTACAGGCATGAGACACCACACCTGGGCTACAGAATACACTTTCTTCTCAAGTGGCTCATGAAACATTCCTCAAGATAGACCATATATTAGGCCATAAAATAAGCCTCAAAATTTAAAAGAATTGAAATCATATAAAATATGTTCTCTAACTGCAATGGAATGAAATTAGAAATCAATAACAAACAGGCATTTGGGAAATTTTATAGATATGTGGAAATTAAACAACACATTCCTAAATAGCCAATAGGTAAGAGAAACATTAACAAGGGAAATTAGAAAATTGAGTAAAAATAAAAACACGAAGTACAAGTCACAATATTGTGGAGAGAAGCCCACTATTCCTTTAATAACAACGACTCAGACACGTTGAGCTGCTTTTGTTTGATGAGCTTTTCCCTAGGCCTGGACAGGTTTACCAGCTTCTGAATCACCCCTTCCTCTTGTTTATGTTACGGACCTCTGGGAACACATTATCTGAGGGATTAGGGTTTTACTAGGAGACTTTTGGAGTTT
The DNA here is from genome assembly GCF_028885655.2 of Pongo abelii. NCBI lineage: Eukaryota > Metazoa > Chordata > Mammalia > Primates > Hominidae > Pongo > Pongo abelii. The sequence goes on along the minus strand of NC_071995.2, from coordinate 107,756,615 downwards.
GTCCTTTGAGCAAGCTACGCAGTTTTTCTCTCTGCCCATTTTGACCTCCCTAGTTATTGTACTGATTAGACATCTTGTATTTTCATGGAGGGATGAGCTATGTGACCCAGGGACTCTTTAAAGTTGTGCACCTTTACATTATTTAACAAGAGCATAACCTCTTAACCAAGCCTCACCTCTTTACCAGCTTCTGTGGCAAAGTCAAGAGGTACTTACCTGCTCCCAGCACAGTGCCAGGGACCTGGGAGTGACTCCAGATGGAAATGCCATCCCATCAGCGTGGCTAGCAGACTAGGGACTTTCCATCAATGTTTTATTCCCCCACTTTTTTTTCTTTAAATCATGTGAAATTTGATCATACGAATTTGGTCATTCTTGTCATACCCAACTGAAACAAAGTCAAGAGGCCAGGGAGAAAAAGTACTCAGGGCACATAGCATTGCTCCAAGGCTATATTAATAATTCTCTGCAAGGCTGGCTGCTCAAACTGCCTGCTGTAACCTGAAACCAGTGTTACTAAAACAACCTGCTGTGACTCTAAGACTAATTTTACCCATCCCTGTCACTTACCAGTCAGAACTTGCCAGCTCCTCCAAACTTTACCAGTGCCAACGAACTTTCTTTCAAAATAATACATAACATTTCTCCATTTATAAAACCTCCAAACTTCGCTTGTTCTTTATACATACTGAAGACTACCCGGTCTATGTGTATGCCTTGAAGTATAATTCTTCCTTCTCAAATAACATGTTTAAAGTTTAGAGGTTCACCTCTGTATTTTATTTGACTCTGACACTCCAACTTAAGTTTCAAAGAAAAAAAGACAAATCTGTTTTTTGAATTCAAGTCCATGGGCTTCTTTTTAAAAAGTTAAGTGCCATTTTCATAACTGGTAGAATACTGTCTTGATAAGAATAGGATTTAGAACACAGTTGATTGGGGAACTGCTTGTACATAGCACATGCTTTTCATTTTCAGTATTTCAGGCTAAGGGGCAACTTGTCAGTCTCTATTCCAGTCTCCTTTAAAATATTCACTTTTGTTTTAAGAATCTGAGGGGGGAAATCATGATGCATTGCTCTGGTGTGAAATAAAACCCATCTGGCTTTTGGCATGCCCCCATTTCCTAGACAGATGGATAATGTGGTGGGCTGGAGGCAACTGCCTTTAAAGTGTGCAATTTAGAAGGGGTTTTTAAAAGCATATTCACAGGGTTGTGCAACTATCACATCTACTTTTGGGACATTTTTGTCCCCTCTAAGAGTCCTCATATGTATTAGCAGTCAATCTCCATTCCCCCTCCACAACCCTATTCCTAAGCAACCACTGATCTACTCTGTCTCTATGGATTTGCCTATTCTGGATGTTGCATGTAAATGAAATCACACAATATGTACAACATGTGGCCTTCTATGTCTGGATTGTTTCACCTAACCCAATGTTCTTAAGGTTCTTCCATATTACACCATGAATCAGTACTGCATTTCTTTTTTATTGACAAATAATATTCCATTGTACGGGTATACCACATTTTGTTTATCCATTCATATCATTTGATAAACATTTGAGTTGTTTCCAATTTTTTGGCTGTTATGAATAATAATGCTATGAACATTTAAATACATGTTTTGCATAGAGCATTTATTTTGTTTTTTAAGACAGTATCTCATTCTGTCTCCCAGGCTGGAGTGCAGTGGCATGATCTTGGCTCACTGCAACCTCTGCCTCCTGGGCTCAAGCAACCCTCCTGCCTCAGCCTCCCAAGTAGCTGGGATTACAGACACAAGCCACCATGCCCAGGTAATTTTTTTTTTTTTTTTGTAGAGACGGGTTTCACCATGCTGCCCAAGCTGGTTTTGAACTCCTGAGCTCAAGCGATTCACCCGCCTCGGCCTCCCAAAGTGCTAGGATTACAGGCGTGAGCCACCGCACCCAGCCTGCATGGAGCATATTTTTATTTCTCTTGGGTATTCACCCAGCAATAGTATTGCTGGATCAGGTGATAACTCTATTTGAAACTTTTGAGGAGTTGCCAAATTGTTTTTCATAGTGGCTACACCAATTTACCTTCCCACTAACAGTGTACAATGGTTCCAATTCATCCACATCCTTGCCAACACTAGTTATTGTCTGTCTTTTTTATTCTAACCATCCTAGTGGGTATGAAATGGTATCTCATGGTTTTGATTTGCATTTTCTGAGTGACTAGTGATGTTGAGCATCTTTTCATGTGCTTATTGGTCATATTTCTATCTTCTTTGGAGAAATGTCTGTTCGGATAGTTTGCCCATTTTTAAATTAGGTTATTTGTTTTTATTATTGAGTTGCAAGAGTTTTTTCTATATTTTGAATGCAAATATCTTATCAGATATATGATTTGCAAATCTTTTCTCCCATTCTGTGGGTTGTCGTTTCATGTTTTTGATGGTATCATATGCAGCATAAAAGTTTTTGGCTTTGATATAGTCCAATGTATCTATTATTTTTTCTTTCATTACTTGTGCTTTTGATGTCATGTCTAAGAAACCATTGCCTAGCCCAAGGTCATGAAGATCTAGTCCTGTGCTTTCTTTTAAGAGTTTTGTGGTTTCAACTCTTAGATTTAAAAGTAATTTTTCTATCCTTCAGGCTACTCAAAACACATTTCTATGCCAGATTTGCCTATGGTCATGGAGTGACCAACTGTCAAAGCTTGCTTGGGACTGAGGGGTTTCCTAGGACATAGGATTTTCGATGCTAAAACAGGGGAAATTCTGGGCAAACCAGGATGGCTTGACCACTCCACTTACAGACTTCTAACTTGCCACCTCTGCTTTCCATGTATTGAAATAGAGCCTGGATCCCTCCTCACCTGGAAGGGAGATTCATTTGTTTTGATTGGTTTAACAAGCATTTTTTAAATGCCCACAATGCAAAGCTCTGGGGATGAGTATGGTGAAAGATAGGATGGTGAACTGGAAGCAGATTTTTTGTTTAAGGTTATCCTCGCAGCTTAAACCTTTTTTTTTCTTTCCAGAATAGTTCTGATTTGCTTTCCGACTTTTCAGGTCATTTCTTTTTTTTTTTTTTTTTTTTTGAGATGGAGTCTCATTCTGTCACCCAGGAGTGCAGTGGCATGATCTCAGCTCACTGCATCCTCCTCCTCCTAGGTTCAAGCAATTCTCCTGCCTCGGCCTCCAGAGTAGCTGGGATTATAAGCACGTACCACCACGCCCAGCTAATTTTTTTGTATTTTTGGTAGAGATGGGGTTTCACCATGTTGGCCAGGCTGGTCTCGAACTTCTGACCTCATGATCTGCCCGCCTCAGCCTCCCAAAGTGCTGGGATTACAGGTGTGAGCCACCTCACCTGGCCTCAGGTCAATTATTTTTGCTTCTGCCAGTTCATGGAGCTGAGTGAAAGTTGGCTAAAAATGGGTGGAATAATGATCACGTAGCAAGTATTTAAGGGAAGATACTAAATATAGAAAGTCTCTATTTCCCTGTGTTTTGGGGAAAATTTATAATAAAAGAAAAAACATTCTATAATATAAGGAGGAATTCATTTTATAATTTGAGTCCTTACAAAAATCATATTACAGGGTGTCATGCCAATTCTTTATTCTGGGGAAGACCTATTAGCCGAAATGATAATCTGCTAAGTTTTAGAAAAGGTCATCCAATGGAATTGTTTTTTTTTTTAAGGTGGGGGACAATAAAATGGTGCATTGATTTAATTATTATTCCTGGGTATACGACCTCACAATCACAAGGGGTGAAAGTTATTGTAAGCCAAGTCTTTTAAAGATAACTTTTTAAAAAAGCAATACATAAGTTGTTAAGTTGTGGGAACAACAAATACAAATACACACAAATGACAAAAGCGACTGTTTTGTTATCGAGAATGGTGTTCATGAGTTAGCCTCATATTTTTAATGGCAGTTTAAAAAAGTGTGGCAAAATTATACATAAATGAACTACCCTTTTGATTTACAATAGACAATTTGTTTATTGTAGTAAAAAACACATAGTATCAAATTTACCATTTCAACCATGTTTCAGTGTGGAGTACCACGTGTTAACTACATGCACGTTGTTCTGCAACAGATCTCTAGGACTTTGAACAACCATTCCCACTTCCCCCTGCCCCCAACCAGTGGTAGGTAACCACATTCTCTCTCTTTTCTTCCTCTTCTTCTTCCTCTTCCTCTTCCTCTTCTTCCTCTTCTTCCTCTTCCCCTTCTCCTTCCCCTTCCCCTTCTCCTTCTTCTTCTTCCTCTTCTTCATCTTCTTCCCCTTCCCCTTCCTCTTCTCTTTTTTTTTTTTTGACAGAGTCTCACCCTGCCACACAGTTTGGAGGGCAGTGGCACAATCATGGCTCACTGTAACTTTGACTGCCTAGGCTCAAGTGATCCTCCTACCTCAGTCTCCCAAGTAGCTGGAACTACAGATGCACACCATGACACTTGACTAATTAAAAAAAAATGTAGCGATGAAGTCTTGCTATGTTGCCAGGGCTGGTCTCGAACTCCTGAGCTCAAGCAATCCTCCTGCCTTGGCCTCCCAAAGTGCTAGGATTACAAGCCTGAGTAATCACACCTCATCTCTACCTTCTGTTTCTATGGTTTCTATGAGTTTGACTACTTTTGAGACCTCATATAAAGGGAATCATGCAATATTTTTTTGTTGTTACTGGCTTATCTCACTAAGCATAATGTTTTCAAGCCTCATCCATATTGTAGCTTCTACTGGAATGTCATTCATTTGTATGGCTGAATGATATTCCATTGCATGAATAGACCACATTTTGTTTATCCATTCATCTGTTGATGGACACATGGGTTGCTTCCACTGTTTGGCTATTGTGAATAATGCTGCTATGAACATTTGTTGCTCACGTTTTTGTTTGAGCCCCTGTTTTTAATTCTTTTTGTATATACCTAGGAGTGGAATTGCCAGATCATAGAGTAATTCTATGTTTAACTTTTAGAGAAACTGTCAGTGGCAAATTTTAAAAGTGCTATATCTCATACAACTGAATTGGAAATTAAGATGATGTGCTCTGGAAAAAAACTCAGTTAAGTGAGTAAAAAGGTGGATCCAGCATGACAAAGAAAACGCCATTGAGGACACATGTATAGAGTTTGAATGAAACTGTTCCATAAATCCAAAAATATGTGGACAAAATTAGCATTTGTAAATGGGTTGTTGTCTTATGTGCTGTGCCATTTTAAATGCGTGCAGTCACATTAATAAATTAAAATTTTAAATACACATTGAACATGTGTATCTAGTTCTATAAAATATACTATATTAAGGTGGCTCAAAAGTATGTTTTTTTTCACTTTTTTAAATTAAACTTTTTATTTTGGAATAATTTTTGATTTACAGGAGAGTTGTAAAGACAGAACAGAGGGTTCTGGTATACCCTTTGCTCAGCATTCCCTGATTTTAAAAATACTGTATATATTTAAGATGTACAACTTGATGATTTGATACATGTGTACTTTGTAAAAGAATCACAATCGGCCGGGCACAGTGGCTCGTGCCTGTAATCCCAGCATTTAGGGAGGCCGAGGCGGGTGGATCATGAGGTCAGGAGTTTAAGACCAGCCTGTCCAAGATGGTGAAACCCTCTCTCTACTAAAAATGCAAAAATTGGCCGGGTGTGGTGGCAGGTGTCTGTAATCCCAGAGAGTCGGGAGACTGAGGCAGAGAATTGCTTGAACCTGGGAGGCAGAGGTTGCAGTGAGCCGAGATAGCGCCACTGCACTCCAGCCTGGCGACACAGTGAGACTCCATCTCAACAAACAAACAAACAAACAACCTACCTTTTTGTGTGTGTGTCTGGTGAAAACACTTAGAATCTACCCTTTTAAGAAATTTCAAGTGTCGTTACCTATAGTCACCATGCTGTACATTAGATCTCCAGAATTTATTCATCTTGTATAAATGAAAGAAACTTTGTACACCTTCATCAAACATCTCCCTACATCCCCTTTCTTTCAAAAACTTGTTTTTAGATCTTGTATTAAGATCTTGCTTATAGTGGGGGTTTGACATATATTTGTTTCATACAATCATTTGCCATGCACATGAATATCCATCATCTTGTTTAATCCACACAATGGACCTGCAGGTTGGTATCTGTCTCTATTTTACAGATGATGCAACTGAGACTCAAAGAGGGAAAATAATCTGTCCACCATCACACAGGTAGTAAGTCACAGAGCTGAGTGTGTCTGACTCCAAAGCTGGTGCCCAGTACACAATGACTGACAGCTGAGCAGGGTGACAGGATTTTTACAGGTGTGGGAAAGGTGTAAAGTAGGTTCCCTGCCTTAATCTTACAGTGTAACTTGCAGGAAGAAGGTGAACATGTATTCAGCGGCAGAAAATATACTTCAACATGTATTTCAATAATGATTACTGGAAATAAACTATTTGCTTGGTTAAGAATGTAGAGTGTTGTACAGATGGGAGAGGAGGGATTATGGGAGGGCTGGAGAACTCGGGGAATTTTCTCAGAGGCCTTAACAGATAGGGTACCATTAATGTTAATCAAAGCTTGCCCCTCTCACCCTACCTTCTAGGAACCGGCCCTACCCACAGCCCTGCCTCCTCAGCAGCTGTGTTCTTTGTTATGGACTGCCATATGCCCTGGCTGACAGAGAAGGAGCACCGTCATCTTGGACAAACAAACACTGCCACTTTGTTCCAGCTCCCTTTCTAACCTCATGCATTTCAAGGAAATCGCTTCTCTTCTAACAGTAAGCAGCCAGAAAGAGCAGACAGTAAAACACAGATAAGATAGCTCAGGCACGGAGGGAGGGGGGAAAGTCTCTTGGGTAACCACCAAACTTCACACTCATACAACGGGCCCTAGTAAAACAGTGTGCCCTAATAAGTACATTCCTTTCCCTTTAGGTGCACTAAGATAGGGAAGCTAAATGCACACTCAGGGGATATGCCTGTGGTGGCAGAGAGATGTACAGAAACAGACACAAAACTCTCCCTCCCAGATAAGCAAGACAAAGAGACACAGAAATATTCCAAGCCTGTGATAAGCTCTCCTGCCCTGAACCCTTAAAAACTCTTAGTCTATCAGAGAGAGTGCCTCTGACCTAACTCGGCCAGAAGCCCCTCTCAGGTTTGTTCTCCAAAATAAACTTGTCTTTGACAGTTGAACCACTTTTCATGTTTCTTTCCTGTTTCTTTAATTCTTACTGACCGCAGGTCCAGAGCTAGACATCTGGACCAAGCTGCAGCCAGTATCTTTCTGTGAGAACTCTCCATGATCTATATAAACTGGCTTAAAAAGATGTACTGTGGCAATCAGAAGCTTCTCTTAGAAGGTAGGAAGCTTGACATGATTCATAGCTGAGCTGAGCAGGAGTTGTAAAGATGCCATGTAATTGGGTGAGGACCACAGCAAGCCAACATTTTAATTATACATTAATATTTTCAAATCTCAAGGACATTTGATATGGTTTGAATATTTGTCCCCTCCAGATCTCATGTTAAAATGTAATCTCCAGTGTTGGAGGTGGAGCCTAGTGGGAGGTGTTTTGCTCATGGGGGTGGATCCTTCATGAATGGCTTAGCACCATTGCTGTGGTGATGAGTAAGTTCACAAGACATCTGATTGTTTAAAAGTGTGTGGTAGTCGGGTGTGGTGGCTCATGCCTGTGATCCCAGCACTTTGGGAGGCTGAGGGGGGTGGATCACCTGAGGTCAGGAGTTTGAGACCAGCCTGGTCAACATGGTGAAACCCCTCTCTACTAAAATTACAAAAATTAGCCAGGCGTGTTGGCACACGCCTGTAATCTCAGCTACTCAGGAGGCTGAGGCAGGATAATTGCCTGAACCTGGTAGGTGGAGGTTGCAGTGAGCTGAGATCACACCATTGCACTCCAGTCTGGGCGACAAGAGGGAAACTACATCTCAAAAAAAAAAAAAAAGAAAAGTGTGGCACCTCCCCTCTCTCTCTCTTGCTCCCCTTCACCTTCCGTCATGACTCTAAGCTTCCTGAGGCCCTCACCAGAAGCAGATGCCAGCGCCATGCTTCCTGTACAGCCTGCAGACTGTGAGTCACTTAAATCTCTTTTCTTTATAAATTACCCAGTGTCAGGTATTCCTTTACGGCAATGCAAAAATGGCCTAAAAGGATATTCCTGCAACTCAACCGCGAAAATCCCCAAACAATTCAGTTAAAAAATGAGTGAGGGACTTGCATAGACATTTCCTCAAGGAAGATATGCCAGTGGCCAATAAGCACATGAAAAGATGCTCAACATTGTTAGTTATTAGGGAAATGCAAATCAGACCACTTCACACCCACTAGGATGGCTATTATCAACAAGTGTTGAGGAGAATGTGAAGAAATTGGAATCCTTGTGCATTGCTGGTGGGAATGTAAAATGGTACAGCTGCTGTGGAAAACAGCTTGGCAGTTCCTCAAAAACTTAAACATAGTTACCGTATGACTCAGCAACTCTTCTCCTATTTATATACTCAAAAGAATTGAAAACAGGGACTCAAAGGGATATACTGTAGACCAATGTTTATAGCAGCATTCTTCACAATAGCCAAAAAGGTGGAAACAGCCCACGTGTCCATCAACAGATGAATGGATTAACAAAGTGTGCCATATATCTACAAAGAAATATTATTCAGTCATATAAAAGAATGAGGTGCTGATAGATGCTACAACACAGATGAACCTTGAAAACATTATGTTAAGTGAAATAAGCCACATAAAAAGGACAAATATTGTATGATTCCACTTTCATCAGGTAACTAGAGTAGGCAAATTCATAGAAATAGGAAGTAGAATAGGCCTGGCACTGTGGCACTCACCTGTAATCCCAGCACTTTGGGAGGCTGAGGCAGGAGGATTGCTTGAAGCCAGGAGTTTGAGACCAGCCTGGGTTACACAGCAAGACTCCATCTCTACAGAAAAATAAATAAATAAAACTTAGCTGGGCATGGTGGCATGCACCTGTAGTTCCAGCTACTCCAGTGGCTGAGGCGGGAGGATTGACCAGAATGTTGAGGCTGCAGTGAGCCGTGATTGCACCACTGCACGTCAGCCTGGACAGCAGAGTGAGACCCTGTCTCTAAAAAATAAAAATAAAAAAGAAAGTAGAATAGAGGTTACCAGAGGCTGGGAGGAGGGAGGAATAGGGAGTTATTACTCAATGGATAGAGTTTCTCTCTGGGATGATCAAGATCTGGAAGTCAATAGCGTGATGGTTATATAACATTATGAATATACTCTAAGCCACTAAATTGTACACTTCAAACTTTATGATACATAGTTAAGGACTGAATGTTTGTGTCCACCCCAAATGTATATGTTGAAGCCCTAACCCCATAATGTGTATTTGGAAATGGGGCCTTTGGGAAGTAATCAGGGTTACAGAAAGTCATGCAGGTGGGGCTGACATGATGAGATAGTGCCCTTATAAGAAAATATGCCAGAGAGCTTGCTTTCTCTTTATGCTTATGTGCCAAGGAAAGAGCATGTAAGCACACAGAGAGAAGGTGGCCATCTGCAAGCTGGGAAGAGAGCCCTCACCAGAACCTAACTATACTGGCACTTTGATCTTGAACTTGTCTGCCTCTAGAACTGTTAGTAATGGATTTCTGGCCTGGGTGCAGTGGCTCACACCTGTAATCTCAACACTTTGGGAGGCCAAGGTGGGTGGATGGCTTGAACGTAGGAGTTTGAGACCAGCCTGGGCAACATAGTGAGACTCCTTCCCCAGAAAAAATACAAAAATTAGGTGGGCATGGTGGTGCGCACCTATGGTCTACTACAAGAGGCTACTCAGGAGGCTGAGGTGGAAGGATCACTTGAGCTTGGGAGGTTGAGGCTGCAGTGAGCCATGATCGTGTCACTGCATTCCAGCCTGAGTGACAGAGACCCTGTCTCAAAAAAAAAAAATTCTGTTGTGTAAGCCACCAAGACTATGATATTTTGTTATGGCAATTGAGCTGGCTAAGACATATGTATTTACCACAATAAAAATTATTTTTAGGCCAGGTCTGGTGGCTCACAACTGTATCCCAGCACTTTGGGAGGCCAAGGCGGGTGGATCACTTGAGCCCAGGAGTTCGAGACCAGCCTGGGCAACATAGTGAAGCCCTGTCTCTACCAAAAATACAAAAATTAGCCAGGTGTGGTGGCATGCGCCTGCAGTCTCAGCTACTCAGGAGGCTGAGGTGGGAGGATGGTTTGAGCCTGGGAAGTGGAGGTAGCAGTTAGCTGAGATTGCATCATTGCACTCCAGCCTGGGCAACAGAACCAGACCCTGTTTCAAAAAATTTATTTTAATTAAAAAATTATTTAAAAGAATCATGGTAGTAAGATGCACATGGTTTTAAAAATAAAATAGTGCCAAAAATTTACAACTAAAAAAACCCTTCATGCCAGGGTCAGTGGCTCACACCTGTAATGCCAGCACATTTGGCCAAGGTGGGAGGATCCCTTGAGCCCAGGAGTTTGAGATCAGCCTGGGCAATGAAGCAAAACTCCATCTCTACAAAAAATACAAAAATTGGCCAGGTGTGGTGGTGCACGCTTGTAGTCCTAGCTACTCGGGAGGCTGAGGTGGGAGAATCGCTTGAGCTGGGCTGAGGCAGGAGGATTACTGTCCAGGCTGCAGTGAGCTGTGATCACACCACTGCACTCCAGCCTGGGCGACAGAGCAAGACCCTGTCAAAAAAAAAAAAAAGTGGCAGTTCCACTTCCACCCACTCTCAGTCTTTTAGCTGCTTCTTTAGTATCTACAGGCAAATTTCTATATGAGATACTCATATGGCTAGTTTTTGTTTCCTCAATTTTGGACATGTTCTGTTGATTTCCACAAACTTCAGGAGGATTTAGTTTTTCCCAATACCATCTATTTTTCTTATCCTTCATAGGCCAGCTAACATTTTAAGGTAGTAGAAAAGATACTGATTTGGGGGCGGGGGGTGAAGACAGCAACATAATGATAAGCACTGTATTAGTCAGAGCTCTCCAGATAGACAAAATCAATTAAGATAAATAATATCTTCATATAATATAATATATTACATAGATATAAATATAAGGTATCTCTCATATAATACATGAGAGGGGATTTATCCGGGGAATTGGCCAACATAATTAGGGAGGCTGAGAATTTCCATAACAGACCATTTGCAAGCTAGAGACCCTGGGATGCTGGTCCAAATTCAAGGGCCCAAAAACCCAAGGGGGCCACACGTGTAAGTCTTGGTTTCTAAAGACTAGAGAGCCTGCAGTTCCGATGTCCAAGGGCAGGAGAAGAAACAGCTCCTGGAGAAAGAGATCAACTCACATTTCCTCTGTTTCTGTTCTGTCTGGGCCTCTAGCTGATTTGATGGTGCTCATTCACACATCGAGGGCAGATCTTCCTGAACTTTGTCCACTCAGACTCACACAGCAATCTCCTCTTGAAACACCCTTACAGACACACCAAAAAATGCTGCTTTAGGCCGGCGTGGTGGCTCACGCCTGTAATCCCAGCACTTTGGGAGGCCGAGGAGGGTGGATCACGAGATCAGGAGATCAAGACCATCCTGGCTAACATGGTGAAACCCCGTCTCTACTAAAAATACAAAAAATTAGCCCGGGGTGGTGGTGGGCGCCTGTAGTCCCAGTTACTCGGGAGGCTGAGGCAGGAGAATGGCGTGAACCTGGGAAGCAGAGCTTGCAGTGAGCTGAGATCGTGCCACTGCACTCCAGCCTGGGCGACAGAGCGAGACTCCATCTCGGGGGAAAAAAAAATGCTGCTTTACCAGTTCTCTACGTATTCCTTAATCCCACCAAGTTGATACTTAAAATTAATCATTGTGGCTGGGCACGGTGGCTCAAGCCTGCAATCCCAGCACTTTGGGAGGCCGAGGCAGGTGGATTGCTTGAGCTCACGAGTTTGAGGCCAGCCTGGACAACATGATGATAGCCCCTCTCTACAAAAAATACAAAAATTAGCCTGGCATGGTGGCGCACACCTGTAATCCCAGCTATTCGGGAGGCTGAGGTGGGAGGATGGCTTGAGCCTGAAAGGTGGAGGTGGCAATGAGCTGAGATCGCACCACCACACTCCAGCCTGGATGATAGAGCCAGATCTTGTCTCAAAAAATAAAATTAAAATAAATTAATTTAACCATTGCAACAGCTAACACTTATTATGTGCCATCCAAGTGTGTGGTCCTTCACCTCCATTTTATCTTTGATTCTAACCACCACCCTATGAAGTAGTTATGGTTATTGATCCCTGTATTTATGATGAGGAAATGCAAGCACAGAAAGTTAGACAACCTGCTCAAGGTTACCCACCCAGGAAGAGGTGGAGCTGGGAAGAGAGTCCCCAGGACTGAGCCTGCTCTAACCACTCTCCAGTTCCAGGCTGCAAACTCCCTTTTTCCTTCAAGGGAACTTGACTTGGTCTCTGTTGAACATCAAAAAATACTGATTGGCCAGGCGCGGTGGTGATCACGCCTGTAATCCCAGCACTTTGGGAGGCCAAGGTGGGTGGATTACGAGGTCAGGAGTTCAAGACCAGCCTGGCCAAGATGGTGAAACCCCGTCTCTACTAAAAATACAAAAAAATTAGCCAGGCCTGGTGGTGGCACCTGTAATCCCAGCTACTTGGGAGGCTGAGGCAGAGAATTGCTTGAATCCGGGAGGTGGAGGTAGCAGTGAGCCGAGATCATGCCATTGCACTCCAGCCTGGGTGACAGAGAGAGACTGTCTAAAAAAAAAAAAAAAAAAAAAATCCTGATTAAAGCACATGAGTAGAAGCTGAAATGGGATGATAAGGGGGTTATTTACTTATTTATTTATTTTTTGAGACAGAGTCATCTCGCTCTGTCACCCAGGCTGGAGTGCAGTGGCGCGATCTCAGCTCATTGCAACCTCTGCTTCCTGGCTTCAAGCGATTTTTCTGCCTCAGCCTCTCGGGTAGCTGGGACTACAGGTCTGTGCCACTACACCTGGCTAAGTTTTTTTATTTTTAAGTGGAGACGAGGTTTTGCCATGTTGGCCAGGCTGGTCTGGAACTCCTGACCTCAAGTGATCCATCCGCCTCGGCCTCCCAGAGTGCTGGGATTACAGGCATGAGCCAAGGCGCCCGACCCCTAAGGGGGCTATTTAGAATGAGCATAATGAATATTCATAGAGCCCTAGAGAGCCCCACCTGACACCAGGATTGAGGGAAAAGGAGGGGTAATTAAAGCAAAAACCTTCAGAGACATTGGAATCCATCATTGAAAAGGTACCAGATTATCCAGCTCCCTCTCCCAGCTATGCAACAATGGGGATTCTGACAAGTGTTTGGATTGGATGTCCTTAGATAAGTGTCCACCCTCTTAGCCAATCAGCTGTGGCCAGGAATCATGTGATACCAAATGTAGTGCACAGCAGGGATGGGGGAGAAATTCCTTTAGAAATAAGTGTGGGTGGGACAAATTGTGATTGACTCCAGTATGAGGTGAGAAGGAGCCATGAATAAGTTCAAACTATCATTGTGGCAGACACATAGTTGTTGCTCCATTAATATTTACTAGATAAATAATACATTGGAGCTTGAGTACCACTGTATAATTGGTTTTCCCAACATTAGATTTGTTTAAAGTTATCCAATGTTTCAATAATTCCAATTTCTCCTACTATATCCGCAACGGATGGTTTCTTTTGAGACCCTCAGAGAAAGCCTAGCACTTAAGGGCGCAGGTTGTGGAGACAGACTGCCAGGGTTTTAAGTCCAAATCAACTCTTTCCTGTCCGCATGACCTTGTGCAAGCAAATCTACCCTTCTCTGAGCCTTGTTTCCTCATCTTACAAAATAAGGATAAAAATCACACCTGCTCATAGGATTGTTACAAAGATCAAGGGGACCATGGTGAAGTACACATCCGGGTGCCTGGCACACATTCAATTTTGGATTTTCAAGTCCTTTTATGGATTTGATGTGAGATTGTTTTCAGTTCTCAGATTGGTTTTCTTGTTCCCTCTTCCAACTTCCCCCACCCTTTGTCAACAATTAAAGAAAAAAAGAAAAAAAATGTTTCCTTCTTCCTTTAGTTCCTTGTAAGTGTCCATTCAATCATCATTCTTATAGCTCTTGCCAGCTGCCATCATGGATCATCTTAGTAGTTTTCTGTTGTATAATTTTTCAGCTTTTCTTTTCACTTGTTCACACTTGATCAGGGGTTTTCACTTCATGGTGCTGGGGAGCTTTTGAAAAATACCCTGAGACCAGGCGCAATGGCTCACTTCTATAATCCCAGCATTTTGGGAGGCTGAGATGGGAGGATTGCTTGAGCCCAGGAGTTCTAGATCAGCCTGGGCAACAAAGCAAGACCCCATCTCTACAATAAATAAATTAGCTGGGTATGCTGGCATGAGACTGTGATCTCAGCTACTAGGAAGTTTGAGGTGGGAGGATTGCTTTAGCCCAGGCAGTCGGGGCTGTAATGACCCATGATCATGCCACTGCAACTCCAGCCTGGGCAACAGAGCAAGAACTTGTCTCAAAAATAAATAAATAAATATTGAAAAAATAAAAAATACCCAGGCTTGGCCTCCACCTACCAAGAGTTGAGTTCAATTGGTTTGAAATGGAGCCAGGCAATTCTTATATGCAGCCTGAATTGAGAACCATTTATTCAACAAATATTTACGGAGTACCTTCTATGTGCCAGACACTGTTCTAGTACTTGGGACACATCAGTGAAACCTCATGGAGCTTAAGTTCTAAAGGGGTCAGAAATTCTAGTGAGAGGTGGGCTAGGGGAACCATTAAACTAGCTAGGATCTTGAAGGCAGAGACTTATTTTATTCATGTTTTTATTCCCCAGGGTCAGGGCAGTAGAATTCACCCAATAACGCTTGTCGAAAGAATGAGTGATCTTTGGCCTTCTCATACCTAACTTACATTTTTTCTTTTCTTGATTCATTTCACTAGACCCTTAGCTCCACGATGACAATGACAGGTCGAATTTGTTCTGTCATACCCGCAGTGCCTATTACAGTGCCTGGCACATAGGTGCTCAGTAAACAGTACTCAAATGCATGCCTGTATTTGTTATAGCAGCCTGGGTTTCAAGAGTATTATACGGATAACATTAATGAATCCATGCAAATAAACATTTAGACAGGCATCGTCAACCAAAGGGTGCTCACTGGTACCCGGACAACCATTTCACAGACTGGTGTGCCCTATAGGCATCCCAGTGATACACCGTCAGCCAGAGAGCCTGTGAACTCCTCCGAGCAGAAGGGCTCTCCCTGCCCCCTCTCCCCGCGCAGCTCCCTCTGCCCTCCGCCTCCTCTTCTCCGCCCACTCTCGCCGCGGTCTCCTGGCGGCGGAGGCTTTGTCTCGTGGGCTGGTCCCCAGCGGCTGCCTCCCCGAACAGCTGCTGCTCGAGGGAGGAAGCGGCGCGGGTGCTGTCCAGCATCCCGGTGCTGAAAACCGGAGGGCTCGTCATCCACCACTACCATGTAAGGGCCATGAGAAGGGCTCGTCCTGGCACAGCGCGGACATGGAGGAGGACTTATTCCAGCTAAGGCAGCTGCCGTGAGTATCATGGGGGCGAGCAAGAGGCAGACAGGCTTTCTTTTTAAAAACGAAAACCTGCAAGGGGGGTGGGGGGGGGGGTGCATCTCTGCATGGTTTCTTGAATTTAAAGGAAACTGTTTCAGAGGAAGGAATTAGGGCCTGGAGGAGACAAGCCATTTTCTTTCCCCAGCAGCCCAGCCTCTGTATCTCTGATTCAGTTCCATTTATCAGATCTGTCAGGACCTTATGGGGGAATCACGGGGGTTATGATTCCCCTTTTAATTGCTCTCAATTCTAAAAGGATTTTGAGATGTGAGCTTTAAGAAAGCATTAGCTGCTGTTTTGAAATGTGGACAGAATTGGTGAGTCTATGCAATGACATCGGTCCTTTCCAGCCCTAATCCTATGCTGTGAAATCCATAATTTTTCTGCAAGGTCTTTTGGAAGGGAATGATACTGATGTTGCAAACTGGTTGATTAAAAAAACTGGGATGCCTTCCTAGAGGAGAGGGTTGGGCAAAGTCCTGTTGTTTATGAAGTGTGTGAATGAGAGGGCTGTGCACGGTCGGTGAAACCTCTTGCCTTCTTCTGAATGAAAGGTTTTTGTAGCAGCTAGCTAGAGTGAGACTCACCGTCGGAACATCAGGAATATATTGCTTTGAGGATGGCGATTTTTAAGAAAAACCAAATTTGCTCTGAGAATCTGGGAGAAGTACCAAGCAATCGAAAGGACAGGGGCCTTGTAGAGGGGCTTACAGATTTTTCCTACCACAAGCAGATAGTGATTTGTTAAGTAAATTCCAAGAGTATGAGAGGGGGCATTAAAAAGAACATTGGTGGGGAAAGGGTTGTTTTAATTTTTAGAAGCACTAGCCATTTGAGTGGTAAGAGTATATTCCCTTTGGGATTGTTAGAAAGGATAAATTATAGTCAGTATGTGTGTATTTTCTTGATTTTAAAAATGGTGGATTATTTTTTTCTATAATCTACTGAGGAATTCTCCCAAGTGACTTTTAGTGTGACTGATACAGTTCTCTGAGGCTCTGAGTACTGAAGGGGATTGTAATGTTTACTTTTCAATCAGAGTAAAATTAATTTTCACTAAAATTTTTAATTAATTTAAAATTTGCTTTAAAGCTTTTACTAATTGCTCCACAAATAGCATATCTGATTATGTAATACAGCATTATTTCACAAATGCTAGAGGATGTTCAGTTATAATATCCAGAGGTAGATATGAGTACATAAAAATGTAAAGGTCTGATTACAAATTTCCCAAGGAAAACATACAACTTTTATTGAGAATAAATATCATGTTAAAAAATAAAACTATTACCCCCAATAAAAAATAATTTAATATCAGAAATGTGAACTTTGGTACTCAGAATAAGACTACATATTGGAACTGTGGTTTTCCTGGGATAAATTTTTCAATAATGTCAGAGCATGTGAACTTTTCAAAGATTCATGTGTATGTGAACTTTGCAGAAGGGTCATGTATATTTAATCTACTAGTATATAGACCTGACATTATCATGACAATTCCTTCTTTAATTAAAAAAAGCAAAAATAGGAAGTTTTTACTTATTTAAATGTAAAAATTTAGGTTTTTATAGGAATATAATACAATGTACAAATAAATAAAGGTAAACAAAGTTCAAAGAGAAGCACAAGAATAAAGAGTAAGTCTCCTTTCCTTTCAAACCCCAGTCCTATTCCCCCCAGTTAAGTTTCTTGATTATTCTTTCTGGTGCTTAATAGGAATAAATACATATATTATCTATTAGGCCAAATTGTGTACTGGTTAAGTACATTATCTCTTGAATCAGACATAATTGGGTTCAAATCCTTACTATGCCACTTCCTGGCTGTGTGACTTTAAGCAAGTGACTTAACCTTTCTGAGACTCAGTTTCCTTAGCTACACAATGAAGATCATAACAGTACTTAATTCATAAGGTTATTGTGAAAATCAAATGAGATAATGTATGCCAAATGCTGGGCAGACACAAAGCACTCAATGCATATTAGCTATTATTATTATTACATCTGAAAAATCATTTATATAAACAAAATATGTAGGTTTACTATACTGGACTCCCTCAAAATCTTAATCTGCAAACCCCAAATGACATTTGAATGAAGTCAAA
The DNA here is from genome assembly GCF_028885655.2 of Pongo abelii. NCBI lineage: Eukaryota > Metazoa > Chordata > Mammalia > Primates > Hominidae > Pongo > Pongo abelii. The sequence continues at coordinate 107,738,916 of NC_071995.2, read as the reverse complement.
ATTAGCCCTGAAATGTGTTGACCTCAATTTCTAAAAAAAGAGTAAGCTAAAAGGAACGGCCACATGAATCTGAGTGGGTTACAAATCACGATTTAGATGTTTTTTTAAACCACACCCTTCGTATATTATGCACAGATTGCAGGCAGCAGATTTCCCGAGAGCAATATGGCTAAAAAAAAATTCAGAGTGCCTTGTAGAGGGTTGGCAAGACTGGACTTTGAAATAGGCTCAGTCTCATGGGAGGCCAAGTGTTAGCAGATTATAAGCCACTAAGTAGTTTACATGGTTGGGGAATGGGGAAAGGGAGTGAGGGTGTCTAAGAAACAGTCCTTCCTCGCACTTGAAGGAACCTTCGCACAGCTCTGGGGTGGTTCATTTGAGACCACAAAAGACCATTGTTTTTCACATGCTGTCCACTCTGGGACAGCACCACATAGAGGAGATTTGGGAGGCTGAGAATTTGCATCCAGTTCTGCCTTTTTGTGTGACCTTGTGCAAATCAGACTTTTCTAGGTCTGTTCTTTCTAGGATGATTTCTTGAAAGCAAGTTTGCAGACATTGATTGATTGATTGATTGATTCATTCATTCATTCACTGATTTACTTAGATACTATCCTAGGTACAAAGGATTCTGCAGCTGAGTAAGGTAGAATGGTTCTTGCACTTAAGAAACTCACAATCTAGAGCTGCAATGTCCAATAGTACATTTAGCCACTAGCTACATGTGGCTATTTAAATTTAAACTTAAATAAATTTAAAGTATGCAGTTTGTACATGAAATAATTTATATAGTATAATATACAATATAAAATGTACATATAATATACAATAGAAAATATGTGGCCGGGTGTGGTAGGTCATGCCTATAATCCCAGCACTTTGGGAGACCGAGATTGGCGGATCTTTTGAGGTCAGGAGTTCGAGACAAGCCTGACCAACATGGTGAAACACTGTCTCTACTAAAAATACAAAAAAATTAGTCGGGCATGGTGGCACATCCCAGCTACTTGGGAGGCTGAGGCAGGAGAATCGCTTGAACCTGGGAGGCAGAGGTTGCAGTGAGCAGAGATTGTGCCACTGCACTCCAGCCTGGGCAACACAGTGAGACTCTGTCTCAAAAAAAATGTGTGTATATATATATAAAATGTAAAATTTTTTAAAAATCTGTCCCTCAGTCATACTAACCACATTTCAAATGCTCAATAGCTACGTGTGGCTAGTGGCTACTATATTGGACAGCATACGTGTAGGCCAGCAGTCCCCAACTTTTTTGGCTCCAGGGACTGGTTTCTTGGAAGACAATTTTTCCATGGATGGGGGTGGTTAGGTAGGGGGATGGGGTTGGGGTTTCAGGATAAAACTGTTCCACCTCAGATCTTCAGGCATTAGATTTTCATAAGGAGCCTGCAACTTAGATCCCTTGTGTATCAGTTCACAACAGGGTTCATGCTCCTATGAGAATCTAATGCTGCTGCTGATTAACAGGAGGCAGAGCTTTGGCGGTAATGCTCGCTCACCCAAGGCTCACTGTGCAGCCCAGTTCCTAACAGGTCAGAGACTGTTACGGGTCCTTGGCCCAGGGATTGGGGACCCCTGGTCTAGGACATTTCCATAATTGCAGAAAGTTCTATTGGACAGCACTGGTTTGGTAGGAGGGAGGACACTGAACACATCATTGCAAATAATTATGAGAATTGTCTTAAGTGCTATCAAGAACTACTGCAAGCCTGGGGAATATATTGAGACCTGTTTCTACTAAAAATAATTTTTTCTTAATTAGCCAGGTCTGGTGGCTCATGCCTGTGGCCCCAACTACTAGGGAGGCTGAGGCAGGAGGATTGCTTGAGCCTGGGAGGTCAAGGCTGCAATGAGCCATGATCGTGACACTGCACTCCAGACTGAGTGACAGAGTGAGATCCTGTCTCAAAAAAAAAAAAAAAAAAAAAAAAAAAAGAACTAATGCAGGGTACGGGTAAGGAGACTAGTTTTAGATGGGAGGTGGGTATCAGGGAAGGCTTCCCTGAGGAAGTGACATTTGACCTGATCCTCTGGAGATGTGATTTCAGGAAAAAGAGAGAGGATTAAGAACATTCCAGGAAGAAGAAACTGTATGGGTAAAAGCCCTGAACTGGGAAAAAAGCTTGGTGTGTCTCAAAATCAGCCAATAGATCATTAATGAACAAGTGGCTTGAGGGGAAACTGCTGAGGACAACAGGGAGCAGGCCATCCAGGGTCTTGTAGTATATGACAAGGAGTTGGGACATCATCCTGCATTTGCTGAATCTACTGTTGCCTTTCTTACAAACCCTGTCTTTCAAGATTGAGTTTGGGTCCACCATTTTAATAAATCTGCCCCTGACTTCTGCCGGTCTTAATCAACAGCAGAGGTAAAAATGTGGAAACTGACTCAGGCAGACCTGGGTTCAGACTCTGGCTCTGGCCCTATCTGGGTGGCCTCAGGCCAAAGCCTTCTTCTCCCCAAGGCTGAGTGCCTATCTGTGAAGTCAGAACAGTGATAATACCTGCTGGGTTGTGGTAAGGATCAGGGAGATAATCACTGGGAATCTCTCAGCACAGTGCCTGGCTTTGAGTATGGGCTCAATTCGTCGTGCTGGTGTTATTTGTTTTCCCCCACTCAGCATTCGTTTCCCTGATCTTCCAACTTATTAGGTAGTAGGGGTGCCTGGAAGCCACAGTCTCCTGTGCAAAACACTAAGAAGATGTCTGGTGTGGTGTGAGAGCACATGTCTGAACTTGAACCCTTTGTCCGTCCTCCACCTGCTCCTGTTTCAGCCTCCCCCTGTTTCAGCCTCCCCCTGTTTCAGCCTCTCCCTGTTTCAGCCTCCCCCATCTCAGTTGATGACAACTCCATTTGTCCCATTTGGCCAGAAACTTTGGAGTCAAGTTAGACTCCTTTCTTCCTCCCATTTCACTTTTTTGTTTTGTTTTGTTGAAACAGAGTCTCGCTCTGTTGCCCAGGCTGGAGTGCAGTGGTGTGATCTCAGCTCACTGCAACCTCTGCCTCCCAGGTTCAAGTGATTATCATGGCTACCCCTGTAGCTGGGATTACAGGCACGCACCACCATGCCCAGCTAATTTTTGGATTTTTTTTGTAGAGATGGGGTTTTGCCATGTTGGCCAGGCTGGTCACCTGGCTCCAAGTGACCCTCCCGCCTTGGCCCCACAAAGTGCTGGGATTACAAGCATGAGCCACCACGCCTGGCCCCATTTCACTTTCAGTCCATCGGGAAATCCTTTGGTCCTGCCTTCAACTTACACCCAGGCTCCCACCCCTTCTGCTGCAATCCCCTGGTTCAAGTCTCCATCCTCTCTCACTGGGATTGATTGCAATGATGTCTGTGCTGGTTTTCCCGCTCCTGCTCTTGCCTCCCTATAGCCCATTCTCAACCCAGCGGCCGGAGGGATTCTTTAAAAGTCAGATCATGCCCTTCCTCAGCTCAAAATTCTCCTATCGTTCCCATCTCACCTCGTCTCTCTCACTATCTTACCCATTCATGCTGCTGCCTCCCTGCTGTTCCTCAGCCATGCCAGCCAGGCTCCTGCCTCAGGATCCACCCCCCTAGAAAGCTCTTCTCCAAGGTACCTCCTTCACTTTCATCAAGTCTCAAATGCCACCTTCTCACCAAAGCTTACCCTAATAACTCTCTCTAAATTTGCAGCCCTCTCATATACCCATTAGGATGGCTACTATCAAAATAGAAAATACCTGAGCTGGGCTTGGTGGCTCAAGCCCGTAATCTCAGCACTTTGGGAGCCCAGTGCGGGAGGACTGCTAGAAGCCAAGAGCTGTGAGACCAGCCTGGGCAACAAAGCAAGACCCCGTCTCTACCAAAAGTTTTGAAAAACTAGCCAGCCATGGTGGTGCATGCCTGTAGTCCCAGCTACTTAGGAGGCTGAGGAGGGAAGATTGCTTGAGCCCAGGGTTTTGAGGATGGAGTGAGTTATAAATGTGCCACTACACTCCAGCCTGGGTGATAGAATGACACCCTGTCTCAAAAAAGAAAGAAAGACCAAAAAAATCAGAAAAAAACAAGTGTTGGTGAGGTTGTAGAGAAATTGGAACTTTTGCACACTGTTAGTGAAATATAAAATAGTGTAGCCACTATGAAAAACAGTATGGCAGTTCCTCAAATGTAAAAATAAAAATAATGCCATGTGACCCAGTAATTCCACTTCTGGTTATAGATGCAAAATAATGGGAAGCAGGGTGTTGAAGGGATATTTGTACTTCTATGTTCACAGCAGCATGATTCACTAGAGCCAAACATGAAAACCCATGCCCGTGGACTGATGAATGGATGAATAATATTCCATTGTGCTAAAATCTCCTCTCTTAGCAATTTTCAAGAAACAAAATGTGGTCTATCCACATTTGGAATATTATTCAGCCTTAAAAAAGGAAGCACATTTTGGCCGGGTGCAGTGTCTCATGCCTGTAATCCCAGCAGTTTGGAAGGCCGAGGCAAGTGGATCACTTGAGTTCAGGAGTTCAAGACCAGCCTGGCCAACATGGTGAAATCCCGTCTCTACAAAAATACAAAAATTAGCCAGGTGTGGTGGCACGCACCTGTAATCCCAGCTACTTGGGAGGTTGAGGCACGAGAATCGCTTGAACCTAGGAGATGGAGGTTGCAATGAGCCGAGATCGCACCACGGCACTCCAGCCTGGGCAACAGAGTGGGACTCCATCTCAAAAAAAAAAAAAAAAAAAAAAGGAAGGAAATTTGGGCAGTCCTACAATGCAGATGAAGCTTGCAGACATTGTGCAAATAAAGCAGTGACAAAAAGACAAATACAGCATGATCCCACTTACATGAGGTGCCTAGAGCAGTCAAATCCATAGAGACAGAAAGTAAAATGGTAGTTCCAGGAAGTCGGTGGTGGGGGGAGAGGGAATGGGGAGTTGGTGTTTAATGGTACTGAATTTAAATTTAAATTTTGCAAAATAAAAAGAGTTCTGCAGATGGATGGTGGTGATGATTGTACAACAATGTGAACGTGCTTAATACCAGAGAACTGTGTACTTAAAAATGGTTAAGATTGGGCTGGGTGCAGTGGCTCACGCCTGTAATCCCAGCATTTTGGGAGGCTAAGGCAGGCAGATCACTTGAGGCCGGAAGTTTGAGATCAGCCTGGCCAACGTGGTGAAAACCGTCTCTACTAAAAATGCAAAAATTAGCCAGGTGTGGTGGCATGCACCTATGATCTCAGCTACTCAGGAGGCTGAGGCATGAGAATCACTTGAACCTCGGAGGTGGTGGTTGCAGTAATCAAAGATCGTGCTACTGCACTCCAGCCTGGGTGACAGAGTGAGACTCTGTCTCAGAAAAAAAAAAAAAGGTTAAGACGGTAAATTTGATGTTATGTGTATTTAATCACAATTGAAAAAAAGCTGCAGCCTTCTTCCTCTATCCTCCAATACCATGTTCTCCTTTTTCTTTTTTTCATAGCATGTATCATCTGCTAATAAACTCTATAATTTGCTTATTTATTGTGTTTAGTGTTTGTCTTCCCTCTTGAGAGTTTCACAAGGGTGGGATCTGATGTATCCCAAGTGTGTGGGATATTGCTGTCAGTTTCACCTACTACTGGATTCCAGTGTAGACCAATATAGACAGGCCAAATGATTAGGAATGCTTCATGAATGAAAAACCAGAAAAATCTGTCCGTCAGCTGTGTTATTTTCACTGACAGTGGGACCACTATTAAGTTTTAGCAGCTGTGTAGCCCAGTCTACCTGGAAAGACCAGACATAGCTTTGTTTCTTCATGTTTATTTTCTGCTTCCCCATATTCCTTTTTAAAGACAGGCTCTCACTCCAGTTGCCCAGGCTTGAGTGCGGTGGCACAATGATGGCTCACTGCAGCCTCAAACTCCTGGACTCAGCTGATTCTGTCACCTCAACCTCCCCAGTAGCTGGGACTACAGGCACATGACACCACGCCTGGCTCATTTTTTGTATTTTTGGTAGAGACGGGGTTTCGCTATGTTGCCCAGGCTGGTCTCAAACTCCTGGACTCAAACAATCCACCTGCTTTGGCCTCCCAAAGTGCTGGGATTACAGGCTTGAACCACCATACCTGGCCGTATTTCCTCATTTTCTTTGACTAAATCAGGGAGGTTGGGAGAACAGCAGTTTGACTACTGATTACATGAAAAAATTTTTTATTATTTTAATATTTTAAAAAATGTTAAATTGACAAATAAAAATTATATATGGTGTAGAACATGTTCTGAAATATGTGTAATTGTGAAATAGCTATATCAAGCTAATCAACATATGCATCATCTCACATCCTTTTTTGTGGTGAGTACACTTAAAATCTCCTTTCTTAGCAATTTTCAAGTATACGATACTCTAAATTGTTATTAACTATAGTCTCCATGTTGTACGATAGATCTCTTGAACTTATTTCTCCTGTCTAACTGATTTTTTTTTTTTTTTCTGAGACAGTCTCGCTCTGTTGCTTGGGCTGGAGTGCAGTGGCGTGATCTTGGCTCACTGCAACCTCTGCCTCCCAGGCTCAAGCGATTCTCCTGCCTCAGCCTCCTGAGTAGCTGGGATTATAGGCACCCACCACTGTGCTCAGCTAATTTTTGTACTTTTAGTAGAGACAGGGTTTTGCCATGTCAGCCAGGCTGGTCTTGAACCCTGACCTCAGGTGATCTGCCTGCTTCAGCCTCCCAAAGTGCTGGGATTAGAGGCATGAGCCACTGCGCCCAGCCTAACTGAAATTTTCTTTACCTGCAGCAACTCCCTAATTCCTCCAAGCCCCTACCAAGCTCCTGGTAATCACCATTCTACTCTATGCTTCTATGAGTTTGACTTTTTCAGATTCCACATGTAAGTGAGATCATGCAGTATTTGTCTTTCTGTGCCTGGCTTATTTCACTTAACACAATGTCCTCCAGGTTCGTTCATGTTGTTGCAAATGAGTGGATTTCCTTCTCTCTTAATGCTGAATAGTATTCCATCGTGTTTATACCACATTTCCTTGATCCATTCATCTCTTGATGGACACTTAGGTGGATTCCATAGGTTGGTGATTGTGAATAATGCTGCGATGATTATATGACTATTGCTGTTGAAATTGTCCCAGGTAAACTCTTTGAGCCCATATTAAGCTAGGCAAGGATTTGTGTTTGAGTTCTAGGGGAGAAGCTAGAAGCAGGTTCTGGTTCCTCTAACTGAGAAGATCTCTGCATAGAGACACAGGACCAGAGGAGGTGGCAAAGGCACACATGAGACTTCCTGCTGGCTCCCTTCCCCCTGAGACCTAGTGGGACCAAAGGAGGGGGAGGATCCCTGGACAAGGAAGAGAGATAGGGCATCATTGTCACTCACTTCAGGCAAAAAGTAGGGAGTTATTGTAATAGCCTGCACATCCCCCAAGGGAACCCATCACAGCCTTTAAAACCTCACATTCAGAGCTGCTCACACCCCTTCATTTCAAAAATGTTTACATTTTATGCCAGCCAGCTTCACTTAAGGAATGTGTGTTTCAATGACTTAAGGGGAATAGTCTGATTGTTGAGTGCATTATATAAGATAGTGCAGTGGCCCTCATCTATAATCCCAGCACTTTGGTGGGGGCCAAGGTGGGAGGATCGCTTGAGGTCAGGAGTTCAAGACCAGCCTGGCCAACATGATGAAACCCTGTCTTTACTAAAAACACAAAAATTAGCCAGATGTGGTGGTGTATGCCTGTAATCCCAGCTACTTGGGAGGCTGAGGCATGAGAATTGCTTGAAACCAGGAGGCAGAGGTTGAAGTGAGCTGAGATCACGCCACTGCACTCCAGCCTGGATGACAGAGCGAGACCCTGCCTCAAAAAACAAAATAGAAAACCTCACACTCAAAGCTGTTCACACCCCTTCACTTCAAAAATGTTTACATTTTATGCCAGCCAGCTTCACCTCTGAGGAATGTATGTTTCAGTGACTTAAGGGGAACAGTCTGGGCCGGGTGCAATGGCTCTTGTCTACAATCCCAGCACTTTGGGAGGCCAAGGCAGGAGAATTGCTTGAGCTCAGGAGTTTGAGATCAGCCTGGGCAACATAGCAAGACCCCCTCTCTAAAATCAAAAAAATTATCTGGGTGTGGTGCCTGTGGTCACAGCTACTTGGGAGGCTGAGGCAGAAGGATCACTTGAGCCTGGAAGGTTGAGATTGCAGTGAGCTATGATTGCACCACTGCACTCTAGCCTGGGTGACAAAGTGAGACACAGTCTGAAAAACAAAACAAAACAAAAACCACAATAGTCTGGAGGCCAAAGAAAGAAAGTCTCCTTGAAAAGAGGCCATTGTTTGGGTGGCCTTGGGTCTTAGGGAGGATTATTCCAGGGCTCACTGGCCTAGACAGTGGCTTTACAGCCCCAGCTAAAGTCTTCTCTGGGCTGTCTAAAAGAATTATGCAGATTTGCATGTGAATGATTATGTGATCTTGGGCAATTTATTTAACTTCCTTGAGACACAAGGGGGTGCCCGGGTCACCTTTGAGGGCGTTTTCAGCTCTACAAGACTGATTCTCAGCTCTCTGGATGAATGTGCCTGGCACCAGCCTGGATCATGGCAGTTATTCTGGTGTATTTATTAACTTATTTGTTTAATTATTATTATTTTTTTTTGAGAGAGAGAGGGTCTTTCTCTGTTGCCCAGGCTGGAGTGCAGTGGCATGATCATGGCTCACTGCAGCCTTCGAACTCCTGGGCTCAACAATCCTCCCGCCTCAGCTTTCCAAAGTGCTGGGCTTAAAGGTGTGAGCTACCCTGCCCAGCCTGATGTAATTATTAATAGTATCTCATTCACTCTTTAACCCAGGGTTTCTCAGCCTCAATACTATTCACATTTTAGACCAGACAATGCTTTGTAGTGGTGGGGCTGTTGTATGCATTGTAGGATGTTTAGCAGCATTTCTGGCCTCCTGTACCCACCAGATGTCACTCTCACTCCCACCAGTTGCGACCATCAAAGCTGTCTCTAGACATTGCTGATGCCCCTGGGAGAGTAAATTGCCCCAGTTAAAAACCACTGCTCTAAGGCCAGGTGCCATGGCTCACACCTGTAAGCCCAGCACTTTGGGAGGCCGAGGCGGGTGGATCACTTGAGATCAGGAGTTCGAGACCAGCCTGGCCAACATGGTGAAACCCCATCTCTACTAAAAAAATACAAAAATTAGCTGGGCGTGGTGGCGGGCGCCTGTAATCCCAGCTACTCGGGAGGCTGTGGCAGGAGAATCGCTTGAATCCAGGAGGCAGTCACTCATTTCTACAGCATCTTCAGATCTCTCTTTAAGCCTCACTCCTCTGACTTGAGTCATGCTGGCACCCTGTACGTGTTCCCTTAACAACGTGTGCATCTTCTGCAATGCTCAGGGTACCTTTGGTAAAAGGCTCTAAGTTCCATGGGGGCAAGAACTCAAATCTGACACAGAGAGAGTCCCCTCTGTATGGTTGTTAAATGAATGAGTGAATAAATAAGTTACAAAGACAAGGCCGGACGCGGTGGCTTATGCCTGTAATCCCAGCTCTTTGGGAGGCGGAGACAGGCTGATTATCTGAGGTCAGGAGTTCGAGAACAGCCTGGCGAACATGGCAAAACCCTGTCTCTACTAACAATATAAAAATTAGCCAGGCATTGTGGCTTGTGCCTGTAACCCCAGCTACTTGGGAGGCTGAAGCATGAGAATCTCTTGAACCCGGGAAGCAGATGCTGCAGTGAGCGGATATCATGCCACTGCACTCCAGCCTGGGTGACAGAGCGAGACTCCATCTCAAAAAAAAAAAAAAAAGAAAAGAAAGAAAAAAGTTACAAAGACAAATGACCGACCCTGAAAGTTGCAGCATAGGCCTTTTTGTTCTCCAATCAGAAGAGTAACCCACTCCTCTCTGCTGAGGCCATGTCAGAGGATGAGTAAGTGTGTGTGTGCTCAACTCAGGCAGATTTGGTTTTGGATCCTGACTTTCTGGCTAACTTGGTAGATGATCTTGGGCAAGTTCCTTGTTTTTCTTTAGGCCTCAGTTTTATCTTCTGTAAAGTGGAGACAGCAATGGCACCCACCTCCTAGGGCATGAGGGTTCCTTGAGATGATGCTTATAATGTGCTTAGCAGAGTTACCAGCCCCTGATAAAGGCTTCATGAATGCTAACTATGATTTATTTTTTATCATTACCTTTTGTCCAGGATATAAGCTAGTGGTCTGCTATCCTAGGAACAAGCTCATTGCTATTCAGGTTGACGGGGATGGCAGAAAAATGCAAATAAATAAAATCCACAGAGATCTAAAATTTCCATTAATTATAAACTTCTAACACATTCAGAAATGGAAGAAAACTTAAAGGTCATCACATCCAACCCCTCACACCCCGTCTCCCCAGTTCAGAGCAGGCAGGCATCAGATGGTGACTTTCAGACTTCTGTGGCTGCCCTCAACATGTTATTAAAGTTCAGGTTCTTGGGCCCCACTCTGTAGAGATGCAAAAGCATTATTAGATCTAGAGTATGGCCCAGGAATCAGCATTTTAATCAGTTCCACAGGGGTATTCTTGGCTTCAGGTACAGAAGCTTTGGCTGACTGATTAAGATCATGGGTTTTGGAGCTACCTGAGCCAGGGTCCTAGTACACTGCATATTATCTAGGAGACCTGGAACTGTTGGTATAACCTCTCCTAGCCTCAGTTTAGTTGTCTATAAACTGGAGATTTTTTTTTTTGAGACAGGGTCTCACTCTGTCACCCTGGCCTGGAGTGCAGTGGTGCAATCATAGCTCACTGCAGTCTTCACCTCCTGGATTCAAGAGATCCTTCCATCTCATCCTCACCAGTAGCTGAGACCAAAGGTGCATACCACCACGGTCAGCTAATTTTTTAATTTTTTATAGAGACATGGTCTTGCCATGTTGCCCAGGTTGGTCTCGAACTCTTGGGCTCAAATGATCCTCCCACCTCAGCCTCCCAAATGTTGGGATTATAGGCATGAGCCACTGTGCCTGGCTGAAACTAGAGTTATTAATAATACTTCCCTGTTATGATTGTTGAGTGCATTACATAAGATAATTTATAACACTCAGGCTTGGACCTGGCATGCTGAAGTGATGCATAAATATTAAATATCATTACTCCTGAGCCAATCACAGGGACACCTGCCTCTGCTGCAATGCCTCTCATGAGAGGGAGCCCACTGCCTCCTAAAGCAGCCGTTTTCATCTCTCGACTTCTGTGCCTGATAAGGCTCCTCTTTATATTGAGTTGAGATCTGCTTCCTTCTTTCTTATACCCAGAAGTTCAAGCTCTGCTCTTAGGACTCAGGTTGAGAGGCACCTTCTTTCACAGGTCAGAGCCTCAAATATTTGAAGACAGAGGTTCATCTCCTGGGAAGACGCTTCTCATATCCTACAGCTCAGGGAGCGCCCCAGGTCTTGTCTTGAAGGAGACAAAGCAAGTCCATATGTTAGTGACCTTGGCAGTCTCTGCTGCTCTAAGTGCACAGCATCTAACTCCATTTGTTGATAAGTTTCAGATTCCGAAGACGCCACATCACCAGAGTATCTGGGACAAAGCTGAGGGATACTGGTTATCAGTGTTTTTGATCGAGTTCCCCAAACAAGGTGATCCCTTGTTGCAATGCTGCCTTCCACTGGCAGAGGAGCCTCCCTATGAAGATGTCTTCTTGTACTATTTGGAAGAGTTGGGGAGAAAGGGACGAATATTTAACAAAAGCCTCAGCCCTCCACCTCTCCAACCCCCCTAATCCAAACCACCACCACCTCTTCTCCCACTGGCCACACAGCTTCCTTCCTGGCCTCCCTGACTCCTCTGCAGCCATCTTTTTGTATTAACCAGGCCTTTGATTGTTTATATTCTCATGCTTCAACATCTTGGAGGCTTGCTGACCCTGGAGGGACTTGCCCCCTCAGAGTTAACTAATTCCTAGAAATAGCAAACAGCTCACCTGCCAGCGTGGCTTTCCTATACAAACCAATCAGGCCAGAACCTCAGGTCTCTCCAGCCACCTCCTTTATCCAGCTCCCAGACTCCTGGCCACATCTACCTGCCCTTATTGCCCCAGAACCAGGCATGAGACAATTAAGGACAGCCCCTATGCTCCAGAGAAGGATGAAATTATTCAAACGAACCAAACCTAAGCCGGCAGCCTCTGCCTTGCACATTTCTTTCCTGGGAAACCACAATAAAGGCTCTTGGTCACGTTCTCCCCCTATACCCTCTGCCTCCTGACAAATCCTGGGGCTGCCATGTGTGCCCCTTATAGTGTGGCGTGCCCCTTCTTCTTGGGATCTGTAAGTATGACAGAGTATATCTTGTCAATGGCTCACATCTCGTGATCTCTCAGCCTTGCCATACCTAAATAATATTAAAATCTATATTTAAGAAATGCTTTCTGGGGTGGGCACAGTGGGTCACCCTGCAATCCCAGCACTTTGGGAGGCCCAGGTAGGCGGATCGCCTGAGGTCAGGAGTTCGAGACCATCCTGGCCAACATGGTGAAACCCCATCTCTACTAAAAATACAAAAATTAGCCAGGCGTGGTAGCAGGCAGCTGTAATCCCAGCTACTTGGGAGGTTGAGGCGGGAGAATCGCTTGAATCCAGGAGTGAGAAGTTGCAGTGAGCCGAGACTGTGCCACTGCACTCCAGGCTGGGTGACAAGAGCGAGACTCTGTCTCAAACAAAACAAAACAAAGCAACCTGCTTTCCTCCACTGATTCCTCCTCTTGTGGGAGAATGTGCTGAGTGACCTTCTCAAAACAACTCTGATCATCTTCCACCCTCTCGCTGCTGCTTGAAACCCTTCCGTGGTGTCCCACTGGTCTTAGGACAACACAGAAAATCCTCACTGTGACCTCCAGGGCTCTGTGTGATCCCGGCTGTTTCTCTGACCTCTGTTCCGTGGTCCCACCTCCAGGCCTTTGCACTAGCTGTTCTCTCTACTCCTCCCCTACTTGTGTGGGACTGTCTTTGTCCCCTTGATCTCTCCTTGGGGAGGTCTTTTCTGATCACTCACTTTTTTTCTTTAGGCCTCAGTTTTAACATCTGTAAAGTGGGGACAGGAATGGCACCCACCTTCTAGGTCATGAGGGTTCCTTGGGTACCACTGCTGTCCCCACTTGGCACCCTGTTTGCTTCCTCCTCAAGATATATTTCCTTTGCAAATGTATAATGATTTATTTGTTTACTTGTATATTAACCACCTTGCCAACCAGAGCATCCATTTCTCGAGGTCAGGGACCATGTCAATTTCATCCTCCATTGGACCCCAGCACTCACTCAGCATAAGTCAGCCCTCAATAGATGCTTATGGAAATACTGAATGGTCCTGCTAGTCTCTTCCAGATGCTCTCGATAGACTCCTTTGATCTCCGTGGCTACCCTGTGAGGTAGGAATTGCCATTTCCATTTTATAGGTGAGGAAACTGAGGCTCAGAGAAGCAAAGTAACCTACCTAGGGTCACACAGATACTGAATGGTGTGGGTAGGGGATTCAAACCCAAGTCAGTCTGCTTGCCAGAGTTGGGCTCTCTTGTCTACTCTGGCGGACCACCTCTCTGACTCTGAATGCCACACACAGATAATCACAGCTTAAGCTTCTTTTTCAGTCTGATAGCTTGAACTCTGGTAGCCTGAACTCAAGGGCTAAAACTCCAGAAGCCCAGATGAAAAGAGAGAAAATTTCCTTATGTAAAATACCTGTCTGGGCACAGTGGCTCACGCCTATAATCCCAGCACTTTGGGAGGCCAAGACAGGTGGATCACTTGAAGTCAGGAGTTCGAGACCAGCCTGGCCAACATGGTGAAACCTCGTCTCTACTAAAACTACAAAAATTAGCCAGGCATGGTGGTGGATGCCTGTAATCCCAGCTACTCGGGGGGATGAGGCAGGAGAATCACTAGAACCCAGGAGACAGAGGTTGCAGTGAGCCAAAATTGTGCCACTGCACTCCAGCCTGGGTGGCAGAGTGAGACTCCATCTCAAATAAAATAAAATAAAATAAAATACCTGAATCAGGCCAGGCGTGGTGGCTAACACCTGTAATCCCAACACTTTGGGGATCCCTTGAGCTCAGGAGTTTGAGACCAGCCTGGGCAACATAGCAAGACCTTGTTTCTACTAAAATTCAAAAAAAATTCGCTAAGCACGGTGGCACATAGCTGGAGACCCAGCTACTTGGGGGGCTGAGGTGAGAGGATTGCTTGAGCCTGGGAAGTCGAAGCTGCACTGAGCGCAGATCTGCACTCCAAGCTTGGGCAACAGAGTAAGACCCTGTCTCAAAAAAAAAAAAAAAAAAAAAGTAACAATACCTGAATCGAGTCACAGGCCCTAATTTAAGGTACCGAGGAAAATTCTATGGTGGTACAAACAAGATCTCTAGGTGGACAACTATTTCCTCAAGTTCTTCTCTTCCTTAAATAGCAAAATTATGTAAAACAAATGTTCCCTGCTATTTTGGTAAATTATATGCTATATATATACATATACAACAAATGGCAAGAGATTGTGAGCCAGCCTGTTTTGAAGCCTTCATATATTTAACATATGCCACTGCTATTTTCTTTTTCTTTCATATTACTTTTTTTCCCCTCAGGAAATCTTGGCTCATGTAGTTGACAAATTCTTTTAGGAACCCGACTGATTCAAAATGTAGCTGGCTTTCTGAGTACTGTATAATTTAATGTCAAAGGTCCCTCTATATTTCCGTTTTAAAACAAACTTTAATAAACAAAGGTGCCCTTGCTTTTTGTGGTTTGCCAGAGAAGAAATGTGAGCAGGTCCAGGTTTAAAACTGCAGGGAGGTTGGGCTCTGTGGCTCACACCTGTAATCACAGCACTTCAGGAGGCCGAGGCACGAGGACCGCTCGAGCCCAGGAGTTTGAGACCAGCCTGGGCAACATAGTGAGACCCTATCTCTACAAGAAATTTTAAAATTGGCTGGATATGGTGGCACACGCCTGCAGTCCCAGCTACTGTGGAAGCTGAGGCAGGAGGATCGCTTGAGCCCAGGAGTTGGAGGGTGCGGTGAGCTTTATTGCACAACTGCCCTCCAGCCGGGGTGACAGAGCAAGACCCTGTCTCAAAAAATAAATAAATAAAACTGCAGGGAGCTAAGCCATTTTCTCAAAGTCACTTTTTTAAGGATCAGTGTACTCCAAACTCAAGGTAGAGAGGTGACTTGGAGAAGACAGGTTGCAGGAAGCTCATATTTCCTCACTGCTCACAATTTTCCTCTTCGTCAAGCTCAGTTAATGCTCACAATCGTCTGCAAGCCGGCTGTCATTCCCACTTCACAGACGAAAGCAGAGCATAGCCACGCTTAGCAGCATGCTGCTCCATCAACTAGAGCATGGTCAATAGTCGCTGTTGTTATGTATATTTATAATAAGAGCAGTAGATGCCCAGGTTAAAAATGTCAAACATTACAGAAGGGTCCAAAATGAATAAGCAAAAAAAATGTGTCATCCCTCAAAACTTCCCATTCCCATCCAGTTCTCCTCCCCAGAAGAAACCAGAGTTAGGCTTCTTACGTGTCCTTCCCAAATGTCTATGATTGTCCAAGCATAACTCCTCCAGAACAGTATTTCTCAGACTGTAGCATGCACACAAATTGTCTGGAGACTGGTTAAAATGCAGATGCTGATTCAGTAGGTTTGAGACAGGGTCTGAGACTCTGCATTTCTTGCTTTTTTTTTTTATTTTTATTTATTTATTTATTTATTTTGAGACAGGGTCCTGTTCTGTCACCCAGGCTGGAGTGCAGTGGTGTAATCACAGCCCACTGCAACCTCAAACTCCTGGGCTCAAGTGATTCTCCCACTTTAGCCTCCTGAGTAGCTGGGACTACAGGCACACGCCGCTATGCCCGACTAATTTCTGTATTTTTTGTAGAGATAGAGGTCTCACTTTGTTACCCAGGCTGGTCTATAGCTCCTGGGCTCAAGCGATCTTCCAGCCTCAGCCTCCCAAAGTGCTAGAATTACAGGTATGAGCCACGACGCCTGGTCAAGATTCTGCCTTTCTAACAAGATCCTAAGGGATTGCTGGGGCCTCTGGTTCAGAACCACACTTAAGTTTTTCTTACTTTCTTTCTTTCTTTTTTTTTTTTTTCCGATGGAGTCTCGCTCTGTTGCCCAGGCTGGAGTGCAGTGGCGCCATCTTGGCCTGCAACCTCTTTCTCCTGGGTTCAAGCGATTCTCTTGCCTCAGCCTCCTGAATAGCTGGGATTACAGGCACGAGTCACCATGCATAGCTAATTTTTGTATTTTTAGTAGAGACGAGGATTCACCATGTTGGCCAGGCTGGTCTCAAACTCCTGACCTCAAGTAATATGTTCATCTCGGCCTCCCAAAGTGCTGGGACTACAGGCATGAGCCTCGGCATCCAGCCAGGACCACACTTAAGTTTTTGAGTATCAAGGACCTAGCTCACAGGACTATATTATACCACCTTTTCTTTTTGGAGAAACTGAGTCTCACTTTGTTCTCCAAGCTGGTCTCAAACTCCTGACTTCAAGTGATCTTCCCACTTCTGCCACCCAAAATGCCAGGATTATAGGCATGAGCTACTGTGCCCAGCCCATTTTATAGCACATTTAATAATGAGCCTCAACAATCTTGCCCTGTTGACCCTTACAGATCAGTGTGTGTGTGTGTATGTATGTATGTGCATGTGTGTATGTTTATTGTGGTAAAATATATGTAAAAAAATTTACCATTGACAAAATTTTTTTTTTTTGAGACGGAGTTTATCTGCGTTGCCCAGGCTGGAGTGCAGTGGTGCGATCTCAGCTCACTGCAACCTCCCCCTCCCAGGTTCAAGCGATTGTCCTGCCTCAGCCTCCTGAGTTGCTGGATTACAGGCATGACCCAACATGCCCGGCTAATTTTTGTATTTTCAGTAGAAACAGGGTTTCACCATGTTGGCCAGGCTTGTCTCAAACTCCTGACCTCAAGTGATCTGCCCTCCTGGGCTTCCCAAAGTACTGGGATTACAGGACGATAAACCATTTTAAGTGTACAGTTAGTGGCATTAAGTACATTCACAATGTTGTGCAACCGTCACTATCATCCATCTCCAGAATTTTTTCATCCTCCCCAACTGTACTCATTAAACACTAACTCCCTATCCTCCCTTCCCCCCAGCCCCTGGTAACCACTATCCTGCTTTCTATATCTGTGAATGTAAGTGTTCTAGGTCCCCTCACACAGATAGAATCCTCATATAGTAGAATCCTTTTGTGACTGCCTTACTTCACTCCGCATAATATCTTCAAGGTTCATTCATCTTGTAACATGTGTCACAATTTCCTTTCTTTTTAAGCCTGGATCATATTCTATTGTATATATTGTTCACGTTTTGTTTATCCATTTATCTGTTGGATGTATCTGCCTTTGGGCTGATTGTTTCTGCCTTTTGGCTATTTTTATACAGGCCGACTTAAAAAATTGTTAACATTTTTGTTTATTTATTTTTAATTTTTTTTTTGAGACAGGGTCTAGCTCTGTTGCCCAGGCTGGAGTGCTATGGTGTGATTGTGGCTCACTGCAGCTTTGACCTCCCAGGCTCAAATAATCCTCCCACCTCAGCCTCCCGAGTAGCTGGGACCACAGACATGCACCACCATGCCCAGCTAATTTTTTAAATTTTTTTGTAGAGATGAGGGTCTTACTATGTTGCCCAGGCTAGTCTTGAACTCCTGGGCTTGATCAAGCAACTTGGCCTCCCAAAGTGCTGAGATTACAGGCATGAGCCACCCTGCATGGCTGTAAAAACATTTAAAAAGTGGATGTGCTATATCCATTTAATCACCCCTGTCCTAATGATCATTTCTAGTGTTCTATTATCACAATCAAAGCTGCAAACAGCATGCTAGCAGCAGAAGGGACTATAGCAGGGTGGCTGGACTGGAGACTCTGAAGTCAGATGGCTTTGCCAAAGCCTGGCTTAGCCACTTACTGTGTGACCTTGGGCAAGCTTGCCACCCCTCTGTGCTTAAGTGTCCTCATTTGCAAAATAGGGATAGTGAAAATGTGTATCAAATAAGATAATCCACAAGGCACTGAACCCTGGACCCGACACATGGCAGACTAATGGTCCATATCAGCTGTTCTTTATTCTTATTATTTTTTGACAGAGTTCGCCATGTCACCCAGGCTGGAGTGCAGTGGCGTGATCTCAGCTCACTGCAACCTCTGCCTCCCGGGTTCAAGCGATTCTCCTGCCTCAGCCTCCTGAGTAGCTGGGATTCCAGGTGCCAGCTACCAGGCCCAGCTAGTTTTTTTTTGTATTTTTAGTAAAGACAGGGTTTCACTATGTTGGCCAAGCTAGTTTGAAACTCCTGACCTCAAATGATCTGCTCGCCTCGTCCTCCCAAAGTGCTGGGATTACAGGCTTGAGGCACTGTGCCTTGCCCCATATCAGCCATTATCAGTATCGTAAGTCATTGCCTAGTTGTTTCCATCCCTGTAATGAATTGCCAGCAGAACAAAGCTGGTGGCAGCACAGGACATTTAAACATTGTGAAAGCTATCACAAATTACCCTCCAAAAGGTTACAGTGGTCACTATTAGTCCACAGAAGGAAGTAGGGAGCCATGGACGGTCCTTGCGGAGAAGATGTGACAGAAGGAGTATTCAAGGAAGATGATCAGGCCACACAGTGATTTCTTTCTGTGATATCCTCAGAGTCAAGGGTGCTGATCCATTGACCTTGCCTTCATCCCTAAAGATGAACTGAGAGTGCACTACAACGTTCATGTCCTTCCTTCCTGGGATATTTCTCTATGTGTCCATCTTCTGTGAATACCTTAGGGGACTCTCCACGTTTTTGATTTTGGGGTTGCTTCTTTGGGACTGGAGGTCCTACTCATTTGCAGTTTCCTTTCTGTAGCCCATTTCACACCACCCCTCACTTAGTGGGTTCCATACGTGAATGTCACCCCCACCATGAGCCTTTCACAGCACCCAGTTTATTTGCAGCATTTCTTACAATGTGCAAACCATCTATATAGTGATGTCCATATTTAATCACTATTTTTCTTTTTAAAATTCTTATCCCCTCCTGGTAGACTATGAGCACTGCAGAAAGGCGTTGACGTCTGATGACCTTCGTGATCCCAGCAGCACCTCTGGGCCTGGCACAAAGCAGGTGCTCATTCAATATTTGTTGGATAAGGGATTTCAGTAACATCTGTGGCAGTGCTAAGAGTTAAGGATTTTCGTTTTTTGTTTTTTTTTTGATGGCAAAATACACATAATATAAACTTTACCATTTTAACCTTTTTTTTCCCCTTAGAAATGGGGTCTTGCAGCCGGGCACCATGGCTTACATCTGTAATACCTGCGCTTTGGGAGTCCGAGGTGGGTGGATCACCTGAGGTCAGGAGTTTGAGACCAGCCTGGCCAATATGGTGAAACCCTGTCTCTACTAAAAGTGCAAAAGTTAGCCAGCCATGGTGGTGAGCGCCTGTAATCCCAGCTACTTGGGAGCCTGAGGCAGGAGAATTGCTTGAACCTGGGAGGCAGAGGTTGCAGTGAGCCTGGGTGATGGAGTGAGACTCCGTCTCAAAAAAATAAAAGACGGGGTCTTGCTATGTTACCCAAGCTGGTCTTGAAGTCCTGGCCTCAAGCAGTTCTCTTGCTTCAGCCCATCCACATAGCTAGGATTACAGACACATGTGGCACCCCCCTGCCCCCCGACCATGCCTGCCTCTATTTTAACCATTTTATTTATTTTTTATTTTTTTCCATCTTAACCATCAATTAAAGTGTGCAATTTTACAAGGTTGCACAACCCTCATCTCTATCTAGTCCCAGAGCATTTTCATCACCCCAAAAGGAGACCCCACACCCATTAAGCTGTGACTCCCCATTCCCTGGCAATCCCCCAACCCCTGGGAGCCACTAATCTGCTTTCTGTCTCCATGAATTCTGGACACTTCATTTAAGTGGACTCATATCTATGTGAGCTTTTGTGACTAGCTTCTTTGCTCAGTGTAATATTTTTGAGGTTCATCTGCAATATAGCATGTGTCAGTAGTTTCAGGAGGTTTCTGTTTGTTCATTTGTTTTGTTTTTCAGAGACAGTGTCTCTTCTTGTTGCCCAGGCTGGAGTGCAGTGGTGTGATCATATCTCACTGCAGCCTCGACCTCTCAGGCTCAAGCGATCCTCCCACCTCAGCCTCCTGAGGAGCTGGGACTACAGGCACGCACCACTGCATCTGGCTAATTTTAACATTCTTTGTAGAGATGGGGTCTCCCTATTTTGCCCAGGCTGGTATTGAACCCCTGGACTCAAGTGATCCTCTTGCCTCGGCCTCCTAAAGTGCTGGGATAACAGGTGTGAGCCACTGCGCCCCTGAGGACTTTTTTTTTTTTTTTTTTTTAACAGTGATGTGCTAGAGCCTGATGGTACCAGTTCTAGAGAGCAGATGGATTGTTAAATATGCTGGAATTTGGGGAGCCTGTTATTTAATCACTGACAGGCTGAAACAAGCCATTGTGGGAGTATCTAGGACACAGATATTGGCAAATGCTATAAATCAATATTGTTGGGGGAGGGTATTTGAGAACCAGTTTATAGGCACACCGCTGACTTTAAAGCACTCCCATAATCTCTATCAGCATCCCTGAGAAGTTACCATAATGAAATACCTACTTTGGTTTATTTCTTTATTTCTTTAGTGTCAGGATCTCACTCTGTTGTCCAGGCTAGGTGCAGTGGTGCAATCATACCTCACTGTAGCCTCAACTTCCTGGACTCAAGAGACCCTCCTGCCTCAGCCTCTTGAGTAGACAAGACCACGGGTATGTGCTACCATGCCTGGCTAATCTTTTTTTTGTTGTTTTTTTGTAGAGATGGGGTCTTACAGGCTAGAGGTGATGACTTACAGGCTAGGGGTGATGACTCACGCCTGTAATCCCAGCACTTTGGGAGGCCAAGGCAGGTGGATCACCTGAAGTCAGGAGTTTGAGACCAGCCTGGCCAACATGGAGAAAGTCTGTCTCTACTGAAAATACAAAAATTAGCCAGGCGCGGTGGCACATGCCTATAATCCCAGCTACTCAGGAGGCTGAGGCATGAGGATTGCTTGAACTCGGGAGGCAGAGGTTGCTGTGAGCCAAGATCAGGCCACTGCACTCCAGCCTCGGTGACAGAGCAAGATTCTGTCTCAAAACAAACAAACAAACAAAACCCGAGATGGGGTCTTGCTGTGTTGTCCAGCCTGGTCTCAAACTCCTGGTCTCAAGCAATCCTCCTGCCTTGGCCTTCTAGAGTGCTGGGATTAGAGGGGTGAGCCACCATGCAGACCTCTTAAATACCTATTTTGAATAAAACAGTGTTCTTGCTGGGCAAGTACTGCTTAAGAGATGTCCTGGGTCCCACCTTCTAACCAGATATCCAGGCCTAAGGCAGTCTGTCGCCAAGCCTTTGCTCCTAAGTGACACCTGCCTTCCAGCTGCAAGGGATGCCCCAGCTCCAGACAGCAGGATGTTTGCCTGAGTCCTGTGTCATAGGCCTCTCAGGGTAGGAGGGTGAGTTGTAGACGCACAGCTCAGCCAGCAAGAGAGTGGGGACTCCTCGGGGCTCAGTCCCTCAGTGCTTCTGCTTCACGATGGGGTTGGGGGCAGCTGAACAGCAGAATCGCTTGCCTGCCTCTGATGAACGAGAAGAGCAGTCCCCAGATCAGCAATGCCAGCAGCACCTGGGAATGCACTCAAAGTGTAAAGGTTTGGCCCCAGGTCAGACCTTCTGAATCAGGCCTTCTGGGGGCGGGGCCCAGCCATCCACGTTGTGATCAACCCCGAGGGAGTTCTGAGGCTGCATCCAGTTCAAGAACCCCTGGACTCAAGTGACAGTCCAAAGAGCTGTCAGCCAGGCTGGAATGGAGCTGTGCCTTTTGTTTTTATTTATTTATTTTTCTGTTTTGTTTTATTTATTTATTTTTTATTATACTTTAAGTTCTAGGGTAAATGTGCACAACGTGCAGGTTTGTTACATATGTATACATGTGCCATGTTGGTGTGCTGCACCCATTAACTCGTCATTTACATTAGGTATATCTCCTAATGCTATCCCTCCCCCCTCCCCCCATCCCACGACAGGTCCCGGTGTGTGATGCTCCCCTTCCTGTGTCCAAGTGTTCTCATTGTTCAATTCCCACCTATGAGTAAGAACATGCCGTGTTTGGTTTTTTGTCCTTGCAATAGTTTGCTGAGAATAATGTCCATCAATGATAGACTGGATTAATAAAATGTGGCACATATACACCATGGAATACTATGCAGCCATAAAAAAGGATGAGTTCATGTCCTTTGTAGGGACATGGATGGAGCTGTGCCTTTTGATTCCTGCTCCAGAACACACACTGTTTTCCACTCTCTGGCAAGCCTGCCCACACAAGCCAGCTCAGTGTAGACCTTGCACTCATCCTGAGAGATGTGAATGCTTGGGAGAGGCACTGACTTGACGCCCAGTGATTAGGATTGAAGGTGCTATTACCAAAGACCACCAAACTGAAGCCTCGGCTCCTTCAAGCTGTGTGACCTAGGGCAACTGCCATAACCTGAGTAGCCATTTCCTCATGTATAAAATGGGTATAATAACTGTACCTAATTCATAAGTTGATTGTTAAGGTAGCAGGAGATAATATAAAGGGCTTCGCATAGCTCTTGGCTTATAGCAAATGCTCAATAACTAGTTGCATTGTTTGAGGACTATTATCCAAGGAGTTTGAGGAAGGGGAATTCAGTGATGAATCCCTCACATTTGTCTCGTGCTTTACAATTAATTTGTATAATAACTCTGCAGGTGCTTCTTTGTAGCAGATACGGTTGGTGCCCTTTGCAGATTCCTTTAGCAGGCTGGCACTCTCCCAGCTATTGCCAGTGTTGGTTCACAACTGTAGCTCCCTCTGGATTGCCCCTGGCAGAGGGAAGCCACCTTGTCTGGGAGATTATGCCCTCCACTGCTGGGGGTGGCGTGGCCAATGACTGACTGATATGAGGGTGTAACAGCCCAGCCCTCACACCCCTGGGCGGGACGTTCTCGATGGCACGATTCACACTTCAGAGCTCCCTGTGGGGTCAGGCTGAGGCTAGATTTCAGCAGGAACTACATCCTTTCTTAGCTTCCTCCTGCTTACTCCTGCTTCCCGGTGGGTTTCTCTTGAGACTCCTTCCTCAGTAAATCGCTTGCACAAACATCACCATCTCACTGTTTTGCAGAAATAGAAAAATCCTAATCCCAGCACTTCAGGAGGCCAAGGCGGGAGGATCGCTTGAGGCCAAGAGTTTGAGACCAGCCTGACCAACATAATGAGACCCCTGTCTCTATGAAACAGACTAACAAAAAGCTAGGTGTGGTGGTGCGTGCCTGTAGTCCCAGCTACTCAGGAGGCTGAGGCAGGAGGATCACTTGAATCCAGGAGTTTGAGGCTGTAGGGAGCTATGATAGTGCCATTGCACTCTAGTCTGAGCAACAGAGCGAGACTCTGTCTCAAAAGAAAAAAAGGAGGGTGGGCACGGTGGCTCATGCCTGTAGTCCCAGCACTTTGGGAGGCTAAGGCAGGCCGATCACTTGAGGTCAGGAGTTCGAGACCACCCTGGCCAATATGGTAAAACCCCATCTTTACTAAAAATACAAACATTAGCTGGGTGTGGTGGCATGTGCCTGTAGTCCCAGGTACTCTGGAGGCTGAGGGAGGAGAATCACTTGAACCTGGGAAACGGAGGCTGCAGTAACCAGAGATCGTGCCATTGCACAATTTTTTGAGACTGGGTCTCAAAAAAAAAAAAAAAAAAAGAAAGAAAAGAAGGAAGGAAGGAAGGAAGAAATAAAGAGAAATCTACCTGAAGATTCATATAGAATCTCTCAAGGGACACCGAATAACTAAAACAATCTTGAAAAATAAGAACGAAATTAAAGATCTCACACTTTCCAATTTCAAAACTTACTACTACTTACTTAGGTGTGGCTTAAGGATAGACATACAGATCAATGGAATAGAATCAAGAGCTCAGAAATAAATTCTCGAATCATATGATTTGATTAAATGATTTTCAAAATGGTGCCAAGATCACTCAGTAGGAGAAAGGACAGTCTTTTAAACAGATGGTATTAGGAACACTGGATGTCCATATGTGAAAGAATGAAGTTGGACTCTTACCTAACACCATATAAAAAATTAACTCAAAATGGATCGAAGACCTAAACCCATAAAAGTTTAGAAGAAAATATAGGAGAAAAGCCTTATGATATTGGATTTGGCAATGATTTCATGGATATGACACCAAAAAAACAGATAATAAAAATAAAAGTAGATATATCGGGCTACATCAAAATTTAAAACTTTCGGCCTGGTGTGGTGGCTCACACCTGTAATCCCAGCACTTTGGGAGGCCAAGGTGGGTGGATCGCTTTAGCTCAGGAGTTCAAGATCAGCCTGGCCAACATGGTGAAACCTCACCTCTACAAAAAAAAAAAAAAAAAAAAAAAAAATTAGTTAGACATGGCCGTGTGCACCTGTAGTCCCAGCTACTCAAGAGGCTGAGGTGGGAGGATCACCTGAGCCCAGGAGGTCAAGGCTGCAGTGGGCCGTGATCACACCACTGCACTACAGCCTGGGTGACAGAGTGAGACCCTGTATTAAAAATTTTTTTTTTCAAACTTTGGTGCATTCAACGATCACAATCAATAGAGTAAAAAGGCAATCCAAAGAATGGGAAAAATTGTTTGCAAATCATATGTCTGATAAGGAATCTATATCCAGAATACAGAAAGAAGTACAACTCAACAACAAGAAGTCAAACAACCAAATTTTAAAATAGGCAAAGGACTTCAATAGACATTTCTCCAAAGATGTACAAAAGGCCAATAAGCACATAATAAGTTGCTCAACATTAGGGAAATACAAATCAAAATCACAATGAGATACCATCTCACACCTATTAGGATGGCTGTTATTAAGCAAATGGAAAATAACAAGTATTGGCAAGGATGTGGAGAAATTGGAATCTTCGTGCATTGCTTGCGAGAATACAAAATGGTGCAGCCACTGTGGAAGACGTTCTGGCGATTCCTCAAAAAATGAAACATAGAATAACCCTTTTATCCAGTAATTCCTCTTATGGGTCTATATCTAAAATAAGTGAAAGCAGGAACTCAGATATTTGTACACTCATGTTCATTACAGCATTATTCACAATAACCAAAACATGGAAACAACCTGTCCATCAACAGATGAATGGATCAGCAAAATGTGGTCTGTCCATGCAATGGAATATTATTCAGCCTTAAAAAGGAGGGAAGTTCTGCAATGTGCTGCAACATTGGATGAGCCTTGAAGACATTATGCTAAGGGAAATAAGCCAGACACAAAAGGAAAATTACTGTATGATTTCACTTATCTGAGATCCCTAGAAGAGTCAAATTCATAGAGACAGAAAGTAGATTGGTGCTTGTCAGGGCTGAGTAGGGGAAGATGGAGCATTGATTTCTATGGGTACAGAGTTTCAGGTGAAACTTAATGTCACTGAATTGTACACTTATAATGGTTAAAATGGCAAATTTTATATTTTAATATGGCATGTATATTTTACCACAATAAAAAAAGAATCTCTGTTTCATGATTTTCTTCTAGGACACCTGACTTACGGCACAACTATTACACCAATGTATAGAAGAGGTAAACTGAGGCTCAGAGTGACTATGTGTTTGTCTTATCCAGTGGGGATAATAATAGTCTCCACCTCTCAAGTTTACTCTGAGGATTAAATCAAATAATGATGCCTATAAAGACCCCCCCTCCCCGATCAAAGAAGAGCATTGGCGACAGAGTGAGAACCTGCATCTCATGGTATCTCATTGTGATTTTGATTTGCATTTTCTGTGATTTTGATTTGCATATTGAGCAACTTATTATGTGCCTATTGGCCCTTTGCATGTCTTCTTTGGAGAAATGTCTGTTGAAGTCCTTTGCCTATTTTAAAATGTGAAATACCTATGAAGATGGGAGCGATGGAGACAGGATGGCTTCAACTGAACTAGGGACAAATGTTGGCGATTTCACATGGGTCAACCTAATAGTCATGTCTAATCCTTTAGTTAAACAGCAGAAACAAAGATATTTCTCTCATTGTTATGTATGTAATTTTATATGCTTGAAATGTCTCAAAATAAAATATCTTTATTAAAAAATATAGTAAATGGGAAGCAATGGAAGAATTTGAAGAGGTGTTACCCTCTCATTGGCCAGGAATACAATGTTTTAAGCCAGATAAACCTGTGGTTGAATCCCGGCTCCATGCCTGTTTAGTTATGGGACTGTGGGCAAGCCATGTGACTTCTAGGACCTCAGTGTTCTTGTCTGTAAAACGGTGATAATAATACGAACTTCAGAGTGGTGCTATGCAGATCGAGTGCACAGAAAACAGCTGGAACTTGCACAGAGCACAAACTTGATTCTATTAGACGTGACTGTGGTAGAGGGGGTGAAATGTTAGCACCAAGCTTCAAACCCCGCCAGTCTGTCTGCCAACCCTGTGCTGGGCCCTGCATTTCCAGCCAAGACGAGCCTGACAGCTCAGGTTTTCCAAGCCCAGCCTTGCCAAGGAGTGGAGTTTCAGGTGTTTACAGAATTACTGTGATTTAATCTGTCTTTTTTCTTCTAGAACTTCACAAGCAGGGTATGTTCCCTGTGCTTCTGAAATCCAGAGATTTACCCTTTCTATGCCAGTGCGACAGTTACTCTTTGGTGAAATACATGGAATGATGCAATCGTTAATAATAATAGCAGTATTTTGAACTTAAATATTTCTCTTTTTTTTACCTTTTAAAAACATGGATCAAATGTGTACTCCGTCTGCTCATATACTGCCTCTGCTATTCATGCCCATGTAACTTCAGACTTTTTTATTTATTTTATTTTTTTTTTAAACAAATAAAATCCTAGGATCTTGCTCTGTCACCCAGGCTGGAGGGAGTGGTGCAATCTTGGCTCACTGCATCCTCCACCTCCTGGGCTCAAGCAATCCTCCCACCTCAGCTTCCCAAGTAGCTGGGACCACAGGCGCATGCCACCATGCCTGGCTAATTTTTGTATTTTTTGTAGATATGGGGTTTTGCCATGTCACCCAGGCTTGTCTTAAACTACTGGACCTAAGTGACCCTTTCGCGCCAGCCTCCCAAAGCGTGGAGATTATAGGCATAAGTGACCATGCCCAGCCAGAATTTTTTATTTTCCTTTTCCTTTTCCTTTTATTTTTTCCTTCCTTCCTTCCTTTTTTATTTCTTTCTCTCTCTCTTTTTCTTTCTTTCTTCCTCTCTCTCTTTCTTTCTTTTCTTTGTTTCTTTCTTTTTATTTTTCAGATAGGGTCTCTCTCTGTTGCCCAGGCTGGAATGCAGTGGTATGATCACGGCTCACTGCAGCCTCAACCTTATGGGCTCAAGTGATCCTCCCACCTCAGCCTCCCAAGTAGCTGGGACTAAAGGCACGCACCACCATGTCCAGCTGATTTTTTTATTTTTTGTAGAGACGGCGTCTCACTATGTTGCCCAGGCTGGTCTTGAACTCCTGTGCCCAAGCAATCCTCCCTCCTCAGCCTCCCAAAGTGCTGGGATTACAGGCATGATCCACTGTACTCAGCACCCCAGACTTTCTTCAAAAAGTCTATGAGGACTCAAAGCTGTGATAGAAAGGACTTGCACATTCGGTAGCACTATCCCCTTGAGGGACTGTGAGGTCAGAACACATCTGTCTTTTCAGTGCTATAACCCCAAAACCCACCCTAGGGCTGGGAGACAGCAGGAATTTTGTGTTTGGGAGTGAGAAAATTGGAAGGAGACAGGTAATTTTGCCCCTGAGTCCCAGATGAAGAAACTACTGCCCAGAAAAATCAAAGCTTCTTGCAGAGGAACAAGAAACAGCATAGTTTGAAGGAACATATTGCATAAGAGTGGGGTCCATGGGGTCTCAAACTCAAATGCCTACAGGGCCCGACAAATGGGTCCACGTGCCAAGTGAGAGGAACACAGAGCAAGTGCAAGGATAACTAGCAAAAGACCCTTAGGGCTGGAGATAATGAGACAATGGTCAACTGTGGAGTGCATGACCCATCTAAAACAGGGGTTGGGGTGGGCCGGGGACCACCACTGCCCAGACCTAGCACAATTCCAATGCAGGAATGTGGGCTCCAGACAGCGAGATATTCTACTTTTTCAAGAGACATTGGGATTCTGGCTTTTTATGTGAATTTTCCCAATTTTAAAATTTTGGCACCAGGCGTGGTAGCTCACACCTGTAATCCCAGCACTTTGGGAGGCTGAGGAGGGAGGATCACTTGAGCTCAGGAGTTTGAGACAAGTCTGGGCAACATAGTGAAACCTTGTCTCTATTCTAAAAAATGGCATCCACTTTAAACTTTTAGAAATATGGTGTGAGCAACTTTTTGTGGGCCTAACGTGACCTTTAGATGACCAAAATGTTAGATATAGACAGATGAGTCTAAAATCTGAAACAAATGTACTCACAAACAGTATTCTGGCCTAAAACAAAGATATCCTCAATTACATAACCTACTTTGTCAATAGGAAACCCTGGAATTGGGCAGTGCCCAATCTGCTCAACTGTACATGGAAGTCCTGATATTACAACTCTTGAAGTTATGACTCTCCTCAACCCCAGTCCAACTCAATAGAAATGCTAACCCCCATCCATCAACTCTCCAAACCATGAGAAGAAGTCTTTCACCTGTCTTGGTCACTAGAGCTGTGCAGCAAGGCCGTTTGGGGGAAGCTTTAGCCATCTTGACCAGATTTGTTCTGTTCTCTAGGGTTGTGAAATTCCGTCGCACAGGCGAGAGTGCAAGGTCAGAGGACGACACGGCTTCCGGAGAGCATGAAGTCCAGATTGAAGGGGTCCGCGTGGGCCTAGAGGCTGTGGAGCTGGATGATGGGGCAGCTGTGCCCAAGGAGTTTGCCAATCCCACCGATGGTGAGAGGGTCCTGCAGTTGGGGAATCAGCCTGGGCCACGGTCAAGGTTGCCTATCCAGCAGGCAATTTCAGAGGGGTATTGTGAAGGGGCAGTTGGGAGAGCCCAGAGGGCCAAGGGGTGGAGCTGGAAGTGGGGGCTGAGGCTACATAGCTTACTTCAGCAGGCAAAGTTACATCACAATCCCTGCCAGTCAGCATCAATGCACAACACTTGGCTGAGGATGGCAGTAACAATGATGATGATGATGATGACAAAGATGATGATGGTGATGATGATGGTGGTGGTGATGATGGTGACAATGACGATGATGGTGATGATCATGATAGTAATGATGATGATGGTGAGGATGATGGTGATAATGGCGATGATTATGGTGATGGTGATGATCATAGTGATGAAGACTGTGATGATAAAGATGGCAATGGTGATGATGGTGATGATGACGATGGTGATGGTGATGATGGTGATAGTGATGATTACAGTGATTATGATGATGGTGATCATGATAATGGTGATGATGGTGATGGTGATGATGGTGTTGATGATGATGATATGATGACGGTGGTGATGATGATGATGGTGACAATGATGATGATGGTGATAGTGGTGATTATGGTGATGATGACAGTGATCATGATGGTGATGGTGATGATGATGATAGTGATGAAAGATGATGATAAGGATGGCAATGGTGATGATAATGATGATGATGATGGTGGTGATGATGATGATAGTGATGATGGTGGTGATGATGATAGTGATGATGATGATGATGATGATGGTGACGATGATGATGATGGTGATAGTGATGATGACAGTGGTGATAATAATGGTGTTCATGATGATGATGGTGGTGATGATGATGATAGTGATGAAGATGGTGGTGATAAGGATGGCAATGGTGATGATAGTGATGATGATGATATGAAGATGGTGAAGATGATGGTGATGATGATGATGGTGATGATGATGAAAATGACGGTGGTGGTGTTGATGATGATGATTGTGGTGATAATGATGGTGATAGTGATGATTATGGTGATGATGAAGATGATGGTGATCATGACGATGATAGGATGAAGATCGTGATGATAAAGTTGGCAATGATGATGATGATAGTGATGATGATGATGAAGATGGTGGTTATGATGGTGATGATGATGATGAAGATGGTGGTTATGATGGTGATGATGATAGCGATATGATGATGAAGATGGTGGTTATTATGGTGATGATGATGGTGATGATGATGATGAAGATGGTGGTTATGATGGTGATGATGATAGCGATATGATGATGAAGATGGTGGTTATGATGGTGATGATGATAGCGATATGATGATGAAGATGGTGGTTATTATGGTGATGATGATGGTGATGATGATGATGAAGATGGTGGTTATGATGGTGATGATGATAGCGATATGATGATGAAGATGGTGGTTATTATGGTGATGATGATGGTGATGATGATGATGAAGATGGTGGTTATGATGGTGATGATGATGGTGATGATGATGATGAAGATGGTGGTTATGATGGTGATGATGATAGCGATATGATGATGAAGATGGTGGTTATGATGGTGATGATGATGGTGATGATGATGATGAAGATGGTGGTTATGATGGTGATGATGATAGTGATGATGATGGTGGTGATGATGATGATGGTGGTGATGATGATAGTGATGATGATGTGGTGATGATGATGATGGTAGTGATGGTGGCATTGATGATGAAGATGATGATGGTGGTGATGATGATGAAGATGATGGCAGTGGTGGTGATGATGGTGATGATAGTGGTGGTGATGCTGATAGTGAAGACGATGGTGATAGTGATGACAGTGGGGATGACAGTATAATGACAATGGTGGTGATGATGTTGGTTATGATGATAGTGTGACAGTAATGGTGACACTGATGATGGTATGGGAGTAGCTAACATTGGCTGAGGCTTTATTATGTGCCAGGCACTGCTCTAACCAGTTTACATGTTTTATCCATCTAATTCTCACAACAGTTCCAATTGGATCTATTACCAACATCTTCCCCATTTTGCAGGTGAGGAAACTGAAGCACAGAAGGGTTAAGTATCTTGCTGAGGGTTATACAGCTAGGAATTAGCCAATTTGGATTTACGCCCAGGCAATCTGGCCTGAGAGACCACATTCTTACCCACGACCTTGTGCTGCCTCTGAGGCGGT
Source organism: Pongo abelii (assembly GCF_028885655.2). Classification (NCBI taxonomy): domain Eukaryota; kingdom Metazoa; phylum Chordata; class Mammalia; order Primates; family Hominidae; genus Pongo; species Pongo abelii. The sequence goes on along the minus strand of NC_071995.2, from coordinate 107,707,689 downwards.
GCTGTGGGACCTGGTCTCCAGCTTCCCTTGCTTCTTGATGCTGATGGATGAAAACATTCTATGCATTCCTGAAAAGCCTCAGATTCCAAATCTAAGAGAGGACTAATGACTTGAATGCAAGACCTATTGTTGGCAGAGATAAGGTGGCAATGACAGGGGATGGAGGGAAGCTGAGGCTTTACTCTCAGGCTGATCTGGGCTCTACTCCCAACTCTGTGAAACACAGGGCAAGTCCATATCCTCCTCTGTAAAATGGGGCTAATACTAGGCCTTAACTCATAGGATTGTGATGGGGATTAAATGAAATAATGCACATCTAGCTTTTGGCACAGTGCCTTGCAGGTAGTGAGCACTCAGTAAATGCCCCACAATAGTGTTACTACTGTTCTTCTTGTGGATGATATTTTTTGCTGGAGGAAACCACAACCTGCTAATGTGATCAACACCAGTTCACACTTCTGGAGAAAATTATGATTGATATGCAAGGCCCATGGTTGAAATTCCAAAAAGATGACACCTCCCAGCAGGGGCTGGTGAGATCCTCAGAGGTCACCCACGGGGCCACCCAGCATCCTCCTTTAGTATTTTTATTTTTTTCAGATGGAAACTCACTCTGTCACCCAGGCTGGAGTGCAGTGGTGCAGTCTCAGCTCACTGCAACCTCTGCCTCCTGGGTTCAAGCGATTCTCCTGCCTCAGCCTCCTGAGTAGCTGGGACTACAGGCATGTGCCACCACACCTGGCTAATTTTTGTATTTCTAGTAGAGAGGGGGTTTCGCCATGTTGGCCAGGATGGTGTCAAACTCCTGGCCTCAGATGATCTGCTCGCCTTGGCCTCCCAAAGTGTTGAGATTTCAGGTGTGAGCCACCATGCCTGGCTGTATTTTTATTTTTTAATTAACTATTCATTTTGGAATTATTTTAGCTTTACAAAAAAATTGCAGATATAGTATAGACATTTCTCACATACCCTTTATCCAGCCTCCCCTAATGTTAACAACTAAACTAAAAAAATTAACGTTGGTGTGCTACTATTAGCTCAACTCCAGACTTTATTTGGATTTCACCAGTCATTGCAGTTGTGCTATTCCCAGATACAATCCAGCATAACATATTGGGTTTAGTGTTTTAGTTTAGTTTAGTTTTGTTTTTTGGATTTTTTTTATTTTGAGACAGAATCTTACTCTGTCACCCAGGCTGGAGTGCAGTGGCATGATCACAGCTCACTGCAACCTTGAAACCTCCCTGGCTCAAGTCATCCTCCTCCCTGAGCCTCCCAGGTAGCTAGGACCATAGGCGTGAGCCACCAGTCACAGCTACTTTTTAAAAATATTTTTAGTAGAGATGGGGTCTCACTATGCTGCCCAGGCTGCTCTCAAACTCCAGGTCTCAAGTGATCCTCCTGCCTCAGCCTCCCAAAGTGCTGGGATTACAGGCATGAGCCCCAGCATCTGGCCGTCTTTTAGTATGTTTCAAAAACACTTATTAGCTTATAAATTTTATCTGTGTTCTTTCTGAGCATAAAAATAATACTTGTTTATTTGGAAAGCATTCAGACATTAAAGAAATTCTCAAAGTAGGCAAGTGAGTGTTGTTTTCAAAGATGAGCCTGGTAAGCAGTTTCTAAGACATCGGCTCAGTCTTACTTCCCCTGCTTGGCACACACACACGTATATACATTTTATCACAAAGACAGCTCCTCTGGTACATACCTCTCCACAACTTTTGCTTTTCACTTAACAATATAGTGTGCACATCTTTCCATCGGAGTGCAGATGGAATTGTGCCTTTCAAAAGTATTTCAGGCCGGGCATGGTGGCTTACATTGGTAATCCTAACACTTTGGGGGGCTGAGGTGGGAAGACAGCTTGAGCTCAGGAGTTCAAGACCAGCCTGGGCAACATAGTGAGACCTCATCTCTACAAAAAATAGAAAAAAATTAGCTGGGCATGGTGGCATGTGCCTGTAGTCCCAGCTACTTGGGAGGCTGAGGCAGGAGGATGACTTGAGCCCAGGAGATCGAGGCTGCAGTGAGCTATGATTGTACCACTGAGCTCCAGCCTGGGCAACAGAGTGAGACACTGTCTCAAAACAAAAACAAAATAAAGAAGTATTTCTTTTTTTTCTGGCCATGGAAGTAATACATTGTAAAACGAAGAAAGTTAATTCTCATATAATTTTTTCCTTCCTCCCTCTGACAACAAACAAATTAAACCATAATTCAAAGCCTTGTACATATTCTATGGATAGATACATGTGCATATATATACACCCACATGCGTACATTTCCAAGAATAGGACCATGCTAAATACCTTGTTGTCGATCTTGTTTTGTCTTTAAACATTAATTAACAATATACTTTGTGTATCTTTCTATATCTGCACATTCTTGTTAACAGTTGGGTCATATTTCATAATGTGGATATTTAATAATTTATATATGTATAATATCTACTTAATAATTTATTTAGCCAACCCCTGTTGATGGACATTCTGGGTTTTTCTGTTTCTCCCGTTGTAAGTAATGCTGCAGCTGTAGGATATCACTTCACACTGGAATATTTTTCTAGGATAAGTTCTAAAAGCAGCATGTGCTGTGTTTAGTTAGCTTGGCTGGGGACCACCCCAAAAACCCCACACTAGGACAACTGCAAGGTGCACTGATTCCTTCCTTCTGTCTCCCTTTCTGCTTCCCAGATACTTTCATGGTGGAAGATGCGGTGGAAGCCATTGGCTTTGGAAAATTTCAGTGGAAGCTGTCTGTTCTCACTGGCTTGGCTTGGGCAAGTATTTTTGGGGGGCAGTGGCTCAGCCTCCAAGAAACCCCCATGCTGCTCAGCTGGGTTTCCATGGTCTACAAGGAAGGACACAGTTCTTTCCACATGGAGCCTTTGCTTGAATTCCAATCAACAAAATTTATGAGGCGTGATAAGTGGTGATAACGAGGTCTGTGCTTGAGGAGAGCTGGGTGTGGTTGGCAGTTGCCCCCAAGGAGGAGTTGAACTTTCTAGCTAATTAGGTGGCTTTCAACTCTTTGGGCTCAGGGCTACTATGAGATTATGATGTCAGCTGTAGAGCTCTCCCTAGAAAAGCATGCATAGATTAGATATGTGCCTTCTGCTTCAAGACTTTCATGATCCCTCATTCAATCCCCTAGCTATGGCAAACAGCACAGCCAAACCTTTAATATACTTGAAATTAATTTTTGTGAATGGGAGGAGATGGTGATCTAACTACATATTTTTCCAAATGGATCATCAATTTCCCCACAACATTTCCCCTCCTAATTGGAAAAGCTGCCTTTATGGTATACCAAATTCCCATGGCCACATGGGCGTGCTTCTAGATTCCATGTCTGTCCTAGTCTGTCTAGTCTCGTGAAGGTACATGATGTTTAATTGCTAGGGATTCTGAGTCGTTTTAATGTATTAAAAGGTCACACTTGTTAACTATACTGACAATTATATCCTATTCTACATGAACAAATGACCTATAAGCCAAAGACAAGCTAGTCTTAATTGCACTAAAAAGATCATTGTCTCTCTGCCGCTATAAAAATGTTTTTTTCTCAGATTTTAGAAATACGTTTTCCCACTTTGTTTGTGATATGCCCATATTTTTTAAAACATAAAAAAACACACACAAAAATAACATAAAATGTCTGTTTGTCTATTCCTGCAATGGTAATGCATGGTTTTAACTGCTGGAGCTTTGAGTGTGGTTTGATGTGCAGCAGGGCACTTGGCAGTGGGTAGAGAGGGGTGTGCTACAGTCTCTGTCTCTGGGGTTGTGGACTTGGCCAGCCTTCCCTAGCACCAAGCAGCATCCTGGCCTCATGATGTCTCCGTCCTCTCTGCAGATGGCTGATGCCATGGAGATGATGATCCTCAGCATCCTGGCGCCACAGCTGCATTGCGAGTGGAGGCTCCCAAGCTGGCAGGTGGCATTGCTGACCTCGGTAGGCAGCCCAGCAGCTCCCTCCTGTTGCATACAGTTCTACTCCCCTGGGGTGTCCTGTGGGATATCTCTCTTCTCCTGCTGCTGAAGGTTCAGCAGAAAAGAATTAAGCCCTGATGGAAACACTGTCCCATCTCCACCTCACATATCCTAGCAGGTTTACAGCCAACTCTACTTCACCTGGAGGTCCAGCTACTTGGGAGGGTGTCCCAGGCATCCTGTTCTATTGCTAGGAGCTTGAAACCCACCTGTGCATATCACTTAAACTCTATATGCCTGTTTTCTTGGCTGCAAACAGGAGGTGCCAATCCCCACATCCCTAGGATTATTTGAGAACTGGAAACAACACAGTGTTTCCATAGAGTAGGTAGCATAGAGTAGGTGTTCAATAAATTGGAGCTATTGCTCCCTGGAATTAAGGCTTGAAGGAGGAGGCTGCAGAACCCTCACTTTTTGTCAGGGAGATATCAGCAGCAACCTCTTAAAAGAGAGGAATGGGCTGGGCGCAGTAGCTCACGCCTGTAATCCCAGCACTTTGGGAGGCCGAGGTGCGTGGACCACCTGAGGTCAGGAGTTCGAGACCAGTCTGACCAATATGGTGAAACCCCATCTCTACTAAAAATACAAAAATTAGCAGGGTGTGGTGGCGGGCACCTGTAATCCCAGCTACTCGGGAGGCTGAGACAGGAGAATTGCTTGAATCCGGGAGGCAGAAGTTGCAGTGAGCTGAGATTGCGCCATTGCACTCCGGCCTGGGTGACAGAGCAGGACTCCACCTCAAATTAAAAAAAAAAAAAAAAGAGAGAGAGAGAGAGAGAGGAATGGCCAGGCTGGATAAGAGGATAATAATGATAATCACAAAAGCTAATACTTACAGAGCATTTACTGTGCAAAGGCCTTTACCTACATTGCATACAATATATGCATAATGTACATGTGCTCTTTAATCCTCACAGACCTATGAGCTAGGCGCTATGGTTAGTTGAGCAAGATGAGGCACAGAGAGGTTAATCACTTGCTCAAGGTCTGTGATCTCCATCAGTGATGGAGTCATTGCCAATTCAGGATGCCTCCCAGAATGTTGTTTTTTGTAGATAACTTCTGGAATGGCCTGAGTGCCTTCCACACAGCATGGCCCAGTCTGATATTAGCAATAAGGTTGTGAAGCTCAGTGGGAAGAATTTCATGGCACATACACCTGTGTTTTTGTGGTTTAGTCATCTCCAGAAGTGTGACCTTGAGTGAGGCACTTGATGGCTGTATTTTGTGGCCTGCAAAATGGGGGTGATAATGCCTGTTTTTCTGTGTATTTTGTTAAATACACACAGCCCCTAGTACACACCAGGGGCTGAGTCCATGATACTTGTTTTTTATATTTCTCCTTCTCACCGATATCTCCTAAAGAGTAACTGCAGGCTTGTCGCGGTAGCTGACGCCTGTAATCCCAGCAGTTTGGGGGGCTGAGGCGGGCGGATCACTTGAGGCCAGGAGTTCAAGACAAGGCTGGCCAACTTGGTGAAACCCCATCTCTACCAAAAATACAAAAATTGACTGGGCATGGTGGCGCGTCCCATAATCCTAGCTACTCAGAAGGCTGAGGCAGGAGAATCACTCGAACCCGGGAGGCTGAGTTTGCAGAGAGCCGAGATTTCATCACTCCACTCCAGCCTGGGTGACAGAGTGAGACTCCATCTCAAATAACAATAATAATAATAATAACTGCAGGTCTGTGTTTTTGCAATGTAGGGCCTTTCTAGTCTGTTGCCATTGGATTATGACAACCACAATTTACTGAGCACTTATTTTGGGCCAGGCTAATGGTTTTGCGTACATTACCTCTTTAACCTTCTCAAGCCTGTGAAAGAGGTGCTTTTATTACTGTCACTTCTACAGATAAGGAAACTGAGGCTTAGAGAGGGGCATTGACTTGCCCAAGCTCAGACAGCCTGTAAGAGGCAGAATTGAAAGCCAGGCCTGGCAGGCTCAGAGCCCCTGCCTCGGGCTACTTGCTTGTGGTATGAGGTTTAGACTTGTGGGCTAGGTAGAGCCATTAAGTCTCATGGGTAAATTTTCTAAGGAAAAGTCAGAGTCCTGCAGGAGTTGGAGACATAAAGTACCCAAGGAGGATATTACAGATGCACATTGTTGCTGCAGGAAATACTGTGCAAGAATACCGTAATTATTATGATATAGAAGCAGTGCTTCGCTGTGCCAGAATCTCTCCTTCTGGGGAAAATGGGTATTTTGAGGGATATTTAACTCTTTGAGGATGTAAGAATATCACTCAGCACATAACAAAGGCAACACTTTATACCAAGACAGTAATCTTCAAACATGTTTTTTCAAGGTTAATCTAGAAAAGAATTAAATAAAAACCATGTAGAATCCAGGACTGTCACATGTTTTTACATTGACATGAAATTTTTAAAATCGTAGGTTGCAGATGATACCATTGCCAGTGTACTGAAATATAAAAATCAAAACAAAATTATCATATCACTTTTTAAAATGTGTCTAGTAAAATGGAAAAATGGAAATACTTACCTGATATCTACCATCATTTGTTTTAAAATTACATGAACCAGCTCTTTAGAGGAATTTGGAAATTTTGCATTGTTTTTTTCTTGGAACTGATATTTTCATTCATTTCTCCATATAATTTTATCTTAATGTATTTTTTTTTTTTTGAAATAGGGTCTCTCTGTGTTGCCCAGGCTGGAGTATAGTGGCGTGATTTTGTCTCACTGCAACCTTCACCTTCTAAGTTCAAGCCATCCTCCCATCCCAGCCTCCTGGGCAGCTGGGACCAAAGACACACGCCACCATGCCCAGCTAATTTTTTTACTTTTAGTAGAGACGGAGTTTCACCACGTTGCCCAGGCTGGCCTAATGTAATATTATTTTGCTTGAAAGGATCACATTCATTACCCTATTATAATTCTCTGTGACAGAATACATACATTCTAAATTATTAGTTTTAATTCTCTGAGATGAGAAGGCTCTAAGCACTAAAATTTTTCTCCTGCACTGACTTATCATTATAATTTTTAGTAGTACACAATAGACCACAACAACAACATATAATTTTGATGAATAATTGTTAATCATCAGCAAGGTTTTATTGGAAATGTATCCCTTAATGAGTGGTGTGGAATGTTTCCCAAATATTTTATGTATTCCTGAATGATTATTGCTAAAGTGAGACAGGGTTCAGCACCAGGTCTGTTCCTATTTGTCACTTTTCCTGAATGACTATGTATATGAAAAGCTTTGTTCACATAAAAAAAAGTTTTGAGGAACTGAAGGAGTTTTGTTAGAACTCAATACACTGATGCCACTTGATTTTTTTAAAACACTCTCCAAATTGCGTGTGCCAAAGAGCACACAGCTTTCATTTCTGAAAAATTATGTTCCATGACCTAACTTGCCGACAGCTTGATTAGACTGTTCTTCAATTCTGTTGAAAGTAATAATAAAGGTATTGGAAACCAGATGACTTGCAAAAGTCATCTGTAAGTGCATCATCAGTGCCCCTTCTGAGGCACCCTGAAGGGTTTACATTGAAAAGCAATGCCTTGGTCAGACTGGCCTAGAGAGGCGTGGCTGAGAAAGAGGGGGTCAGGCAGGAAATGGAGAAGAAGACCGCTAACTCGTTCTTCAGAAAGAGTCTGTAGGGAAGTTGTAAACTTGGAAATGAATTCCCTTAAAATGATCCATTTGGGCCAGGTGCGGTGGCTCATGCCTGTAATCCCAGCACTGTGGGAGGCAGAGGTGGAAGGATCCCTTGAAGCAAGGAGTTAGAGACCAACCTGGACAACGAAGTGAGAGCCTGTCTCTACTAAATAAATAAATAAATAAAATTAGCTAGGCATGGTGGTGCACACCTGTAGTCTCCACTACTCACGAGGCTGATGTGAGAGGATCACTTGAGCCCAGGAGGTTGAGGCTGCAGTGAACTGTGACCATACCACTGCACTCCAGCCTGGGTGACAGAGCAAGATCCTGTCTAAACAAACAAACAAACAAATAAATAAATTATACATACATAAACTGTGTCTGCTTCTCCCTTGGAACGCTTCTGTGTACCATCCCCACTCCCCGCCCTTGGACATGCCACAAGAAATGCTTTTTGGGTCAGACCAAACTGAATCTGTGCCCTCCCCTTTCTGGCCCTCAGTTGCCTTATCTGTGTAATGGGGAGAATAGAAGCACCCACCAAGTAGGGCTACTGCGAGGATGCAGTAAGATGTGTGCATAAAGCCTTCAGCATGGTGTCTGGCACTTGGAGAGGGAAGAGCATGGTGATATGGCGCCAGTCAGCCTGCTTGGGCTTAAGACTTGCCTCTACTCTCTCCTTTCAGGGAGGCGGAGCAGGTTTCCTAACCTATCTGAGCCTCAGCTCCCCATTCTGTCATATGACTAGGATCATTCAAACCTCACCAGCTGTTATTCCAAGGATTAACAATGTAGCAATGACTTGGCCTCCCACACAATGAGTGGCTTCTCTTACTAGTAGTTTATAGCTCCCATGCCAGCCTCCTGTGTGCCAACCTCTACCTTGCAGCCCTTGGTATTTTCTCAGCAGTAGGGCAAGTGTTTCTTTGGGATGGTGTGAAACTTGTCAAAAGCTAGTTCTGGAGCCAGAATGCCTGATTCCAGTGCAGGCTGCACCACTTAACACCTCTGTGACACTGGTCCTGCAATTGCCTCTCTCTCTGAGTCTCAGTTCCCTCATCTGTAAAATGGGGATAATAATAGCACCCTCCCCGTGGGATTGTTGGGAAGCTTGCGGGAAGCACTTAGTGTTTGCCCCTTGGCAGGCTCTCAGTGAATGTTAGATCATTGCTGTTACCTAGAGGGTGACATCACCACTTCTGTTTGTTGTTCCCTTTCTGTGCAATGATCCACGTCCTCTGTCTAATGACAACTGTCTTTCCCCCCACAGGTGGTCTTTGTAGGCATGATGTCCAGCTCCACGCTCTGGGGAAATATCTCAGACCAGTACGGCAGGAAAACAGTAAGGCAAACTTACTCTTCTAAACGCATGTCCTCTGGGTTGTCTTGGTGATAGTCTGGACAAGTAGCAAACCCGTTCTGCATTAGCCATTGGGAGGCCTAATGAGGATGATGTTGAAGTACAGTGAGAAGACATTGCTGTAAGGCTGCTGTGGACTCTCTTCCAAGCACACATTCCTAGTGGGGCCCAAGCATATACATTTCAGAATCTAGACAATCAGTGCCTACTCAGATCCCCTGGACTGGAACCATTTCCTCATTACCCCTGGCTGGGGCAGTCAAGGCATAGTAGACAAAGACATTGATTCTCTTGCCCTAAAGAGAGCCATTTCTCAAATTTTGGGTTTTTTGTTTTTCTTTTTGTTTGAGACAGGGTCTTGCTGGAGTGCAGTGGCACACTCTCAGCTCACAGTAGCCTCAACCTCCCAGGCTCAAGCAATCCTCCCACCTTAGCCCTCCAAGCAGCTGGGACTACAAGCGTGCACCAATACACCCGGCTCATTTTTGTACTTTTTGTAGAAATGGGGTTTCACCATATTGCCCAGGCTGGTCTCAAATTCCTGGCCTCAAGTGATCCCCCTGCCTTGGCCTCCCCACAGCGCTGGGATTACAGACATGAGCCACTGCACCCAAAAAGCCATTTCTCAATCCCAGCAGGACTGAGCTCCAGTGTCTGCTGTGGGAACCTGTTCATGAGGACACCCTGAATTACCTTCCTTCCCTTCCCTGTCTCACTTCTCCACTCCCCTACTGGAATCACTGCTCAAATAAACTATCTTTACTAGGATCCTTATCTTACAGCCAGCTTTTGGGAGAGCCCAGACATGATATGAAATGGATTTGCAAACAAGAAGGAAGAGGGAACTTACGGCCCAGGGCCTTGAAGTCAGATGGACCCAGGTTCAGTGTCAATTTTGCCACTACTGGCTGTGTGATCTTGGGCAAGCAAATTGACATTTTTTTTTTTTTTTTTTTTGAGCGGAGTCTTGCTCTGTTGCCCAGGCTGGAGTGCAATCGTGCAATCTTGGCTCACTGCAACCTCTGCCTCCTGGGTTCAAGTGATTCTCCTGCCTCAGCCACCCAAGTAGCTGGGATTATAGGCACCTGCCACCAAACCTGGCTAATTTTTGTATTTTTAGTACAGACGGGGTTTCACCATGTTGGCCAGGCTGGTCTCAAACTCCTGACCTCAAGTGATCCACCGGCCATGGCCTCCCAAAGTGCTGAGATTACAGGCATCAGCCACTGTGCTCAGCCAAATTGACCTCTTTGATCATCAATTTCCTAATACGTATAAAGAAGAAAATAACAGAACCTGTATTGGAGGGTTAATAGAGGTGAATTAGGGTTAATTGAGGTGTAAATCACTGTTTCTTTTGTTTTTTTGAGACAAGGTCTTGCTCTGTTGCCCGGGCTGGAGTGCAAAGGTGCAATCATAGCTAACTGCAGCCTTGACCTCCTGGGCTCAAGCAATCCTCCCACCTCAGCCTCCCAAGTAGCTGGGATAAGACTTGTGCCACCATGCCCAGCTAATTGTTTTTTTATTTTTTGTAGAGAGACAGGGCCTCACTATGTTGCCCAGGCTAGTCTCAAACTCCTGGCCTCAAGCAGTTCTCCCACCTCAGCCTCCCAAAGTGCTGGGATTACAGATGTGAGCCACTGTGTGAATCTCTTTGTACAATACCAGGCACATGCTAGGCACAGGACACATGTAAACTGAAATTCCAAGTATAGCATTTCTGACAAGACCCCGTGCAATGTCAATGCTGCTAGTCTTGGGACCATACTTTGAAAACAATTGGCTTAGACTAAGAATAACCTACTACTGGAGCTGGGAATGGGCTACCTGAACAAACCTAGAATTCTGTTAGGAAGGAAGAAGTGAGATCTGGATGCTGGGTAGCTAACAGGCAATCTCCACTACAACTAGCAAGTCATGGGCTGAAAATAAAATAGTGCGTTTTATAGCAGGCATGATGCAAAGTATGGTTCATGCATTAGCTCATCCAGTCCCCATAATAACCGTTGAAGTAGGTGCTATTATCACTCTGACTTGATAGAAGAGGAAACTGAGGCACAGAGAGTGGGCAACTTACCCAGGACCACACGGTTTGTGCATCACAGAGCCAGGTCTTGCTCATCCTAAGTCTAGAGCTCTGTCTTCACTGTGATGCCAGTGGCTTGAATCGGTAGGTGCCCCAGAAGCAGGTGATGGCTCAATGAATGAATGAACGTTCCAGCAATGCCATAGAGGATGCAGACTCCAGCTGCATCCCCTCTCACTGCTACTGTGCAGGAAACTTGGGCCAGCAGACACCTGGAAGATGGTGATCAGTATAACTGCCAAGAAATGGTGATCAATATAACTGCCAAGAATGTAACTCCAGAGGCAGCAGGCTGGAAACTAAATGCAGCCACGATGGGCCTTGGGGTCTTGGCTGGTGATGGGGCTGGAGACGGCAGTTGGAAAGGCCTCTCTGGGGCTCCCAAAGGAAATAAAAGCTGGTTATTACCCCCCTGTTAACCCAAGAAGGAATTACTCTGGTCTTCAGTGGCAGCTCCTTAGATTCTGCCCCCATCTGCTCTCCCACCCATTTCCTGTTTCTGGAGCATATGAGTGATGGCATAGTGATTTTCTGTTTGGAAGAATGAACAAGAGTTTAAGGACAGGAGAGAGGAAGGAAAGAAGGAAGGAAGGAAGGAAGGAAAGAAGGAAAGAGGAAGGAAGGAAGGAAAAAAAGGAGGGAAGGAAAGAAGAAGGGAGGGAGGGAGAAGGGACAGAGGGAGGGAAGGAAGAAAAAAAGGAAGGAAGTAAAGAGGGCCCAAGCGCGGTGGCTCGTGCCTGTAATCCCAGCACTTTGGGAGGCCGAACTGGAAGGATGACCTGAGGTCAGGAGTTTGAGACCAGCCTGACCAACATGGTGAAACCCCATCTCTACTAAAAATACAAAATTAGCCAGGCATGGTGGCTCATGCCTGTAAGCTACTCAGGAGCCGAGATCGCGCCATTGCACTCCAGCCTGGGCAACAAGAGTGAAAATTTGTCTCAGAAAAAAAAAAAAGAAAGAAAAGAAAAGGGGGAAAGAAGAAAGGAGAAAGAGAGAGAGGTAGGAAGGGAGGGGGAAAGGAAGAAAGGAAGGAGGTAGGGAGAGAGAGTGAGGAAGGGGGAGAAGGAAGAAAAAAGGAAGAAAGGAGGGAGGGAAGGAAGGAGAGAAGAAAAAACACCTCTGAAAATAAAATAGAGTCATTTTTGTTTTGGTGGAGCTGAGCAGCCGTTAAAAGAACCGTAAAGCTGTGGCTGTCTGAGGTTGAATCCAATGTTAATCTTTAAGCCTTTAAAATAATCAAAGGAGGCCAGGAGTGGTGTCTCATGCCTGTAATCCCAGCACTTTGGGAGGACAGATCACCTGAGCTCAGGAGTTAGAGACCAGCCTAGGCAACATGGCGAAACCCCATTTCTACAAAAAATACAAAACTTAGCCAGGCCCAGTGGAGTGCGCCTGTAGTGCCAGGTACTCAGGAGGCTGAGGCAGGAGAATTGCTTGAACCCAGGATGGGGAGGCTGCAGTGAGCCGAGATCATGCCACTACACTCCAGCCTGGGCAACAGAGCGAGACTCTGTCCGGAAAAAAAAAAAAATTCATTTATTTGTTCCTGAGACAAACATGCACAAACACACACACACACACACACACACACACACACACACACACACAGACAAACATGCACACACACACACACTTCAGGAATCCATAATGAGGAAATTTGCTGAACCCCAAATTCTGCTATCCAATTGCTGAATTATAAGGCAGTGAAGAATATGAGAGAAAATGAGTAAAAATACCTTAGCTTTGGGCTTTAATCCGACACTGCATGACTAAAGCAAGCCACTCCCCATCTAGGGCTGAAATTTCCTTATTTATATCAGAGGATGCTGGATTAGAAAACACAGATATTCATAGCTACCATTCATTGAATCCCCAAAATGAAAGAGCAGGTGGGTTTTGTCCCTGTGTCTGTTCTAATCATTTATTAGAGGATGCCAGAAACATGGATTTGAGGAGTCAGAAGGCTCAGTGGGATAGTGCTGTGATTGACTAGTGATGTCTGCCACAGGCCCAGGACTGAAGAGCTTGGAGGGGATTTAGTAAACTCCATGAGGAAAGGGGCTGCATTTGTTTTGTTCACTGAGTTGGCCCCAGAGCCTGACCTCCCTGGCTGAGAGTGCACACTCCATAAATACTTCTTGAGTGACTGAGCTGTGGTGGATGAGAACCAGACCTCCTTGTTTCCACTCTCTGTTACTTTCTTATCCTCTCCAGAGCAGCAACTGCCTTATCCTCTCCAGAGCAGCAACTGCCCGATGAATGTTCTTTGCTGACCTGGAAAGTCCACAATGCACAATGGTCATTCATGTAGGATCCCAACTTGCCTTGGAAGAGTATGTTTACTGTGCCACTAGGGGCAGTAATTCACTTGGTGTTCCCATATAGACATCTTCATGTTTGTGAAGGGCCTCAGAGGAGATTTTAAAGAGATTTACAGAGGGGTTTTCAGAAATGCCATTTACTGAATCTTGCAGATTGTAACCATATTTTGGCACCTTCCAAAATAGTAGTTCTCAGTGCAGGGCTGGGGGCACTTGGCAATGTCTAGAGACATTTTTGATTGCCACACCTTGGGGGAGGGGTGTGCTACTGGCTGGCATCCAGTGCATAGGGGCCAAGGAATCTGCTTCATAGCCCACAGTGCATGGGACAGCCCCCACCACAAAGAATGACCCAGTCCAAGATGTTGGCGGTGCTGAGGTTGAGAAACCAGGCTCTAGAAAACATGTGCAAACAATATCGCCAAGTTGCAGTGATGTGGCATCTGCTCTTCATGGTCTTTCTTCATCTCCTGGGCCTGCTCAGCCCTCATTTCTTTCTTTCTTTCTTTTTTTTTTTAAATTGAGACAAAGTCACGCTTTGTCGCCCAGGCTGGAGTGCAGTGCTGAGATCTTGGCTCACTGCAAGCTCTGTCTCCCGGGTTCAAGCGATTCTCCTGCTTTAGCCTCCCAAGTAGCTGGGACTACAGGCACGTGCCACCAGGCCCAGCTAATTTTTATATTTTTAGTAGAGACGGGGTTTCACCGTGTTAGCCAGGATGGTCTCCATCTCCTGACCTCATGATCTGCCCGCATCGGCCTCCCAAAGTGCTGGGATTATAGGAGTGAGCCACCATGCCCGGCCTCAGCCCTCATTTCAATATTTACCTAAGAAGCTCATTTTGACAAATGAAATAATGCAGTGTCATTGTGAAAAGCATGGGTTTTGAGGCCAGACTGCTTAGGTTCAAATCCCAGCTCCTCTACTTAAAGGCAAGCTATTCAACTTCTCTGTGTCTCAGTTTTCTCATCTGTAGGTGGGATAATAATAGCCTCTCCCATGGTGCTGTTATGAGAAGTAAATGGCCCTTGTACATAAAACTCTTGGCACAGAGAAAATTACATAAATGTCCATTATTATACCTATCATTTGCCAAGCTTGTGGTGCCCATAAATGGCAATGCCAGCATTGAAATGCAGGCACACCTGGCTCCAGGGTCCACATCTTTAACCCTGACCTTGGCTGCTAGGAGACATAACTGAATTATCCCTCAGAATTCAGTTGATTAGTTGAACATTCATCCATCCCAAATAGATGAAGCCCAGGAGGGCTGCCCATATGGTGTCCCGCCGGTTCTCCCAACCAGCTTGATAAATTCCATACCCAACCTGAAACCGGCCTGACCAGAGGGAAAGAGAAAGTGTCCCCAGATTGCAGAGCTTCCTCCTCCCCAGCATGGAATTCTGGCCCAACCTAAGGAAGGACAGATCAGACTCTAATTATAAAGCTTCCCCAGAATTCCCCCAGGAACACTGGGTAAGCCAGGCAGCTGGCAAGCCTTGGCAACCACCGAGAACCTCCTTGATCTGCCCTGGCTGAGCTATAAGGTTCCTGCTGGGGCGTTCACCATGTGATATTGTGCGGCATTCATATACGGGGTTAGGACTCAGTGAGCCACTTCGGTTCCTACAGAAGTTTTCTACCACCTGGGAGTTTGTGGCAGCCATGGAAATGTGAAGGAAACTGTAGGTGTGTGGTCTTGAAGACATGGAGATAAACGCATCCAGGTTTATATCACAGTGCACTCCTGTTGACTGAGGTGACCTTGGGCAAGATGCTTCACCTCTCTGAGCTTCAGTTTCCCCATCTGCAAAGTAGACTCCATAATAGGCACTTTAATGGGGGGATTAAATAAGAAAATATAGCCAGGTGTGGTGGCATGTGGCTGTGGTCCAGGCCACTTGGGGGCTGAGGTGAGAGGATCACTTGAGCCCAGGAGTTCAAGGATGTAGTGAGCTGTGATTGTGCCACTGCACTCCAGCCTGGGTGACAGAGCAAGATGTCATCTCTAAAGAAGGAAAGGAAAGGAAGGAAGGGAGGGAGGGAAGTGGGGGGAGGGAATGGAGGGAGGGAGGGAGGAAGGAAGGAAGGAAGGAAGAGAGGGAAAAAGTGTATAATACACTTAGAATATGGTATGGAGCGGTCACTATCTAGTTCAAAAGCTATTAGGTCTATCTTATCTTTAAGAAGGAAGTGGAGGTGCCTGGCAGGCGCTCGGACTCCCTCTGATGATCCTTGGGCCTCCTCGACCTGTGAATATTGTCTTTCGGTTGAACATGTTAGAGAATACCACAGGCCACATTTGGCCCACGAGCACCAGGCTTTCTAGGCTACAAGTTGCAAACCGGTAACCCATAGGACAAATATGGCCCCCTGATGTGTTTTATTTATCCCGCACAACGTTTTATAGGATATTGAATCAGTTGCCTCCATTTCAAAAATGACATCTTGCATAAAAATAAAGTTACGAGTGTTTTGGAAAATCAGGTAATCTGGAGGCCTGGAACCCACATTTTGTCATGGTATCTTTTGGCTAGAGTTGAACAGAGGCTGACACGACAGGGCAAGTTCTCTGTAATTCTGCCAGGCCCCCATCCTTGCTGTGTTACACTTGCATTGTGCATTTATGTTCTCTGTCAGAGGTAACAGGGAGCCATCAAAGACTCTAGAGGAAGGGAGTGGCTTATTCGAGGTTGGAAGTTCTGGCTCCAATTTTGGCACCACTAACTGATCTTCAGCAAATCGCTCAACTACTTGGGCCCTTGCTATGCTAATTTGTAAAGTAGACATGAAAATAACAAACTTTGTTCATAGGGCTGCTGTGAGGACCCAGTGTAATGATATGACAGTGGTTAATGAAATGCAAATGAAAGTTCCATGAAGTCAGAGACTCTGGCTGTCATGTTCCCTACGGTAGCCCAGGTCCTAGCAAACAGCAGGTGTTCAATATATGCATATTTTATGCATGAATGGATGAATAATATATATCAGTATCTTTAATGCTGGGTACACAGCATGTGTTCAACATGTGTTTATTGAATAAATGAATGAATGGGTGAAGAATATATGTCAGTGTCTGGTATACAGCAGGTGCTCAATACATGCTTATTGAATGAGCAAATTAATGAATGCATAATGTCTATGCATCTACCTTGGAGCCTTATACACAGGGGATGCTTAATAAATGTAAAAAGAAGGGACAGAGGGAAGGAGGAAATAAGGAAGGAAGGAGCTATCGATCTATAGAGGGCAGAACAGATATTAGACAGAACGACAGTCATAGTTAATGAGAAGCCCAAAGGCCCGTGAGACATGTCTGTGGAGTCCCAAACAAGCTCTTGGGTGGGGCTTGCTGGCAGTATCCCCTGCTTTTGTAATAGCCATGACAGGCCTTACACAGGGTTGCTGAGCCCTCATTCTGGGGCAGCTGGAAAGCCCTGGCATCAACAGACAAATGCAGAGCCAGCTGCAACCTGTTATGACCAAACAGGACAGATTAGTGTGTCTCTGCTGCCTGGCAGGGGGATAATACGGCTCCCAGCAGACCTTGAAGGAGGGTTAACTCCCATGCACTTGTCTCGGTGACTTCTTTTCTCCCGCTGATGCTAATTATGTCTTCTGTTTGATTCAAGACTCCTTGGATTCCAAGGAAGAAAGTCCCTATTAAGTTAGCTTAAGCCAAAAGAAAGGGATTAAATGTCTGTATGGCCAGTACCAATGTTACAGTCATGGATTTAGGAGTGCAAAAATGTTGCTTTATTATTATCATCACTTCCTAGACTTTAGTAAATCCTGTGCCACCTATTATCTTATGTACTTAATATCTTTCTTCTTTCTTTCTTTTTTTTGATTTAATTTTTGTAGACCAAGGGTCTCGCTATGTTGCCCAGATTGGTCTCAAACTCCCAGCCTCAAGTGATCCTTTTACCTCGAGCTCTCAAAGTGCTGGGATTACAGGCATGAGCCACCTTGCCCAGACCTTAATAACTTTCTTTATATCAAATTGCTTTTTAAAAATCAATCACCTGTAACATGGGGCTAATAAAAAAATTGTAATATATTTTTGGAAAGTGAAACTATACAGTCTTAATTGGAAGATCAATAACAATTGCCTTAAGTAGGAAGTGTCTGCAAAAATAAATGCAACACAAACAAAGCAATGTTATTAAATTCTAAGTGGTTGTGGTTGTTCCAGTGCCTTCTGTGTTAAATAGAGAGGAGAGTAGCTATTTTTAAAATGTGTTGGCTGGGTGTGGTGGCTCATGCCTGTAATCCTAGCACTTTAGGAGGCTGAGGTGGGTGGATTGTTTGAGTCCAGGAGTTCGAGACCAGCCTGGGCAACATGGCAAAACCCTGGTCAACACGGCAAAACTCTTTCTCTACTAAAAGTACAAAAATTAGCTGGCCATGGTGGCGCAAACCTGTAATACCAGCTACTCAGAGGCTGAGGCAGGAGAATCGCTTGAACCTAGGAGGCGGAGGTTGCAGTGAGCTGAGATCGTGCCACTGCACTCCAGCCTGGGTGACTGAGCGAGACTCTATTTCAAAAAATAAATAAATAAATACAAATAGATAAATAGGTGTTAAAGACAAACTGGCACCTCACGGACTCTTTCTCTTTGACATAATCATAAAAATGAAGACTGAAATGAAAAATAAATAACTTTCTTGTGAGGCAATGCAAAATTATTTAAAATATTCTCTCTGCCACCTAAAGCCATTTTCTAAAAGACCTGAAATCATCTGGTAGGCTTCCAAATTTCCTCACTCATCTCCTTTAATTCAGTTTAATATCTTAAAGCAAAAAATCAGTATGTTTCATACTTGTCCCCTGAAGTGTTCCCTGGGGGACAGGAAGGTGAACTCACCCTTGGAGCTCTGGGAAGGGTATTGCAGAAAGAGGCCTGACCAGACCTAACAGAGCAGGTTGAAAATGCACGTGAAATTTGCATTTTACCCTCTCATATTTGGCATTGATTGTGATATAAAAATAGTATTTGTTTACTCTTAATATTTTTTTCAATCTCTAAGGGTAATTAACACTCCAGGAATATGTGCCGTGTTTGTCTTTTTTGTTTTGTTTTGAGATGTCTCACTCTGTCACTCAGGCTGGAGTGCAATGGCATGATCTTGGCTCACTGCAACCTCCACCTCCCGGGTTCAAGCAATTCTCCTGCCTCAGACTTCCAAGTAGCCGGGACTACAGGCACCCGCCACTCCGCCTGGCTAATTTTTGCATTTTTAGTAGAGACAGGGCTTCACCATATTGGCCAGGTTGGTCTCGAGCTCCTGGCCTCAAGTGATCCCCCGGCCTCAGCCTCCCAAAATGCTGAGATTACAGATGTGAGCCACCGCGCTCGGCCCCATGTTTGTCTTGAAGCATTGTGTCCCTCTGTGGTTCTTGACTCTATTGAACACATGCCCTCTTTACTTTAAAAATGTGAAAAATGTGCCTCTGTAATCCCAGCTACTCAGGAGACTGAGGTAGGAGGATCCCTTGAACTCAGGAGTTCAAGATCAGCGCGGGCAACATAGCAACACTCCATTTCTTTAAAAAAGTGAACACTTTGAATAATGCCTTCTTAACTATCCAGAAAAAATTTCCAAAGATAAAATAACCTAGTCGTTCACATACCTTAAAAAAGAAATCAGCCAGGCGTGTTGGCTCACACCTGTAATCTCAGAACTTTGGGAGGCTGAGGTGGGTGGATCACTTGATCCCAGGAGTTTGAGAATAGCCTGGGCAACATGGTGAAACCACATGTCTATAAAATATACAAAAATTAGCCAGGCATGGTGGCACACATCTGTGCTTCCAGTTACGTGGGAGACTGAGGTGGGATGATCACCTGAGCCTGGGAGGTTGAGGCTGCAGTGAGCCGAGATTGCACCACTGCACTCTAGCCCGGGCAACAGAATGAGACCCTGTCTCAAAATAAATAAATAAGAAAGAAATAAGTTATTTGTTTCATTTGCAAATTAGGAGGATGTAAGAGTATGTCATTCATTAAAATAACTTCAAAATGAGTTTGCTAACACAGGAAACCGCCTTTATATTATGTTTTATTCTTCATAGTAAAAATATCACTCAGTACAGTTATACTTTGATATAGTTTTATCCTGGTACAATAGATGTTAGAATAATGATGCCAAAATAAACTCGTTAATGAGAAAAAGAAAGAAATCAGTTCTAAAGTGCTAACTAGGAGGGAGAAATTTAAAACGTCATTAATAAAATAAAATTTATTTTTAATATGCAAATGTTTACCTACAACTCTGTCTAGATGACAAGAGGAAGGGGTCAATATCTGCCCCCGATTGTAAATATGTTTGGATTTAACTGAATATTGTTGATGGTTTTTCTTTACATTTGACGTTTTAAAATAAGGTTTAGATCAGTCTATTCACAGATAAACCCTGTGAATGAAAGCTGACACTGAAGCTTCCCATCAGTGACTCAAATGCTGCACACAGCGTTGTCATTGACAGCATGGTTTTCTGAAAAGAACAATTTTGTAAAGTTCCAGGTAAAACAAAGTAAATTTTCTTTTGACTTTCCTGAAAGTTGCATTCCTGAAAAATTAAGTGTATATTCAAACTATGCCAAAAAAAAAAAAAAAAAAAAAAAAGTCTTGAATGTGTGAAACAGAGCAAAATGTCTAGGTGCAGATCATCAGAAACAGAGTTTCAGCTGCATGATGGTCGGGTAGAACATTTGAGATGGTACGAGATGCAGGACAATCTATTTTGTCTCCTGCATTGTGGAATATCTGACATAACTGGCCCAGATTGGCATTCAATGCCAATCATTGCGACAACCAAGAATGCCCCATGATTTTCTCACCCAACCCCTATGGGTTGGCACTCCCCATACAGAGGTCCCCAGTACCCCCTTGGTTGTGTAGGCTCCCTTTAACGTGACCCCATTATCGGCAGCTCTCAATGAGGTGCAAACGCTACCTGGAGGTGATGAAAAGCCCTTGTGATTCCGTGTCTTCCTTCTCTGCAGGGGCTGAAGATCAGCGTGCTGTGGACTCTGTACTATGGCATCCTTAGTGCTTTTGCGCCCGTGTATAGCTGGATCCTGGTGCTCCGGGGCCTGGTGGGCTTCGGGATTGGAGGAGTTCCCCAGTCGTAAGTAAATACCCAGTGCTGGCTATGCAGCCAGGCTGCCCATCCACATGTCTGTTCATGGTCTGGGTCAGGAGGTAGGGGCTGAGATGGGGGAGCAGGGGGGCAGAGATGGCTATACCAGGGCTTCCAGGATCAAGGAGCTATGGTGTAGCAAGAAAATAGCACCATTATCAGTATTGTTATGATCAACAACAGCAGCAAAACAACACAATGGCTGGAAGGTTGCAAAAGCGAAATAATAATGCATCTAGCATTCATTGACTGTTCCACTTGGATGCATCGCAACAGCCCAAGAGGTGTGTGTTATTGTATTATTGCAATCTCTGTTTTACAGTTGGGGAAACAGAGGCTCAGAGTGAAATCATCTGTTTGAATCACATGGTGGGTAACTACAACATCCATGCTTTTAGCTACCACGAATGCTGCTTCCCACGCTCTTCCAACCTAAACGCAAGGCAGGGTATGATGCTAACCACATGTCACTCGGGCAGTAATTTGCTGTTGCTGTTGTAGTTTAAGGTACAGAGAATATTCAGAGCTGTAGGAAGAAGGCACTGTCTCCTGGGGCACTGAGGAGGACTTCCTATTTGTGATGGGCCCTGAAGCAGAGATTGGCACACTATGGCATATGGGCAGAATTCGACCTGCTGACTGATTTTGTAAATAAAGTTTTATTAGAACACACCACACCCTCCATTTATGTATTATCTATGGTCATTTTCATGCCACAGCAACAGAACTGAGTAGTTTCAGCAGATATATGGCCTGCAAAGCCTGAACTATTTACTATGTGGCCCATTATAGAAAATGCGTGTTGGACTCCACCCTAAAAAATGATAATAGCCAATATTTAGTTTTAACTATGTGGCAGGTGCTGTTCTAAACGGTTTACCCAGATGACCTCCTTTAATCTCTCATTTTCCCTAGAAGGTAAATTCTATTATTAACCCCATTTTACAGATAAAGAAACTGAGGCACAGAGAAGTAAAGTAACTTGCTCCAGGCAACATAGCTAGGAAGTGGAGGAGCTGGAATATGAACTGGACCTTCTAACCCCAGTGCCTGGGCTCTATACCCATTGCATTTTACTGCCTTGCTATTAAGAAGGCAAAGGATTTGGAAAGACATAGAAGGAGACTTGGAGAAGATGTAGGACATTTTCTAGGAAGTGAACCACATGAAAAGAGGAAGCCATAGCTGAGGCTGAGGAAGGCTAATTGTCTGGTTGGTCAGCTTGGAGGGATGAGATCTGTAAGAGAAAGCTGGCCAGGCACGGTGGCTCATGCCTGTAATCTCAGCACTTTGAGAGGCCAAGACAGATAGATCACTTGAGCTCAGGAGTTTGAGACCAGCCTGACCAACATGGTGAAACCCCATCTCTACTAAAAATACAAAAAGTTTCTGGGCTTGGTGGCGGGCACCTGTAGTCCCAGATACTTGGGAGGCTAAGGCAGGAGAATCGCTTGAACCCGGGAGGCAGAGGTTGCAGTGAGCCAAGATTGTACCGCTGCACTCCAGCCTGGACGACAGAGTGAGACTCTGACTCAAAAAAAAAAGAATTAAAAGCTGAGGTTGGACAGATAGGCCAGGGCAAGCTTGTTAAAGGCCTAAAATGCCAGGCCAAAGGGATTCTATTGGTGATGAGGATCCACTGAGAGTTCTTGAGCAGTGGAGGTACCTAGAAGTATGGATCTGGCTGTGGCAGGTAGAACAGCTTGGAGGTAAGGAATCATTAGGGAAATTTTGCAAGAGGACCAGGGCGATCCCTTGTAGTGTATTCATTTATTCCACCAATATTTCTGGAGTACCTAGAAATGCTAGGTGCCAGGATGCAGCACTGAGCAAGAGCACCATGGTCCCTGTTCTAGGATGGGATCCTGGGGAATACACTTTGAGATGGAGATTACTGTGCGGGTGGTTACTAGGATTAACACCTGTAAGAAAGTGAGAAAATTAGGACCAGCAAAGCGGGGAAGCTGAGTTGCAATACCATTGCCACAGAGGGTTACTGTAAGCTAAGTAACCCTGCTTAGCTTACAGGGTTTCAGAAGCAGAGGTGGCCCTTAAGAGGTGTTTCAGATTGGGGCAGGGGGGCTAGGCCTTTTTACCCTCACACCAACCAGGCGTCGGATGTGGGCTGCCCTCAAGGATGGAGCATGACCTTAGGGAAGGCAGCTACTTTTGGCCAAGGCAACTTCTGCAAGGGACTCAGCTATGGGCTCCTGGCAGGCAATGCTCCTGCTCATTTTGGAGGGAATAAAAGCCTCAGTCCTGAAGGGCAGACCACGTGGCACATCACAGCATCCTCCACAGTCCAGGGTGGACCCATTTGCTTCAAATATAGTCAGGCATCACTTAATGATGGGGATGTGTTCTAAAAATGCATCAATAGGTGATTTTGTCACCATGCAAACATCATAAAGTGTCCTCACACAAACCTAGATGGGACAACCTCCTACACAGCTAGGCTATACGGTATAGCCTATTGCTCCAGGGCTACACACCTGTACAGCATGTAACTGTGCTAAATACTGCAGACGATTCGAACACAATGGTATTTGCATATCTAAACATATCTAGACATAGAAAACCTACAGAAGAATCACAGTATTAAATTAAAAAAAAAAAAAAAAAAGGCCAGGCATGGTACCTTACACCTGTAATCTCAGCACTTTGGGAGGCTGAGGCGGGAGGATCCCTTGAGCCCAGGAGTCTGAGATCAGCCTGGGCAACATAGCTAGATCCCCTCACTATTAAAGAATAATGAAAATAGGCCAACTCTGGGTGCACTGCCTATGAGTTAGCCCTGCTCTGCAGGGAGCAGTACTCTTCAATAAAAGATTGCAAAATAAATAAGTTAATTAATTACCACAGTATTATAATCTTATGGGACCACCATCATATATGTGATCTGTTGTTGACTCAAATGTGTTATGCAGCCCATAATTGTAATCAGCTCACCCTGCCTAAGAACAGCTCCTCCAGGATTCTGGTTAGTCTCTTTCCTGCAAAAGTCTCATGGCTGCAATGGATGCCAATGGAGCTCATAGTTGAGTCCCTTACAGAAGTTGCCTTGGCCAAAAGGCCAAATGTCTCCCACCTCCGCTCCCCATTCTAAATTCCTCTCAGCTTCAGCAAGCACTCCTGCTGATCTAGACGGTTTACCTGGGTGGGTGACCGAGACCTCATGCCTAAGGGATTCGAGCCCCTGGTCGCCATGCCTCTTTTAGGCCATAGCTGCTGCGCTTGTCCATTTAACACCAAAATTGAGCAGGAGATTACCAAGAGATGTCTGGTATATCACCTGGGTGGCCCTATGATAGGTGGGGCTTATTAAGTCTTAATGATGGTTAGGATCAATTTCTCTGACATGGGACCCAAGGAGATCATGGTGACTCTTTTTCTTGCCTGTTCATTTCTTGACACAAAGGAGCCCAAAGTTACTGGGTAGCAGCTGTTGCTTAACGTCTAATGGGTCTGGGCATGGAGACTCACGTCTGTAATCCCAGCACTTTGGGAGGCCAAGGCGGTTGGATCATCTGAGGACAGGAGTTCAAGACCAGCCTGGCCGACACAGTGAAACCCCGTCTCTACTAAAACTACAAAAATTAGCTGGGTGTGGTGACACACACCTGTAATCCCAGCTACTTGGGAGGCTGAGGCAGGAGAATCACTTGAACCCAGGAGGCGGAGGTTGCAGTGAGCCGAGAGCGCGCCACTGCTATCCAGCCTTGGCGACAGAGCAAGACTCCATCTCAAAAAAGAAAGTCTACTGGGACTCTTGCTGTGTCTCCTGTGGAAGTTTTCCCTCCCTGGGAGCCAGGACCTCTAGACCCACTGAGCCCAGAAGTTGCAGGATGTGAAGTACAAATCCCCTGATCTGGGTCACTGGGACTGATGACAATGAAGCCTATTCTTACTTCAACCCCTTAATTTCCAGACCCGTGAATCTTTTCTCCTGGGAATGAAGCATCATAATGGCAGTGGATTTAAGTGGGTATTGTGTCCTGGAGGACAGTGCCCCATGGTCACAGGGCATCGTCTCCAAGCTGGCACCTTAGTGTCACCTTCAGAGTCCTGTTCCATTGCTCTCTCAGGCCAGCAGCTTCAGGATAGCACAATATATGATAGGACCAGTGGATTCCAGGCCATACATCCACTTCTACATCTCCTTCACTCTATATGGGCTCCTTGGGTCCCATGCAATGTTATGATGGATCCTTTGTCAGTGGGTCAGACATTGTGTGAGCCCTCAGGTGATGGTGGCAACTGAGACCTTGTGGGCAGGAAAGATAAACCAGTACTCAGAATAGGTGCTGATTCGGTCAAGATGAATTGCTGCTCCTTCAAAACTGGGAGAGTCCAATATATGTACCTAAGTTGCTACCAAGTGACGTGGAGTGGTTCCATCCTGGGGGCTCCATGTTGCTCTCTGTTGCTGGCAGCCTGGCTCTTTGGCAGCACAAGCAGCAAGATCAGCATTGGAGGGTGGGGATCTGTTCAGTCCTGCTAGAGCACCCATCCTCTCAGGGGTAATAGTTCAGGGATTGATTTCTTATGCCTGCTGAGCATCACTATTGGGGAAGACTGGAAGAGACAGCCTAGAAGGGTAATGCTAATTTTTTTTTTTTTTTTTTTTTGAGACGGAGTCTCGCTCTGTCACCCAGGCTGGAGTGCAGTGGCGCAATCTCGGCTCACTGCAAGCTCCACCTCCCGGGTTCACACCATTCTCCTGCCTCAGCCTCCTGAGTAGCTGGGACTACAGGTGCCTGCCACCACGCCCAGCTAATTTTTTTGTATTTTTAGTAGAGATGCGGTTTCACCATGTTGGCCAGGATGGTCTCGATCTCCTGACCTCGTGATCCACCCACCTCAGCCTCCCAAAGTGCTGGGATTACAGGCGTGAGCCACCGTGCCCAGCCAGCATAATGCTAATTCTAAAATAGATCATAGGCTCTGAAACCAGACGGCTTGGGTTTGAATCCTGGCTGCTCTGTCACATAATAGCTGTATGACCTCAGGCAAGTCACTGAACCTTCCTACATCTGTTTTCTCAACTCTAAAATGGAACAAAAACATCCCTACCTCACGGGGTCCCTTAAAATAGTCATTAAATGACAACATTCTGTAAAATGTCCAGGACAGTGCCTGGCAGAGCACTCAAGATTTATTAACAAGCATTTGATCTGCTGAAGGCTTTGGCAAGAAGCTCAAGCGTCATTGTGTTGTATGATGGATGACGGATGAATGACTCAAGGTATCACTGTAGATAGAACAGGGACAGGGGAGATACAACCACATGGATTTAATACATGAGCAAACCCCCAGCCTCCTCCTGCCACTTGGGAGGCTGGAAGGATGGTGAGTGGCTCTTAGCTCTCCTCGGTCCTTCCCTCCTTGATTCATGATTAATTCCTCCAGGGCTCTGTAGAGTAGGCATTTGACATACACTTCTGGATCTGGGATGAGCTTACAAACCACTGGAGCTTGAAGCAAAGGCTATTAATGGAGCCGCAGCCATAAATCTGGGCTGGCAGGGGCTTGTGGACAATGTGCTCCACTTCTGGCCCAGCTCCAGGAATTCCTGCAGACACAACTACTGCCCTATTCATGAATATGATGAGTTCATTGAGTACAATACAGTTTTCCCCTAGTGGCTGGAAGGAATGTATTCACAGAAGAGCAAATCAAATTCCCTTACCAGGGATGCTCGGAGAGATGCCTACAGAAATAGACTTCAAACAGTCACTGGATTTTCTTCTCATATAAGGAAAGATAAAGGAATTAAATATTCAGAATATCCGCAGAAATTCTTGTTCAAGATGGTAGAATGAGAAGTGACATTTTCTATTTCTTCTTCTTCCACATTTCCTGGAAATGACATAGAAGTAGTAAGAAATAGAATAAATCTTTTCTTTTTGCGAGAGACAGGATCTCGCTCTGTTACCCAGGCTAGAGTACAGTGGCACAATCATGGCTCACTGCAGCCTCGAACTCCCAGGCTCAAGTGGTCCTTCTGCCTCAGCCTTCCAGGCACACACCACCATGCTCAGTTAATTTTTTCTATTTTTTGGTAGAGATTGAGGTCTCACTATATTGCCTGGGCTGGTCTTGATACCTGGCCTCAAGCAATCTGCCTGCCTTGGCCTTCCAAAATGCTGGAATTACAGGCATGCATCATGGCGCCCAGCTAAGGAATAGAATAAATACTTAAGAGTACTGGAGAGCAAGAAAATGGTGCCATCAGTGGATCAGAATTTTGAGAAGCCTCTGGAAGCTTATAAGCAGATGTGATTGCAAGGGTGGAGTAACTGGAACAGAGAAAACCACACCCTAAAACAGCAAAGGGGCGGGACTACAAAAAGGAAGAGAGATTCTTCCCATGGGGTTCTGGGATTATGGCACAGGATACCAGGGGAATAAAATAAAGGACATAGAGGAGCTAGGAGGGCCTTTCCGCCTTATTTCATGCTTATATTAAGGTCCCCGGCTTGCCTGCCTGCTCCCTGATTCTTCCCCATTTAGTTGTTCATGTATTGAACACTACTATAGCCCTTCTGTTTGTTTATTGAGCTATTACTACATTCCAGACACTGAGCCTTGTGCTTTACGTATATTACCACTTTAATGCTCATCTTGGGATGTAGATATTATGATCATCTCCATTTTACAGGTACAAAAGCTGGAGCTTTGTAGAAGCTAAGTAGCATGCCCAAGGTCACATAGCTAGTAAATGGTAGAGCTGAGGTCTAAACATCACTTGACCCTCCAAACCTATTCTCTGAACTACTCCACTGAATAGCTTTTTTTTTTTTTTTTTTTTTTTGAGACAGATTCTTACTCTGTCACCCAGTCTGGAGTGCAGTGGCGTGATATCTCGGCTCACTGCAACCCCCACCTCCTGGGTTCAAGCGATCCTCCCACCTCAGCTTCCCGAGATTCTGGGATTACGGGAGCATGCCACCACACCCGGCTAATTTTTGTATTTTTAATAGAGACGGGGTTTCACCATGTTGACCAGGCTGGTCTCGAACTCCTGACCTCAAGCGATTCGCCTGCCTCAGCCTCCCAAAGTGCTGGGATTACAGGTGTGAGCCACCACGCCCAGCCTAAATATCTCTTTTATCTGTGAGGAGGGCAAATAAAAACTAGAAACAAAATTACAGAAGAAATATTTAGCCACCCAAGAGAGCCATTGGCTTCCCACCACTGTAACTCTATCCACTTGCATAAAAATAATGTCTTACTTATACAATGTTCCTATCTAGTTATAAAAATGGCTCCCTTAAGTTC
This sequence comes from Pongo abelii, assembly GCF_028885655.2. Taxonomy (NCBI): domain Eukaryota; kingdom Metazoa; phylum Chordata; class Mammalia; order Primates; family Hominidae; genus Pongo; species Pongo abelii. Next base: position 107,679,863 of record NC_071995.2, on the reverse strand, counting down.
ATTATTTGGAAACATTTAGTTGGAGATATTTTGATGTGATTAAATGCAATTAAAAGTTTCCATTAATTTACAATAGCTTTATCCTATTGCAGCAACTTATAAAACCAGATGAAAAAGATTTTCTGTGTAATTCTTAAAAACTCAACAACCAGAAGTCCTTGTAATGTACTCTGAATTTTAAGTGTAAATGTCAATTAGGGCCGGGCGTGGTGACTCACCTGTAATCCAAGCACTTTGGGAGGTTGAGGCGGGCAGATCACCTGAGGTCAGGAGTTTGAGACCAGCCTGACCAACATGGAGAAACCCTGTCTCTACTATAAATATAAAATTAGCTGGGCATGGTGGCACATGCCTGTAATCCCAGCTACTCGGGAGGCTGAGGCAGGAGAATGTTCTGCTCAGACTACCTTACTTGGTCCATTGAACAACTGTTTTATCCCCATATGACAGATGCGAAAACTGAGGCTTAGAGCTCACAAGGGACTTGCTGGAGGTCAGATAGTTATTATTATTATTTTCGCTCTGTTGCCAAAGCTGGAGTACAGCAACACGATCATACCTCCCTGCAGCCTCAAACTTCTGGGCTCAAGCGATCCTCCCACCACAGCCTCTGGAGTAGCTAGGAGTACAGATGTGTGCCACCACGCCCAGCTAATTTTTAAAATTTTTTGTTGAGATGGGCTGCAGGGCACAGGGTGGGCGGTCTCACTATGTTACCTAGGCTGTTCTTGAACTCAGGCGATCCTCCCATCTTGGCCTCCCAAAGTGTTGGGATTACAGGTGTGAGCCATCGTGCGTGGCCAGATAGTTATTAACTGTAGTGTAGGGGGCCCGGGCACAGTGGCTTATGCCTGTAATTCCAGCGCTTTGGGAGGCTGAGGCAGGTGGATCACTTGAGGCCAGGAGTTTGAGACCAGCCTGTGCAACATGGCAAAACCCCATCTCTACTAAAAAATATAAAAATTAGCCAGGCGTGGTGGTGCACACCTGTAATCCTAGCTACTTGGGAGGCTGAAGCAGGAGAATCGCTTGAACCTGGGGGGCGGAGGTTGCAGTGAGCCGAGATTGCACCACTACACTCCAGCCTGGGGAACAGAGTAAGACTCTGACTCAAAAAAAAAAAAAAAAAAAAGAAAAGAAAAAGAAAAGAAAAAAAAAGTGGAGTGTAGGGTTTGCTTCTACTTTGTAACAAACCACCTTTGCATTCGTGGTTTAAAACAATGATTAATTCAACTCATGATTCTGCAGTAAGGCAGTTTGGTGGCTCCTCTAGACTCCATGAGACTTGCTCATGTGTCTTCAGTCCACTGAATCATGGGGCACCCAGGCATCTGGTCCCATGGCATCTGGACAGGGGTGAAAGGCAGCAAGAAGAAGCCACAAAGCTTCTTGAGGCCTACGCTTGGAACTAGCATAACATCATTTCTGCTACATTCTGATGGTCAAAGCAAGTCACAAGGCCACACAGATCCCAGGGAGGGGAAAATGAACTCTTGATGGGACGTGCTGCAGTCACACTGCAAAGGTGCATAGATACCGGGAAGGAAAATATTGGAGAAACTTTGGCAAACCGGTTGCAACTGGGTTCAAATCCAGGTGTGTCTGGTGCCAAAGCCCTTACCATGTTGAACAACAATTTCAAAGGGGTTTCGAGCATATAGTCAGAAGGTCCTGTTAAATCATTTATATCCACGGCGTCTCTGGTACTGATTTGGAGAATGACTCTGGAATGTAGGCTGGTGGTTCTTAACAGGTTTCTATTCCCTTTAAGGCAGGTAAGAGGAATCACATGTAGAATCCCAGATAATTACACTTTCTCTCTACGGAGGGACATCAAGAAGGAATAGACTTTAATTCAAGCAAAGGAATTAAATACAATTTTATTTTTGTCATTACAGACAATATACTTTTGTTTTACAAAATTTAGAAAATGCAAATAAGCACCAACAAAATGATAATCACCTGTTACTGCCCCGTGTCTCTCCACGAAAACATCAATACAGGTTGGCACTGGGTCAATGTGTTTTTACCTCCAATAGAGGGCGCCATGCACCGCAGCCAAACACCGTTTATGTAAGCGGCTGCGATGGGAAACCTGGAGTAAGGTAACCCACGCCCTGCTTGTGTTTTAGCTGCTCTTAAAGACAGTACCTCAGGTAGCTGCCCAGCTGTTCTACCATGAAACCTGCCTCAGAATGATCTTCAAACTGGTGTCTACAATGAGCTTATACACAAAGCCTGTCCTCGTTCCTCCAAAGACCAGGCAAAAATGCCAGGCTGAGATCACAGGTTCTTTCTTTCCAAACACGCGATCCAAATGGCAAGCCTCTAATTGCCCAGTGCTGTAAATGTGATTATTTGCAGTGGGAATTTATTTATGCCAGAATCAGCTGATTCTTGGCATTGCTAATTTCATTGCTCATTCTTTTATTTTTCAGTCTGATTATAATAATTGCCATACTTTGGATAAAGATCAAGTAGCTTGTTTTCATAATGAACTGCTATAAATAATGGCCAAATGCGGGGCACAACAATTATAGGAAAAGATGTTTCTTGTGGCAAAGGTGGCAAAAGCAAGAAATTGAACACAACCTAAGCATTCATAAATAGGGGGCAGTTAAATAAATGATGATACTACCGAGATGAGGAAGGCTATGCAGTTGTTAAGAATAATGCTCAGCTGGGCGTGGTGGCTCATGCCTGCAATCCCGGCACTTTAGGAGGAAGCTGAAGCAGGCAGATCACTTGACTCAGGCATTCAAGACCAGCCTGGGCAATGTGGTGAAACCTTGTCTCTACAAAAAACACAAAAATTAGCCAAGTGTGGTGGTGCACACCTGTAGTCCCAGCTACTCAGGTGGCTGAGGTGGGAGGATCATCTACCCCAGGAGGTCAAGGCTGCAGTAAGCCAAGATCGTGCCACTGCACTCCAGCCTGGATGACAGAATGAGATGCTGTCTCAAAAGAAAAAAATAAAAAGAGTAATTCTTGGCCAGGCATGGTGGCTCATGCCTGTAGTTCCGGCACTTTGGGACGCCAAGGCAGGAGGATTCCTTGAGCCCAGGAGCGTGAGACCAGCCTGGACAAAATAGTGAGACTCCATGTCTACAAAAAAAAAAAAAAAAAGAAAGAAAGAAAGAAGGAAAAAAAGAAAAGGAAAAATTAGCCGGGTATGATGGTGCATGCCTGTCATCCCAGCTACTGGGGAGACTGAGGCAGGAGAATCATTTGAGCCCAGGAGCTCAAGGCTGCAGTGAGCTATGATCGCACCACTGCACTCCAGCCTGGGTGACAGAACAAGACCCTGTCTCAAAAATAAATAAAGCTGTAGATCTACCTCTATTAACGTGAAAAGGTTCCCATATTGTCTTGTTGAAGCATATCCTAACACAGAAATTCAAGAGCAAGAAGTTTCCTCTGGGAGACTCAGCCGCAGGTCCTCCAAATGGTCCCACTTCAAGGAGAGGGAACTGTCCAGTGAGGGCTACTCCCGGGAAGTTTAAATTCTTTGGCACTTCTGGCCTGCCACAAAGGCTGGCCAGGCAAGCTTTAATGACCAGAGAAAGTTCTCTGGAAAGAGTCACAGGTACTGGTAGTTGGAAGGTGGACTGGCATCCGTGGACGTGCTAAGAATGGGGATGTTTGGGTGGAACGCTGACAGTGTGCTGTGTATGTTAAGAAAAAAAGAGAAGGAAAGAAGTAAGGGAGGGAGGAAAAGGTAGGAGAGAGGGAAGGAAAGAGAAGGGAAAAAGAAAGAAATAAATAGCATGTTAGTTAAATTTATGTATTTATTTTTTCATAGAAAAGAAGCTGAAAGATTGCAGGCCAGGCACAGTAGCTCACGCCTGTAATCCCAGCACTTTGAGAGGCTGAGGTGGGTGGATCACTTGAGGTCAGGAGTTCGAGACCAGCCTGGCCAACATGGCGAAACCCCATCTCTATTAAAAACACAAAAAAATTAGCTGGGCATTGTGGCGTGCACCTGTAATCCCAGCTACTCGGGCTGAGGCAGGAGAATCGTTTGAACCTGGGAAGCAGAGGTTGCAGTGAGCCTAAGATCGCACCACTGCACTCCAGCCTGGATGAGAGAGTGAGACTCTGTGTGGGCAAAAAAAACTGAAAGATTGCAAAGCAAACTCTGATTAGTAGTTATGGCTTTGGGGAAGGGGAATGGAAGTTGGGGTCATAGGGAGAGGAAGAATCATCACATACTCTGCATGCTTACGTATTGCTAAATTATTTTACAATGAGATTGCATTCATATAATACTCTATAACTAAACAAAAAAACAGAATGAAAAGACTTCATTAAATAGGTTATAGGTTTACTATAAAAACAAATCCTTGATCTCTAAGGACAGAAATAGCTTTGCCCTTAGAATATCCTGCTGCACATTTTTGCACGATTAGTAGTTTGACTTCGATTTGGTGAAGGAAAGGTAAACATGGTATTATTATTATTGATTTTTAAAAATAATATAAGCATACCATTTGGAAAATAGAATAAAATATCAAAGTCATCCATGATAATTGCTGCAATCTTTAGCAACCACTGTAATCTTGGTTTCTATTATCAGGGTTTAGTTAATGAAATTCCCCATGGTTTTTGTTGAGTGAGGTACTGAAAGGAATATAAATTGGAACAACTTTTTGGAGAACCACTTTGGTAGTATATATATATCTCAAATCATAAAAACAGGCATACCCTCTGACTCAAATTCTACTTAGGGGCATCTGTCCTAAGGAAACAATGCGAAGACAAAGACTTCAGCCTAAAGATGTTTAAGGAAGTGTTGTTTATAACCGTGAAACTGTCCCAACAGGGAAGTGATTCATAGGCTGCATGATATAGAAAAACCTAGTTTAAAATGTTGGCTCTTCTGCTTACTAACTTACTAGTTGTGCAATCCTGGTCAAGTAACAACTTCTCCATTGTTGATAGATGTAGATATGAAAATGGTGGTAGTTCGCTCTCACAGTGCTGTAAATAACTATCTAAGACTGGGTACTTTATAAAGAAAAGAGGTTTAATTGACTCACAGTTCCACAGGCTGTACAGGAGGTATGGCTGGGGAGAAATCAGGAAACTTACAAGCATGGTGGAAGGCAAAGGTGAAGCAAGCACATCTTCACATGGCAGCAGAAGAGAGAGAGCAAAGAGGGAAGTGCTACACACTTTTAAACAACTGGATCTCGTGAAAACTCACTCATTATCACGAGAACTACGAGCGGGAAAACCACCCCCATGAGCCAATTACCTCCCACCAGGTCCCTCCCCCAACATTGGGAATTACATTTCAACATGAGATTTGAGTGGGGACAAGAGCCAAACCATCTCTCTCTCTCTCTCTCTCTCTCTCTCTCACACACACACACACACACACACACACACACATATACATGCACATTGGGAATTGTAATTACTTACCCCCATTGACTTGCAATACTTATTGGGTGAGAGAATCCATGCAGAACATCTAGAATAGTGTTAAGCACATAGTAGATACTCAATAAAAGGTTGCTATTATTAAGGATAGTATGGTTCATGCATGTGATAGAATAGATGTGTGCAAGAGCCTATTGAATGGCATGGAAATGCTTATTTATAAATCAGATTGATAATAGGCATTCAAAACTCTTGAGTATGATCTCAGCTAGGGATTCATACAGAGAGAAAAAGAGAGACTAAGACAGAAAGAGAGAATGTACTAAAATACTTACACTATTAAGTGAGACTAGCTGGCATTAACATTTTCTTCATGCTTTTCTCTAAAGAGAGTCCCACTGAACTACTGAAGCCCTAGCCTTTCTTCTGAGGCTCCTGAGAATTCTTCTTGCTTTGGATAGAGGTGTCTTTGCTCAGAACCCTAACAAGGACTTTTACTGATGATAGCACTGTGTCTAAATCTCAGTGGTATTGCTGAGGCCACCTTTTGAAAAGTGAAATGCTCTGTAAGGAAACACATTGATTGGGTTGCTTAGAAGCAGACAGAACCGGGGGCAGAGATTCCTCTGTAAGTGATTTATTGAGAGTGCTCTTGGGAGGAAGCTGTAAGAGGGAAAGATGCTAAGAGAAAGATACAGGGAAGAAGTTCACAAGGATGTGGTTTCTTCTGGACTCACCTGAGCACACAGGGAGCTGAGGGAGTGTTCATTGCTCCACAGGATCTGACCCCCCACCCCTCCCCCAATGCCAGGGGGTGGGCCTTTTATACACATACATGCCAGTCTGCAGCCTGCCCTGGGGAGATGGGCATAACTCCCAGGTACCTCTGGGGTGATGCAGCTTCAGTTGCTCAAGAGTATCTCTAAGAGAAGGTTGCAGGTATGAGCCATTAGCAGAAGCACAAGGTGGGCACACAGACCTAGTAAAGGGATCCTAGGAGATCTAAATGTGTCCCCAGCACCATCTGCCTTCACAGGGTTAAAGGAAATTAACTTCCCTTTATCCCCCAACCCCCACCCCTTAAGAGGAGCTAGGAGAGTAACATGAGGCCATTTAGTAGCTCAGATGCCTGGCTTAGGTGGGAGATATGAGAGAAAAGAAGGCCTCCTCTTTCTAGCAAAATTGAAGGCAGCATGGGGTAGGTGGGAGCAGGGGCTGATTTAAAAGTTCCCTTCCCTGTCCAGCGTGCCCAAAGTCTGAGGAAGTGAAAAGGAGGAAAGTGTGGAAGCAGCAGACAGAGGAGGCAGCCAGTGCAGTTGGGACGCTGGTTACATTAAGCAAACAAGTAAATTGAGCAAAGACATAGCCGTATTGAGGATAATTAGACCAGATTTCCCATTATTGGAGAAGGGAATTGCAACATGGAAGTGAGGAAGTTTAGAATGAACCCTAAGGTGATGACCTGAAATGGAAAGTATCAGTATGAACTCATTTTTAAATAAATATACACAGATAGATATAGATATGGTAAGTGTGTGAAGAGAGAGGGAGAGAAGTAACATAGAGATAGATAGATAGACAGATAATCTCTTAGCTATGTCCACCGAGAGGCCCAGCAGCAGTGACACCCCAGGAGCAATGAGCACACTGAGCACAGAGATCTTGGTTTCTAAATACCATCTTCTGCCAAAGGGAACCAGGGCTTCTTAGAAAGGTGATGACAGACTCCAGGGCTGGGGCAAAGGAAGTATAAGATGAGCTGGATATCTTGTGCTAGAAAATAGGGAGGACCTCAAGGAATGATGGAGACATGCCAAAAAGACAATAGGAATCAGCTTGAAGGGGCTTCCACTGGGCAGATCTGGGACAGTCTGAGCATCAAAATAATAACAGGTTGCAGGCTGGGCATGGTGGCTCACACCTGTAATTCCAGGACTTTAGGAGGCTGAGGCAGGCAGATCACTTGAGGTCAGGAATTTGAGACCAGCCTGGGCAACATGGTGAAACCCCGTCTCTAGCAAAAAATACAAAAATTAGCCAGGCATGGTGGCAGGCACCTGTAATCTCAGCTACTCAGGAGGCTGAGGTGGGAGAATTGCTTGAACCCGGGAGGTGGAGGTTTCAGTGAGCCAAGATAATGCCACTGCACTCCAGCCTGAGTGACAGAGTAAGACTCTGTCTCAAAATAATAATAATAATAATAATAATAATAAAACAGGTTGCAACTCATGGAATAAAATTGGAATCCTCTAGTCCTTACTGATTAAATGGATAGATAGATAGATAGATAGATGATAGATGGATAGATAGATAGATAGATAGATAGAAGATAAGATAGACAAAGGGGAGGAGGAAACAGCTCTTCTAAGCATCAAAATAGTAATGGGCTTCAACCCACTGTATAAATAGGACTCCACAAGTCTATACTGATTAAATGGATAGACAGATACGATGAAGGGAAGAAGGAAAATCTCTTTCTTACAGTTGAATGTCAACTAATAAATATAGAAGGAATGATAAAAATAAAAAATACCATTTGTGGGGCTGGGCACAGTGGCTCATGCCTGTAATCCTAGCGCTTTGGGAAGTCAAGGCAGGAGGACTGCTTGAGCCCAGGAGTTTGAGACCAGCATGAACAACATAGTGAGACCTCATCTCCACAATAAAAAAAAAAAAAAAATTGGCCAGGCGTGGTGGTGTGTGCCTATAGTCCTAGCACCAGTAGTCTTGGAGGCTGGTAAGAGGATGGCTTGAGCCTGGAGGGTTGAAGCTACAGTGAGCCATGATCACACCATGCACTCAAGCCTGGGGATAGGCTGACACCCTGTCTCAAAAAACAAAACAAACAAAAACAACCATTTGTTACCATCATAGTGGTAGATGACTTAGATAGAGATAGTCAATGGCTAAAAGCTGGTGGGTAGAGGTTCTATGGGGAACAGGATATTGGTATAATCTGAATACTTCCCCACAAAGGGGAAATATTCTTAATCACAAATGGAAAATTATAACTTAGGGTGGAGAAATCTGTTAGACCAGATTACCAAGCTGGTAATCTCCATCACCAGCTTGATCAGGTGATGAAAATTAATGTCACCAGTGATGGGACAGATTGACATTGTGTGCTGAGAAGGGCTCAGGTTGAGGTGTTCCTGCCAAGAAAACATTTTTCCCTGGACTTATTGGATTATGGATAGGGCTCAATGGCAGCAGTTAGGAAATTTGAGAATCACTTGGGGAGTTAAAAATGCAGGTGAGGTCGGGCATGGTGCCTCACATCTGTATTCCCAGTGCTTTTGGAGGCTGAAGTGGGAGGATCGCTTGAGGCCAGGAGTTCGAGACCAGCCTGGGTAACATACATCTCTACAAATCATAATAATAATAATTAGCCAGGAGTGGTGGTGCATGCCTGTTGTCTTAGCTACTCTGGAGGCTGAGGCAGGAGGATCACTTGAGCCCATGAGTTCAAGGTTGTGCCGTGAGCTATGATTGCACTTCAGCCTGGGTGACAGAGTGAGACTCATAAATAAATAAATAAATACAATAAAATAAAAATGCCGATGCCAGGGCCTCATCCCTGGGAGTCTGTTTCTGAAGGTCTAGGAAGGAAGGGAGCTAGAGATCTGTATATTTAACCAACATCATCTCAGGAAATTCTGATGTAAGTGGTTCACTGACCACCCTTGGAGGAATGTTGGCTGCAAATTCAGAAAACGGTAGCCATTTTCCCACCCAGTTCTGATCTTAACTCCCTTTCTGTCCCTTTTACATTCCCAGGGTGACGCTGTATGCCGAGTTCCTTCCCATGAAAGCCAGAGCTAAATGTATTTTGCTGATTGAGGTAAGGAGGAGAGCGGCCTGGGTCTCTAGAGCGTGTGGATTCCGGCAGGAGGTTCTCAGATATCTTGAGCCACAGGTCAAGGAAAAGGGAGTTTAAGAAAAAAATATTACAGACTCAATATGAAAAGACATAAAAGGATCAGTCACATCATTTCTGACATGCCCGTTTTGCAATAAGGACAAATTCTTCAATTGACAAGAACATTCAATCTATCATCCCTCAAAAAAAAAGTGTCGGCAAGGGTATGGAAGGGTATGTTTTTCTTGAACTGGAAGTAGCTTGTATCTGAGAGCTGGTGTTGAATGGTGTGGCGTGAGTAGACCAAACTCCGGCCCACACTCATATCATCACCCGCCACCTGTCTTTGGTCAAGAATTTCCATTCTTGACCATTTCTGTGGCCTATAGGCTGCCTTAAAACTTTCATGGTCCAGCTAGTTCCTCTCAAGTTTTTCTTCCAGGGTCTCGTGACCCATTTTCTAACCATGATCTGAAAGATCTCAGAGCAAATACAATGGCTCCATGACTCCCCGCCTCATGCAGCTGCCCAATGGCCCCCTCCACACAGTGGCAGAATGGTATATTTGCCCATGCTGGACATTGATTCCAACAGTGATGACTATGAACCCACTCTGATGTCCCCAATCATTTTAACCACACTGACAATGTTAATCGAATTGATCCCACAGCCCAACATTCTGACTACATCTGCTTCTTACCAATTAGGGTGATGTTCCACTGATCCACACTGATGTGGATGAATCCGTTGTTTAAATATTGAAATGCATCTGGGACTTTGGGAGGCCAAGGCAAGAGGATCACTTGAAGCCAGGAGTTTGAGGCTGCAGTGAGCTGTGATCACATCACTGCACTCCAGCCTGAGTGGCAGAGCAAGACCCCATCTATTAAAAAAAAAAAAAAGGCCAGGCGGGGTGGCCCATGCCCATAATCCCAGTACTTTGGGAGGCCGAGGTGTTTGGATCACCTGAGGTCAGGGGTTCGTGACCAGCCTCGCCAACACGGTGAAACCCCATTTCTACTAAAAAATACAAAAAGTTAGTCAGGTGTGGTGGTGGGCTGTAATACCAGCTAGTCGGGAGGCTGGAGAATTGCTTGAACCCAGGAGGTGGAGGTTGCAGTGAGCTGAGATCGTGCCACTGTACTCCAGCCTAGGCGACAGAGCAAGACTCTGTCTCAAAAAAAAAAAAAAGAAGAAGAAGAAGAGGAAGAGGAAGAAGAGGAAGGGAGAAGAAGAAGGAGGAGGAGGAGGAGCAGGAGGAGGAGGAGGAGCAGGAGGAGGAGGAGGAGCAGGAGGAGGAGGAGGAGCAGGAGGAGGAGGAGGAGGAGAAGAAGAAGAAGAAGAAGAAGAAGAAGAAGAAGAAGAAGAAGAAGAAGAAGAAGAAGAAGAAGAAGAAGAAGAAGAAGAAAAGAAGAAAAGGAAATGTACCTAGACCAGCGATCTTGAACTCTGACTGCCCTTCATTGCGTTGCCTGACACTCTGTCCTCTCTCAGGGCTTCCCAGGATTCAGCAACTAAAGAATTAAATCTTGGCCCAGTGCAGGTGGTATGGGCCTGTATAACTGGTGTCCATTCTTTTTTTTTTTTTTTTTTTTTTTGAGACAGAGTTTCTCTCTGTTGCCCAGGCTGGAGTGCAGTGGCGCGATCTTGGCTCACCGCATCCTCCGCCTCCCAGTTTTAAGCAATTCTCTGCCTCGGCCTCCTGAGTAGCTGGGATTACAGGCACCCACCACCACGCCTGGCTAATTTTTTTGTATTTTTAGTAGACAAGTTTTACCATCTTGGCCAGGCTGATCTTGAACTCCTGACCTCATGATCCACCCACCTCGGCCTCCCAAAGTGCTGGGATTACAGGCGTGAGCCACCGCGCCCGGCCACTGGTGTCCATTCTTATTAATCAGTGCATTATTTGTTGTTAGACATTTTTCTGTCACTTCTGATTGTCAGCAACAGAAATGGACTGTGGTTCACTTAAGCAAAAGGGGACTTTGGAAGGTTCTTGGGGGCTCCAGAACAAATGGGGAGGCTGGAAGGCCAGGTTTTGGAATGGACTGTATTTGTAGAGTCAGGGTCCCAGTAGGAAACAGCTTCTAAAATTAGGATCACTGCAGATGGTTTAATAAAGGGACTATTGGCCGGGCACAGTGGCTCACACCTATAATCCCAGCACTTTGGGAGGCCAAGGCGGGCAGATTGCTTGAGGTCAGGAGTTTGAGACCAGCCTGGCCAACATGGCAAAACTCCATCTCTACAAAAAAATTAGCCAGGTGTGGTGGCACACACCTGTAATCCCAGCTACTCAGGAGGCTGAGGCACGATAATTGCTTGAGCCTGGGAGGCAGAGGTTGCACTGAGCCGAGATTGCACCACTGAACTCCAGCCTGGGCAACAGAGTGAGACTCCGTCTCAAAAAAAAAGTAACAACAACTAAATAAATAAATAAATAAATGGACTATTTATAAAGTCCCTGCCAGAGTGTTACCACCCCAGGCCAGAAGGGGAAAGAGAGGGATTAATGAGCTGCCCAGAGAGTTGTATGATGAAGGCTGCTGGACAGGAGCTAGGACCCTCAGCTGACGGATGCAGCCAGCCACCACTGCTCTGCAGGGAGGGAGCCAAGGGAGTACGTGCTTCAGTCTCTTCTTCCTCCCCCGCTTCCATCTCCTGCAGGGCTCCACACTGGCTGCACCCAATGGGAAGCGCTAGGACAGGGAGCCTGTTGATGGAACCCATACAAAAGTGGAAAAGGATGGAGAGTGACTTGGACAGGCAAACGGAAGATATTCAGCCCATCGAGAAGGGACAATTCTGATAAGGAATTCTGGGGCCATTGGGCAAGGGAGATGGATGTCAGTGAGCAAAATCAATGTGTCCATTTTGTACAACCACGTTCATAGCCGCGTTATTCACACTAGCTAAGACATGGAAGCAACCCAAGTGTCTGTCAAGACATGCGTGGACAAACAAGCTGTGGTCTATACATTCACTGGAATATTATTCAGCCTTAAAAAGGAAGGACATTCTGACATATGGTACAATGCAGATGAATCTTGAGGACATTATGCTCAGGGAAATAAGCCAGTCACAAAAAGACAAATACTGTATGATTCCACTTACACGAAGTACCTAGAGTAATCAAATTCATAGAGACGAAAAGTAGAATAGTGGTTGCCAAGGGCTGAGGATGGAGGGGAATGGAGAGTTATTGTTTAATGGGTACAGAATTTCTTGCCAGGTGTGGTGGCTCACGCCTGTAATCCCAGCACTTTGGGAGGCCGACGGGGGTGGATCCCGTGAGGCCAGGAGTTCAAGACCACCCTGGCCAACATGGTGAAACCCCGTCACTACTAAAAATACAAAAAGTAGCTGGGTGTGGTTGAGGGGGGTGCCTGTAATCCCAGCTACTCGGGAGGCTGAGGCAGGAGAATCGCTTGAATCCGCAAGGCAGAGGTTGCAGTGAGCCAAGATTGTGCCACTATACTCCAGCCTGGGCGACAGAGCAAGACTCTGTCTCAAAAAAAAAAAAAAAAAAAAAAAAAAAAAAAATGGGTACAGACTTTCATGTTTGCAAATTGAGTTCTGGAGAAGGGGAGTGGTGATGTTTGTGCAATATCGTGAAAGTATTTAATACCACTGAACTGTACACTTAAAAATGGTTAAGATGGTAAATTTTGTTATGTGTATTTTACCGTAATAAAAAATTTGAGGCTGGGTCTGGTGGCTCATGCCTGTAATCCCAGTGCTTTGGGAGGCCGAGGAGCCCAGGAGGCCTGGGAAACATAGTGAAACCCTGCCTCTACTAAAAGTACAAAAAAATTAGCCAGGCATGGTGGCATGTGCCTGTAGTTCCAGCCACTCAGGAGGCTGAGGTGGGAGGATTGCTTGAGCCTGGGAGGTTGAGGCTTCAGTGAGCCATGATCGGGACACTACTCCAGCCTGGGCGACAGAGCAATACTCCAGCCTGGGCGACAGAGCAAGACAAAAAGACAGAGAGACAGAGAGAGAAGCAATGTGTTCACTACCAATTTGACATCACGTAATATTGATCATATTGATCTCCTTAACCAAAGCTGCCACATTGCCCAGCTCCAGCGGGTGCCATGCAAATATTATACAGTGTATAATGGTACCCTTGTGAGCTGGGCAACATGGCAGCCCTGGCCCAACCATATAGACCACAGGGAAAGTGTGGCTATTCTAACCTTACTGACTCCAATCACCCCTTACCCACAGAGATACACTTGTCCACAGCGCCCCCATAATTCCTCACTGTATGGACCATGCTACCCCCACCACTGACCCTGATTCTCCTGTGCCAGGTATTCTGGGCCATCGGGACAGTGTTCGAGGTCGTCCTGGCTGTGTTCGTGATGCCCAGCCTGGGCTGGCGTTGGCTGCTCATCCTCTCGGCTGTCCCGCTCCTCCTCTTTGCCGTGCTGTGTTTCGTAGGTATCCTTTAAGAGATTTCGGCTTTTGCTATCTGACATCTTACTGTCCACTCTATTTTGGTGGGGAGGGGATAGGGAAGGATACCAAAGCCACCTTTTAAGATTATTTTTTTAAAATCAGGAAATGAGACAAGGGAGCTGTGGCCTGGGGTAGCCCCAGTATGGAGGTTTAGATTTCCTCCAGACAGACACTTCTGGGATGTTTTCTGGGGAGGTAACTGGGGATGGGAGGATACATTGGCCCCATCATTGCAAAATCTACACTTAAAGTGATGGTATTGCACTAGTTGAGACTCTTAAGTTGCAAGTGACAGAAACCCAATTCAAAATGGCTTGAGTAAAAGAGAGGGATAAATACATTTCAGAGGATTCAGTCAGACTTCAGGCATGGCTGGCTCCAGGAGTTTAAATGATCTCTTCATCTCATCTGTGCATAAACCACACCCTCTACTGAGCTCTTGCCACATACTCATCATTTCATAGGCACATGCATGAAACACTTTACAGCCAGTAGACACTAAAATAAGCCTAGAGATGGGTAGTTCTCATGTACGGTAAATACCACAAAAATTCCTGGTAATGACAATAAGTATAATAATTATTAAGCTTAACTGTGTGGCAGGCTCTGTGCTCCATGCACTATCATATTTATTTCTCCCAATAATCACAGGACTATAATGAACCCCTATATTAGTCAGGATGATACCTGCTGCTGAAACAAATAAAGCCCACAAGTTCAGTAACCTAGCACGATAGGAGCTTCTCTCTCACTAACACAATAGTTCAGAATGACTTTTCTGGTTGGCAAGTGGAATTCTGGGCCCAGTTTTTGTCGAGCTGGTGGCTCTGCCATCCTCTAGGGCTTTGAAGTCTTCTACATACAGACAACAGACTTGCAAAACGCAAGCGGAGACCACACAGTCACTTCTTAAATACCTTGGCCAGGAATAGTCTGCTCATATGCCATTGGTGAATGCAAGTCACATGGTCCCACCTAGATGCAAGGGGAGCTGGGAAATATAGCCCCTATCTGGGCAGCCACATCTAAGGACAACTTTGCACTATGAAAAAGGAAGCAGAATGTTGGTGGGCATTTGCACTCTCTGCTATATCCTCTTCTTATTGATGAGAAAACTGAAGCCCAGAAGGGCTAATTGACTTGCTAAAGGGCCTACAGCAAATAGACAAAAGAACTCTAAATCAGATCTTCTAACTCCTAGTCTTTTCTCCAGTGTACTTGCTGTTTCAAACAGCTGTTGCTCCATTTTTACAGAAATGTATTATGTAGTCATTTGGGGTTGGGACTTCCATTGGCCTAAAAATCTTTCTGATTTCTTTCTTTCTCTTGAACTGAGTTTGCAAGATGATGCTGAATACAGGTGAGGTGTAATTCCTTGAAAGATGGGGGTGAGATTTCTGATAGTGATCTTAATTTAATTCAGCCCTCACCTGGAACTCTGAAAGCAGCCCCAAATAATAGTAATAGCAACCGTGACAATAATAATAACTGCATTAACCCATACCAGGCACTGCACTAGGCACCTTGCCTGGATTATCCTGTTTAATCCTCTTAAGAGCCCTAAGAGGTAGGATCTCTTATCATTCACATTTTATGGAGAAGGAAATGAAAGCACAGAGAAGTCAAGTAATTGTACAGGGTCACACAACCAACGTAATAAATGACGGGGCCAGGATTTGAAGTCAGGTCTCTGGCTCCAGAGCCCCCACTCTTAAAGGCCCCACACACAACAGTGTGTGGCTAGAAGGGAGTGCTCTGTTCCACCCTAACCAGCCACACCTGGGTCTCCTGTCTCCCCCATCCCAGTGGCTGCCGGAAAGTGCAAGGTATGATGTGCTGTCAGGGAACCAGGAAAAGGCAATTGCCACCTTAAAGAGGATAGCAACGGAAAACGGAGCTCCCATGCCGCTGGGGAAACTCATCATCTCCAGACAGGTCAGTGCCTGGACCAATAGACTCTGCAATGTGCGTATTGGGGTGCATGCAGGGGTGTGTGTGTGCATATGGAGTAGAGCATGCATGCGTAGACACGCGTGGGTGGGTGTACCCAAGGTGGGGTGTGTGCGTGCACATGGAGCAGATGAGGGCCCAGTAGACAGGACCTACAAGGGTAATTTGGCAACTCCAATCTGTATTTTCACTGCCAAGTTCTAAAAAGGCTTCCTGGAGAATTTCACCAGTGATTAGAGAAATGTAACATCTGCTAATGGGTGCTGTAACTACTCCTGCTTTGGTTTCACCTTTCAGCACAGATGAAGTCTGACTAGCCAATGAGATTGATGGGCAAAAGCTGTGCAATAAAACCACATTAGGAAGGAGTGTGCTTAGATCTAGGGGATCAAACCACACCCTGTGTAGATGTTCTTAATGAATCGTGCCTCACTCCACTGGTAACACCATCAGGGAGTCCACCACGGTGAAACTTAATGAGCACCTGCTGTATGTAGGCACCAGCATTGCACACATGGGGAGAAAAGATTCGGATTTAAGGCTGCAGTCCCTGCCCTCAAGAACCATCCAAGCAGATTGGAGAAACATGACAAATACCTTAAGCAGATATCAGATCCTATGAAGAAATTACCTTTTAAAATAAAGTTATATTTCTGATTCTTTTTATATTATGCAAGAAGAACTGAATGGCATTTCACCAGGTTGGAAGGAGGTGTTTGGTCTGACAATGTAGAGTCCAGGGGACCTGCCCCAAATCTACAGGGGCAGAGCAGGAGGGATTCTTCAAGAGGTGCAGAAGCCTATTTGGTTGCCTTTGGGGAGAGATCCCTTCCATGGATGAGGGAAGGCCAGGCTGGTCTCGAACTCCTGGCTTCAAGTGATCAACCTGCCCCGGCCTCCCAAAGTGCTGGGATTACAGGCACAAACCACCACACTGGCCATAGCATATATTTTTTAAAGAACGTCATAAAGCAAAGTCTGATAAATTTGTAAATTATGTAAAATTGGCCAATCGGTCATTTAGCTAATCAATCTTTTGGTAAATTGGCCTTTGGTGAATTAATTTCTCAGCACATTAACTGTTGCCACCTAGACCTAGAACTGGGGAAGGCGCATGTGTGTGTGTGAAATGGCTGGACATGCTTTGGACTGGTTTTCTGCTCGCTGGGTCCTTGGATCTGTGCTGAGGTCTGAGGGGCCAGGAAGGAGGGATCTGCTTCCTAAGTCCAGGTTTCCAGGTTGGAGGGCGTGAGATCCATCCTGTGGGGATCATGCCCTTGGACATGGCTGGGTTCTGGCTGGAGGGGCTGGGAGGCTGCGTCCTATAGATTCGAGACCTGGGTTCTCAGAGCTCCAGTGTCCTACTTACTAGAAACCTCCCTCCCAGCCTGGGTGTGCACTAGTCTCAGGCCACCAGCCCATCTCCCATGCATCTGTAGGGGAGAGAATAAATACTATGTCCTTGTTTTGAAACAGGAAGACCGAGGCAAAATGAGGGACCTTTTCACGCCCCATTTTAGATGGACAACTTTGTTGCTGTGGTTTATATGGTAAGAGCTGTTTGTTGACCACTTTGACCCCTTTCCACTCCCTGTGCCCTGTTTTGGGTTTTGTTTTAATGCAATGGACAGATAGCACTTTGATTTCAGGCAGCATTTGCAAATTTCAGTAGTTTTAATATCATCCTCCTGATTTCCATCATATCCAGGTTATCATCTGTACGTACTATTATTTCCTTAATCTTTTTCTTTAACTTGACTGCTTTTAATCACCTTGCAGGCTGGAGTGCAGTGGCGCTCTCCTAGCTTACTGCAGCCTTGAACTCCTGAACTCCAGCAATCCTCCCTCCTCAGCCTCCCCAAATTCTGGGATTACAGTTGTAAGCCACTGAACCAGGCTTATAACTCTACTTTAAAAGAAAACACCTTAATTGCAAGTCACAGATAGAAGGCAGTCTTAAAGAGAAATACCAGCAAAAGTAACTAGACGGATGGTTTGCAGAGGCAGTGAGCCTCTGTATTTAAGAGATAAGAAGGCTGGCTGGGCATGGTGGCTCATGCCCATAATCCCAACACTTTGGTAAGGCCGAGGTGGGAAGATCTCTTGAGGCCAGCAGTTTGAGACCAGCCTGGGCAACATGGTAAAACCCTGTCTCTACAAAAAAATGTTTAAGTTAGCTGGGTGTGGAGGCATGCACCTGTGGTCCCAGCTACTCGGGAGGCTGAGGTGGGAGGATCACTTGAGCCCAGGAGGTTGAGGCTGCAATGAGCTGTGATCATGCCACTGTACTCCAGCCTAAGCAACAGAGTGAGACCCTGTCTCAAAACAAAAAGAGACGGGAGAGAGGAGGTGTTAAGGACTCATTAGCACATAAGTGAGACTGGGATATAATTTAAAAGGATTGAAAGGATTGAAAGTAAACTTAAAAGGTAATTTTTCTTTCACAATACGATTAAATATTTCTGCTATGTGGGCTGGTAATCCCAGCACTGTGGGAGGCTGAGGCAGGTGGATCACCTGAGGTCAGGAGTTCGAGATCAGCCTGGGCAACATGGCAAAATCCTATCTCTACTAAAATACAAAAATTAGCCGGGCGTGGTGGTGGGCACCTGTAGTCCCAGCTACTTGGGAGGCTGGGGGATGAGAACCGCTTGAACCCAGGAGACAGAAGCTGCAGTGAGCCGACATTGCACCCCTGCACTCCAGCCAGGGCAACAGAGTGAGACTGTGTCAAAAATACGTGTGTGTGTGTGTGTGTATTTATACTATGTCAGTGTCTTCCCTGTAGCCCATATTGCCCCTTGGGTACCACAGGGGTGGCATGTGGCACGTATTTTGGGAACCACTGATATGGTCAACATGGGCATCCTTTTAAGTTCCAGTTCTGATCCTGTTGGACCTTTTCTTAAATAACACCCATGGAAGGGAGCTGGAGACAGAAGGTGTGGGTTGGGGGTGGTATTTGGAGAGTGTAATAACCTTGAACTCCACAATGAATTGGAGCTGCAGTCATCTTTCAAGTCTCTTTGCACCAATTCATGTACACAGCATTAACAGTGAACAAAATTGGCCTGGCTTAAGGCTTTATGTTCTTTTTTAACCAGTTCTCATTTTTCTATTCACCATTTAGCAAAGGTGCTAATTAACAGGGAAGTGTCCCCAAGGTGGTCAATTACAGGGAAGAGGAGAAAAAAGCTTTGATAATATACAGAACAGGCTCTAGCTCTGCCCTGAATTCCTGAGAGCTCAATCAACTCAGCGAGCCTGCAGAATTTTTTAAAAGGATGGTGGGGGGTCAGAGTTGAGAATACCCACCTTTGAGTACATGTAATTTTGTTGGGCCAACGCTCCTTGAATACTGAAGCAATTAATTAGAGACTAATTTTAGTGCATTATGAAACCCACTACATTTGCTTGCACACATTGTAACCCAAGGAAATGAATCACTGGCTTCTGATTATGACTGAGTTTTCATATAACTATTCTACTGGATGAGAATGTTCCGGTCTTGCAAACTTGAGTATTCTAGTTCCTGGGTCAGCCAGGAATTAATAAATGGTGTCATTCTGCTCTGAAATTCGAAAATCACATGTCCAAGTGGAAGCACTTGACCCAGAGCCCTAAAAGATGTTAATGGGACTGTTTTCTTCCAGAGATTGGTCCCATTTTTCCCCTATTGCCAGTTGGGTAGACAGCCTTGGAGGTGTTGTGTCTCTGGTATAGTATAGTTCTGTTACCAGAAAGGTATCCCAATTCAGACCCCAAGAGAAGGTTTTTGGATTTCATGCAAGAAATAATTCAAGACCAGTCCACAGAGTAATGTGAAAGCAAGTTATTAAGAAAGTAAAGGAATAAAAGAATGGCTGCTCCATAGGCAGATCAGCCCCGACGGCTCCTGGTTGCCCATTTTTATGGTTATTTCTTGGTGATATGCTAAACAAGAGGTGGATTATTCATGCCTTCCCTTTTTAGACCATATAGGGTTACTTCCTGAAGTTGCCATGGCATTTGTAAACTGTAACGGCACTGGTGGGAGTGTAGCAGTGAGGACGACCAGAGGTCACTCTCATCGCCATCTTGGTTTTGGTGGGTTCACAGCTGGCTTCTTTACTGCAACCTGCTTTATCAGCAAGGTCTTTATGATCTGTATCTTGGCCGACCTCCTATCTTATCCTGTGACTTAAAATGCCTAACCATCTGAGAATGCAGCCCAGTAGGTCTCAGCCTTCATTTACCCAACCCCTATTCAAGATGGAGGTGCTCTGGCTCAAATGCCTCTGACAGTTCTTGGTCTTTCAAAGGACACAGGATCACTTCCCTTTGATCATATCGTGATGCTTTTTTACCTACCATCTTCTTGCTCAAGGTCCCCAGTAAAGCCCCCAATATCCCAGTGCAGCCCAAAGACTGGTCCCTGCTGCTGTAGACATTGGCCCTTCCCAAGGGGGTAGGGAAAGGGGACTCGTGTTCCTCTGATCATTTCTTTACCTTTCTTGCTTTCTCCTGGCAGGTTTTCCAATGCATTCTCTTACTACGGGTTAGTTCTACTCACCACAGAACTCTTCCAGGCAGGAGATGTCTGCGGCAGTGAGTATCTTGGTTGTCTTTGCCAGCTAACTACTCCCACACCCTAGGCACATACACAGTCATGCACACACTCCCACTCCAGGCTCTGCCCTTAAGGGACTTGGCCTTGCACTACTTCTGTGGTTTCCCAGACACTCTGTAGAAACCTGGACAGTCTTGTCGCGATGGAGCTAATCTTAGAGGAGCCACATCTTATGTCAGGGTTTGGGCTCTGAAGTTCGCACTGTTAAAAGATAAACCAAGGCACATTAAAGAAAAACAGAGGCAATTTTGAAGAGTTTATCTGAGCGGACAGCGATTTATGAATCAGTAGAAAAGAGCTGAATAAAACAGAAACACGGAACAAAAAGCAGGTGGGTTGTTTCAAAGTGACTTCCCTTATTGGATTAAAACAGAGCAGATTTTCTTGTCAGCCAGCTCAGATAAACTAGGTCCCTTCACATGGTTTGCTGTGAATCTTCCTTTTTAAAATTATTATTATTTAATTTATTATTATTATTATTTTATTTTTTATTTTTGATGGAGTCTTGCTCTGTTGCCCAGGCTGGAGTGCAGTGGCTTGATCTGGGCTCACTGCAGCCTCCACTTCCTGGGTTCAAGCGATCCTCCTGCCTCAGCCTCCCAAGTAGCTGTGATTACAGGTGGCACCACCATGTCTGGCTAATTTTTGTATTTTTTTAGTAGATATGGGATTTTGCAGTGTTGGCCAGGCAGGTCCCAAACTCCTGACCTCAGATGATCTGACTGCCTTGGATTTCCAAAGTGCTGGGATTACAGGTGTGAGCCACTGCGCCTGGCCTATTATTATTATTATTATTATTATTATTTTTGAGACAAGGTCTCATTCTTTCACTCAGGGTGGAGTACAGTGGCACAATCATGGCTCACTGTAGCCTCCACCTCCTGGGCTCTAGAGATCCTCCTACTTCAGCCCCCAAAGTAGCTAGGACTACAGGTGCAAAAAGAAATAGCATGTTAGTTAAATTTACTTATTTATTTATTTATTCATAGAAAAGAGGCTGAAAAGTTGCAGGCCAGGCGTGGTGGCTCGTGCCTGTAATCCCAGCACTTTAGGAGGCCGAGGCAGGTAGGCTGAGGCCAGGAGTTAGAGACCAGCCTGGCCAACATGACAAAACCCCATCTACACTATAAGTACAAAAATTAGCTCGTTGTGGTGGTATGTGCTTGTAATCCCAGCTACTCAGGAGGCTGAGGCAGGAGAATCGCTTGGACTTAGGAGGTGGAGGTTGCAGTGAGCAGAGATTGCACCACCGCACTCCAGCCTAGGCAACAGAATGAGATTCCATTTCAAAAACGAAAAAAAAAGAATTATATTTGGGAGTAAAATATTTTGATTTCCTTCAGGGTCTGCTATCTGTTGAGTGATGTTCTACTAGAGTCAAGTTGGAATTTGGTATCTGATTGCCACGAAGAGTCTGTTTTGTCGGTCTTAACGATCTTTGTTTTAATGTTAATGCTGGTCAGTTGTGCCTAAACTCCAAGAGGAAGGGGGTATAAGAAGGAGGTATGTCTGAACCTCCTTCCCATCATGGCCAGAATTCAGTTTTTCAGATTTCTCTGGGGTCCCCTTGGCCAAGAAGGGATTCGTTCAGTAGATTGGGAGCTTAGGATTTCATTTTTGGTTTGCAGTTAAGTTACTCTTAGCTGATTTCAGTTTGCTCACCTAGGACCCCACAACACTGGAGCTGTCTCAGACTAATGGCCTCTCAGTTAATTTTTTCTAATAGCATTTCTTTTTCTTTTTTTTGAGACAGGGTCTTGCTCTGTTACCCAGGCTGGAGAGCAGTGGTATGATCATAGCTCACTGCAGCCTTGACCTCCTGGGCCTAATAGTATTTTAAGGTGAAAATTTAATATAGGTTAAAATTATGGCTGGGTATGGTGTCTCACACCCATAATCCTAGCGGTTTGGGAGGCAGAGGCAGGAGGATCACTTGAGGCCAGGAGTTCAAGAACAGCCTGGACCTTGTCTCTACAAAAAATTTAAAAAATTACCTGGGCGTGGTGGTGTGTGCCTGTAGTCCTAGCTACTAGTTGGGAGTCTGAGGCAGAAGGATTGCCTGAGCCCGAGAGTTCCAGGCTGCCGTGAGCCGTGATTGTGCCTCGGCAATCCAGCCTGGGTGAGAGCAAGACTCTGTGTGTGTAAAAAAAATAAAAATAAATAAATAAAATTATCATCGCAAATCCCCTAAAGAGCCCTCACGAAGTATAGTACTCAGAGCTTTATGGATATGATCCTGTGCAATAATTCTAATGTGCGCATTAAGTTTGAGGACCAAGTTGGCTCTCCACCACGGCCACGTAACAGACTCACCCGGGAAGCTTTTTTTTTTTTTTGTTGAGACGGAGTCTCGCTCAGTCGCCAGGCTGGAGTGCAGTGGCGCAATCTCGGCTCACTGCAAGCTCTGCCTCCCAGGTTCAAGTGATTCTCCTGCCTCAGCCTCCCGAGTAGCTGGGACTACAGGCACCTGCCACCACGCCCAGCTAATTTTTTGTATTTTTAGTAGAGACGGGGTTTCACCATGTTGGCCAGTATGGTCTCGATCTCTTGACCTCGTGATCCACCCACCTCGGCCTCCCGAGGTGCTGGGATTACAGGCGTGAGCCACCATGCCCAGCCGGGAAGCTTTTAAATAGTGCCCAGACCCATTTAATCAGGACTTGGGAGGGCAGGTGGAGCCCAAGCATTCGTGAGTTTTAAAAGCTCCCCAGGTGATTCTATTGTGCAGCTGGAGGTGGGAACCTCTGGACAAAAAGAAACAAATGCAAAAAAGTCTGTATGCTTTTTTATGCCTGTGCTTTTAAGCCATTCTGACTTTTAAGATAACACTAACTTCTCAGCATTGAACTCAGGTTAGAGGATAAAAAGAATCAAGTTCCTGCTTGTGTTTGGGGTTTGCCCAATTATCTTTTATATTAGGCCTCTATAATCATAGTTAATAGTTTTGTTTATTGGTATAAGGATTGAGTGAGGTAGTGGAGTCCCATCTCACTGCGGGGGTGTGGGAGAGTCTGTGTTAAATGCTCTGCTGATGAGCTTCGATTGTAGAGTCAATCACAGGGTTTGGTATTGATTGAGCACAGATTGCCTCTCCTAAGAGTAGAATGCTTAAGCTAAGCATCCTAATGCTTAAACTAAGGATTCAGGGGAATGTCGTAAAACAGGGGTTAGCAACCTTTTTCTATAAAAGGTCAGGTAGTAAATATTTTAGGATTTGCAGGCCACATAACTCTGTTGTTTGTAGCAGGACAACGGTGGATGGCATACTGTTAAATTAAGTCCAGCCTAAAGCTGCCTCCTTGCATATTTTAAGTTCAGCCTAAAGGTTTCTCCATACATAGTGAGCTGTATGAACTGTAACCTAACTGGATGTGTGAACAGACTGTAATCTACTCTTGTGCCAATCTCTGATTTCCGCCACTCAAAAGCAGTCAACTGGCCAGGCGTAGTGGCTCATGCCTGTAATCCCAGGACTTTGGAAGCCGAGGTGGGAGGATCACCTGAGGTCAGGAGTTCAGGACCAGCCTGGCCAACATGGCGAAACCCATCTCTACTAAAAATACAAAAATTAGCTGAGTGTGGTGGCACATGCCTATAATCCCAGCTACTCAGGAAGCTGAGGCAGAATTGCTTGAACTGGGGAGGCCGAGGCTGCAGTGAGCCGAGATGGCGCCACTGCACTCCAGCCTGGGCAACACAACAAGATTCTCTCTAAAAAAAAAAAGCAATCAACTGTTCAAACTCTATTCAAATAAGGCAAACACTGAGCTGTAACCAGTCCAGCAATTTCTGTATCTCACTTCCATTTTCTGTTACTTTCCTGTTTCTGTCCATAAACCTTTAAACACTTGGCAGTACCAGTCTGTCTCTGACCCTATTCTGGCTTGGGGACTGCCTGATTCACGATTTACTGTTTGTTCAATTAAACTCTGTTACATTTAATTTGTCCAAGGTCTTTCTTTTAACAATATAAATGAACAAGCATTGCTTGTGTTTCCATGCAAATTTGAATTTTGGGTCATTTTTATGCCTCATCATTTCTTCTTCTTTTAATTTCTAAAAATCATTTGAAAAAAACATTTTTAGCACATAGGTCGGGCAAAAAACAGGCAAAGGACCAGATTCGGTCAGAGTTTGCCAACCCCTGTTGAAAAGCTCTCTCTTATACCTGGGTGGGAAAGTAAAACTGTAGAACAAGCCCACAGCTGGAAATTAGGAGACCTGGGTTCCAGCACCAAGTACCTGTGTCACTTTGGGCAAGTCATTTACTTAGTATGTATTTTCTACATGCCAGATACTGGTCTATGTGTCAGTGTCCAAGAAAGCCAGAGCTGGACAGAAGTGAAAGCAGTGAAGGAAAATTTCATTTAGTAACAATTGCAATAGGAGGAGAGAGACCTCAGTATAGAACTGGGCTCCTTTCTGTATATGCAAGTATTCAAAGTGGGGATTTATAGCCAGGGAGCAGGGTGGGGGAGTCAGTGGATGGAAAATTACTAAGAGGAAATGTCAAGGATAAGATGGTTTCTGGTTAAACCGACTTGATAGGATTATTGCTGGGCCAGGCTCACACTCGTAATCCCAGCACCTTGGGAGGCAGAAGTGGGAGGATTGCTTATGCTCAGGAGTTCCAGACCAGCCTGGGCAACATAGTGAGACCCCATTTCTACAAAATGTAGAAAAAATTCGCATGCCTGTGGTCCCAGCTACTCAGGAGGCTGAGGCAGGAGGATCATCTGGGCCTGGGGAAGTCAGAGCTGCAGTGAGCTGTGATCACACCATTGCATTCCAGCCTGGGCAACAGAGCCAGGCCCTGTCTCTAAAAATATAAATAAATAAATAAATAAATAAATATTTAAAAAGTACTATTGCTGAAGGTAAGTATAGGGGAGGAAGCATATCTTTCCTTCTATTCATCCTGGTTTTATGACTGAGGCCCCTATAACAAAAGACAGATTAAGAAAAGCATATGAACGTATTTCATCTAAGTTTGATGTGGCATAGGAGCCTTCATAAGGAAAGGAAGACCTGGAGAAATGGTTAAGCCTGAGTATTTTTGTGCTAGATTTGATGAACAGTGGAGAGTCGTAGAGATATATGACAGGACGAAGAGTGTGACCTAATGGTAACAAACTGGGGGAAAGTCAGCAAGCCCTGTTCAAATTCTTTTCTGTCCCTGTGTCTTTGGAGATAAGGATGTTCTTTTTTTCTGGGTATAGGCAGGGCACCTCTCACCTGAGGGTTTTATGATCTGCTTCAAAATAAAGTCATAAAATTGCCGGGCACGGTGGCTCATGCCTGTAATCCCAGCACTCTGAGAGGCTGAGGTGGGCAGATTGCTTGAACTCAGGAGTTCGAGACCAGCCTGGGCAATATGTTGAAACCCTGTCTCTATCAAAACTGCAAAAACTGAGCCAAGCGTGGTGGCGTGCATCTGTGGTCCCAGCTACTTGGGAGGCTGAACTGGGAGGATCGCTTCAGCCTGAGAAGTGGAGCTTGTTGTGAGATGAGATTGCACCACTGCATTCCAGCCTGGGTGACAGAGTGAGACTCTGTCTCAAAAAAAAAAAAAAAAAAATCAGAAAATCCATCTGGGTTTTATGACCTGCTTCAGGGGTGAGGGGCAAAGGAAGGTCAGAGGCCCCTTCTCCACATGCTGTTTCTCCAATTATTTTGGCTTAAAATATTCAAAATGCCAAGGTGCCATATTTGGGGGTTGGTGTGTCCTGAAGCCCATCACAGGCCAGGGTGATAAGATATCAAGGGTGGGGGGTGAGGAATTGGATCCAAAATATCAAAGGTGTGCATTTTCGCTAGACTGATTCAGCAGTATCTTGTCAAAACTAGACAGAGCCCAAGGGTGAGGATGAATTTTTAAAAAGATTCAGAGGAGCCTGACAAAAGTTTGGTTAAAATGGTGGGGGTGGCGGGGGGAGGGGGGCGTGGGGGTTGGCTGCACGTGGTGGCTCACACTTGTAATCCCAGCACTTTGGAAGACCGAGGCAGGTGGACCACTTGAGGTCAGGAGTTTGAGACCAGCCTGGCCAAAATGGTGAAACCCATCTCTACTAAAATACAAAAAATAGCCAAGCACGGTGGCATGTGCCTGTAATCCCAGCTACTTGGGAGGCCGAGGCAGGAGAATTGCTTGAACCCAGGAGGCGGAGGTTGCAGTGAGCCAAGATAGCACCACTGCTCTCCAACCTGGGCGATAGTGTGAGACTCTCTCTCAAAAAAAAAAAGAGTTTTTTGTCAGCTGAGCATGGTGGCTCATGCCTTTAATCCCAGCACTTTGAGAGGCTGAGGTGGGTGAATCACTTGAGTTCAGGAATTCAAGACCAGCCTGGGCAACATGGTAAGACCCCATCTCTATAAAAAATACAAAAAAGTAGCCTGACGTGCTGTGCCCGTGGTCCCAGCTACTCAGAAGGCTGAAGCGGGAGGATCACTTGAGCCTGCAGGTATGGAGGGTTGCAGTGAGCGAAGACTGTGCCACTGCACAATCCTGCTCCAGCCTGGGCAACAGAGTGAGAGCCTCTCTCAAAAAAAAAATTAAAAAAAAAAGAGAGAGAGTCTTTGTCATTAGAATACGTCAGTGAATTCTAATTACAAAAGACAAATATTTCTGCCCTGTGGGCTTATATTTGGGGGGAAGGGGAGACAATAGCATAATGAGAAGTTATACAGTATATTACAAGGTGATAGATGAGTTAAAGGAAAAATTTTAAACAAAAGGTAAAATCATGCCTCTCATACAAATATAAAATTAATACATGACAGATTTCAATTAACACATTAATTAATAAATGAATCCGTTAAGAATTACTTAAAGTCTGAGTTTGACCTATTTGCAAGCTGACAAGTTAGCCTTTCACAGTTCCCACAGGTGCTAGCAGAAGACACAACACTCCTGAGTCAGTGACAAAGGACCATATTACTCATAGCAATTGCAGTAGCCAGAGTATCGGCATTTTCCTACACCAGTTCCTCAAGCCCCCAATCCCCCAAGGTAACATGAAGAGGGGCAGGCAATACCAACAAAAGTATTGAGTTGTGTAACAAGAGAAGATCCCTGAGTTTAGGGAACCCCAATCTTTTATACTAGACAGTAAGCATGCCTGTCCTTTGCTCTGGAGAGAGACATTATATCTTCGAAAGCCATAAGCAAACTACTCTTTGAGCCAAGGGGAGACATTCTCTTTCTTCCAAGGCTGTTTGCTAAACAAATATCCTTGAAAATATAGTCCAGAACAAAGGTAGTCAGCAGGTCTACTCAAAACATGCAGAAATGTCAGAGACCCAAAGAGAATTGTCTACTAACACAAATAAGAGGGTACAACTCGTTCAAAGGAGAAGTCAAAGCAAACACATATACATGCAATCAGAAATGCTGAAATGAATTTACAATTAGAGGCAAAACTGGTCAATATGTATAGGGCAGTCAATTGCATCACCACCAGACACTATTTGCATTTCTACGTATTAATACTAGAATCATTTACATTACTATCATTTTTCTACAACATAGCTCAAAGACAATGACAGGTGAAGATAACCTATAAAGGTATGACTACAAGACATTTTTGCCCATTTCAAAGTCTTTCACACGTGCTTACTTCAGCAGCACATATACTAAAATTAGAACAATACAGAGAAAATTAGCATGGACCCTGCACGACGATTGC
Organism: Pongo abelii; assembly: GCF_028885655.2. Lineage (NCBI taxonomy): Eukaryota > Metazoa > Chordata > Mammalia > Primates > Hominidae > Pongo > Pongo abelii. The sequence goes on along the minus strand of NC_071995.2, from coordinate 107,651,908 downwards.
ATGCAAATTCGTGAAGCATTCCATATTTTTATGGATTGGATTAAGAAAATATGGTACCTGTACACCATGAAATACTACATAGCCGTAAAAAAGAACAAAATAATATGCTTTGCAGCAGCATGGAGGCAGCTGGAGGCCATTACCCTAAGCAAATTAACACAAGAACAGAAAACCAAATATGACATGTTCTTACTTATAAGTGGGAGCTAAACATTGGGTACTCATGAATATAAAGATGGCAACAAGCTCAGGTGTGTTGGCTCACACCTGTAATACCAGCAACTGGGAGGCCGAGGAGGGAGGATTGCTTGAGACTAGGAGTTTGAGACCAACCTGGGCAATGTGGCAAATCCCCATCTCTACAAAGAATACAATAATTAGCTGGGCCTGGTGGTGTGTGCCTGTGGTCCCAGCTATTCGGGAGGCTAAGGTGGGAAGATTGCTTGAGCCCAAGAGTTCAAGGCTGCAGTGAGCAGTGATTGTGCCACTGCACTCCAGCCTGGATGACAAAGTGAGACCCTGTCTCAAAAAAAAAAAAAAAAAAAAAGGTCAGGAATGTAGGATGTAGGGCAGAGAAAGGGGCAGTGGTTAGAGTTAAGTTTTAAATAGGATGGTCAGTGTGGCCTCAATGAGAAGGTGAAATTCAAAGAAAGACTTGAAGGAAGTGAGGAAATTCATCATGGGGAGGGATAAAGGGCAATCCAGGAAGAGAAAGCAGCCAGTGCAAAGATCCTGAGGCAGGCTCATGCCTTACTTGCCGAAGGAAGAGCAAGGAAACCAGTGTGCTGGAGTAGAGTGAGTGGAGCAACAGAAGAACAAGTAGAAGATAGGATCAAGGTTGTGTTGAGTGCCAGATAATATAGGGCCTTAGAGATTTTTGAAGGACTTCGGCTTTTACTCTGTGTGTCATGGGAGGTCATTGCAGAGTTTTAAGCAAAGGAATGACAGTGATTTGACCTAGGTTTAAAAAGGATCCCTTTGACTGACGTGTTGGAAATAGACCATGGCTGGGTGGAGAGGTCAGGGGAGAAAGTGAGTACAAGCATAGAAGCAGGTAGACTAGTTGGAAGGTTATTTTGGTAATCCAGATGAGAGAGGGTGGTTGATGATGGCTCAGACCAAGATGGCAGCAGTGTTACTGAACCGAACCTCACCCAGCACGGTAAAGCCAAACATCTACACTGAAGTCTGCAGTGAAAGAAAGGACAGTGTTTATTTGCAGGGTGCCAAGCAAGGAGAAACAGACAGTTTACACTGAAGATCCAACCTCCTGGATGGCTTATAAGCAAAGGTTTTTAAAGGCAGGGGTACATTTTAGGAAAGTAGAAGTTACAGGCAAAATCATAGGTCAATCCATGGAAACTATACCTTGGTTTGGACCCTGAAATTGGGATACCTTGAAGATCAGGGGGCCTTACAGGTGGATTTAGAGATTCTTTGATTTGTAATTGGTAAAAAAAAAAAAAAAAAAAAAAAAAAAAGGGAGGCTTTTTCAAAAACTTGAGGTCAGCAGGAAGGAGTGTTAAGGTTTGGCCTGTGGGCATGACTCTCTCTAGGCCCCTCAGGAAAAGATTTATAATCAAGGGCGGTGGTCAGAGTTGGGTCCTCAGTTCTCCCTTATCTGAGGTCTACTCAATGGTAGTCAGCATTTTCCATCTGGTGGATTCTGGGTTTCTGAAACCAACTCAGGGACATATGTTAAGATGTTATCTTTAGTTTCTATAGGGAGCCAAACATCCTGTGGCTCTAACCTCCTTGGGTGGCTATTATTTTAAGGTATTTTTACCTTCTTGTATATTAAGTTCTTCAGTTACTTCTCAAGGCTAGCTAGGTGCCTGGTATTTCTCCTGAAGTGACTCAAGATTTTCCTTTATTTCCATGTTTGGGGGCGGCGGGCAGAAGCCTCCTGAGACAGGGTCCCTGCTCTGTCTCAGCAGTGATGAGATGTGGCCAATCCTATTCTAATATATTTTGAAGGTTGAACAGCTGATGGGTTGGCCATAGGGTATAATAAAAGAGAATAGTCAAGGATGCCTCCAGGGCTTTCTGCCTGAGCAACTGGAAGGATGGAGATGCCACAACTGAGATGGGGAAAGTGTAGGTGGAGCAACTTTGGGGGACACTCACCTTCTCTGAGTCTTGCCTGTTAAATGGCTGGTTCAGATAGGGTGTGTGAATCAATTTGGACTGCTATAACAAAATACCTTAGACTGGGTAACTTAGAAACATCAGAAATTTATTTCTGTCAGTCCTGGGGGCTGGGAAGTCTAAGATCAAGGCGCCAGTAGATTCAGTGTCTGGGGAGAGCTCTCTGCTTTATAAACAGCATCTTCTTGTGGCATCCTCACACGATAAAAGGAGCAAACACTGTGTCCTCAGATGGCATAAGGGTTGGGGAGCTCCCTTCAACCTCTTTAATGAAGACACTAATCCCATTCATGACGGAAGAGCCTTCATGACTTAATCACTTCCCCAAAGTCCCGACCTCTTAATACCAACACAATGGAGATTAGGTTTCAACATGAATTTTGGAGGGACACATTTCAGACCATTTCACCTCTATCTTTAGGAGATTAGTCCCATAGTTTGAGAGTAAAGCAAGGTCAGGAAGGGAGCAATGTAGCATTCGTCCTTCTTTATTAACTCTGCCTGGAACAGGAATGAGATCTTGTTTCCATCACCTCTTTGGCCATTGCGTTCCACTCCAATTCGTTTTCAATAAAAAGGTTAGGGTAGATGGTGAGGGACAGGAACAGGTGATAACCATGTATTAGTTATCTATTGCTGTATAACAGAATTACCACAAACTCCTGACCTACAGAAACTATGAGATGATAAACGTGTGTTGTTTCTTAGTGGCCTGAGACAGCACACACTTATCATCTCATAGTTTCTGTAGGTCAGGAGTCTGGACACAACTTAGCAGGGTCCTTTGCCAGGCTGCAATCAAGGCATCAGCCAGGACTGGAGGTCTGTGTTCTCATCTGGAAGCTCAACTGTGGGAGGACCCACCACCCCACCTATGTTGGTTGTTGGTAGCATTCAATTCCTTGTGGTTGTAGGACTGAGAACTTCAAATTCTTGCTGTCTGTCAACTGAGGCTGCCCTCAGCAACTAGAGGCTGCCCTCTGCTCCTTGCCACCACATAAGCCACCCACATGGCCACTTGCTCCTTCATAGTCATCAAGGAAAAGCATAAGAGACAGTCCTGCACGATGGGCATTTCAGTCTTGTGTAATGCAATCACATACATCCTGTCACCTTTGCTGTACTCTATTGGCTAGAAGCAAGTCACAGGCCCCACCTACACAATCAAGGGGAGGGGATTACACAAGAATATGACTATCAGGAAGTGGGGATCATGGGGGCCACCCTAGAGCCTGTCTGTCACTAAAGTGCCTACTACGTGCCAATTCTGGACTAAGCACATTCATACGCATAGCCCACTTTCAGTCTCTCAATCCCTTTGCATGGTGCTTTTATTTGCCCCAGTTTTATGAGGAAACTCACACTTAGAGAGATGAAGCTGGAGCACTGCTGCTTGGTGTTCAAACCTGAATCTGTCTGTCTCTGAGTCTGGGCTCTTTCTATGGCATCTAAACTGAATCATCCCAGGGAAGGAGGTAAGGGGAGCAGGAAGGTGTGATCCAAGACTCTGTATATGACTCCCCCTCTCTTTCTCTCTCCCAACCCCAGTCTCCAGTAGGAAGAAGGCTGTAGAGGCAAAATGCAGCCTGGCCTGCGAGTACCTGAGTGAGGAGGATTACATGGACTTGCTGTGGACCACCCTCTCTGAGTTTCCAGGTGAGGGACCTGTGCAAGATGAAGCTGTGTCAGGCAAGCCTAGGAATATGGCAATTGTTCAGCTGGTGGCTCTGTCTGCCCTAACTGGAAGCAAATCCCATTTTTAGTTAGCGAGGGACTTTGTTTTTCAATCCTTAACTATAAGTTGTCAAGAACTGTGAAGGGGCTGAGATGTTACCCTACTTGAAGGCTGTCAAGTTAAGCTGCCCAGTTTCATGCATACTGGCGGAAGACATAAGACTCCTGGGTCAGAGACAAAAGACTATTATAGCAAGCAACTTGAGTAGTACCTTGGTGACTGTTTCCCTTGCCCCCAAGTCCCACGGGGATGATGAGGAAGGACCCACGTGGAGGCTACACATGCAATGGATTTGTAACACAGCTGGGGAACCCCAAGCTTAGGGAACCCAAATATTTTATAATGCCCTGCCAGAAACCTCCCTAAGAGAGACATCATCTTTATTATATTGGACAATAAGCCAACCTGCCCTTTGCTCCAGAGGGAAACAGTATCTCTATCTTCCAAGGTTGTTTGCTATACAAACAACTCTGACATGGTAGCCTGGACCAAAAGGGCAGCTGCTCCCTCTGCTCATAAGATGTGTAGAAATATGAGAAACCCATGGAAAATCATCCTCCAACACCAGGCATACTGGAAAGGAACAGTAGAGTGTCAAAAATCCAAACCTGCACGTGATGCAAAGGTGATCTTTTTTCTTTTAAGAGGAATAATTATTACAACTACAATAACATCTAGTACTTATTGAGTGCCTATTGTATGCCAAGGCTTGTGTTAAATGTCTTACAGATTCAATCTTATTTAATCTTGTGAAGTCGTTTAGTTATTCCCATTTTACAACTGAAGAAACTGAGGCTCAGAGTGGTGACATAATTTGCCCAGTGTAGCAGAAACTGTTCCCGCAACTTGCAACTGCCAGGATTCTGTGCCTGAAGACTATCTCAGAAGGAATGAGAAGTGCCTGTATCTAAAAGCAAGCAAGGTAGCTGGAAGTGCCAAGGAGTTAGCACCTGGGAGATACTGTGGGATTTGTTGGACAAATACCCCAGCATCCTTGCCCATCAGCAGGAAAACTCCAAGGCACATGTTCTATGCTGGCTTTTGAGTCCCCCAGTGGAATTCAGCTCCAGTTGCCCACAGTAGTGGGCAACTGCTTGATACCCACCTTTTGTTAGTTGCTTTCCCTTCCCAAATTTACTTCCCCACTCTCCTGCTGGTTCTATCTTGGATCACCTCCCAAGTCGATGCCTTGTACTTGCATCCTTGTCTCAGGGTTTGCTTCTGGGAAAACTCAACTACAATACTGAGTACCCCACAGCAGGCAGGGCTAAGACCTGTGCTCCCACCCTAGAATTCAGAGTCTTCAGTCCCATACTACACTGTCTATCTTTCCTCTAAAACCCTTTCCCCACATAGCTTAGTAGGTAAGAACGAAGGCTCAGAAATTAAACTCAGCATTTGCAGTCTCCATTTCTGTGACTTTAAGAAAGTCACATTACGTGACATTTCTGTAACTGTCACCATTTCTGTGATTTTACCTCTCTGAAACTCAGATTCTTCTTTATTTACTATGTGTATTGTTTTATTTGGTTTTATTCACTAATGTGCCCCAACCTCCTTGAACAGTTCCTGACACACAGTAGGTGCTCATTGACTGAATAACTGTGGGAAAACGCTATTCGATAAATTAATAGCATTTATTTTAGAGGATCATTTTGATGACTAAACAAGATTATGGATGTAATAAAAATGGGGCTGGGCATGGTGGCTCACGCCTGTAATCCTGGTGCTTTGGGAGGCCAAGGTGGGCAGATCACCTGAGGTCAGGAGTTTGAGAGCAGCCTGGCCAAGTGATGAAACTCCATCTCTACTAAAACTACAAAAATTAGCTGGGCATGATGGCATGCACCTGTAGTCCCAGCTACTCAGGAGGCTGAGGCACAGGAATCACTTGAACCCAGGAGGCAGAGATTGCAATAAGCAGATATCACATGCACCACTGCACCCCAGCCTGGGCGACAGAGCGAGGCTCTGTCAAAAAAAAAAAAGATGTAAAAATGCTTAGCTCAAATTCAGTTATTATTATTACTAATAAGCACTATGCTATACTGCCTCTACTGAGGTAGAGTGTGTTATTTTTTAGGCCCATTTTATAGAAGAAGAAAATGAGGCTCAGAGGAGGTAAGGGACTAGCCCAAGACCACATGGCAAGTTAAAGGCAAAATGAGGCATTAGAACCCAGGCATTCTGTTCCCTGGATTCAGTGAATGCCACCATTCAGGCTCCTGCTGGTGCCTGGGTTAGTTATCTATTGCCAGGTAACAAATCATCCCGAAAATGTAGTGGCTTAAAACAATGCACACTTATGATTTCACAGTTGCTGTGGCTTCTCTAGGTGTTCTACTTCAGCATATTTCATGTGGCTGCAATCAAGGCATTGGCCCAGGGTCTGTAGTCTCATTTGAAAGCTCAGCTGGGGCAGGATCCACTCCCATGCTTACTCACGTGGTTGCTGGCAAGATTCCATTTCTTGAAGGTTTTTGCACTGAGGGCCTCAGTTCCTTGCTGGCTGTTGGCCAGAGGCTACCTTCAGTTCCTTGCCAGGTGGCCTTCTCCATCAAAGCAAATACATGAGAAGGGCCAGGGAAAGAGAACACCAAGACAGAAGTCACAGTCTTTTATCACCCGACCTCAAAAGTGACACCTTATCACTTTTGCTGTCTTCTAGTCATTAGAAGTGAGTCACTAGGTCTAGTCCACCCTCCAGGGGAGGGGATAATACAGGCTGTGCTACGAGGGTGGAGGGCATTGGGAATCAAATTGGAAGCTACCTATCTCTCCCCACTCCCCTTCCAGGTGTCCTTGTGACTCTGTGGATTATTGACCGCCTGGGGCGCAAGAAGACCATGGCCCTGTGCTTTGTCATCTTCTCCTTCTGCAGCCTCCTGCTGTTTATCTGTGTTGGAAGGTAGGTGATCTGCAGGCCTAGGTATGAGTATGAGCACAGGTGGAGGTGTGGGTGCAGGTGTGGGTGCAGGCCCAGGTAGAGGTGAGGGCCAGGTGTTAGTGTAAGCCCAGGTGGAGGTGCTGGCCCAAGTGTGGGTGTAGGTGTGAATATGGGTACGGGTACAGGTGTGAGTGCAGGTGTTGGTGTATGCCCAGGTATGGGTGCAGACCCAGGTGTGTGTATAGACCCAAGTGTGGGCCCAGGTGTGGGTGCAGGTGTGGGTGCAGGCCCAGGTGTGGGTGCAGGTGTGGGTGCAGGCCCAGGTGTGGGTATTGGCCCAAGTGTGGGTACAGGTGTGGGTGCAGGCCCAGGTGTGGGTGCAGGTGTGGGTACAGGCCCAGGTGTGGGTATTGGCCCAAGTGTGGGTACAGGTGTGGGTGCAGGCCCAGGTGTGGGTGCAGGTGTGGGTACAGGCCCGGGTGTGGGTATTGGCCCAAGTGTGGGTGCAGGTAGGGTACATGCCCAGATGTGGGTGTAAGCTCAAGTGTAGGTACAGGTGTGGGTGAGGCTCAGGTGTGGGTGTAAGCCCAACTGTAGGTACAAGTGTGGGTGAGGCCCAGGTGTGGGTATTGGCCCAAGTATGGGTGCAGGTGTGGCTGCAGGTGGGGGTACAGACCCAGGTGTGAGTATAGGCCCAAGTGTGGGTGTAGGGTGTGGGTGCCGGCCCAGGTGCGGGTATTGGCCCAAGTGTGGGTACAAGCGGGGATACAGGTGTCAGTGCAGGCCCAGGAGTGGGTGCAGATACAGGTAAAGGTGTAGGTGCTCATTAGGACTGAGGCTCATGGCTGCCTCACAACTGGATAAAATATCAGGCCTAGGGAGGGGGCCTCTGATGGGGGTTGTAGTCAGGGGAGAACTTTGGCCCCAGTTTTGCTCTAATGATGCCAAATTTAGACTTTTGATATCATCTCCCAATGAGATCATAAATGTAGCTATTTATGTATATGTTAAAACTGTTAACTTGTTCAATGGAAATATTTCAAATAGACCCTGTTTTGTAATCCCGTTTTAACATTTCTCCATTTTTCCATTTGCCAAGAGTCTCAAAATATAGAAATGGCGTATGCTTCTATTGATCTCTGAGAGGCCCCAGACCACACCTAGTGAGGAATCTGTGGGCCACCTCCTGGTCTGAGGAAGGTTGGGAGATGTAGCTTCGACCCTGAAATGTTGGTGTTCTGGGCCATTTATGGAAACAATGGGACAGAGGGTTGGGATCAGAATTATCCTAAGAATACTGAATAGTGGTTTACTTTCCCCAGCTCAGCTGGCCCCTGGCTCAATTCCTGCTCCACCCCCAGCCAAGTTCCTGTCTAAGCTTTTCACTATTTATATCACTTCTCCCTAATCTTGTGCCCATCCTGGGCACCACAAGTGTTCCCATCTCTCAGCCTGGTAGTTTGAAGAATGACGAACTTATAAAATCAGGACTGTCAAGATGATACTGAAATATGTGTGCCTGTATGTCTGTATCAATGAGCGTCAGGGAGGGGTAACCTTTGCCAATTGCTAGGGTATTGATACTGCTTGGGAAGATAGGACTATGCTGAAACAAGCAGACAGAAAAAAAATGCCATCATCTGCCTTTATCCTCTTCCTAGAAATGTGCTCACTCTGTTACTCTTCATTGCAAGAGCGTTTATTTCTGGAGGCTTTCAAGCGGCATACGTTTACACACCTGAGGTAGGAGGGTTGTCTGGGAGCTGCTGGGGAACGGGCGGTGGGGGTAGAGTGTCTGTGGGGGATGCTGTGCTTCCAGAAACCATTAAAAAGAATGAGGTGGTGGGCGCGGTGGTTCACGCCTGTAATCCCAACACTTTGGGAGGCCGAGGCGGGAGGATCACTTGAGCCTGGAAGTTTGAGACCAGCCTGAGCAACATAGCAAGACCCTCTCTCTAAAAAAATAAAATAAAAATTAGCCAGGCTGTGGTGGCACCCACCTGTAGTTCCAGCTACTCAGAAGGCTGAGGTGGGAGGATCACTTGAGCCTAGGAGTTGAAGGCTGCAGTGAGCCATGGTCATGCCACTGCACTCCAGCCTGGGCAATGGAGCAAGACCCTATCTCAAAAAAAAAAAAAAAAAATGAGGTGGATGTCTATGTATTGATGTGGACAAGATTTTAAGACATACTACTGAATGGAAAAGGCAAATCGCAGAATAGTATGTATGATATGATACCATTTTGTATTTTTAAAATACTTTCTATTTTCCATGTGTATATTTTTGAACATATCTGGGAAGATACATTCCAAAGATACCCCTGATAGTAGGGCCTTATGAGGAGAATTTTCCTGGCAGCAGAAGCAGATCAAGAGAGAATTTAGGCATTTTGATTTTTTACAAGGAGAATATATTTCTGTATTGTTTATGTAATTGAGTGAATTGAAATATCATGTAGAAATGCATATGGTATGCACTGAAAAAGCACGTGCTGAATAAGTAAGTGAATGAAGATGTGTGTGCTATATATAATCCAGAAAAAGCTAGAGGAATATACACAAAAATGTGACAAATCTCGAGTGTTGAGATCCTGAATGAGTTTTATATTTCCTCTTTATGTTTTTATTCTTTGCAAGCTTTCTACACTGAGCATTGCATTTGTTAAAGCATGCTAGCTAATGTAACAGAGAACCCCCAAAGTGGAGGGTTTTGACACAGGAGCAGCTTCTCACTTATAAAAGAGCCCAGGCCAGGCACAGTGGTTCATGCCTGTAAACCCAGCACTTTGGGAGGCCGAGGCAGGTGGATTGCTTGAGCTCAGGAGTTCAAGACCAACCTGGGTAACATGGTGAAACCTCATCCCTAAAAAACACACAAAAATTAGCTGGGAGTGGTAGCACATGCCTGTTGTCCCAGCTACTCGAGGTGGGGCTGAGGTGGGAGGATCACCTGAGCCCAGGGAAGTCGAGGCTGCAGTGAGCCGTGATTGTGCCACTGCACTCCAGCCTGAATGACAGAGTGAGACCCTGTCTCAAATAAATAAGTAAATAAAATACTATAAAATAAAAGAGTCCAATATGGGTGTTCTAGGTTGGGGGACAGCTTTCCTCCTCCAGTGATTTGGGAACCGAGGCTCTCGCATCGTGTGCCTTTCTTATCCAGGGATCTTGCCCCAGGGGACATTTGGCAATGCCTGGGAATATTTTGGATTGTCATAAGGTGGCAGGGGGAGGCAGAAGTGCTACTGGAATCTCGTGGGTAGAGGCCAGGGATGCTGCTAAACATCCTACAATGCACAGCAACCCCCACCCCCATAACAAAGAATGAGCCATCCCAAAACATCCATAGTGCTCAGGCTGAGAAGCCCTCGCTTAGGGCCATGGAGTCCTTCTCGCAGCCAGCAGACATGGGAAGGGAGAAGAGAAAACGCACCCTTCTTAATTACCTTGGCCTGGAAGATGCACAATCTCTTCTCACTTTGCCACTTAACAAAGCACGTGGCCCCTACTGGGTACAAACTGAGAGACTGTAAACATTTCCATCTCTCTCTTTATGAAATCCCTTGAAAACCTGTGACCTGGGCTTCAAGGTGAACTCATGAGAAGAAGGTGGAGAGCAACCCCTGAGTTGTGAACTTGTGGCAGTTCCTGGTGGAGGAGTCTTTGGGGAGCCCCCCCAGGACAGAGTGGACCCCTTTACTGGGTTCCCACCCACAGCTAAGCTTCTTACCCTAGTTCTGAGTTGAGCCTCCCATGCCCTTTGGGGTGAGGATCCCTGTCCCTTAAGGGTGTCACCAACACTGGAGGGATTTGCCCTGACTTCAGGCCTGCCCCTGGGGTCAGTCCTATTAGCTTGGAGCTGGAGCGGTGGGAGGAACCTGCATGTCCCCACGCCCATATCCGGCCACTGTGTTTCAGGTCTACCCCACAGCAACGCGGGCCCTCGGCCTGGGCACCTGCAGCGGCATGGCAAGAGTGGGTGCTCTCATCACTCCATTCATCGCCCAGGTAGGTGCTGCCCCCAAATACAGAGGGGTGGGGGGGTGACAAAACCCCATGCATGGCAAGCCATTACTACATACCGACTGTCCCCAGAGCCCTCAGGGTGCATTCGCTCATTTTATTATAACAATACACCCGAGGACAGAAGAAATATTGCCTGCAGATGAGAAAACAGAGGCTCAGGGGCTAAAACAACATGCCCAAGGTCATGCAGCTGGAAAGTACGCAATCCAGGAGTCAAACCCAGGTCTTCCCTGTGAAGAAAATCCTTGGGCTGCCATATGTTTTGCTTAAAAACAATTTGGATGAAAACAAGTGGGCAATTGTGAGTGAATTAATGCAAGAACAGAAAACCAAATACCGCATGTTCTCTGGGAGCTAGACATTGAATACACATAGACATAAAAATAGGAGTAATGGACACTGGGGACCACTAGACTGGGGAGGAAGGGTGGGAGTCATGGGCTGAAAATTCCATCTATTGGGTAATGTGCTCACTACCTGGGGGATGGGGTCATTTGTACCCCAAACTTCAGCATCATGCAATATACCTGTGTAACAAACCTGCAGTGGACCCCTTAATCTATGGTAAAAGTGGAATTTTTTTTTTTTCTTTTTGGGATGGAATCTCGCTCTGTCACCCAGGCTGGAGTGCAGTGGTGCGATCTCAGCTCACTGCAACCTCCACCTCCCAGGTTCAAGCGATTCTCCTGCCTCAGCCTCCCGAGTAGCTGGGATTATAGGCGTGCACCACCACGCCCGGCTAATTTCTGTATTTTTAGTAGAGACAAGGTTTCACCACGTTGGCCAGGATGGTCTGGATCTCTTGACCTCATGATCTGCCTGCCTCGGCCTCCAAAGTGCTGAGATTACAGGCATGAGCCACTGTGCCTGGCCGTAAATTTTTTTTTTTTAACAAAAGGAAAGAAGGGTCAGGTGCTGTGTCTCACGCCTGTAATCCCAGCCCTTTAGGAGGATGAGGCGGGTGGATCACTTCAGGTCAGGAGTTTGAGACCAGCCTGGCCAACATGGTGAAACCCCCATCTCTACTAAAAATACAAAAATTAACTAGGTGTGGTGGCAGGTGCCTGTAATTCTGGCTGAGGCACAAAAATCGCTTGAACCCAGGAGGCAGAGGTTACAGTGAGCCAAAATTGCGCCACTACACTCCAGCCTGGGTGATAGAGTGAGACCCTGTCTCAAAAAGAAAAAAAAAGGAAAGAAAACAAGTATGCCAACACAATTTAGTGGAAAACAAATAAATATGCCAGTTCCTGCTTTTTGAATTAGATAATTAGACGTCGTTGCAGAATTTTGCAACTCTTCGTGTGTCATGAAGCATTTGTATCTAGGGATCTTAGTAAGTTTTTTTGCTTTTTGAAAATCCAGGTTTTTTTCTGTTTGAATAACTTTTTTATTGAGGTAAATGTCACATAACAAAATTAACCATCTTAAAGGGAACAATTCAGTGGCATTCAGCACATTCACAGCGTTGGGCAACCACTGCTTCTATCCAGTTCCAAAACATTCGCATCACCCCAAAATAAACCCCTGGATCCACTAAGCAGTCACTCCTCATTGCCCACTTCCCCTAGGCTCCTGGCAACCACCCATCTGCTTTCTGTAGATTTGCCAAGTCTGAATATTTCAGAGAAATGGAATTTAAAGACGTGTTTAGCCAAGTGTTTCTGTTCTACTTTGATTTTAGCCATTGTGTGGCACTCCTAATTGATACTGGTTGAGAGCTCACCATGTGCCTCCACGGTGCCAGGTGCTCCCAGGTTCTTCCCATTAGGAAGTGACACCATTCTATGCCCATTTGGTAAATGAAGAAATGGGCCGGGCACGGTGCCTCACAGCTGTAATCCCAGCACTTTGGGAGGCCGAGGTGGGTGGATTACTTGAGGTCAGGAGTTCAAGGCCAGCCTGACCAACATGGTGAGACTCCATCTCTACTAAAAATACAAAAAAATTAGCCAGGCATGGTGGCACATGCCTGTAGTCCCAGCTACTCGAAAGGCTGAGGGAGAAAAATTGCTTGAACCCGGGAGGCAGAGGTTGCGGTGAGCCAAGATTGCACCACTGCACTCCAGCCTGGAGACAGAGCAAGACTCCATCTCAAAAGAAAAAAAGAAAAGAAAATGGGACTCAGCTCTGCCATGTGGTTTGCCATGTGCCAAAAGCTGGGAAGTTGGCACAGGCACTGCACTGTTCTAGAGGAAAGAAGAGTTATAAGGAGCCCAGACTCAAGCTTAGCAGACCCAAGTTCAAATCCCAGCCCCATCCTTATTATCTGCATGAACTTGGGTAGGAACCACTTATCCTCTTTGAGCCTCAGTTTTCTCCTTTGTAAAATGGGGATGAAGTACTTAGCTCATAGGGCTGTGGCATGGCATCTGTGTTGGTCCGTTTTGTGTTGATTTAAAGGAATATCTGGCCGGGCGCGTTGGCTCATGCCTGTAATCCTGGCACTTTGGGAGGCTGAGGTGGGTGGATCACCTGAGGTCGGGAGTTCGAGACCAGCCTGACCAACATAGAGAAACCCCGTCTCTACTAAAAATACAAAATTAGCCGGGCATGGTGGCGGGAGCGTGTAATCCCAGCTACTCGGGAGGAGAATCGCTTGAACCCGGAAAGCGGAGGTTGCGGTGAGCCAAGATTGCACCATTGCACTCCAGTTTGGGCAACAAGAACGAAACTCCATCTCAAAAAAAAAAAAGAATACTTGAGACCAGGTAATTTATAAAGAAAGGAGATTTATTTGACTCACGATTCTGCAGGCTGTACAAGCATGGCACCGCATCTGCTTGGCCTCTGGTGAGGCCTCAGGAAGCTTTTACTCATGGAGGAAGGCAAAGGAGGGGCAGGAGTGTCACAAGGAGAGAGAAGGACAAAGGGGGAGAGGAGGGAATCACCAGATTCTTTTTAGCAAGCGGATATCACGAGAGGGCCTGATGTTACTAATACTATTTGATGGTTGGCGATGTCTGTGCTTCAGAAGGGATGCTTTTACCGACCAGTGTCTCCTTCCCCTAGGTAATGCTGGAATCCTCTGTGTACCTGACTCTGGCAGTTTACAGTGGCTGCTGCCTCCTGGCTGCGCTGGCCTCCTGCTTTTTGCCCATTGAGACCAAAGGCCGAGGACTGCAGGAGTCCAGCCACCGGGAGTGGGGCCAGGAGATGGTCGGCCGAGGAATGCACGGTGCAGATGTTACCAGGTCGAACTCTGGCTCTCAGGAATAGTGACCAAAGGGGGACTGAGCTGGTCTTTGAGGCTGCAGAGCTCGGGGGGCTGGCGGGCCCCAACTGGGGCACTGATTGTCACTGCCGACATCAAGAACTCACCCAAGAGTACGACCTGGACCAACAGGATTTTGTGTCTTGACTCAGTTTGCTCATCTTCATTGAGGTCCACCCAGGGATGGGGAGATATTTGCTCTAGGGAGTTCTCTGTACATGTGGTTAAAGCTTTGTTCATAACCTGTGGATCTACATGGGAAAACTACCCATATTAGGAGGGTCTGGTAATGCCAGCAACCAATCAGACACCACCCAGAGTCACCCGGCCAAACCCTCAGTGAACAACCAAAATATCTCTCTGTAGATACCGTCCAGGCTCAGGCCCATGTGACACCTGCTGTCCACCCACTGGACCTGTTCAGTAGGTTTCTCCCACACCCACAGCCCCAGGCTTTCTTCTTTGAAATTGCAGGTGATCTAGGTGTGGTCTGAGCAGCTATTTCCTGGCGGGGGCCCCCCGGTTTGCCTCTCTAGAGCCTGACCAGTGGATTCTCTGGCAGATGGACATGGTGCATTCAAACTGGAGCCACGTGCCCCCACCCAGCCCCCTCTGGAGTTGCCATTGTTGGCACCAAGAGATCCAGATGTGTCCCTGGGGACAGCTGGTCTTGCACCGGGTGACAACCTCAGAACGCTGTTACCCCCTGGGAACTGAGGACTGAGGCCAAAATGAATCAAGCTGAAGCCAGAGCACGGGCCTCCCCTTCTGAAGCAGCGAAGGCCACGGTTCTGGCTTCTTTCCTGGCCCCCTCCTTGGTCAGGCTTAATGGTGACTTTTTTTTTTTTTTTTTTTTTTTTTTTTTTTTTTTTTTGAGACGGAGTCTTGCTCTGTCGCCCAGGCTGGAGTGCAGTGGCGTGATCTCGGCTCACTGCAACTCTGCCTCCCGGGTTCAAGCAATTCTCCTGTCTCAGCCTCCCGAGTAGCTGGGATTACAGGTGCCCACCTGTACTTTTTAGTAGAGACAGGGTTTCACCATGTTGGCCAGGCTGGTCTTGAACTCCTGACCTCAAGTGATCCACCTGCCTCGGCCTCCCACAGTGGTGGGATTACAGGCGTGAGCCACTGCACCTGGCCTGAATGATGACTCTTGAGGGGAAAAAGTTTACTCAGGTTGCAGGTACAAAATCCAAAATCCAGGGCTTTGGGTTTTGTGTATGGGTAGACAGCTGAATGGGCAGAGAAACCAAAAGGATGCTGCACCCACCATCTCGTCCCATGGGGATCAGGGGACCAGGATTCCCTGATGCGAAGCTGCTCCTCTGTCCAGGGACGTCTTGATCATTACACAAAGGCAGCCCCTGGAGTTCCATGCATGGAGCCTGCCGTGGAGTGGAGAGGGGTGGGAGGACTCAGGTGTGTGAAATGTATGTTTTCAAAGGAAGAGGGGGGAGGCCAATTGGTTTTGAGTTGGTCTCCGCAGGCGACATCACTTCTGGGATTTGGTTTACCGGAGCCTTTTTTCCCATGGTGAAGGCAGGGGACATAGACAAGGAGGGAGGAAGCTGGCAGATCCCATCAAAGGCCAGAGCAGACAGACCTACTGCTTAAAGTAAACATTGCAAGGAAGCCAATTTGTGCGTTCATCTCTTATTAAAACATGTCAGTGATGGACATTGCAAGAGCCTAAGTTTATTCATTGTCATCATGTCCTAGTGACAGTCCAGCCTAACGGTCTGCCTACCTTTGTTCATCGGAATTCATCTCAGTGCTTTAGTGTGATAATCTCCTTTCCAATGAGTGGGGAAAGAAGTACCATTGGCCGCCAACATTGTGGCTGAGCCTGTTGGAGACAACACTTTCTTCTAATGGTGTGCAGGTCATGATGGGGGACTTCTTCCAGCTCAAGTTCTAAATCAACTGCAAACAATACTGTGTCTCTAAAATATGGGCTGCAGCCCCCTCTGCCCAGGCAGTTGAAGAGGAGATGGCTTGGCAGATCTCTGTCTCTCCTCTGACAACCACATTTCCTTGAACCACGTGTGGCTGTAGCTCTAATTATTTCCGGACAGCTGAGCTCTCCTGGGTAACACAGAACTTTTGCTTGTCTCTTTTGCCTTCCGGCTGGTCAGACGCTGCTGGATGATCATGTCCGCTCCCTCACCCTAGAATAACCCAGTGGAGCTGGGGGCTGGGTGGGGATAGAGTGTTGGTGGGCAGGAATATTTCCCAGAGACTAGGGTAAAGGGGTTTACAGTTGAGGGCTTTCTCTACTTGAGAAAGTGAAAGTTAAAAACTCTTGCCAGGCATGGTGGCTCATGCCTGTAATCCCAGCACTTTGGGAGGCCAAGGTGGGCGGATCACAAGGTCAGGAGATTGAGACCATCCTGGCTAACATGGTGAAACCCCGTCTCTACTAAAAATACAAAAAAATAAAATTAGCCAGGTGTGGTGGTGGGTACCTGTAGTCCCAGCTACTCGGGAGGCTGAGGCAGGAGAATGGCATGAACCCAGGAGGCAGAGCTTTCAGTGAGCCGAGATCGCGCCACTGCACTCCAGCCTGGCAACAGAGCAAGACTCCATCTCAAAAACAAAACAAAACAAAACAAAACAAAACAAAAAAAACTCTTTGCCTTCTAAATAGCCTGCCCTTTTCAAAAAAATCAATATTATCAAATGATTCAAGAGCTATCACAAAAGGTACCCAAACTTCTGAATATGTGAGACCTTTAGCTGAGGACATTTGTATCTAATTTTGAACAATCCTATTCAAAAAGCTCCTATTTTCATTAATGGAAATGCCATGTTTCTCTCAGAGTTAGCAAAGATCTCAGAAAGTGGCAAAAGATATTTAATGTAGCCAGAGATATATATTTCTGTCTTTCTCATACTTCAAATATTCTGAAAAACATATAACTGACCTTGGTGGTGTTCACAATGGGATGAAACAGTATCTTCGGAATCGACTTTGAAATGAGTATGGAAATTCATTGTTTTTAATATAATATTAAGCAACAGAAAGTCTTGAATGATGAGATCAAGAGTCTCCCCTGCCATTATTTTCAATGGCAAAAACTGCAATTACTTTTTTTTTTTTTTTTTTGAGATGAAGTCTTGGCTCACTGCAACTCTGCCTCCCAGGTTCAAGCAATTCTCCCACCTCAGCTTCCTGAGTAGCTGGGATTACAGGTGCCCGCCTTGATGCTTAGCTAATTTTTGTATTTTTAGTACAGACAAGGTTTCACCATGTTGGTCAGGCTGGTCTCAATCTCCTGACCTCAAGTGATCCGCCCACCTCGGCCTCCCAAATGCAATTACTTTTGCACCAACCTAAGAACAGTAATCCCAGTCAATAGTGGCTTAAACCATTAGAACCAAAACCAGGCAGAGATCAGAGAAGGTTCAACGCTCAACAATGTTATCAAGAACCCAGCTTCTTTTTGCCTTTCCTTTTCACCATCCTCTGCATGTTGGCCATTTGACCCTGTGCTTGAAACCTCATAGTCACAAAATGGCTGCCCCTGCGCTGGACATCATATTTATTTTCAAAGAAGGTAGAATGGGAAAGGTTTTCTTTCAGAAGAGTCTGTTGGTTTTGGTTAGAAAAGGAAGTCCCCCGGCAGATTTACCATTGCTTCTCATTGATCAGACCTGGGTGTCATGCCCATCCCAGCACGAGTCCTGCTGTAGGGCTGGAAGGAAGGGCCTACCAGCACCAAGGGATACCCACAGCCTCTTGAACACAAAATTGGGATTCTGTTAGCACAGAAGAAGGATAGCAACGGCTGTTGGATGGGCGATGGTTGCAAGGAGCCTGCCGTGGATGTGTAGGCCACAGAGCCCTCATCAGCGCTGTTTTCGTGTTTTAATTCTACTCAGGATAATTAAAATTAAGGAACAGAGCTTTATTATAAGACTGGGATCAGTAGTTAATTTCCTACAGGGGAAATTCAGGGCATGTAAATCAGTGAAATGGAAAAGGTGTAAAGACAAGAGAAACACCAGCCCTGTCTGCAGGGGGTGGCTGCAACTCCCTTCCATCTGATGTTGTTCCACCGTGGGTCCAGTGTGACCAGATCTTCCAATGTTCAAGAGAGGAGTCTAGGTTTTTCTGTGAAATCTCCAAATATTAGTATATTGGATCAAAAATGTTCAAATGATGAGTGAGTTCAATAAAATGCATCTGCAGTGCAGCTTTGGTTGATGGGCTGATGGTTCACTCTGACAGTTTAGAGAGATTGCATAGGAATAAAGTACAGCCTGGTGTCATTCAGAGGAATAGGGATCTGGGAAACCACCAGGGCCCAAGACAGCTGCCCCTCTGAATCTGTGGCTCTTGTTTCTGCCCTTTTCTGGCAGAAATGAGTCTAGCTTCCATCTGTTTCCTTGTGGCTGCTGTGTATGCATAATCATGCACAGGGCTTCCATGGCCTCATAACTCAGCTCTGCAAACATACCTGACTCAGCTGCTCAGTGCCCCACTCCCAGATCTTCAGGAAACAAAGCTGATTGGCCCAGTTTAGTGTTGGATTGAGTCCTGGTCCAATTCAGTTGGGTTAGGAAGGAGTGGTAGAGAGGTACAGACACGGTGGCATTGGCCTGCCCTTTAGCAGGGTGGCACAGACAATTGCTGGTATGCCTGGAATCTGCAGTGACATGTGCATAAACTCTCAAGTCTATTCATCAGAACTCTCTTACAGATCATAACATGGCAAGTGGTCAGTGTGCATGGAGTATCCAGCATGTACTGGATATATTATTCAACACTGAGGATGCAAAATATCATAAGACATGGTCCTGGCTGGGTGCAGTGGCTCGTGCCCATAATCCCAGCACTTTGGGAGGCTGATGCGGGAGGATTACTTGAGGCCAGGAGTTTGAGGTGGCAGTTCGCTTTGATCACGCCACAGCATTCCAGCCTGAATGATAGAATGAGAGATCCTGTCTCTTAAAAAACAAAACAAAACAAAAAAAGCCAGGCGTGGTGGCTCATGACTGTAATCCCAGCACTTAAGAGGCCAGACGGGAGGATCACTTGAGCCCAGAAGTTTGAGACCAGCCTGGGCATCATGGCAAACCCCTGACTCCAAAAAGAATACAAAAATTAGCCAAGCCTGGTGGTGTGCTCCTGTGGTCCCAGCTACTTGGAGGCTGAGGTGGGAGAATCACCTGAGCCTGGGAAGTCGAGGCT
The DNA here is from genome assembly GCF_028885655.2 of Pongo abelii. Lineage (NCBI taxonomy): Eukaryota > Metazoa > Chordata > Mammalia > Primates > Hominidae > Pongo > Pongo abelii. Next base: position 107,632,708 of record NC_071995.2, on the reverse strand, counting down.
GTAGTGAGCTGTGACCGTGCCACTGCACTCCAGCCTGGGTAACAGAGTGAGACTCTGGCTCAAAAAAAATAAAAGAAGAAGGAAGAGGAGGAGCAGGAAGGAGGAGGAGGAAGCGGAAGAAGGAAGAGGACAAAGAAGGAAGAGGAAGAGGAGGAGTAGGAGGAGAAGGAGGAGGAGAAGGAGGAGGAGAAGGAGGAGAAGGAGGAGGAGGAGGAGGAGAAGGAGGAGGAGGAGGAGAAGGAGGAGGAGGAGAAGGAGGAGGAGGAGGAGAAGGAGGAGGAGGAGGAGAAGGAGGAGGAAGAGGAGGAGTAGGAGGAGAAGGAGGAGGAGAAGGAGGAGAAGGAGGAGGAGGAGGAGAAGGAGGAGGAGGAGGAGAAGGAGGAGGAAGAGGAGGAAGAGGAGGAGTAGGAGGAAGAGGAGGAGGAGAAGGAGGAGGAAGAGGAGGAGGAGAAGGAGGAGGAGGAGGAGGAGAAGGAGGAGAAAGAGGAGGAGGAGGAGAAGGAGGAGAAAGAGGAGGAGGAGGAGAAGGAGGAGGAGAAGGAGGAGGAGGGAAAGGAGGAGGAGGAGGAGAAGGAGGAGGAGGAGAAGGAGGAGGAGGAGAAGGAGGAGGAGGAGGAGAAGGAGGAGGAAGAGGAGGAGGAGGAAAAGGAGGAGGAGAAGGAGGAGGAGGAGGAGGAGAAGGAGGAGAAAGAGGAGGAGGAGAAGGAGGAGGAGAAGGAGGAGGAGGAAAAGGAGGAGGAGGAGGAGAAGGAGGAGTAGGAGGAGGAGGAGGAGAAGGAGGAGAAAGAGGAGGAGGAGGAGAAGGAGGAGGAGAAGGAGGAGGAGGAAAAGGAGGAGGAGGAGGAGAAGGAGGAGGAGGAGAAGGAGGAGGAGGAGAAGGAGGAGGAGGAGGAGAAGGAGGAGGAGAAGGAGGAGGAGGAAAAGGAGGAGGAGGAGGGGAAGGAGGAGGAGGAGGAGAAGGAGGAGGAGGAGAAGGAGGAGGAGGAGGAGAACGAGGAGGAGGAGGAGGAGGAGAAGGAGGAGGAGGATGAGAAGGAGGAGGAGGATGAGAAGGAGGAGGAGGAGGAGAAGGAGGAGGAGGATGAGAAGGAGGAGGAGGAGGAGAAGGAGGAGGAGGAGAAGAAGGAGGAGGAGGAGGAGGAGAAGGAGGAGGAGGAGGAGAAGAAGGAGGAGGAGGAGGAGAAGGAGGAGGAGGAGAAGAAGGAGGAGGAGGAGGAGGAGAAGGAGGAGGAGGAGGAGAAGAAGGAGGAGGAGGAGGAGAAGGAGGAGGAGGAGGAGGAGGAGGAGGAGAAGGAGGAGGAGGAGGAGGAGGAGGAGGAGGAGGAGGAGGAGAAGGAGGAGGAGGAGAAGGAGGAGGAGGAGGAGGAGAAGGAGGAGGAGGAGAAGGAGGAGGAGGAGGAGAAGGAGGAGGAGGAGGAGGAGGAGAAGGAGGAGGAGGAGTAGAAGGAGGAGGAGGAGGAGGAGGAGTAGAAGGAGGAGGAGGAGGAGGAGGAGGAGGAAAAGGAGGAGGAGGAGGAGGAGAAGGAGGAGGAGGAGAAGGAGGAGGAGGAGGAGAAGGAGGAGGAGGAGGAGGAGGAGAAGGAGGAGGAGGAGGAGGAGGAGAAGGAGGAGGAGGAGGAGGAGAAGGAGGAGGAGGAGGAGGAGGAGAAGGAGGAGGAGGAGGAGGAGAAGGAGGAGGAGGAGAAGGAGGAGGAGGAGGAGAAGGAGGAGGAGGAGGAGGAGAAGGAGGAGGAGGAGGAGGAGGAGGAGAAGGAGGAGGAGGAGGAGAAGGAGGAGGAGGAGGAGGAGGAGGAGGAGAAGGAGGAGGAGGAGGAGAAGGAGGAGGAGTAGGAGGAGAAGGAGGAGTAGGAGAAGGAGGAGGAGGAGAAGGAGGAGGAGAAGAAGGAGGAGGAGGAGGAGAAGGAGGAGGAGAAGGAGAAGGAGAAGGAGGAGGAGAAGGAGGAGGAGAAGGAGGAGGAGGAGAAGGAGGAGGAGGAGAAGAAGGAGGAGTAGGAGAGGGAGGAGAAGAAGGAGGAGGAGAAGGAGGAGGAGGAGAAGGAGGAGAAGGAGGAGGAGGAGAAGGAGGAGGAGGAGAAGGAGGAGGAGGAGGAGGAGGAGAAGGAGGAGGAGGAGAAGGAGGAGGAGGAGAAGGAGGAGGAGGAGGAGGAGGAGAAGGAGGAGGAGGAGAAGGAGGAGGAGGAGAAGGAGGAGGAGGAGAGGAGGAGGAGAAGGAGGAGGAGGAGGAGAAGGAGGAGGAGGAGGAGAAGAAGGAGGAGTAGGAGAAGGAGGAGGAGGAGGAGATATTCCTTATCGTCAAGCTCTCACAGTATACTAGGGAACATGCATGAACACACCACTGTGATACAGTGTGATACGGGTGCTAAGGATGAATGCAGAGAGTGTCGTAGGAGGCACAAGGGATGCCAACCCTGAAGCTCTAGAGAATCCTGAAGCACCTTCTGACTCCTCAAGGATTTGGGGGTTTCAGGCAGACTTTGGTCCCTCGTGGTACCTTACTATATTTTATATTTGAATATCCACATACATCACATATAATCATTTTCTCTTTTTTGAGATGCAATGTTGCCCAGGCTGGTCTCGAACCCCTAGGCTCAAGCGATCCTCCTGCATCAGCCTCTCAAGTAGCTGGGATTACAGGAATGAGCCACGGTGTCTGGCAATAATCATCCTCAATTAACCAAGAATATTTTATGATGAACTACTTAAAATGCCCCAACCCCCACCATGCCAGAAAAGAGAGTGCTTTCTAAATTCATCGATAAGAAAACAATTCCCTCCCAAGAGCATCAAAACAAATAAAATACTTAGGAAAAAATTTAACAAGTGCAGTGTAAGACCTACAAACTACAAAACATTGCTGAAAGAAACTGAAGATCTAAATAAATGGAGAAACATTTCATATTCATGAATCAGAAGACCTAAATTGTTAAGATGTCAATCCATACTCTCCAAATGACACATAGATTCAACACAATCCCTGTCAAACTCTCTCAGCTGGCTTATTTTGAAGAAATTGTCAAGCTGATTTTTTTTTTTTTTTTTTTTTTTTTGAGACAGAATCTTTCTCTGTCACCCAGGCTGGAGTGCAATGGTGCGATCTTGGCTCACTACAACCTTCACCTCCTGGGTTCAAACGATTCTCCTGCCTCAGCCTCCTGAGTAGCTGGGATTACAGGCATATGCCACCATGCCCAGCTAATTTTTTGTATTTTTGGTAGAGACGGGGTTTCACCATGTTGCCCCCACTGGTCTTGAGCTCCTGCCCCCAAGTGATCCACCGGCCTCAGCCTCCCAAAGTGCTGGGATTACAGTTGTGAGCCACCATGCCTAGCCTGCCAGGCTGATTTTAAACTCATACAGAAATGAAAAGGACCCAGAAGAGCCAAAACAAAAATCTTGAAAAAGAGGAAGAAAATTGGAGGCCTCACACTTCCTGATTTTAAAATGTACGAGAATTCTACAGAAATCAAGACAGTGTTGTACTAGCATAAGATAGATCTGCGGAATAGGGTCCAAAAATAAACCCATACATTTATTTTAATTTTTATTATGGAGACAGCATCTTGCTCTGTCATCCAGGCTGGAGTGCAGTGGCATGATCACAGCTCACTGCAGCCTCGACTTCCCAGGCTCCAGCGATCCTCCCACCTCAGCCTCCCAAGTAGCTGGGACCACAGGTGTGCACCACCACGCCCAGCTAATTTTTGTATTTTTGGTAGAGACAGGGTTTTGCCATGTTGCCCAGGGTGGTCTCAAATTCCTGAGCTCAAATGATCTACCCACCTAGCCCTCCCAGTGTTGGGATTAGAGGCATGAGCCACTGTGCCTGACCAAACCCATACATTTATAGTCAACTGATTTTCCACAAAGGTGCCAAGACGATTCAATGAGGAAAGAATAGCCTTTTCTAAATTCATCAAGCTGCCAAGAATTCACTGAAAATCCAGTTGCAAATTGCCTTCAGGACAGAAGTAGCAGTGTTAGGCAAAGGAAAAGTATAACATATCCTCGAATAACCGTTATTTCATTACAACCTTGATGAGAAATAAAAAAAAAAAAAAATCAGTTCCGGCAGGGGCCACTGTCTGTGTAGAGCTTGCATGTTCTCTCCACGTCTACACGGGTGTTCTCCGGGTATCCGGTTTCCTCCCACACCCCAAAGATGTGCATGTGATATTCATTCCTGTTTTTATTTTATTTTAATTAATTTTTTAGGAGACAGAATCTCGCTCTGTCACCCAGGCTAGAGTGCAGTGGCATGGTCTGGGCTCACTGCAACCTCCGCCTCTCGGGTTCAAGCAATTCTTGTGCCTCAGCCTCCCAAGTTGCTGGGATTACAGGCATGTGCCACCACACTCGGCTAATTTTTTAGCAACGACATTAAGTGAAGACTTCCTGTGTAAAAATCAACCACTATAAAATCTACAGAACTATGTGGGTTGCAGGATTTCCCCATGATCTTTCTATTCTTAATTTTAGGATACGTTTTCAAGGAGGTTCTTAGCATTTGCAGAAAGAACAAGAGGGTCATTCTGGGTCTGAATATGGAGTCTCCTGTCCCCATACAATTTTGTGATTTCACTGTGTACTGAGTCCTATAGGATTTCTACTGACAGCTAGGCTTGGCTGGCAGGTAGGGATCATTCTCCCTAGACCAGGTGTCCCCAGCCTTTTTGGCACCAGGGACTGGTTTCGTGGAAGACAATTTTTCCACAGATGGGGTGCTGTGGGGGGCAGTGGTAGTTTAGGCATTAGATTTCTCATAAGGGGCTGGGGGTGGTGGCTTATGCCTGCAATCCCAGGACTTTGGGAGGCCAAGGTGGGTGGATCACTTGAGGTCAGGAGTTCAAGAACAGCCTGGCCAACATGGTAAAAGCCTGCCTCTACTAAAAATACAAAAATCAGCCAGGCGTGGTGGCACGCACCTGTAGTCCCAATTACCTGAGAGGCTGAGGCAGGAAAGTCACTTGAACCCAGGAGGAGGAGTGTTCAGTGAGCCGAGATTATGCCACTGCACTCCAGCCTGGGTGACAGAACGAGACTTAGTCTCAAAAAACAAAAAACAAACAAAAAAAAAACAAAAAACAAATTCTCATCAGGAGCAAGCAACCTAGATCGCTCGCATGCACAGTTCACAATAGGGTTTGCACTCCTATGAGAATCTAATGCCACCGCTGATCTGACAGGAGGCAGAGTTCATGCGGTAACGCTCTCTCACCCACCACCCACGCCCTGCTGTGCAGCCCAGTTCCTAACAGGCCACAGACCATTATCAGTCCGCGGCCTGGGGGTTGGGGGCCCCTGCCCTACAGAATTTAAGATGGGTAAAGAAATCACATTGGTCAAAAACTAAATGCTGGGTCTTACTCCAAGCACCAGGAAGTGCCCTTGCCCGGGGATCCTTGTCAGAGTCCTCTCATCTTGGCCCAAATGTAGCTATGAGGAAGAGAGAGCTAGTTCCTTTTCAGTGTGCTTGCGGAGAGAGTTGAGGAAGAGGCCCAATCGATCCCTTCATAGCTACATATTCCCCACCCCCCAACACCCCCCGCTCCCCTCCACAATTTGGATTCAGTCTTGTGTGGTAGTTGAAAGTGAAGCACTCGGCCTGGTGTGGTGGCTCACGCCTGTAATCCCAGCACCTGGGAGGCCGAGGTGGGCAGATCACAAGGTCAGGAGTTTGAGACCAGCCTGACCAACATGGTGAAACCCTGTCTCTACTGAAAACACAAAAATTAGCCAGCCATGGTAGTGCGTGCCTGTAACCTCAGCTACTCGTGAGGCTGAGGCAGGACAATTGCTTGAATCCGGGAGGCAGAGGTTGCAATGAGTCAAGATCATGCCACTGCACTCCAGCTTGGGCGACAGAGCAAGACTCTGTCGGGTGCGGGGAAAGAAAGTGAAGCACTGGAATTGCATAATTTCTGAGCCAGAATCTCTATTCTATCGCATCCCAGCTATTGACTTTAGGCTACCTTCCTTCCTTTCTCTTTTCTTTTCTTCTTTTCTTCCTTCCTTCCCTTCCCCTTCCTTCCTTCCTTCCTTCCTTCCTTCCTGTCTCTCTTTCTTCCTCCCTCCCTCTCTCCCTCCCTTCCTCTTTCTTTCTTTCTTCTTTCTTTTTCTTTCTTTTTTTTTTTTGACAGAGCCTCACTGTGTTGCCCAGGCTGGAGGGCAGTGGCATGATCTAGGCTCACTGCAACCTCCACTCCTAGGTTCAAGTGATTTTCCTGCCTCAGCCTCCAGAGTAGCTGGGATTACAGGCACCTGCCATCACGCCCCGCTAATTTTTTTATTTTTAGTAGAAACAGGGTTTCACCATGTTGGCCAGGCTTGTGTCGAACTCCTGACCTCAAGTGATCTACCCGCCTTGCCCTCCCAAAGTGCTGGGATTACAGATGTAAGCCACCGCAACTGGCCAGGCTGCCTTTCTCTGCCTCAGTCTTCTCACCTATGAAATGGGATAATAGCTACCTCATGAGGCATGTGTAAGGATTAAATGAGCAATGTTTTCTAAGAGTTTAGCACAAAGTATGGTACCCAGACTGAATATATTAAGTTTTAGCTATAATAATAATTACTGGCTAGACGCGGTGGCTCATACCTGTAATCTCAGCATTTTGGGAGGCCGAGGCGGGTGGATCACGAGGTCAGGAGTTCATGACCAGCCTGGCCAAGATGGTGAAACTCCATCTCTACTAAAAATACAAAAATTAGCCAGGCAGGTTGGCGGGCACCTGTAATCCCAGCTACTCTGGAGGCTGAAGCCGAGAATTGCTTGAACCCGGGAGGCGAAGGTTGCAGTGAGCTGAGATTGTGCCACTGCACTCCAGCCTGGGCAACAGAGCGAGATTCCATCTCAAAATAATAATAACTGTTGTCGTTGTTAGGATAGATGTCTACCTTAAATCTCCTCTCTCTCACCCTACTTAGCCTGGGCCTGGCCAGCATCATGGCAGATGCTTCATGAAACAACCCTCATGGAAATGGCATGGCATGGCATGGCATGGCAGGAGCCAACTGAGACCTCTTCACAGCACACAGGGGACTCCTGGGCCAAGATGCACGAGGATTCCTAGGCTCTGGCCTTTCACAGAAACCCAGACAGGTGAAAATCAACCTCAGAGGCTGAGGCTGGTAATTAGGGATGAAGATGCTAAGGGGTCTCCTAGGCTCATTTAAGGCTTTCAAAAACATCTGGGAGCTTGTTTGTCATTTCAGAGGGTGCCAGCCCAAAGACAAGAGAGATGTTAAATTGCCCTCCAAAAAAGGAGTATGCTTGGTGAGTTTAGTTCTTGCTATCGCTTAAACGTCCCTGCCAAAACTCATGTTGAGACTTAGTCCTTAATGTGGTGGTCTGGAGAGGTGGCGCCTTTAAGAGGTGATTGGATCCTAAGAGCGCTACTCTCATAAATGGATTAATCCATTTATCAATTAATGGGCTATTAGGTTAATGGATTAATGGATCATATTGGGAAGGAAACTGGTGTCTTTCTAAGACAAGGGAAAGAGCTGAGCTAGCACATTAGCACAATCAGCCCCCTCACCACATGATGCCCTGAGCCTCCCTGGGACTCTGCAGAGAGTCCCCACCTCTGCACCAGCCAGAGAGAAGGCTCTTGCTAGATGTGGCCCCTCAACCTTGGACTTCTCAGACTCTATAACTGTAAGAAATAAATTCCTTTTCTCTATAAATTCCACAGTTTCGGCCAGGCATGGTGGCTTATGCCTATAATCCCACCACTTTGGGAAGCTGAGGCAGGAGGATCACAAGGAGTTCAACACCAGCCTTGACAACATGGCCAAACCCCGTCTCTACAAAAACAAAAAAACAAAAAAACCCACACACACACACAAAATTAGCTGGGCATGGTAGGAAGTGCCTGTAGTCCCAGCTACTCGGGTGGCTGAGGAGGGAGGATCATTAGAACCTGGGAGGCGGAGGTTGCAGTGAGGCAAAATCATGCCACTGCACTCCAGCCTGGGTGACAGAGAGAGATCCTGTCTTAAAAAAAAAAAAAAAGAAAAAGAAATCTCCAGTTTCAGATACTCTGTTATAAGCAACAGAAAATGGACTAAAACAGTTCTCTATGAAGGGGTTCCTTGTGGGATGATCCCTCCAGTGGCCCCTCCTCAAAGTTTACGTGGTGCTCATGGGGCCACTCGGTGAATAGCTGATGTCATTTGGAATTCTAGATGTGGAACAAACACCATGTATTACTAGTTCAGTGCCTCACCTCTCTGCCCCCTCCACACCCCAGTTGTATGTATAACCTCCTACAACAAACACAACAGATACAACAAAATTTGTTCCAGCATTTTCTCAAATTTGTGTCATGGCATTCATGGGTGCTCTGAGCAAAAGAGTTCCATAGCCAGATAGGCTTAGCAAGCACTGGGTTAAACAACATCAGATAGTTGTCTTTGCTGCAGGACTTTTCAGAACCTTTAATATGTTAGTACAACTTGTAATCAGGTTACTTAGCCTCAATTATCCTCCATTTTCTGTGGCTCTGGGCAGTTGGCCTCTTTGATTTTCTGAGCTGTCCTTTCTTCTGAAGACTCATGGAATAACAGCCTCAGCTGTTGTCTATAATGCCAGACCCAGAGAAGGTAGAGGGATTTTGGTGATGAGAGGGGCCCCATGTTGAGCTGAACCCTTCTCCAGGCACTGACTTTGTGGTTTTCTCTCACCTCATGCTTCTTTGAGGAAAGAAGTGAGGGATAAGCAATGGCTTATGAAGGAGCACATTGATTTGTTGGCTGAGGGGAGAAGGGAGTTCTTGTGGGGGAGGCAGCAGTCACTGGAGTCTTCAGAGGTGGGATGGTGGCATTCTGGACAATTTCTTTTCTTCCAGGATTCTCCCAAAGAGCTTGGCTGCCTCCAGGGCACATCCCCAGTGGATAGTGAGCCCATAGCCTCCATGACCATAGTTGTGGATGACCTAGGAGAAGCAAGAGAGAAGGTGGCCAGGTCCGAGAGGGACAGTGGAAAGAATAGATGAAGCTCTTCTGCCCTGGAAGACTCAGGAGCCTCCTGAAGAGTCCTGGGCAAAGCCAGATGCCACCTGAGTTTCTCTTGGCACCCGGGTGGAATGGTGGGGACCCCCTGGAACAGTTGCAAGAGATGATGGGGCAGCCGCAAAATGGATATCTGGAAAATAGCCTTGGAGTCAAATTCAAATCACATCCCAGCCCTGCCTTCCACCAGTGGTCTGACTTGGGCAAGTGACTTCACCTCTTAATTCACCCCAGTTTCCTCATCTGAAGCATAGGGAGAACTGTCCCTATCCCAAAGAGCTCCAGAGGAGATTTAATAACGTCATCCATGTAATGGACTTGCTGCTGTGTCTGACACAAAGTACACATCCAGTAAGTACACATTTTCCTGCTATTTGACCACAGACTTTAGAAAACCAACCTCATTCACCATTTCACCACCACCATTAACACTGCCATTGATACTGTCATCTCTGCCACACCATTAATATCGCCAATGAGACAGTTAGTGCAGCCATGTTAACACTGCCTTTGAGATTGTCACCTCTGCTGTGGTATTAAAATCCTTGATAGTGTCATTTCCATCAGCACCAACTACCATCCCCACTCCCAATCACACCATTATCAACATTGATCTCATCAGCACCACCTCCATTAACATCACCACTGCCCCTCTATGTAACCTTTAGCAGGGCCTTAACCATCATTGAGCCTCAGTTTCCCCATTTATAGAGGAGGGGATATTAGCCACCACTGCCCCTGCCTGCCAGGGAGCCTGTGTGGAACCTGAGATCAGACATGACTGTTCCCTGAAAATGCCAGAGCCATCTGAGGAGTGGAAGAGGGCATTACTTTCCTTGCCATGGGAGCATACCTCTGTGTTTGAAGGTCCAGTGCGAAGCTGTTCTCTTTCTAGCCGAATCTGGGGGCGTACTGGCCGGAAGCCAGTTTGTTCACCAATAATTCTTGCATTCTGGAAAGAAAAGTGCTGATCACTCATTTCTGGATTTTTTTTTCCTGCTGCCATTTTTAGGTAGTAGTGAGTTAGCTTTTAGAATCTCATCACCACCACCACTAATATAATCACAGTCGTCTTTATCAATCACCACTACCACCAACACCATCTTTACCAGCTACCAACATCATTACCATTACTGCTTCCACCTTTCCACCAATTCCATCATCAACCACCACCCTCACCATCAGCCACCACCATAATTTAACAACTGTCACCACCTTATCACCATCACTATTACCATTCTCAGCATTTTCCTCACCATCAATACCAACTCATCCTCACCACCATCACTACTGTCATCATCACTCGCAGACAAATGTGAAAACCAAGGGCTCTCAGCCATGGCCAGACAGGATTCATTAGCCCATAGCAAGAACTTCCCTGTACATTGTCAAATTCTGTTATATTCCACATCCCTTGCTGGAATTAATTTGCCCAATTATCCCAGCGGTGGCATCTTCCCGTCCTGAAGTGTCCTCATTACCAAGCTCCCAGGACCTTGGTCTAGGGCACTGCTACTCCTCCCTACCTTACCTTCAGTGTGGGCTCCAGTCTGCAACAGCCTTCCCAAATGGTGTTGTGGTCCTGGATATTGTTTAGTTCACTCCAGTTTCCCAACTGGAAGATGCCTCCAAGAGTAACTGTCTGGTTCCTAGATACAAACGAGGAGGGTCAAGGATGAAGGAAAATGAAGGCTCTGAGATGAATAAAGGTCATTACCATCAACCTTGTCACCTCTGCTAACAACACCACCATCACTACCTCAATTGCCACTGTCATCACCATCAACACCAACAATGAACTCTTCCATCACCACTTCCATCAATGTTGTCATCTCCGTGAACAACATTGTCTTCACTGCTATCATTAATAGGTGATCACCACCAACTGCGTTAATCATTTCATCACCACCATTAACATTGCCATTGATATTGTCATCTCCACGACACCAGTAACATTGCCATTGAGACAACATGGTTGGTGCAACCATGTTATTAACATTGCCTTTGAGATTGTCAGCTCTGCTACAGTATTAACACCATTGATAGTGTCATTTCCATCAGCACCAACTACCATCCCCACTCCCAATCACACCTTCATCAACACTGATCTCCTCATCCGCACCAGACCACCTCCATTAACATCACCACTCTACCACTCTTATGCTAATCACCACCCCCATGAACGCTGTCTTCCCCATCAATACAATATTATCCCTGCTACCACCATTCCGCTATCAACAATATTGTCATCCCATGAACACCACCACTGGTTTCAGTGACATTGTCATCTCCACCATTAACATTACCGTCACCATCAAGCCCAATCACCATTCCCATTCCCACTCCCATTATTGCCATTCACACCCCCCTTTTTTTTTTGAGACAAGGTCTCGCTCTGTGGCCCAAGCTGGAGTACAGTGGTGTGATCATGGCTCACTGCATCCTCAACCTCCCAGGTTCAAGCAATCCTCCCATCTCAGCCTCCTGAATAGCTGGGACCACAGGCGTACACCATCACGCCTGGCTAATTTTTGTATTTTTGTAGAGACGGGGTCTCGCCATGTTGCCCAGGCTGGTCTTGAACTCCTGGGCTCAAGAAATCCTCCCACATTGGCCTCCCAAAGTGCTGGGATTACAGGCGTGAGCCACCTACATACCACTTTTAGTGTCACCACATTACATCCACTGCCTTTGTCTCCAGCATCACCACTATTGTCATCCAAAAGAATGTTCACGGTAGACCTCAGTCGAGGCTGAGTCTGCCTTCCCAGGGATTCAGTAGCTCAAACTCACTAAAAACATTGAAAGGGGCCAGGCACAGTGGCTCACGCCTATAATCCCAGCACTTTGGGAGGCGAGGGTGGGTGGATCACCTGAGTCAGGAGTTCAAGACCAGCCTGGCCAACATGGTGAAACCCTGTCTCTACTAAAAATACAAAAAATTAGCTGGGTGTGGTGGTGGACACCTGTAATCTCAGCTACTTGGGAGGCTGAGGCAGGATAATTGCTTGAACCTGGAAGGCAGAGGTTGCAGTGAGCCAAGATCGCACCATTGCACTCCAGCCTGGGCAACAAGAGTGAAACTCTGTCTCAAGAAATAATAATAAAAAATAAATAAATACATAAAAACATTGAAAGGGAACAACTGCAGGGAGTAAGGAGCCTGGGGCAGGCAGCAGGGGCATGAAGAGGGCATGAAGGGGACCCCTCTTCTGCCCGAGAACAGTCCAATTTTACCCTGGGATGATGTACGGGGAATTGTAGATGCCTCTCTCTGGGTCATGGGTGAGAATGAAGTGCTTCATCCAAGGGGCGTCCACCTGTTGATTCAGGGCAGGAAAGTCTCATCAGCGGAGGTGAGTCAATGTGGCTGCCCTTGCTCCCCTCCGTGGCCAGATGTCCTGACAAGAGTGGCCAGGCTGATTCCTTACAAGACCTCTCATGACCCTATGGCCCAAGTCTGCACCTGACTGCTTGCCTTTTGCAGGAAGAGCTGCCCTAATTGGCAGCCACCCCTGCTCCCTGAAGCATTGTTTCTCCTCACCCACGTGTCCGAAGAAAAGCACCAGTACACACATGTAAATGCATACACATGAGAAATAAAATAAAATTCTAAGCCCCCAACTGACTGAACAGACCCCCTCTTGGCCCCAGGAGCCCCAGAGAAACCTTGGAGCTGAGTTCACAGCCACAGGGGAACGGGAGGTCCTACACGTCTCATTATATCCCCTCCCTCAATGACCTGACCAAAGTTAGGCTTTCTTCCCTAACGGGTAAGCAGAAACCAGCCCTTTCAACAGACTCCACACTGATAACATCAATGACAAGCTTATCTTCCCAGATACAGAACTTCCTCCATTCCTTTTTTCTTCAAACCTTCAATTTTTTGTTTTTTTTTTTTTGAGACAGAGTCTTGCTCTGTTGCCAGGCTGGAGTGCAGTGGCACAGTCTTGGCTCACTGCAGCCTCTGCCTCCCAGGTTCAAGCGATTCTCTTGCCTCACCCTCCCAAGTAGCTGGGATTACAGGCACCTGCCACCACACCCAGCTAATTTTTTGTATTTTTAGTAGAGATGGGGTTTCACCATGTTGGCCAGGCTGGTCTCGAACTCCTGACCTTGTAATCCACCTGCCTTGGCCTCCTAAAGTGCTGGGATTACAGTTGTGAGTCACCGCGCCTGGCCCAAACCTTCATCTTATCTTATGTAAAATGAAGATTTACTGGGCACTAACTAAAGCCTTACAAATATGCAATCATTCTCTCACTGCTGCACCCTTCTCTCACTTTTTTAAAAAAGAAAATGTATAAAGACTAAATCTTCTGAGAACCTCTTTGGAAAAATGAGTCACAGGTGTATCTGTGACTCGCATTTTTCCTGGGCGCGCCCTCAAACTGGTTCCACAAACCTCGATGATTTGAGACTTATGCCTCAGTCATTCATTTGGTTGTCACACCCATCAGCCCACATTAGGAACACACACATGCACCCCTACACACAGAAGCACACACACCTGCACCCCTATGAACACTCACAGGTGCACATGCACACACACACCCTCACACACATGCGCACACACACATACCCTCACATGCATCTCCACACACCCCTCACACACATGCACACATATACCCTCACATTCATGCTCACACACACCCTTACATACATGCACACACCCTCACACACATGCACACACATACCCTCACACACATGCACACATACCCTCACACACATACACACACACCGTCACACACATACATACACTCTCCCATACATGCGCACACACCCTCACATACATGCACACCCCCCCACATATGTGCACACACACCGTCACACATATGCACACACCTTCACACACATGCACACACACCCTCACATATGTGCACACACACTGTCACACATATGCACACACCCTCACACACATGCACATACACCCTCACACACATGCACACACACACCCTTACATACACGCACACTCACATACATGCACACACACATACCCTCACACATATGCACACACACAGCAAGAGGAGGCATGGAACAATGCTTGCACGCACAGGCTCTTAAGCCAGGTTGCCTGGATTCCAATTCCAATTGCACTGCTTACTACTGTGTGAACTTCTGCCTGTTACTTAACTCCTCTGTGCCTCAATTTCTTCATCTGTAAGATGGCAATGACGATATGGTAGTATCCAGCTCAAACGGCTGTGGCCATCACTAAATTAATTAACACAATAGGCTGAGTGTGGTGGCTCATGCCTGTAATCCCAGCACTTTGATAGGCCAAGGCGGGGGAATCACTTGAGCCCAGGAGTTTGAGACCAGCCTGAGCAATATGGTGAAACCCTGTCTCTACAGAAAATAAAATAATTAGCTGAGCATGGTGGTGGCATGCGTCTGTAGTCCCAGCTACTCAGTAGGCTAAGGTGGGAGCCTGGGAGATCAAGGCTACAGTGAGCCATGATCAAGATACTGCACTCTAACCTGGGCAACAGAGTGATATCCTGTCTCAATAATAATAATAACAATGATAATAATAATAACACAATTAATAATAATTAATAATAATAATAAACACAATAAAGTGCTTAGGACTGTATCTGGTGCTTGGTAAACACTCTAATGTTTGCTATTTTTATTGCAATACAGGCATATGCTGCTACCACATAGGTACAAGAGCATACATGCATGCTTCACGATCAAGAGGAAATCCCGAAAGAGAGAAATGGGGGTGGGACAGGTTTGTTTTTTTTTTTACATGTCAATTCCCTGTGGTCCGGGGGGGGTCCTCTAACAGATGTTCCTGATTTGTCCATGATCTTGAGAGATGAAATAAGCATGCAGAATGATCTTCCTGTTAACAAAAGGCAGGGGTCTCACCCTCACACTCACCTTAATGATCTGCCCCCGGCCTGGCTGCAGCAGGGGGTCTGGTTGTAGCGCCCCAGCCCATACCCCAGTGCAGTTGACAATCACGTCTGCGCCTTCTCTTGCCACCTGGTAGCAACCAACAGGGTAGTGGGGGATGAAAGGTGGGGAAGACCCTGGTATCCCCCGTTCTCTCTTCCCCTTTCTTCTACCCCCAATCTGTCTACTCGCTGATGAACAGTGGGGAGAGGTCTCAATGAGGAATCAGAGGGGCCTGGCTCCAAATTTTCACACTGCCATTTACCTGACGTGTGACCTTGAAAATGGCTCGTTACCTCCTTAATGCTCGGCTGCCCCTGTAAAATGAGGCTGCCCATGGCTATTCATAGGCTGCTATGAGGCTCCTGTACAACTCTGAATATAAAAGTGGTTGTAAAACAGTTCTTTGGATGGGGGAAATCTTCCCGGAACCTCCCAAAAGAAGTCAGAAAGGAAGCAGAGATAGTTCTCTTTCTCCTTCTGACTCCTTTTAACTTTATTCTCTTGCCTTCCACTCTGCCAGGACATTTGCAGAAGACATGTTGGAACCCCAGCTCTGTCTACAGATGAGGTGATCTCATCTCAAGCACGCATCATGAGCCCCTAAGCTCCCCAACCCAGCCCCAGTGACTCTCACCACAAGTCAGTCAAGGGACACACACATTGCAAGACGCTACTATTGTTCCTGAGTGAATGACTGAGAATGAGGACTGCATTGGGTCGACCATGTATCTTCAGGGCCTGACCAGAGCAAGTTAGTCCTCATGACATAGCACTAGTAGCTACATGTACGGAGCGCCTTCCGTGTGCCAAGCAGGGTTCTAGATGCTGGGATGGAATGAAGCCATACAGTAAAGCTCTTGTTGCTGGTGCCTGGAGATGGTGGCTTTTCCTATCATTATTATTGGTGGTGGTGTTGCTTTAGAGGTGAGTCAGCTGAGGGCCTGGACTTTGCAGAAAGACCAACCCAGATGTCAGTAGGGTTAGGAAGCAACCAAGTGTCTGACCTTGGAGTGCAGCTGACACTGAGAAAATGCAGCCAGCTCTCTAGCCCCAAAACTCATTGAGTCTCAGACATAAATCAGCCCCTAATGGCCACCATGATCCCAGTGTTCCTTTGTTCCCAATACCAACATGAAGGCAGAGACCTCCTCCTTCAGAATACCTGAGTCCTCCTGGGGCAAGGGTCTGCGGCAGGCATGTGGGGACCCTAGGAGCCTGAGAAGGAGCCCCTGACTCAGCAGCAGGAAGCAGAGGCCTCCCCTCTTCTCCCTTCCCCATCCCCTACATCAGCCCTGCAGCTCACCTCCTCAAAAGACTCCACCTTCCGCTGGAAGAACTTCACTCCCCTCTCAGTTAACCTGGGTTGATCAAACACATCAAAAAGTTATCTGCCCCATCCCACCAAGAGGGTGGCACAGGGACCTTTCTCAAACAACCTTCTGCAGACGTTAGTCGCACAGGATGCTGCTTGAGAAGATGGCTGTGTCATCAAATCAGCTCATGAGCACCTAGCTGGACTGGCGGTCCACAAAATCTCTCTTGAGAAACCAGAGATGGTCCAAGCCCCTTGCTGGGCAGATGGAGTTGGGGAACGGCCTTGCTGAAGGCCATAGAGTGAGTCAATGATGGAGTTGGAACTCATACCCAGGCCTCTTAGCCCCCAGTACTTCCTATGACCACCACATTGCTTTGTAACAGCAAAGGGGATGAGATTCAGAGTAGAGAAGGGGAGAGTTGTACCAGTGCCAAATTCCCCTTTGTCAGAAGCCGGGCATGAGGAGGGAGGTGGGCTGAGGACATCCACCCTCCCTTTAAACATCCCATAGGAAAAACATCTATCACGATTAGAAATACACTAGAAACAGCCATGCGTGGTGGCTAACGCCTGTAATCCCAGTACTTTGGGAGGCCGAGGTGGGTGGATCACGAGGTCAGGAGATCGAGACCATCCTGGCTAACACGGTGAAACCCCGTCTCTACTAATAATACAAAAAAAAAAAAAAATTAGCTGGACATGGTGGTGGGCGCCTGTATTCCCAGCTACTCGGGAGGCTGAGGCAGGAGAAAGGCATGAACCCAGGAGGCGAAGCTTGCAGTGAGCCGAGATTGCACCACTGCACTCCAGCCTGGGTGACAGAGCAAGACTCCATCTCAAAAAAAAAAAAAAAAAAAAAAAAGGAAGGAAGAAAGAAATACAGTAGAAACATCCAAAGAACAGGAAATAAGCCAAAAAGAAGGTGAAGCATACCCTCGGAACTATCTCATTTCCATCATTTCCTCAAGAGAGAAAAACCATGGGCATGTTTTTCCTGGAAAAGACTGGACAAGTGTCATGTGTCCCCAGGTTAGGAGAAATAGCCATGTCTTAGTACAATGATTCCCAAACGTGGCTGATAATTAGAATCACCAGGAAGCTTCTTAAAATGCAAATTTCTGCTAGGCCTGTTTGCTCATGCCTGTAATCCCAGCACTTTGGGAGGCTGAGGCAGGAAGATTGCTTGAGCCCAGGGGCTTGAGAACAGCCTGGGCAACATAGAAAGACCCTATCTCTACAAAAATATTTAAAAATTAGATAGGCATTGTGGCACACACATGTGGTCCCAGCTACTTTGGAGGCTGAGGTGGGAGGATCACTTGAACCCAGGAGGTTGAGGCTGCTGTGAGCTGTGTTCATACCACTACACCCCACCCCAGCCTGGGTGACAAAGTAAGATTTTTGTCTCAAAAAAAAAAAAAGCAAATTTATGAAACTTATCACAGAAGTTCTAATTCAGCAGGTATAGAGTGGGGTCCTAAAATCTACCATTAAAAAAAATCTTCTGAGGTCATCTGATAAAAGCCACCATACCATATTTTTTTAATCTTTTTTTTTTTGAGACAGGGTCTCTCTCTGTCACCCAGGCTGGAGTGCAGTGGTGTGATCACAGCTCACTGCAGCCTCTACTTCCCAGGATAAAGTCATCCTCCCACCTCAGCCTCCTAAGTAGCTGTGACTACAGGCGTGCACCATTATACCTGGCTAATTTTTGCATTTTTCTGTAGAGACAGGGTTTTGCCATGTTGCCCGGGCTGGTCTTGAACTCCTGGGCTCAAGTGATCTGGCCACCTCGGCCTCTCAAAGTGCTAGGATTACAGGTATGAACCACCATGCCTGGCCTAAAAATCTTTAAAAAATAGTAATATATAAAAAATATATGGAATCAGGCCGGGCGCGGTGGCTCACACCTGTAATCCCAGCACTTTGGGAGGCTGAGGCGAGTAGATTACGAGGTCAGGAGATCGAGACCATCCTGGCTAACATGGTGAAAACCCATCTCTACTAAAAATACAAAAAGTTAGCCGGGCGTGGTGGTGGCAGGCACCTGTAGTCCCAGCTACTCAGGAGGCTGAGGCAGGAGAATGGCATGAACCCAGGAGGCGGAGCTTGCAGTGAGCCGAGATTGCACCACTGCACTCTAGCCTGGGTGACAGAGCGAGACTCCATCTCACACACACACACAAAAGTAAGTATGGAATCTCCTGAATGTATGTGACTATAAATAACAATGTATCTCTCAAGCGACTGTTTGCTAATTTAGAACACTGCAAGATTCTTATTAACATGAGGAACAAGTCAAAGACATCCACTATCATCTGTATGAGTAACATTGTTCTAGAGGTATTGGCCAAAGCAGTTAGAGAAGAAAAAAAAAAAAGAGAGGGAGATAAAAATAAAAGGCAGCTTATGTTTTGCAGATGATGTAAACATATCTGGAAACCTTAAAAGAATACATCTAAAACTATTACACAAACATTAGGGATTTGAAAGAGGTTGTTAATAGACATCATGTGTAAACAGCTACCCAGATGGTTCTGATGCCCAGCTAGGCTCAGGATCCATTGCCTCTGTGCCCAGTGGTGATCAGGACCAAGGATAGCTCCCACACCAGACCTAAGGGTTTTCTTCAAACCTTGGGATTGGTCCATGCCGGGGGAAGCCCACAAACCATCTTCTACTACACCTTGGTCTCTGGGAGGTACCTCCCTCAAAGTGAAGCTTAAAATCTCACCTTTCAGTCAGCCACTGTAGATAGTTCTTTCCCTCCAGAATTAGGCTTGTGTGGAACCAGCCATAGCTAGAGTCACAGTAGGCAAAAGGTGGAAATAAAGGTAAAAATCAGAGCTATATTTGAAGGCTGTGAAATGGAGGTGGGAGCAATGTTGTTCTGTGGGCCCAAAGGGTAGTGCCAGGACTACTACGTGAAGTTCAAGGGGGGAAGTGGTTTTGAGCTCAATGCAAGGAAAATTTTTCTATCAGACGAGGCCATATCTGACACTGGAAAATGCAAGTGGAGATTGAATGTGCATTTGTAGAGGGGATTCAGGTGTGGGATGGGGTGAGGAGAAGACCAGAGAGGCATCAGGCTGTAGAGAATAGAAAGGAGGGGTGTGGGGTCATACAGACTGGGTTGGAATCCCAGTTTGGCCACTTGGCTGTGTGACCTTAGGAAGTCACTTAGGCTCTCTGAAACTCAGTATCTTCATCTACAAAACAAGATGGTGATATGTAGCTTCTGGGCTTGAGATCTGTGATTTCATACCCCCTACCTTCCCAGCCCAAGGCCAGGTTTGAGTGGGTAGCCTCTCTGAAGGAGCTGGACCAAGGACCAGGAGACCAGGGTACCAGGGCTTGGGTAGGACAAGAAATCTGGTGCCTCTACCCTCTGCTGCCTTCTGGACAGGTCTGTCTAACTCGTGGGGCCCCAGTCCCCTTTGCCTGTGACAATAAACTCACCCGTAATCTGGGAACATATCCAGCTCTCTGGGGGTCAGCTTCCGAAATCCCAGAACTATGTCCTTCCAGGAAGGGTCCTGAAGAGGAAGGACAAAGGGGGCACTGGGTGGTATGGAAGTCAATAATAATGATAATGGGCCAGGCAAGGTGGCTCACACCTGTAATCCCAGCACTTTGGGAGGCTGAGATGGGTGGATCACCTGAGGTCAAGAACTCCAGACCAGCCTGGCCAACATGGTGAAACCCTGTCTATACTAAAAAAATAATAATAATACAAAAATTAGCAAGGTATAGTGGTGCATGCCTGTAATCCTAGATACTCAGGAGACTGAGGCAGGAGAATCGCTTGAATCTGGGAGCTGGAGGTTGCAGTGAGCCGAGATTGTGCCACTGCACTCCAGCCTGGGCCACAGAGCGAGACTTCATCTCAAAAAAAAAAAAAAATGATAATGACAAAGACTTATGTAATGCTAAGTGCATATAAGGCACTGTTCCAAGCATTTTCTTTTACTGGTCCATTTAATCTTCACAAGAAGCCATTGGGGTGGATGCTATTCTTTCCCCAGTTTACAGATGGACCAATTGAGGCTTAGAAAGATTAAATAACTTGTCTAAGGTCACATAGCTAATAAATGGTGGTGTTGGGATTTTAACCCATACAGCTTAGTTCCAGAGTCCATGTTCTTAACCCCTATTTATGGTAAGGGTAAGAATAAGACCGAGGGTGAGTTATAGGGGAAATAGGGGAGAGAAAGCAGCAACAGTGGGAGTCTCCGGGGATGAGAGAAAGCAGCAGAGCATAGTGTCAGACAACCTGGGTGGAGACCCCAGCCTCATCACTTGCTACTTGAATTCTCTGAGACTCAGTTTCCTTGTCTGTATCATGGAGTTAATAATCACTCTTGGCCGGGTGCAGTGGCTCACGCCTGTAATCCCAGCATTTTGGGAGGCCAAGGCAGGCAGATCACTTGAGGTCAGGAGTTCGAGACCAGCCTGGCCATCATAGTGAAACCCCATCTCTTAAAAATACAAAAATTAGCCAGGCGTGGTAGTGCATGCCTGTAATCCCAACTACTCAGGAGGCTGAGACAGGAGAATGGCTTGAATCCAGGAAGCGGAGGCTGCAGTGAGCCAAGATCATGCCAATGCACTCCAGCCTGGGCAATACAGTGAGATCCTGTCTCAAAAAAAAAAAATACTCTTGGTCCCATGAAAGGTAACAGATACTGTGGATAAAGCCCTTAGCACAGTGCCAAAGGTTGAATGAAACTTGACAGCCGGCACGGGGCTCTGGGCACAGAGCCAGACCACCCTCTCCAAGCAGCCTGAGCAAACTGTCCCAGGGCTGTGCTGTTCCTGTTAGCACACTGGGCACCATGTAGTCACAGATGGCCTGGGTTCAAATCCCACCTCCGCCACTGGCAAGCTTTGTGGCCTTGGGCAAGTTACTCCATTTCTCAGAGCCTCTGTTTTCTCATTTATTAAGTGAGGATAAGGACAGCCCTTACCTCCCGGTTATAAAGAGAATTAAATGAGTCGCTAGCTGTAAATTAGTCAGGACTGGGCCTGGCACATAATAAATGCTTTGGCAGTTTTGGCTATGATGAGTATTTTATCTCTTCTTGATAAAAAGCCTTGGGACCTTCAGGGGCACATGAAACCTTTTGGCTTCAGCACCAAGTGCCCATCACTGCAGAACTTGTTTGTATTTTAGCCATGCTAATCAAAGGCTAGTTTCCCCTGGGCATCAGAAGATTCTTCGTCCTCTGCCAATTTAACAGCAAAATTTGAAGCAAAAATAATTTTCAAAGCAAAAATAGAATTTAAACCAAACCTGTTTTGAACCCAGGAGTCTGTTGCCTATGAGACTCAAAGCACCCCGCCCTCATCTGTGATTAAGGCTCTCCTGCACCCACCCTCACCACCCCAGCCCTGGGTGCTCATCCCTCATGGTCAAGAACTGCTCACCCACCGGAATGGCTTCATGGAAAAGGTTGTAACCCGAGATTAGGAACAGGCCCAGTTTTTCAGCGTTGGGAGAATGGACATGGCTCAGGAGATAGTCAAAAGTCTGTTGGCTCCAGTCCCTGGAAGGGTCATGAAGAGTTCGATCACCCAATGCCCTGAGCTGGGCAAAAAACCTTAGGTCAGCTGGCATGGGGCTGTGGCATGATCAGGAGTTTGGGGTGTGTCCAAAACCCAGAAATCCACCACGTTCACTCTTGCAACTCCCCAAGTGCCTTGGGTCTTCTCCCTCCTAAATTTTCCAATATTTCCCCATTAATAGAATAAAGAAGAGAGGGAATGAAGGATGCCCCATCATAACCATAGGGAGTGCACCTCCGGCATGGGATTACATGGCTGATGAGTTTCAGTGAAGTCCTTGACCTGGCTTTGGGGATTATGAGCCACACTGTTCAGTCCGGCTGCAAGCACCCCTCCTTGTAAACACTGGTGGCAGACATCGACTTGCAGCTCCTACAACTTTTCCTCCTCTACCTGGGCACACAGCTCACCTACATTTCCTAGACCCTCTTGCAGCTAAATGTGACTGTGTGACTTGTTTCTGGCCAAGGGACTCTAAAGACTCTGCACATGTGGTCCTGCATGATCCTTCTGCAGTCACTGGCCCATGTGAATGGTGACATTGAGGTGACCTCAGAAGCACGTGGAAAAATGGCAGAGCCATGAGCTAGAAGGAGCTTGGGCCCCTGAATCACTGCCCACTGATCGGAAACATTGGTTTTTTACAGATGTGTGAATTAAAATTCTGGCTGGGTGCAGTGGCTCATGCCTATAATCCCAGCTCTTCAGGAGGCTGAGGCAGGAGGGTCACTTGAGGTCAGGAGTTTGAGACAAGCCTGGGTAACATAGTGAGACCCTGGCTCTACAAAAAATAAAGAAAATTATCCAGGCATGATAGCATGCACGTGTGTCCTCGCTACTTGGGAGGCTGAGGTGGGAGGATCGCTTGAGCCCAGGAGGTCAAGGCTGCAATGAGCTATGATCATGTCACTGCACTTCAGCCTGGGTGACAGGATGCCTCTTAAAAAAATTTTTTTTTAATCTGTTTGAGCTGCTATTCATTGCGTGTTCCATTTGCTGAACCATCTGGCAGTTTCTAAACTACCATAATAACCTTCGCAATTTATTTGATAAATCTGTGCATCCATCCACCCACTGAGATACTCACCCACTTAGAAGTTTTCCAGATTCAGCTGGGTGCAAGGGGTCACACCTGTAATCCCAGCAATTTGGGAGGCCAAGGAGGGCAGATCACTTGAGCCCAGGAGTTCAAGACCAGCCCAGGCAATATAGTGAGACCCTATCTCTTTAAAAAGATAAAATTTGGCAAGGCATGATGGCTCATGCCTGTAATCCCAGCACTTTGGGAGGCCAAGGAGGGCAGATCACTTGAGCCCAGGAGTTCAAGACCAGCCCGGGCAAAATAGTGAGACCCTATCTCTATTTAAAAAGATAAAATTTGGCAAGGCATGATAGCCCATGCCTGTAATCCCACCACTTTGGGAGGCCAAGGTGGGCAGATCACTTGAGGTCAGGAGTTCAAGACCAGTCTGGCCAACATGGTGAAACTCCATCTCTACTAAAAATACAAAAATTAGCCAGGCATGGTGGCAGATGCCTGTAATCCCAGTTACTTGGGAAGCTGAGGCAGGAGAATCGCTTGAACCCGGGAGGCAGGGGATGCAGTGAGCCAGGTTCATGCCATTGCACTCCAGCCTGGGTGACAAGAGTGAAACACAATCTCAAAAAATAAATAAAAATGTATAAATTAAAACAGAAGAAGTTTTCCAGATTCACCAATCATGTGGTATTGACAGGCACCCAGTTTAGGGAAGACGAGACAAAGCCTCCTAGTATCTGGCACAGAGCAAGGGGCTTAATATTTATGAATCTTTTATTTATTTTTTTCTTTTTGAAACAGAGTCTCACTCTGTCACGAGTGCAGTGGCGGAATCTCAGCTCACTGCCACTTTCACCTCCTGGGCTCAAATGGTTTTCCTGCCTCAGCCTCCCGAGTAGCTGGGATTACAGGCATGCGCCACCATGCCCGGCTAATTTTTTGTATTTTTGGTAGAGATGGGGTTTCACCACATTGCCCAGGCTGATCTGGAACTCCTGGCCTCAAGTGATCCTCCCACCTTGACCTCCCAAAGTGCTGGGATTAAAGGCGTGAACCACCACGCCTGGCATTTTCTTTATTTTATGCTAGATCAGAGCTTCCACAAGGGGCTTGCTCTTGGTGATGGGAACTCTGACTCCCTCCGCAGACTTAGGTCCATGGGCCCCCCAGGCTGCCCTATGTGACCCTCACTCACGCCTCCTGTGGGTTGCTGGGGTCAGAAAGGTAGGGCTGCCAGAAGCCGGCAGCCACGTCGGTGGTGGTGAGTGGGGTGAAGCGGTCTGCGTAGACCTTTATGTCCAGTGGCTGCAGGACTGAGTGGTAGCGCTCATGGATGCAGAGGGCGGTGGACAGCCCGATGACTCCTGCTCCAATCACCACCACATGCATTGCACCAGCCTGTGGGAAGGAAGGGTTGAGGCACACCATCATTACCATCATCTCCATCATCCTTAGCACCACTGCCACCATCCACTGAAGGCTTAGAAGGTGCCAGACACCACCAAGCCCTTTTTATATTTGACCTTCCTGATGACCCCTAGGAGGAAGGAATATCATTGTTCCCATTTTGCAAAGGGAAACACTGAGGTATGAAGAAGTGACCGAGACTTGGCCACAGTCACACGGCTGGTGAATGATGCAACTTCCTCTGGGGAGCGTCCCCCGACACCCAGTTTCTGGGCTGGGAATAGAAAAGACCCAGCAGAGGGCATGACCAACTGTAGGCTGGGTAGGCCGGTGGTTAGTGCGATGAGCTCTGGCTTCAGGACTCAGCTCTGCCACCTACTGGCCGTTAACCTTGGGCAAGATGCTGCAACCTCTAATAACCTATGCTTGAGGGGATGGATGGGAAATCGAACAAGATGCCAAACGTAACAAATTTAACAAGCTGCCTGATGCAAAAGAAGTAATATACTGACATTTGTGGAGCACCTACTGTGAGCCAGCTGGCCCTGGCACTAAGTGCTTCACAAGCATCCATTCATCCAAGTCTCCCAACACTCTTATGAGGTAGGGGTTGCTGTTATCTGTCCTGTTTTACAGAGGAGGAAACTGAGGTTCAGAGAGGTGATGTGACTTACCTGAAGTCACACAGCCAGTTAAATGGTACAGCTGTGACTTAATTTCAATTTGAGTAAACTCAAACACGCTTAATGCACACCTACCATGTGCCAGGCTGGCAGCTAGCAAATGCAGCTATGAGCATGACAGACGCAGTGTCTGGCCTCAGAACTTGGTCTTCCAGCACAGAACTCCACCTGCCTTAGGGCACAGGGCTGATTGGGCCCTGAGAAGTTTAGAAGGCCTACCAGCTTTTAACCTTGAAGCTACTTAAGCCCGCACAGCAGGGAAATATTCTGCAGGCTCCTGCTGAGGCAGAACAAGAGAATTATTTGTGCCCAGAAGAGCCAAATTCAACTTTCCCTCCTCTTCACTCACAACTCTCCTCCTGCAGACCTCAGCTCCTGGCAACTCGGGCCTGTGGCCCTGGACAGCGGGACATTCTTAATATGGCCTAGTTTTATAAAGGAGGGAAAACGGCTCCAGCGCACAAGAACTGGACTCTGTTGGGGTTTCAGAAGCCAAGTTGGAGATAGAACCAACAAACAGAAAGGTATCGTTCCTCTAGGCAATTCTCCTTCCAGCTTCGAGCCTGAGCTTTGATACTGGGGCTTAGGGGACAGCCCCTCTCAGGGACCCTTGGTCTTCTCTCTTCCCTCTTCCCCCATACTTTGCCTCTGGAGACACAATCTCTTCATCTGCAAAATAGGGTTAATCCCAATCTCACAGGGTCATTTTAAGGATTAAATAAGAAGTTTAGCAAAAGTTCTCGGTACCATGCCTGGCACAGAGTAGGCCCTCAACACACAGCAGCCTCCTTCCTGTCTCCTAGCATTCTGAGAAATCACATAGAACAAAAACATTGCAGGAACAAAAGGAGAGAGGGAGGACCAGGCGCAGTGGCTCACGCCTGTAATCCCAGTACTTTGGGAGGCCGAGGCGGGTGGGTCACGAGGTCAGGAGTTCAAGACCAGTCTGGCCAAGATAGTGAAACCCCATCTCTACTAAAAACTACAAAAATTAGCCAGGCACGGTGGCAGGCACCTGTAATCCCAGCTACTCGGGAGGCTGAGGCAGGAGAATCACTTGAACCCGGGCAGCAGAGGTTGCAGCGAGTTGAGTTCGTACCATTGCATTCCAGTCTGGGCAACAGAGCGAGACTCTGTCTCAAAAAAAAAAAAAAAAAAAAAAGAGGAGAAGAGAAAGGCAGAGTCAGACCTGGCTTCACTTCTGCCTTGCTGTGTGACCTTGGCTAAGTTAATTCCCCTCTCTGGACTTTTTGACCATCTCTGCATAATTTCTGGAGAGCTGACCACTTTTTTTTCTTTTTTTTAAGAGACAAGGTCTCACTCTGTCACCCAGGCTGGAGTGCAGTGGCATGATAATAGCTCACTGCCACCTCCAATTCCTAGGCTCAAGCTATCCTCCCCCCTCAGCCTCCCAAAGTGCTGGGCTTTCAGGTGTGAGCCACTGCACCCGCTCCCTTGACCATTTTTATATGTTAACAATGAGAAGGCAGAGGAATAAAGGGCTTTCTGTATTTTTCCTAATTCTCCATGAAGAATCTAAGAGACAGTATGGCCCAGGCTGAGAGTCAGACAGACCCAGGTTCGCAGCCTGACTCGGGCACACACCAGCCATGTAACCCTGGGCAAGTTGCTCAACTTGACTGAGTGAGGGTGACCAACCTCCCCAGCTTGCCCAGGACTGAGGGTCCTCCCAGGATGCAGAATTTCAGACTAAAAGTCAGTGTGTCAGAGTCCCAGGCAAACCAGGATGAGTTGGTTAATCCTAATTGAACCTCAGTTTCCTCATCTATAAACTTTTTTTTTTTCGAGACAGAGTTTCACTCTTATCGCCCAGGCTGGAGTGCAATGGCACAATCTCGGCTCACTGCAGACTCTGCCTCCCAGGTTCAAGTGATTCTCCTGCCTCAGTCTCCTGAGTAGCTGGGATTACAGGCATGCACCAACACGCCTAGCTAATTTTTGTATTTTTAGTAGAGACGGGGTTTCACCATGTCGGCCAGGCTGGTCTCAAACTTCTGACCTCAGGTGATTTGCCGGACTCAGACTCTCAAAGTGCTAGGATTACAGGCATGAGCCACCACGCCCGACCTCATCTATAAACTTTTATGAGAGCTGACAAAGCTCCTTGCCTTAGTGTCTCCTCACTGGAATATCAGCTCCTGGACACCCAGGCGGTAAGAGGCAGAGCCCAGGCCAGCCTGACTCATAAGCCTATGTGCTTAAACGCTGTGCTTGCCAGTAAATCACACGGTTTGAAAAATCTGAGAATCAAGCTGGTAAAGAGGAATAGCCGAAGCTTCAGAGTCCTGCATTTCAAAAATAAAATATAATATAAAATAAGACAAAATAAAATAAAATGCCTGTAGGAATTTTTAGAGTGTTGGTAGGAATAGAATGGAAAATCAAAAAGGCCAGGCACAGTGGCTCACGTCTTTAATTCCAGCACTTTGGGAGGTCGAGGCCGGCAGATCACTTGAGGTCATGAGTTCAAGACCAGCCTGGCCAACATGGTGAAACCCTGTCTCTACAAAAATACAAAAAAATTAGCTGGGCATGGTGGTGCACGCCTGAAATTCCAGCTACTCGGGAGGCCGAGGCAGGAGAATCCCTTGAAACCGGGAGGAGGAGGTTGCAGTGGGCCAAAATCATGCTATTGCACTCCAGCCCAGGTGACAAGAGTGAAACTCTGTCAAAACAAGAATTTGAAAGGAAAAAAATGTGAGCCCTAAGTCAATTATCTTTTAAAAAAAATTCATTATATGAGTCAAAGTTGACATTGATTATAGCAACGTGTGTGTGTGTGTGTGTGTGTGTTTTAAAGTGCAAAATAAATGCATGAGGTCCTCATGACAAGCCAGAGCCAGATTGTCAGATGCGGCAGATCCAGCCTTAGGTAAAATCATTCATGCGTGTAGGTAATGAGCTTTTGGAGTTAAACGCACCCAGCTCAGTTATTCGGTTGGACGTTTTCGTGCTGTTGCTGATGTTTTTATTAGTGTTGCCGTTCTCCTCTGTTTTACACCGTTACTTCAACCCAGCAAGCTTGGAGAATGCATCCCAGAAGATGCAAACAGCTGGGATTATTATATTTGCGTGTGTGTGTGTGTGTGTGTGTGTGTGTGTGTGTGTGTGTGTGATTAGAATGTCAGTGTAAGTATGGAGCAGGAAGGGAACCAATGTATTTTGGTCTCTGCCACTTGCCAGACACATGTAGATGCAGTACCGACATAATCCTCTTAATCCTCTCAACTGCTCTAGGAAGTAGGGAAGGTTACTGCCCTCATTCTGGAGGCTGGGACTGAGGTTTAGGGAGGAGAAGTCACCCACCCAAGGTTACACAGTCAGTATGGGACAGCATTCGGATCTAGACCCAGTTCTATTGGCACTTTCTGCACTGCTCCAAAAAAATATTTAGGCAGTCGGCATGCAGTTGCCACTTGATGTTTTCTGCTTGTCTTTCAGTCTTGCATTTATCTGCCTAGCACCTCTCTTGTCCCCTAGAAGGCAATCTGAGACAGCTGATGCCTTTGATTACTACTTGCCCATAGTAAAGAATATGAAAGACTTGTTTTTTTAGATAAAATCAGTAAGCCAGAGATGAGGCATTTGAATGAACATAATTAGTTCTCCCTGGTTGCACCACACAGCTACTTCTTATGAAGTTGTTATTTGCAGAGTTTATCCTTGAAATGGAACAGAAGCTATGAAAGTTTGAGAACCAGGCTACCAACTCCCCCACCAAAAATAATAATGACTACCATTTGAGTACTTGCTACATACCTAGATCTGTTCTAAGCACTTTACATGCACCACCTCTTTTAACACTCAGACTCACACTGTAAGAGGGGAGTTATGATCCCCATGTTCCAGATGAAGAAACTGAGGCTTGGGGAGGGAAAAATCACTTACCTATGGTCTCTCTGCTGGATGTTTGAGAGGCTGGATCTCTCCTTTCCTGTCACCTGCCTTAGGCTGTAATGTTGAGCCCTGTCTTTGACATTGGGAGGACATGAAATCCTTTGCCTCTCCCCTCTCCCAACCCCTGTCCCCAGCTCAAAGGTGCATCTGCCACTCACCGGAAGTACCAAACTGCTGGAGAGACCAGACAACTGCAGTGTGGGGACACAGGATGCTATTTCCTGAGGGAAAGCTCCTGATTCTGGGGCGTCTTGTTTCTAGCCCTCTGTCAGCCAGCCCGGACTGGAGTGCAGGGTCAAAGTCTGGAGCTATGGACAGGGCACGGCTTGAGGGGTGGGGCTCGGCACTGCACTGCCCACAGAGACTGGACCCAGGCCTGGCTGGCAGACCTCGCTCCCAGTCCCTGAAAAGTTGCCTGACTTTTCCGGCTGATCTCAAGCCCCTGTGGACAGGCCTCGGGAGAGGGAGGGAGGGCAGGCATTCTTGGAGGGTTGATGAGCACAAGAAGGTCTGTCTCTCTGGCCAGCTGGAGAGGATCCCCTTTCTTCCCTCTTCCTGCTGCCACCCTGGGGGAGGGTCAGGACATTCCCTGGGGCACTGTAGGCCTGGCCTGCGGGGGGGGGGGGGTGGTCAGCCTGGCAGCCCCTGAGGGGAGAGGAGAGGAACAGGACAGGGGCTCCCTGGGCCAGCCCGATGCCATTCCAGGACGCTGGGGAGATGAGGCCAAGGACAGACTGGAGGTGACGCCTGTGTGGGCCATGAGGATGCGTGGCTCTTTGCTCCCGTATCCCAGAGACGCAAGCGGCAGGACTCCAGGCCCTTCCTCTGCCAGGGATAGACATGGAGCTGTGATTTTTAGAGCCCAGAGATCTGCAGGCACCTCACTGTACAGATGGGAAGACTGAGGCCTGAGAGAGAGGGACCAACCAGCCCTGAGGGAGGCATTCTTTGGGTCAGCTTTAGCAATCCGGCCTCTAACACCTGTCTTTAGTATCATCAAATAAAAAGGTGAAGATGAAATAAGAAAATGCATGCAAAATACTCACTGCATAGTATTTTTTCTTTTTTTCTTAAGAGACAGGGTCGGCCGGGCACAGTAGCTCACATCTGTAATCCTGACACTTTGGGAGGCCAAAGTGGGTGGATCATCTGAGGTCAGGAGTTCAAGACCAGCAAAACCCCGTCTCTACTAAAATTACAAAAAATCAGCTGGGAGTGGTGGGGTGTGACTGTAATCTCGGCTACTCAGGAGGCTGAGGCAGGAGAACTTCTTGAACCTGGGGGGCGGAGGTTGCAGTGAGCCGAGATGGCACCACTGCACACTCCAGCCTGGGCTACAGAGTGATACTCTGTCTAAAAAAAAAAAAAAAAAAAGAAAAAGGGAAAAAAAAGACAGGGTCAGGCCAGGCTCAGTGGCTCATGCCTGTAATCCCAGCACTTTGGAAGGCCAAGGTGGATGGATCACTTGAGGTTAGGAGTTTGAGACCAGCCTGGCTAACAGGTTGGTGAAACCCCATCTAAAAATACAAAAATTAGCTGGCCACAGTGGCACATGTCTGTAATCCTGGCTACTCAGGAGGCTGAGGCAAGAGAATCACTTGAACCTGGGAGGTGGAGCTTGCAGTGAGCCAAGATCAAGCCACTGCACTCTAGCCTGGGCGACAGAGTGAGACCCTGTCTCAAAAAAAAAAAAAAAAAAAAAAAAATAGAGAGAGATACAGGGTCTCACTCTGTCACCCAGGCCAGAGTACAGTGGTGCCTTGAACTCTTGGGCTCAAGCAATCCTTCTGCTTCGGCCTAGCCAGGACTACAGATGCATGCCATAACACCAACCAAATTATTTACTTTTTGTAAAGACAGGGTCTTGCTATTTTGCCCAAGCTGGTCTCAAACTCCTGGCCTCAAGCAATCATCCCACCCCTGCCTCCCAAAGGGTTAGGATTATAAGCATAAGCCACCACGCTCTGACATATTTTTTTTTCTTCAATAATAAAAAATGGATGGGGTGAAACCCACTTTTTACTTTATATCTAACTAGTTTGAATGTTAATACAATAGTCATGTATCACTTATATATCATATGACCCTTATAAAGTTCCCTGTGTGTTTAATTCATCATGGGAGCACTTGAACATTCATAAAAGTTAGTCCAATATCTTCATGTTCCCCATTGCCATTACAGCAATAATTTATGTTTTGTAAATTTCGGTGTACCAATTCTAAATACCTGGATTTTCTTTTTTTCTTTTTTATTTTTTTCTGAGACAGAGTCTCACTCTGTTGCCCAGGCTGGAGTGCAGTGGTGCCATCTCAACTCACTGCAACATCTGCCTCCCGGATTCAAGCAGTTCTCCTGCCTCAGCCTCCTGAGTGGCTGGGATTACAGGCGCATACCACTTCGCCTGGCTCGTTGTTTTTGTATTTTTAGTAGAGACGGAGTTTCACCATGTCGGCCAGGCTGGTCTCGAACTCCTGACCTCAGGTGTCTGCCCATCTCGGCCTCCCAAAGTGGTGGGATTATAGGCGTGAGCCAGCGCGACCTGCCTTACCCAGATTTTCTCTCTGAATCTCGAAACAGCCCTATAAGGCAGATGCTGTTATTATCATCCCCACTTCAGAGCTGAAATTCAGAAACTTGCTCCAGCATCCACTGAAGTTAAAGATGGCTATCTTAATATCTATCATGCCCATGCCTATGTATGTACCCAAGATAAATGAAAACACACATCAATCAAAAGGCTTCTGTAAGAATGTTCATAGCCCCTGTTAACTAAAAAAAAAAAAAAAATCACAAATGTGTAAATTCAGAGAGGAGAAGAAACCTTATTTCTTATAAGGGGTTATAGCCAGCAAGGTGACCAGCCAATGGCCTGGGAAGTATGCCTCCCGCCAAGACCAGAGACAGGCACTTTGAAGGAGGAGGGGTTGGGTTAGAAGCTTTGTGCTGAAGGCGTTGGCTGAATGATATATTCAGCAGGTTACAGGAGAAGCTATGAATATTTATGAAGGTGGCCCCAACACATGTGTATGAACAAACGTGCACGTAACATACAACCCATGTTCACTTTGGGGTGGAGACTTAACATTTAAATGTATTACAGTTAGGCCAGCCGTGGTGGCTCATGCCTGTAATACTAGCACTTTCGGAGTCCAAGGTGGGTGGATCGCTTGAGCCCAGGAGTTTGAGACCAGCTTGGGCAACATGGCGAAACCCCTGTCTCTACAAAAAATACAAAAAGTAGCCGGGTGCAGTTGCGTGCACCTATAGTCCCAGCTACTTGGGAGGCTGAGGTGGGAGGATTGCTTGAGCCCAGGAGGCAGGGGTTGCAGTGAGTTGTGATCGTGCCACTGCACTCCAGCCTGGACAACAGAGTAAGACCCTGTCTCAAACAATCAATTGATCAATCAATCAATCAATGTATTACAATTAGAACCTACACATCAAAAGGTCTTTTCAGGAAATGCAGGCACATGAGGTTGCGGTTTCATAACCCCACCAGAAGCAGTCCATAGTCAGTGATCCTTTTATTAGGAGAAAGTTACCAAAATCAGTCCCTTGTTCAATCAAAGCTGTAGTTGTGACTGGAGGAACAGGGTGTCAGTTGGGCGTCTGTGAGCTAGATGAGTTGTAACTGTTTTAATATTGCTTCTTCTGAGGCCAGTGCTTGTTTCGCTGCTAGAGAAAAAGAAAAATCTTGTAACATAATTAGAACATAGTTTATTCCTTAAGAGTAGGGGCACCTGACTTAACCCTTGCCTGACATGGCCTTAGGCTGTGTTTATAACTTGGTATCTTATTGCCACAAAGTCTGTTCTGTCAGTCTTATAATCTCCTTTTTTTTTTTTTTTTTTTTTTTTTGAGACAGAGTCTCACTCTATTACCCATGCTGCAGTGCAATGGAACAATCATGACTCACTGCAGCCTCTGCTTCCTGGGCTCAAGCGATCCTCTCACCTCAGCCTCCCAAGTAGCTGGGACCACAGACACGCACCGCCATGCCTGGCTAATTTTTTTATTTTATTTTTTATTTTTTTGTAGAGACGGAGTTTCACCATGTTGCCCAGGCTGGTCTCAAACTTCTGGCCTCAAGTGATCTGCCTTCCTCAGTCTCCCAGAGGACTGGGATTACAGGTGTGAGCCACCATACCCAGCCCTCCATTTTAGCATTAATGCTGATCTTTTCTTGTATCTAAATCACAAAAGGAAGGAAGGGAGTATAATGTGGTGTGCCTGACCTCCTGTCTCATCATGGCTGGAAACCAAGTTTTTAAAGTTTTTCTGGGGTTCCTTTTGCCAAGAAAGGTGTTCATTTAGTGGACCCTTAGGATTTTATTTTGAATTTACACCCCAAACTGGAAACAACCAAATATCTATAAGACAGAGGATGGATAAACAAATTGTGGTGTTTTCAGGAAACAAACCTCCCCCCCCAAAAAAATTCACACAATGGAATATTATACAGCAATGTAAAGGGAAAATACTGTTATATATAGCAACCTGAAAGAATCTCAGTCATTGGGTTAAGAAGAAGCAGCCAGACACTTAAGAGCTCATATTGCATACTTCCATTTTTATGAAATTCAAGAACATACAAAATTAATTGACAATAACAGAGGCTATGAGAAGAGTGGTTACCTCTGGGGGAAATACTGACCAGCAAGAGGCATGAGAAAATTTCCTGGGATGCTGGAAACGTGCTCCTTAATCTGGGTAGTGGTTGCAGGAGTTTATGCGTATGTAAAAATTCATCAAGCTGCATATTTAAAATTAAGATTGATGCACTTGACACAATTAGGGAAGAAAGAAAGAGAGAGAAAAGGAGAGAGGAAGTAAGGAATAAAGGAAGGAAGGAGGGGGGAGTGGAGGGGAGGAGAGGGAGGAAGAAAAACGAAAGAAAGAGAAAGCAGGCAGGCAAGGAGGGAAGAAGGAAAGAAGAAGAAAGAGGGTGAGAAAAAGAAAAAAGGAAAGACAGATTGTGCTTATAGTCACACTGCCTGGAAGCAGAGGCCCAAATGTGAACCTAGGTTAGGGTTGCCAGATCTAGGAAATAAATTCCAGGACACCGTGTGTGTGTGTGCGTGTGTGTGTGTGTGTGTGTGTGTGTGTGTGTATTTTTTTTTTTTTTTTTTGAGACAGAGTCTCGCTCTGTTGCCCAGGCTGAAGTGCAGTGGCGTGGTCTTGGCTCACTGCAAACTCCGCCTCCCTGGTTCAAGTGATTCTTGTGCCTCAGCCTCCCAAGTAGCTGGCATTATAGGCATGTGCCAGCGCACCAGGCTAATTTTTGTATTTTCAGTATAGATAGGGTTTGCCATGCTGGCCAGGCTGGTCTTGAACTCCTGATCCACCCACCTTGGCCCCCCAAAGTGCTAGGATTACAGGCGTGGGCCTCCTCTCCAGAACGCCCTGTATTTTATCTGGCGACCCTCACCCAGGTTATGTTCAGAATTGGGGTACTCAGTCACTACACTATAGCTTTTAATTGAGAGCCAGAGAAGGACCCCAGGCATCAGTGACCAGGACTGGAGGTGGCCTGTGGCTTCAGAACGTCCTGTACTGTGTACAAACAAGCATACTTAGAATTATTATTTAATTTTGGAAAATGAGCTTGGGGGACAACTATTGTTTTCATGATATAATCTACAGAAAGTAAAGTTCCACAGTATCTTCTTGGCTATTGGAATAAGGAGAAAGGTACCCACTAGGAAGGGTGTAGGAATTTTATATTTATTAAAAAGGAGAGTGAGTTTAAGAAAAAGTCAGCCAGGCACGGTGGCTCATGCCTGTAATCACAGCACTTTGAGAGGCTGGGGCAGGAGGATCTCTTGAGCCCAGGAGTTTGAGACCAGCCTGGGTAACATGATGAAAACCCATCTCTACAAAAAATTAGCCAAGCATGGTGGCACATGCCTGTAGTCCCAGTTACTTGGGAGGCTGAGGTAGAAGGATTGATTAGCCTGGGTGGTTGAGGCGGCACTGAGCTGAGATCTTGCCATTGCACTCCAGCCTGGGTGACAGAGCAAGACCCTATCTCAAAAGAAAAGAAAAGAGAAAGTTGAGAAACAATGATACAGTTGAATCTGTCCATTTTACAGTTAGGGAAATTTAAGTGCCCTGAGAGAGCTCTGTGGGACCAAGGCCCTTTCCACTACCCTGAAGTCCAAAACTCACTGATCCTAGTAATGGGAGGCCCTAGACCTTTGAAAGCAACTTCTGTTTATTTGGCTGGAATTGTAGAAGTTAAGGGTCCTTTTGACCCCACTGGGTGGTTGATAAACAAAACGACCTCCTGGTAGTTCTGAAACACAGTCAGGCCAGGGCAAAAACATTTACCTGGAGAATTCTCTGCAGGAGTCAACCCTGGTGGGACCAGGAAGTTATAGAATAACAGGTTAACTCTCACTCTCTTTCTCAAACAAAATTAGCTTTAATCACTTTTTCAAGTATTAAGCAGTATTTAAGGATTTCAAGTATTTATGCAGCAGGCATAAAGAAGAAAGTAAGAATCCCCTGCAATTAATCCCACCACCAGGAAATAGGGACCATTACTTTGGGCAAATATTTCCAAATGTGAACATAAACACAGGCAGGTGATAAAAATAGTATCATGTGACATATGTTGGTTCCTCCGTTCACTTGTACCAATATGGCACACCCTCAGCCTCTTTCCATGACCACGATAGAACAGTGACGTACTTTGTATTTTTCTTTTAATTTATTGATGAGGTCTTGCTCTGTTGCCTAGGCTGGAGTGCAGTGGTGTGAACATAGCTCACTGAAGCCTCGAATTCCTGGGCTCAAACGATTCTCCTGCCTCAGCCTTCCAAGTAGCTGGGACTACAGGATGGCATCCTTTTTACACAGGATACCAATGTACCTGGATGTAACAATTTTTTTTCTTTTTTGAGACAGGGTCTCACTCTATTGCCCAGGCTGGAGTACAGTGGTGCAATCACCGTCCACTGTAGTCTTGACCTTTAGGGCTCAAGTGATCGTCCCTCCTCAGCCTCCTGAGTAGTTAGAACTACAGGCATGCACCACCAACCTGGCTAATTTTTACTTTTTTTTTTTTTTTTTGTAGAGACGGGGTCTCCCTATGTTGCCCAGACTGGTCTTGAACTCCTGGGCTCAAGCGATCCTCCCATCTTGGTCTCCTGAAATGCTGGGATTACAGGCGTGAGCCACCATGCCTAGCCAGATTTAACAATTTTTAAAGTCAGTCTGTAGGGTTGAATTTACCTGTCATTTCTAATTTGTCGACATTAAAAATATCCTAGATGTGTTTCTTGGCACACTTGCCTGATTGTTTCCATAAGGTCAGTTCCTAAAAATGGAATCATTGTGCCAGGGTTTGTACATTTAAAATATTGATCCACTTGTCAGACTGCCATCCAGCAGGGCTCTAGCAATTTACACATTTAAGGAGGCACTTACCCTCAGATGCCCACTTTGTACTTACATGGTGAGAGTAAGTACAAAGTGAGAGCCTCCTTAAATTTTGCATCCTTCCTTCTCCCCACCTTAGTACAAGCCCTGCTAAGGAGATGGCAAAGTTTCATGTTCACTGGGCTTTGTATTTATTTCTTTGTAAAGTGCCTATTCTTTTTTCCCCATTTTTCTATTGAGGTGTGTTTGTTATTTTTCTTATTAATTTGAAATAACTCTTTTTTTTTTTTTTTTTTTTGAGATGGAGTCTCACTCTGTCACCCAGGCCGGAGTGCAGTGGTGCAATCTCGGCTCACTGCAATCTCCGCTTCCTGGGTTCAAGCGATTCTCCTGCCTCAGCCTCCTGAGTAGCTGGGATTACAGGCGCACGCCACCACACCCGGCTAATTTTTGTATTTTTAGTAGAGACGGGGTTTCACCATATTGGCCAGGCTGGTCTCGAACTCCTGACCTCGTGATCTGCCCACCTTGGCCTCCCAAAGTGCTGGGATTACAGGTGTAAGCCATAGCGCCCAGCCTTGAAAGAACTCTTTATATGTATGTGTATTATCCCTTTGTTGCAAATATTTTCCCCAATTTGTCTGTCCTACAAAGGTTTGAAAACTTTTTTAGCTGTCGCTTGCACTTGTAATCCCAGCTACTCAGGAGGCTGAGGTGCAACTGCCTAATGGGTTATCCTTGCCCGCTGCCTAGACAGAGCCGATGTATCAAGTCAGGGGAACTGCAATAGTCAAAGAGCTTAGGATCAGGGTTCAGGGTTTGTTTTCTGTGGGTTTTTTGTTTTGTTTTGTTTTTGAGACTGAGTTTCGCTCTTGTCATCCAGGCTGGAGTGCAGTGGAGCGATCTTGGCTCACTGCAACCTCTATGTTCTGGGTTCAGGCGATTCTCCTGCCTCAGCCTCCTGAGTAGCTGGGATTACAGGCGCCCGCCACCACACCTGGCTAATTTTGTATTTTTAGTAGAGATGAGGTTTCACTATGTTGGCCATGGTTGGTCTCAAACTCCTGACCTCAGGTGATCTGCCTGCCTTGGCCTCCGAAAGTGCTGGGATTACAGGCATGAGCCACTGTGCCTGGCCAAGGTTTTTAAGGGTAATTTGGTGGGTAGGGGGTCAGAAAGTAGGGGAGTGTTGATTGTTCAGGTTGGAGACAAACTTATAGGGAGTTGAAGCGGTCCTCTTGTGCTGGGTCAGTTTCTGGGTGGGGACCACAGATCAGATGAGCCTGTTTATCCATTTGGGTGGTGCCAGCTGATCCATCGAGTGCGAGGTCTGCAAAATATGTCAAGCACTGATCTTAGGTTTTACAACACTGATGTTATCCCCAGGAGCAATTTAGGAGATTCAGAATCTTGTAGGCTTCAGCTGCATGACTCCTAAACCGCAATTTCTAATCTGGTAGCTATAATAATTTGTTAGTCCTGCAAAGGCAGTCTAGTCCCCAGGCAGGAAGGGGGTTTGTTTTGGAAAATGGGCTATTAACATCTTAGTTAAACTTTGACAAAGTTAAAATATAAACTAAATTCCTCCCAGAGTTAGCTTGGCCTACACCCAGGAATGAACACGGACAGCTTGGAGGTTAGAAGCATGATGGAGTCAGTTAGGTCAGATCTCTTTCACTGTCATCGTTTTCTCAGTTGTAATTTTTACAAAGGCAGTTTCAGAGGCAGGAGGATTGCTTGAGCCCAAGAGTTCAAGGTGGCAGTGAGCTATGATTGTACCAGCCTGGGAAAAAGAACAAGACTCTAACTCTAAAAAAACAAAAGCAAAACAAAAACTTTTTTGTAGTTAAATTTATTTCCTTTTTTGTGTGTGTGTCCTTTATGATTTTTGCATTACCATTTCTTTATAGTGGTGTGTGGTTTTATAACATTTTTTTTTTTGAGTCGGAGTTTCGCTCTTGTTGCCCAGGCTGGAGTGCAATGGTATGATCTCGGCTCACCGCAACCTCCACCTCCTGACTTCAAGCAATTCTCCTGCCTCAGCCTCCCGAGGAGCTGGGATTACAGACATGCGCCACCATACCCAGCTAGTTTTTGTATTTTTAGTAGAGGTGGGGTTTCTCCATGTTGGTCAGGCTGGTCTTGAACTCCTGACCTCAGGTGATCCACCCGCCTCAGCCTCCCAAAGTGCTGGGATTACAGGCGTGAGCCACCGTGTCTGGCTTTATAACATATTTTTATATGGCCATAGTCATGTTTAGAAACCCTGCTTCATCTCTCTCCCTTGCTTCATATTAAAAATTACTCACACAGACTTTCTATAACTTTTGAAGGTTGTTTTTTTTTTTTTTTTTCTGAGACCGAGTCTCACTCTGTTGCCCAGGCTGGAGTGTGGGTGGTGTGATCTTGGCTCACTGCAACCTCTGCCTCCTGGGTTCTAGTAATTCTCCTGGCTCAGCCTCCTGAGTAGCTGGGACTATAGGCGCCCTCGACCATGCCCAGCTAATTTTTGTGTTTTTAGTAGAGATGGGGTTTTGCTATATTGGTCACACTGATCTAGAACTCCTGACCTCAGGTGATCCACCTGCCTCGGCCTCCCAAAGTGCTGGGATTACAGGCGTCAGCCACTGCGCCTGGCAACTTTTGAAGGTTTTTTAAACATTTAACTATTTGACTCATTTGGAATTAATTTTGGAGACTAGCAGCGGGGTAGGGATCCGCATTTACTTGCTAGCCAGTGGCAGCAGAACTGTTGATTGAGTAACTCACTCTTACTCCACGCTTCACAGATACCTACCTCCTATTATTGTTCACCAGACTTTCCTGTGTGTTTGAGTCTATTCCTGGACTTAATGTTGCGCTCCATTCATCTGTTTGTGGCTTTCTAGGCCAGCACCCATTCTATGTTTGTTTTTGTTTTGTTTTGTTTTTGAGATGCAGTTTCACTCTTGTTGCCCAGGCTGGAGTGCAGTGGTGCAATCTTGGTTCACTGCAACCTCTGCCTTCCAGGTTCAAGGGATTCTCCTGTCTCAGTCTCCCAAGTAGCTGGGATTATACGCATGCAGCACCACACCCGGCTGATTTTGTGTTTTTAGTAGAGACAGGGTTTCACCGTGTTGGCCAGGCTGGTCTCGAATTCCTGACCTCAGGTGATCCACCCACTTCGGCCTCCCAAAATGCTGGGATTACAGGCATGAGCCACTGCGCCCGGTTTCTTTTTTTTTCTTTTTCTTTTTCTTTTTTTTTTTTTTTGAGGTGGAGTCTCGCTCTGCAGCCCAGGCTGGAGTGCAGTAGTGTGATCTTGGCTCACCGTAACCTCTGCCTCCCAGGTTCAAGTAATTCTCCTGGCTCAGCCTGCAGAGTAGCTGGGACTACAGGTGCACACCACTATGCCCGGCTAATTTTTATACTTTTAGTAGAGACAGGGTTTCACCATATTGGTCACACCGATCTAGAACTCCTGACCTCAGGTGATCCACCCACCTCAGCCTCCCAAAGTGCTGGGATTACAGGCATAAGCTGCTGCGCCCGGCCCCATTCTGTTTTAATTTCTACAGCTTTGTCATATGTTTTAATATCTAGCAGAACAGATTCCTTCCCTTTAATCTTCTTTTTCCTAGTTTGCAGGTCTCTTCTCCCACAGTTACTTTTCTGGGGTGGTTTAGTGATTAAGACCAGGGACTCTGGAGTCAGGCAGACTGGGCTGGTGCCCCAGCTCCACCTTTCCTATCCCTGTGTCCTTGGGCTGGTACTTAGGGAAACCAGAGCACAGTGGGGAGGCCATGTGGTAGGAAGCCCAAGGGCACGCATGTAAATATCAAACATGCTTGATGTCATCTCAACTCCACGGTTTCCAGGATCTCAGACAAGTCCCCTCTTGAAACCTCCTAAGTAAAATGGGAAGGGGAACAGGTAATAGCAGTACTTTACTCTCAGAAAAATTAAATAAAGAGGGACTTTCTCCTATGGTAGAATTAAGATGAAACAGTGACTGTCATGTGATGCAATGCACATATATACCCAAATAAATGTTAGCTTGTCCAGTTATCTGTTGTAAAGATCCCTACACTCAAAAGAATCAAGTTGGGATTTCAATAACATTTCCATTTAATTTAATTTCGGGAGGCTGTTAACTCTACCATACTGAGCCTTCCCATCCAAAAACAAAGCTTCTCCATCTCTCCATTGATGCCCTCTTTTTTTTTCCCCCTTTTGGTAGAGTTTTTTAACTCCTCATATTTTTCTTCCAAAAATGGGGTCTACTGTCCTGTACTGTTTGGTGGCCTGCTTTTTTTTCTTCCACTTAATATTTTATAAAAATCTTTCTGTACTAGTGCATGGTTTTATAATATTTTTATGGCAGCATATAAAAGTTATCTATTGCTGCATAACAAGTTACCTTAAAATTTAGCAGCTTAAAACAATAAACATTTATTATCTCATACATTTTCTTTGGGCCTGGAATCTGGAAGCAGCTCAGCTGGGCAGCTCTGGCTCAGAGTGCCTCATGAGGTTGCACTCCAGATGTTGGCCATGGCTGTGATCTCATCTGAAGGCTTGAATGGGGGCCTGGCACAATGGCTCTTGCCTGTAATCTCAGCACTTTGGGGGTCCAAGATAGGCAGATCACTGGAGGCCAGGAGTTTGAGACCAGCCTGGGCAACACGGCAAAACCCTGTTTCTACTAAAAACACAAAAAAACTATCTGGGCATGGTAGTGCATGCCTGTAATCCCAGCTACTCGGGAGGCTGAAGCATGAGAATCGCTTGATCCCAGGAGGCAGAGGTTACAGCGAGCCGAGATGGTGCCACTGTACTCCAGCCTGGGAGAGAGAATGAGACCTGGTCTCAATTAATAAGTAAATAAATAAATAAAGGCCTGACTGGGGCTGGAGGACCCATTTTCAAGGTGGTGCATTCACATG
This sequence comes from Pongo abelii, assembly GCF_028885655.2. Classification (NCBI taxonomy): domain Eukaryota; kingdom Metazoa; phylum Chordata; class Mammalia; order Primates; family Hominidae; genus Pongo; species Pongo abelii. The sequence goes on along the minus strand of NC_071995.2, from coordinate 107,591,550 downwards.
ACAATAGGTTAGTGCCGGTCATTGGCAGGAGACCTCAGTTTCTTGCCATGCGGCCCTCTCTCTCTGGCTGCTTAAATGTCCTAAATGTCCCCATGACATGGTAGCTGGATTCCCCCAGAATGAGAAATCCAAGAGACAGCAAGGCAGCAGCTTCAGTGTCTTTTATGACCCCTAGCCTTAGAAGCCACATGCTGTCGTATCTGTGATATCCTAGTAGTTACACAGGTCAGTTCTATTTATTGTGTGAAGAGACTCCACAGGGCATGAATATCAGGAAATGAGGACCACTGAGAGCTATCTAGAAGGGACATCATATGCATATACCCAATTGATCTAACCAATGCTTTCTTATAGGACATTTAATCATTCCATATTAAGAGCTGAGATTCTTTTGTTTGTTTTTTGAGACAGAGTCTCACTCCGTCACCCAGGCTGGAGTGCAGTGGTGTGATCTTGGCTCATTGCAACCTCCGTCTCCTGGATTCAAGTGATTCTTGTGCATCAGCCTCCCAAGCAGCTGGGACTACAGGTGCACGCCACCATGCCTGGCTAATTTTTGTATTTTTAGTAGAGACAGGTTTTTGCCATGTTGGCCAGGCTGGTCTCTAACTCCTGGCCTCAAGTGATTCACCCACCTTGGCCTCCCAGTGCTGGGATTACCAGCATGGGCCACCGTACCCCACCAAGAGTTGAGATTCTGAGGCCCAGCAAGGGTCAGTGTGTTGCTTGTGATCATAGTGAATAAAAGGCAAACTCAGGTGAATACACCCCTGGCAGAGGCCAGGGAACACCTCGATCTGGCAAGCAGGTTAAATGAAGGGATGAGTAGAGGAAGAGAGGCTTCAGCCAACTCCACACAGGGGCAGAGATCCCTCAACTGCCTGGCTGCTGGTGCCTATTGACCCACCCAGAGCGATACGGCATCAGAAACCCCAGATACCTGACTTCCATATCCAACCCTGGACACCCTGGCCCAGGAGGCTGAAGCTTTGAGTCCTCTGAACACCGTTCCCTGCAAACAGTGGAACATCCAAACTGTCACCTCCCAGGCTAGAAAGGCCAACAACCCATGCATGGGGCCTGGGGTCTAGTTGGCCTGGGTTCAAACCCTAGCCTTGCTTTGGCCTCATTTTCTGCAGCTGATGAAATGATCATGTTCGATGCGTTCGTTTCCCGTGGCTGCTGTAACAAAGTGCCACAAACTGGGAGGCTTAAACCACAGGCATTTACTCTCACAGTTCTGGAGCCTGGAACTCTGAAATTGAGTTGCTGGTTTCTTCAGAAGGCCATGCAAATCTGCTCCTCACTCCTCACTCCTAGCTCTGGTGGTTTGCTGACCATCTCAGGTGCTCTTTGGCTTGTGGCAGCACAACTCCAACCTTCAGGAAGCATTTTCCCCTTGTCTCTGGGTCCAAATTTCCCCTTTTATTTATGTATTTATTCATTTGTTTGTTTGTTTTTTGAGACAGAGTTTCACTCTTGTTGCCCAGGCTGGAGTGCAGTGGCGCAATCTCAGTTCATTGCAACCTCCGCCTCCTGGGTTCAAGTGATTCTCCTGCCTCAGCCTCCCAAGTAGCTGGGATTACAGGCATGCACCACCACGCCTGGCTAATTTTGTATTTTTAGTAGAGACGGGGTTTCTCCATGTTGGTCAGGCTGGTCTCGAACTCCTGACCTCAGGTGATCCACCCGCCTTGGCCTCCCAAAGTGCTGGGATTATAGGCGTGAGCCACCGCGCCCAGCAAATTTCCCCCTTTTCATACAGACACAGTCATATGGGAATAGGGCCCCGCCCTAATGACCTCATCTTAACTCGATCAGCTGCAAAGACCTCATTTCCAAATAAGGTCCCATTCACAGGGACTAGTGGGTCAGGACTTTAACATCTTTTGTGGGGACACAATTCAACCCAATATGTTAGGTTGGGTTGTCCTATTAGTAAATAGGACAGCACACTGTGCCTTTCCTGCATAGTATGCTGTTCAATTGACACAACCAGGCTGTGATGTCAGCACTACCACTTTCTTTTCTTTTCTTTCTTTTTTTGAGATGGAGTCTTGCTTTGTTGTCCAGGCTGGAGTGAAGTGGCGGGACCTCGACTCACTGTAACCTCTGCCTCCTGGGTTCAAGTGATTCTCCTGCCTCAGCCTCCTGAGTAGCTGAGATTATAGGCACCCACCACCACACCTGGCTAATTTTTGTATTTTCAGTAGAGACAAGGTTTCACTGTGTTGGACAGGCTGGTCTTGAACTCCTGACCTCAGGTGATCCGCCTACCTTGGCCTCCCAAAGTACTGGGATTACAGGCATGAGCCACCATGCCAGGGCTTTTTTTTTTTCTTTCTTTTTTTTTTTTTTGAGACGTAGTCTCGCCGCTCTGTAGCCCAGGCTGAGGTGTGGTGGTGTGATCTTGGCTCACTGCAACCTCTGCCTCCCGCATTCTAGTAATTCTTCTGGCTCAGCCTCCTGAGTAGCTGGGACTATAGGCGCCCTTGACCATGCCTGGCTAATTTTTGTATTTTTAGTAGAGATGGGGTTTTGCTATATTGGTCACACTGGTCTAGAACTCCTGACCTCAGGTGATCCACCCGCCTCGGCCTCCCAAAGTGCTGGGATTACAGGCGTGAGCCACCATGCCCGGCCGAGCACTATCACTTTCATATCAATTTTACAGAGAAAGACAGTGGGTCTCGGCTGGGTCTGATGGCTCACACCTGTAATCCCAGCACTGTGGGAAGCCAAGGTGGCAGCCTGGCCTGGCCAACATGGTGAAACCCCGACTCTACTAAAAATACAAAAATTAGCTGGGTATGGTGGCACACACCTGTAATCCTAGCTACTCAGGAGGCTGAGGTGGGAGGATCACTTGAGCCTGGGGGAAGGAGGTTGCAGTGAGCCGAGATCGCACCACTGCGCTCCAGCCTGGGTGACACAGAGAGAAAGAAAATGGGTCTCAGAAAAAGTACCTGACCTGTAACCTCACAGTTCCTTAGTGGGGAGGCCAGTTTGAATGAACCAGGCAGATCCCAGGGTTTCTACACCTCCCTGGTGGGGTTGTCATGGTGATTCCTCTGCTCAAATATCACCTCACCCAGAAGCTTCCCTGACCACTTGTCTAAGTGGCCTCCTCCATTACTCTGCCCTTAGCCTGCTTTGCTTTTCTCCCAAGCTCTTTTTCATGACTGGACATCATATTTCATTTATTTGACACATATCAGTGCCTATCTTGTTCTAAGACCCTTACCAATATTAATTCATTTAATTATTATTATTATTATTATTATTTTGAGACAGTCTCACTCTGTTGCCCAGGCTTGAGTGCAGTGGCGTGATCTCGGCTCACTGCAATCTCCGCACCCCCTCAGTTCAAGTGATTTTTGTGCCTCAGCCTCCCAAGTACCTGGGATTACAGGCATCCGCCACCACAACTGGCTAATTTTTGTACTTTTAGTAGAGATGGGGTTTCGCCATGTTGGCCAGGCTGGTCTCGAACTCCTGGCCTCAAGTGATCCACTGGCCTCAGCCTCCCAAAGTGCTGGGATTACAGGCGTGAGCCACCGTGCCTGGCCTATTAATTCATTTAAATGCAATATATTTACCATATATGATTTTAAGCATATTTGCTTATATATATATATATATATTTTTACTATATTTCCCACTTGATTAAATGCTCTTCAAGGGCAGTGATTCCATTTTGTTCACTGATGGAACCCAGATTCCTAGACTAGTGCCCAGGAGAGCAACAAACATAGTTTATTGGATGAGTTGGGTGAATGAGAAAATGACACAATGCTTGGGTAGCACCTGGAACATACTGGGTAATGGCATTATAATGATATGTTTTTTAAAGCCCAAATGGAGGTTGAGTTTTATATTCATTTCGTATGGCTTCTGTAACAAATTCCCAGAGATTTAGTGGCTTAAAACAACGTAAATTTATTCTCTTGCAATTGTAGAGATCAGAAGTCTAAAATCAAGACGTTGCCAGGATTGGACATGGTGGCTTGTGCCTGTAATCCAAGCAACTGGGGTGGCTGAGGCAGGAGGATTGCTTGAGCCTAGGAGTTCAAGACCAGCCTAGGAAACATAGCAAGACCTTCATTTCTTTTATTTTTTAGACACAGGGTCTCACCCCATCAACCAGGCTGGAGCACTGTGGCACGATCATGGCTCACTGCAGCCTTGATCTCCCAGGCTCAGACGATACTCCCATCTCAGCCTCAGGCATGTGCCACCATGCCCAGTTAATTTTTTGCATTTTTTGGTTTCACCATGTTGCCCAGGCTGGTCTTGAACTCCTGGGCTGAAGCAATCTGCCCGCCTTACCTCCCAAAGTGCTGGAATTACAGGCATGAGCCACTGCACCCAGCTGAGATCCTCATCTCTAAAAAAACAAACAAACAAACAAAACCCTTAAAAACCAACCGGGCATGGGGAACATCACACACCGGGGCCTGTCGGGGGGTGGTGGGCCAGGGGAGGGATAACATTGGGAGAAATATCTAATGTAGATGACGGGTTGATGGGTGCAGCAAACCACCACGGCACGTGTATACCTATGTAACAAGCCTGCACGTTCTGCACATGTACCCCAGAACTTAAAGTATAATAATAAAAACAAAAGTCAACCGGGCATAGTGGTGTGTGTCTGTAGTCCCAGCTACTCAGGAGGCTGAGGTGGGAGAATCCCTTGAGCCCTGGAGGTCGAGGCTGCTGTGAGCTATGATAATGCCACTGCACTCCAGCCCGGGTGACAGCTCTGCGAGCAAGACCCTGTCTCAAAAAAGAAAAGAAAAAGATATCAGCAGGGCTCCATTCTTTCTGGAGGCTCTGAAAGGAGAATTCATTTTTTGGCATTTTTCCACTTTTAGCAACTGCCTGCATTCCTTGGATTGTGGCCTCTTCCTTCACTCTAATCCCTCGCTTCCATTGTCACATCTCCTACTACTGACTCTGACCTTCTCACCTCCCTCTTATCAGGACCCTTGTGATTACATTATGACCTCTCAGGCCTCCTCCAGGAAAATTTCCCCATCTAAACATCCTGAGTTTAACCACATCTGTAAAACCCTCTTAGCGTGCAAGGTAACATAGGCAGGGATTCTAGGGATTTAGAATATGGACATCTTTGGGGGCCATTATTCAGCCTATCAGAGCTTTATTACCTCTGAATTTCATTTTGGAACAAATAATTAAGGAGGAATTACAAATTATTTGCTTTAACAAGCAAACTATTGGCCGGGCGCAGTGGCTCACGCCTGTAATCCCAACACTTTGGGAGGCCGAGGTAGGTGGATCACTTGAGGTCAGGAGTTCGGGACCAGCCTGGCCAACATGGTGAAACCCCGTTTCTACTAAAAATACAAAAATTAGCTGGGCATGGGGGTGGGTGCCTGTAATCCCAGCTACTTGGGAGGCTGAGGCAGGAGAATCACTTGAACCCAGGAATTGGAATGTGCAGAGAGCCGAGATCAAGCCACTGTACTCCAGCCTGGGTAACAGAGCAAGATTCCATTTCAAAAAAAAAAAAAAAAATGGAACTATTACTTTTAATAGTTGGTCATTAATGACAAAACCGCAATTACTTTTGAACCATTAAATGACAAAAACTGCAATTACTTTTGCACCAACCTAATTTGCACCAACCCTTTCTGAGGCTGTCTTGGAAGAACCTGTCTTTGCCTGAGTTTTAAAGCAGAAAAACATGGGTGAACCAGGTTCACCACTTCCTAGTTACATAACTTGGAGCCAGTGCCTTAAGCACTCTGTGCATCAATTTCCTCACCCATGAAATGAGAATCACAGGGTGACAAGAATGAATGTACCTAAAGTGTCCCAACCCAGAAATGGACCCACGGCAGATCCACAATGCCATTGTCACTAATGCACAGGGGCTGTAGGAGCACAGAGAAGGGGTGCCTAACCCAGCCATGGGGCAAGGAAGGCTTCCTGGAGGAGGTGATCTTGGAGTATAAGTGGGGGGACATTCACATGTTAATAAATCATGTCCCCCACACACTCACAAAGCACTTTGCATGGTGCCTTAGCAGAGACCAAATAGCTCAATAACTCACTGTTTTTTAGCAGTTACAAAAGTGAGCTGGGATTACAAGGAGGAGGCCAAAGATGATTAAATAAACTATTATATGATGAAAAATTATGATATTGATTGGAAAGGGCTCTAATGCATAGGAGAAAACTTCAGAGCTGCCTTTACTGGATTGTTCTCCTCCTCCATGCCCAGGGCTTCTTGGGACCTGCCCTGACTGAGGCCTGGGAGCTTTCACTTCCCCTTTTCCACTCCATCCCCTCAGACGCTACTGGAGTCAAGCAAATAGAGGCTTTTTTTTTTTTTTTTTTTTTTTTTTTGAGACAGAGTGTCAAAAGTGGCAAGATCTCAGCTCACTGCAGCCTCCGCCTCCTTGTGGTTTCAAGTGATTCTCCTGCCACAGCCTCCCGAGTAGCTGGGATTACAGGTGCGCACCACCATGCCCAGCTAAACCACAAGCCATTTTCACAAAAGGCTTTAGAATGGCCAAAGTTGTAAAAGACTCAATCAAATAAAGACAGGATCAATAAAAGTGCTTTGCTGAGCTACACTGAAGTCTGAAGTAAATGGAAGAATCAGTGACACAGTACTGATTCCGTTTTTACTTAAAAATTTGATACTTTGGCCAGGTGTGGTTGCTCATGCCGGTAATCCCAACAACACTTTTGGAGGCCAAGGTGGGGGGATTGAGTACCGCCAGGAGTTTGAAACCAGCCTAGGCAACATAGCAACACCCAGTTTCTGCCAAAAATAAAGTCAGCCAGGCGTGGTGGTGTACACCTGTAGTCTCAGGTACTCGGGAGGCGGAGGCAGGAGGATGGCTTGAGCCCAGAGTTCAAGGCTGAAGTGAGCTAGGATTGCACCACTACACTCTGTCCTGGGTGACAGAATGAGACCTTGGCTCTTAAAAAATTTTTGTAAATATTTTGGCCAGGTGCAGTTGCTCACACCTGTAATCCCAGCAATTTGGGAGGCCGAGGCAGGCAGATCACTTGACTTCAGGAATTTGAGACCAGCCTGGCCAACATGATGAAACCCCATATCTACTAAAAATACAAAAATTAGCTGGGCATGGTGGCGGAGGTCTGTAATCCCAGCTACTCAGGAGGCTGAGGCAGGAGAACTGCTTGAACCCAGGAGGCAGAGATTGTGCCACACTGCACTCCAGCCTAGGCGACAGAGCAAGACTCTGTCTCAATAAAAAAAAAGAAATGAATTTTTAAAATAATTTAATCATCATGGATTTGACCTTAATTTTGATTTTCTAAAATGTTGCATTAAAATACTATTTATCTTAATCATTGAGTTTTTGGGGGCACCCTCTTACATTTTGCACCCTCACGCTGGTCCCAGCCTGACTCCTGAGGCTTTTCTTAGGGACCATTCCTGGCTCTATGGTAATGGGACAAGACAGAGAGATGAACCCATTATGATAAGGCAGACTAACACTTGCTGTGTGTTTAAGGGTAGAATGAGGGCTACAAGATCCTAGAAATGACACTGCTTAAGGGGCAGGGAAAGCTTTTTGGAGGTGATTTCTAGCAAGAGTTAGTTGTGGGGAAGAAAGGGCTCTCAGCTCTAAGAGGAAGTGAGAAAGGGGTAGAGACGGCCTCCAAAAAAGTTGGGGTGAGTGGAAAAGCAGGCAGACCAGAGCAGGGGGATTAGGATTGGGGGCCACGGACGGGTACCAGGATCAGATCTAGGTAGGAATTTCTTGGTGAAGAGGCCATGGCATTTGTATAGGCAGTAGTTCTCAGACTGTCGTCCCCAGACAGAAGCATCAGCATTGCCTGGGAATTCGTTAGACGTACAAATTTTCCAGTCTTACAGAAAACCTTGTGAATTCGAAACTCTGGGAGGTGGGGTCTAGCAATCTGTATTTTCTCCAGGGGATTCTCAAACTCTCAAATTTGAAAACTAATGTCAGAGAGACATAAAAGAAAAATAAATCATAATGAAACAACATTCATTACAATGTGGAAATGCTCAGCCACGACTCCCTGAGAGGACACAGGGGCATCTCAGAAGCATGGGCCTGCCAATAATCAATGTGCTTGGATTTGAGAAATAAAATATTCTCTACTCAACTGAATTTTGTCCACAATTTTGCCTTATATTTGACATTTAAGTACCTATGACTGTCTGTCTACCTAGAGTGCAGCTACAAATGTGGGCACCTTGTGTGGGATGCTCTAATATTAGGAGAGGTGTTGCCATCCATTACCTCCTTTTCCTTAAGGATGGATGAACAACTCTTGACAAAACTCTCAAGCAAAACAAAGTATATTTTCCCTTCCTTTCCCTCCCCTCCTCTCCCTTACCCTCCCCTCCCCTCCCCTCCCCTCCCTTCTCTCTTTCTCTCTTTCTTTCTGTCTCGCTGTGTCACCCAGGCTGGAGTGGAGTGGCACGATCTCAGATTGCTGCAACCTCTGCTTCCCAGGTTCAAGTGATTCTCCTGCCTCAGCCTCCTGAGTAGCTGAGATTATAGGCACCCGCCACCACGCCTGGCCAATTTTTTGTATTTTTAGGAGAGACAGGGTTTCAACATAGTCACCTTTCTGAAAATTCAGTAAAAAATACTAGGCCAGCCATGGTGGCTTGTGCCTGTAATCCCGGCACTTTGGAAGGTCGAAGCAGGAGGACTGCCTGGGCAACATAGTTAAACATTTTTTTTAAAGGAGCTGGGTGTGGTGGTGTGTACCTGTAGTACTTGGGAGACTGAAGCAGGAGGATGGTTTGAGCCTGGGAGATGGAGGCTGCAGTGAGCTATGATTGTGCCATTGCACTTCAGCCTGGGTGATGGGAGTGAGACCCTGTTTCAGAAAAAAAGAGAGAGAAAGAGAGGACGGAAGGAAGGAAGGAAGGAAAGAAGGAAGACTAGTTTGTGTTGATGTATGAAATGGAGTTAGGTTCTGGCTTCAGATTACTATAAATGGGTTTTTCACCCAGGAAACATTTTGTGGGAATGGAGCAATTCTTCTTGGGGAGACTGTCCAGTGCATTGGAAGACATTTAGCATCCATGGCTCTTGCAGTCTAAATGCCAGGAGTTCTCCCCTTCCATCAGCAAGACAACCACAAACATTCCCACAAATCCCCTCTTAGAAACGTTCCGTAGAAGCTACAGTGCCCCCCACTAGAATCACCTTTGAGATGAATCGTGCTGAGACCCTGTGAATAATATGGAGGACGTCACAGCCCCAGGACAGAGGGAGGGACAGGGAAGAATCCAGGAGGCTGCGTGGGTTTCCTGTTGGGCAGTAAGACAAATTTGCTAAGCTGCGGGGCAGGCTGGGACCACTGCGTTTGCGAGTGCTTGTGCAACATGCAGAGGTTGTGGGTGGGAGCCGGGAGATGAGATTTTGGCTAAAAGTTTCCTACTACTAAGTCAAGCCAGAATTGCCTTCTTGGTGTCTTACTCCATGTTCCCCTCTCCATCCCCATAACTGGTCACCTCTCCCCGGGACAACAGCAGCAGCCTCCTCCCTGGTCTCCCTCAGCCCTCTGCCCCATGGTCCCTCATCCACGCAGCAGCCGGAGCGATCTTTCCAGAGAGGATGGAGACTCCAGCCATTCCTCCCCTCTTCCCTTCCCTGAGTGCTGGCCTCCGGTTGACGAACTTTTTCCTGCTTCAGGGCACGCTGATCCCCCCTACTTGGAGAGCTGTCTCTCCCTTCTTTCACCTGATAATCCTGCTTATGCTCAAACCCAAGCCTCAGAATAAAGCTCTTCTGGGAAGCCTTCCCTGACCTCCAAGGAGTTGGCTGGGTTTCAGAACACCCAGAAAGAATTCATTGAAAAAGATTAGCAAAATACTTTTTTTAAAACGTGCCTAATAACTTGATTAACCTCTGCAAAATTAGGCGAATCTATTTTGCTTACTGTTTTGTTTTTTGTTTTTTTTTTTTGAGATCGAGTCTCGCTCTGTCGCCCAGGCTGGAGTGCAGTGGCGAGATCTCAGCTCATTGCAACCTCCGCCTCCCAGGTTCAGGCGATTCTGTTGCCTCAGCCTCCCGAGTAGCTGGGACTACAGGCGCGCACCACTGCGCCCAGCTAATTTTTGTATTTTTAGTAGAGACAGGGTTTCATCATATTGGCCAGAATGGTCTCGATCTCTTGACCTCGTGATCCGCCCGCCTCAGCCTCCCAAAGTGCTGGGATTACAGGCGTGAGCCATCGCGCCAGGCCCCAGGACGTCTTTTATTTCCTGGTCGCTGTACAGTCCTGTCTGCACGGTCGCCGGGCCTCAGTTTCCCCAGCCAGAGCAGCGGGCAGGGCCCCTGGGTCGGACGGGCTCCGGGCGGCGCGCGCGCCTCCGAGTCCCAGGCCAGATAGCCGGGCGCGCGGGTGGGGGCGCGTGTGTCGGGCGCGCGAGGGACGTGATAGACTAGCCGAGGCCTCGGGCAGCCCTCGGGGTCCCCGCGCACGCGCGCCTCCTCGCCCCGCCCTGCCCGCTTCCCCGCCCACTCCCCGCACTGAGGCCGGCGCGCGCCGGCGCGGGAGGCGGGAGCTGGGGGCGGGGGCGGTGGCGACGCCGAGGGGGAGGGGCGGGCCGGCCCGGCTCGGCCCGGCCGCCCGCGCGCGGCTCCAGGAGGCCCCGGGCCCGGCCCGGGCGGCGGTGGCGGTGGCGGCTCTAGCTCGAGACCTCTGTGGCGCCCTTGCACCGCGTCGCAGCCATGGCCCTGGTGACCCTGCAGCGCTCGCCCACGCCCAGCGCCGCCTCCTCCTCGGCCAGCAACAGCGAGGTGAGCCCCGGGCTCGCCGCGCCCGGCCTGGGCCGCCCGACGCCGCGCCGAGGCCGCCGGAGCTGGGGCCGCGCGTGCAGGGCAGGGGGGCGGCTGCGCGGGCTCCCGGGGGCCCCGCCGTAGGAACAGAGCCGGGCAGCCGGGCCGGGGTGACCGTGCGAGGACTGTGTGCGATGTGACCCTGTCTGGGAGAGCTGTGCGGGGACTTTGTGTGCGGTGTGACCCCCATCGGGGGGCGACTTTGCAGCGACTGTGTATGCAGTGCGACCCCTCTGGGAGTGTCTGCAGGAGACTGTGTGTGCGCTGTGACCCACATCGGGGGTTACCCCCATCTTGGGGTGACCCCTGTTAGGCGGAGACTGTGTGCGTTGTGACCCCTGAGAGTGACTGTGCAGAGACTGTGTGTGCAGATGTGACCTCGTGATTGTGTGGGGACTGATTTCAGGTGTGACCCCCATCTTGGGGTTGACCTCTGTCTGGGGAGGACTGTGCGTCTGTTGGGACTCCCATTTGTGAGTTGACTCTGCAGTGTGACCCGGGTCCAGGTGTGACTGGATGTGCAACTGGGACCTTTGATTAAGTGACTGCGTGAGCCGCTGGTTCTGAGACCTGTGGCCTGGGTAGTTCTAGGCCCTTTGCCTGTGTGCCTGGCTGTGCGATGTGAGATGTGACTGTTGCTGACCTGCCGTTCGGGGACTGTGCCAGCGTGAGACAGGCATCTGGGAGTGCCCCTACAAACGTGTGAGATTGTTTCCCCGCCTGCCGCCTCTGGAGTTCTGTCTGTAGGCGTGCCCGTGTCACCGTGTGACGGTGACCGAGCGTGCTGTGGGCTCTGTGGCTGTGTCTCACGTCTGTGTGTGCAGCCTGAGTCTGGCTTTTCCTTTCTGTAACATCACTCAGGCCTGTGTGTTTATGTGCATCTATCTTTCTGTGTGGCTGTGACCCATTCTGGGTGATTGCATAGGTGCATTCCTGGGCTGCGTGTCCCGGCCCTGTGCGCGTTTTTGTGGGTCTGTGTGTGGCCCAGGTCCGTTTGCCTGGCCACTTCTTTCTCTGGGGTTGATTGAGGGCACTGGTGCCCTCTGAGCCTGCAGGGTTGGCCTGGCTTGTCCTAGGCTGGGGCCTTGGGCCTCTGAGCAGGTCAGCCCTCTGTAGCTGCAGGGATGACCCTCTGGTCGCGCAGTCTTGCCCACCATCTCTTGAAGAACCCGTCAAGGCCTTTGGTCTAAACTCTTACCTATAACAAGGCTGAGTGTCCGCCTGCAGACCCTTAGCTGTGTTTAGAGAAGACTGGAGGAGCGGCCCTGCCGTCCCAGGCCCAGGAAGTTCCGCAGCCGGCATCTGGGCTCTTCAGCCCCTTTCTTTGTGGGAGGGAGTGGGGGAAGTTGACTGATAACACGGGGGAGGTTTGTGTGTCTGTGTGAGACAAGAGAAGAATGTTTGCATTTGGCTTGACAGCCCTGTCTCCTGGTAGGGTAGTTCTTCAGCCTTGTTTTGCTGGGATTGTCAGGGACATTTTCAGAGTGGCTGGGAAGTTGAACCTTCACAGCCCCCTCCTTGGAGAGGAGAGGCCATTCATGAGTTTTCTACAGACGGAAGGTTCTAGTAATCCCCCTCTACACGCTGATTAGAGGCAAAAGAACACTGGCGATCAATAGCCTGCTACTGAGAAGTTAGGTTGCAAGAGCGCCTTTCCTTCCCACAGCGAGGAGGGGCTCTTTTCTGTTCCTATCACTGCTGTCTGGCAATTTATGCACTTAATCTCAGGTTCTCATCACAAAAGCTATGTGAGGTAAGGGGAGAGGTTGGCTTCAGGCTGAACCTGTCAGCCCAGATTTCTGATTCAAAACTCCATGTTCCTAGAGTTACTTGCAACCTAATCTGTTCTTGTCTTACGCATTTTAAGGTCTTATTTTTTAGTTGCATACCATAAATCTGCCATTTTAAAGTGTACAATTCAGTGGTTTTTAGTATATACATGAGATTGTGCAACCATCACCACCATCTAATTCCAGAACATTTTCATCCCCCCCAAAATAGGAACCCTGTACCCCTTAGCCCTCACCTGCAGCCTCCCCCTGCCCCATTCTCCCTAACCTTAGGCAACCACTAATCTACTTTCTGTATCTATGGATTTGCTTATTCTGGACATTTTATATAAATGGAATCACACCCTGTGTGGCCTTTTGTGTCTGGCTTCTTTGACTCAGCATCACGTTTTCAAAGTTCATGCATATTGTAGCATGTGGCAGTACTTCGTTCCTTTTCATGGCTGTATAATACTCCATTGTATGGATGTACCACATTTTGTTGGACATTTGTGTTGTTTCTACTAGATACATTTTCAATTATTATATAAAGCATTATTTTTACCAAGTGCCAATGACCTGATAAACATAAAGTAAAACTCAGGCAGCTTTTATTTGATCATAGCAAAGCTGCAGCATTCACTGCTTGGCTTTGAATGGGCTGGGATGTTTCCCGAAGGCAAGGCCCTTGTCCAGACATGTTGAGGTGAGAAGCAAGGTAGGATGGAGACAGCAAGTGTGTGTGGGGTCAGGAGACCTAGGCCAGGCCGGTTCTGCCCTGGTCCGCCCTCGCTTGAGTTGCTTCCTGTCTGTGGGCCCTGGCTCATCTAAAAGGACTGAATTACCTCTTTTATGTGTTCCTTGGCATATGTAGTTTCCCTGGAATAACTGACCTGAGATGGCCTTTCATCCGAGAACCTCGGAGAGTGACCGAGAATTAAATGATTGTGAAGTCTGTACCCCCCAAGTCACGTCATCACTCTTCAAATTGCAACTTCATAATGAGTCAGACACTTAGGGCAGCGCTTTCCTGACACAGCCAGGCCTGCTGCTGGCGTGGGAAACGGGGGATCACAGCCCTCAGTGCTAAGGCTCTCCTTTCTCTTTTAATTTTCTTTATTTTTTTCCCCAGTCTTTGATTATGTCACTTATGTCATTTTCCTGTGAATCTTATCTCAGTTCCTTTGTGTGAACAGGCAGAGCACAAGAATAGATAAATCAATAATTTTCAGGAATGGATCGTAACATTGTTATTTCTGAGAAACATTCAAGGTGACTAATTTTCATGGGCAGATCTCCAGGCACTTTTTTGGATTGGACCAGAGTTTCTCAACCCACTGTTGATACTAGGGACCAGAACATTCTTGTGGGGGCACCATCCTGTGTATTGTGGGATGTGCAGTACATGTGGGATCCTGTCCTCTACCCACTGGGTGCCAGTAGTGACCTCCAGAAAAATGCTTCCAGACATCTTCCAGTGTCTCCTGTTGAGAGAACGTGCTCTGCATTGAGAACCACTGGGTTAGACCCCAACATACTCTTTGTCAATTTGTTGCTGTTGTGACTTGTTTTGTGGTCATTGAAGCCTTCCCTGGTCTTTCCACTTCTCCTTCAGTGTGGGGTAGGTGCCTCTGCAGAATCTTGTATGTACTTCATCTTAATATGATGTAAGGACTCCCAGGCCCTCTGGTGTACATTTTTTTTTTTTTTTTTTTTTTTGAGACGAAGTATTGCTGTGTCACCCAGGCTGGAGTGCAGTGGTGCAATCTCGGCTCACTGCAACCTCCGCCTCCTGGGTTCAAGTGATTCTCCTGCCTCAGCCTCCCAGGTAGCTGGGATTACAGGTACGCACCACCATGCCTGGCTAATTTTTGTATTTTTAGTAGAGACAGGGTGTCACCTTGTTGGCCAGGCTGGTCTCAAACTCCTGACCTCAGGTGATCCGCCCACCTCGGCCTCCTGCAGTGCTGGGATTCCAGGTATGAGCCACTGCGCCGGGCTGGTGTACTCATTCTTGGTTGAAGTTGCCACCTCCCGGTGGGTGTCCCTTGCTGCCCAGGCCCCTCCCTACATTATCTCTGGACCCTTTTTCCTTCACCCTTGGCTCCTGCCTCATTTCTGTCCTCGATCAGCCCTGCATCTCTCCCAGCCATCACAGCTTTCCAGGTTTCTCTTTCCCATTCAATGGGCGCCTCTGTGCAACATAAAAAACATGCCAAGTCCCAGCGGTGCGGAGTTGTTTGGGGGGTGTGTGTGTGTTTCCTTCTCATTTCAGTTTGCTGTCTGAAAAAAATAAAATAAGTCATAGGTACTTCTGGAGCCCAACCTCTTGGCCTTTTAGATTTCAGAAAATATTAAATATCTCTTTCTTGCATTTATATAAATAAACCGATAGCCTAGGATGTTTCATATCAAACGTGTAAGTCTTTTCGAGAACCATCAAGAGCTTTCAAGACCCACAAACAAATGGCCTGATTCCTGGCCACCTTCCACTGTGCAAGTCTTGCCTGAGTTGGTTTTTTGAAAATGGTGTTCATCACTCAGCTGTTATTGCCTGGCTCCACGGAGGAAGTGGATTCTCTTTAAACACGACCCCCTCCCCTTAAAAGAGAAAAACAGGATAAGATCCAGAACAACCCCGGAAAGTTGAGGGCTGAGGGCTAAAAGACCATGCTGGGTAACAACACCAGATAGGAAATGTTGAGCTAACAGGACTCCATCCCCTGGACTGCGGCAGGAATGTGGGTCAACATTTGGAAACCTGAAAATTCCCCCACGGAAATGACTCCAAGGGACAGACCGGGATTGGTGAGGAAAGGGCACGGCTGTTTAGAAGTAGCTAGGTTTCCTGGATATCTTTATCTTTTTCCAGTACCGGGCTGGAAAATGTGAGACTGCCGCCCGAGGCGTGTTGACAGTGGTGCCTGTGGTGTGATATTCTCTTTCTTTCTCTGTAGTTGGAGGCTGGCAGCGAAGAAGATCGAAAATTAAACCTCAGGTAAGCAGACTTTCAATTTTTGTTCCTTAGTCTTTCTCCCAAGCAGGTAAGGAATGCTCTTGTTTCTCTCCCAAAGGGAAAACCTTCAAAAAGAATATGCCAATTTTGGGCTGGGTGCGGTGGGTCATGCCTGTAATCCCAGCACTTTGGGAGGCTGAGGTGGGTAGATAACAAGGTCTGGAGATCGAGACCATCCTGGCCAACATGGTGAAACCCTGTCTCTACTAAAAAAAATACAAAAAATTAACCGGGCGTGGTAGTGTGTGCCTGTAGTCCCAGCTACTCAGGGGGCTGAGGCAGGGGAATCGCTTGAACCCGGGAGGCAGAGTGAGCCAAGATTGCGCCACTGCACTCCAGCCTGGCGACAGAGCAAAACTCCGTCTTAAAAAAAAAAAAAAAAAAAAAAAGAATATGCCAATTTTTTAGTGCCTTAGAAATTATACCTAAAGCACATATAAAACTGAAGTACTTTAAAATCCATACATATGTCTAGCCACTTTAATAATATTATATAACACTTGGAAAAGAAGGAAAATAATTGCCATTATTCTACCACCGTTACATTACCTTTTTAAGCATTTTTTGGTAACTTATTATTTTCTAATAGAGACAGTGTCTTGCTGTGTGCCCAGGCTGGTCTTGGACTCCTGGCCTCAAGACATCTTCCTGCTTGGCCTCCTGAAGTACTGGGATTATAGTCATGAGCTACTGCGCCCGGCCTAACTTGAGCATTTTGATGTATTTTCTTGCAGACTATTCTTCTGCTTAAAAAAAAAAGTAATAATCATGACACTCTGCCCTCACTTTTTCATCTTGCTTTTGGTAAGGTGTTCCTTTTGCGGTAAGCACTTCGCTGATTTGAAACAGATACTCAACCCCCTAAAGGTATCAATTCAGGGTGCTTTAATTGTGCTTATGAGAAATCTTTAGTTCTGCTCATTTAAAAGATTCCAAGATGCAGTCCTCAGCTGATGTATTCACTAATGGACACCAAAAACATTTTTGTTTTTTCTTTGCCAAAAATTAAGTTCTGCCTTTGTTTGGGTGTTTTGTTGATTTATAGAAGATTCAGCCCTTTGTTATATTAATATCATGTATTCCTTCATACCAAGGAGCCAGTCTTAAACTCTGACCTCATGGTTTTAAAAAAGTAAATAAATTTTCAGGGATATTGTTCTTTAAAAAAAAAAATAGTCTGTTTTATCTCATGAGGGGAAGGAAAATTAATTGGAAAAGGAAATATGTGTTCAGAAATTGGGGTGAACCATTCATTGCCGAGAGCAGGGTGTTCTGGTCAAACTCTCATGCAGAACTGGTAGAAATATGCTCAGCTTTTCTCCGATGTTTCTGTGTGCTTGAGTGAAGGGAGGGGAAATACTCACTTTTATTACGGCACACATGATTTCTAAAGATTATGTGGGTAGGGAAACACTAGCCTGCAAGAATCAAAGAGATGCCTTATTTCTGGGTCCTCGCTTTTAATGTTATGCTCAATACACAGGACACATTTGTTCGATCACCCTGGGGTTTTTGGTTGGTCAGGTCAGGGCCCACGTCAGGGTTCCCAGGCTAGAAGCAGCTGGACTCCCAGTGGGGGCAGTCATGGGCCGAGTTGCAGATCAGACTGTCTGGGTGGAAGCAGGGCGGGGGTAGAGTGGAAGTCTGGAGACTGACTGTCAAGGAGGAACTGAAAGAGGGGCTTGCCCACCTCAGAGCGGCTCCTGTAGGCACCCAGCTCCCTTCCCCCCAAATCTCCTCCCCCAGATCCCTGCCCCCAACTCCCTTCCCCACCAGCTCCTCTCTCCACCTGTTCTCCTCCCCAAAATCCCCTTCCCCAGATCCCTCCCTCCAGGTTCCCTTCCCCCGACTCCCCATCTGTCTTCCCCCACTCCCCTCCCCCAGATCCCCTCCCTAGATCCCCTCCCCAAGCTTCCCTCCCCCAAATCCCCTCCCTAGATCCCATCCCCAACCTCCCCTTCCCAGTCCTCTCCCCCATCTCCCTTCCCTGAAGTCCCCTCTCTGAGCTCCCCTTCCCCAAGCTCCCCTCCGTAAATCCCCTCCCCAAGTTCCCCTCCCCCAGCTCCCTTGCCCCAGATTTCCTCCCTAGATCTCCCTCCCCAAGCTCCTCTCCCATTTCTCCTCCCTATCTCCCCTCGCCTAGCTCCCCTCCCTAGATCCCCTCCCCAAGCTTCCCTCTCCCAGATCCCCTTCCCCAGCTTCCCTCCCCCATCTCCCCTCTCCCAAATCTCCTCCTTAGCTCCCCACCCCCAGGTCCCGTCATTGAGCTACCCTCCCCAAGCTCTTTTCCCCCAGCTCCCTCCTGGAGCTCCCCTCCCCATCTCCCCTCCCCCAGCTCTCTCCTGGAGCTCCCCTCCCCATCTCCCCTCCCCCAGCTCCCTCCTGGAGTTCCCCTCCCCATCTCCCCTCCCCCAGCTCCCTCCTGGAGCTCCCCTCCCCATCTTCCCTCCCCCAGCTCCCTCCTGGAGCTCCCCTCCCCATCTCCCCTCCCCCAGCTCCCTCCTGGAGCTACCCTCCCCATCTCCCCTCCCCCAGCTCCCTCCTGGAGTTCCCCTCCCCATCTCCCCTCCCCCAGCTCCCTCCTGGAGTTCCCCTCCCCATCTCCCCTCCCCCAGCTCCCTCCTGGAGTTCCCCTCCCCATCTCCCCTCCCCCAGCTCCCTCCTGGAGTTCCCCTCCCCATCTCCCCTCCCCCAGCTCACTCTTGGAGTTCCCTCCCCTATCTCCCCTCCCCAGTGCTCCCCTCCCCCAGCTCCCTCCTGGAGCTCCCCTCCCCATCTTCCCTCCCCCAGCGCCCTCCTGGAGTTCCCCTCCCCATATCCCCTCCCCCAGCTCACTCTTGGAGCTCCCCTCCCCGATCTCCCCTCCCCAATGCTCCCCTCCCCCAGCTCCTTCCTGGAGCTCCCCTCCCCATCTCCCCTCCCCCAGCTCCCTCCTGGAGCTCCCCTTCCCATCTCCCCTCCCCCATGTTCCCCCTTGGAACTCCCCTCCCCCATGCTCCCCTCCCCCATGTTCCCCTCCCCCAGCTCCCTCCTGGAGCTCCCCTCCCCATCTTCCCTCCCCCAGCGCCCTCCTGGAGTTCCCCTCCCCATCTCCCCTCCCCCAGCTCCCTCCTGGAGCTCCCCTTCCCATCTCCCCTCCCCCATGCTCCCCCTTGGAACTCCCCTCCCCCATGCTCCCCTCCCCCATGCTCCCCTCCCCCAGCTCCCTTCTGGAGCTCCCCTCCCCATCTGCCCTCCCCTGGCTCCCTCTTGGAGGTCCTCTCCCCCAGGCCTCTTCCCCTGGCTCCCCTCCAACCCTTTCTTGGGGTTGGAATCTCTTCCATCTCATCTCTCTCAGGGCTGTTGTTGATGAGAGTACTGAGCTCTGTCACTTAGACTGTCTTTGGGGCAAAGAGCTATTTTTATTTTTTAATTACCTTTAATAGCTTATGGCATAGTGTTTTCAGTTAATAAGAGCTTATAAATAGCAGTGACATGAAAATGTGTATGTGGACCTTTCTCATTAGTATTTAACCTTTTTTTTTAATTAAAACTTTTTATTTTTATTTTTTAGAGACAGGGTCTTTGTTGTCCAGGCCGGAGTGCGATGGTGTGATCATAGCTCACTGCAGCCTTGAACTCCTGGGGCCAAGCTATGCTATCTTCCCACCTCAGCCTCCCAAGTAGCTGGGACTACAGGCGTGCACCACCACACCTGGCTAATTTTTTTAAATGTGTTTTGAAGAGACGAGATCTCACTGTGTTGTTGAGGCAGGTCTCAAACTCCTGGGCTTAAGTGATCCTCCCACCTTGGTCTCCCAAAGTGCTGGGATTACAGGCATGATGACAGTCACTGCACCTGGCCCTTTTCTTGCTAATAAAAGGTCCCTTTCTCTGTTTAGTTGAGAGCTGCAGGGGACCTTACAAAGGGATGGGAAATAAAGCTTTGGCAGCTTTCCATATTGAATTCTCAAAACAGCCCTAGGAGGGGGGTTTTCCCGGTTGGTGGTTGAGGCCCAAGATTGGAATTGGGAAATCCCGTATTTGAAGCGAGACTTCTAATGCCAAGTTGATCCTACTCTGCCGCCTTTCTGGAGACCAGGTTAGTAGTACCGTTGAATTAGCTGTCTTGGACATACAGGTGAGGGAGCAAGCCTAAGGCCACTGGGGTGGATTAGCAGCAGCGCCAGGGCCAGCACCAAGGACTCATGCCAACTGGTCGTGGGTGCCTCCTGGGATGTTGGGTCATTCTGACCACCACCGAGAGTCCTTCCGTGCCACTGTCAGCAGGTCCCCAACACCATTGTGACCACAGGGAGACCCTGGGCTGGAGTTGGAGACCTGTGTTCTCATTTAGGGTGGGATGCTGGGCTCTGGGCTTGTCCCCCTAGGTCCCCTTTTAAACCCCTCTTCAGCCACCTTGATGTCACACTCACCTTTTTAGGCACAGGACACCATCCTGCCTCCTAGCCTTCCTCGCTACACAAGAAAAGTTGTGTCCTGGTTTAAGCTTTGACTGAAACTCACTCACATCTGTGTGTTAATTTGCATTTTCAGGCCTCTTCTCTCTGAATCTCTCCTAGAGAAGAAAATTATGGAATAGTTGGTTGCTTTTTGTTTGGGGTCAGGAGAATTAGGGAGAGATTTCTCTTTGTTTCCAATGGATCCTGAAGGTGAACTGCCATCACCTTGTCTCTAGGAGGTGCTGTAGGGAGAAAAACTGGAGGTAGCAGGATATTTCTCTCTCTTTTCTCCCCTCCGTCTAGCCTTAATTAATAGTTTCATCTTTTGGGTCATCTAAAAAGTCAGCTCTGATTCATCCATATCCAATAAATTGCAGGCTCACATGGATCGGGTCTTCCGAGCCACCTGCCTTCTTTTCCTCAGGTTCCCTGGTGGCGCCTCTTCAGGTCCTCACACCTCTTCTGTCCCGTCACAGAGGAACACCCTGGACCCATCCTCTCTACCTTGGCATATCACCCCCTGGTCCCTTGATGCTTCTTCCTTCTGGTCCTCAGAGTCTTTCTGAGCTCCAGCGTCACCGGCGTTGCTGGCCTTTCCACCCTCCCCTCTCGCATGTGCCTTTTCCAGTCCATCGGGACTACTCCCTGCTCCCCAGTCACGCACTTTCCCTAGGCCAGTTCCTTTTCACCTGGCTGTAGTCCTCATGACCAGCTAAAAGTGCTCCTGCCCCAGATGTTTGTGATTTCCCTCTCTTTAGAGAAAGCAGGGAGCCCCTGGCATCCCTATCTGTGACAGGTGCCACACCTGCCTTACGATGCAGGTCTGTGTGCCCTTGTTGCATCCCTAACTGCTCTCACATCCCTTAGTGACGGCCTGATTTCTCTGCCTTTGTGTAGCATTTAAACAGTTTAAATGGCTGGGCGCGGTGGCTCGCATCTCTAATCCCAGCAATTTGGAAGGCCAAGGCAGGACGGATCACTGGAGCTCCGGAGTTCGAGATCAGCCTGGCCAACATGGTGAAACCCCCTTTCTACTAAAAATACAAAAATTAGCTGGCTTGGTGGTGCGCGCCTGTAATCCCAGCTACTCGGGAGGCCAAGGCAGGAGAATCGCTTGAACCTGGGAGGTTGCAGTGAGCCAAGTTTGTGTCACTGCACTCCAGCCTGGGCAACAGAGCGAGACTCTGTCTCAAAATAAGTAAGTTAATAAAAGTTAACAGTTTAAATGGATGAAGCTTTGACCCTGCAGTAAATTCCAGACATGTAGGAGAAACAGCCAGGTGTAGAGGGAAGGCAGTGGGGTTCAGAGTCAGGCAGACCTAAGTTTGGCATCTGGCTCCTGTGCTGGTGGCTGAGTTCCTTTACCTTTGTGTGTTCCTACACCTCTGTGGGTCTCAATTGTTCCACCTATAAAACGGGGATGACACTGTGACCTTTCAGGGTTGTGGAGTAGTTGTGTGATGTTCCTTGTCCAGGCCAGGCGCAGTGGCTCACGCCTGTAATCCCAGTACTTTGGGAAGCCAAGGTGAGTAGATCGCTTGAGCCCTAGAGTTTGAGACCAGCCTACACAACATGGCAAAACCCCATCTCCGCAAAAAAATGGAAAAATTAGCTGGGCATGGTGGCGCACACCTGTAGTCCCGGCTACTCAAGAGGTTGAGGTAGGAGAATCACTTGAACCCAGGAGGTTGAGACTGCAGTGAGCTGAGATTGTGCCACTGCACTCCATCCTGGGTGACAGCAAGACCCTGTCTCAAAAAAAAAAAAGTTCCTTGCCCAGAATCAGGTCCACAGTGGGCTTGGTTGCTGTGCTGGGTCTTCACAAAGTATTGCTGACGTGCAGTGTTAGTTCACGACAGAGGAGAATTAAAGGGGCCTACTCCTGCAGGTGCTGGGTCCAGGCCTGAGAGGGCGCCCACCATGGATGCCCTTTGACTTGGAGCAGCCTTCCTGCTTTACCCGGCTACATTCCTATAAGATGCAAATAAGAATACAGACTTGGAGGAAGCAGTGTTGTAACTCAGACAGTATTTCTGAAGGCCTTCTGGGAAGTGTCTCAAGAACTGATCATCTCACACCAGGCATGCAGATGATTGCAGCAGAGCAGTATAGATCCAGTTCCCTCGCTCTCCCCTGCCTTCTGCATGTGCAGGCTGCTGCTGGCCGCTCGCAGTCCCTCTTTGGAAGCTGTGCCGTTCAGACTGTGGGAATTGGTGAGCAGATGGCCCTGCTGGCAGCAGCTCCTGGCTCCCTTGCCATCCTGGGAGCTGGCTCAGTCTGGCATGAGACATAAGTAGTTGTGGGCTAGGTGGGACACTGGGGAGATAATATTGTCCCCAGGGTGTGGATCAGGAGTGAAGTTTTTTTTTTTAATCCAGCATTTCCAAGTCAAGTGCGGGAACATGGTCATTAGAATTATTATAATTTGCTCATTGTGATTACCTGCCCTAGCAAAGGTTTGGGCCAGAGCGAGCTGCAGGATTTTGTCTCTTCTGTTTTATTTGGTTTCAGTGGTAAACTGTGAACTCCCTGACTCCTCTGCCTTTCTCTCCGCACTCCCTTCCCCTTTTGGTCTCCACCTGGAAGTCCCCCAGGGACCCCATTCTCCTTACAGCCTTCTGAAGTGTGGTTTTGCCTTCACCCTCTCCCATACAGTGTCAGAGTGGATGGGGGTTGGCATGTCATTGCCCTGCAGACCATACTTCCCCTCTTCATTGAACACCCCTACTTTTGCACCTGTCCACACTCTGGGGTTCCTCCCTGCCCTTGGCGGTCCATCTTACCTGGGCTTTATTGTCTTTGTTGCTTGTCTGTCCAGTTAAGTCCTGCCAAAAGGTGTCATGCACCCCGTGCATCCAAGTTCTGTGTCCGTGCTGGAGATGGATGTGTGCGTAGGTTACTGTATCTATCAGTCATCGCTTGCTGCATGACAAATTACCACTAACTTAACAGTTAAACAATATATGTTTATTTTGTTTAAATTTGAGATGGAGTTTCGCTCTCGTTGCCCAGGCTGGAGTGCAATGGCGCAATCTCAGCTCGCCACAACCTCCACCTCCCAGGTTCAAGTGATTCTCCTGCCTCAGCCTCCCTAGTATCTGGGATTACAGGCGCATACCACCACGCCTGGCCAATTTTGTATTTTTAGTAGAGACAGGGTTTCTCCATGTTGGGCAGGCTGGTCTCGAACCCCTGAACTCAGGTGATCTGCCCGCCTCGGCCTCCCAAAGTGCTGGGATTACAGGCATGATCCATCACACCTGGCCAGCCACCGCACCCAGCCCATGTTTAGTATCTCACAGCTTCCATGGGTCAGGAATCTGGACCACGGTATAGCTGGGTTCTCTGTTCGGGGACTCACAAGGCTTGCTGGCCGGGGCTGGGGTGTCGTCTGAACCCCAGGGTCCTCTTTTAAGCTCACATGGTTCTCGGCTGAGTTCATTTTCTTTTTTTTTTTTTTTCCTTTTTCTTTTTTTTTTTTTCTGCTCTGTCGCCCAGGCTGGAGTGCAGTGGTGCAATCTCGGCTCACTGCAACCTCTGCCTCCTGGGTTCAGGTAATTCTCCTGTCTCAGCCTCCCGAGTAGCTGGGACTGCAGGTGTACCCTGCAAATTTTTGTATTTTTAGTAGAGACGGGGTTTCACCGTATTGGTCAAGCTGGTCTGGAACTCCTGACTTCAGGTGATCCACCCGCCTCAGCCTCCCAAAGTGCTGGGATTACAGGCGTGAGCCACCGCGCCTGGCCTGAATTCATTTTCTTGCAGCTGTGGAGAATTCATGGTGCTTGCTTCTTCAAGGCCAACAGGAGAGTCTGCTTCTGTAGGGTCTTATGACAGATTGTTATCCACTGGAATGACTGTCTTATCGCCTTTAATGTGCAGTACAGCCTAATTAAGGGAACAGCTCTCCCATCTTGTTCTCTGTTCCCTCCCACATTCAAAGAGAAAGGCTCATTCGGGTGCATGCACCTAGCAGAATTCTGCCCACCAGTCAATCTGTGTGTGTTCTAGGGATGCCCCCAGTCTAATATAGAGAGAACACATGTAAGCAAGTAGGTTTCCATTCAGCGTTACAGATGTGCCTAGTTTTGGGATGGTAAGGGGTGCCTGGTGCTCATGGGAAGAGACCAGAAACGGGGAGCGAGGCTTACAGAGTTTGACACCACCCTGGTGAACGCTGGTCCCCTCCACTCAGCACCTACATGCTTGTTCATGCTCTGAGGCTTAGTGTCTCTTGGATTTGCCCCCACCTTGAATATGCTGGCCTTAAAAATAACCACCCATGTTAATTCTTATTTTTTTTCCCCCACAGCTTTGGACTTAGGGAGGGATGGGCATGGGTTTGGCTCATGTGTCTGTCCTTTGTCACCTCACTAGGCTATTATATGATCTTGGGCAGACCTTAGTTTCAAATGGCCAATATAGTACACAGCTTGTAGGGTGGTTGTCATAATTAAATGTGCTCATGACGCAAACCCCTTCTCCCATAGTAGACATTCAACAAATGCCCCCTGCCCGTACTTCCTTCATGGTAACAGCTTCTGTTGGAAATGATTTGTGTCTTCCTTTTTCTTCTCACAGGCATTTTTCTCTCCTTAGTGTTTCCTTGGTGTTTGGTACTTGCTTTGTAGTATATGTACTTAGGTGCAGAAATGTTTCCTGTAATGCAGGACTGACTGGCTGCGTAATTTGTGGAGCCTAGTGCAAAATGAACATGGGAGAGCCCCTTGTTAAAACATTATTAAGCGGCTGGGCTCAGTGGCTCATGCCTGTAATCCTAGCACTTTGGGAGGCCAAGGCGGGCGGATCACCTGAGGTCAGGAGTTTGAGACCATCCTGGGCAATGTGGTGAAACCCTGTCTCTACTAAAAATACAAAAATTAGCCGAGTATGGTGGCGCGTGCCTGTAATCCCAGCTACTTGGGAGGCTGAGGCAGGAGAATCACTGGAACCCGGGAGGTGGAGGTTGCAGTGAGCCGAGATCACACCACTGCATTCCAACCTGGGTGACAGAGTGAGACTCTGTCTCAAAACAAACAAACAAACAACAACAATAAACATTATTAAGAATTTCAAGATGGCACCAGTAGAGTATTAAACCAAGCACGAGGCCCTTCTGAGCACATATGAAGAAGCTGACCCTGCCCACTAGACCGAGAGCCACCCTAGGGACAGGGCCTGCCTGACCTCCTGCCTCACGGTGCCCAGTTTGCCCTGGATAGGCCCTAGAGGTCTTGTAAATTGAGTATTGTTTCCTGTTGAGCAACTAAAAGTGGTCTTGGACGTTCAGGAAACAAAGGACAGAGAAATTCTTCCCACCATTGCCTCCGTTGCAGTTTAGTAATATCGGTGCTGTTAGATCAGTCTCAGGACCCCTCTGTCCTCATCCGTCTGCTTGTGAGCTATTCATTCAACAAATATTTATTGAGCTCCTACTGTGTGCCAAGCCCTGTTTTAGGGGCTGGGAATATAGCAACAAACAAAATAAAAATTCCCGCTCTGGAAGCTGACGTTCTGTTGAGGGAGACAAGACAGTAAATAAAATAAACAAGCACAATAATCGTGTGTTGGTAAGTGCCCAGGCGAAAAAATAAAGCAGGGATGGAGGAGAGAAAAGGGAACACCCATACTCCACTCTGTGAATTGCCTTGTGTGCATTATTTCAATTAATCTTTGTGAAAACCCTGTAAGGACATTTAAATTCCCATTCCCTGGAGGAGAAGACTAAGCCCCAGAGAGGTCAGTGGCCTGTTTTTATTTAGTAGTAAACGGTAGAGCTGAGACCCTCATATTCCATATCTCACTGACTCCAAAACCTGTGCCCTTCACCCCAAAATCCAAGCACTGTCTTTTCCTCCTCCCTATGCATCAGAACCCACACTGGGAGACAGAATGGAGTTTATCAGAAGAACCAGGCTTTGCAGTCCATTCTTCCTGCTTGAGCCATTAGCAGCATCGCTATGTGCTTGGGCAGATCCCGTCACCTCCCTGAGCTCTACTTAAAGCAGGGATTGTCACGTATCACCTTCATGTGCTGCAGCCCAGAGAATATCCGGGTGGTAATGAGGCCAGCTTCTGCAGGCTGCAGGCTCTGGGCTTGGAACTTTTGCACTTGCTGTCATCTTGTTGTCACAAGCCTGCCACGTGGGGACTCTCCTCATTTTAGGAAACCAGTTCCACGAGGCTGGTGGGAGGCATGAGCCAGGGTTTGAATGCAGGCTGCTGTGATTCAGGGACCTGAGTCCTGCCCCGACCCCTGTGGCCTTGTAGGTAGTGGCCTCCCATTGACTCCCAGTTTTAAACATTGGGGCATGTAGACTTAACATTCTGGGGCCATTGTGCTGTTTGGCTGTTCCTTTTGGTTTAACTCGGATTTTATTTCTGCAGTTTGTTGGAACGTTTGATTTGAAAATCAGAATTTGCCTTCAATTTCCCCCCCCACCCCTTTTCTTCTTTTTGAGACAGAGTCTTGCTCTGTTGCCCAGACTGGAGTACAGTGGCATGATTACAGTTCACTGCAGCCCTGACCTCCTGGGCTCAATTGGTCCTCCCACCTCAGCCTCCCAAGTAGCTGGGACCACAGGTGCACACCACCTTGTATTTTTGGTAGAGACAGGGTCTCACTGTGTTGCCCAGGCTGATCTTGAACTCCTGGACTCAAGCGATCTGCCCACATCGGCCTCCCAAAGTGCTGGGATTCCAGGCATGAGCCACTGTGCCCAGCTATATATATATATACTTTTTTTTTTTTTTTTGAAATGGAGACTTGCTCTGTCACCAGGCTGGAGTGCAGTGGCATGATCTTGGCTCACTGCAACCTCCGCCTCCGGGGTTCCAGTGATTCTCCTGCCTCAGCCTCCCGAGTAGCTGGGATTACAGGCGTGCGCCACCACCCCTAGCTAATTTTTTGTATTTTTAGTAGAGACGGGGTTTCATCATGTTGGCCAGGTTGGTCTCGAACTCCTGACCTCAGGTGATCCACTCGCCTCGGCCTCCCAAAGTGCTGGGATTACAGGTGTGAGCCACTGCACCCGGCCCTATATATTTTTTTTAATTAGAAAACTCATTCTAGAATGGGGACAAATGAGGACAGAGACTTGAAGAGTTAATTCTGTCAGAACTTAATTAAACTTTTCATTAAGGTTAATGTAAAACGAATTTTGCTCAGAGTCTAGTAGGTTTCATTAAACTTTTGAAACACCAGTACTTAGACTTCAAAAGAACGCCTCAGGGCTCTGGTCTCCTTCCTGTGCACTTAGTACATCGCATGAGCGTGCGCGCATGCGTGTACACACCAGGAATGTGCGTGCAAGCTCAGCTCGTAGGTAGCAGTGTTACCAGCGGTCATCTTCATGATAAATGGGGCAAAGCTGTGAGACAGAGTCAGAAAACCTAGGGTCCATCTTGAGATGCGTCATCTGCTGTGCAACCTAAGGCACGCCTCTTCACTTCTCTGGGTCCCTGTCTCCTGCTGTGTAAAGTGAAAAGACAAGATTAGGTGATGGCCTCCAAATTTAAGAATGAGAGTCCTCAGACCCACCAATCTAGATCTGTGTTTATATTGTGCTGCTCATCATTTGCTGTGTATCTGTAACTGACTATCACGAGTTTTACTCCTACAGTGAGAGCAAGGTCATGCGCTTGTGGTGGTCTAGCTGGGTCAGGGCTATGGTCTGACCCTGCAATGGAGAAAACCAGCCTGGCTACTGAGAGGAAGTGACCCTCTGCTGGGTCTCACCTCCTCCTCCGCAGAGCTTAGCCTGCTGCATCTGCCCCCAGGAGCAGAGCCATACACAAAGCAGCATCCGTTTAGAAAGAAAGTACTCGCATCTTTAGAACTCATCTTTGGCATTCATTGTTCTGTGGTCAGATTTCTGGATTTAGACAGCTTATTAGAAAATTCCTGAGATGAGGAGGACATCCAGATGGGTCATGCTGCTTCAAGGAAGACTGAAAATGAGAAACCAGGATTAATCAAAATAGGATTAATCAAAATCCAGAGGAGCCATTTTCTTTTTTTTTTTTTGAGACAGAGTCTTGCTCCGTCACCCAGGCTGGAGTGCAGTGGCACGATCTCGGCTCACTGCAGCCTCTGCCTCCTGAGTAGCTAGGACTATAGGCGTGTACCACTATGCCCGGTGAATTTTTTGTATTTTTAGTAGAGATGGGGTTTCACCATGTTGGCCAGGCTGGTCTTGAATTCCTGACCACAAGCAATCCAACCACCTCGGCCTCCCAAAGTGCCGGGATTACAGGCGTGAGCCACTGTTCCCAGTCTCCGAGAGGAGCTATTTTCAAAGCGAACTGGACGATTGGGCTGGAGGGTGCGGGGGCTCCTGCTTTGTGGGTGTAGTCAGTGTCGGGATGCAGGGTGATGTGCTGATGAGGAAGCCTCGCTGGCCTTCCCGCAGTGTGGGGACAGAATTGCAGTGAGATACAAGAGACTGCCGCATAAATGAGGACATGCCGGGAGAGCCTGCGTGTGGCCAGAGTGGGTCCTCTGGATGGGGCATCGGCCTTGTTCTGTGTACAGTTGTCTGGCCCTGGCCTATACCCAGTAGCCATCATTTTCAGTGTCAGCCCTTCCTGCCGCACTTGTTCCCCTCCAAAGACCAATGTTAACCAAGTGACACCTAAGAGGAAAAACCCAGCCTTGACCTGTTTTCCCACAAGTTCCTCTGAAACCTGTGCCAGGCTTTTATCTGGGAAACATCATTCTTGAGTGCCTTTACTTTTACAGTTTTTTTTTGCTTTCTTTTCTTGAATGGTTACTTTTGAAGCTATTTTTAGAAAGACTTTGTTTCAGAGAAGGCTGTTCAGAGGTCCTGTGTTAGGAAATGCCTGGTCTCTCCCTGTGCCCGCAGAAGTCATTCCTGGTCCAGGCTTGGCACACACTTGCCAAGAGTCCTCGAGGCATGTTTCCCCAAATCTGGGCCCCATCAGAATTCCCACAGGAAGGGGCCTTCGTGTGGTCTAGAAAGAGCCAGGCTGGCTGCAGCATCTGGAAATCACTTGTCACTTCCCCGATGGCCAGGCCCACCCGTGCCACGCTGTGTCTATTGCAGCTGGGAGTCTAGGAGTGGCTCTTTAGGTCTGGAGTCAAGGCCGCTGACCTGTCGGCTGCCCCTACAGCAAGAAGGCTCCCTAAGGAACCTAATTCCCAGGCCCTGGGGACTCCTGACCAGGCCCCACCTCATGAGGTGGAAGGGAGAAGAACCTCTTGTGAAACAATATGGTAATGGAGGTGGTTTTTGCTTAGCTATTGGCTTTTTCCATTCAGCCGATGTGTATTTAGTGCCTAAATATGGGTTCTTTGCCAAATGCCAGGGGTTCTGTGTGGAGTCAAAAAGAATCCTTATCCCTCAGGGGTAATGTGTGTTGTATCTACAGTAGTGCCCTCCAAAAAGGATTTGAAACACCTTACAACATTCATAGAGAACAGTAGAATTTAACATTAGTGAGAAAATCGAGACATGAAGAAAGCAGAAGAAAATAAGATGAAGTAAGGGGAAGGTTTGTACATGTAATACATGGCATAGCATTGATACGGTTACCAGAATTTGGCCACAGATCTGACTTTGAGTTTCCTGGTAGTCAAAGCAAAGAGAGAAACAAGATCAATCTCTTGATTCTTGGTGTCCTGAAAATACCAGTAGATCAGTTCCTCAGAAGAACTCTTCCTGATAGATACCTGTGGTGTTCACAAGGAAGCCCAGCATAATGGATGGACAAGCAAGTTGTCTTAACAGGGAGAGCTGATGCTGCATGCCTATCCCACCAATTACCCTGGGTATTTGTGGTCTTAAGAGGTGAGGTCAGCAGCAGCGATTGGTGCCAGAGCTGCTGGCTGCCCCAGCACTGAGACAGGATGCTGAGTCACATCCTGCAGGGCTGCGGTATCCTGGCTTCGCGTGCCCTTCACAATGGGAGGCCTGCATGGGCAGGTCGGCCCCTGCTGTTCCAAACGTGTGGTCTCCAAGCAGGAAAATGCTAAAATTAGATCTTACATGGTCCAGAGCCATGTATGTGAGAGGCCCTCAAAACCTGGACGCACACAGACCAGGAAGACCTGGGAGAGCAGAGCTCTTCATCATTCTCTTCTGCTCTGGGCACGAAACAGGGCCACTTCTGTTCTGGAAAACACGAAGAGGGCAAACAGTGCTGAGGCAGGGAAGGTCTTGCTTGGTGAGGGTAAAACTATACAAGAGATGAAAGGGCAAAGTCATGAAATATGCCCATACCAGTGATCAGTAAAATCATCTGAAGCTTTTATTACCTACCGATAAAGAGAAATTACAGGTAGTGTTTTACCAAAATCGAATTAAGTGGAGATTTAAAAAATAACTTTAAAAAATTTGGCTGGGTGTGGTGGCTCATGCCTATAATCCCAGCACTTTGGGAGACCGAGGTGGGAGGATCTCTTGAGCCTAGAAGTTCAGTACCAGCCCTGGCAGCATAGTGAGACCCTGTCTCTACAAAAAAATTAAAAAATTAGCTGGGGGTGGCAGCACACACCTGTAGTCCCAGCTACTCGGGTGGTTGAGGTGGAAGGATCGCTTGAGCCTGGGAGGTGGAGGCTGTGCTGAGTGAGCCGTGATCGTCCCATTGCACTCCAGCCTGGGCGACAGAGTAAGACCCTGTCTCAAAGAAAAAAAACAAAATTGGTAACTCGAAAACTTGCAATGCTCCCAACACATACAAATGATTAATACTCAAGGTCATGGGTACCCCAGATACTCTGACTTGGTCATTACACAGTCTATGCATGTAACAAATACGTTTTTTCCATAAATATGTAAAATACTATGTCAATAAAAAAGTCTCGTTAATTTTGAGATAATTTCCAACTTACGTAAGAATTGGAAGTACAGTGAAAAGAACTTTCTTTTTTGAACCATTTGAAAGTAATTTGTCAACCTGCTACTCCATTACCCTTGGAATACAGACCAGGGCATTCTCCCACAGAACCGCAACACAGCCATCCACGCGGGACACTGACTCTGATGCATTCCCGCCGTCTAGTCCTCTAACCCCATTCAAGAGTCACCATATGTCCCAGTGTTGTCCTTCATAACAAAAGATCCAATTCAGGACTGCGCATTGCATCTAGTTATCCTGTCTCTTGGCTCTCCTGCAGTCTGGAACATTCCTCAGTCTTTCTTTGACTCTTGTGGCCTGGATTTATTTTTTTATTTTTTATTTTTATTTTTTGAGTTGGAATCTCACTCTGTTGCCCAAGCTGGAGTGCAGTGGTGATATCTCGGCTCGCTGCAACCTCCACCTCCTGGGTTCAAGTGATTCTCGTGCCTCAGCGCCCCAAGTAGCTGGGATTACGGGCGTGCTCCACCACGCTTGGCTAATTTTTGTATTTTTAGTAGAGAACAGGGTGTTGCCATGTTGGCCAGGCTGGTCTCGAACCCCTGACCTCAAGTGATCCGCCCACCTCAGCCTCCCAAAATGCTGGGATTACAGGCATGAGCCACCGCGGTCGACCATGACCTGGACATGTTTGTGCCCAGGACTGTCAGTCTGCAGAGTGTCCCTCAGTGTGAGTGTGTCTGATGTTCTTGTGTGATTCCACCGGGCATGCATATTTGGCCGGAACATCACCCAAGGGATGCTGCGTCCTCGTTGAATCCCATAAGGTGGCGCTTGATTTCCTTTTGTCCCACTATGGTGACATTCACTTTGGTCACTAAGGTGGATTTTACCAGGCTTTTCCACTGTACAGTTATTCTTTTCCCCTTCATCATTCAGAAGCATTCCTTGGGGAGATACTTTAAAATTATGTTAATATCCTCTCTGCCATCAATGTCCGTTTCAATTCTTTGTATTTTTCTGTTTTATTCAGTGGTTTATAATCTGCTTCTTAAATTGTTGACATCCTTGCTCAAATTGTCCTTGTGGACAGTTAGGGCCAGTGGGATCTCATCCAGGCTGGCTTCTGTGCCCCTTTGACATGTCCACATCATTCTTTAAGTGCTTCCTTGCTTTCTGGCAACAGATGCTCCCTACCCAGCTGTGGAATCAGTCCTTTATCCAAGGGGCCCTGGTTCCTTTTAGTGGAAAATGAAATTTAGGAGCCAAGCTAGGTCTGCTTATTGCTGTTGGGGTGTTGCTAACCACAGGCCTCTCAATGGGCAGAATTAGGGAACATTTGTATGTACGTGCATACACACACACGTGTATCTATATTTATTTCAATATGTTGAAAACTATGAGTTCAGACTGGTACCTTCAATTCTGATGCAGCACCTTGGGGTTCATTCTAGTTTTGTCTCTCCATATTCATGACTCCCATTGTCCCTTAAATATTAATAAATATTAGCATTATGTATATTATATAAAATTTATATATTATTTATATTATATAATGTTTGTTAATATTAACATTATATTAATATTAATATAATTATAACCATATTATAAATTAATTAATATATGTATATATTCTATAAGTATGTCATATAAATATATTAATTATAAATATTAATATTAACATTAATGTTTAATATTTCATTCCTTGCCTGTGAGCAGTCTCTGTCTCCCTTGCATCCCCCTCCCTGCACAGATGCCCTTTGCACCCTGCTTGCCAACAGACACCCCAGCTTGGGATCCCACACCCCCTCCCCAACTCAGAAGCCTGCCCTGCCCTTCCCCGCCAAATGGTTTTAGGTCTGAATTGTTGGGAGAAGTGGACTTTTTTGACACTGTTTTCCAGAGGTGTCAGTTCACCTGAAAGCCAGTGCCTAAGAGCAGAGGTTTCAGAGTTACACTCCTGCCTTCCCCTTCCTGCTTCCCTGCTCCTTGGTCTCATGAACTTGGGCAAGTGACTTAACCTCCCTGAGCCTCAGTGTTTGTTTGTTTTGTTTTCTGTTTTTTGTTTTTTTAAGACGGAGTCTCACTCTGTTGCAGTGCTGTGGCACAATCTTGGCTCACTGCAACCTCCATCTCCTGGGTTCGAGTGATTCTTGTGCCTCCCAATAGCTGGGATTACAGGAGCATGACACCACGTTCGGCTAATTGAGCTTCAGTTTCCGTATGTATAAAGCACTGAGAGATGGACACTGAGGAATAAATGAGTTAACATATCTGATGTGCTTAGCATAGCGCTCAACGAAAATGTTATTGGTGTTACATTTATTGATGTCCACTGTTTTCTGGGTACCGAGAGGGATCCTGAGACAGAGAAGTCATAGCCCTAGCTCTCCAGACACTCAAGGTGATGTGGGGAACTTAGCTGCTGTTGTGTTGTTTGAAGCACTCAGTTGTCAGGAAGACCTGACCTGACCTCCAGGTGGCTTTAACTCGCACGCGGCACTGATGCCATGAGTCTTATTTGCCAGGTTCAACCTGTGTGTGGGGAGTGCCCAGTGTGCCCAGGGCACAGAGATGACCAGGGTGAGTTACTCCTGGAATACTGACTTCAGAGAGGAGCACAGCTTGGCCAGTGTATCTACCAGCACTTACTTTCAATCTACTGTATGTCAAGCACAGAGGGAGATTTAAAAAGCATGTGCATCCTGTCCCTCATATCCCATTGTGAAGTTAAAATATACTGGCAGGAAGATGGCTTCACCACTAGTTAGTAAATAAGTGGGTCAGGGAACACAATTTGGAAATCAGGGAACTTGGGTTCCTAGGTTCCTATCACTAAGGATGGTCTTTTCCCTCAGTATCCAAGGGGATTTGTTTCAGGACCCCCGCCTTTGCCGAGGATAACAAAATCCATGGATGCTTAAGCACCCGCAGAACCCACTAATTCAAAGAGTTCATCATCCCTCAAATACTGTATCTTCTATCTGTAGTTGGTTGAATCCACCGATGAGGAACCCGCGGATACAGAGGACCGACTGTATGTGACCTTGAGCAAGTGACTTAACCCTTAAGCCTCAGTGTCCTCACCTGCACAGTAAGAGGAGGTGCTAGAAGATGTTGAAAGGGAGGAGCTATAGCTCTCAGCGAGGACCACAAGAGAAAGCTTCCTGGAGGAAGCATAAACACTGGAAGACAGGCATGACGTGAGGAGCAGATGGGAGGAAGGAGACCATGAGCCGAGAACCGCAGTAGGCTTTATGGGGACAGTACTATAGCTGGGGATAGAACAGAGAATGCGAAGCATGGAGAACAGGGGGAATAGTGCGAGAGGTAATACAGGGAGGGTTTTTATTCTAAAGTATTGTTTTCTAACTATATTCTAAGCCCCTAAGGTCAGGGCATAGCAGATGAATGAAATTTAGGTTAACGACATATAATGGCTAA
This sequence comes from Pongo abelii, assembly GCF_028885655.2. NCBI lineage: Eukaryota > Metazoa > Chordata > Mammalia > Primates > Hominidae > Pongo > Pongo abelii. Next base: position 107,557,229 of record NC_071995.2, on the reverse strand, counting down.
TTGTGGCAACCATAGAGAGTTAGCACAAGAAATTTGGACTCTAATCAATAGATGATGTCACATGGCCGAAAGTTCTGGGGCTGGGAAAGAATGTCATGAGAGCAATGGTTAGGGGCTGTGCAGAGTGGGCGAGAGGTCAGGGAGGCCCTTGTCCTGATTCTTCTCACCAGGCCAAAAGCTTCCGGAGCTCTGCTGTCCTGTACCACAGCTGATAGCCTCATGTAGCTAATTAAACTTAAATTTAAATTAACTAAAATGAAATAAAATGAAAAACCCAGTTTCTTGGTCACACTTACTGCATCTTAAGTGTTCAGTCGACACATCTGGCCAGTGGCTCCCATACTATACAGAGAGTGGGTAGAGAATACAACAGCCCTAGCCTTCAGTGACATTCAGAGAATGCAGCACAGAGCCGGGTGCACCGTGGGGCTGCTTGGATGTCACCTGGCTCACGGGGGTGAGGAGGGCCAGAACTGGGGTGGTGCCTGAGAGACCTGGAAGGAGGGGCCTCTGATAAAGTTAGGACTCGGTGATGAATGACTGTGGTATGGGGCTGCATACCAAAGACAGGGCTGAGAACCTGGGACAGTCGGGATAATCTCTTCTCGGAATTTTTGAGCTGTCTCAGAAACATTTCCTTCATGTGCCTGTTATTTCTGGCGTGTTCGGCTGTCTTTGCTGCCATAGCACTTCCCGCACAGTGCAGCCTTTATACCTTCTGCCCTCATGAAGGGGCTTAGATCCTGGTGGAGCAGATGATGCTTGGAGGAAGATGCATTAGCTCCAGCTTCCGTGGGGCCTGAGGGCTCTTGGGGTCATCAGGGAACTATCTTAAGATTTGCTAAACCAAGCCAAGACACATCACTTGCTGTCTTATTTAGGGAGCAAAAAAAAAGCTTGCTTTTGCGAGCTCGCTAGTCGGTTCAGCTGCTTGTCACTACCCGTTGGTTTGAAGGAGAGCTGTGTAGCTGGCTCGGAGAATGTCTCTTACTGTCTGAAATACTTTTGGACATTCCTTCTCTCTGAGAGAAGCCTACGCCTTCTAGCCAAACAATACATGTTCCAGCAGCAAAGATATTTGTAATGAGCCCTGCCAGCATTCCTTGTCTGTGACCCCTTTCCCTAAGTATAACGCCCTGCAGAGCTGGAACTTTTCAATGCTCAGCATTATGTGTTTAGGGGGGTACAATTTGGGAGCTCCAGTTGACAGGTGTGTCCCTAAAGTTACTTGTTTTCTTAGGCTCTAAAGAGTGATATTTGGAACGAGGCCCTGCCATGTTGCACTGCAAGGCACACAGTGAAGAAGAATGAGACCTTGGCCCAACTCAGGGTCTTTGTGACTTTTAAACATGAGTTCCAAATGAGGGAAGAACCTGTGGGAGAACCATGGAAAGAATTTTCCATCCCACCTGCAGTCTTTAGCTAATCTCTCTCCAAATGGTGAATTTTCTATCTCCTTTACATCTTTATCAACTTCACTTTGCTAGGCCTGGGGTTCTGAATCCATCCAGAGCCTCACTGAGAGTGGTTTTGAGGTCAGTTGATCAGCTTTCCACGTTGCTGCTATTGCTGCAGGTCAGATGGTCCTGCTCTCTGACCTATGGATTCTTCAGGAAGAGCACTGAACTTTTTCAGCCCCATTCTGCCTCTTATTAGCCAAATGACCACAGACAAGTCATTTATCTTCTCCTAGTCTTGGTGGTTTCATTTTCTTTTCTTTCTTTTCTTTTGGGGGGTGGGGGTGGGTGGGACAGGGTCTCCCTCTGTCGCCCAGGCTGGAGTGCAGCGGCACAATCTTGGCTCACTGCAACCTCTGCCTCCCAGGCTCAAGTGATTCCCCCACTTCGGCCTCCCAAATACCTGGGACTGCAGGTGCATGCCACCACACCCAGCTAATTTTTGTATTTTTTGTAGAGACAGGGTTTTGCCATGTTGCCCAGGCTGGGGTTGTTTCCTCAGAGGAATGGGATTGTAAAAATTAAGTGGAAAAATGTAGGGACAAACTCTCTGTAAACTAGAAAGCTATTACTTACTTATTTAAAACAATATATATTGATAGTATACCAGGCATTCAGGTGCTGAGAATTTGTGATGTTGACAGTGCGATGTCTCAACCACAAGCATGAGGTTTGTTTCTTAGGTTTGCACATTCTGAAACTTGAATTTGTGAGTTCACTCGGGGATGATCAAGTTCTAAGAAACCAATTTACGCTAACCAAACTTATAAGGAACTGATATATAAAGCACAATTTGTAAATTGAGGTTTATGAAACCACAGGGGGGCCTTTTATGACAGAGGCCAAATCCTCCTGGGTTCACAATAAGGTACATGTAGCATAATCATCTTACTCTCCTGCCCGTTACGCCTCTCTGTTTACTGATCCTTCAGGGCCTCGCGGGCCTCATTTTTTCCGGGGAGGCCTCCCTGAACCCCTGTGTGTATGTGCATCTGCACCTTCCACCTCCTTCCACCGTGGAACTTGCTGCCTTATATCGAAGTTACTGTCCTGTGCCTGCCTGGCCCTCCAGTGTCACTCCAGACCGGGTGTGGAGTGGTCTGTGGCGTGGGTGGAAACCGGGTCTGTTTCACTTCTAAATTCCCAGGCCTTAGCACTGACCGGACACAATAGACACTCAGCAAATACTGTTGATCAAAACCGAATTAACAGAGCCTCCTTTTTGGAATGCTCCTTGGCACCCATCTTTCTGTGCTGACAGCGTTACATTAGTTCCTTTTTCTCCTAGAATTACCATCAAGTTGGCTGGACAATTGACAGTCCCCTCAGTAATCACCATGCAGAGTGGGGTACCATTGAGGGTTAGTTCTACCCAGGGAAAAGTGATTCCGTTTGTCTCAGCCTGTCCCATCAATCTGGGACCCTTTACAGGGCCTCTTCTTCAGGCTCATATTCTCTACCTTTTTTTCGAGATACAGCATCAGAAATCCTAAATTTGTACTATTTAACTCCCCGTTTCCTTAGGCATAAATTAGTGTAATAATGCCTGTCTGGTCTTCCACACGGTTTTGTGAAGATCAGATGAGTTGACATTCACAAGAATGCTTTGTCCACAGCAGAGTTTGTCAAAGGTCTGATCTGAGGTTGGGCTCGGTGGCTCACAGCTGTCACCCCAGCACTTTGGGAGGCCAAGGCGGAACAATTGCTTGAGCTCAGGAGTTGGAGACCAGCCTGGGCAACGTAGCGAGACCCCTTGTCTATTTCACACAACACAGGTCTGATCTGTTTTTGCTATCACTGTCATCATTTTGTATTGTCATGATGCAGCATCTCCCTTAGAGGGCCAGAAGAACATTCAGATCTCTGAAAGTGTAGTAGAAGACTAGCATCTGTTTTACTGCTTCCAAAGAGAGTATTATTTTGTTTTTGACCCTAGCATGACCTCCCTTTATTGCACCTAATCACATCACCCACCTTCTGAGAGCACCATGCCTTTTTGTTGGTGTTACCTTTTACCAGCAGAAAACATCGACGTGTACCTATGTGAGAGGTATCTTTATGAAGCCCATGGAGAAGACTGTTTTCTCTGTGTCTTCTGATGTTATTTGTTTGTTTGTGTGTTTGTTTTTGAGACAGTCTCACTCTGTCATCCAGGCTGGAGTGCAGTGGGGACTCCAGGATCACAATCTCCACCCAGTGCAGCCTCGACCTCAGGGGTACAAGTGATTCTCGTTCCTCAGCTTCTCAAGAAGCTGGGACTACAGGTGTGCGCCACCACGCTCAGCTAATTTTTGTATTTTTAGTAAAGACTGGGTTTCACCATGTTTTCCAGGCTGGTCTTGAACTCCTGACCTCAAGTGATCCACCCACCTTGGCCTCCCAAAGTGCCAGGATTACAGGCATGAGCCACCGTGCCCGGCCATGATGTTATTTGATTCTGAGGTTTTTAAAACTTGGCTGTGCATCAGAAGCACCCCCTGGAACTTTCTGGAGACAAGATCTGTCTCCCAGGCTGGAGCGCAGTGGCGTGGTCACAGCTCACTGTAGCCTTGACCTCACCAGGCTCAAGTGATTCTCCCACCTCAGCCTCCTGAGCAGCTGGGACTACAGGCACACACCACCAAGCCTAGCTAATTTTATTTTTATTTTTTTGTAGAGACGGGATCTTGTTACGTTGCCCAGGTTAATCTTGAACTCCAGGGATCAACTGATTCTCGCACTTCGACCTCCCAAAGTGCTGTGATTACAGGCATGAGCCACCATGCCCAGCCCCCTGGAACTTTTAAAAAAAGTGGATGCCCAGGACTCATCACAGACCTTCCGAATTAGACTCTGCTGAGGCTGAACCTGGGCATGAATGTGTTTTAGAAGTTTGATAGGTTGTTTCGATGTATGACCAGAGTTGGAATTCAGGGGCGTTTGGATGATATTCTATACTGTGATGTTTCTATACCTACTATTTTTGTTCTTCAAGAAATGCTGTTTCTATGCAGCAGGGCAGACACCCGGATCACCAGCACATATACCCATTCCTTAAAGAGGATGGCTGTCTTTGCCCTTATCAGAGCTTGGGCTGGCTTGGCTTAGCCCTGTGCTCCACACTCTGCAAATGTTTGGCTGTTTGGATGGATGAACAGAACCCTGTAAGGAATTCTAGGGGTTAATTCCAGGGGTTAATCAGAGTATGTATGGTAGAATGTAAATTGGAACCCAGAAATATGAATTCCCAGACCATTGTTTTTACTTTTGTTCCCCGCCCCCCCCGCCCAAGACAGTGTCTCACTTTGTCACCCAGGCTGGAGTGCAGTGGTGCGATCTCGGCTCACTGCAACCTCCGCCTCCCAGGTTCAAGTGATTCTCTGCCTCAGCCTCCTGAGTAGCTGGGATTACAGGCATGCACCACCACACCTGGCTAATTTTTGTATTTTTAGTAGAGACAGGGTTTTGCCATGTTGACCTTGCTGGTCTCGAACTCCTGACCTCAAATGATCCGCCCACCTCAGCCTCCCAAAGTGCTGGGATTACAGGCATGAGTCACCACCCCCAGCCAGTTTTTACTTTTCTTAAACCTTGAAGCGCAGCAGTCACCGTGGGCGTTGTCCATGCTATCCCTGGAGATTCTATTTTGGAATCATTGACGGGCTTCCTTCATTTGTCATATGGAGAAAATACCTTACCCTGCAGAACTGCCAGAGTTCAATGATGTGGCATAGCTAAGTACCTCCTACAGCCTTGGCCACATGGGAGATCCTCAGTAAATAATAGTCCTGTTGATGAGAAACTTACCTTGAAAGCGACTTCTTGGTCAGCGTGGCTGTGTGGTTTACAGAACTTCCGAGCCTCTATGCAGTGCAGAAGGGCCAAAGGATGTGTCCTGTCCCCCAGCTATGACGGTGGTGGTGGGTAGGATAAGGCTGTGGGTCCCCTGCCCTTCTGATTTCTACTTGGGCAGGTGGAAGAACCCCGGCACAGTCTTCCTGGAGTTCTGTTTGCTTGAATGTTTCCTTCTCTGTCTTTCCCACGCATGGTGCATTCACACACTGGGAAGAAGGACGGAAGATGTGATCCACATTCTGACTTCTCAGTGCCTTAGTGGCATTGCCATTAGGCACTTGGGCAGGCATGAGCGGAGGTGACCGCAGCATAATGGCTCTGATTTTCATTCTGGATGAGTAGAACAGCTGCTTAACAGGGGTTAAGCAGGTGGGCGTGGGGCAGATAGATGTATGTGAGCCCAGCCCCATCTTGTAGAGATATGTGCTCCTAGGCAAGCTGGGGTTTTCTCACCTGCAAAACCAGAATCATGATAATGTGTGTTTCACTTAATCCGTAGGGAGGGTCGCTTGGTCACTTGTGAGTCGAGGGAAGAGAAGCCCCTACTCAGTGCTGCTTCCTTCAGGAATTGTTCCAGAAGTCACCAGTTAAATGCTCCCTCCTCCCTCTTGTAAACTCTAGCCGAGCCCCTTTCTTAGGGTACTACTTATTCCATTCTCTCCTGCATCATGGTTATTCACATCCTGAATTTATTTCCCTCGCCGAAAGAAACGCTAAAACACAGCTCTTGGCTGGCTTGTGCCCGGAGGGTTTGGGATCACACCTCCACCCTTTAGGACCTTTGCAGCCTGACCTGCCTTGGGCACCGTGCGTATCCCAGAGCTCCTCATAGGGGTGCATGTGCTCCCCGTTACCTGGCGTGCCCCTCAGGTAGCTGTTAGCATGACTGAAGACTTTTCAGATGTAACCGTGCTTTGAGTACGCAGAATGACTAACTGCGGCAGCTGCCCACGTCACCATCACCGTTGGGTGAATGGATGCTGATTTGAAAGAGAGTCATCCTTTAGAATGTTGATTTGAATCGGAAGGGGGTCTTGTTGCTTGGGGTTGGTTCCTTGGGGCCAGCTGTTTGCCCTCACAATGTCGAATGCACACCCTGGTGCTTGTTTCTCTGGCCTACAGAAAAGCCCGTAGGAGTGTAGTGATTAGAGGAACCTCAGCTGTTTTGCTGAATGGCCCTCTTTCATCAGGATGTGCTGGGACAAGGGCCTTTTTCAGCCAAAATATCACAGGAAGACAAGAGTTCCACAAGAGCCATTTGCTTTTCGGGTAGGACTCCGAGGAGGAGTTGGCTCCCCAGCCCTCGTGGAAGCACTCGGCAGCCTCCTGGCTTTTCCTGATCTCCGTAGGGAGCAGATGGCCGGAGCTCCGAGGGCCGTTGTAGGGAGCGTTAGAGATGTGAGCGCTGCAGCCACAAACCTCTTTTATTTTACCGACTTCTGCATCTTCCTTCAGCCAACCCACTACTTCTGCTGTCCAGAGGTTTCCAGCTCAAATTAGTACGTATGACCACCCTGATTTCTGTTTTCCTGCCATGGCTTGGTTTCTGGATGGCACTGGCTGTTTATATTTTGGGGGCCTGGGGTTTTTTGAGAAGCATTGATTGAGGTTTTTGTCTGTCTTCAATGCTTTGGAGAAACTTTAATCTTATGAAGCTTCCCGAATGGCAGTAATCAGTGTCCGAGAACAGATCTGTGTGGTGGAGATAAAAGCATTCCGGTTGGCGAGTAGAGAGGGCAGCGGCTTTTTTTAATCCCTCATCAAGATTTTTCTTACAGCGGTGGAGGAAGACATTTCCGTTTTGTCTGTCTGCGTCTGACCTTTTGTAACTTTAGTCACTCCTTTTAGGACACTCTGATCTTTTGTGAGAAGGGTGATTTCTGGGTGGCTGGGATGGATGGCTTGTGGGTTTGGGCTTCCTGGCCCCGGACACCTGGTAAAGTGAGCGTGCCGTCACCAATGTGGATTTCTTCATGGACTTCCCCAGTGGGGCACTTTGAGGGTCTGATGAATCGGGAGCCTGTGCCTATGGGCATCAGAAGCTGCGGTCGTCAGATACAGTATTCAGATCAGCCACGCAGAGGGCGCATGAGGCTCTGGGCCCAGAGTGAGCTCAGAAGAGAAGCCAGGAAGCCGGGTCACAGAGACTTTCTGCATCTTGTTTTCATAAATCCTGTGACTGACCACGCTCTGCGGCCTCCCACCCCACCCCCCACCCCGAGAGTCATGTCGTGCGGTTTCCTCTGGCTGTATCCCCTGACTGTATTTGCAGGACGCAGGGTGATCTCACAGCTTCGGGATAATGCGCTGCTACTTGGGCTTCCCTGCAGCTTCCAGTCTTGCTTTTTACAGTAAATGCCTGTTACTTGATTGTCATGGGGGAACAGAGGCAGAGTGTTCCAGGGCCCCAATCAATGCCATCCCGACTTCATGTGTAGAGCAGGAGGCCCTGATTCTTATCAGTGTAGGAACACGGAGGAGGAACAGCTGGCCTTGTAAGTGATCACAGAGTGAAACCAGCCTCGTCTGTTGCATTGTTCCTTTTTTTTTCCAAAGGAAATGTAAGGGAAACCAGGGGAATTTTTGCTCATGGTTTCCAAGGCAAAGGTCGTCGTTAATGGTTGGCTGTTTCAAGCGTGCTTGGGTTTCTGGTCAGTATGAATTTTTTTTTTTTTTTTTTAATCTCATGAACAAAAGCAGTTGATGTTGTCTCGAAAAGATTTTCCCAGCTGCTTCGATGAACTGATGGTTGTTTTAGGTTTCATGAGTTTGGAACCTCTCGCACAGCTCCTTCAGATTTTGATGAGAATAAATAGTAAGTGATCTGTGTCTAAGAACAGTTCTGAAAACATACTCAGCTGTGAGATTCTAAGGAAGGAGAGGGTGACAAGCTTTGCGGGTGGAAAGGGTTAGGTGATTCTGCAACCTGTGAAATGAGATTGGCCAGATGGATGCTAAAGAGCTTTTTACTTCCTATGAGTGAGGGTGAGACAGCAAAGAAAGGCTGCTTCTCGTTTCTTTCATTATTTATAATCCAGAGCTCCTCAACACTTGAACCTTGCAGCACAAATATACAACTGTGAGAGGGTGGAAAGGATGACTCGGCACAGTGCATCTGCAGTAGCGGACGAAATGCTGTCAGATGTCGAGTATTGGTGTCACAAGATATCAAAAACCAATTGCCTGGAATTCAAAGGACTGAACAAGAAGGCAGAACTAAGTCTTCTTACTTAATATTTGAGCAGTCACTATTTTTAGCATGAGCATTTAACCAGAAAAACTAACAGATTTTATTGTGGACTTTATATCATAGAACATAACAGTCTTCCTGATTTCAGGAGCTGCTGATTGGAAATGCTAGTTCATGTGGCATTTTCTTGGCACCCGGAGTCATACTTTAGACTTTGCTGAGTTATTTATTCCAGAATTCGAACTTTTAACTACTAACATTAGATGTCTGGGGCAAAGGTGATCTTCCTTTCTTATATTACAGAAAACATCTTCGTCTTTCTGTCAGGAATTGATTTACTTAATTTCAAGATTCTCTTTAATTAGAAGACTGCTTTTCCTAGGGATTTTTCCTTCAAATAATGTATATGTTCATTGGTTGTTCAAGAGAGAAATTTTTATAGTTGCCTACAATTTGAACTGTGACCTCCTTTTATAAAATTATTAAGATTAGAATGTTCTTTTTAAATTATCAAGTATAGTATGTGTTTTATATTATTTTGAGAATCAAACAAAAGTAGATGTTTTAAAGGTTAATATATGTTTAATATAGAACATTTGGAAAATACTAGAAGATAATCTATTCCTCCTCCTCCCCCACCTCCCGCAAAGCCGTTGCTAATAATTTTGGTGTATTTTATGCATAATTTTGAGAGTTGATGGTATTTTTGAACAATTGATAGTAATTCATAGCTGAAGCATTCTTTTCTTATGTCTTAATTTTTGCAAAAGCCAGACTTGGTAGCCAAGTCATGAAAGTGAAATTAAAAATAAAAAGTTTTGATGTAGGACGGGGTCTCACAACGTTGCCTAGGCTGGTCTCGAACTCCTGGGCTCAAATGATCCTTCCACCCCAGCCTCCCAAATAAACATTTTTTAATTGTAATTTTTAAAGTTACAGGTAGATATAAGTGTTATTGCTAGCTAAAATAACAAAGGCCAAAGATTCATTCTGCTGAGAAATTCATTGAGCCAACTTGAGGTTTTCCTCAGGAATAGTGGACAGGACAACAAGTTAAATCACAGGTCAGTATTTTTCTTTCTTTCTTTTTTTTTTTTTTTTTTTTTTTTTTTTTTGAGACACGGTCTTGCTCTGTCACCCAGGCTGGAGTGCAGTGGTGCAATCTTGGCACACTCCAGCCTCCATCCCTGGGGCTCAAGTAAGCGATTCTTGTGCCTCAGCCTTCTGAGTAGCTGGGATTACAGGCATGTGCCACCACGCCTGGCTAATTTTTGCATTTTTAGTAGAGACAGGGTTTCACCGTGTTGGCCAGACTGGTCTCGAACTCCTGACCTCAAGTGATCCACCTGCCTTGGCCTCCCAAAATGCTGGGATTAAGGCTTGAGCCACCCGTCCCGTCCCCACTTTTCTTAAAATGCAAACAACTAGTGAAAGTGTAATTTCATCTTGTATTCCATCAAGGGAAGTCGCCAAGAAACAATGGAGTTGTTAAAAGCCAGAGAGTTCGAGCAGAGATCAACAGCAAGAGCATGAGAATTCACAAAGCAGACCACCCTCTCCTAATGAGGGAGTTGTTCTCTATTCTTAGAAAATGTTATGGCCGGGTGCGGTCACGCCTGTAATCGCAGCACTCCAGGAGGCTGAAGCAGGCAGATTGCTTGACGTCAGGAGTTTGAGACCAGCCTGGCCAACATGGTGAAACCATGTCTCTACTAATAATACAATAATTAGCTGGGCATGGTGGCACATGCCTGTAATCTCAGCTGCTGGGGAGGCTGAGACATGAGAATCGCTTGAACCCAGGAGGCAGAGCTTGCAGTGAGTTGAGATCACACCACTATACTCCAGCCTGGATGACAAGAGTGAAACTGCATCTCAAAAAAAAAGAAGAAAATGTTATAAGACAGTGAGATCCCTGTCCAGTATTCTGCAGAAAGGGGTCCTGGAGAGCCTATGTAGAACTTTGGGTGTTGTCACAGAAGCATTATTTTGTCACGAAAATTCTCCAGCAGCAAGCTTTTAGCAAAAGCAAGGTTTGAGAAAAGTACTACGTGGAATTATTATAAAAGCAGTTTCATCCTATTTGCATATTACATGCCATTTGTCCACACTTAAGCTTTTTCCCCTGCAGTAATTCTTTGTCCATTTTCCTGTCTGAATTCTGGTCTAACTGTGCTCTGGTCTTATCCTTCCCAGCTTAAGTGAGAGCTTTTTCATGGTGAAAGGCGCAGCCCTCTTCTTACAACAGGGAAGCAGCCCTCAAGGCCAGCGGAGTCTTCAGCACCCCCACAAGCATGCAGGTGAGGGCTCTAAGTTGATATGCTTACATTGGAGCTGCTTTTCTGGACAGCAGAGGAAACTTCCATTGTTGGTGATGTTGCTGAGTTTGAAGGCCTTAGACATAGTGGACGCAGGTTTGCAATGACCAGTGCAGGCAGAGGCTCCGATGCTCTCTCAAGCAGGCCACGCACATTTTCCAGCCTTTTATGTCGTGTCTGTCTGTCTGCGTCAGGAGTAAGGTCAGCAGCATCCTGCTGGGATGCAAAGATTTCCTCTCTGTTGTTTATCAGTTAATTGCAGGCTATAAGTTACAGCCTGACTTTTTAACAAATGCACCAAAATGAATTATAGCCAGATGTTGTCCACTTGAAAATAACCATCTGGAGTGCTGTATACCTAATCTTGGGATGGATTTCTCCAAGCATTTGAAAAACACTCATTTGGAGAATTTCTTGCAGGGCCTTTGGCTCCAACTCTGAGATAGACACTATAGTAGGAAGTCTTGATTCTGTAATAGTTTGTTTTTAGGAAGTGGACAGAAATAATAGGGTGAGGATCAAACTGAGTTTAAATAAGAAATGCCTACTAAGTAATAAGACTGGTTTTCTTAGGAGACTTGACTCAGAACTGAAGGCAGTTAGAAAGAGGAATTCAAGAAATGCTTGCGTGGCCCTGCATGGTATCTCACACCTGTAATCCCAGTGCTTTGAGAGGCTGAGGTGGGAGGATTGCTTGAGCCCAGGAGTTTGAGGCCGCAACGAGCTAGGATCACGCCACTGCACTCCAGCCTGGGTGACAGAGAGAGACTCTGTTTCTTAAAAACAATAACAACAAAACACACTTATGGCCAGGCACGGTGGCTCTTGCCTGTAATTCCAGCATTTGGGAGGCCAAGGTGGGCAGATCTCGCTTGAACCCAGGAGTTCCAGATCAACCCAAACAACACAGTGAAACCCTATCTCTGCAAAAAATACAAAAATTAGCTGGGCATGGTGGCGCATGCCTGTAATCCCAGCAAGGTTGGGGGCTGAGGCGGGAGGATTGCTTGAGCCCAGGAGGTCGAGGCTGACGCGTCACCACACCCAGCTAGTTTTTGTGGGTGTGTGTGTAAATGAGGTCTCACTATGTTGCTCACTGTGTTGCTCAGTGAGCCACGATTGCGCCACTGCACTTCAGCCTGGGTGACAAAAAAAAAAAAGACCCTATCTCAAAAAGAAAGAAAGAGGAAAAAGTGCTTGCATGTAAGTGGGTCTTTGTCGTAGGTGGACAGCATCTCAGGGCATTTCTTGGAGAGGCAGTGCATAATTGAATGTCTGTGAGCTGAGAAGGCCTTTACCTTTCAGAACAGAAGCAGGTGAAACCAACCAGCCATTGTGGCCAGTTTTCTTGTGAACATTTTGTTTGTTTAACCTCAAGTCATTCAGCTTCATTTTAGATCTGAGTGCACAGGTTAGAATTCTACACCATACAATTTATAGCAAACAGCAAGGCTCAGTCAGTATTTTCACGTACTGATGTTGATAACATTTAGGTCTGTTTTAAGCAAAGAAAATAACTGTCCTGTACAAGGAGGCAGTGTGGTTTGTGGAAATAGTATTTGTTTTGAAGCCAGGCAGACCTGTCTTCTGATCCTAGTTCTCCAACTTACTAAGCCGTCACAGGTCGACTTCTAAGCCTCGGTTTCCTAGTCTTTACAATGGGCATCAAATACTGGTGCCTCAGACAATATGGAAATTTAGAGTTATGCGTGTAACATATCTACCTTTAGTAGGTGCTGTATATATATATGGGTAACTATCATTATTATTACGATGACTTCTAGTACAATACAGCTATAAACCGACCCTTCATTCTTTTTTTTTTTTAATTTACGAAAAGTTTTTTTAGAGACGGATCTCATTCTCTTGCCCAGGCTGGCGTGCAGTGGCCTGATCATAGCTCACTGCAGCCTCGACCTCCTGGGCTCAAGTGATTGTCCAGCCTCAGCTTCCTGAGTAGCTGGGACCATAGATGCGCGTCACCACACCCAGCTAGTTTGTGTGTGTGTGTGTGTATAGATGAGGTCTCACTATGTTGCTCAGGCTGGTCTCCAACTCCTGGCCTCAAGCCATCCCCCCACCTCAGCCTCTCAAAGCATTGGGATTATAGGTTTGAGGTGCCATACTCAGCCAGATTCTTCATTGTTGAATTTGCTAATTATTCTGCCCTCTTAGAAATGTAGCTGTTGTTCATGTTTTAACATACGACAAAGCAAATGCTCAAGCTCTGCTCACTAAGTGTCAGATACCTCCTTCCTCTGATCCAAAGACTAGAAGGGTAGGATGCAAGCCACCGGCTGGTTGACTCTTGTGCCCTGAGGTCTGGAGTGGACAATGAGGTCAGAGGGCAGAGGGGCCGCCAGCTGTCCACAGTCGGTCTGTAAATGACCTTGGGACAGGCATAGACTAGACTTACGTTAGTTCCTTTTTTCCTCTAGAATTACCATCAAGTCTCCTGAATGTACCAGAAGCCCCCCAGTAACTGCCGTGCAGAGCTGAGTACAATTGAGGGTTAATTCTGTCCTTGGAAAAGTAGTTCAGTTTGTTTCAGCCAGTCCAGTCAATTTGAGACCCTTTCTAGGGCTTATATTCTCTGATTTTTGTGTGTGGATGTCAGACTAGGGTTTGGATTTCTGTCTGTCAGCAGTTCCATATCTCAGCAAACAATCCCACTGAAAGAAGTTTATCTGTGTGGAAAATGTCCCTTTCATTTAGGCATTTATCAGACCGGGGTTTGTTTTTGCTTTCCCCAATGCAGTTCTGTGACTCGGGTAGATGGTGGGAGGGCCCAGGCAGGTGAAGAACCAGCTCATGGTCGTTGTGTTGCATTGGTGACATGATGGGTGGAGGAAGCGGGTGGGGAGGTCCATGGCTTTCTTTAATGTGAACCCTTATCTCCAAATCGCTCATCATAGGAAGCAGGGTCAACACAGGGTGTTATACACTGTGGAATTGTATAACTGGAGAAGACAGATAAGAGGGGCATGGTTCTTTTCTTTTTAAAATTTTACTTATTGTGGAAAGAATGCTTAATTGGGCTGGGTTTGGTGGCTCATGCCTATAATCCCAGCACTTTGGGAGGCTGAGGTGGGAGGATCATTTGAGTCCAGGAGTTCGAGACCAGCCTGGGCAACATGGCAAAACCCTATCTCTATTGAAAAAAAAAGAAGAAGAAAGAACGCTTAACATGAGATCTACCCTCCTGGCTAGAGGCACAAATTTCTAATGACCCAATTCCTCTCTGAGGCAGGAAGTGCAATTTGGACATCATCTGTCATTCTCCCTTAAAGTGAAAAAGATGCTTTTGCAAAAGGAACAAACACAGTGTTTCCTTTTGGAGCATTTGAGTGTGTAAGCATTATTGATCCTTTTGGGGTTGTAATTGTGATGTATAGAGTAATTTTTTTTCCTTTGTAGAGACAGGGTCTTATCATGTTGCCCAGGGTGATCTCAAACTCCTGGGCTCCAGCGATCCTCCTGCCTTGGCCTCCCAAGTAGCTGGGACTACAGATGTGAACCAGAAAGCCCAGCTGATTTTTACTTTTCTGTAGAGATGGGGTCTTGCCATGTTGCCCAGGCTGGTCTTGAATGCCTGGCCTCAAGTGAGTCTCCTGCCTCGGCCTCCCAAAGCACTGAGATTACAGGTGTGAGCCACCACACCAGGCTGATATTAGCATCTTTACAGATGAACCTTTCTTCAGAAAGAAATCCTTGCAGATATAAAGAAAAATGTGTAAGCTAGAGAAAAAAGCAACCTTGGAGTCACACCTGCTACTTATTAATTATGCACCTCCCTTACAACTTTCCTCTCCGTGAAAGTGTGCTCTTCTTCTGACAGGGTCTCCTGCTTTGCGCGAGACTCATGGCCAGTAAGAGACTTTCCTCACTGCACTCCAGGGACACCTCCTGAACCCTGGGGCAGCTCAGAGAAGTTCAGAAGCCGTCCCTGGTCACTGCCTGTTTTACATAGTGAAGAAAAAAGAGTACATAATTTTTAGCAAGAAAAGAGAAAATGACAGATTGGTTTCTATTCAAATTATTTCTCTGGGCAACCAGCATACAGCTGCTATCTGTAGAGTCACTTAAACATTTTCCCCCCGGTTATGGAAATAATGTCTGCCTCCAGTGGAAAATGCAGAAGTTTGAAGTGGAGCCTGGGTGGGGTAGCTCATGCCTGTAATCCCAGCACTTTGGGAGGCTGAGGCATGCAGATCACTTGAGGTCAGGAGTTCGAGACCAGCCTGGCCAACATGGTGAAACTCCGTCTCTACTATAAATACAAAAATTAGCCGGGTGTGGTGATGGGCACCTATAATCCCAGCTACTTAGGAGGGTGAGGCAGAAGAATTCCTTGAATCCAGGAGGTGGAGGTTTCAGTGAGCTGAGATCGCACCACTGCACTCCAGCCTGGGTGACAGTGTGAGACTCTGTATCAAAAAAAAAAAGAAGAAGAAGAAGTTGTTTGAAGAGGAAACATGATGCTCTGTTCTTTTTCTCTAATGATTAACTCTTAGCAAATGCCTTACTTCCAGCCACAGCTGTCGTTTCTAGGCACCCCAACCTGCCGAGTAACGTTGGCTTGAATGAAATAACATTTTTCTCTAGGCTTGCCTGTATTTTCCACATTTTGTATTTGGAAACCTATACTGTATGTATTTCAGGAAATAAGAGCAACTTTTAACAACATGACAGTAAGCTCCACGTCACCCATCCACATCGCACAGTATTCAGAGTGGTGTAAGAGAAATTGAGACTTGAAGTTTTTGTGGTGATTCTCCTGTGGTGTAGGTAGACAAATTTTAACTTCTCAATCTTTTTCCAAGCCCTCAAAGTCAGCCTTTCAGAGGTTTTTTTTTCTTAGAAAGTAGGTAAGAGACCTTTTAAACCTTTCTTTATTGGTCCAACAGGTGACCTGCCTCAACATCTTCAGGTGATGATCAACCTTCTGCGTTGTGAAGACAGAATCAAGCTGGTAAGAAGCAGTGAGAATGTCAAGTTAAAAAAAATTATTTTTTTAATTTTTGTGAGCTGAGGGTCTTGCTCTGTTGCCCAGGCTGGAGTGCAGTGGCATGATCCTAGCTCACTACAGCCTCAAACTCTTGGGTTCAAGCAATCCTCCCACCTCAGCCTCTTGGATAGCTGGGACTACAAGTGTGTACCACCCTGCCTAATTGTTGTAAGAAATTTTGCGGATGTGGGGTCTTGCTGTTTTGCCCAGGCTGGTCTTGAACTCCTGGCCTCAAATGATTCTCCTGCCTCTGCCTCCCAAAGTCCTGGGGTTATAGGTGTAAGCCACCGTGCCCAGCCAGCAAGTTTTAATTTTTAATTGTGAAACTTGGTGGGGAACCATTCGTGAATGATAGGAGGAAAAGCTTTTAGGTTACAACAAATTCTCCTCAAATTGTGCAGTAAAGCCAAAGCCAGGTTGACTCCTCATTTCCCCAGAGGGGCGGGAGGAGGGATGAAACAGGTCTCCACAGCAGTTGTTAAATAAGCTAAATGAGAACTTTCTTTGGATTTCGTGTGTTTACTGATTTCTTGCATTTTGGGTGTCTCCTCTGAGCCAGGCGGCGTCCCTGGTGCTACAGAGAGAAACGAGGCCTGGTTCCTGCTGTCAAGAACTTCCTCTTTATGTTTTGTTGTTGTTGTTGTTTGAGACGGAATCTCACTCTGTCACTCTGGCTGGCGTGTGGTGGCGTGATCTCAGCTCACTGCAACCTCCGCCTCCCGGGTTCAAGAGATTCTCGTGCCTCAGTCCCCTGAGTAGCTGGGATTACGGGCGTACGCCACCATGCCCAGCTAATTTTTGTATTTTTAGTAAGAGATGGGGTTTTGCCATGTTGGCCAGGCTGGTCTCGAACTCCTGACCTCAAGTGATCTGCCTACCTTGGCCTCCCAAAGTGCTGGGATTACAGGCCTAAGACACCATGCCCAGCCAAGAATTTTCTCTTCATTTTTAACTCCCAGAGGGAAAGGTAGAACACTGAAAGTGTTGATCTTGCATTGGAGACGGGAGGGAGGCACCACCTCCAAAAGCAGGCCAGTGAGAGCATGTCTGCCCTGTTCCAGGCCGTGCGCCTGGAGAGCGCCTGGGCGGATCGGGTCCGGTACATGGTGGTGGTGTACAGCAGCGGGCGCCAGGACACCGAGGAGAATATCTTGCTGGGAGTGGACTTTTCCAGTAAGGAAAGGTGAGTCTGATGGGCTAGGTGTTCCCTTCTGTGAGGGAGGCAAGAGTTGCTGCTGGACAAAGGATTCCATGGTCCCATATCCATCAGAGGTGGGAGAGGACTGCGTCCTGATGGAGAGCCTGGGGAGTCGAGCCACTGGGAACACTAGGGTGTGCCATTTCAGCTCTGTGTGCCAGGCACCGTGCCAGCTCCAGGCTGTGCTCTCGGAACTCAGAGTCAATTGAGAGGACAGAAAGTTATGCTGTTTGCTTAGAGAGGTTTCACGCCAGCTGCTATAGAGTGGAGCACCTTAGCCAGAAATGCTTCCTGAAGGAGGTGATAGCAACGCTGAACCCAGAAGGCCAAGCCAGAGTCTGCCAAGGGAAGCAGGGAGTCCCTCCCAGGCAGAGGGGCCCATGGAGAAGTATGGAGATTGGTGGGCCTCACCTCAGACACCTGACTCCACAGTGATACTCCACAGATTCCCAAGTACTTCATGGCAGGTCCTAGTCAGAGGCTTGAAGAGTAGCTTGTAATTTCCCACTAACTGGAGGCCAAGTAAGTTAGAGCATTGACCCCAAGATGTGTGTGAAATGAGGGTGGAATCACTCCCCTGACATCTCAAGATAAATGAATGCCTGTGAGATCATTGCAAAACCTGGTTTTGTTAGAACTAGATTAGACTCCCTTTATTCATCATTCATTCATCGACTCATTCATTAAGCATATGACTTATTTGCATTCTCCTGTGTATGAGGCAATGGGCTAGGCCCAGGTAAACAAAGAAGCAACAGTACACAGTTATTGGCCTCAGAGAGCTTCTAAGCGATCGTGGAAGACAGTCACAACCAGATAGGAGGGAGAGAGTGACCAAGAGGTGCTGGGGTTTTGTGAGACCACAGGAGGGGGTGACTGTTGAGAGCACCTGGCAGGACCTTTCTGGCAGGAGTGAAGCCTAAGCCAACTCTTAACGGGCAAGTGGGCAGTCAGGCGAACTCTAGGGTGGAGGCGGAGCAGCAAGGTGCATTTGAAGAGCATTTCAGGCAGAGTCAACAGCAGAAACCAGTCAGGGAGGCTGTGAGTGTCATGGTAACAGTGGGGTCTTGTCTTGTTCCCGTGAGAGCTTCTGTAAGTCACATGCTAGCGACTGAGACTTTGATGCTTGTTAGAAGGAAACGAATAAAAAAGGGAGGACATTTCTTTTATGACATGGCCCCCACCCCCACAGTACATAATAAATAGCACTATGAGAAAGTTTCCTGTGACACATGTAGGAGATGGAGTTGGGGCTGGCATCTGTGGCCTTGGGGTGGTTGGGAACCTGGGGCTAGAAGAACCTGTAGCATAGGAGGTGTTCGGATGTGAACTCTGAAGAGCCACTTGGAGACTGGAGGGCGTGGTCCATTAGGATGGGGTGCCACCAGGCAGGTGCTCTCAGAAATGCCCAGAGCCCCATCTATTTGGCCATTATCTGTACGGTTCTGAGGCATAGCAGTGTTTAGTGTTTGACCGTCTTGCGGTTGTTAATTGTTCTTCCAGTGACTGTCCGGCTTTTCTGAATCCTTCTGAGGCAGGGACTTCACTCGCAAGTGTGGCCTGTTCCAATAATGCTTTCTGATCCCGAATGGAAATCGGCCTTCCGTGGCCTGTGCCCATTGTCTTGATCCTAACCGTGGGAGTGGTGTGGAAGCCCAGTCCTCCTGACTGTAGAGTACAGCACACCTACAAAATGCCTCTGTGAGCATCTCATTTAACTCCTTCATCCCCCTAGGGTGGGTAGTCCTACCTCAGATTTTACACGTGACAGTCAGAAGCTCACGAGGCTGCAGGGATTACCCCAGGCTCATCCCAGTAAGTGGCCGGGCTGGGACTTGGAGGCAGGGCTTTTCCTGTCTACCTGCTTAGTGAGTAGATGCCACTCATTCTTTCCCAGCAGGCTGCAGCTCTCTTCCTGTACACTGCCTTGCTCATTCATTCACTCCTAGGTTTATCGTGTATGGACTTGTTAGCTCTTTCTCTGTGCCGGGCGCCCTGCCAGGTGCTGGGGCCACATCAGGGAGCATGGCAGACACACCTGCAGTCTCACAGAGCTCACAGGCCAGCAGTCATGGGCATGCCTTAGATGCACACACGTGCACTCCCACTCCACTGCTGCCTGGCTGGAGGAGACTGGCCCGTGTGCCCGTCTGCACCGCCCCCATGGTGCTCTTCCTTTCCACCCTCTCCTCCCTTTGCCTCCCCTCAAGTTCTTGCAGGTCCCTCTCCCCGTGATTCCCTCGCCTCTCCTGCATGCTCTTCCCTCAGATTCGAGTCTCTGCACCCTCCGAGCAGGAGCCACGGCCCACCTGTGGGCACCGACCCCAAGGCCAGGGCAGGTCTCTGAGGTTGAAGAGGGAGGTCGAGAGGCCACCCAAGATGAGCAGGGGCCTGACGGGAACCAGAACTAAGCAGTCTTTCCTGTCGCTGGGCCTGACACAGCTGCCTTCTGTGCCCAGGGAATCCCGGGGGCTGGGAACTGGGCCTTCTCCTGCAGCTCCCACATTGCCCGGGCACCAGGCTGTTGTCTTCCTTCCTGGCTTGAAAAAAAGTCCAGGTCCCCACCAGAAGTCTCTGGCCTGCTGAGGAAGCAATATACTTGTTTTTTCTAAATTCCTTCCTTGGGATTTTGTTTTTTTATTCCCCCTGCCAAAAAAAAAAAAAAAAAAAAAAAAAGGAAGAGACAAGCATTGCCCCCAGAGGGCATCTTCATAAGAGTCCAAACGCTCTCCAGAAGGCAGCATCGGAATGGCAGCTCCTGCAGCAGGCTCGCGCACTCTCACTCAAAGTTTTTGTTTTTGTTTTTGTTTTTAAGATGGGGTCTCACTCTATCACCCAGGCTGGAGTGTAGTGGCACGATCTTGGCTCACTGCAACCTCTGCCTCCCGGGTTCAAGCGATTCTCCTGCCTCAGTCTCCTGAGTAGCTGGGATTACAGGCATGTGCCACCATGCCTGGATAGTTTTTGTATTTTTAATAGAGACAGGGTTTCACCATGTTAGCCAGGCTGGTCTCGAACAACTGACCTCAGGTGATCCACCCTCCTCGGCCTCTCATAGTGCTGGGATTACAGGGATTACAGGCATGAGCCACTGCACCTGGCCTCACTCAGAGTCTTATATCTGCATATGTATCCTGGGAAGACCAGAGCAGCCACGCCACCTTAGGGTTCAATCTTGGATTCTATTCTATTCTATTCTCTTCTTTCTTTTCCTTTTTTCCCTATCCCCTTCCCCTTCGCTTCCCTTCCCTTTTTCCCTTCCCTTCCCCTCCCCTTCCCTTTCCTTCCCTTTTTTTTTTTTTTTTTTTTAAAGTGTGGAGACAGGATCTCGCTCTGTCACTCAGGCTGGAGTGGTGAAATCAAGGCTCATTGCAGCCTCGACCTCCCAGGCTCAATCATTTCTCCTACCTCAGCCCCCTGAGTAGCCGAGACCACAGGCACATGCCACCATTCCCAGCTAATTTTTTTTTTTATATAATTTTTTAAAAAATCACTATTGCCCGAGCTGGTCTCAAACTCCTGGGCTTAAGCAGTCCTCTTGTCTCCACCTCCCAAAGTGCTGGGATTACAGGTGTAAGCCACCACACCCGAGCAGGATTATGTTTTCGATTTGGATTGGGAACATTTTGAATGCCATGAGCGTACACCACCATCCACACATCAGTGTTTTGCCGTTGGTGAAGGACTCTACGATGGGGTCTTGGAATAGGCTGGTCTCCTGCCTGGACCTCCAGACCCATCTGGCTTCTCTGTTCCTGCTATACAGGCCCTAGAAACTTGGAGCCTGCTTTCTTCTTCTGCAATTGCTCCCACCCACTTTATCCTTTGAGGTCACTCTTCCTCTAAAAAGATTCAGCTTCCCTTACTATGTATCCCTTTCCTGCTTCCCATGTATGCTCCCCAGGTGGAGACAAGAGGACTGCTTGAGCCCAGGAGTTTAAGACCAGCCTGGGCAATATAGTGGGGCCTTATCTCTACAAAAAAGTTTTTTTAAAAAAGCTGGGCATGGTGGCATGTGCCTGTGATCCTAGCTACTCAGGAGGCTGAGGTAGGAGGATTGATTAGGCCTGGGAGGTCGAGGCTGCGGTGAGCTGTGATTACACCACTGTATTCCAGCCTGGGCAACGGAGCAAGACCCTGGCTCAAAAAAAAAAGAAAAAAGAAAGAAAAATATGCTTCCCATGGGTCTTCCTTCCTTGTAGAAATCTTATTGTTAATCATTGTAGGACCTCTGGAAACTCACAAAAATAACAGCCAGGGGATGATAGGAGATGCGTGCAGTTGTTGCAGTCCTGCATGGTCCCTGTTCCGTGCTCCTGGCTCTAGTTGAAGGCCGTGAGCAGAAGTCCCCCGTAGGCTGAGCCTCTTGTGCATCCGTGTCCAAGGGAGGCCGGTCTAGGGGCTTAGGTTCCACATGGTTTCATGTGCCCCTTGTTTCCTATGGGCAGTCTTATCCCTGCCCCCTTGACCTCCACCTGCCCTGGAAGGCCCCGCCCCTGGCCTAGGCCCGGCCTTGGCCTGGCCTTGGCCCTGCCCCTGTCCTGTGCTCTCTGCAGCTCTCTGTGCTGTACCCACCTCCTTATCAGTCCCTGGCGAGGGTCGTCAGGGCTCAGGTTGGGTCTTCTAGACCGCACGTTCTCAGGGCACCATCTGACCTGGCTTCTGTCTATCGGATTTGAGCTCCATAGGGACCCTTTCCTTGCCTCCTCCTGGCGCTGACACAGGCTTGTGGTCCCTAGAGCTCTGTGAGGCCCAACATAAGTTTTATTTTGCAGTGCTATAAAAGAAATACTAGTTAGTCCCTCTAGAGTGGGTAGGATGGCACAGAGGGACCTGAGAATTTGCCCAACCCAAAAGCCTGAGTGTCATTGGCCGGAAGGGCTTGAAACAACCTTCCCCACAGATATAGAAGCATGGGGTTGAGAAGAGTCCTGCATGGGGCAGGGCGCTACCTGGGAGGGGAGCTGGGTCTGTGATCCCCAGAGGCCCCATTCACACGGGCACACATAAAACATGACTGTGGTGTTGGCAGCAGCAGAGATGGAAGCATGAGATTCCCGAGGTCCGCGGAGCTGGGCCTTGGCACGGTTACAGCGGCTTCTCACAAGTCGACTTTTAAATGCCTGAAGAATTTTCATCATAATCTGAGGATTCTCTGATAAGCCCTTTCTTTCCCTCTGTTTTTCAGTGGCGCCAGTCTCTGCAGTCATTTGGTCTCATTTCACTGGTAGGATGGGCAAAACAAAACCAGATTAAGCAAGGTTGTAAAACCGCAGCCACACTAAAGGCGCAGGTGCACAGGTCCAAAAGTGAGCTCCAGGAACAGTGTGAGCACGCTCCCCTCCCCGCCACCCAGGACACGCCAGGCCGGGCTTGGCTGCTGGTGCTTGCCTGTGTACCGCCAAGTACCCATGTGGCCTCCGCCAGCAGAGCACCAGCCCTGGGCGGCTGCCTCCCTGCTGTAGAGTGGGCGTGCGGTCAGCCCATAATGCACCCAAGAGCCTCAGCTGAGCACTTACGGAGTTGTGTCCACAGGGCCGTCCCAGACCCGTGTCTTCTAGAATTCATCAGTGAACAGTTCCTATGCAGACAGCCTACTCCCACACATACGTCCAACAGCCTGTCCTGGACCAGGTGGTGAGCTGGAAAGGCTGTGCATGTACGTGGGTAGACGCTGACTCCACATGTCTTCTCTCCCCCCTCGCAGTAAAAGCTGCACCATTGGGATGGTTCTTCGACTGTGGAGCGACACGAAAATCCACCTTGATGGAGATGGGTAAGGAGGTCTCTTTAAAAGATTCTCTCACTGTATGTAGGCATTGAAACACGAGCTGGTTCGGGCATCCTTGGATGATCATTAGCACTGAATGACACGTGTGGCGGGAGTGTCACAGTGGGAGAAATCATATTGCCCTCGAGTGAGCTGCACGAGGGAGGGTATGTTTTGGACATCCGATTGGGGAGTTTAGCTCATGAAGTATCAGTGGGAGCGATTACAGGAGATATGCTGCTGTGTGAAGTTCAAGACAGCGATAAACTGATACCCATCCGCCACCTCGATGAGTTAAGTGAACTCTCACCGCATGCCCTCCATGGGGCTTGTCCTGAAAGTTCACGGATGAATGTGGTGCAGCAGGAACTCACCAGCTTTGGGGGTACAAGGAGAGACATACAACTGACAGGCACAACAAGGTTTCAAGTGCCACCCTGGGGGCCACAAAGGAGGAATGAACCAGTTCCATCCGGGCAGGCAGTCAGGGGATGAGGGGCCATCTAGCGTCCGCACACGTTCACTCCCAAGGAGGGGTGTGGGCACGGTGAGGAGTGGGAAGAAACAGAATAGGAAAGTGGCCTGACACGGGGATTCTAAGCAGGTCAGAGTTATGTTGCCTTGTAGGATGGGAAGAGAAAAATAAAAATTTGATTTGTTGTTTAAGTGATGGGGTTATGGGGATATTTTTCCTTTTTAATTTTAATACCTTTGTATTAATTTTTTTTCTCTTTTTTTCAACGGAGTCTCACTCTGTCACCCTGGGTGGAGTGCAGTGGTACGATCTCGGCTCACTGCAACCTCCACTTTCTGGGTTCAAGTGATTCTCCTGCCTCAGCCTCCCGAATAGCTGGGATTACAGGCACCTGCCACCACGTGCCTGGCTAATTTTTGTATTTTTAATAAAGACAGGGTTTCACCATGTTGACCAGGCTGGTCTCAAACTCTTGACCTCAGGTGATCCACCCTCCTCGGCCTCCCAAAGTGCTGGGATTACAGGCGTGAGCCACCACCCCTGGCCTGTATTAATTTTTTATATTTTATATTAGTATTTTTATATTAACATATTTATATTAATGTATTAATAGATATTTTTATATATTGATTATTTTCCGTGCAATCCTATGAATATAGTTTCCATGCAATTACAAAAAGGAACAGCCAGGCCTATGGGACAGGAGCTGGCAGGGAGGCAGGAACCACATAGGAACATAGATGCTCTTGGAGGTCTTCACCTGGCACCCTTTGCCAGGCTTTCAGTTTTTGGTGGAACTCGCAGTGCTGGGTTAAAAACAAGCCCTCCTCATCTGAGAAAGTGTCTCTTTCTGCCCTTGCCCATGTCTCTGCCAAAGCGGGTTCTGTAAAATCCCTCATCATGTGGCCTGAGATGCGCTTGTTCCCAGCATGTGTGGTGGGCTGGCTGCCTCCTCCCAGAGTGATTTCACTCAAGGCGCTGATTTCTCACCACAGATACCTTTCTCTCTGTTTTTTATTCTCAGTGGGTTCAGCGTGAGCACGGCAGGAAGGATGCACATATTTAAGCCTGTGTCTGTCCAGGCCATGTGGTAAGTGTGGTTTTAGGGACTTTGAACTCCCTAGAAATATTTTCTTAGCCGACAGCATGAATAGAAAAACCCCTTCTACCAAGAAGCTCGTTACGTATGTGCATGTTGAGGGAGGCGCAAAATATATGTAACATAAAATTTATCATTTTCACCATATTTAAAGGCACAATTTTTAGCGGCATTAAGTATATTCACAATGTTTGGGGGGGTTGGGGTTTGTTGTTTTTTTTTTTTTTTTTGAGACAGGGTCTTGCTCTGTCACCCAGGCTGAGGTGCAGTAGTGTGATCATGGTTCACTGCAGCCTTGACCTCCCAGGCTCAGGTGATCCTCCTGCCTCAGCCTCCCAAGTAGCTGGGACTACAGGCATGCGCCACCACACCCGGCTAACTTTTCTATTTTTTTTTGTAGAGATGGGGTCTCACTATGTTGCCCAGGCTGGTCTCAAACTCCTGGCCTCAAGCAGTCCTCCCACCTCAGCCTCCCAAAGTGCTGGGATTCCAGGCGTGAGCCACTGTACCTGGCCTCAGCCTATATTTTTGTAAAAAGAAGTAAAATGGGCTAGGTGTGGTGGCTCACAACTGTAACCCCAGCATTTTGGGAGGCCACGGTGGGCAGATGACCTGAGGTCAGGAGTTTGAGACCAGCCTGGCCAACATGGCAAAACCCTGCCTCTACTAAAAATACAAAAAATAGCCAGGTGTGATGGGACACACCTGTAGTCCCAGCTACTCAGGAGGCTGAGGCAAGAGAATTACTTGAACCCAGGACATGGAGGTTGCCGTGAGCCGAGATCACGCCTCTGCACTCCAGCCTGGGCGATGGAGCGAGACTCTGTCTCAAAAAAAAAAGAAGAAGAAGAAGTAAAAGAGGGTGACTAAATAAAACATAGATTCTTAATATTGTTTCCCAGTCTGCTCCCCAAACCTCTTCAGTTAGTTTCTGTATTAAAATGACTTTCTAGAACTTGTTTCCTTAAGAAATCTAAGCATCTAAGCTATTAGAACGTTGATGGGGGGATGGGTGGAAATGTAATTATTTAGAATGCAGGCAGATGTCTCTGTTGCATATTAAAGACTTTTTCTTCCAGCTGCTAAGCTTAATTGTGGGTCTTATGTTCAATGTGGGTCATATGAACATATGTTCAGGGTTACCACGCTTCAGGAGCAGTTCTTAATTCTCTGGAGTTAATTGATGGGTTGTAAAATAACCTGTGAACCACCTGATTGGAAGAGTTATGAAGTAGTTTGTTGTTTGTTTCTGCTGCTCTTTGGAAATAATGTGGGGTGTTCTGGCCACTCTTAGATTCAATCAGTAAATATGTCCCAGAGACTAGCTCTGTGCCCTGGCGGGCTGAATGTTTCAGGATATATGCATTCCCCAGCGCCCATACGTGTAAGTGCGACTCCAAGAATGAGCCCTTTACAAACGGCACTTCTCAGCCGGGCATGGTGGCTCACGCCTATAATCCCAGTACTTTGGGAGGCCGAGGCAGGCGGATCACTTGAGGCTAGGAATTCAAGACCAGCCTGGCCAACATTGTGAAACCCTGTCTCTCCTAAAAATACAAAAATTAGTTGGGCGTGGTGGTGGGCGCCTGTGGTCCCAGCTGCTCGGGAGGCTGAGGTAGGAGAATTGCTTGAACCCAGGAGGCGGAGATTGCATTGGGCCCAGAACATGCCACTGCACTCTAGCCTGGGTGACAGAGCGAGACTCTGTCCCAAAAAGAAATAATCAACCAATCAATCATTGCCCTTCCCTTCCCGTATTTGAACCCCTTTGTCAGAGGAGAAAGTCCCTCATCTCTTGTGCCTTCCCAGGCCTGAACCTGTCTTCTCCTCGCCCCAGGTCTGCCCTGCAGGTGCTTCACAAGGCCTGCGAAGTGGCCCGGAGGCACAACTACTTCCCCGGGGGTGTAGCTCTCATCTGGGCTACCTACTATGAGAGCTGCATCAGCTCTGAGCAGAGCTGCATCAACGAGTGGAACGCCATGCAGGACCTGGAGTCCACGCGGCCCGACTCCCCCGCACTGTTTGTGGACAAGTAAGTGAGGCGCCTCCGGTCTGAGCGCACCCAAGCCCACAGGCACCTGCCTCTCCCCCGTCTGCCCTGTGCCCGACCCTGAACCTGCACTGGGCCACACCTCCCCTGGAGTCCCTTGAGTGAGAGCCCTAGCTTTCTCAGAACCAGCGTTTAAAGCAGGGGTCTGTGACACAGGCCCCTGTCCCATGCAAAAAAAAAAAAAAATTACTGATGAATTTGGTGAATGCATTTCTGGGGACGGGCTCCATAACTCCTATCAGACTCTCAAAGGAATGTGTGGCCCTTTGTGTCCCCAACTCTTTGCAGAGCTCTGTGGTCTGGCCTTTTCTCTTCAGATTACCAGAGACTTAATTCCCAGAGCCTCCCGCTCTGCTCTGAGGAGAGTTAGGAATGTGTCCTCTGCTTCCTTGGATCCAAAAACACAACTGGTGAGGGCAGCCTGCCTTAGCAGCAGCCATGGTGAACCACATGACCTGTGTCGTGTGACCTACAACAGCGCTGACGTGGAGAGGCCACACTCGCTGAAGTCTAGTTAGGGAGAATGCTGGTCGCCCCTCCCCTCGGGGTCAGGACCCTGCTCCCACAGTGTGGTGTTCCTCCAGGACACTGCATTTTGGGAAGACTATGGATAAACCACAGCGTGTTCAGAGGGCAGAGACCTGAAGGATGGGAAGCCACATTAGGAGAGGGCCTTGAAATCACGAAGGAAAGGTAGTTGCCTTTGAATATTTGAAGATTCATCATGGGGAAGAAGGATTATCCTGGTCTGTGTGTCCCCTAGAGTTAAAACCAGAGCAGGGAAATACCCAGATTTTGATTCTGAGGAAGAAGGGAATAATGGGATCTGCTGCAGCTGGGCCGGGCTGCCTTGAGACAGTGAGGTCCTCATGCCCAGACATGTTTGAGCAGACTCAAGGGCCCAGGGGATTGGGGATGTTGCGCTGGGCATCCCAGCATCCTGCCCTAAGAGCATCTGAGCAAGGAGTGAATTTCCACACTGTCCTCTCCCCCCTTGACCTGCTCCCCGCTCTGTTGACTCCCGTGGGAGTTCTAGAGCTGCAGCGGGTTTTCTGTGCACCTCTCCCTACTGCCTGAGAACATGCACACCAAGAAGTGTGCTCTCCTTGCCAAGCCGTGTTCTGTTTAGACCCAGGAGCATCTGGCATTCCTGTAACCTCCGACCGCAAGCTTTCTATAGCTCCTTGCTCTCCTAAACATCGTTTCTTTCCAGGCCCACTGAAGGGGAAAGGACCGAGCGCCTCATCAAAGCCAAGCTCCGAAGCATCATGATGAGCCAGGATCTAGAAAATGTGACTTCCAAAGAGGTAAGACAACTCCTCCCTTGGTTGCAGGTCAGAGGTCATGCAGCCTTCATGTGTCCTGCTCCCGAAAGTGCAGCAAAAGCAGGCCCGACACCTGGTTGTCTTTACCTGTCCTCTGGTATCAGCCCCCGGAGGCTTTTTTTCTGCCTCATTCTACAATCGTATCAGGCCTCGGAGTCAGACTCCAGTTTGAGTCCAGATCTGCCGCTTATCGGCTATGAGACATTGAGCAAATTTCTTGACCTTTGTGAGCCTCACCTATATGGCCTTTGGGGAGAAGTCCATGAGATCCACAGACTGCACCGAGAAGCATTGACCTGTTTTAATAACACCCCCTTGTTCTCTCTTCTGCTCCCTATTACCTTGGGTTTTATGGAAGAGACAGCAGACTTATTTCTCCACAGGATAACAGCTTGACCTGCAAGTACCAAATTCTAGAATAATTTCTCTCTACCTTTTTACCTTTTCATGTTTTTTCCTGGATCACTTTTTTTTCCCCATTGCTTTTTCTTCAAAGCATGCAATGAATTTTAATAAGAGATTAAACTGGGTGGATCTAAGAAGTTAAAATTGACATTTTAAAAGTTCATATGTAACCTTTTTTTTTTTTTTTAAAGAGACTTGGGCTTCCTGTGTTGACCAGGCTGGTCTTGAACTCCTGGCCTCAAGCAATCCTCCCACCAAGGCCTCCCAAAGTGCCACTCCATCCAGCCCTGGCTTTTAATTAATGAATACATTTTTAAAAAATCAGATTGTGATATCTTTCCAAGAAAGACGGAACTGATTTTAGATTATTTGATGTATTTGACATTTAATTAAAAAGTAAAAGCGCTTTAAACTTGGTAGAAGAGATCTCATGGAAATCAAATTCCTTATTTGAAATAATAAACTTTACCCAGTTGGGCTTACTTCTAAGCTGAGTAACTTGCATTTCTGCCACCCACGCATGTATGTTGCGTGTATCTAAATGTATTACTCAGAAAGAGAAAAAACACCCACCTTTTTTGGAAATAGGCACAGTTTGCATTGTAACTTTAATTCTTTTGAGGTGGACGATTGTTTTCTTTTACAAATCACTTTTCCTAATATTTTCTACTCCACAGATTCGTAATGAATTAGAGAAACAGATGAATTGTAACTTGAAGGAATTCAAGGAATTCATAGACAATGAGATGCTACTTATCTTGGGACAGATGGACAAGCCCTCCCTTATCTTCGATCATCTTTATCTCGTAAGAGGCATGGCCCTGGCAGTATCTGGTTTGGGGGACATAAATCAGACCCTTGTTGTTTGGAGTTTGTAGCAAGTCCCGGAGAAAAAGCAGGCAAAAAACTTGAGTTGCCAGAACCTCCATCCTGGCTGGCAGGAGCTCCCCTCTTTGGCCCCTTCTCTGGCCTGCAGCCTGCTGATCTGCTCTTGAGCCAGCTGTTTGAGACGTGGCTCCCAGCTGAGCTGCGGGGAGTTGTTTGGGAGCTATTTGGCGTAGTCAACTGGCATGTGTTTCAGACTCTCGCAAACCCTTTGTCTTCTTCAGCCGCTAACACATAGGCCCCATCCAGTTACTTCCAAGTGGTTTGTGGGCTAAAAAACCCCAATTACTAAAGGAAGTGTCCTCACCAAACCCCAGAATTATGCCTAGGCATCCTGAGACATGAGAAACAACAGGGAGGAGAGATCACACAGCTGACACGGAGCTCCCGCTGAGCTTGTCCAGACAGCTTTTCCATGCACGGCTCCAGGGCCGCTGGAAGCCCTCACCCTGGTCCTGTAGCTCTGGGTGGGTTGTACTGATTTCTGTGCACCTCCACGGCTAGCTCAGATTGTCTTAATGCTGTGAATCTCCATAGAAGGCAACTGGCAAGTTTTCAGAGTCAGAGAGGCTATAGAGGAAGGCACGTTACTAAAATTAGAGAGGCCTAGTGGTGTAATGAAAATCAGGGCCCACCAGGGCCTGGGTTCCCACTCCTCAGCCTCAGCAGCTATGTGACTTGGAAGAAGTCACTTTCCCTCTTTTTTTCTTCATCCTGTACCCCAAGGGATGACTATGAGGATTAAATAAAATACAAACTGGGCACAGTGGCTTATGCCTGTAGTCCCAGCTACTCAGGAGGCTGAGTGGGGAGGATAGCTTTAGCCTAGGAGTTCGAAGTCAGCCTGGGCAACATAGTGAGACCTTGTCTCTAAAAAATATTTTTTTAATAAAATAAAATTAAAAATACATATTTAAAGCACCGAGTGCAGTTTTTGTAGTGCTAACTAATGGTAACCATTGTTAGAGAAGAAAGTGCTTCCTGGGAAAGCTAAGGAAGTAAATTTACTACTAGAGACGAGAAAGACTTTGTTTTCTGTAGGAAGTAATTAAGAGTTATGTATATGTCATGATATCTATGTAGATATGTAGATATGTATATTTTTAATATATTTCTGTATACAAATCTATATATATTTCATAGTTATTGATTAAAATGTATTTACATGTGTGGATTTGAAAGTGTGGGCAGTCCTGGGCACTGATCTCCCTGGAAGTCTGTTGATTTCCCTGGTGAGAAGGGAACAGAAGGCACCTTCGTCCTGTCTTTCTCCACTAGGTGGCAGTCACAGCAAGAGGACGCTCAGCTTCAGCGGCACTTGCGTTATTTTTTTGGTGTGGTTCGGTGCTTTATGTCACTTTTTCCATGAGAGATACTAAAGGAATTTTTATGTTTGGGCCTCTCCCTCAAATATGAAAATTCAGCTAGTGTCGCACATTGCCAGCTTGCTCAGGGCCCCGCCACCCCCGGTCCTGAGGGTCTGCCCTCTTGGGAACTTGGGAAAGGAAGTTTTGAGGAAGACAAAGGTGGATTCTTTTGCTCTTTATGACACTATGTTGTTTGCATTTCCTAAGAGGAAAGTGATCATTTTTTCTTTTCTTTTTTTTTCCCCTGTTCCATGTCCTTTGAATGCTTGGGAGTGGAAGGTTTTTCAATGATACCATTTTTTAAAAGTACTAAATTAAAACATGTTGCAGAAAGTCTGAAAATAGAAATAAATCTAAAGAAGAAAAAAGCATTCCCAATCTTGCAAATCCAGAGGTAGTCCCTGTTAACATTTTGGCCTATTTATTTTCCCATCTTCTGTTTTTTGGGGTTTTTAAAATGCATATATAACTTCTTTAAAAAGGAACAAAGAAGGAAAGGATCATACTGTTTATGTTTATATAGTCCTGTATCCTCCTCTCTTTAAAATTTTTTTTTTCCTTACATGGTATTTGCCTGTCATTAAATATTCTGCAAAATTTATTTGTTTTAAAGTCTCCATCGTGAAGATCCAGCCTCATTTATTTTACTCATTTTTTCCCATTGGACATTTGGGTGGTTTCCACTGGTTTATTACAAAGAATTATTTATATCCTCCTACCTAAATCACTGTGTGAGTTCTGATTATTTCCTCAGGATAGCTTTTTGTAAGTGGAATTACTGGGTCAGAGGGTGGGAACTTTTTCAGTACTGCCAAAATACTTCCCAGAAGGTAGAACGATTCCTGCTTTAATTAGTGGCTTGTGAACGTGCCCTTCCCTGGGTGGGAGGTCGCAGGTCATTGCCTCTGCTTACAGGACCCCACTGGACTCTTAGGAAAGGAAGTGGGGAGACGGAGAGCAGGTTTTCCTGGACTTGCTGTTTCCCTAAGGCCAAGGGGCCAGTGAGGGCCGGGACCCTTCCCTCCCTCCGTCCCTCCCTCCCTTCCTCTCATGCTGTGAGTACTCACTCAGGAATCTCCTTGAATATCAGCCGCTGGTTCTCTCTGTTCTCTGAGGCCAATGGGGCCATGAAATAAGACCTCACCGCCAGAGCTAGGGCAAACCATGCATCCCCTGAGCAGCTCTGAGGCTGACATGTGACACTCACAGAAGTTTGTGTGATCTGTCTCCCAGGGCTCTGAATGGAATGCATCCAATCTGGAGGAACTGCAGGGCTCAGGGTGAGTCTCCTCCCCTTGTCTTTCCCTGTCCTTCCAGGCAGCTTAGAAACCCTCCACTCTGCCATGGAGGGGGAGACCTTGGGGCTGCCTGCCTGTAATTGCCTGCACCCTGGTCTCTGAAGTGGCTGCCAGGGGTTGATGTGCATAGCTAAACAGATGTGCTTCCAAACACGACGCCCTGAATAATTCATGGAGTTTAGATTGTGCTGAAGTCTCGCGTGATTGTGTGGGTTGAGGAAAACTTAAAATTACACTCTAATTGCTGTAGGACCGCCTGGATATTGATTAGGCTCTGTGCTGCCTCCCCCGCCCCACCCCACCTCCCTGCCCCGCACAGTTGCTGCAAACCCTAGTGTGGACGCAGAGGTCTGCTGGCTGTCGCGTTAGTCAGCAACCCTGATCCCTGGGCCACTTTGGGCTCTATCTGAGCTAATGCTTTGGGGCCTGGTGGGAATCTTGCGACTTTATGCTCAGTGTTGGCCAGAAGCATATGCCTGTTGTAGTCTGACAAACACTCAGCAGGGATGAAAAATGTTTCAATCTAGACCTTCAAGAACAGATGTCTGGACTTTTTTCTTTTTTCTTTTTTAAACAACACAGCCACAAAATCACCGTTCTGTGGGCCTGACATGATGACATTCTAGAATTACCACGTTTAAAAATCAAGACTAAACAAATCTTAAAATACATCTTTAGAACTACCGGTTAAGATGCATTCTTTCAACAGAAAATATTCTTAAAACGTAAGGCCATACTCTTCTGTGCTTTCGTCTTGCTGGGAATAAATTAATGATTTTCTTAGGTATTTTTTTAAGCATGTGTCTAAATATTATGAAGCCTATTTGAGATGTTTTCTAACTCCTGACATTATTTTCTTCCAGAAGTAAAAGTATTGATTAAGTTTAGAGAACTATAGAACCTGGGTTAGCAGACCCTGTCAAATACTTATTTATCTGTCTTGCCTTTTTTCAAAAAAGGATTTAAGGCAATTCCCAAGGATATAGATAATGGATGAATATAGTCTGCTTTTTAGCTCTTTAAGAGTGAAGATGCTGGGATTTTTTTAAGCCTCTGTATATTCATAATAGTCATGAATAGTTATAAATTTAAGTAACACATATTTAATTTTCCAGAATGCTTTAAACTGAGTTTTCTTTTTATAAGGTCTTTAAAATAATTTGGTTTCTTAGTATAAATATAACACATTCTCACCATCGAGAGGGCATTTAGAAAATACCAAAAAACGTAGCTATTAAGGAAAAACCAAAGTCCCGCCACGAACATATGACCCTTGGTTAATGTGTGTTTCCTTTTCTTTTCTCTGCCAGTTTTTATTACCTTGCTTTTCTTTCTCATTCAGATTCTCCAAATTTGTTTATTTTTTTCTCATTGCAGGGTTGATTACATTTTAAATGTTACCAGAGAAATCGATAATTTTTTTCCTGGCTTATTTGCATATCATAACATCCGAGTTTACGATGAAGAGACCACAGACCTCCTCGCCCACTGGAATGAAGCGTATCATTTTATAAACAAAGCAAAGTAAGTGGGCAGAGAGGCGGGGCTGAGGATGAAACCAACCTGCTGAGGCTGGGAGAGCGGGAATGAACGAGACTGCAGATGCAGGAGTCGGCTGGTGGGAGGGGGGAACCTAACGGGACTCCAGATGCAGGAGTTGGCTGGTGGGAGCGGACTTGATGTGGGATGGACCTTTGCTTTTAGTCGCAGGACGCCAAGCACCAAAGGAGAAAAGTCGTTGGTCCTCTCCAGGTAGAGTCCCTATTGAGCTTAGTCTCTCCCACCTGTCTTTGATTGTGACACTTGACCCCAGTTGTCATCATCAGCTCTGATTCCAGGCAAGCCCCAGATACCAAGTGGACACTCAGGGACCCCACCCCTAGGAAGTCACTGAGCCAAAGGAGGGCTGGGGGATGACATGCACGGACACGGGCTTAGAGCTTCTTTGGGACTGTCTCCCTAAGAATACGGCCCATCTTCCCTCCCTGAGTTACTGTCGCATGAAACAGGACAGCACGTTGGAGGTCATGGCCAGCCCCACTGCCCCTGAGCCCGTCAGTGGTTTCACCTGTCTCTGGTGCTCATTTTATTCCCCTGAGAAACAGCTCTGCCTTATTAAGTCAAGAATAGAAAGAGAGAACCCTTTGAGATGCTGTCAAGACAATCACCCTCTTCTGCTTTGTCTCCCTCTGGGTCAAAGCCACATGATGTGTCCTTAACCAAATCTTAGTTCCCTTATATTCCCAGGAGACAAACTCAAGACTCCCTTGACGGAAACTTCAGCAGTTAGGGGGAAAAACCCCACTGAGATTTGCAGGAGAATTTCAAGCTTGGGGTATAGGAAACCAGAGCCGGCTCCCACCTGGTGGGTCTGCCTTCTGTACAAATAAAGTTTCGCAGGTGCTGCCCTTACTGGCCTGGCGCTCCTTCACATTCTTGAGCAAGTGATACTTAAAGAAACACTGTCCCCCGGGCCATATCTGGTAAATCAGCCAGGCCTGGGCCAGCACTGCCTCCTTACAAATGACAGGCCAGCCCCATCTCCCACTCCTGGCTTTTCTCTGCGGCCGCCCTTACTCCTGCTCCCTGGCCCTCCTGTTTGAAGAGCATCTCGCTCTCCCCAGGGCCTTGCAGCTTTCAGTTTGCTGACCCCATTTTTCTGCAGTAACTCATTCACTGTCTCCATCTGCTGTAGCAGCTGAGTAGCTCTTGCAGAAATCCCGTTAGCTGCCCACTCTCATCCCAGGAAAGGGCTTTCGGTCCCCTAGCCCATCCCAACCATGTGAGAAGATTCTCACTTGGTCCCTGAAGGCAGCCAAATATTGAAGCTCTCCCTGCAAACAAAACATGGCCAGGCCAGAACAGATTTCTTTTGATATCCCATTGTGTGCTAATTGATTCTACGGTGGTGGTATTTCCTTTAGAGTATGTGGACATCTGCTCCGTAAACATTAAGACTTAGGAGGATTTCGGCAGTAAGATAACTACAGGGTTTAAAAAAATGATTCAGGTAAAACCCGAGAGAATGAAGTTGTTGGAGCTTTTTAACTCCTTCTCCACTGCTTCTCCCCCATCTCTCCTCCCCAACTGCTCCCACCCCTGCAGAAGGAACCATTCCAAGTGCCTGGTGCATTGCAAAATGGGCGTGAGTCGCTCGGCCTCCACAGTCATAGCCTATGCAATGAAGGAATTCGGCTGGCCTCTGGAAAAAGCATATAACTATGTGAAGCAGAAGCGCAGCATCACGCGCCCCAACGCGGGCTTTATGAGGCAGCTGTCTGAGTATGAAGGCATCTTGGACGCAAGGTGGGTGCCTGCCTGGAGAGAAGGTTGGCAGGCGGAGCTGGAGCGGCCGTGCGGCCAAGCCAGCCAGGCCTCTGTCGGCAGCAGAGCATGCTCCCATTCGGCCCAGCAGCCGCTTCCGCAGCCAAAATCCTGCCTCTCAGGGGGAGCCAGTTTGAGAAAAACACTATTGTTTGGGCTTTGATGAGTGGTTTCCAGGAGGGATCTGTTTTGATTTTCTTGGCACACACATAAAGCTGGTTTTGCTGCTGGAGGGAACGGTGCCTAGGTTCTAAGCCAAGGCCTGGCCTCGTGTGTGTGGCATAAGCACGTGCGCATCTTGCTTCCTGGGCATCTGTTTTGTGCCAAGCCCTGTGCACCAGCTTTGCTGCAGGAAAAGCCAATGACTCAGAGAGGCACAGCAACCAGATTCCACCACTGATGAGCAGGGCAAGTCAGGGCAAGCCCATCAGTCGTCCTGAGCCTCAGTTCCCTCTTCTGAGTTAAGAATTAATGCCCACCTTAGCTGGGCCTGGGACATGCACCTGTAGTCCGAGCTGCTCAGGAAACTGAGATGGGAGGATTGCTTGAGCCCAAGAGTTCGAGGCTGCAGTGAACTGTGATCGTGCTACTGGACTCCAGCCTGCACGACAGAGCAAGACCCCATCTCTTAAACAAAAATGCTTTTTAAAACACTGAGGTCAGGTGTGGTGGCTCACGCCTGTAATCCCAACACTTTGGGAGGCCAAGGGGGGTGGATCGCTTGAGCTCAGGAGTTCGAGACCAGCCTTGCTGATGCAGTATATTTTCTTGACCCCTTTTTGGGACACGTGACAGAGGTGCCTCATTTACTCAGCCCGCCCCACTCAACCCCTCATGGGAGGGAGCGTACAAGTGAACTAGTGCAGGAACTGGAGTGAGCGAGTGGAGGAACCGGCCTCTTTGGTGCTGGCAGGAGTGAACTCTGTGCAGGCCCCATGGCAGCGTCCAGGTGGGGGTGCCTGTGATCCTAAGGCCTCAGAGGGTGTGTTATAATACTCCTTTAGCTCTGCCGTCCACAGATAGCAGTGTGTTACCAGCTCAGTTGAACCCTTTGCTTCATCGTTTGAGACAGCTGCCTTCTGCTAGTGAGGGCAAAGGGCCAATGTGACAGCATTTTTGGGTACTCACACCTGGTGTGTCCTGAATTCTTGTCTGGTGCTCAAGAGGAATGAGGTCACATGGGCAAATTGAAGAATAGTGAATGTGGAGAATTTTATTGAGTGATGAAAGCAGCCCTCAGCAGAGAGGGGAGCTGGAAAGGGGATAGGAAGGGAAGGTCGCTCTCCACTGAGGTCAAAGCCACCTCTCTGCCTCGTCCAGCCTCCATCTTCTAAAATCAAGCTGCCTCTCTCCGACATCCAGGCAGTTCTTCCTGACATCCAGCTGCTGCTTCTCTCTGCCAGCTGTGTCTGGGGTCTTTATAGGCACAGGATGGGGGCGGAGTGGGCTATAGGTAGTTTTGGAAAAGGCAACATTCAATTGGTAAAAAGACATTATTCAGAAACAGCCAGTCGGGAGAGAGCAGGCACACAGGGATGGGTGTTTTTACTCTGGGACACAGGTTTCAGGCTTTTCGGCTTGAAGGTGGGGTTTTGCCAGGGACCTGCCCCTGTCTGCCTAGAATTTCTCTGCATCCTATTGCTGTCATTGGCAACATGCTAAGACCGTGTCTCTACTAGAAGTACAAAAAAAAAAGCCAAGTGTGGTGGCGTGTGCCAGTGGTCCTAGCTGCTTGGGATGCTGAGATCAGAGGGTTGCTTGAGCCCAGGGGGCAGAGGTTGCAGTGAGCCGAGACTGTGCCACTGCACTCCAGCCTGGGTGACAGAACCAGACCCTGTCTGAAAAAGAAAACAAAAAAAAAACAATGAATGCTCACCTTAATGTGGATGTTAATGGTACAGGTGCTGTAGAAAACAGTATGGTGGTTCTTCAGAAAATTAGGGGCCAGGCATGGTGGCTAACGCCTATAATCCCAGTACTTTGGGAGACCCAGGCAGGTGGATCACCTGAGGTCAGGAGTTCAAGGCCAGCCTAACCAACATGGAGAAACCCCGTCTCTACTAAAAATACAAAACTAGCTGGGTGTGGTGGCATGCACCTGTAATCCCAGCTACTCAGGAGGCTGAGGCAGGAGAATTGCTTGAACCTGGGAGGTGGAGGTTACAGTGAGCCGAGATCACGCCATTGCACTCCAGCCTGGGCAACGAGGGCAACAACAGCAAAACTTCGTCTAAAAAAAAAAAAAAAAAAAAAAAAGGAATAAAATTATTATATCATCCAGCAATTCCACTTGTGGAAATATATCCAAAACAATTGAAAGCAGAGTCTCGGAGAGATATTTATACATTAGTGCTTATAGCAACATTATCCATGATAGCCAAAAAGTGGAAGCAACCCACGTGTTCATTGACGGATGAATGAACAAACAAAACGTGACATATTCATACAATGGATATTACACAGCCTTAAAAAGGAAGGAAAGACTGACACAGGCTACGACAGTCATGAACCTTCATGACATTGTGCTAAGTGAAATAAGCAAATCACAAAAAGAACTACTGTATGTTTCCATGCATATGAGATACTTAGAGAAGTCAAAGTCACAGAGACAGAGAGTAGAATGGTGGTTGCCAGGGACTGGAAGAAGAAGGGAATGGGGAGTTACTGTTCAATGGGTACCGAATTTCAGCTTTGCCAGAGACAGAGCATTCTGGAGACTCTAGAGGCTGTCTGGTTGGTGGTGATGGTTGCATAACAGTATGAATGTATTTAATGTACACTTAGAAGTGGTCAAGATGAGGCCGGGTGCGGTGGCTCATGCCCATAATCCCAGCACTTTAAGAGGCCGAGGCAGGTGGCTCACTTGAGGTCAGGAGTTCGAGACCAGTCTGGCCAACAAGGTTAAACCCCGTCTCTACTAAAAATACAAGAATTAGCTGGGTGTGGTGGTGCGCACCTGTAATCCCAGCTACTTGGAAGGCTGAGGCAGGAGAATGGCTTGAACCTGGGAGACCAGGAGTTCAAGACCGCAGTGAGCCATGATCGCATCACTGCACTCCAGCCTGAGCAACAGAGCGAGACCTTTTCTCAGAAAGAAATACATAAAAATTTTTAAAATGTATAAATAAAAAGTGGTCAGGGTGGCAAATTTTATTTTTTTGAGACAGGATCTCACTCTGTCACCCAGGCTGGAGTGCAGGGTATGATCATGACACCTCAACCTCCCAGGCTCAAGTGATTCTCCCACCTCAGCCCCCCAAGCAGCTGGGACTACAGGTGTGCACCACAATAGCCGGTTAATTTTTTGTATTTTTTTCTGTAGAGACAAGGTTTCGGTATGTTGCCCAGGCTGGTCTCAAACTCCTGGGTTCAATCGATCCTTCTACCTCGGCCTTCCAAAGTGCTGGGCCACCACACCTGGCCCAAATTTTATGTTATATGTATTTTAGCTGTAAAAAAAAATTGAGGGTCAGGCGCTGTAATCCCAGCACTTTGGGAGGCCAATGCAGGCGGATCACCTGAGGTCAGGAGTTTGAGACCAGCCTGGCCAACATAGTGAAACCCCATCGCTTCTAAAAATATACCAAAAAAATTAGCCAGGTGTGGTGGTGTGTGCCTGTAATCTCAGCTACTCAGGAGGCTGAGGCACGAGGATTGCTTGAACCCGGGAGGCAGAGGTTCCGAGATCATACCACTGTACCCCAGCCTGGGTGACAGAGTGAGACTTCACCTCAAAAAAAAAAGTTTTTGAAGAATACCCACCCAATAGGGCTGCTGTGAGGTTTGCATGAGTGCTGTCTGTCAATCAAGCAAAATGACCGAGGCAAGTCTCAATCATTTTAGGAGGTTTATTTGCCAATGTTAAGGATGCGCACCCGGGAGACAGGTCTGTGCCTTTCTCCAAAGATAATTTTGAGGGCTTCAAATTTTAAGGGGAAAGGATGGGATATTGAGAAATGCACAATTTTCATGTGAAGTTGGGTAGGGGGAAAAGAGTCACGCACGCCTTCATCTGGCTTAGTGAATCTGCGTTTTTGCATAACATAGACAGTAGGGCAGAGGAAACAATCAGATATGCATTTGTGTAAGGTGGTTAGAGGGATGACTTTGAGTTCTGTCTTGTGTCTTCCTTCCCACCCACCCCCCCAACCTGTGAAGATAGTGGGCAATTTACATTGCCATGGTGAATTTTAACAGAAAAGCTTTAGGGTAAAGATCTTGGGGACCGCAAGGAATTTCCTTGTGGGCAAGATATGAGGGAGGTGTGTAGCTTTTCATCTTCGTAGCCATCTTATTTAGGAACCAAAATGGGAGGCAGATTTGCGTGACCCACTTCCCGGCTTGACTTTTCCCTTTGGCTTAGTGAGTTTGGGGTCCTAAGATTTGTTTTCCTTTTGCAGTGCTAAACAATTTTACCTTTACAGATACTTCCACATCTGGCTTGTAGTAAATAATAAATGTAGCTTAAAGTCTCTGAACTCCCACCCTAAAAATTTCTGTACAGGTTATCCCCCTTTTACGAGGATCAGGGCAGGGATAAGGAGCTGACATTGAGAGGTTGACCTGTCCCCCCATCACACAGCCAGTGGGCGGCAGGAGGGAGAGGTACACCGCAGCCCCTCACTCAGCCTCTGAGTCAGGGCACTGTGTGCAAAAAGCCCTGCGGTTCTGTTGCCCACACGGGGTGGTGGGGGAGGTCCTCGCTGTAGTTCCAGTACCCCAGGCTCTCAAGTTGGAAGCCCAGAGCCTGGGCGTCACTTTCTCCCGGTTCCTTTTCTAGTCTATACGAGAAGCAGGCCTCCCTGGGTGATATCAGGCCGGTGTTGGAAGGAAGCCACAGGCGAAGTCCACCAGCTTCTTGGCCAAGTTTGGGAACGCAGGAGTGCCCTGGCAGAGTTAAACAGGGTCCAGAGAACAGCGCCAGCCAACTGTGGACTCCTTCACTGTTGGAAGGGCTGGACAGGTCCCCAGGCAAGGCCCAGAGGAGGAGGAGGAAGAGCGAGCATCTCACTGTCCTCTCCCTGAGCCTGCCAGGCACTCAGTGGCCTTTGCAGCCTAAGCCAGGCACTCAAGGCCGGGTTCATAGCAGCGTGGCAGTGACCTTGAGTAGCTGCTGGCTGGGATGTGCACACTGAGCAGAGAGGATGAATGGCGCTGTCACACTGTGCTCTCACATTTACCTCTCTCTTTTTAACCCTCGCAAGCCTGTGATACTGGTATTACTTTAAGGTCCTTGAGGGTGACTTAGTTACCTTATTTCACCGTAAACTTTTTTTTTAATGCCTTACATTTAAAAAATGTATCATATGGCTTGGTGCAGTGGCTCATGCCTGTAATCCCAACACTTTGGGAGGCTGAGGTAGGAGGATTGCTTGAGACCAGGAGTACAAGACCAGCTTGGGCAACATAGCAAGACCCTGTCTCTACAAAAAAAAAAAAATTAGCCGGGGATGGTGTCACATGCCTGTAGCCCCACTTGGGAGGGTGAAACGGGAGGATCGCTTGAGCCCAGGAGTTTGAGGCTGCTGTGAAGCATGATCACACCACTGCACTGCCTGGGCCACAGAGTGAGACCCTCATCTCAAAAAAAAAAAAAAAAAAAAAGATTATAAAAACAATGTCATCATAGTAGAAGAAATTGTTTAAAAACTGACCTAAACAAATACTTTCTAGTTTTCCAGGATCTTCCCAAATGTGTTGAGTGCATTATGTGTGTATAGTTGTATTATCGTGTATAGATCTGTACATACTCCACTTTGATTCCCTTCATTTCCCTACAATATAGGTAGGAGAGCATTGTTATTCTTATTTGACAGAGAAATGAGAGATGGAGCGTAACTGACGTGACAAAGTTCATAAAATGAGGCAGCACTAAACACAGATACACAGATTGAAGTCTAGATGCCCCCGCATTCCTTCCCCATTGTCATCAGGGGCAGAAAGTCACATCAGGCTTCCTGTGCAAGCCTGGACAACTTAAGAGCCAGTGCTGTTTCTCATCCTTGTGTTTCTTGGGAACAAATGAATAGAGAGAGGCTTTATCTGAATGAGCCATGGATCGTCCCTGGCACCCTGACCTTGGGCAGCCCCTCACTGGCTCACCGCATACTCTTCCCAGCACCCCCAGGCACCATCCTCCTCCCCTCACCTTCCTCTACCCTCTCTCCCCGCAGCAAACAGCGGCACAACAAGCTATGGCGTCAGCAGACAGACAGCAGCCTCCAGCAGCCTGTGGATGACCCTACAGTACCCAGCGCCTTCTTGCCAGAGACCCCAGATGGCACCCCGGAAAGCCGGCTGCCCTTCTTGGATGATGCCGCCCAACCCGGCTTAGGGCCCCCTCTCCCCTGCTGTTTCCGGCGACTCTCAGACCCCCTTCTGCCTTCCCCCGAGGATGAAACTGGCAGCTTGGTCCACCTGGAGGATCCAGAGAGGGAGGCTCTGTTGGAGGAAGCTGCTGCACCTGCAGAGGTGCACAGGCCGGCCAGACAGCCCCAGCAAGGTTCCGGACTCTGTGAGAAGGATGTGAAGAAGAAACTAGAGTTTGGGAGTCCCAAAGGCCGGAGTGGCTCCTTGCTGCAGGTGGAGGAGATGGAAAGGGAGGAGGGCCTGGGAGCAGGGAGGTGGGGGCAGCTTCCAACCCAGCTCGATCAAAACCTGCCCAACTCGGAGAACCTAAACAACAA
Source organism: Pongo abelii (assembly GCF_028885655.2). Classification (NCBI taxonomy): domain Eukaryota; kingdom Metazoa; phylum Chordata; class Mammalia; order Primates; family Hominidae; genus Pongo; species Pongo abelii. The sequence goes on along the minus strand of NC_071995.2, from coordinate 107,515,540 downwards.
CAACAGCAAGAGGAGCTATCCCGACGGCATGGAGGTAGGCAGAGCCCGGCCTGCAGGGTGGCACACCCCATCCCTTCCATCCCACTCTGATTGGCCTACCTCAGCCTCTGTAGCAGGGACTATAGGCACCCGCCACCACACCCAGCTGATTTTTTTCTATTGTCTCTGCTGGGCCCCCAGCTCCCATCTCCAGGGACCTGAGGGTTCTTTCAGAGGGTGATTCTGCTGGTGAGTACGTAGTACATACCTTATATAGCGAATTGAGGATCTGTTGGGAATAACACATATCTCTGCACGCCATCTTCACCCCGTGTACCTTATTCATACCCTGGGCAGGGCTTCCAACTCAATTTCTTTTTGTGTATGTAAAATTAAAACATAAAATTTATCAGCCAACTTCAGCCTTTATCGATATATGACTATTCTTTTTCATCTCACCCCTACCCACTTCCCCACACCCCTGATGATTCTGGAACCAATCCCAGATTTAGATATAGATACCTATATCTAAAAAGTATATATTATAGGTATATACTGTAGATATAGATAGATAGATACATACTGTAGACAAGTTGTCACTGTTTCCCATGCTGGAGTACAGTGGCATGATCACGGTTCACTGCAGCCTTGACCTACCAGGCTCAAGTGATCCTCCCACCTCAGCCTCCTGAGTACCCGGGACCACAGGCACATGCTACCACACCCGGTTATTTTTTTCTATTTTTTTTGTAGAGATGAGGTCTCACTGTTGCCCAGCCTGGTCTCAAGCCATCTGCCCACCTTGACTTCCCAAAGTGCTGGAATTACAGGTTTGAGTCACCACGCTTGGCCTCAGATATATCATTTTATTCATAAATGCTCCAGTATGTTAACATAGCCACAATACCATTGTCACCTTTTAAAAAAACTGATAGGGCCAGACGCGGTGGCTCACATCTGTAATCCCAGCACGTTGGGAAGCCGAGGCAGGCGGATCAGGAGGTCAGGAGATTGAGACTATCCTGACCAACATGGTGAAACCCTGTCTCTACTAAAAATATAAAAATTAGCTGGGTGTGATGGTGCGTGCCTGTAATCCCAGCTACTCAGGAGGCTGAGGCATGAGAATTGCTTGAACCCAGGAGGCAGAGGTTGCAGTGAGTCAAATTCGTGCCACTGCACTCCAGCCTGGGTGACAGAGCGAGACTCCGTCTAAAAACAAAAAAAAACTGATAGTAATTTCCCAACATTGTCAAGTATCCAGCCTTCCAGCTTAGACTCTAATACTTAACTCCATTAGTCTCTTGGAGTTGCCATTTTTAGTGGATTATCTGCCACAAGGTTTGAGCTTCAACCTGGTGCTTACTGAGAAATTGGTTAATTCCAGCCAACCTTTTCCCTCCTCCATGGGGGAAGTGATGCAGGAGCAGAGGCTGGTTCAGTGGAAGGGTAGCCGTGCAGGCTGGTCTCCGCTTCCACCCTTGCCCTGCTGCTGACTTCGTTCCCTCTGGCTTCACCTGCCTATCTCACAGGACAGCTGTGGTTCTCAAGTGGGGGCACTTGGGGTCCTGACAGATGCGTTCAAGTACACAGCCGGTTTATTAACAGCATGTTATAATGCAGACAAAACTGGGCAGGTGCATCTGTCGACCTCCATAAAGCATTCCAAATCAAATACTAATTATGGATTTCCCCCACTTCCCTACTTACCACAAAGCAAATACCCATAAAGACAGATGAGATAAAACCCTGGGCCAGGTGCGGTGGCTCACGCTTATAATCCCAGCACTTTTGGAGGCCAAGGCAGGCAGATTATCTGAGGTCAGGAGTTTGAGACCGGCATGACCAACATGGTGAAACCCTGTCTCTACTAAAAATACAAAATTAGCTGGGGATGGTGCCGCACGCCTGTAATCCCAGCACTCTTGAGAGGCCGAGGTGGGCAGATCATCTGAGGTCAGGAGTTCGAGACCAGCCTGACCAACATGGTGAAACCCCATCTCTACTAAAAATATAAAATTAGCTGGGTGTGGTGGCGCATGCCTGTAATCCCAGCTACTCAGGAGGCTGAGGCAGGAGAATTGCTTGAACCCGGGAGGCAGAAGTTGCAGTGAGCCGAGATCACGCAATTGCACTCCACCCTGGGCAACAAGAGTGAAACTCCATTTAAAAAAAAACCCTGGAAGCCATGGCGGGGCCTTTAAGCGGGCGGGTGCTGAGCCCCCTCTGGCTGTGGTCTACAGGCAGGCTGGTTGGCTAAGAGGGGAAGTTGGGAGGCTGGGATCACAATGGGTCAGAGGATGGGGCAAGGACATAAGGAGGTGTTGAGAGACAGAGCTGGCGGGGTGTAGTGGCTCACGCCTGTAATCCTAGCACTTTTGGGAGGCCGAGGCAGGAGGATCACTTGAGCCAGGAGTTCGAGACCAGCCTGGGCAACATAGTAGGACCCTGTCTCTATCTGTTTGAAAGAGAGAGAGAGACAGAGCCCTGTTGCCCTCCTGCCTTGTCCTGCCCTCCAGCCTACAGTCCGGTGCAGGCGGGGTGGGGTGGGGGGTGTCCTCCTCCTTCTTCCCGCTTCCCTTCTGGACCTGCATGCTGCTCTCTCTGGCTGGTCAACACCTGCTTGTCCCAGAAGCCTCAGCTGAAGTGTCAGTTCCTCTGGGCAGCCTTCCCTCCGTGGAGACTTTGAACTTGTCCCTCTCTCCCCTGGGACTCTTCACACAGCTTTCTAGTCCATTCCCAGGACCACTGGGTACCTGTCAGTTGGCCTGTAAGGAAGTGAAGGGTGGAGACATAGAGGCGTGTGTCACGTTTACTTAGATCCTCACTGACCAAAAGGCAGGGGGTTTCCTTAGGAAACAATGTAAACTTGTTTTCTGTTGGGGTATAAAATCCACCTCAGGCCGGGCACGGTGGTTATTCACAATCAAGTGGGCTCCAGGAGGTCTGTCAGTACTAAGTGAAATGAGAGCCTCCCCTCCAGGCCCGGCCCCCGGTCCCATCTCGCACCCCAGTCCCTGCCCACCCTCACATTTTTGGTCTTTGGCTCATGACTGCACCGTCTCACCATGCTCTTGTCCCCTTCCTTGCAGCATGATGCTATATTTGGGATCCTTAACAAAGTGAAGCCTTCCTATAAATCCTGTGCCGACTGCATGTACCCTGCAGCCAGCGGGGCTCCTGAGGCCTCCAGGGAGCGATGTGAGGACCCCAATGCTCCCGCCATCTGCACCCAGCCAGCCTTCCTACCCCACATCACATCCTCCCCTGTGGCCCACTTGGCCAGCAGGTCCCGTGTTCCGGAAAAGCCAGCCTCTGGCCCAATCGAACCTCCCCTGTTCCTACCACCAGCAGGCTCCAAGAGGCCAGACACCAGTGGCCCTGGGGCTGGAGCTGCCCTAGAGCCACCAGCCAGCCTTTTGGAACCTTCGAGAGAGACCCCAAAAGTCCTGCCAAAGTCCCTCCTTTGGAAGAATTCTCACTGTGATAAGAACCCTCCCAGCACAGAAGTGGTGATAAAGGAAGAATCGTCACCCAAGAAAGATACGAAGCCAGCCAAGGACCTGAGGCTTCTGTTCAGTAATGAATCTGAGAAGCCGACAACCAACAGCTACCTGATGCAGCACCAGGAGTCCATCATGCAGCTGCAGAAGGCAGGCTTGGTCCGCAAGCACACCAAAGAGCTGGAGCGGCTGAAGAACGTGCCCGCAGACCCAGCACCTCCCTCCAGGGATGGCTCCGCCGGCAGGCTGGAGGCCAGCATCCCCGAGGAGAGCCAGGATCTAGCCGCGCCCCACGAGCTGAGCCCCCTGGTTATGTCCAGCCAGGCCGGGAGTGATGAGAAGTCAGAGGCTGCCCCCGCTTCATTGGAAGGAGGCTCACTGAAGAGCCCCCCTCCTTTCCTCTACCGCCTGGACCACACCAGTAGTTTCTCAAAAGACTTTCTGAAGACCATCTGCTACACCCCCACCTCCTCTTCCATGAGCTCCAACCTGACCCGGAGCTCCAGCAGCGATAGCATCCACAGCGTCCGTGGGAAGCCCGGGCTAGTGAAGCAGCGGACACAGGAGATTGAGACCCGGCTCCGGCTGGCGGGCCTCACCGTCTCTTCCCCACTGAAGCGCTCACACTCTCTTGCCAAGCTCGGGAGTCTCAACTTCTCGACGGAAGACCTGTCCAGTGAGGCTGACCCGTCCACCGTCGCTGACTCCCAGGACACCACGTTGAGCGAACCTTCCTTCTTGCATGAGCCCCAGGCAACCCCGAGGGACCCAGCTGCAACCTCCAAACCATCAGGGAAACCCGCCCCAGAAAACTTAAAGAGCCCTTCATGGATGAGCAAAAGCTGACCCACCTTTTGCTGCGTCAGGCTGGGCGGATATTTTCATATGATCCCTCCCTCACTTTCACTGTGGATTTGGATCGACCCCTTACATCTTGATTTCCCTTAAACGAGTGAAGTCATCCTAACTTTTCCCCTACTCTTGCCATAGAGAGGAGGAGAAGAAACTAACCAACATGCAGCACAAGAAGGGGAGCTATCAGTCGTGTGGCCTGGGAGAACTAGGAACCGCTGGCCAGGAGACACAAAACTCCGCTCCCACCGTCTTCAAGAAGAACGGTGTTTTAGGAAGAACGTGCACACATGGGCGCACACATCCAGCCTGTTCCCTTTGCATCCTGCAGAAGAGTCCTGGTGGTGGCAGCCTCACTGCAGCACACGTTCTAGCTCATTCTGGGCCTCGCAGAAAACTCTCGGATGGCAACATTAAGTCCTACCTCTGTTCTCGCTGTGCTTTTTATTTTTAGAACACACGAATGACCAAGGCTCGTTCCAGGGAATAATGCTCTGTCTGAAAGCGTTTTTCCAAAAAAAGAATTTTTCGTTTTGTGTTTTGGTTGGGACCCCAGATGCGTCAAGACTTTTAACCCGACAGCCCCAAGCACTGCTGGGTAAAGTCATCAGATGAGTAGTCCCACGCTGTTGTTGAGCTGACTCTGCCCGAATGGTGGTGCAGGCGCTCTGTCCTGGTTGTGTTGTTACGTGTTTGACCAGCACAGGGGTCCGGTGGGGAAAATGTATGGGTTGTTGTCAGTTGTTGCTAATGCTGAAGTTTAAATCTCAAGGGGAAGGGCCATGTGCTGAAACACATGGTTGTGTTTAGGTTTGAAATTGCTCAAGTGTCTGGCTCAGGTGGTGGTTCTGAGACACATCGTCCTGCTGGGAGCCCAGATGCTTAGGTCCACTAGGGCCCATCTAGGGAAGGGAAAGGAGATTTCAGCGGCTTCCCCAAAAGGAACGGGACTGTCAGGACGCTTCCCGGATGTCTACAGTTGCCCCTTCTTGCAGTGAGATTACTGCTTCCTGTTTCCCTCCAGCTCTTCCCAGCAGCAGTGATGGAGTATAAGAGGGATCTGTAGTCGCTGCCTGGCTCTGTGGGCGGCCCCTTTAAGACTCAGGTGAGCTCAGCCAGTCCAGCTGTGCCAGGCTTGAATCAAAGGTGTCAGCAAGCTAGATGTCAAAACATTTCAAGAGAGGCGGCTTGTCGAAAAGCAGAAAGGTTGAATTCAGAAGTCGGCAAACTATGGCATGTGGCCCTGTGAGCTAGGAATGGTTTTTCCTTTTTCCCTTCAGACGGCCTGGCTCTGTCACCCAGGCTGGAGTACAGTAGTGCAATCATGACTCCCTGCAGCATCAACCTCCCTGGCTCAAGCAATGGCTTTTACCTTTTTAAGGAGTTGTAAAAAAAGAAAAAATAATATGTGACAGAATTCACGTGGCCCACAAAGCCTGAGATACTTACTGTCAGGCCTTTTGTAGAAAAAGTTGCTGACTCCTGGTTTGATTTGCCACACAGAGCTGCCCATGGCCCTGTAGGAAGAAACTGGGTAAATTTGAAGCCCTCTGCCTCTCTGACACCTAAGGCCAGACCCTTCCCTCCTCCCGACCACAAGCTTTGCCAGCCCCGCACTAGCCTCACCTGTGCAGGATGGAGTAGGTTGCATACGTGGGGGAAGGCAGGTGAACACAGTTTGCTGAAGCTCTTCCACAATTCCATCTTGCCCTCAGCTGGGTCCGCCAGATTAATTCAGTGAAACCAGAAAGCCTTCAAGGGCCAGCTGAATTCTGAAAGTGAGTGAGTGAGCCATCATCTTGCATTGGCCAGAACCGTGCTCCCCAAAGCTATTCTAGAAAGCACCCCAGGCGGGGTCTGCAGGAACAAGGCTAGTTCATATTTTACCCAGTGGGCAGAGTTTTTGCAAAAATCCTCCCTCCAGGACTTTGTCTCCTTGGAGTGATTTTTAAAAATACTTAATTACTTTATAGGAAGCTGTTTTCCCACTAGTGTCAATTAAAATCACCTTAAAAGGTGATTATCCACTTATTCCTGAAACCCTGTGGGTTGTTCCCCCTCTCCCTCAGCCAACAAAAGCATAGCCTCAAAAAATATCAGGTTCAGTATGTTTTGCCAAATCAAATTTCATGTGGTAGATCAATTTTTGTGTCAAAATAATCTTTTAAATTTAGTGATGACAGGCTTTCGTTGGTTTTTTAACCACGTCTATGTATGAGAATGATATATTTTTGAAAACTTTAATTTTGAAAGCCATAATTTTTCTTATCTAAAGAGTTGGGTGGGGTGTGGAATCTGGAGAATACAAGTTGGTCTTTGGCTTCTGGCAAACTTACCCATTCATTTTCGGAAGCACAGCTAGCATATCAACATCTAGACAAGAGTGCTGGTCCCGTCATCAGAGCAAAGTGAAGCATTCTTGACTTGATGCTTAATACTCTGGCCTGGAGAAAAGGATAAGTTGTTTTTTTTTTTGGAAACCCAGATCAGTTGCATGTAAACAGATGGCACATGGCTATTTAAAATGCTATATGATTGGGCCGGGTGCAGTGGCTCACTTCTGTAATCCCAGCACTTTGGGAGGCCGAGGCAGGCAGATCATCTGAAGTCAGGAGTTCTAGACCAGCCTGGCCAACATGGTGAAACCCCGTCTCTACTAAAAATACAAAAACTTAGCTGGGGTGTGGTAGTGCGTGCCTGTAATCCTAGCTACTTAGGAGGCTGAGGCAGGAGAATCACTTGAACCTGGGTGGCGGAGGTTGCAATGAGCCGAAATCGCGCCACTGCACTCCAGCCTGGGTGCAGTGAAACTGGGAGTGAAACTCCGTCTCAAAAAAATAAAATGCTATATGAACAAGATGAGCATTCCGTCAGGCGTTGGGACACCTGGGCAAAGACAAATTCATACTGTCTCTGAAAAGAAAGTTTGCACTGTAACGTATGCCATAGCTTGGCCCTTGCTTTGTAGGCAACCTTAGCTGATGGGGAAAATTCCAAACATAAGTGGCACAGGAAAGAGGCAGGCGGAGGAGGCAGGGGTCTGCTGTGCAAGTCACTGGTTTTTTATGACTATCATTTTCATTGAATACATTTGTTGAATTGGGACAAAAGGAACATTTTCTAAATCAGCTTGATAATCTGTATAAACAGCTGAATCTGATCTTCTGCCTCACATTAATTCATGTGGCATGCCAAAAGTTAGACTGAACTTTTCTACATCTTCACCTTGCATTGATACAGGAAGGTCTTCTCTTTAAGTCTTGTTAAGTATAAGGGGGATGAGGAGAACCAGGCTGCTCTCAGATGGTAATTGACAATGCCGATTTCCATTTCTTTGTCTTATGGCTACTTCCGAGTCTTCTAGCAAGGTCCCTGGTTGCACGTATTTCCTAAGAACAAAGTTTATTTCTCTTTACATTCCCTGCTTCCTTGCTCTCCGTGCAGGGACCCCAGCCAACCTCTGGGCTGTTGAATAGCTCTCTGCTGGGTGGCAAGCCCTTCTCCTTGGCACCCTGTTGCTTAAGCATATAGATTGCTCACCAGGTGCACACAGACAGCTGTACTGTCCAAGCCCATTCTGCTCCACCCTGTCCTCTTCAGCTAAAGAGCATTCCAGTAATCTAAAGCCCTTTCCCCCGGAGAAGTCCAGAGGATGCAGCAGTTTGGAGTTGAGCTTGAATAGAACAGACCCTCAGCACGGCCCTGGACTAATGCACTCTTATCTGAGGGCAGTCCATTCTAGAAGGTTGATGAATTTCCCCACCACTCTCCTGGGGACCTTTTCTCCCTAGTGGGAACAAATGCTACATAATTTAGTCAAGATCCTATTAAGTCACCTCACCTGAGGCATCTGGACAGGGCGTTGCCTTCCATTGGTGGGAAATTGTTGGTGCCAGAATACATTTTGCCCAAAACTCTTCTCATTGGCGGGAAATTGTTGGTGCCAGAATACATTTTGCCCAAAACTCTTCTCATTGGCTGGCCACCTAGCAGGGCTCCTCTAAACACGCAACTCAGCGAGGGGACCTCCTTCACCTCTGGCAAGAGAGCTGGGTAGATCAGAAACTTGGTGACACCTGGCTAGCACGGAGCAGGCTCACTTGTCTTGGTCCCACTACCCAGATTCCTGCAGACATTGCAGGCCAAATGAAGGTTGTTGAATGCCCTGTCCCCAGCCACCTGTTTTGTTATCGTCTGCTCTGCAATGGAATGCCTATGTGTTTGAGTTCACTCTGCATCTGTATATTTGAGTATAGAAACCGAGTCAAGTGATCATGTGCATCCAGACACACTGTGTCACCTGAGCCACAGAGCAAATCACCTTAACGATCTGGAATGAAACTGTGACCATTGCCGCCCTGGGTGGTTCTGGAGAGACTGCCGTCTTCTTGTTTGGCCGTAGGTGCTGGGGCCCTGGCTTCGGTCACTGTCTCAGACAGGAGTCCCGATAAGCAGATCACCAGTCCTCCACTGTCCTTCCTGTCGGCCTTGCTGCATGAGAAGATAGCTGCTTCCTCCCTCTTTTCCTACACTGTAATTATTTTTACAATTGAGTGCCTTAATAATAGTTTACAAATACTATGTATTTATGCAAAACTGTTAAACTCTCATCTGTTATGATTGGATACTTGGTCTTGTCAGTAGTGGTCGGTATTGGGATGTGAGCTTGTCCTACTCCATATGTGTTTATTCTGCTATGCAGTTATACATTGTGTGTTCACATCTATTCCAAGGAGCCTTGCTAGAAACAACACTGGTAGTTCCTGCAGGCCAGGCAGGTATTGGCCCATGCTGTGTCCCATAGGAGCCAATGAAAGAACGTAGCTTGGTCTGCTAGCCAGCCATGGGGTGGTGCAGGCCAGGCAGCCTCTGCACCAGAGTCCAGCACCTGCCCATTCCCCAGTCACACAATCATACTCTTCTTTCATAGAGATTTTATTACCACCTAGGCCACCCTAGTTTTCCTCTCTGTTAGTGTCCTGAGCTCTTTTGCAACAAAATGTAGGTACAGACGAATCCCTGTCCCTCCCCTAATCAGGAGCTCCACACCATGAGTTGTTTGGTTTTCCAGAAGCTGCCAGTGGGTTCCCGTGAATTGCGTTACAATATCGATGATTTTTTTTATTATATTGTTTTTCTTCTTGTTTTTTTAATATATTTAAAGGCAGTATCTTTTGTACTGTGAATTTGCAGTAGAAGATGCAGAATGCACTTTTTTTTTACTTCTGTTGGTGTGTATTGTATATAGTGTGTGTGCTTCTTGTGATGAAAATAAACTTTTTCTTTATAAATTCCTGATGACTGAGTTTATATAAAAGGAAACTGCTTCCTCAACCCTTGCCAAAACAGTCTGATACATCGTCATCATCGTCGTCATTGACATGGCCCATCTTTACTGAGCATCTATTATGTGCTAAGTTCTTTGCTAGAAAACCTGGACAAGTTACACCAAAGAAAGGACCATGGGAAGAAATGTTAGCTCCTCCCGGAACTAGTCTGTTTTCTTTCTAATTTTGTCAGTAAGCAAGAGCAGGCCCACTTGTGGGTAGTCCTTTGTGTACCAAAAAAAAAAGTTACCCACCAGGAAAGGTTTTGGACTTTGGGTGGGTTCTCTTCCTGTACAAGTAGGAAATGTAAAGCCAGAGGTGTGCACTAGAGAACATCTAACCTGCTCCCACCAGCCCTGGTGGGAGAGGGAGGACCCTGGAGGCTAAGTACTGCTGATTTCCAAGGTACATGCTCATGTCCCAGTCCACTGCACACCAGGCAGCTTTTGGTGGCTCTCCTCCCTTGGACACTCAGGAAACAGAGCTGCTTCTATTTTTTTTTTTTTTTTAATTTTTATTTTTTTGAGACTGGGTCTGGCTCTCTTGCTCAGGCTGGAGTTCAGTGGTGCCATCATAGCTCACTGCAACCTCAACTTCCTAGGCTAAAGTGACCCTCCCACCTCAAGCAATCCTCCCACCTCAGCCTCACCAGTAGCTGGGACTACAGGCGTGCACCACCTTGCCCTGCTAATTTTTACAATTTATTAAAGAGATGAAGTCTCGCTTTGCTGCCCAGGCTGGTCTTTAACTCCTGTCTTCAAGTGATCCTCCCACCTTGGCCTCCCAAAGTGCTGGGATTACAGGTGTGAGCCCCCTCAACTTCCATCTTAAAATTCTGCCTCCTTAGAGTTCTTTGCTTTCTGCTGTGTAGTCAGGGAGGAGTGACATTCACTCAGTCTCCTCTGTCTGGATGCGATACATCATTTCTACTCGCTTTCCAGTGGGCAAGGCCCAGTCACGGGGTCCCAGTGCAGCAGCCAGGGAGACTGGGAAATGTATGGGGCACATGTATTTGGTGAGCACTGACTGCCGCAAGTACCTGGGCGTGACCCCTAAATTCCAGTGCCTGCAGAGCCAGGAAGTATTTTGTTCAGTTCATTTGGACTTGCTCTGTCTCTCAACTGGACTCAAAAGACTGATGAATAAACCAGAATGCAAGTTTATTACTTTACCAAAAGAATTATAATCATCAAGCAGACCAGATTACTCACATGCTGATTAGCACATATAGTCCTGCTAGGTAAGTTTTCTTTTTTTGAGACAGGCTGGAGTGCAGTGGCAGTCATGGTTCACTGAAGCGTTGATCTCCTGGGCTCCAGCAATCCTGCCTCAGCCTCCCAAGTAGCTGGGACCAGAGCCACACACTGCTGCACCCAGCTAAATTTATTTATTTAAAAGATAGGGTCTCACCATGTTGCCCAGACTGGTCTTGAACTCCTGGTTTCTGATGATCCTCCTGCCTCAGCCTCCCAAAGTGTTGAGATTATAGGCATGAGCCACTGTGCCCAGCCCCTTCTAGGTAAATCTCTATGGGGTGCCAAATTTTGGTTAAGAATTGCTTATTGAACATTAAAAGTTTAGTGGGATGCTTCTTTTTTTTTTTCTTTTGAGATGGAGTTTAGCTCTTGTTGCCCAGACTGGAGTGCAATGGCGTGATCTCAGCTCACCGCAACCTCCGCCTCCTGGGTTCAAGTGATTTTCCTGCCTCAGCCTCCTGAGTAGCTGGGACTACGGGCATGTGCCACCACGCCTGGCTAATTTTGTATTTTTAATAGAAATGGGGTTTCTCCATGTTGGTCAGGCTGTTCTCAAACTCCCAACCTCAGGTAATCCACCCGCCTTGGCCTCCCAAAGCGCAAGGATTACAGGCATGAGCCACTGCGCCCAGCCACAGGATGCTTCTAATAGTGTTATCAAGCTATAATGACCCCTCTCTGTAAAATGTTTTAAAAACAAATCACTGAGGGTCATGGTTCAAGACACTGTTCTCTGGCAAGATTGAAGATAGCTAACAAATTCTCTTTGGGTTCCAGCCATGAATGGGGTGGGATGGGCCCCAGCAATCTGTATGTTTCTGAGATTCCCTGGGAATTCTGATGGCCAAGTTTAGAAACCATCAAAATAAGAATATGATGCAACTGAGGAGGCTCACGCTTTGCTAGTTACAATCATATTGCACACATGCTTTTTTGAGACAACACCCACACTATCCTAACAATGTGTGTTCATAAAACTCATCCGATACTGATTTGTTCAGGGCCCTAGGACAATTCCTGTAATTGGCTGCTTTTGCCCTGATTTCCTCCTCAGAGTAACCGTCTCGTGGTTGGGCGCGATCCCAGATCACACCTACAGTGGAGGTGGTTTTGCTGGGGAGGATCCGCATGCTTGTTTGTGTTTATGCCTGGGGAACCCCCTCTTGGCAAGATGTTCGGGAGAGTCTCCAAAGGCAGCTGGAGGACAACTTGGAACTTAGGGGGATTCACTTTATGGTAAAGAAGCCCTTTCTAAAGGAGAGCTCCACTGATAGTGCACAAAGTGAGCCCCACCCAGGAAACACCACCCACCCACGCATCCTTGCCTCCTAAAACCAGGTTATGTTTATCACATACCTTCTATGTGCTTTACATAAAGAATCCCCTGGAATCCTCCAAACTGGGCATTGCGGTCTGTGATGCGTATCTCAAAAGAGGTGAGAGGGTTGGGCACAGTGGCTCACGCCTGTAATCCCAGCACTTTGGGAGGTCGAGGCGGGTGGATCACTTGAGGTCAGAAGCTCAAGACCAGCCTGGCTCACATGGTGAAACGCCGTCTCAACTAAAAATACAAAAAGTAGCCGGGCATGATGGCAGGCGCCTGTAATCCCAGCTACTCAGGAGGCCGAGGCAGGAGAATCGCTTGAACCCGGGAGGTGGAGGTTGCTGTGAGCCAAGATTGCACCACCGCACTCCAACCTGGGTGACAGAGTGAGACTCCGTCTCAAAAAAAAAAAAAGAGAGAGGTAGAGGAGAGTCCTTTTCCTTCTAACTTTCTTGAACTCTTTGGACTACCTTGGGATCCTTCTATTTACTGCCTTGTTGGCATTATTCTCAGTTTATGAAAAAACGGGCACATAGAGTGGAAGTAATTTGCCTACAGGTACATCTAAAAATTGATGAAGCCAGATAGGAACTGCTCCCTCATCATCTGAAACCTTTCCCAGAGCTGTCTCTCCCACCGCAGAAGCAGAAAGAAGCCAGACGAAGATGCGTCTTGATCTCCCTTGTGATTTCAGCAAGAAAGCAGATGAGTTGGAGATGAAGCCCCCAGCTCCTGGGAAACTGGACCCACTTCTTGCTCCAAAGGCTATTGGGGTGACACAAGGTGTGTTTCTCTCCTGTAGATCATATTCACCATATTTTGCCTTTAAATGGAAATTGTGCATCCTGAAGTACCTTGTTAAGAGTCCATTTTCAGCCTGAAATTCCTTTTTTTTGTAAACCACTTCAGCAAATAAAGTGTTGGCATTTACATTAGCAACCTCCCAGCCTAGGAGAGGATGCTCCAGCATCCGACTCTAAAAGACGAATTTGTCTGGGCACGGTGGCTCACGCCTGTTATCCCAACACCTTGAGAGGCCGAGGCAGGCAGATTGCTTGAGCCCAGGAGTTCAAGACCGGCCTGGGTAACATGGTGAACCCCCATCTCTACCAGTAATACAAAAATTAGCCAGGCATGGTGGTGTGCCAGTGGTCCCAGCTACTTGAGTGGCTGAGGTGAAGGATCTCCTGAGCCTGGGAGGCAGAGGTTGCAGTGAGCCGAGATCGAACCACCGCACTCCAGCCTACGCAACAGAGCAAGACTGTGTCTCAAAAACAAATAAAAATAAAAGATTTTAAAAAGACAAATTATCCCACAAATGGTACATAGTGGTGGTGGTGGTGGTGGTGGTAGACCTCCCTCTGGTTCTTGAAATTGGATCAAAACAAACTGACAATGCTACCTACTTCATGGGGCCATTGGAGAATTCACTGATAATGCATGCAGATCCCCTTCTGCCTGGCACACTACCTAATAAATAAACGGTGGTTGTTATTGTTGGAATTGGAGGATATATTGAGCATCTCCTAGTTGCAAGGGTTTCACACGTATTACCAAGTTAATCCTCACAGCAGATATGATTCTGTTTTACAAAGGAAGCGGTGGATGCTCAGAGAGGTTAGGTAACGTGGGTCAGGGACACACAGCCAGGAAGGGGCAGAGGCTGGGAGTGCCTGATTCCAAATTCATGCGATTTCTACCCCACTGTCTTCTCCCCAAGGAAAATAGTCCCTAATGCATGTGTGCAATGCTTAGAGGGCAGTAGATGCTCAACAGATGCTGAGAGAGTGAGGAGTAAATGAGATATGCCATGAAAAGGAGCCCCTATGGACTTAGGTGTGCGTTTGTTTAACTTGTGGGCAAGTACTTATAGACAGGTGCAAACAATAAATCTCCTTTTGCAACCAAGAACTTGTTGTTCAGTATGAGTTTTGATACATATAAGAAAGGCTATTATGATATCTGAGACAGTTAACTAAGGGAGGGAGTATTGATAACCATAAGTGTTAGTTGCAGGCTGGGCACAGTGGCTCATGCCTGCAGTCCCCTCACTTTGGGAGGCTGAGGTGGGAGGATTGCTTGAAGCCAGGAGTTCAAGACCAGCCTGGGCAAGAAAGCAACACCCCATCTCCACAAAACTTTAAAAATTAGCTGGGTGTGGGGGCATGTGCCTATAGTTGTAGCTACTCTAAAGAGGCAGGAGGATCGCTTGAGCCCAGGAGTTGGAGGCTGCAATGAGCTTTGATGGCACCACTGTACTCCAGCCTAGTCAACAAAGTAAAACCTGTCTCTTAAAAAAAAAAAAAAGGTTCTAGGACTGTAGAATCATTAGCTTAAAAGCATAGGATTTGAGGGAAAACCTCAGTTATATTAATTTTGTATTCCAATTTCATGTTGACTTGATTTTTTATAAAGATCTTTTTTAAAAAGGAGCCCCTGCTTCATTTGACAAAGCTTGGAACGTTTGGGGACACCCAGGACTGCCTAAACCAAGTTCCACTGGGGCTGGGGCCATGTCTCAGTCACTTCTGAGACTGGCAAGGGCCTGGCATACTGGGACTGAACCCCAGGTTGATGCCAGGCATTTGCTGTGAATCAAAGAAGCCTGAGTTTTTCAGAGTCCAGAAGAATCTGGAAGGTCAACCAAGCCAAGCCCCTTTGTAACATCCATTCATTCTGGCATTCCTCTCTGGTTCATGGAGCCCCTGCTGTGGGCCAGGCACTGGGGAAGAGAAGAGGCAGTCTGTGTCATCCCGGGAATCCTGACAGAAAGCCTTCTGTGAAAGAAAGAAAACTCACCACCTGCTAACAGCAATGGGTTAGACAGGGAGGATTCAAGGCTATTTTGTTCCTTCTTTTGTCTATCTTCCAAAATCTCTGCAACAGAATTATGTTACTTTTTTTTCTTTTTTTTGGGATGGAGTCTCGCTCTGTTGCCCAGGCTGGAGTGCAATGGTGTGATCTCGGCTCACTGCAACCTCTGCCTCCCGGGCTCAAACAATTCTCCTGCCTCAGCCTCCCGAGTAGCTGGAATAACAGGCATGCACTACCACGGCTGGCTAATTTTTGTATTTTTAGTAAAGATAGGGTTTTGTCATGTTGGCCAGGCTGGTCTCGAACTCCTGACCTCAGGTGACCACCTGCCTTGGCCTCCCAAAGTGCTGGGATTACAGGTGTGAGCCACCACATCCGGCTTTTTTGTTTTGGACAGAGTCTCTCTCTGTCGCCCAGGCTATAGTGCAGTAGCTCAATCTTGGCTCACTGCAACCTCTGCCTCCTGAGCTCAAGTGATTCTCCTGCCTTAGCTTCCTGAGTAGCTGGGACTACAGGCACATGCCACCATACCCGGCTAACTTTTCGTATTTTCAGTAGAGATGGGGTTTCACCATGTTGGCCAGGCTGGTCTCGAACTCCTGACCTCAAGTGATCTGCCCGTGTCGGCCTCAGGATTATGTTACTTTCATAATTTAAAAAATGTGGCCGGGCACGGTGGCTCACGCCTGTAATCCCAGCACTTTAGGAGGTCGAGGCGGGTGGATCATGAGGTCAGGAGATCGAGACCATCCTGGCCAACGCGGTGAAACCCCGTCTCTACTAAAAATACAAAAAATTATCTGGGCGTGGTGGCAGGCGCCTGTAGTCCCAGCTACTCGGGAGGCTGAGGCAGGAGAATGGCGTGAACCTGGGAGGCAGAGCTTGCAGTGAGTCAAGATCATACCACTGCACTGCAGCCTGGGCGGCAGAGTGAGACTCCGTCTCAAACAAAAAACAAAACAAAAGCTTATAAAAAATGTGGCTGGGTGAGGTGGCTCATGCCTGTAATCCCAGCACTTTGGGAGGCCGAGGTGGGCGGATCACGAGGTCCGGAGTTCGAGACTAGCCTGGCCAACATGATGAAACCCCGCCTCTATTAAAAATACAAAAATCAGCCAGGTGTGGGGGCAGGCACCTGTAATCCTGGCTCCTCAGGAGGCTGAGGCAGGAGAATTGCTTGAACTCAGGAGGTGGAGGTTGCAGTGAGCCGAGACTGTTCCACTGCACTCCAGCCTGGGTGACAGAGCAAGACTCCGTCTTGGAAAAAAAAAAGTAAAGATTTAATAAAAGAATTTTTTTTTAAATTGAGCTAAAATTTGCTCTCTAAGCTCCCAGGCCCATGGCTCTAGGAAACTCAGTAGAGTATTTTTGTGGAAGGCTCTTTCCTTCCCTCCCTTTGACGGGGTTGCCTGGGTCCCCAGGAACAGAGTACTTTTGGATCACTGTAGCTCTCGGGTGCCAGGCAGGGGCTTACTGTCCTGGGCTGTCAGCTGCTCCAGGTTGCTTGTGCCCACCCTTCTGAGTGCCTGAGGGTGGCAAGGGAACTGCGTGGTGTGACAATGGAAGTACAGTGCCCAGGGCTGACTTCAGGGCAGTTGCATAGGACTCTAAATTTGTGAAGACCTTGCACTTGGTTTTCATGTTTTGCTGTCACCATCTTGAAATTTCTCATCATTCTTAAACAAGAGCGTGGCCTTTTTGTTTTCCACTGGGTCTAGTAAATTATGTAGCTGGTCCTGGCAGCATTACCATTCGATCAAGGGTTTTGGAGCAAGACAGCCCTGGGTCCCAATCGCAGCTCCTTAATTTACACACTCAGCTACTTGGGACAAGTGACTGAATCTCTCTCCACCTCAGTTTCCCCATTTGGAAAACAGGAATAACCTCCTAGTGGTATTATAAAGACTAGCACTGTTGGTCTTTCCCTCTCGAAGTCCCCTCTCTCTCACTAGAGAGAGAGCTGTTTTCCTTTCTCTTCCTTTTGCCTATTAAACCTCCGCTCCCAAACTCTTCATGTGTGTCCATGTCCTAAATTTTCCTGGTGCGAGATGACGAACCCCAGGTATTTACCCCAGATAATGTAGCCGCTTCATAATAGGGACCTTGTCCAGATACCAAGGTACAACATTCATCAAAACGGTGAGTAGAGGAGCGGACTCCACCTCTGACCTTTGATCTCAGGGCTCTCAGCCTCCATTTTAGAACGAAGTCAAATCAATAATGGGTATCCATCAGCCAGTTAAAAACACGATTAGTGTGGCTGCCATTCTTAAAGACTCGGACGTCAGTCTTACTGGGGAGAACATGGAGAATCCTCCAGCGCCCATGGTTTGCTGGACGTGTTTGAACCAACTTCCTTTCACGGAGAACTTAGCCGTCACGTGGGGCTGGAAGAGGTTCTGGAGCAAGTGAGGATTTCTGGCTGGGGCTACCCCTTGGTGTTATCCAAAAGCTTCTAGACTGACCCAGGCCTCCAACTGCCCAATGGGGTTTTGGCAACGGGATCTCCAACTTTGCATTTTGTTTGTTTGTTTGAGACAGAATTGCTTGAACCCGGGAGGTGGAGGCTGCAGTGAGCTGAGATCACGCCTCTGCACTCCAGCCTGGGCGATAGAGCAAGGATCTCCTATCCTCTCTGTGTATGCAATGTGCGGGAAGTTTACAGTTCAGGGAAGTAATCTTGTTCGCTATATAAATCAGACACCGCCTCCTCAAACCTGACTATAAAATCCAGTGCATCCTCCGCTGGTGGCTCTTTTCCTCTTAGAAGTCTCCTCTCTCTCACTAGAGAGACAGAGCGGTTTTCCTTTCTCTTTCTTTTTCTTTTGCCTATTAAACCTTCGCTCCTTAAAAAAAACAGGGTAGCACTGTGTAATTAACACAAAGTAAATGCCCCTGAATCTTTATATTCTTTGTTTATAGAAAGTATTTAGCATAAGTAGCACAAAGTAATCCCTCAATGAGTAGTTGCTATAATCGTGGGGAAGACAGGCCGGCCCCCACAGGCCAGGCCTTGCTGACAGGTGGTTTCTCGTCCTGCCTGGCAACTCCCTTAGCATCTCCTGGAAGAGCCAATGGATGCAAACCCGAGCTCATTGAAGGAGGCGCTCAGCTAGGATTTGCACTGTGTCCTCCCACTCCCCTGCCACTGACCCCAAGAGGACAGGTCTGCCTCTCTCCAGACAACAAACACCATTTGTCCTCGACCTGGACCGGACCAGTCTTTCCCAACAGGCCTTCAGGGAGGGGAAAGGCATGGGCGGCCTGTGCGCGTGGGCTTGTCCCTGCTGTGATCCAAGTTACATCCTGTTCTGGCGTTGCTATGGCACAGCCAAAAACATCTGCCACAACAGACAGCTGGGACTGGCAGTTGGCAGCAGGGCTTGGATGGGCTGGGCACCAGAGGCTGGGCTGGAAAGGGTTCAAGACCGAGCAAGTCCAGGAGCTGGGCAGTGATCTGGGAAAACGCCCCGATACCCCCAAACACACGCATACACACACACACACACACACACACGCACGTGCGCATACACACACACGCACGTGTGCATACACATACACGCACGCACGCACGTGCACATACACATACACTCACATACGCATACACATGCATACACACACACATGCACGTGCACATACACATACAGACACACACACACACATGCACATGCGCATACACATACACGTACGCATACACACATGCATATACATGCATACACACATATGCACGTGCACATAAACATACACGCACACGCATACACATGCGCATACACATACACACATGCATACACACACGCACACACACGCATACATACATGCATACACACACATGCACACACACACATGCACACATGCTCTATTTAGGAGGCAAGCTGGACTTCTAGGACACGAGTTCCTAATTCTTCCTAGGAAAGGTTTCTAATTCTGCATTTTTTTTCCTGAAGTTCCTGAGACAAGACCTCAAGTGCATAGCCCTAGAGGGACTGGGCCCTCTGAAATTCTTGCCCTCATCTAGGTCCCAGCCAGGCCCACAGAATCGTCCAAGGCCTTATCCTGCTCCCAAAATGGAATTCACTTTCCCTGTTGTTGTTATTGCTGGTGTTTTTCCTGATTAGCAAAACACAGTGATTGTAACAAAATCACATGATGCAGAGGAGTGATAACAGCTGTGCTTATGCGGCATGAGCCAGCTGCTGTGCCACATCCCTCTCATTAACAAAATATACGTAGAAAGTGTTTAGAACAGCCCCTGGCCCTGGTAAGTGCTCTACACCGTACCCGTAATCCCAGCACTTTGGGAGGTCGGGCAGGCGGATTGCTCGAGCTCAAAAGTTCGTGACCAGTCTGGGCAACACGGTGAAACCCTGTCTCTACAAAAAATACAAAAATTAGCCAGGTGCAGTGGTGAGCACCTATAGTCCTAGCTACTCAGGAGGCTCAGGTGGGAGGATCACTTGGGCCCAGGACATTGAGGCCACAATGAGCCATGACTGTGCCACTGCACTCCAGCCTGGGTGATACAGTGAGAGACCTTGTCTCAATCAATCAATCAATTAATCAATAAAGTAATTGTCAGAATGATCTGATTTTCTATGACAAGGTAGTGATACAGGTATTAATAACACAATATCTAAAAGAGGAAGTGAGGCTTGGAGTGTGACATCACCTGCCTAAGGTCACATGATGAGTGTCCTACCTGGATTTGAACTCAGGTTACACCAATGCTAAAGCTCTAAGCTCAGAATCTCCCCCCTCCGCCACCCTTTATGCAGCTGTCCTTAGTTCTTGAACATCTGTTGCTCCTTTCTCTCCCCCAGCCACAGCCCTGACCTCATTCCTGCTGAAGGCCCCAGGGGCCTGGCTGAGGTCACAGTTTTGGCCACAGATCCACAGAGGCGACACCCTGTCTGAAGCCACTGGGGATTCTTTTCACTAGTTTGTCCTATATTCCTGGGCTCTGAGGGTCTTGGGAACTCTCTGCTTGTCCTCTCCCAAAGCATGGACTTTGGGATATCACCCCTCTTCTCTCCCTGTCCACTTTCTGTGCCCTGTGGTAGGGGCTCACTGGGATTAGAACAGTAATCATGAATGAAAGAATTTTTTTTTTTTTTTTTTTTGAGATGGAGTCTTGCTCTGTCGCCCAGGGTGGAGTGCAGTGGTGCAATCTTGGCTCACTGCAACCTCCGCCTCCCGAGTTCAAGCGATTCTCCTGCCTCAGCCTCCCGAGTAGCTGGGACTACAGGTGTGTGCCACCACACCTGGCTAATTTTTGTATTTTTAGTAGAGACGGAGTTTCACCATATTGGTCAGGCTGGTCTTGAACTCTTGACCTCGTGATCCACCCGCCTCGACTTCCCAAAGTGCTGAGATTACAGGCGTGAGCCACCGCGCCCAGCCATTTCCTTTTTTAACAGACGGTTTTGCTCTGTCACCCAGGCTGGAGTGCAGTGGCACGATCACAGCTTACTGCAGCCTTGAACTCCTGGGCTCAAACAATCCTCCCACCTCAGCCTCCTGAGTAACTAGAACCACAGGCATGTGCCACCACACCCAGCTAATTTTTATTATTATTATTTGTAGAGATGAGGGTCCCCTATGTTGCCCAGGCTGGTCTTGAGCTTCTGGGCTCAAGTGATCCATCTGCCTTGGCCTCCCGAAGTGGTAGGATTTACAGATGTGAGCCACTGCACCGGGCATGGATGACGTTTCTTGAGCCACACTGGACAAGGTGAGGCTTATTATTACTATTTTACAGATGAAAAAACTCAGAAGTTAAATGTCTTACCTAGATGGCCCAGACAGAATTCCAGAGCTGCCTCTTCCAGGAAGCCATTCCTGACAGCCCCTCCCCTAAACGCTGAAGAGATAACTATTTAGTATGAGTACCCCATGGATATGCCCAGGACTGTGAGCTCCCTGAGGGCAGGAGCTGGGTCAGGTTGATTGCTGTCTGCCCTATACCTGATATAATAGGTGCTCAATAAATACTTGTTGAATGACTGACTGACTGAATGAATGAATGATAGGGCTGATCTCTTTTCTCCTCTTGGGTCCTGAGAAGTTTGGGGAATCAGGCAAGTCTGAGTTTGAATCTTTGCTCTGCCACTTCCTGGCTGTGTTGCCTTGGCCCAGTTACGTAGCCTCTCTGAGCCTCTGTTTCCCTCTCTGCAAAATAGGGGTACAGTCTGTGGGAGGGTTGGAGAGGACCTACAATGACTGGCACATAGTAGGTACTCTATGAACAGCCTGGTAGAGAGACAGTTCAGGTCCTCCCTGGAGTCAGCCTGTCTGGGGTTTAAACCTCAGCTCCAACACTGACCGGGTTGTGTGACCTCGGACAAATCACTTTTCCTCTCTGGACCTCGTCTTCCAAATACTTCACTTGGGGATAATATTAGCACCAATTACTTGGCTGTAGTAAGAACTAAAGGAGGCAGTCCGCATAGTAAATCCTCCATAAACACGGGCTTCTGTGACTTAGGGTGAGCTCCTGGAGGACAGACAGGTGTCCCATTTTTTCCACCCCACCCCAGAACCTTGCTCAGTGCCAGGCACATAGTAGGGGCACAGATTGCTGAAGGAACTGAGTCTCCATTTCTGTGGCTACTGGGTGCAGACCTGGAGAGCCAGGGCAGGTTTCCAGAATGACCTCCCTCAACAGGCCGACTCTCCTGTGTTTGTCCATCTCATTTCCCAGCTAGTTGGAGGCAGAGCAGCAGCCCAGCCCTGGCCTTCTGTGCCAAGCCTGGTGGGGGCCAGCGGCAGCTGCTCCTCCAGGGGAGCGCCTCCCAATGGAGGCTGGGAAGGAAGGGAGGGCTGGGGAGGTGGAAGCCCCCTCCAAAGTTAGCCCAAGGCCCCCAGGGGAACATGCTACTCAGAAAGGAGAGCTGGGGTTCAAGCCTACCAACCCTACTTATAGCTGTATGACCGTAGACGCCTTGCTCCACCTCTTTGAGCCTTGCTTCCTGTACCGTGGGGCTGGTGGCCTCATAGGGTTGTTAGGAAGCAGGTGAAGCGTGAAGCATACAGTAAGTGCTCCATAAATGTACCGGTCATTGCTGCCCTTCTGACTTGTTGCAGTATAGCACCTGTCTTCTACAGATGGGGAAACTGAGGCCTAGAGAGAGGCAGTGACTTGTCCAAGGTCACAGAGCCTGTCTCTTGCTGGTTCCAGCTTCGGCCTTAGCCATTCTCCCTGCTCAACCCAAAGCTCAGCAGGGATGGGCTCCTGGGTGGACCAGGCAGGGGGTTCCCTTGGGCTGAGGGGACAGGAAGGTAGGGGTGGAGGAAGGGTTCGACAAAAACAGCCCCGGTGGGGGGCTGTGGCTCATGCCTGTAATCCCAGCACTTTGGAAGCCCGAGGCAGGCGGATCACTTGAGGTCAGGAGTTTGAGACCAGCCTGGCCAACATGGTGACACCCCCTCTCTACTAGAAATCCAAAAAATGTCCGGGCATGCAGCACACCTGTAATTCCAGCTACTCAGGAAGCTGAGGCGGGAGAATCGCTTGAACTTGGGAGGCAGAGACCGCCGTGAGCCGAGATCACGCCGCTGCACGGCACCACTGCACTCCAGCCTGGGTGACAGAGCGAGACCCTGTTTCAAAACAAAACAAAACAAAACCAGAAACAGCCCCTTTGCTGCAGGCCTCCGGGATGCCAAACATTTCGGTTGTTTTCTTATTAATCCTGAAAACACTATTAAAATGGTATTATTCTTAGCATTCCCATTTTACAGATGAGAAAACTGAGGTTCAGAGAGTTGCCTAAGCACACAATGGGAAGAGGGAGGCTCTTGGCCCCAGCCCCAGATCTGTCTGTTGAATGAAGGAAGAGACAGTGTCCCATTCAGGGGTGCACAGCGAGCTCTGTGGTTTGGTGAGTTCAGTCTGTCTCCCCGACCCCCAGATGACAGGTTAGAGGAGGACACAATGCCAGCAGCTCCTGGGCTTGGGATGTCATAGAAACTTCCAAAGAAAGGGGAAGAGAAAGCCCTGTCACCCTCGCCCCACCCCCACAGGTCGCAGAAGCGGCTCAGGGATGGCGAATGGGCGTGGAGGTGGCCTCCGCAGCCCTAGGGGGCAGGGCAGGGACGCTCTGAGCCAGATGGGGATGCCAGGCGCTGCCTCCCGCGACCACGCCCACAAGGTGCTCTGCTGCCTGCTGGACCTCGGCGCAAGTGCCTTCGAGCCGATGCAGACGCCCACCGCGCCACTTCCCCCGGGCTCCGGGGACCCCCTCCATCCTCCCGGCCTGGCCCTGGAGGCGCGACGCCCCGTCGTGTACCGTCTGGAGGAGGTGGCGCGCTGCCTGCACCTCCTGGAGCTCTTCAGCTCCGAGGGTCCCGGCTGCAGGCCCGGAGTGTCTACCGGCCTCCAGGTGCACAGGCTCCAGAGCGCCCCCCAGGGGACTCCGGGAGGCGCCTCTGCCTCCGATTCCCCTAGAGGGGACCGGCAAGTCCCAAGGTCCAACAGGAAGAAGGCAGAAAACCCCACCCGAAAAGGTGAGCACCTTTCGGGGGCTTTCTGCCCTCCATTGGACCCACAGATTCTAGGCACAGTTATCCCGGGGGGCATCCGTGGGTCTGCATTCTCAGTATTGCTGTCCACTTGCCCTGTGGTTTCTGGCAAACTCCTGGCCCTCTCTGACCCTCAGTTTCTTTATCTCTGCCACCAGAGATAAAGGGATCGGACTTTGGTTTTTCACTCTTAAAACTGAAGACAAGACCTCATTTCTGTGGGAGGAGGGCTCCACCTGTGGGATTATAAGGACAGCATCTGGGCCATACAAATCTTTTCCCTTTCCCTAAAAAAACTAGCTACGGAGCTACTTCTAGGGTTACAATATCTAACTCTTACAAGAATCCTCCCTGGAAAATGCTGTTACCCCATTTTATTGAAATGAAAACTGAGGTCGGGCACGATGGCTCACGCCTGTAATCCCAGCACTTTGGGAGGCCGAGGTGGGCGGATCACTTGAGGTTGGGAGTTTGTGATCAGCCTGGCCAACATGGTAAAACCCTGTCTCTACTAAAAATACAAACATTAGCCAGGCGTGGTGGCAGGCACCTGTAATTCCAGCTACTCTGGAGACTGAGGCAGGAGAATCGCGTGAACCCAGGAGGTGGAAGTTGCAGTGAGCCAAGATCGCGCCATTGCACTCCAGCCTGGGAGACAGAACAAGACTCTTATCTCAAAAAACAAAAAACAAACAAACAAAAAAAACAAAAGCTGAGCTTATAGTGAATGGGTTCAAGTTGCAGGAGAGGTCCACCCTCCTTCCAGGCCTGTCTGACTTCAAAGCCCCGTGCTTTTTTCCACTAATAATGCAGATTGTCTCCATGAAAGCCACACAGGCTGGATTCTCAGCAGGAATGGCCAGGGGTCCTTGCTCTTGTTGGTGCCACCCATCAGCTCTCTGAGGCCACTGCCCTGAAGGATCTTCAGGGATCCCTGGGGAACACCTCTCAGCTGATGTGGACAGGGCATCACTGGTACAGCCTCATGCCATGACCCAAAGCTTCCAAATGGAACGGAGGAGGGCCCCCATCACAGAAGTCCAACAGGGACCCCTGAATTGGGCGTGAAAGAGTGAGAAGAAATGGGGGTTGTGTGGGGAATTGGGTGTGGGAGTGTTCCTACCAGACTAAAGAACTGATGGGTGAGGCCAGGTGCGGTGGCTCATGCCTGTAATCCCAGCACTTTGGGAGGCAGAGGTGAGCGGATCACAAGGTCAAGAGATGGAGACCATCCTGGCCACAATGTGAAACCCATCTCTACTAAAAATAGGAAGAAAAAAAAATTAGCTGGGCGTGGTGGCGCAAGCCTGTAGTCCTAGCTACTTGGGTGGCTGAGGCAGGAGAATCACTTGGACCCAGGAGGCAGAGGTTGCAGTGAGCTGAGATCACACCACTGCACTCCAGCCTGGTGACAGAGCAAGACTCCATCTCAAAAAAAAGAAGAAGAAGAACTGGTGGGCCAGGTGTGGTGGCTCACCTCACACCTGTATCCCAGCACTCTGGGAGGCCGAGGCAGGCGGATCACTTGAGGTTCAGGAGTTCGAGACCAGCCTGGCCAACATGGGGAAACCCCATCTCTACTAAAAGTACAAAAATTAGCCGGGTGTGGTGGCAGGTGTCTGTAATCCCAGCTACTCGTGAGGCTGAGGCATGAGAATTGCTTGAACCCAGGAGGTGGAGGTTGCAGTGAGCTGAGATCGCGCCACTGCACTCTAGCCTGGGAGACAGAGTGAGACTCAGTCTCAAAAAAAAAAAAAAAAAAAAGAACTGGTGCAAAGGCCCGAAGGTAGAGGTGAGCACCCTGGCTTCCACAAACTCTAAGCAGCCAGTGTCACAGGTGGAGAGCCAGGTGGGGCAGTGGGCAGGACGCAGACCATGCCAGGCCTTGTAGGTCATTGGACTTGACCCTGAGGGCTTGGGGAGCCAAGGAGGGGTTGCAAACTGCAAAGAGGTGTGGTTAGCTTTTCCCTCTAGAGCTGCACTGTCCCATGTGGCAGCCACTAGTTAAATAAATTTAAATAAAACTAAAATAATTTAAATAAATTAAATATTAAAACAGTTAATTAAATAATTTAAATAAAACTAAATGAGAAATTCTGTTCCCTTGTCACACGTGCCCTGTTTTAAGTGCTCAATGGCTACTTGTGACTACCCTATTGGACAGCACAGATAGAGAACATTTCCAGCATTGCAGAAAGTTCTATAGACAGCACAGTGCTAGCGTTCACGCAGCGTTCTGGGTGGGAAGTGTTTTGTGGAGGAGACCAGTGAGGATGGGTTCCAAGGATTCAGGGAGAGATGTACGTGCCCAGTGCCTTGCATGGTCCCTAGAACACAGTAGGTGCACAATGAAAGACCACTGAATGGATGAATGGCCTGGATTAGAGTGGGATGGTGGGATGGAGGTGAGAGGATGATGGCAAGAGAACTTCAGAAGGCTAAATTTGTTGTTGTTTGTTTTTTGGGACGGAGTCTTGCTCTGTTGCCAGGCTAGAGTGCAGTGGCACGATCTCAGCTCACTGCAACCTCTGCCTCCAGGGTTTAAGCGATTCTCCTGCCTCAGCCTCCTGAGTAGCTGGGACTACAGGCATGCACCACCACGCACAGCTAATTTTTGTATTTTTAGTAGAGATGAGGTTTCACCATGTTGGCCAGGATGGTCTCGATCTCTTGACCTCGTGATCTGCCCACCTCGGCCTCCCAAAGTGCTGGGATTACAGGCATGAGCCACTGCACCCAGCCTAAATTGATGGGCCTTGGTGACTGGTGAAGGATGAGGGAAGCACCTCGGTCTGGCTTGGGCAGCTGAATGGACAGCGGGGTGTTTCCTGAAATGTGAACCCAGGAGGGAAGTCAGGTGTCAGGACGGGGATAAGCTCCCACCTGAGGGGCCTGTGGAACTGCCACATGGAGATGTCTGGGAGGCCACTGGCTGCTCGGCCCTGGAGGTGTGGGCCCAGCGGATTTGGGAATGCATGGGCCTGCCCAGGAGAGGATGAAACTGCAAGAAGAAGGGGCAGGGGGAGGGCCCTGGGGACACGAACATTGGAGAGGTGGCCAGAGGGAGAAAGAATGAAGGCAGCAGAGAGCAGTGCCGTGTCAGGGTCACCAGGCAGGCCTGTAAACCCAGACTGGGAGGCCCTGGATCCAGCCCTAGGAATTTGTCAGTGGCCTTGGAAAGAGAAGATTCAGGGTGGGGAGAGAGAAAGAGCTAAAGCAGAAGCGAAGAGGAGGAGGCAGCGAGTGGGCTGCAACTCTTGAAAAGTTTGTTGGTGAAGGGGTTAACACTGGTACTGAAGGTTGATGCAAGGTTATGGGAGATAATTTTTCCCTTGAGATGGAAAAGATTTGACCTGTTCACAGGTTAACAGAAAATGTGTGTGTGTCGGGGGCGTTGCCTAAGGGAACGATCAGCTCATAAACGGTATTTGTAACATGCTTGTAGGCTGAGGTGGCTCACACCTGTAATCTCAGCACTTTGGGAGGCCATGGTGGGAGGATCAGTTGAGTCCAGGAATTTGAGACCAGCCTGAGCAACAGGGTGAAACCACTTCTCTACAAAAAATACAAAAGCGTCGTGGCACATACCTGCAGTCCCAGCTACTTAGGAGGCTGAGGCAGGAGGATCACTTGAACCCAGAGGGTCCAGGCAGCAGTGAGCTATGATCGTGCCACTACACTCCAGCCTGGGCAACAGAGTGAGACTGTCTCAAAAAGGAAAAAAACAACCAACCAACCAACCAACCAACAAAAACCCAGCATGCTTGAGAGTGTGCACCAGTTCGTACAGTGATCTTCTGAATATCCCAGTGAGATAGAATCTTCTTATTTATCCCCATTTCAGAGATGAAGAAACTGAGGCCCAGCGTGGCTCAGCAGTTTCCCCATAGTCACACTGGGCAGCTTTTCATAATGTGCACAAAGACTTCATCCAGGCCAGCAGGGTCTGGTTTTGAATCTGGTTCCTTAGGCTCTGCTCCTGGATTAGTCCCCATGCTTTTCCTCCTTTCTATTTTGCTATTGTTGTTGTTTTGTTTTTTGTTGTTGTTGTTGTTTTTAGACAGACTCTTCCTCTGTCGCCCAGGCTGGAGTGCAGTGGTGAGATCTCTGCTCACTGCAACCTCTGCCTTCTGGGCTCAAGTGATTCTCCGGCCTCAGCCTCTCGAATAGCTGGGATTACAGACATTTGCCACCATGTCTGGCTAATTTTTTTTGTATTTTTAATAGAGACGGGTTTCACCATGTTGGCCAGGCTGGCCTTGAACCCCTGACCTCGAGTGATCCGCCCACCTTGGCCTCCCAAAGTGCTGGGATTACAGGTATGAGCCACCATGCCTAGCTTTTTCCTCCTTTCTGGATAAACAAACCACAAAGTGACTGGGCGCAGTGGCTCACGCCTGTAATCCCAGCACTTTAGGAGGCCGAGGCGGGTGGATCACTCGAGGTCAGGGGTTTGAGATCAGCCTGGCCAACATGGTGAAACCCCCACGCTACGAAAAGTACAAAAATTAGCCAGGTGTGATGGCACATGCCTGTAATCCCAGCTACTCGGGAGGCTGAGACAGGGGAATTGCTTGAACCTGGGAGGCGGAGGTTGCAGTAAGCCAAGATCATGCCACTGTACTCCAGCCTGGGTGACAGAGCAAGACTCCATGTCAAAAAAAAGAAATACTAATAAAAACAAAAACAAAACCATGATGTGATAGAAAAGAAGCACCAAAATTCCCAAGTGGAAATAATTTAGCCAGAGAGCATGAGCAAGGGAAGCCACTCACAGTACTGCGGTATTTTCAGATTTACAACATTTACATCCTGCCATCATCTCCCTCCCCAATAGGATGTCTTCTGAATTTGCAATAATATAGTAATTGTAGCAACTATTTTTAATGCTCTTATTAGGTTATATACCTTGCTAAGCATTTAAGTGTTATCTCATTAACTCTCGCAGCAACCATGAGAGGTAGGCCGTATTACTCTTTCCTTTTTAAGTTAGCAAATGGGGGCACAGAGAGGTGAAGTGACTTGCCCAGGGGCACACAGTACATCTTTGGCAGAGATGGAAGTCAAAGCAGGGTCTGTTTGTCACCACAGCTTGTGCCCATCTGTCAAACTACTTTATTAGTGTTATAGCAGAAAGCCTTGTTATTCTGTCACATCTGGCTTGCTGACTGAGGTGGGGGGAAAGTTAGCATCCCATTCTATCAGCTGATCAGCCTCTTCTTCCTTAGGGATATAATTGCCCTAAACCCCAGAAAAGGTTGCCATTGGGTCTGCAGGGACTGCAGCAGTCTGGCTGGAAGAAACCTGTATTTTCAGCCAGCTGCAATGGCTCACACCTATAATCCCAGCACTTTGGGAGGCCAAGGCAGGCGGATCACTGAAGGTCAGGGGTTTGAGACCAGCCTGACCAACATGGTGAAACCCTGTCTCTACTAAAAATACAAAACTTAGCCAGGCGTGGTGGCAGACACCTGTAATCCCAGGTACTCGGGAGGCTGAGGCACGAGAATCACTTGAACCTGGGAAGTAGAGGTTGCAGTGAGCCGAGATCCTACCACTGCACTCCAGCCTGGGCAACAGAGTGAGATCCATCTAAGAAAGAAAGGAAAGAAAGAAAGAGAGAGAAAGAAAGAAAAGAAAAGAAGGAAGGAGAGACAAACCTGTATTTTCATCTGCAAAAAGCTTTTTGAAACTTAGGAGTCTTAGGGAAACAGGGACAGATGGAGCCATATATTTCTTCCGGAAATGGTCTCCTTTTCTTTGCAATCCCTAGATAATGAATGTGCTGAGGTCAAGAAAAATGGCTGGTGATTTCCCACTGAACTGGGGGAGGGGAAGAAGGAAGAGGATGAACACCTGTTTATCATCAACAGGAGAAGGGGTAGCCCATGGCTCGCCCTTCCTTCCTTCCTTCCTTCCTCCCTCCCTCCCTTCCTCCCTTCCCTCCCTCCCTCCCTTCCTTCCCTCCTTCCTTCCTTCCTTCCTTCCTTCCTTGTCTCGCTCTGTCACCCAGGCTGGAGTGCAGTGGCATGATCTCAGCTCACTGCAACCTCTGCCTCCCAGGTTCAAGCAATTCTCCTGCCTCAGCCTCCTCCGGAGTAGCTGGGATTACAGGCACCTGCCACCATGCCCGGCTAATTTTTGTATTTTTAGTAGAGACGGGCTTCACCATGTTGGCCAGGATGGTCTCAATCTTCTGACCTCGTGATCCACCTGCCTCGGGCTCCCAAAGTGCTGGGATTACAGGCGTGAGCCACCGTGCCTGGCCTCCCATGGTCTTTCCTTGTCTGGAGTGCTCAGTGTCCTAATTGGTGTAGGTGACAGAGAGGATTAGAGGGGTGGATGAGAGTCAATCCCTGGCATCTAGCTGGACAGGCTATTGCTTAGAATCAAACCCCATTGGTGGCTGCTAAGCCTCTGATTTGAAAAGACACAGTTTGGTTAAAGGGATGTTTTAGTCATGTGGTAGTGGGTATTCAGAAGCTAAAGTGCCCAGCTTCCATTTTCTTTTTTTTTTTTTTTTTTTTTTTTTTTGAGATGAAGTCTTTCTTTGTCACCCAGGCTGGAATGCAGTGGTGTGATCTCGGCTCACTGCAACCTCCGCCTCCTGGGTTCAAGCAATTCTCCTGCCTCAGCCTCCTGAGTAGCTGGGATTAGAGACACGCGCCACCATGTCCAGCTAATTTTTGTATTTTTAGTAGAAATGGGGCTTTACCATGTTGGTCAGGCTGATTTCGAACTCCTGATATCAAGTGATCACCCACCTCAGCCTCCCGAAGTGCTGGGATTACAGGCGTGGGCCACCGCGCCCAGCCCCCAGCTTCCATTCTCTAGGGGGTTAAGGAGGACGCAACTGTGGCAGAATAGATTTTAAGAACCTACTTCTTTCCTTCCTGCATTTGGTCCCACACTGGGACTCCGTGAGCCTCAGTTTTCTACATATACTACTCAATCGCATGCCCAGCCACAGAAATAATTGTTGCTCAAAGTGTGGTGATGTCTTCCCGGTCCTTTATCTGGACATCTGCATGGATATATCCATTATTCCATTGCATGGCTGTGCTGGAGTTAACTCAGCCAATCTCATATAGATGTCTCAAATTTCTTACTATTAGAAATAATGCTGTAATGAACATCTTTTGCCTAAAACGTTGGTAGCACCTGCTGTCCATCCTTAGGCTGGATTCTCAGAACTGGCAATGTAGCTCCAAGATGGCCCCAACAACCCATGTCGTCTCATACTCATGCCTGCTATGCGCCAAATGCTTGTGTGTCTTCTCACTGAAGCCCTAACCCCTAATGTGGTGGATTTGGAGGTAACTGGGTTTGAGGAGGTCGTGAGCATAGAGTCCCCATGATGGAATTAGTGCCCTTGTAAGAGGCTGAAGAGGCCAGAGCTCACTCTCTCCACCATGTGAGGACACAATGAGAAGGTGGCCATCTGTACACCAGGAAGAGGTCCCTCACCAGAACCCAACCATGCTGGCGCCTTGATCTCAAACTTCCATGTTCCCAAGCTGGGAGCAATAAATTCCTGTTGTTTAAGCCATTCAGCCTGCAATATTCTGTTATGGCAGCTACAAAGGACTAAGACACTGCCCCCGTGCAGTCACCTTCCACCCTGAACCAGGCTAGCCCGAGTAGACAATAGAATATGGCAGAAGTGGCCAGGCACAGTGGCTCACGCCTGTAATCCCAACACTTTGGGAGGCTGAGGTGGGCAGATCACCTGAGGTCGGGAGTTCCAGACCAGCCTGACCAACGTGGAGAAACCCCATCTCTACTAAAAATACAAAATTAGCTGGGCGTGGTGGCATGTGCCTGTAATCCCAGCTACTCAGGAGGCTGAGGCAGGGGAATCACTTGAACCTGGGAGGCGGAGGTTGCGGTGAGCCGAGATCGTGCCATTGTACTCCAGCGTGGGCAACAAGAGTGAAACTCCGTCTCAAAAAAAAAAAAAAAGAATATAGCAGAAGTGACCCCGTGTGACTTTCAAGGCTGGGTCATTAAAGGCATTGCAGCTTCTCCCTTGAATTTCTTGAATCGCTCAATCTGTGAGGAGCCAGCTGCCGTGCTGAGGACACCCCAACAGCTTGTGGAGACGCCCACCTGAGGCTTCTTGCCAACAGCCAGCACCGGTTTGTCAGCCATGTGGGTGAAACGCCTTGGAAGTGGACGTGGGATCTCAGTCAAGCCTTCATCCAATTACAGACTCATGAGAGACCTTCAACCAGAGCCACACAGCCAGGCTACTCCCAAATTCCTAACCCACAGGAGATAAGAAGTAATCAATGACTTTGGTGTTTTAGGCCAGTATGTTCTGAGTGATTTGTCCCATAGCAGTGGAGCTAATAATACTAGATCAAAGACCAGAGCCTTCTTAAGATTCATGATCTAGAATTCCATTTTTTCTTCCCTTTTATTTTCCTTTTTTTATTTTTAGATAGAATCTTGCTCTGGTTGCCCAGGCTGGAGTGCAGTGGTACGATCTCGGCTCACTGCAGCCTCTAACTCCTGGACTCAGCTGATTCTCCCATGTTAACCTCCTGAGTAGCTGGGACTACAGTCATGTACCATCATGCCCGGCTAGTTTTTTGTATTTTTAGTAGAGACAGGGTTTCACCATGTTGCCCAGGCTGGTCTCGAACTCCTGGACTCAAGCAATCTGCCCACCTCGACCTCCCAATGTGCTGGGATTACAAGTGTGAGCCACCACGCCCAGCCACTTCTCTTTTCATATCACCAGATTGTCAGTTATTTTTTTTGTTTTCTCCTTTTGTGTTGTTATTGTTGTATTTGAGCAGGGTCTTGCTCTGTCACCCATAGTGGAGTGCAGTGGCGTGACCACGGCTCACTGCAGCCTCAACCTTATGGGCTCAAGTGATCCTCCCATCTTGGCCTCCCAAAGTATTAGGCTTACAGGCTTGAGCTGCTGCACCTGGCAAGATTGTCAGTTCTTATTCTGACATGTAATTGGCCTGCATGATCTAAGGTGATCTCCTGATAGGAGTTCCTGTCAGCTCTGGGGATGTGGGATGTGTTTTCAAAGCCCCATGTGTGACCAACAGCTAATTTTGTATTTTTAGTAGAGATGGGGTTTCTCCATGTTGGTCAGGCTGGTCTGGAACTCCCGACCTCAGGTGATCTGCCCACCTCAGACTCCCAAAGTGTTGGGATTACAGGCGTAAGCCACTGTGCCTGTCCACTTCTGCCATATGGGAATTTCCTCGCTATTCCCATAGAAAGATTTGTTTTTTATTTGTGGCTGTGAATCTTCCAGGGCAGGATGTTCACAGTTTGTTACTTGTGCCCAGCTAAACCATCTAATAGCCAAAGCCAGGCAGCAGAGAAAGCTCAGCCTGTTATAAGTTAATTGGTCTTTGCTTTCTCTGGATCCTCAAAAGCTTTTAAAGGAGTATAAGCAAAAACAGCTGGCTTGGGCCGGGTTGGTGGCTCATGCTTGCAATCCAGGCACTTTGGGAGGTTGAGATGGGAGGATCGCTTGAGCCCAGGAATTTGAGACCATCCTGGGCAACATAGCAAGACCCCATCTCTGGAAAAACAAACAAGCAAAAAACAGCTGGCTTATTAAATAATACTTCAGCTGAGCATGGTGGCTCACACTTGTAATCCCAGCACTTTTGGGAGGCTGAGGCAGGCAGATCACCTGAGGTCAGGAGTTCGAGACCAGCCTTGACAACATGGTGAAATCCTGTCTCTACTAAAAATACATAAATTAAGGTCGGGCACAGTGGCTCTCACGCCTGTAATCCCAACACTTTGGGAGGCTGAGGCGGGCGGATCATGAGGTCAGGAGTTCGAGACCAGCCTGACCAACATGGTGAAACCCCGTCTCTACTAAAAATACAAAAATTAGCCAGGCATGATGGTGCACACCTGTAATCCCAGCTACTCAGGAGGCTGAGGCAGGAGAATCACTTGAACCCGGGAGGCAGAGGTTGCAGTAAGCTGAGATCGCACCACTGCACTCCAGCCTGGGCAACAGAGCGAGACTCCATCTCAAAAAAAAAAAAAAAAATACAAAAATTAGCTGAGTGTGGTGGTGTGCGACTGTAATCCCAGCTATTGGGGAGGCTGAGGTGGGAGAATTTCTTGAACCTGGGAGGCGGAGGCTGCAGTGAACCAAGATCGCGCTATTGGACTCCAGCCTGGGCAACAGAGTGAGACTGCATTTCAAAAAAAAAAAAAGAAAGAAGTAATACTTCATCAGAGGCCATACAACCGGAATAAGGGTTATAATGAGGAAGTCAGCTTCCATTTTCATAGCTCATGTACTGAACAGATGCCCCATGTGATGTGCAGACCCAGGGAACCTGCATGGGCACGTAGAGACATATCCAGGGCTCCATTCCTTTCATCACTAATATGCCCAGTAAATATTTCATCACCTGGTGAACCCTGTTGGGCTTTGGGAAAATTCAGATGAATGGAAATCATGGTGGTCCCTGCACTTGAGGTTGTTTACAGAGGCAGTAAATGGAGTAAAAAGTCCACAGATGTTGTAGTTTGAAGTAGGTTCAAATCCCAGCTGCATGTGGTGATGTGCACCTGTAATCCCAGCTACTCGGAAGGCGGAGGCATGAGAATCACTTGAACCTGGGAGGTAGAGGTAGAGGTTGTAGTGAGCTGAAATCACATCACTGCACTCCAACCTGGGTGACAGAGCGAGACTCCGTCTCAAAAAAAAAAAAAAAAAATCCCGGCGGCATCTTCTAAAAGCTGTGTGACCCTGGATAGGTTCCTGGACCTCTCTGAGCCTTAGTTTTCTCTCGCTTTCTTTCTCTTTATTTTTTATTTTTGAGACAGGGCCTCATCTTTCATCCAGGCTGGAGTGTAGTGGCGCGATCACGGCTCACTGCAGCCTCGACCTCCCGAGCTCAGGTGATCCTCCCACCTCAGCCTTCCATGTAGCTGGGACCACAGGCTCAAACCACCATGCCTGGCTAATTTTTGTATTTTTTTTTTGTAAAGATGAGTTCCTGCCATGTTACCCAGGCAACTCTTGAACTCCAGAGCTCAAGCAATCTGCCTGCCTTGGCCTCCCAAAGTGCTGGGACTACACAAGAGCCACTGTGCCCAACCAGTTTTATCTGTGTGTGTGTGTGTGTGTGTGTGTGAGTGTGTGTGTGTGTGTGTGTGTGTATGTGTGTATGTGTTGTGGGGGGGTTGTGTTGTTGTTGTTGTTTTGAGACAGGATCTCATTCTGTTGCCTAGGCTGGAGGG
The DNA here is from genome assembly GCF_028885655.2 of Pongo abelii. Taxonomy (NCBI): domain Eukaryota; kingdom Metazoa; phylum Chordata; class Mammalia; order Primates; family Hominidae; genus Pongo; species Pongo abelii. Next base: position 107,480,724 of record NC_071995.2, on the reverse strand, counting down.
CAGTAGTGCAATCACAGCTCACTGCAGCCTTCATCTCTCCAGTTCAAGTGATCCTCCTGCCTCAGCCTCCCAAGTAGCTGAGACTATAGGCATGTACCAACACACTCAACTATTTTTTTAATTTTAAAATTTTTAATAGAGACAAGGTCTTGCTATGTTACCCAGGCTGGTCTTGAACTCCTGAGCTCACACAATCCTCCTGCCTTGGCCTCCCAAAGTGCTGGGATTACAGGTACGAGCCACCATGCCCAGCCTCTTTTAAAAGGAGAGAATAATTGTCTCTATCTATTTGGGATGTTTTGAGGAAATATGAGCTATGCATGTGAAACACTTAGTACCTGGCCTAGCATGTGGCATGTGTTTAACAACTGCTGAGTTTATTATTGTTAGCAGGAAAATGTCCTGTGGTGTGCTGGATGGGCTCATGACAAAATTAGACCCATCTTTGCACTTCAACTGCATTCTGGGGATCAAATGCCTTCACCACTCTGAGCCTCAGTTTCTTGATCTGTAGAATAGGTCTAATCAATGTCCTTGCTGAGCGTTTGTGCAGATTAGACGGGGCAATGTATATATACGGACACTTAGCACACAGGTAGCATTTGTATTAGTAGGAAAGACAATCAGAAGAGCAAATAATTGCAACACAGTATGATGAATGTTGTAGCAAAAGTCTTTACACAGGTTTTTTTTTGTTTTGAGACAGAGTCTCGCTCTGTCGCCAGGATGGAGTGCAGTGGTGCGATCTTGGCTCACTGCAACCTCTGTCTCCTGAGTTCAAGTGATTCTCCTGCCTCAGCCTCCTGAGTAGCTGGGACTACAGGCACCCACCACCACGCCCGGCTAATTTTTGTATTTTTAGTAGAGATGGTGTTTCACCATGTTGGCCAGGATGGTCTCAATCTCCTGACCTCATGATCTGCCTGCTTCAGCCTCCCAAAGTGCTGGTATTACAGGCATGAGCCACCATGCCCGGCCCTTTACATGGGTTTTAAGACCTGGATGTGATTTCTGAGAAATCAGACTGCAATCCAGTTGTATAGCCAGGACCTTAAAGAGGAAATCCTCATTTGACTTTAGTGCAGGAACTCTGGCCTGCAGAGACAGGATCCTGTGCTGTGGACAGACAGTCCTGGAACTTCCAGAAGCCATGGGGTTGTAATGAAGAGTCTATTAGACCAGGCCAGGAGCAGTAGCTCATGCCTCCCCAACACTTGGGGAGGCCAAAGTGGGAGGATTGCTTGAGGCCAGGAGTTTGAGACCAGCCTGTGCAGCACAGTGAGATCCCACCTCTAAAAAATAAAAACAAAATAAAATAAAGAGCCTGTCAGACCAAATGAGACAGGTGCAGTGGTAGACACCTGTAGTCCCAGCTACTGAGGAGGGTGAGGCAGGAAAGTTGCTTGAGCCCAGGAGTTTGAGGCTGCAGTGTGCTGTGATTGTACCTGGGAATAGCCACTGCACTATAGCCTGGGCAACACAGCGAGACCCCATCTCTTCAAAAAAAAAAGTATCTGTCAGACCAGGGTGCAAAATTCAGCTCTACCACTGACTTAGCTAAGTGAAATTTATCAGTGAAGTCACCCTTTGAGCCTCAGTTTCCTCGTCTGTAAAATCATGTTAATGATGACAGCTAGCATCCACTGAGGGTCAGCTGTGTGCCAGATCTTGTTTTAAGTAATTCACTATTTTTTTTTTTTTTTTTTGAGACAGAGTTTTGCTCTTGTTGCCCAGGCTGGAGTGCAATGGCACAATCTCGGCTCACTGCAACCTCCGCCACCCGGGTTCAAGTGATTCTCCTGCCTCAGCCTCCCGATTAGCTGGGATTACAGGCATGCGCCACCACACCTGGCTAATTTTGTATTTTTAGTAGAGACGAGGTTTCTCCATGTTGGTCAGGCTGGTCTCAAACCCCCAACCTCAGGTGATCCACCCACCTTAACCTCCCAAAGTGCTGAGATTACAGGCGTGAGCCACCGCGCCCGGCAAGTAACTCACATTCACTAGCTTCCTTACTCTTCATAACAGCCCCATGAACTAGGTGCTATTGTTATATCACCATTTTACAGATGAGAAAGATGTGACACAGGGAAGTCAAATCACTTGCTGGTAAATAGCCGAGCCAGGATTTAAACCCAGGCAGCCTGAGTTCTCAATCAGTGCTCTTCACTTTTAACTCTGCAGCTTTATTTATTTTTTATTTTTTTGAGAGAGAGTCTTGCTCTGTCTCCCAGACTGGAGTGCAGTGGCACGATCTTGACTCACTGCAACCTCCGCCTCCCAGGTTCAAGCAATTCTCGTGCCTTACCCTCCAGAGTAGCTGGGATTACAGGCGTGTACCACCACACCCAGATAATTGTTTTTTATTTTTAGTAGAGATGGGGTTTCGCTATGTTGGCAGGCTGGTCTCAAACTCCTGAACTCAGGTGATCCGCCCGCTTCAGCTTCCCAAAGTGCTGGGATTACAGTTGTGAGCCACCGTGCCTGGCTGTCTCTGCAGCTTTATATTCCACCCAGTGGGGTTTGGGGGAGGATAAAAAGTACAACGGGTGTACAGTGGTGACCTAAGTGTCTCCAATGCAGGGCATGCTCGGTAAAGGGAGCTGCTGGGTATTTTTTGCTATTCTTATTCTGTCTTGTCTAAAGAAAGTGTTTTTTATTCATACATATTTTAGAAAGGTCATACATCCCTAGCCCCCTTTGCTGGCCATCAAATGGACAGAGCAGATGGCCAGGACCCAGTGGAGTGTGATGAACCCTTGAAAGTCCCCCAGTGAATGGTGTGACTTCAAAGAGGCTACATCCTCCAGCTTGCCATGCGGGTCTCTACCCCATGATCCAGGCTGGGTGGATCTCTGCAGACCTTCTAAGCATCTGATTACAGGTCTGATGCAGTAATGAGGCCAAGGTCATGGCCCGGCTCTCCCAGGGGGCCACTGAGCTGAGGTGGTGAGCACAGCTGTCACTCTGCCAGCTGTCTCATTCATGCCGGGCCCTGCTTCAGGCGGCTGGAGATGGCAGAGGGGAGCCCGCTGCATGGTAGAGGGAAAGACATTGAGTGTTGGCTCTGTGGTCTTGGCCAAGCCTCTTTGAGCCTCAGTTTCTTCATCCCTAAAGTGGGAAGATTACGTATTTGTATTCTTATCTATTGCTGTCTAACAAACCATCCCCAGGTGTTTGTGGCTTAAAACAATAGCATTTATGTAGCTCACCATTCTGGGGTCTGGCTTGGCTGTGAGTGTGTCAGCTGGAATGTCAGCTCATGTCTGGGTGGTCTAGGATGGCCTCACTCACACGTCTGGTGGTTGACAGCTGTGGGCTGGGGTGATGGGGTATGCCTGGGCATTGGGACTCTCATCCTCCAGCAGAAGAGCCTGAGCTTCTTCAGTTGGTGGCTGGGATTCAAGTGTAGCAAGATATAACAAGCTCCCTATGCAAGCTCTTTCTTAGCCCCTGTTTGTGTCACGTTCACTGATATCTCTTTGGCCAAGGTATGGCCCATGGTCAAGGCCAGAGTCAGGGTAGACAGCAACACCACAGGGCTCCATATAGGAAAATAATTTGTGGCTATTGTTGCAATTGACCACAGTGTCCCAGGCAGAGATTTTGGGAAGAACAAATGAAAAATGGTAGGGTTCTGAGTAGTCATAAAAATATTAGCAAACATTTGGCTGGGCGTGGTGGCTCATGCCTATAATCCCAGCACTTTGGGAGGCCAAGGTGGGAGGATCACTTGAGGGTCAAGAGTTCCAGACCAGCTGGAACCTTGTTTCAACTAAAAATACAAAAATTAGCCAGGCATAGGCATGGTGTCTCACACCTGTGATCCCAGCACTTTGGGAGGCCGAGGCAGGTGGATCACCTGGGGTCAGGAGTTCGAGACCAGCCTGGCCAACGTGGTGAAACCCTGTCTCTACTAAAAATAGAAAAATTAGCCTGGTGTGGTGGCAGGCACCTGTAATCCCAGCTACTCCGGAGGCTGAGTCAGGAGAATCACTTGAACCCGAGAGGCGGAGGTTGCAGTGAGCTGAGATCATGCCATTGCATTCCAGCCTGGGCAACCAGAGTGAAACTCTGTCTCAAAAAAAAAAAAAAAAAAGAAAGAAAAATTAGCCAGGTGTGGTGGTGCACGGCTGTAATCCCAGCTACTCAGGAGGCTGAGGCATGAGAATCACTTGAACACAGGAGGTAGAGGTTGCAGTGAGCCGAGATCACGCCACTGCACTCCAACCTGGACAACAGATCGAGACTCCATCTTAAAAAAGTAAAATAAAATAACAATAATAACAAACATTAATTGGAACGTAATAGGGGCTCCAACATCTTGCATGAACAGTCCTCATTTTCCAGGCAAGGAAATGTGGTTCAGAGAGGTTGAATGACTTACCCAGGGTCACACAGCTAATTAGTGGGAGGGCTGGACTTGGAACCCAGAGCTGTCTAATTCCAAAGTTCATGTTCACAGCAATCCCTTCTGCTGCCTCCCAGCACATGCAATTCAGTTCCAACATTAATAGGGATTAATAGAAGCCCCTATCTGGGATGCAAGCCCAGTTTCTCCATCCCTCATGAAGGCCTGACTTCATTTGAAAGAAGCCAGCTGACTGTTTTGCCTGTCATCTGTATTCCAGGATTGAGCACAGTTGAGCCTCGCACAAAGCAGAAACTAGAGAGCATTTGTTTGAATAAAAGAAATTGCCACCTATTCCCATAAGGATTTATGTATGCAGGCAGACGTGGAGGGAGCTGCTTTGCACCCCACATTGCAAATACTAGCTCCTCCCTGCTACTAACAATTTTGGTGGCAAGATTATCTGTTTCTGAGCATATGTTCTCCCCATCTCAGCTTTCCTTAGGGAGAAAACTATTTTCTCACCTCTCAGAAAAGGAGGTGACACTTAATGTAGGGAGAGAACAGATGATCTTACATCTAACTTTTCTGCTGGGAAAGGCAACAGCTGATGGGGGATATGATCCAAACCTGCAAAGGAAAAGGGAACGCATTTCCAGCCACCTGAAGGAGGAGCTCATGTGTTCCCAAGGGCCCAGGCCTGGTGTGATTCATCTTGGCTTGTTGAGGGATTCTTGATTGCAGAGAAGCACGTTGTGCTTGAGGTTCTGCCTGCAGCTCTGAAGCTGGGTAGAGGGACCATGCAGGCTTGTTCAATTGGTTTCTCTACTTTTGTTTATATCTGAAAATTTCCATAATTAAAAACAACAGGCCAGGTCTGGTGACTTATGCCTGTAATCCCAGCATTTTGAGAGGCCGAGGTGGGAGGATTGCTTGAGCTTAGGAGTTTGAGACCAGCCTGGCCAACACAGCGTAGACCTCTATCTCTACAAAAAATACAAAAATTCACCAGGTATGGTGGCATGTGGTTGTGTACTCCAAGCTACTCAGGAGGCTGAGGCAAGAGGATTGCTATGAATTTGAAGCTGCAGTGAGCCTTGATTGCACCACTGCACTCCACTCCAGGCTGGGTAACAGACTGAGACCTTATCTCAAAACAACAACAGAGCAATAACTCAACAATCTGGGCATGGAGGAGAGCAGAGTGCAAGCCCTGAAGTCAGAAATACCATATGATTTTTTTTTTTTTTTTTTGGGACAGTCTTGCTCTGTCACCCAGACTGGAGTGCAGTGGTGCGATCTCAGTTCACTGCAACCTCTGCCTCCTGGGTTCAAGAAATTCTCCTGCCTCAGCCTCCTAAGTAGTTAGGATTACAGGTGCCCACCACCACGCCCAGCTAATTTTTGTATTTTTAGTAGAGACAGGGTTTCTCCATGTTGGCCAGGCTGGTCTCAAACTCCTGACCTCAGGTGATCCACCTGCCTTGGCCTCCCAAACTGCTGGGATTACAGGCGTGAGCCACCGCGCCCGGCCTAGAAATGGTATGTGATTCTTAGCCTCAGTTTCCTTTTCTGTAAAATGGGCATGATAATAGGCCCTATACCCTAGGATTGCTGTGAGGATTAAATGAGATCTTTCCTGTAAAGCTCTTAGCCCAGGAAGATCTAATAAGGCTCCATATGTCTGAACAGCCAGGGTTTCTCAACCTCACTCCTATTGACATTTGGGGACTAATACTTCTTTGCTGTGGGGCGGGGTGGGGACTGTCCCATGCATTGTAAGATGTTCAGCAGCATTCCTGGGATCTATCCACTGGATGCTAGGAGCACCTCCTAGTCAATGACAACCAAATACTGTCTCCAGACACTGCCAAATGTCCCCTGAGGGGAGGTGGGGAGTAAAGTTGTCCCGGGTTGAGAACCACTGGCCTAATCCTTTGTTGTTATTAATTAGCAGTAATTCTCTTTTCCTGTGAGGCTGAATATCTGATTTGTGAGGGGAGTTTGGCCAGGCTGGGCTTTGGATACTGCAGCTCTTGCCGTTGCAGACAGCACAAGCAATTGCAAGGTTTATTGCCTCAGTAATGAGATTTATATGGATGAGCGGGCACATTTTGTGCCAAGATTCATACCTAAGTTTTGAAAAATCTGCACGAGAGCATTATCTGGAAATTTTTCCAGCTGGAGTTCTACTGAGTTTGTCAAAGGGTGACATTGGGCTCAGGATCTTGATACAATACCTTGAATTTACAGAATTCCTTCCTCTCTTAAAAAAGACATAACTTGGCCAGGCATGGTGGCTCATGCTTGTAATCCCAGCACTTTGGGAGGCTGAGGCAGGAGGTCAGGAGTTTGAGACCAGCCTGGCCAACATGGCAAAACTGGCAAAACCCTCCATCTTCACTAGAAATACAAAAATTAGCTGGCCATGGCGTCACACGCCTGTAGCCCCAGCTACTCGGGAGGCTGAGGCAGGAAAATTGCTTGAACCTGGGAAGCAGAGGTTGCAGTGAGCCGAGATCATGCCACTGCACTCCAGCCTGGGTGACAGAGTGAGGCTCTGTCTCAAACAAACAAAAAAATTTAAAAACAAAAAAGACAATAACTTTTCTGATTTCCAATGACTGAATGTACTTTGCAGAAAAATTAGAAAATACAGAACGGAAGATATGAAAAAGAAACTTACCCATTGTGATGGTTAATTTTTTTTTTTTTTTTTTTTTGAGACGGAGTCTCCCTCTGTCACCCAGACTAGAGTGCAGTGGTGCAATCTCAGGTCACTGCAACCTCCATCTCCTGGGTTCAAATGATTCTCCTGCCTCAGCCTCCTGAGTAACTGGGACTATAAGTGGATGCCACCACACCCGGCTAATTTTTGTATTTTTAGTAGAGATGGGGTTTCATCGTGTGGCCAGGCTGGTCTCGAACTCCTGACCTCAGGTGATCCACCCACCTCGGCTTCCCAAAGTGCTGGGATTACAGGCGTGAGCCACGGTACCAGGCCAGTGGTGGTTAATTTTATGTGTCAATGTAACTGGGCCACAGGATGCCCACATATCTAATTAAACATTATTTCTGGTGTGCTTGGGAAAGTGTGTTCAGAAGAGATTAACATTTGAATCGGCGGACTCAGTAAAGCAGGTGGCCCTCTCCAATATGGATCATCCAACCCATTGAGGCCCTGAGGAGAATAAAAAGGCTGAGAAAGGTTGGATGCGCTCTCCCTCTGCCTGTTTGAGCTGGGACGTCAGTCTTCTGCCCTCGGAGCTCCAGAGTCTCAGGCCTTCAGACCTGGACTGGAATCTCCACCATCGGGCCTCTGGTTCTCAGGCCTCTAAACTACACCACTGGCCTCTCTGAGTCTCCAGTTTGCAGATGGCAGATTGTGGCACTTCTCGGCCTCCATATTTGCATAAGCCCAAAGTTTGTGGTGTTTTTTTTTTTTTTTTGAGACAAGGTCTTGATCTGTCACCCAGGCTGGAGTATGGTGGCACGATCACGACTCATTGCAGCCTCAACCTCCCAGGCTCAAGCAATCCTCCCACCTCAGCCTCCCAAGTAGCTGGGGCTACAGCTGCGCACCATCATGCCTAGCTAATATTTGTATTTTTTTGTAGAGATGAGGTCTCACTACGTTGCCAGGGCTGGTCTGGAACTCCTAGGTTCAGGCCATCCTTCTGCCCTGGTCTCCCAAAGTGCTGGGATTGCAGGCATGAGCCACCATGCCTGGCTGATTAAAGATTTTAGTGTATGAATTTGCGTGGGACACAAACTTTCGGACCATAGTGTACATTTTCACAGTATGTTTACTGCCACATATTTAATGTTTGTGTGCTTTTTTGGTATGACTTTTCTGTTTAAAATGATCCCCAAGTGTAGTGCTGAAGTACTGTCTATCTAGTATCCCTAAGCACAAGAAGGTTGTGATGTGCCTTATGGGGAAAATACATGTGTTAGATACACTTCATTCAAACATGAGGTATTATGGTATTGGCTGTGAGTCTGATGTGAATGAATCCTCTATATATATATATATTTTTTTTTTTTTTTTTTTTTGAGATGGAGTTTCGCTCTCGTTGTCCAGGCTGGAGGGCAATCGCATGATCTCAGCTCACCGCAACCTCCGCCTCCTAGGTTCAAGCAATTCTCCTGTCTCAGCCTCCCAAGTAGCTGGGATTACAGGCATGCATCACCACGCCCGGCTAATTTTGTATTTTTAGTAGAGATGGGGTTTCTCCATGTTGATCAGGCTGGTCTCGAACTCCCAACCTCAGGTGATGCACCTGTCTCAGCCTCCCAAAGTGCTGGGATTACAGGCATGAGCCATCGCTCCCGGCCCAACAATATATATTAATCAAGAATACTTTATATGGTGTCTTTGGCCAGGTGTGATGGCTCATGCCTGTAATCCTAGGAGTTTGGGAGGTCGAGGTGAGAGGATCACTTGAGCCCAGCAGTTTAAGACCAGCCTGGGCAATGTGGCAAAATCCCGTCTCTACCCAAAACAGAAGAACTAGCTGGGCATGGTGGTACATGCCTATAGTCCAAGCTACTCAGGAGGTTGAGGTGGGAGGATCACCTGAACTGGGAGAGATTGAGGCTGCAGTGATCCATGATTGCTCCACTGCACTCCAGCCTGGATGGCAGAGTGAGACCCTGTCAAAAAAAATAATAATAATAATAATAAGCGGGGCGGTGTCTTTAAACAGAAACACACATAAAAAAAGGTTATATATTGACTGGTTGACTAAAATGTTGTGACCAAAAGCTTGCAGGCACCTAACCATGTATTTCCCCTAGGAGCAATGGTTTAGTATTTTCTAATTCCGTGTTCTTGGTGACTTTGTAGAATAAGTACCATGAATAATGAGAATTGACTCTGTCTGTGTATGTGATCATGAGAATTACTTTAGGATACATTTCTGGAGTGAAATTATTGGGTCTAAGTGGAACACCTTTTCTGATGTCTTTTGGGTTTGTGTCAGGTAGCTCTCACTGTGTAACAAACCTCCCCCAAATTCAGTGACTTGAAATAATAAGTATTTATTATTTACTCACAAGTTTAAAGCAGGCTGGGAGGTTTGGTTGATCTGGATTGGGCTCAGTGGGTCTCCGCAGGGCTTGCTCATGTTTGTGGTTGATGGGGGTTGGCTGGTCTAGGATAACCTCACTCATGTGTTGGAGTTGATGCTTCTCTTCTTCCAGTAAGGTTGCCTGGGCTTGTTCACATGGCAGCATCAGGGTTCCAGGAGAGCTAGTGGAAATGTCCAAGATCTCTTGAGGCCTAAGCCTAGAAATGCCAGGAAAGTTATTTCTGTTGCATCCTATTGGCCAAAGCAATTTAGACCAGTCCAGATTCAAGCACTGGGAAACAGATTTTGTCTCTTGATGAAAAGAGCTGCAAAGATATATTCCAAAGGGCTCAAGTGATCCTCCCACCTCAGCCTCCCAAAGTCCTGGGATTACAGGCATGAGCCACTGTACCCAGCCCAGATGCTGTAGTTTTCTTTTTTTTCTTTTCTTTTTCTTTTTCTTTTTTTTTTTTTTTTTGAGACGAAGTTTCGCTCTTGTCACCCAGGCTGGAGTGCAATGGCGTGATCTTGGCTCACTGCAACCTCTGCCTCCCGGGTTTAAGCAATTCTTTTGCCTCAGCCTCCTGAGTAGCTGTCAGGCACTATATTTTTAAGGAAACTTTTATTTTAGGATAGACTTTGATTTACAGAAAAGTTGCAAAATAGTACAGTTTCCATATAACCCCACACCCAGTTACCTCTGTATTAACATCTTATGTTTCTATTTTACGTATTTTTTTCATAGAGATGGGGTCTCATTATGTTGCCCAGGCTGGTCTCAAACTCCTGGGCTCAACTGATCCTCCCAAAGTGCTAGGATTACAGGCGTGAGCCACCACGCCTGGCCGATTTTTTTTTGTTGTTTTTTTGAGATGGAGTTTTGATCTGTCTCCAGGCTGGAGTGCAGTGGTGCAATCTTGGCTCACTGCAACCTCCACCTCCCAGGTTCAAGCGATTATCCTACCTCGGCCTCCCGAGTAGTCAGGATTTCAGGTACACGCCACCATGCCCAGCTAATTTTTTTTTTTTTTTTTTTTTTTTTTTTTGTATTTTTAGTAGAGACGGAGTTTCACCATGTTGGCCAGGATGGTCTTGATCTCTTGACCTCGTGATCCACCTGCCTAGGCCTCCCAAAGTGCTGGGATTACAGGTGTGAGCCACTGCACCCGGCCGCCTGGCCGATTTTTTTATATTTAATCAGAGTAGGAGCTGTGCAGATCCCTGAGCCAGAGGTTTTCTCTGGTGAATCAAATCTTCTTAAACTTTTAATGGTTCCTCTTATTCTTAGACATGGAGAAGGTGGCACACTCTATCAAGAAGCAGACTCAGTGCGGTGGGGCCAGCAGTGTGGCCATGAGCAAGAGGCTTTACCTCTCTGAGCCTCAGTTTCTTCTTCTGTAAAATGGGGATTTAAAAAGCCATTTCATTGAGTTAATGCCTGGGAAGTTGGTCTCACTGGCCTGGTGGGCGGTAAATGCTTAATAAGTACCAGCTCGACTGTAGTATTTATCTGTATTAAGGATCAGTGGCAGGTGCTCTCACAGACATAATCTCAAATGAGCATCATTTCTCTCCACTGAAGAGATGAGGAAACAGAGGCCCAAAGAGGTGGCATAACTTGACCAAGATCACAAAGCCAGGAAATGGCAGGACTGGTCATCACACCAGGGCTTCTGGCATTAGCTCAATGCTACCATGCATGGACTCAGCCCCCAGCATATGGTGGGCCCTGAGCCGAGTGTGCAACCTGCATTTCCTCATGGATGCTCCCACAATGCCATGAGGTGGCATCAGAGAAGGCGGAGTGGGGAGTAGGGACTTCCATTCCCACCAGGTGGTCATGAGGCCTCTCCCTGTGGTTCCAGTGGCCATCACATGAGGAGTGTGCATTTCTACTCCCATCTGACAGGAACGATGTGCTCCTCCCTCTCCCCTATCAGGTGCTGTCAGGGGAGGCAGCAAGGAGCATTGGGACTGTCACCACTGCCTGGGAACACCTTCCCATGGTGTCAAAGGAAGACACATGGGGAACACTAGTGAGGCACTTCTACCTCTCCCAGCCAGGAAGGTATCAGCAGAGCACTTGGGAACCACAAGTCCCACTTCCACCCAGAAATAAGAGAAGTCTCCTACCCTGCCCATCAGCTTTCATCAGAGGCTGACTGGAGAACTTCCACCCCTCCTGGCATTAATGAGGAGGAACTCCCGCCCCCACTCTGCTGTAGTGGTGTCAAGTAGCACCATATAAAATGGATGGAAGATGTATGGGAGGCCAAGATGGGAAGATTGCTTGAGGCCAGGAGTTCGAGACCGGCCTGGAAAAACATAGAAAGACCCTGTCCCTATAAAAAAATTTTTTTAGGCCAGGCGCAGTGGCTCACACCTGTAATGCCAGCACTTTGGGAGGCCGAGGAAGGTGGATCACCTGAGGTCAGTAGTTCGAGACCAGCCTGGCCAACATGGGGAAACCCCATCTCTACTAAAAATACAAAAATAAGCTGGGCATGGTGATGCGTGCCTGTAATCCCAGCTACTCGGGAGGCTGAGGCAGGAGAATCACTGGAACCCGGGAGGTGGAGGTTGCAGTGAGCTGAGATCGCACCACTGCACTCCAGCTTGGGTGACACAGCAAGACTCCATCTCAAAAAAAAAAAAAGTTTTTTTAAAAGCCAGGTATATTGGTACCTGTAGACCTAGCTACTCAGGAGGCTTGTAGGAGGATCCCTTGAGCCCAGGAGTTCAAGATTACAGTGAGCTATGATCATGCCACTGCACTCCAGCCTGAGTGACAGAGCAAGACTGCATCTCAAAAAAAAAAAAAAAAAAGTTTAAATGAGATCCAGAGTTTCATAACATAATACCTAAAATGTCCAGGTTTTGATTGAAAATAACTCACACAAACAACCAGGAAGATCTGAAACTGAATGAAACAAGACAATCAATATGTGCCAATGCAAAGACAATAGAGATGTTAGAATTAGCTGACAATGTTTTTAAAGCAATCATCATAGAAATGCTTCAGCAACCAATTGCAAACGTGACTGAAACAAATGTAAGAAAATAGAAAGTCATCAGAATCAGATCTGATGTTTATTCTCTCTCTCTCTCTCTCTCTATCAATCATCTATCTATCTTCATAGTCTGCTGGTGTTGTCATTTTACCAGTTCAAGTATAGAGAGTCTTATCTCCCTTATATTTTCTTATACTCTTCTGTTTGTAATATAATTGTCTTAAATATTTCCTCTGCATATTTAGAACCAGATTAGTGTTATAATTTTTACTCTAACCATTGGTCATAATTTAGAAAACTCAGGAAGAGAAGGAAAGTCTGTATTTACTTACACCTCAGATGACCACGTTCTTTCTTCCCTCCTAATGTTCCAAGGTTCCTTCTTCTATCATTTCCTTTCTGTTTAGAGAACTTCCTCTTTCCATTCTTTTTTTTTTTTTCTTTTTTTTTTTTTGGCAGAGTCTTGCTCTGTCGTCCAGGCTGGAGTGCAGTGGTGCAATCTTGGCTCACCGCAACCTCTGCCTCTCAGGTTCAAGTGATTCTCCTGCCTCAGCCTCCCAAGTAGCTGAGATTACAGGCACATACCACCACGCCCGGCTAATTTTTATGTTTTTAGTAGAGACGGGGTTTCACCATATTGGCCAAGCTGGTCTCCAACTCCTGACTTTGTGATCCACCTGCCTTGGCCTCCCAAAGTGCTAGGATTACAGGCATGAGCCACTGCCCCCAGCCTCTCTTTCCATTCTTTTAGGGAAGGTCTACTGGTGACAAATTCTCTTACTTTTCCTTCATCTGAGAATGGCTTGATTTCCTCTTCACTAGTGAAGAATATTTTCACTAGATATTGTTTTCTGGGTTGATAGTTCTTTCTTTTAGCACTTAAAAAATGTTGTCCTGGCTGGGCATAGTGGCTCATGCCTATTATCCCAGCACTTTGGAAGGTGGAGGTTGGAAGATTGCTGGAGTCCAGGAGTTTGAGACCAGCCTAGGTAACACAGCAAGACCCCGTCTCTACAAAAAATTTAAAAATTAGCTGGGTGTGATTGTGCATGCTTGTAGTCCCAGCTACTTGGGAGGCTAAGGAAGAAGGATTGCTTGAACTCAGGAAGTCAAGGTTGCAGTGAGCTATGATCATGTCACTGCATTCCAGCTTGGGAGACAGAGCAGACCCTATCTTAAAAAAAAAAAAAAAAAAAGCAGTGCCACTTTCTTCTGAGATCCTTGGTTTCTGATAAGAAACCTACTGTCGTTCAAATTGATTTTCTACGATAGGTAGGGTATTGTTGCTCTCTCACTACTTTCAAGATTTTTTCTTTGTCTTTAGTTTTCAGAAGTTTGACTATGATGTGTGTTGGCGTGAGCTTCTATGGGTTTATCCTGTTTGAGTTTTGTTTAGCTTCTGTAGATTTTTGGAATCTTTATTCCAAATTTGGGAAGTGTTTGGCCATTATTTCTTCAAGTACTTTTTCAGCCCCACCCTCTTTCTCCTGTCCTTCTGAAATTCTGATGTCATGAATGCTAAGTCTTTTGTTATAGTCCCAAGGTCCCTGAGGTTCTGTGTAGTTTTTTGAAAGATAGCAGAATAATCTCCAAATGCTTGGAAACTAAACAACACTCTTATAAATAACCCATGTCTCAAAGAGAAATTTTCAAAGGAAATTAAAAAACATTAAACTGAATGAAAGTGATAATACAACATATCAAAATTTGTGTCATACAGCTAAACAAGGGCTGAGAAAGGACTTCATAGAACTACATGAAGTCTATTTTATCTTTTTTTTGGAGACCGAAGTCTATTTTCTTTCTATTGTTTTCAGATTGGGTAATTCCTATAGTTCTGTCTTCAAGTTCATTGATTTTTTTCCTCTGCCCCCTCTATTCTGTTGTTGAGTCCACCCACTGGATTCTTTTAGTTTGTTATTATATTTTTCAGTTCTAAAATTTCCATTTGGTTCTTTCTTATATCTTCTATTTTTTGTGGATATCTACCTGTATATCTCTATCTATCCATCCATCTATGATGTGGTACCTAGAAGAACTACTAAAAGTGCAATGCAAAATGATACACTCAAAAACACTATAGATAAATCAAAAGAAACTCTAAAAATCCCACAGGAAGGCAGTAAAAAGGAAACAGAAATGAGAAATAGAGAGAACAAGCACAAGCACAAAATAAAACAGCAGACTTAAGCTCTAATATATCAATAATTACCTTAAATGTAAAGGGTCTAAACACACTAATTAAAGACAGAACTTATGGCTGGGTGTGGTGGCTCATGCCTGTAATCCCGGCACTTTGGGAGGCTGAGGTGGGCGGATCACCTGAGGTCAGGAGTTTGAGACCAGCCTGGCCAACATGGCAAAAAAAATTAGCCGGTTGTGGTGGCATGTGCCTGTGGTGGCGTGTGGAGGCTGAGGCTGAGGCAGGAGAATTGCTTCAACCCAGGAGGCAGAGGTTGCAGTGAGCAGAGATCATGCCACTGCACTCAGCCTGGGCAACAGAGTGAGACTGTCAAAAAAAAAAAAAAAAAAAAAAAAGACAGAACTTGGCAGAGTAGACTGAAAAAGCATGAACCAACTACATGTTGTCCACAGGAAACTCACTTCAAATATAGAAGTGGGTTGAAAGTAAAAGGATGGTGGCTGGGTGCAGTGGCTTACGCCTGTAATCCCAGCACTTTGGGAGGCCAAGATGGGCAGATCACAAGGTCAAGAGATCGAGACCATCCTGGCCAACAAGGTGAAACCCTGCCTCTACTAAAAATACAAAAATTAGCTGGGCCTGGTGGCATGTGCCTGTTGTCCCAGCTACTCCAGAGGCTGAGGTAGAAGAATCGCTTGAACCCAGGAGGTGGAGGCTGCAGTAAGCTGAGATCGCGCCACTGTACTCCAGTCTGGCGACAGAGCAGGACTCCTCAAAAAAAAAAAAAAAAAAAAAAAAAAAAAAAAAAAAAAAAAGTAAAAGGATGGGAAAAAATATCAGGCAAACATTAATCAAAAGATTGCAGGAATGGCTATGTTAGTATTAGATAAAGTATACTTCAGAGCAAAGAAAACTGAGAGACAGAGAAGGACATTGTATAATGACAAAAGGGCAATCCACCAAGTAGTCCTAACAATCCTAAACATGTATGCACCAAACAACAGAGCTGCAGAATATGTGAGGCAAAAACTAATAGAATTAAAAAGAGAAATAGATCCGTCATTATAGTTTAAGATTTCTTTCTTCTTCTTCTTTTTTTTTTTTTTAAGACATTGCCTTGCTTTGTCACCCAGGCTGGATCTCAGCTCACTGCAACCTCCACCTCCTGGATTCAAGCAATTCTCCTGCCTCAGCCTCCCGAGTAGCTGAGATTACAGGTGCCCACCACCACACCTGGCTAATTTTTGTATTTTTTCAGTAGAGACGGGGTTTCATCATGTTGGCCAGGCTGGTCTTGAACTTCTGACCTCAAGTGATCCACCCACTTCGGCCTCCAAAAGTGCTCGTATTACAGGCATGCGCCATTGCGCCTGGCCCTATAGTTTAAGATTTCAATACCCTTCTCTCAATAACTTATAGAACAACTTGACAGAAAATCAGCAAGAATATAGACGAGCTCAACATCATCAACCAATGGGATCTGATCAACATATATAGGACGTTCCCCTAAACAGCAGCAGAATACACAGTCTTTTCAGGTGCCCATAGAACATATACCATGATAGACCATATCCTAGACCATAAACAAATGTCAACAAATTTAAAAGAATTAAAATCATACACAGTGTATTCTTCAACCACAAAGGAATCAAATTAGAAACCAAGAACAGAAAGATAACAGAATAGTCTCCAAACACTTGCAAACTAAACAACACACTTATAAATAACCCATGTCTCAAAGAGAAAGTTTCAAAGGAAATTAAAAAATACATTAAACTGAATGAAAGTGACAATATAACATATCAAAATTTGTGGCACACAGGTAAACAAGGGCTGAGAGGGGACTTCACAGCACTACATACATATGTTTAAAAAGTCCTACATCAGGCCAGGCACGGTGGCTCACACCTGTAATCCCAGGACTTTGGGAGGCTGAGGAGGGTGGATCGCCTGAGGTTGGGAGTTCAAGACCAGCCTGACCAACATGGTGAAACCCTGTCTCTACTAAAAATATGAAAACTAGCTAGGCATGGTGGTGCAAGCCTGTAATCCCAGCTACTTGGGAGGTTGAGGCAGGAGAATCATTTGAACCTGGGAGGCAGAGGTTGCAGTAAGCTAAGATCATGCCACTCCACTCCAGCCTGGGTGACAGAGCAAGACTCCATTCAAAAAAAAAGAAAGAAAGAAAATAAAAGTCCCACATCAATCATCTAAGCTTCCACTTAAAGAACATAGCCAAGGGGAGCAAAATAAACCCAAAGCAAACAGAAGGAAGGAAATAATAAAGAGCACAAATCAATGAAACGGAAAGCAAGAAAACAATAGAGAAAAATCAATGAAATAAAAACTAGTTCTTGAAAAGTTTCAGTAAAATTGACAATTTTTTGCTAAGACTAACCAAGAAAGAAAAAGAGGACACAAATTGGCTGGGCATGGTGGCTCACGCCTGTAATCCCAGCACTTTGGGAGGCCGAGGCGGGTGGATCATGAGGTCAGGAGTTCAAGACAAGCCTGGCCAAGATGGTGAAGCCCCTGTCTCTACTAAAAATACAAAAATTAGCTGGGCATGGTGGCGGGTGCCTGTAATCCCAGCTTCTCGGGAGGCTGAGGCAGAGAATTACTTGAACTGGGAGGCAGAAGTTTCAGTGAGCCGAGATTGCGCCATTGCACTCCAGCCTGGGTGAAAGAGCGAGACTCCGGCTCAAAAAAAAAGAAAAGAAAAAGAAGACACAAATTTTCAGTATCAGGAATGAAAGAGGGGCTATCACTGCAGACATCAAACTTGATAAGTGAAATCGACCAATTCCTTTAAAAACAAAAACTACCATAACTGACCCACTACGGAATAGACAGTTTGAATAGCCCTGTAACTATTAAGGAAATTGAATTTGTAGTGTAACAGATCCCCAAAGAGGAATCTCTAGGTTGAAATGGTTTCCCTGGAGAAGTTTACCAAACATTTAAAGAATTAACAGTTACCTACAAAATCTCTTCCAGAAAATAGAAGAGAAGGAAACATATTCCAACTCATTTTACTAAGCGAGTGTTAACTCTGTTGTTAAAACCAGAGTTTTACAAAAAGGTGGAACTACTGGGCTGGGCGCGGTGGCTCATGCCTGTAATCCCAGCACTTTGGGAGGCCGAGGTGGGCAGATCACAAGGTCAGGAATTTGAGACCAGCCTGGCCAATATGGTGAAACCCTGTCTCTACTAAAAATACAGAAAAATTAGCTGAGTGTGGTGGCACATGCCTATAATCCCAGCTACTCAGGAGGCTGAGGCAGGAGAATTGCTTGAACCCAGGAGGTGGAGGTTGCAGTGAGCTGAGATGACGCCACTGCACTTCAGCCTGGGTGACAGAGCAAGACACAAGGTGGAACTACAGATTAATATCTCACATGAGTATAGAAACAAAAATGCAGTTGAGCATGGTGGCTCATGCCTGTAATTCTGGTACTTTGGGATACTGAAGTGGAAGGATCGCTTGAGCCCAGGAGTTCAAGACCAGCCTGGGCAACACGACGAAAACCCATTTCTACAAAAGATACAAAAATTAACCGGGTGTGGTGGCATGCCTGTAGTTAGTTACAGCTGCCCAGGGGGCTGAGGTGGGCAGATCACCTGAGCCTGGGAGGTCTAGGCTGCAGTGAGCCGAAATTGTGCCACTGCATTCCAGCACAGGCAACAGAGTGAGACCCTGTTTGAAAAGAAAAGAAAAAAAAGAAACAAAAATGCTTAACAATAAATTAGCAAACAGAATTCAGCAATCTGTATAAAGAATTGTCTACCTTTACCAAGTGGGATTTATTCCAGGGATGCAAGTCTTGCTTGGTATTCAGAAATCAGTGTAATGCACCATGTTAACAGGCTGAAGAAGAAAAATCATATATCATTCAGTGTAGTACAGGTATTCATGATTTAAACATCTCTTAAAAATAGGAATGAAGGGGATATTCCTTGATTTTTTTTTTAAAGAAGAATCAAGTGCAGTAGTGAGAAGTGGGGGGAGAGGGGAAGAGTAGTACATGGAGTTTGATCTGTAACTGACTGTAAAAAATCCATTGAGATAACTCACTACTTTCAGACCAGCCAAATTCCTCAATTTGATAAAGAGCATCTCCAAAAAAAAAAAACTGCAGCTAACATACTTAATGGTGAAAGACTGAATGCTTCCTGCCAAAGGTCAAGAACAAGGCAAAGATGTTTGCTTTCACTCTTTATTCAACATAGTGCTGGAGGTGCTAGCCAGTGCAATAAGGCAAGAAATGGGCGTAAGTGACACGCAGATTGGAAAGAAAAAAATTAAAATCATCTCTATTTTCTGGTGACACGATTGTTTCTGCAGGAAATCCCAAGGAATCTATAAAACAGTTTGTAGAACTAAAAGGTGAGTTCAACAAGGCCCCAGGATATAAGGTAAACATAGAAAAACTAATTGTATTCCAATATACTAGCCATGAACTCATGGACATTGTAATAAAAAATATAGTGCTATTGGTGGGGTGCAGTGGCTCATGCCTGTAATCCCAGCACTTTGGAAGGCCAAGGCGGGAGGATTGCTTAGCCCAGAGTTTGAGATCAGCCTTGGCAACATAGTGAGACCCCCGTCTCTACAAAATATAATTTAAAAATTAACTGATGTGGTGGTGTGTGCCTGTAGTCCCAGCTACTTGGGAAGCTGAGGCAGAAGGATCACTTGAGCCCAGGAGTTCAAGGCTGCAGTGAGCTATGATCATGCCACTGTACTTTAGCATGGGTGATAGAGTGAGACCTTGTCAAAAAAAAAAAAAAAAAGAAAAGAAAATTAGCAAGACACAAAGAGACATATAAATAGCAAATAAGAGCCAGGTGTGGTGGCTCACGCCTGTAATCCCAGCACTTTGGGAGGCCAAGGCAGGTGTATTGCTTGAAGTCAGAAGTTCAAGACCAGCCTAGCCAACACGGTGAAACCCCATCTCTACTAAAAATACAAAAATTAGCTGGGCATGGTGGCAGGTGCTTGTAATCTCACCTACTCGGGAGACTGAGGCAGGAGAATCACTTGAACCCAAGAGGCGGAGATTGCAGTGAGCTGAGATTACATCACTGCACTCCAGCCTGGGTGACAGAGCGAGACTCTGTCTCAGAAAAATAAAATAAAATAAAATATTAAAAATAAATAAATAAATAGCAAATAAGAACATGAAAAGATTTTGAACATTATTAGCCAACAGGAAGATGCAAATTAAAACCACAATGAGGTATTACTCTATACCTATCAGAATGGCTAAAGTAAAATATAGTGACAACACCAAATGCTGACAAAGATGCAAAGAAACTGGCACTCATAGATTGCTGGTAGGTGGGGATGTAAAATGGGTCAACCATTCTGGGAAACAGTTTGACAGTTTCTTAAAATACTGAACATACGACTACCATATAACACAGCAATTGGACTCCTGGGAATTTTTCACAGAGAAATGAAGACATACGTTCACACAAAAAGCTGTACATGAATGTTTATAACGTTTATACCAGCTTTATTCATAATAGCTCCAACCTGTGTCCTTCAATGGGTGAATAGGTCAAACAATATGTCCTTCAATGGGTGAATATTTAAACCGTGGTGCATCTGTACCATGGAACACTACTCAGCAATAATAAGGAACAAACTACTCACACATGCAACAACCTGGATGCATCTCCAGAGATTTATGCAGAGTGAAAAGAGTCAATTCTAAAAGGTTACATACTATATGATTCCATTTACGTGACATTCTTGAAATGAAAAAATTATAGAAAAGTAGAACAGATGAGTGGTTGCCAGGGCTTAAGGAGGGGATGAATGGAAGGTGGAAGTGGGTGTGGCTATCAAAGGCAACATGAGGTATCCTTGTGGTGATGGAAATATTTTCAATATCTATATTGACATTGACTGTATCCATGTCAATATCCAGGTTATAACGTACTACAGTTTTGCAAGATGTTACCACTGGAGGAAACTGCATAAAGGGTACATGTGATCTCTCTTTTTTTTGTTATTTTTCGCTAAATTTTTTGTAGAGATGGGGTTTCACTATGTTGCCCAGAGTGGTCTCAAACTTCTGAGCTCAAGTGAGCCACTTGTCTTGGCCTCCGAAGTGCTAGGATTACAGGCATGAGCCACTGCACCTGGCCCACACAGGATCTCTCTCTCTCTCTCTCTTTTTAAGGAGACAAGAGTCTCGCTCTGTCACCCAGGCTGGAATGCAGTGGTGTGATCTTGGCTCACTGCAACCTCCACTTCCTGGGTTCAAATGATTCTTGTGCCTCAACCTCCCAAGTAGCTGGCATTACAGGTGCATGCCACCACTCCCGGTCTCTTTGTATTATTTCTTACACTTGTATGTGAATCTATAATTATCTCAAAATTAAAATTTTAATTTTAAAAAAGGCATTTGTCTGTAGCCAGTCAATCATTCAGTATTTTTCCAGTCTCTATTTTGCAGAAAGAAGTACTCAAAGCAGTGAGAATGAAGATTTATCAATGTAGAGTGAATTTTAGTGCTCTTCAAATTTTGTTGTCTTCTATTGCTCAATTAGGGGTCTTGTCTACTGAGATTACTCTAGGGACTTCCAGTCTCATTTATGTAATAATATTACTATTTGTTAATGCTTCCACAGGGTAATTCACTGAGCTTCTAGGTTGCCCTAGCAACCTAAAACAAATGTCCCCATTTGGTACTCAGAAAAAATAGAAAAATGATTTGCTAAGGAGCCTCTGGATGCTGGGCCCACAGTTCTTTCCTCTTCATACATAAGCTGGCATCTATATCATGTGGGGTCTGGAATCATTTTTATTTTTCCTGATCATTAAATTCCTCTCCATCTAGCACCTGTCTTAGGCCACTTTAGAAATCACCAGCTTTTGAGAGCAGGAAAAAACTCTTAAATCCAGCATCTCACCTGGACCTGGATCCCTCCCTTTAGGGCCAGCTTGGACAGAGCCAAGGTTTCTTTCAGGCCCACAAAGCAATTGCTGTAGGTTCAAGAACAATGAGATGATGGGGCTTTCTCCCAGCAGAGTTATGCAGTTTTCCTGTTTCTGGAAGTAAGCAGCTCTCAGCTGACCACATTTGGGGTAGGTATGGAGTGAGAGCGACGTGGCGTTGCTTCTGGCACCGGGTGCACCACATTTGGGGTAGGTATGGAGTGAGAGCGACGTGGCGTTGCTTCTGGCACCGGGTGCTTCCTGTGCAAGAATCACCTCCTCAAATGCAGGGCTCAAACTAGGAACTGAAAGAGGCAGTCAGAAGATGAAGGCCTTGGGATCTTTCGTAGCATATTCCATGGCTGTTTTCTGGCGGTATCAGCTGGCGGGGGGAGTTCTTCTAATTTCATCATTATCATTTCATCACTTCTAATTTCATCATTTATCTATGATCTCATGGAACCCCAAGATTTTTTTATTTTTATTTATTTCTATTTTTTTTTCAGAGTCTCACTCTCACCCAGGCTGGAGTGCAGTGGCGGCTATCTAGGCTCACTGCAACCTCCACCTCCAAACTCGAGTTCAAGCAATTCTTCTGCCTCAGCCTCCCAAGTAGCTGGGATTACAGACGCGTGCCACCATGCCTGGCTAATTTTTGTATTTTTAGTAGAGACGGGGTTTCATCATGTTGGCCAGGCTGGTCTCGAACTCCTGACCTCAAGCAATCCGCCTGCCTCAGCCTCCCAAGTGCTGGGATTACAGGTGTGAGCCACCACTCCTGGCCGGAATATCAACATGTTTTAAAACACCAATTTTGTGCTGGGCACTGTGTTGGGTGCTTTGCCATGTCCTAATTCATTGAATCTAAACTCCTGAATATTCAAAACCACTTCCTGAAGCATTTACATGATTCCCAGTGATATACAGGCAGGAGAATAGGGCTCAGCTCAGAGGGGAAGTGACTTGCTGAACGTCACACAATCAGTAATAGGTGGAGCCTGAATTTAAACCTAAACCGGCCAGAATCCAAAGTCCACGGTTTTTCTGTTCTGTCATGCTGCCACAGAGGCAGTTTAGTGTAATGACTAACTGGCTAAGAGTGCAGGCTCTGCATTTAGATGGATGTGGGTTCTACGTGGTTCAAGCCATGTGACTTGGACAAGGAATTTAACTTCTCTGAGTCTTCAGTTTCTTCACCTTTATAGGTGGGGATTAGGAATCCCTTCTGGGCTGGGTGTGGTGGCTCATGCTTGTAATTTCAACACTTTGGGAGGCCAGGAATTTGAGACTAGCCTGGGCAACAAAACAAGACCCCATCTGTACAAAAAGTAAAAATATTAGTGAGCAAAGTGGTGTGCACCTGCAGTTTTAGCTACTTCGAAGGCTGAGGTGGAAGGATTGCTTGAGCCTGGTAGTTTGAGGCTGCAGTGAGCCAGATGGAGCCACTGCTCTCCAGCCTGGGCAAAAGAGTGAGACCCGTCTCAAAAAGAAGAAAAAAAAAGAATTATTTCTGTGGCCATAGGATTGTTGAGCAATTTCAGAAGATTCTGCATGTAAAGCACTCAGATAGTGCCTAGCATGTGTAAGTGATGGATAAATGTTAGCAATAATCTGTTTCCAAAGAATAAGCTAGCTTACTCGGTGTTTTCCAGTTGGAACTCGGCCGGGCGCGGTGGCTCACGCCTGTAATCCCAGCACTTTGGGAAGCCGAGGCGGGTGGATTACAAGGTCAGGAGATCGAGACCATCCTGGCTAACACGGTGAAACCCCGTCTCTACTAAAAATACAAAAAATAAGCCGGGCGTGGTGGCGGGTGCCTGCAGTCCCAGCTACTCGGGAGACTGAGGCAGGAGAATGGCGTGAACCTGGGAGGCGGAGCTTGCAGTGAGCTGAGATCGCGTCACTGTACTCCAGCCTGGGCCACAGAGCGAGACTCCGTCTCAAAAAAAAGGAACTCAAAGCACTTTACCAATCTTCATTTTCCCCAAAGCACTCAGAATTCACTGCTATCAATGCCCCTGTTTAATTTATTAACTAGTGAATTTAAAAAAAACAACTTTTATTGTTCAAAACTATTGAATTGTGGGCACAGTGGCTTATACCTGTAATCCCAACACTTTGGGAGGCCGAGGTGGGAGGATCTCTTGAGCTCAGGAGTTTGAGGCCAGTCTGGGCAACATAGCAGGACTTCATCTCTACAAAAAAATGTTAAAAATTTAGCTGGGCATGGTGGCGCGTGCCTGTAGTCTCAGCTATGTGGGAGGCTGAGGTGGGAGGATTGCTTGAGCCCGGGAGGTCCATGCTGCAGTGAGCCGTGGACTGCCCCACTGCACTCCAGCCTGAGCGACAGAGCAAGACTCTGTCTCAAACAAACAAACAAAAACAAGTGAATTGTTTTTGAGCCTCACCATATGGCAGGCACTGCAATAGGTGTTTCATCACGTTTATCTCATTTAAATAAAGTGAGTGGCAAATCTTACCGCAGGAAGGGTGCTGAATTCCTCCTATTAGGAGTGGCTGCTTGAAGGCAAAATAAAACCCATCCTTCCATTTTGTTGAGTCCCAGCAGTAGCAGCAACAGGTACTGTCGAGCGTTTATCACAAGCCAGGAACCCTTCTAAGTATATTACTATTATCCTGGTGCAAAAGTAATCGCGGTTTTTGCCATTCCTTTTAATGGCAAAAAGTAATGCCATGATCATGGCTGCTAATATGATCTCATGGAACCCTGTGAGGGAGGGGCTGTTATTATCCCCATTTTACAGATAAAGAAACTGACCCTTAGAGAGGATAAGTAATTTGCTGTGATAGCTGTCTTAGTTCAGGTCGAGCTTGATTTAAATAACACACGTTTCTGAAGCTGACGCTTAAAATAAAAAATCCCCCTGTGAATGGCAAAGATGCCTTGCTTTGGGAAGTAAATAGCCCTACCCCACAGTCAGTTCGGTTCCCCAGGCTCTGTTTCCTCAAATCTCGGTATTTCAGAGCTTGGTATTTCAGAAAGGGACTTTGGCTATTAACAGGACAATTTCTTCATGCTAAAGATTAGGGGACTCAGGCCCAGAGAGGTAAGAGAACTGTCCCAGGTCACACAGTCTGACGGCCGCAGAGCTGAGGCTCAAATTCCCGTGCTCCGACTATCAGGCCTGGGCCGCCGAGTTATTAAGGGACTCTGGCCAGGGAAAGGAAGGGAGGAACCCTGAAGTTTCCATTCCCTCACCTGCGAAATGGGGTCAATCACGGGCCCTCTTTGGGGTTACGTGGGTGTGGCCCAGCCCAGAGGCGGCCACTCTGCACTAGGAATGTGACAATGGACGGTTCAGGGAGGGCTGGAACGTCGGCAGTCCTCAGGGGAGGTGGTGGGAGGGTGTGACGGAGCCAGGGCGGAGCCTCGGGAGCCAGAGGCGTGGATTCGCGAATTCGGGGCGGAGGCTTGGGGTTTAAACGTTGAGATGGGGTAGTAGGCGGGGCTTGAGATGCTAGGAATAGGGTTGCGGTCCTTGGGCGGGGCTTTGTGAGGCCGCTGGGCGAGTTCTGAAGCAGTGGGAGGGGAGCCGGGCTTAGGGAACCAGGAGGCTGGTTTAAGGACTTGGATAGGCAGTGCGCGGGGCTCAGAGGAGCTAATGTTCCTGTATTGAGGGGCTCTGGGGGAATCTTTGAGGAGCCAGGGGACGTGGCCTTGCAAAGCCTAGCGGGTCAGTGGGCGGGGCTCTAAGAACCCCCTCCGGGGTCTAAGGAGCAGTGGGCGTGGCTCGTTGGCGCCTGTGGGCGTGGCCCTCTACCACTCAGATGACTGGAGAACGGGGCGTGCGCTTGGGCACCGCCTGCATCACTCGGCGCGACCAGAGGGGGCGTAGCGAGGCGTGGAACGTGGGGTGGGAAGCGGGCTTCCCCTCCGGAAGTGGGCGTGGCGCACAGCGGCCCGGCAGCCCTGGTTGGGCCCCGCGCGGCGCGGGGGCGGGGCCTACGTGCAGTGGCGGGGGCGGTGGCGGCTGCCCGCGCCCCTCCCCCGCACGGCGCTTAGTGCCAGGCGGGAGGCGGCAGCGGTCGGACGCTTCGCCCGGCTTTGCAGCGGGGACTTCGGCGGCGGCGCCTCAGGCACCTCGGCCCGGGTGAGCGGCGCGCGCCCGGCGGGGGCAGCCTGAGAGCGAGTCGGGAGGGCGGACCTGTCCTCTGAGCATGTACCTGCGCCGGCTGACAGGAGCCGGCGGGGCGAGGGGCAGGGCTGGGTGGAGGGGACAGGGCTGGGTGGGCGCGCGGGGCGCGGGTTCACGGGCTGGGTTGCAAGGGGTTAGGGCCGGGGGCTGCTGTCGGGGGCTCGGGGAAAGGGAGTTGGGGACCGAACCAGGTGGCGTGGGGAGCGTGAAGCAGGGTCCCTGTGGGGAGGAAGGAGGCTTTCGAGGTCCGGAACGCTCCTGGCCGGGTGCGGAGGCGCGGGCCGAGGTGGGACGAGGCTGCCCAGGGAAGGCTTTTAGGGGTCAGGGATCGCCTGCTTGGGCGAGGTGCTGGGAGGGAAGGGCTGCTTCGGGCGAGGCGCAGAGCCTGGGGGCTCCAGGCCTGGGGACTGGGTTTGGGCCGCCCCAGGGAACGAGTGGGTGGGGGCGGGCAGGGGCCGGGCTCACGTGGGGCCGGGGCGAGCTGGGCCCTGCGTCGGGAGGGGCGAGGGCGGCCGCCTGGCCTGCGGGTTTCCTGGCTTCGGGTGCGAGACCAGCTCTGGGCCCTGCAGATCTCGGTTGGGGGTCAGGCAGGGCGGGGCAGAGCTGGAGCTGGAGTAATGTGGGTGGGGGCGGCTTGGGAAGAGGCTGAGCCCGGCCAAGGGAGCAGAGGGCTGGGACTGGCTGGGGGTTGGGAGGGGAGGAACGAAGCAGGAAGGCTGTCGTATCGGGGGCCCAGGGTGTCCGAGTGAACTGGGTGATTCAGAGGTGTGTTCCCCTAATAGCGGGGCAGCTGGTGAGGGAAGCAGTAAAAAGGAGCGAGGTGCAGGTGGGGCCCCGCTGCGCCGAAATGACTGAGGATGAGGTCAGACGTGGAGGGTGGGAATGCAGAAACCGAGCTCTCCCGCCTGTCCCCACCGGCGCACGCTCCCCAGCTCTCCGTCTCTCAAATGATTTGAATGTGTTGGGGGAAGTGGCAGGCTGCGGTGAGAGCCGAGAAGAAAGGGGCTTCCTCTTGGAGGGAGGCGCTGGCCCTGCCATCCTTTTTTGGGAGTGTTCAAAGGATTTTGAACGCTAGAAAAGGAATCGTAGGCTTTACTGCATCACGGTTTAGAAACACATCCTATATTTGGCCGTAATGTAGGCTGCCCTTGTTTTGTGGTGTCTAAAGTGCTTGCTCTACATGTTGCAAACGTGGGATTCAGAGTGCGAAGCAAATTGCAAGTTGTTCATTTCCCCCGGCATAGTAAGATACAAAGGCTTTTCCCTCCTGTAAGACATTTGAAAAGAATTGAATGTAGTGTGCGTTTAATAAACTGGTCCTGGGTGGCGAATATATTTACTTTTGGAAATAGTTACCACAAAATATTAGGCCCTCTTACCGCAGCCTTTCTGCCTGGGATTACATTCTAAAACAGTACTTGTAGGGCTCTTAGTCACTCTATATAATAATGCATCTCATTGTCCTTATCTGGCAGAACGTTCTCCTGACACCAGGGCCTGCTGGAATAGACAGAAACATGATTAAGTATAAGCAGTTGCTTTGTACCGTCTGTTCAGTTGTCAAGGCAAATAGATACCTGTTTAATATTAATTCACTTTCTTCATTCCCTGTAAAACTGAAGAAATGTGCAAAGTCTATTTTGGACTTGGTTCTGTACATTTCAGATGATTTAAGGAAACTAATATTTTTGGTTTGGAGGTATGTTTCACAGTCATAATGTTTGGCTATGAAGCATAATAGTAAACATTGGATCTGAGAAATCACATAAGTAAGTAGGCAAAAAAGTGAAATAAAACTGAGAATTGTGTTGTACCTTAGGTCTTGAAGTGCAGTGTTTCGTGGTGGAGGTTAGTCCTGTGTACTGAGGATTGGACAAAGATTTGGTATAAACGTCAGGAGCACACATTTTTGACAAATATAGAACCTATCTTGTCCATATTTATTTTGATTACTTGTGGAAGGTACATTAAAGCCTGATAAATTTTAATAGATACATACCGATGAAACATAACTGCACACAATATTGACTTTTTCATGATCCTTTGTTACTTTGCCTGCAGATTGTGCTAATCAGCATTTATGCTTATTTATATATAGTTTAGGATTAGATTCGGTGTCAGTGAATAGCATTTTTTTAAACACTGTTGGATTTTTTGATAAAAGTTTTATGTTTAACTTATCTGTCACTTATGGGATCCACTCCAACCATGAGGAAGAGAGTCACTCTAACGACTATGAGATGGAATGTTCAAAAGGATAAATATCAATTCTTAGTTATATAAGTGGGTATGTCGACGAGTCTCTTCTTTATGATGGCAAAATTTTAATTTCTCATATTTTGATTTGTCACAAACTGGTACTTTAGAAACATATTATTAATTGGACTGTTTTTACCTTTGACCTCTTTTCCAGGGGTGGGGCAATAATAAATTTGAGAGCTACTTGCATTTTCAAGGTACAAATCCATGTGATAAAACCTCTTAAGCTTGTTTTCCATTTATGACTTCTCTGTGTTACTGTCTCCTTGAATTATGAAAACTCTTTTCTGACACTTGTATGTCTTTTTAAACTTAAGATACCTTTTCTGTATTAAAACATAGAATTCTTCATGAATATTTCAGTATGACCTAGTACCTAGAATGTTAAGTAATAGAATCTCTCTGGGTTTTCTTTGCCCTAGTTCAGATCCTTTAAAGTGAGTGAACAAGATTCTGTACTCCTTTCTGAGTACTTTGTATTTCTAGAGTGCAGAATGGAACTTTTTTTGTTTTATAACAGCTTCATTGAGACATACTGTACAGTTCACCCATTTAAAGTGTACAGTTCCGTGGTTTTTGGTGTATTCACAGAGTTGAGCAGCTGTCACCACAATCAGTTTTAGAACATTTTCATCCCCCCCAAAAAGAAACCCCATACCCCTTAGAAGTCCTCCCGTTTCTTATAAATGGAATCATACACTATGTGGTCTTTTGTGTCTTGCCCTTATTTAGCATATTTTCAAGGTTTATACATGTGGTAGTATTGTATAGTACTTCATTCTTGTTTTTAATGGTCAAATAATATTCCATTGTTTGGATATGCCGTATTTTGTTTATCCATTCATCAGTTGATGAACATTTGGGTGTTTTCCCTTTTTGGCTATTATGAATAATGCCGTGAATATACATTTTCATTTCTCCTGAGTATTTACCTAGGAATGTAATCGATGGGTTGTATGGTAACTCTATATTTAACTATTGGAGGAATGGCCAGACTTCTCCAAAACAGCTGCACCGTTTTACGGTATTCACCAAGAGTATATGAAGGTTCTAAATTCTCCACATTCTTGCCAACACTTGTTACTCTCTGACTTTTTGATTCTAGCCATCTATGTTTTCCTAATGGCTAATGATGTTGAGCATCTTTTCATGTGGTTGGTGAACATTTGTATGTGTAATCTTTGGAGAAATGTCCATTCAAATGCTCTGCCCGTTTTTTAATGAGTTGTCTTTTTATTGGTGTTATAAAAGTTGTTCATGTATTCTAGATTCAAGTGCCTTATCAGCTGTATGATTTGCAAAAATTTTCTTGGATTCTGGCATGTTCTTTCATTTTCTTGTTGGTGCCCCTTTTTAGGAACAAACATTTTAAATTCTGTTGATTTCCAATTTATAAATAGTGGGGTCTTACTAGTTAGAAATTAGACCTTAAACCTCATCAATATTTTGGTTATATAAATTGAAACCCAAATGTGAAAGGACTGGGGAAAGGTTTGAATTAATATATTTTAAGGTATGCTATAGATCAAAAAGGATTCATCAGGGAACATGCCATTCACCTGTTCAAATCCTCTAGTGACCTCACCTTTACCCACAAAATAAAGTTCAGACTTCTTAATGAGGCGTGGAGTAAGGTGGGCTCTGATTTCAGCCTGCTTTATTTCTCACTATTCCCCTTCCCATGTCTTCATCTCTAGTGTCACTCCCTGAAACATCCCAGCTTTCAAATCTTGTGATGAACTTATTACTTCATCCCCTTTCTACTTCTAGAATCCCACTTGTCCTTTGGGACATGGGTCATGAGGTTTTTCCTCCATGAAAACTTCCTCATCTCACAGGCAGACATTTGTCCCTGCCCTCATGTATTGTACATTCATCAGGACTGTTTGCTACAAAGAACTGGACCTGAATTTGAGCTTATAGTTTGAAAGGTGCCTTTCCATACAAGGCAGAATGCAATAGAGCAATTCACATGGAAGGCAGACTGAGATTCTCTTGTTCACGGCTTGGTCATTAGTGCCTACTGGATATTCGCTGAATGAATGATTATTTATTGAAGTTAACTGGAAAGATCCTGAGGTCAGTGGGTTTCTCTGATTATCATGAATGTCTTTATTGCCTATGTTAAAATAACATGAATGGGGTAACTCCCGTTTGCCTTTCTGGCATCCAAGTCCAGCTCTTACCAAAAAGTGCTCAAATATAAAACTGAGTGTTTAAAACATTTCCCCAATGGCAGAACATTCTCGTCCAGGTTCTTTCCCCCGATGAACAGTAATGACTGGCGCACAGTCTTCTCAGTAGGGTAGATGGCCAGCGAACACGATTTAGTCACACCAAATGCATACAGGCTGACCCTGATAGTATTTGGTCAGTTAGTACTGGAACTACCCCTGTCACACTCATGAGAATGGTTGTAAATTGGATTTTAAGGGTGTGTACTTCCTTTTCATTCTTTTTTTTTTTTTTTAATGTTTTGTAGAGATGGGGTTTCACTATGTTGTACAGGCTGGTCTTGAACTTCTGGGCTCAAGCAAGTCTCCTACCTTAGCCTCCGAAAGTGCTAGGATTATAGGCGTGATGCACCATGCCCAGCCTCTTCATTCTTTTGTTCATGCTCTCCTCTCTTGGGATGTCTGACTCAAAGTAGTATTCTTTAGTTATATTTTGTGTTCTTATGTTCATCTTTTTTTTTTTTTTTGAGACAGAGTCTCGCTCTGTCGCCCAGGCTAGAGTGCTGGAGTGCAGTGGCACGATCTCAGCTCACTGCAAGCTCCGCCTCTCGGGTTCACGCCATTCTCCTGCCTCAGCCTCCCAAGTAGCTGGGACTACAGGCGCCCGCCACTACGCCCGGCTAATTTTTTTGTATTTTTTAGTAGAGATGGGGTTTCACTGTATTAGCCAGGATGGTCTCGATCTCCTGACCTCATAATTGGCCCGCCTCGGCCTCCCAGATTATGTTTATTTTTAAAATACTTTAATTAAAAATATTTCATGCCAGGCGCGGTGGCTCACACCTGTAATCCCAGCACTTTGGGAGGCTGAGGCGGGCAGATCACGAGGTCAGGGGTTTGAGACCAGCCTGGCCAACACAGCCAACCTGTCTCTGCTAAAAATACAAAAATTAGCTGGGTGTGGTGGCACGCGCCTGTAGTCCCAGCTACTCAGGAGGCTGAAGCAGGAGAATTGCTTGAAACCTGGGAGGCAGAGGCTGCAGTGAGCCTAGACTGCGCCATCGCACTTCAGCCTGGGCAACAGAGTTGCACTCCAGGCCTGGGCGACAGAGAAAGAATCCGTCTTAAAAAAAAAAAATAAATAAATAAATAAATTCACTTAGCACCTTTCTGAGAATTAGGAGAAACCAGTTGGCCATTTCGGGATACCTTTTCTTTTTTGTGTGTTCGTTAAAGCTTGGATTGTGGCAAGGTAGTACAGAAGAGAAAGAAAAATGTCAACTTTTTTGTCTAATTAGGGACAGTGAGCTATGGGTACCTTCTGTAGTTCTGGTTCTAAGAGAGTTTTGTATTTAGGGGAACTGAGGTCGTGAGGGTGCAGGCCTTTAGGGCCAGATTGAGCTGGGCTTCACTCTTGGCTCCGCTTCTTGCTAGCTGTGACTTTGCCAGTTCCCTCACCTCCCTGAGCTTCACTTTCCTCCTCTGTAGTATGGAGATGCAAAAGGCTTACCTTGCAGAGTCATTGGCAAGATTAAGCAAGGAAAATTATATGAAGTGCTTAATACAGGGTAGGTACTGAATACATTCCTGTTCCCTCTCTTCACTCTTAAATGTCTGTTAATGAATGGAACTGCAGAGAAGCAAACAGAGTAAGTTTAATACATTTTACATCTGACATTAAGCTATTAAGGGTATGGATTCCTACTCCCACCTGAGGATTTTAGACTTTGAATCAAAGTTGAGTCACTGAAGAGGGCAAAAAATGTCTAATTTTAGGATGGGAAGGCGGTCTTAAAAACACCTCCAGTGTTTTTGCATCTGTCTGAATTGGAAATGTCTATTCAGACAGTCTTCTCTATTCAGGTCTGTGTATTCAGTCTCTCTGTCTGTGTGTCTATCTGTCCATTTTAAGGAAAGTTCCTGGCAAAAGATGGATTTTTTTAGGATTTGATGGAGATTGCACTGCAGTGCTTGAGATACTCTTCTGGTTACAATGTGATAAAGTGTAACATCCTGTGTGGGAAAAGAGCCTCTATAGTTTTATGGTGTGTTAAATTAGGCCTGTCATTTGGATCTTACATTAATAACAAAAACACCGTTCCTCCTTTGCTGCAGTAATGAGTAATTAATATAATGCAAAGGTCAGAGTGAGAGAGACTATAAATGGGAGTAGGAAGGCCTATAGATTGTATGTGGAAGGCAGTTATATTTTTTCCCCTTTGGTCAGGCAATGATCTACATTTCTTCTTAAAAATCTATGAATAATGGATTATATTTGGCACCAGTATCTCACCATCTTTTAAAGGATATATTATTTTGGGAGATTTGGGAGATTATTGCTCAGGTACAGAGGTCCTCATTCTTGACTGCCTTGTGATGATCATCTGTGGACCTATATGAATCCAGCTGCCTGGGTGTGAGTTCCCTGGTGACTCTGAATCACAGCCAGAACAGGAAGCACTGTGGGCTGGTCTATTCCTCATTTTATAGATGAGGAGACTTTGGTGGCAGGAGCTTGACAGATTTACCCAAGATCAGGAACTTAACTGCCCCTTCCTTTGTGTGGTATGAATTAATTTTTATAGTTAGTCGTGTGGATTTATAGTATAGTGTGGATTTTTTATTTAACAATGTGAACCTGACATGGCTTTCCCTTTTTAGTCTTTGACCCAGTGCAGCAGTTCCATTCGCTTAACCTTTCGTCATGCTCTTTTGCCAGATCTGCAAACTGAGCCTATTCACAGGGTTTTCTTCAGTTAATCACCACAGTTGGTAGCACGTACCTATGTTGTTGTCGTTGTTGCTTTTTCCCACATATTCAGGTTGTGCATGTATTAAACTGTGAAGTTTGGTCCAGGTTTTTAGGAGGATTTTTAGATGCATTTTTAGGAAACTTGAAAAATACATGATATCTCTTGGATAAACCTTTGGTAAACTTGATTTCTATTTTTAATGTAAAGCTCCTTGACAGTATTTTATTGATCCTTTTAAATTTCCTCAATCTTATAATCTGAGCACTAGTAAGCAGTGGTTTTAAAGATTTGTCTGGTATTTGGAAGACCGATTATTATTGCAAAGGTGCCCTTGCATTGCATCTTGCCAGAAAAATTGGCATTAGTAGGCCGTCTGTGTTTGAAAACACCAAGTTTAGACAGAAACAACACAGGCCCAGTACTGAACTATTAATATATAGATTGTAACAGACATAATGAAAACCACTTAGGATTAGCAAAGGTTGATTATTGTTTCACAATGTGGTTGTTCTGTCTTTGGGAAACCAAGACAGACTACAAGTCTGGTCACATGGTGGTTTGGTGTAAGAGTCTTTCTTGCTCCATTGTGGAACTGGGTGTGTGTCCCCATGTCTCAACAACTGCTGAGGCCTTCATTCTGGATGAAGAAAGCTGTAGATTTTTCATGAGAGACCATAGTAGACATACATGGGAAAGGAAGTGTTAGGAGAGTGAAGCCATCAGGCTGTATTTTCCACTCTTGATATCATAGGGGTGCATGACAAAATTCACAAGCACCCCTTCCTTACGACAAATGTTTAATCACCATTATTTGCTTACTTCACAGGAAAGATACTTAAATTCCTTTTCGTAATGGTCAAGCATTCTTTCCTAGTTAAAGATTCTGATTCCTTTCATTCTTAGGAACTTAAAGAATTGACTGATTTATTAATATAAAAACTCAAATGCGGCTGGAGTGGGGACTGAGGAACACATGTGAACGTGTGCTGTCATCTCTGTTAAGCAGAGGGATTTATTAGGAAACTAGTCACTTTGAAAGCTAGATGGTGAATTAATTTTGTGGTTAGTAGTGTCTTTAGCTTAACATTGTCATCCTAGTTTTTCTTGGCAAGCAAGAGAGAGGCTGGAGCCAATGAGGGCTGGCCACAGTTCTTTGGGGGTGATATTTAATAAGATGCACGTTGTCTGTTTTAGAAATAGAGTAACTGTCCTTCAGGCTCTCTCTTCTGTGGGCCACTTGCTTTACAGTGCTACTGTAGGAAAAGATAAGTTGGAAGTCTTTTTTCTTCCTAAGACTGCTAGTTTGATCTTTTTATGCATTATGACAATGTCTTGAGTGCAGTGGACTGAATTACTTTTATCAAGTGGAACAAATAACATATCATACCTTCAAAGGATGGTTATGAACTGTGTGTTTTTCTGAAAGTGAATGAGCAAGAGCCCAGATGAAATTTCTGTTTTGGAGGCAGGCAGTGTGTACATTTGGTCCCCAACTCAAGACTGGGTTGTATTCCAGAGTCTAACTCAGTTATTTGGAACTCAGATCTACTAGTAGTAGTTTCTATCTATTGTGTTGATTCAGCATTGTAAGTGATGGGTACGTTCCCAGCCTAGACTGAAGGAATCTGTTTAATTCACAGCAGTTTTTGAAATTGTTTATGGTGATAGTGGAATTCTGGATCTTGGGAGCTGGTACTCATGTGAAAGAGAAGTAAGGACTCATGCCCCATGCCCCAAGAGCCTCCCTGTGCAGGCTGTGTGGCGTCCAGAGGTCTCATGCCACTGCAGCCCTAGATCTGTGCTGGCCCTTCTTGTTCTTCATCCTCCTTCATCTCTCTCTTAATTTGAAGCTTCTACTCCCCTGGTTAAGCTCACTTTCTTTAAATCATGGTAGCAAAGCACATGGTTCAAATTCATTTCCCTGCTAGACTACCACTGTTATTCAGGGTTGGGATGACTACAGGCTTTATTCATGTCATTTCACTCATGTTCTTTAACCCTTTTAGAGGTGTACAATGTTAATATTTTTAAAGAGGAGGTTCCTTACTGATAAACAGATTGTCTCTTTGAAATGTTTGCATTCAGTCATTGCAGCAAGGTTTCAAGGGGAAAGTTGAGCAGAGGCATGTGAAGTCAGGCAGACCCCATGTAAGGAGGCTAGTCCTGATACCTGGAATCAGGAAGAAACCATGCCTGCTTTAGAAAGGTTCTTCCTGTTACTCCAAAACAAGTGACTCTGCTAAATTTTTTTTCAAAATACTTCTGATCTTTTTTTTTCCTTTTCCATTTGGGAACTTCACAGCTTGAAAGGGTCTTAGGTTTTGGCAAAGTGGCTTGGTTTCTGTGACCTTTGGAAAGTTGATCGGGGCATGGTAGTGATTGTAAATTGGGGTATCTTATAATGGCCAGAGCTGGGCACTGGTCCTGTCTATTTTTCTATTATCTTATAAACTTATCAAAAAGCCACTTTTTTCATCAAACAGTGGGAAATTATTGACCTCTCCATTCTGTTAGTGCCTCTGTGAAGGGTTTGAACTACTGGTTTCAAAGAACTCTTCTCATTCAAACATTTTATGATGCAAAATATATTAGGGACTTGATTTTTCTGGTGTCATTTTAAAAATTCATATTCACGAAGTCTGTTATGGCAAGCTTAATGTTTTGATTTACTTTTAAATTATGTAAAAGTTTAAAAAATACATTACAAGCCTCCTCCGCCCTCAAGCACATGACTCTTTGATGGTGAATTCTGCAGTATAGACTGTGAGCTCTGTGGGAATTCAGGAGACAGGCGTTGGAGAGTCAGTGTTTGTGGGACACTGGGAGTGAGATCCTGCCTGAGGGCGTGCCTAATAGTACTGGGCTGACTCAGAACTGGTGTAATTAGGGAAGAGTAGTGTAAGATGGGTAGATGAGATGGCCCTGATTGTGGAAAGGGATGATAATAGGTTATGCATTTATACAATATGTTAGAGTAAAATGTAAATATAGTTTGGTTATGGAGTTATAAAGGTAGGTGAAAGTGTAATTTGTGGGTGTCACTACTGTTAGTGATTTTTATGCTAATACTAATTACATTTGGGATTAAATGACTAGAAATTGAGTACAGAATTATTTTCTAGTTTGTGAAAGTGAACACCTTATAATACTGCTATATTCCATGTTCCTTAAAGGTAGAGGATATCTTACGTTTTTTGGTGCCTCCATTTCCTAGCATATTGCCTGGTGCATAGTAGCCGCTCAATAAATGTTAATTGAGTAATTGAATTTCAACTTTGCATGATACACTTGTGATATTGTCAGTCTTTCCATTTTCCTAGAAGATGAAAGGAATAAAGATGTTTTCTATGGTCTAGGACTACTAATTGTAAATATTTGCCGGGTGCGGTGGCTCGTGCCTGTAATCCCAGCACTTTGGAAGGCTGAGGTGGGCGGATCACGAGGTCAGGATGTCGAGACCATCCTGGCTAACATGGTGAAACCCTATCTTTACTAAAAATACAAAAAATTAGCCGGGCGTGGTGGCGGGTGCCTGTAGTCCCAGCTACTCGGGAGGCTGAGGCAGGAAAATGGCGTGAACTCGGGAGACAGAGCTTGCAGTGAACTGAGATCGCACCACTGCACTCCAGCCTGGACACTCCAGCCTGGGCGACAAAGTGAGACTCCATCTCAAACAAAAAAAAAAAAAACAAAAAACTTATTATGTTATTATAAGCTAACTTCATAATTTTTATTATAAATAAATATGTTAGCAAGATGTTTATATGTATAAATTTACACACACAGAGACATATACACATTCCTTTATTGAAACATGCTTTATTTGTAAAGCAAATTTTGGGGTTTTGATTATTTAAAGCATATATTCTGATAAATAGCAGGATAACAACATTTTGGTACTCATCACAAATTTACTTAATTGATTTCTTGAATAAATTAAAAATATTGGCAGCATGGGTTTCTTATGGCTGTATTTTATAGCTCTGGTTAGCAAGTTTGTGTGTGCGTGTGTGTGTGTCTGTATGAGTGTTTGAGACAGGGTCTTGCTCTGTCACCCAGGCTGGAGTGCAGTGGTGTGATTGAGGCTCAGTACAGCCTCGCCCTCCCAGGCTCAAGTGATCCTCCCACTTCAGCCTCTCGAGTAGCTGGGATTACAGGCATACACCACTATGCCTGACTAATGTTTTAATATTTTTGTAGAGAGGGGGTCTCACTGTGTCGCTCAGGCTGGTTTCCAACTCCTGGACTCAAGTGATCCTCTCGCCTCAGCCTCCCAAAGTGCTGGGATTATAGGCATGAGCCACTGTGCCTGGCCTGGTTAGCAAGTTTGATTTTAGAGTCGATGAAGTAACATCCCAGTGGAAGCATGCTTTCATTTAACAATGAAGATAGATATGGGAAGAACCATAATTTCTGTCAAGGGGATTTAAAGTTAAGGTAGCCATTGAAAAAGCTGTTTTCCTTCACTATCTTTCTCTTTTTGAGTTTCTCATCCTTTAATGCGCTATTGTCATTGCCTTATGTTCTCCCTGGAGGAGGAGGTGAAGGTGGAGGTTTGTCCGCAGTGAACCTCTAGGTGTGCCCTGCCCAGCGCCAGAGAAATCATAGGGCAGGCCTTAGGGCATTTGAGTGACTCCTGGAGCCCCAAGGATTTAATGTATTTGAGAATTCATTTGACTTGAGAATTTGACAAGGACCGAGTAAGTTAAGATAGGGTGAATTGTGCACCACTACAACTGTTAAAATGATCTAATCGCTTAGGAGTTCATTTATACATGTTAAAGTTTGAAAAACTGTAGACTTTGATTTATATTGTATTCACAATAAGTGGTCACAAAAAATGAATTATTTTGTAATTGCATTTGTGTGTATATGTGTGTGTGTTATTTCTGGTAGTTTTTAGAGAGTACCATAAACCATAAATGTAGTTGTTTAAAAAAGTATTAGGGATAGGAAGCCCCTGGATCTTTTTGCTGGCCTTCTACTTAAAATTATTTGTCCTACTTTCATTTGAGGAATAGGTAATTTCTTTTTAGTTACTATTGTGATGTCCAATTAATTTAGCATAGAGAATTAAAGATTATAATTTTCAAGTCTTGATACAGTTTGGAAGGAAGATGGATTTGGGAGAATTAGGGCTACAGTTTTACCAGCTACAGCTGATAAAAGCTTTTTGTAGTAGAGTATTCGCTCTTAGAATATTTAGCCCAAATGTTTCCTTCTGAAAGTGGGCCTTATTTATTTGTCTTCACTTCCCTAGAGATATTTTCATTTTATTGGTGAAATTGAATGTGTGCTGTTTTCTTCCTGAAGAGCCTGAGACCTTCTTCTAAAGGTATTGAATGGTGGTAAAGTATTTGGTAGTAACTACATTTTCTCCAGTGAGTTAAATTCTTACAGTTTCTTGTACTCTATAGTAGATACCGATATTGAGTGTTTTGTTTTGTTTTTTCCTTCCCTTTAGAAGATGCATATGCTGATAAGGAAATATTTTTAATTTTACCAAAAGGGATCAGGCAGACAAAATTATTTTTCCTAAGGTGCAGTAAGATTGTAAGCACTATACTTTCCTATTTCTATAGGATGTCTGAAAATTCCAGAAACATAGGGAGATTTTTATTTTAAACAGTGTTAGTTTTCATTTTCTTTTCTTTTCTTTCTTTCTTTTTGTTTTTGAGGTGGAGTCTCGCTCTGTTGCCCAGGCTGGAGTACAGTGGCATGATCTCTGCTCACTGCAACCTCTGCCTCCTGGGTTCAAGTGATTCTCCTGCCTCTGCCTCCTGAGTAGCTGGGATTACAGGCGTGTGCCACCACACCCCACTAATTTTTGTTTTTTGTTTTTTTTTTTTGAGACGGAGTCTCACTCTGTTGCCCAGGCTGGAGTGCAGTAGTGCGATTTCAGCTCACTGCAAGCTCCGCCTCCCGGGTTCATGCCTCCCGGGTTCACGCCATTCTCCTGCCTCAGCCTCCCGAGTAGCTGGGACTACAGGCGCCCACCGCCACGCCTGGCTAATTTTTTATATTTTTAGTAGAGATGGGGTTTTGACGTGTTAGCCAGGGTGGTCTCGATCTCCTGACCTTGTGATCTGCCCGCCTTGGCCTCCCAAAGTGCTGGGATTACAGGTGTGAGCCATTGTGCCCGGCCTAGTTTTCATTTTCAAATAGCATGCTCAATATGTTTTTCTTCAAGCTCCAGACACTTTTGCTCGCAAAAGTACATAATTTTAAAGCCATGGATCCAATTATTAATGTGAAAAGGTAATTACGTTTTAAAAAATAAGTTTTAAAGTATTTTTCCCATGGTTTTACTCTTTTCAGATACCTTACTTGTCAACAGAAGGCTCTTTGAAGCTACTACTAAGAGGTAGTAAGTAAGTCTCCACACCAAAGAGAAGGTGGGAAGGCACCCCCAACCATCTGGTTGCATGAGTCAAATTAGGCATCACTGTTGATGCAC
This sequence comes from Pongo abelii, assembly GCF_028885655.2. NCBI lineage: Eukaryota > Metazoa > Chordata > Mammalia > Primates > Hominidae > Pongo > Pongo abelii. The sequence goes on along the minus strand of NC_071995.2, from coordinate 107,441,398 downwards.
CCTTCATATCTAAAACAGTTTTAAATTCAGTTGACTTCAAGTCTTTTGACTCCATCATCTCTGTTTCTACTGGGACTGTGACTTGTGGCCTGGACAAGTGCAGTGACTTCCTAACTAGCTTCCCTGAATCCTCTCAGATGCTCCCACCTGCAGATCCGTTCTCCAGCTTCATTCAGTGTGAGCTTTTAAAATGCAAATCTAATTATGTCACATACTCATACTTAAAAAATTTTCTATGGCTCCCAAGACTGCAAGTAAAGATAAAATCCTTAACATGGCCTAGAAAGCCCTCTGTGATCCGGGTTCTGCTGACCTCCTAGCCTCTTCGACCCTTGCTCTCTGGGCTCCAGCCTCTGCGGGCTAAGTAGTCCAGATTCTGACAAGTGCTTGCTTTTGATACAGACTTTTGATATTTTGTTGTTCCTCCCAGCTGGGACTCACTTTTCTTCTCTTATTGCCCAGTTGACTTCTCATTCTTTGATTTCAGCTTAAGTGTCACTTCTCTGACTGGTTCTGTTCCCCCTGATTATTGACTCAGTTACCTTATGTTCTTCTGCATTCCAGCACTTGCCACAGCGGCATGCTAATGTTTGCACGAATATCTGATTGTGTTGTGTCTCCTGCAGTGGACTGTAAGCTCCATGAGAGCAGGGGCCAGGTCTGCTTGCTCACAGTTGTGTCTCATGTCTAGTATGGTGCTAGGCGCATGGTCAAAGCCCAGTGAATAGTTGTTGAATAAAAGAATGACTGGGATTAAGGACCTATTCAACATTCATAGTTGAGTATATATGTAATACGTATAACCCTGTGGATGTTAGTAAGTAATGTGGTTTTCAGTGAATTGTGTCTGTTTTACTGGGTAGGATGTGGACTGTATCCCAGTGAAAGAAGGATTTCTTGTAGACTCTGATAGGACCCTAGAAATCATTTATTTTAGTTCTTCCATTTTATAGATGAAGAAACAAACAACCAGAGGACCAAAATGATCTAGCTGGGTAGGTGACTATGTCAAGATAAATTTGTGTCTGACATCCAAGCCAGAGATTTTCCTGCTCTTCCTTAATGTTCCTTTGAAACACTGTCAGGAGTACATGTTCATTTAATCCACTTAATCTCTGCTTGCCCAAGGTATGGGTTAAAAAGGGAGGGCTGAAATTCTTCAGGTGAAGGTGATTATTTGGTTTTTTGACACTGCTAGTTTTGCCTGTGACTAGCCTTATGAAGTTATTAATAAAAATATCCCCCATCCCTTTTTAAGATGTGAGCATCCAGTAATTTCATTTCCTGGTATAACAGTATTGCCAAAGAATTAATAAAATTTTATTGTCTACTCCATATGACTAAGTAGTGAAAAACAGACTTAACAAGTTTGAACAGTTATACACAGTGTGTTTTTTACCAGTTGTTGATAAGAAAAGTAGGTCATCAATATGTAAAAGAATGTTTAGAAACATATTCAAGGATAAATTTTTTTTTTTTTTTTTTTTTTTTTTTGGTGACAGAGTCTCGTTCTATTGCCAAGCTGGAGTGCAGTGGCGATCTTGGCTCACTGCAACCTCCGACTCCCAGGTTCAAGCAATTCTCCTGCCTCAGCCTCCTGAGTAGCTGGGATTACAGGTGCGTGCCACCATGCCTGGCTAATTTTTGCATTTTTAGTAGAGACGGGGTTTCACCGTGTTGGCCAGGATGGTCTCATCTCCTGACCTTGTGATCCACCCGCCTCGGCCTCCCAAAGTGCTGGGATTACAGGTGTGAGCCACCCCGCCCGGCCTCAAGGATTAATTTTTAAGTGAGATTGCTAGGTCACTCATGTCTATAAAAGTTTTGCAGTTGGTGTGAGACCTCTTGGGATTAATTTGCCTCTTTGAGTTGTGTTCCACTCTTTGAAGAGAGACACAGAATTCAGCTTCTGAGTCTGGTCTCCTGTGGTGCACCTTAGGGAGATGGCTGCTGCCTCAGGCGATTTTATATGGTTCCGCAGTGTTGCGAGTATCCTGGGGCGGAGGGGGGTCAGGTAGTGCCTGCCTTTGTCTTCCCAAGGGACGTTTCTTTGGCAGTGCTTTTTCAAAGCTCCAGGGACCAAAAGAGGTGGTTGTGTTTATAAAGATGCTGGTGATAACCAGAAAATTGGGAGATGTGGAGGGTTGTAAACATGTCATCCTTGCACATTATCTCTGTAATAGAAATATATATTTCTGCCATTGAAGAGCTAGAGATGATTTCGAAGTCCTTATATATTCTCACATTTTAGTAACTGCAGAATTTCTGTAGTGTCATTTCTATTATATTTTAAGTGAGTTACAGGCCTCATTATGGCATCTTTTAGTTCATAAAAGGGTCTCTCTTTAATAAGGTGTGAGAGAATTACAGTTTTTTTGTTTTGTTTTGTTTTTTTTTTTAAGAGACACAGTTTTGCTTTGTCTTTTGGGATCGAGTTCAGTGGTGCAATAATAGCTCAGTGCAGCCTCAGACTCCTGGGCTCAAGGGATCCTCCTGCTTCAGCCTCCCAAAGTGCTGGGATTACTGGTATGAACCACCACACCCAGCCCAGTTTTAGGAATTTTATCTTTTGTCTTCAGGTTCATTATGTGTTGCTGTTTTGCTGCTCATTTTACTTCTTGTCAGACTTGATTTTCGGCAGTCATTTTCATAGCGTCACATTCCGCTCTGCAATGTGCTCACTGCTTTCTGCTTCACATTGCCAGTGAGTGCTTAGGTTTGACGTTAGGTGGTTGTAAGAAGTTCCTAAAATGAGTATAGATTATAAAATGTAAATATATGAGTGCTCTTCTTTGAAAACTTTAAAAAGTATGATACCTCTTTATTATACCTCACCTTTAATTTTAATTTTTATTTTTTTTGGGTCTCACTCTGTCACCCAGGCTGGAGTGCAGTGTCGTGATCTCGGCTCACTGCAACCTCTGCCTCCCGGGCTCAAGTGATCCTCCTGCCCTCAGCCTCCTGAGTAGCTGGGACCACAGGCATGCGCCATCATGCCCGGCTAATTTTTTGTATTTTTGGTAGAGATGGAATTTTGCCATGTTGCCCAGGCTGGTCTCCAACTCCTGAGCTCAGCCTCCCAAAGTGCTGGGAATACAGGTGTGAACCACCGCACCTGTAATGTCTCACCTTTTAGATACTATCCTTGGGGTGTGTGTGTGTGTGTGTGTGTGTTTCTGGTGTTTTATGCATGCTCTTTCAGGTTGTTCTTTTTTTTTTTTTTTTTTTTTTGGGACTGGCTCTCGCTCTGTTGCCAGGCTGCAGGCTGCAGGAGTGCAGTGGCGTGATCTTGGCTCACTGCAACATCTGCCTCCCCGGTTCAAGCAATTCTGCCTCAGCCTCCCGAGTAGCTGGGACTACAGTTGTGTGCCACCACGCCCTGCTCATTTTTGTATTTTTAGTAGAGATGGGGTTTCACTATGTTGGCCAGGATGGTCTCAATTCCTTGACTTCGTGATCCGCCCACCTCGGCCTCCCAAAGTGCTGGGATTACAGGTGTGAGCCACTGTGCCCGGCCCAGGTTGTTCTTTTCTTGGACAACTGAGCACATAGTCCTCTGGCTAAGCTAAGGATTTTCAGTGAGAAGTAAGATTTGCTTCCTTGGTCATAACAGATACCCTCTTGTTTGTCTCAGTACATTTGAATGCCTACAGCTGGTTTCTGTAGTTTGATTTTTCCATTTTTACTCATATTTATAAAGTATAGGCAAAGTGCAGTTTCACATTTAAAGTGTTACACAAACTGGCCAACTGGACTGGAGGCTGTCAAAGCAGCACCCACAGGACAGAGCTCTAAGTACCATTGTTGGCTGATGTGGAGAAACTGAATTGTATATATGATTCGGGATTGATTGTTGGAAAAGTATGACAGTTCACAGGCTGAAAAGTTGGAACTGCTCCGTACTTTGTAGTTCAAGGTCACTGCATCTTTCTCAGAAGTTCTTTATCTTTGGAGGAGTTATACGTCTCCAGGCTGAAATGTGATGGGCCTGGAATTGATGAACTTCGGAACTCTCTCCAGTCCTAGCTCTGTGAGGCCCGAGCCTGGAGGCTTCTTGGTAGATCTTATTTGCATTTTCTCTTTATTCTTAGAAACTTTAAAAACTAAATGATATTGAGTTATTGAATTGAAACAAAATGCATTTTTACTGGTATGCCTCATTCTTGGCATCTTACCTGTTACCTGGATTAACAATGATGGGATGAAACTATTTGGAAGGCTATAATGCATGTGAATTTTTTTCCCTTAATTTTTACCATTCCTGGTGTCATAATCAATTGAACCAACATCAAGGCTATTCATACTTGCAGTCAGTCGGCCATGCTAAGTGGTCAATAGTTTTTCTGGAAAAAACATTTTTTTCAACAAGTCCATATTAGCAGTGGAATACAAATCTCTTTCAGCCAAAACTGCTGTGTATGAGGAGATCTGTTGTGTATCTGACATTTTGCTGTGCTTTATAGCAAATGTTGCATGTGGTCTTTTTTCTTCCTTTTTTAAACAGCTTCTGTTAAAATAGGTAAGGCATGTTTTTTTTTTCTTGGAATGTCTCATGTATGAATCTGTTAAAGAGTTGCATGCAGTAGAAATATGCAATTCGTTAGGTAAATTCTTTCTTTGAGTGTCACTGCTGGATTTAATTTAGAAAATTTGAAAAAGCTCAGCTATCTCATATTCAGAAATGATGGATTTTTTTTTTTTTTTTTTAAGAGACATGATCTTGCTAGAGTGCAGTGGCATGTTCATAGCATACTGCAGCCTCAAACTCCTGGGCTCAAGCAGTCTTCCTGCATCAGCCTTTTTAGAGACGGTGTCTCATTATATCATCCAGGCTGGTCTTGAACCCCTGGCCTTAAGCGATCTTCCCACCTCAGCCTCCCAAAATGCTGGGATTACAGGCGTGAGCCAACGTGCCCGGCCAAATTTTTATATTTAATCAGAGTGCCTCCTATATTTGCTTTGGGTGTCTGCTCTCTCGTGAATATGTATTCTGTGTAGGCTTATATATTATTACATTTCCAACTTCTTTTTTTTTTTTTTTTGAGACAGAGTTTCGCTTGTTGTCCAGGCTGGGGTGTAGTGGCACAATCCTGGCTCACTGCAGCCTCCGCCTCCTGGGTTCAAGCAATTCTCGTGCCTCAGCCTCCTGAGTAGCTGGGATTACAGGCACCTGCCACCACGCCCAGCTGATTTTTTGTATTTTAGTAGAGATGGAGTTTCACCACGTTGGCCAGGCTGGTCTCGAATTCCTGAGTTCGGGCAATCCACCTGTCTCAGTCTCCCAAAGTGCTAGGATTTACAGGTGTGAGCTGCCTTGCCCGGCCTCCATCTTCTTAAAAGGAATTTTTAACTGTTGGCATTGTCATTTAAATAACTGAGTTTAGGATATTTGTCTCCTCATCTGCTGTCTTACCTGCCTTTTTCTATTAAATAACACAACGGATCTGTTCTACATTAAAGTACCTGCCATACAGGTAACAGTGGCTTGGAGGAAACATGGTCTTTCCTCTAATGGGACATTTTAGAGTCTTCTTGTGGTTGCCACTGGCTAAGGGAGCATTCTCTGCCCACTGAACGCTTGAGTAATTGACGCCCTGAAATGGTCTCAGCAAATGGGCTGAGCAGGATTTTGCTACTAGTAGGGGTTTTCCTGTATGTGTTCCTAGCAGGATGTGTTTCCTTTCGTATGAACCATAGAAGTACATCTGCTGGAATCTTTAAACAGATAGCTTTTCAATAAACAGGAAAAATGTCAAAATTGTCATTTTTTATGAGATGGAAGTAGAATAGAGAGCATGTAACATTTACTCAGGTGTTTTGAGTGTATTTTATTTGGTGCTGTTGCAATATAAATACCCTCTCTTGTCTGCATTTTTTCCTCCTAACACCCTACATGTTTCCTATATAGCTTATAAGTTTTTTTTTTTTTTTTTTTTTGAGATGGAGTTTTGCTCTGTCACTCAAGCTGGAGTGCAGTGATGCGATCTTGGTTCACTGCAACCTCTGCCTCCCGAGTTCAAGCAATTCTCCTATCTTAGCCTCCTGAATAGCTGGGATTACAGGCATGTACCACCAAGCCCAGCTAATTTTTGTATTTTTAGTAGAGATGGGGTTTCGCCATGTTGGCCAGTCTGGTCTTGAACTCTTGACCTCAGGCGATCCACTTGTCTTGGCCTCCCAAAGTGCTGGGACTACAGGTGTGAGCCACCATGCCCGGCCCTTTTCTTTCTTTTGTATTTTGTTTTTTGAGACATGGTCTTGCTCTGATACCCAGGCTGGAGTGCAGTGGCATGATCATGGCCCACTGCAGCCTTGATTTCCTGGGCTCAAGCAGTCCTCCCACCTCAGCTCCCCGAGTAGCTGGGACCGCACACCCAGCTAATTTTTTTATTTTTTGTAGATGTGGGGTCTCGCTATGTTGCCTGGGCTGGTCTCGAACTCCTGGACTCAAGTCATCCTTCTGCCTTGTCCTCCTAGAATGCTGGGAGTACAACTATGAACCACTGTGCCTGGCATATAAATTTTGTACATTTAACTTCACATGGTAGTATTATAGGAAGCATGCCTTTACACTCTCCTAGAGGTTGAGGATTATCAGCTGACTAATAAGATGAAGGTTTTATTGCAAGAGTACAAATTTTCCCTGACACATAAAGCCTTTAAACCATAGAGGTAGACCTTATTTTTACTTGTTCTTGGTTAAAGTATTCACCCAACATGTAAGAAAAATTTTAGGCCAGGCGCGGTGGCTCACACCTGTAGTCCCAGCATTTTGGAAGGCCGAGGCGGGCAGATCACGAGGTCAAGAGATCGAGACCATCTTGGCCAACATGGTGAAACCCCATCTCTACTAAAAATACAAAAATTAGCAGGGTGTGGTGGCACACACCTGTTGTCCCAGCTACTTGGGAGGCTGAGGCAGGAGAATCGTTGAACCTGGGAGGTGGAGGTTGCAGTGAGCCGAGATTGTGCCGCTGCACTCCAGCCCGGTGACAGAGGGAGACTGTGTCTCAAAAAAAAAGAAAAAAAAAAAAGAAATAATTGTTTTTTGTTTCCTTAGATGTTAAGTATTATGAATATTAGTTATCAGCTTTTACATTTTATTTGAAGATAAAAAGAGGACTGTGTTATCTCCTTATTAAAAATTTATTATGACAGTTGCTGGATAGTCAAAACCTGTCCCGTAATCCTTTTTTTTCTTTTTAAAGTGAAAACAAGTTTATTAAGAAAGTAAAGGAATAAAAGAATGATTACTCTGTAGGCAGAGCAGCCCGTAATCCTCCTTTTTGGCCTTCAGTATCACCTGGAAAACTTGGTGAGGGAGACAACTGTCCATGTTTCTAAGATAGAGGTTTCAACCAACACCCAGAGAGAGCATCTCATAGTTGAGCCTGTGTTCTCAATCTATTCCTGCATTGTCTCAAAGGTGTATCAATTTTTATTATAATAAAAACCATTCTAGAATAGTTGCTGTCGTATTGGAAAATAGGAGGAGAGTGATAAATAACATCTTAAAAAGACAAGTAAGGTTTGTATTTCCCGTGTTTTGTAGAGGTTAAAAACTCTGTTGCATTGTCTCCCATTGAAAGTAAGTTTATTTTGAAACTTGTAAATATTCCTTTGATTTGCTTAGTGAATAACTTACTGCTACATCGTCTTCCTCTTTATTACTGAGATGATCTTACTGTTGCAAGCAAGGGAAAGCCTATGCAGTTTTAAGAATTTGTACTTAAAAGACCTAATGAGCAAGCAGCTTTTCCAAAGTTGAACCACTCTCTCACAGGACATTTAAAATCATACCTAGTATTTCCTTGGAATTTGTGCCTATTGTGTTAGTTCAGGATTTTTTCATTTACTCTTTTTTTTTTTTTTTTTTTTTTGAGAATTAGATCCCTTTATAAAATGCTCTAGTTTTAGGGGGACATTTTAGTCATCTAATTTACAATTTGATCAGTTTGGGACAAGATAGCTGATAACAGAACTGCTAAGTTTGGTGATATGCCATCTTGATTAGGAAGTTTATAACTGAACAATTTTTAAAGTGGTAAAACACTAATACCATTTGACAATGCAGACAGCTCTCTTAAGAAGAGGAAGTTTTTGTGTTTGGGATAGTTCCCAATTTTTCCTTTGTTTGCAGAGAAATTAAACTGTAGAAATACCATGCTGAAATGGGAGAACATAAAATTCTGTAAAGAGTCCTTGATAAGTGGTGCCGGTTCTTTTATATGAAAATTCTACTCTTAGCCCATAATCAGTAGGGACTTGCTTAGGTTTTCTCCCTGGATAGGGAAGACTATTACTGGGCTCTTAAATAATAATTGCCAACATTTGTTAGACAGTATGTACTATGCTTCAGATTCTATGCTGAGCACTTTATAGTTTTTTTAAAAAAACAGTTTTGAGATATAATTCACATACTATACAATTCACTCATTTAAAGTGTACAGTTCAGTGGTTTATAGTATATATATATAATCAAATAATCTGCAACCATCAACACAGTCAATTTTAGAACATTTTCATTACCTTAAAAGAAATACACCAGGCATGGTGGCTTATGCCTATAATCCAAGCAGTTTGGAAGGCTGAGATGGAAATATTCCTTAAAGCCAGCAATTAGTTAGAGACCAGCCTGGGCAACATGGTTAGACCCCCATCTCTACCAAAAAAAAATTAGCCTGGTGTGGTGGCATACGCTTGTGGTCCCAGCTACTTGGGAGGCTGAGGTGGGAGGATTGCTCAAGCTCAGGAGTTTCAGGCTGCAATGAGCTGTGATTGAACCACTACACTGAGTGCAGAGTGAGACTCTGTCTCTAAAAAAATAATAAATAGACCGAGCATGGTGGCTCACGCCCATAATCCCAGCACTTTGGGAAGCCAAGGTGGGCAGTTCACCTGAGGTCAGGAGTTTGAGACCAGCCTGACCAACATGGTGAAACCCTGTCTCTACTAAAAATACAAAAATTAGCTGGGCGTGGTGGCGGGAACCTGTAGTCCCAGCAACTTGGGAGACTGAGGCAGGAGAATTGCTTGAACCTGGGAGGCAGAGGTTGCAGTGAGCCGAGTTTGAGCCATTGCACTCCAGCCTGGGCAACAGAGCAAGACTCCGTCTCAAAAAAAAACAACTCTAAGCAACCATGAATCTACTTTCTGTGTCTCTAGATTTGCCTATTCTGGACTTTCATATAAATTAGTATGTCGATTTTTGTGACTGGTTTCTTTCATTTATAATGTTTTTAAGATTCATCCAAGTTGTAGCATGTATTAGTACTTCATTCCTTTTTATTGCTGAATAATATTCTGTTGTACAGGTAAAATCACATTTTGTTTATCCATTGGATACAATGGATAGTCTGTATTTGGGTTGCTTCTACCCTTTGGCTATTGTAAATAATGCTGCTATGAAGACTCATGTACAAGTATTTGTTTGACTACCTGTTTTCCGTTCTTATGAGTGTATACGTAGGAGTGGATTGCTGGGTCTTATGATAATGCTTTGTTTAATTGTTTGAGGAACTGCCAGACTTTTCCACATCAGCTGCAACATTTTGCATTCCCACCAGGAGTGTATGAGGGTTCTGATTTGTCTACATTCTCATCAACCCTTGTTATTCTCAGATTTTTTTATTTTAGCCATCCTAGTGGGTATGGAATAGTCTCTCATTGTGGTTTTGATTTTCATTTCTCCATTGATTAATGATGTCCAGCAACTTTTCATGTATATTGGACATTTGTATATTTTCTTTGGAAAATGTCTATTCAAGTCCTTTGATTCATTTTTAAATTGGACTACGTTTTTATTATTGAATTGTAGGAGTTCTTTTTATATTCTAGATGCAAGTGTCTTATCAGATATAAGGTTTGCAAAAGTTTTCTCCCATTCTATGAGTTGTCTTTGATTTCTTGATAGTGTCCTTTGAGGCATAAAGGTTATAAATTTTGATGGAATCCAGTTTTCCTAATTTTTCTTTTGTTGCTTGTGCTTTTGGTGTCATATCTTAGAATCCTTTGCCCAGTCCAAGGCTGTGAAGATTTACTCCTATGTTTTCTTCTCAGTTTTATAGTTTTAGCTCTTATGTCTAGGTCTTTGATCTATTTTGAGTTAGCTATTTTATGTATTGTCCCAGTACCATCTGTTGAGAAGAGTTTTTCCATTGAATTGTCTTGGCACTTTTGTTGAAAATCAGTTGACCAAAGATGTATGAGTTTACTTCTGGACTTTAATTATATTCCATTGATATAAATGTCTGTCCTTATTCCAGTACCACACTGTCTTGATTACTGTTGCTTTGTAGTGAGGTTAAGTTTTGAAATCAGGAAATAGGAGTCTTCCTAACTTTTTCTCTTTTTTCTCCCCAAGGTCATTTGGGTATTTTTGGATCCCTTGCAGTTCCAATCAATCTCTTCATCCATTTCTACGAAGAATTCTTCTGGGGGTCTGATAGGGATTGCATTAAATCTATATCTTAGTTTGGGGAATATTGCCATCTCAACACTAAGTCTTCTGATTTTTGAACGTGGAATTTCTTTTCATTCGTGTCTTTAATTTCTTTCAACAGTATTTTGAGTTTTCAGAGTATGAGTCTTTCATCTCCTTGATTAAGTTTATTTCTAAGTATTTTATTTCTGATGTATTGTGAGTGGAATTGTTTTCTTAATTTCACTTTTGGATTGTTTGTTATGAGTTTATAAAAATACGGCTAGGCATGGTAGCTCACACCTGTAATCCCAGCACTTTGCGAGGCCAAGACGGGAGGATCACCTGCAGTCAAGAGTTCGAGACCAGTCTGACCAACATAGTGAAACCCTGGTCTCTACTAAAAATACAAAAATTAGCTGGGTGTGGTGTAGTCCCGGCTACTCGGGAGGCTGAGACAGGAGAATCGCTTGAACCCTGGAGGCGGAGGTTGCAGTGAGCCGAGATTGCACCACTGCGCTCCAGCCTGGGTGACAGAGCAAGAGTCCATCTTAAAAAGAAAAAATTGATTTTTGTATATTAATCTTGTATCCTGCAACCTTACTGAACTTACTAGTTCTTTTAGTGGATTCCTTAGGATTTTCTGTATATAAGATCATGTCTTCAGCACACAGAAATAGTTTTACTTCTTTCTTTCCAATCTGAATGTCTCTTACTCCTTTTTCTTGCCTAATTGCCTTGGCTGGAACCTGTACTACAATCCTGAATAGAAGTGGCAAGGGTGGACGAGCTCATCTTATTCTTGATCTCAGGGAGAAGGCATCTTTCGCCATTGAATATTGAGTTAGCTGTGGTATTTTCATGGATGCCCATTATCAGGTTGAGGAAATTCCCTTCTATTCCTAGTTTCTTGAGTGTTTTATCATGAAAGAGTATTTAATTTTGTCAAATGCTTTTTTTGTTTGTTTGTTTGATTCAGAGTCTCACTCTGTTGCCCAGACTGGAGTGTGGTGGCACTGTCTCGGCTTACTGCAACCTCTATCTCCCAGGTTCAAGCAATTCTCCTGCCTCTGCCTCCCGAGTAGCTGGGATTACAGGTGCCCATCACCATGCCTGGCTAACTTCTGTATTTTTAGTAGAGATGGGATTTCACCATGTTGCGCAAGCTGGTCTTGAACTCCTGATCTCAAGTGATCCCCCTGCCTCAGCATCCCAAAGTGTTGGGATTACAGGCATGAGCCACCGTGCCCAGCCTCAAATGCTTTTTCTGTGTCTGAGATAATTGTGTGATTTTTTTTTTCTTCTGTTGACATAATGTGTTACATTAATTGATTTTCAGATGTTGACCCAACCTCGCATTTCTAGGATAAATCCCACTTGATTGTGGTGTATAATTCTAATTCTTTTTCTGTGTTGCTTGATTTCGTTTGCTGGTATTGTTGAGGATTTTTTGCATCTGTATTCATAAGAGATATTGGTCTGTAATTTTCTTGAGATGTCTTTGTTTGGTTTTGGTATCAGGATAATACTGGCCTCATACAATTAGTTTGAAAGTGTTCCCTTCTTTATCTTTGGAAAAATTTGTGAGTACTTGGTATTTTTTAAATGTTTGATAGACTTTAGCAGTGAAGTCATCTGGGCCTGGGCTTTCTTGTCTGTGGTTGGTTTACATTCTTTTTTTTTTTTTTTTGAGACAGGGTCTTGCTCTGTCACCCAGGCTGGAGTGCAGTGGCATGATCTCCGCTCACTGCAACCTCTGCCTACCAGGTTCAAGCGATTCTTATGCCTCAGCCTCCCTAGTAGCTGGGACTCCTGGCTAAGTTTTGTATTTTTAGTAGAGACTGGGTTTCACCATGTTGCCTAAGCTGGTCTCGAACTCCTGACTTCAAGTGATCTGCCTTCCTCGGCCTCCCAAAGTGTGGGGATTACAGGCGTGAGCCACCATTCCCAGCCTACATTCTTATTACAGGTATCATTCCCTTCATTTTGTGGATGGGAAACTGAGGCTCAGAGAGGTTAAGTAATTTGCTAATATGTTGCAGAGCTCAGATTTGAATCCAAATTATCTTATGTCAGTTACTAGGATGACAATAGTAGCTAGTATTTATTGAGTGATTAATTTTGTGTATTTAACCATACAAGGTACTATTATAGCATAAGAATCTCCTGCCACCATCTCATCACCAATTGATCATTTAATGATCACTTCACCTTTATATGCATTGTACCCATTTTTGGATAGAGAATTTTACGCTTAATGGAGACTTAGTGACTTGCTGTACTGTACCACAGCCAGGAAGTAAATAGTACAGCTGTGCTTCTCACTTACGAGGCTGTCTGACTCTGGAGTTTGCTCTCTTAATTGCTATACTCTATTGTGTGCCTGGAGGGCCTGAGACATTCTGTGCAAGAAAAGCAGCTATGCCATATGTACACAGCTGAGCCCAGATCAGATTTGACCTTGGAAGTGAATGGGCTCACACTACCCTTCAAGCTCCACTTAGAGATGCCTGACTCAGCACAGCACTGCGGAAGCACTGGCTTTTCTTGCTCTGTAGCTAACATTCTACTCTGTGATTGTAGCAAAAGAGCTTTTATATCATTCTATCCACATGTATTTAGGACGAAAATAAGTATGCATAATATGGAAATAACTTTTTTTTTTTTTTGAAATGGAATCTTGCTGTGTCGCCCAGGCTGGAGTGCAGTGGCGCGATCTTGGCTCACTGAAGCCTCCGCCTACCAGGTTCAAGCAGTTCTCCTCCCTCAGCCTCCCGAGTAGCTGGGATTACAGGTGCCTGCTGCCACACCCAGCTAATTTTTATATTTTTAGTACAGATGGGGTTTCACCATGGCCAGGATGGTCTTGATCTCCTGACCTCGTGATCCGTCTCAGCTTCCCAAAGTGCTGGGATTACAGGTGTGAGCCACCGCGCCTGGTGGAAATCACTTTTTAAGGTAGTTTAGTATGTATGTCAGCCAGAAGATTTGTATAGTATCTTTCAGTGAAGACAAAGCATTTTACATATTTATATTAATCTTCATATTTTTATGAGGTTAGATGGTATCTGGCCTATTTGAGTGAAGAGGAAAAATTGTCTTTTTCAAGTGAGAGGCCTTCCTCAAATATCCATTCACATTTAAAAGTGAGGTTCTAAAAGCTGACCTTATGCCTGTGTGAGTGGAGGGGCACATTGAATGGTGGACCTCACTGAGGGCAGTGATATCTGATCTCTTGTGGGGTGGGGCAGGCGGTATCTTGGGAGACAGGAGGAACAAGGGGCTGGAGGCCCCACTGTATAGAACCAGGCTGTCCGTGAGGCACCTGTTCACACCTGTGCTGGGTGTCATCCAGTCCAGGGCCTGTAGTCAGGCCTCTCCTGGCTTCTGGGGAGAGGGCAGGCCAGTACCCTGGTTGTGCAACCCTGGACGGAGGGGATGTGGGTGTCCAGCTGCTCCTAATTCAGGCTTTCAGTCATTTTCTCTGCAGCCTCTCTCCCACATCCCTGTCTTTGGAGACACACAGTTTCTCCTTAGAGTGTTCTGGGGATTCACAGTGGGCCTTGATGTCCTTTTTGTGCGCTCCTCCTGAGACTCAGCTGAGTAGAGGACACTCACACTTCAGTTACACATGCACGACAGCTTTCCATCTTTGAAAGTTTATTGTCACATTTGCTCTCTTGTAGGCTCTTTTCCAGTCCTCTTGTCCTTTTATGTTTTTACCTGCTTTTATTTTTTTGCTTTCATTTTATTAGGATTTTAGGAAGGAGTGGAGATAAGTGCTGTTTGTGTTTCTTTTGTAAATTCTTCATATCCTTTGTCTAATTTTCTGTTGGGTTTTAATTATATGAATTTGTAAGAATGTTTTATTTATGAAGGATGTTAACTCTGACATGGTGCAATCCTTTTTTCTTCTACATTAGCTTACTTTTGAAACACTTGCTTGAAGATGCTGGTAGGGATTGCAGCTTCTATAACTTGTACAGATGGTTGCAGATGGTTGTGTGGGGAAGTGGAGCCCGAGACCAGCTGGCTGTATGTTGGCTTTTGTATAGATGTGCTTTCCTTTTGCTTTTCACCACCTCATGGAAGCTGTCTTATCTAACTCATGCTTGAGAAGTATTCATATTGATTCCAAAATGAAGGACCCTGGCCATGAATCATTTGCCATCTCCTCTACCAAAGACTCAAAATGTACGGCCCTGGTAGTCAGCTGGGACAGTCTGGCAGTAACAGCTGGGCTAAGGAACGTGGATGCTCAATTGCCTGCCAAGGGTCTCTTACTTCAGCCCAGCTACGTGCCCCTAGCATTGGAGAGAGGCCACTTTCACAAATGCCTTGGAAGGGTAAGAGACTCTGGCAAAAATAAATTCGTCTCTCTGCATTTAGCAGTGGGCTCAGGGCCATGAGGAAGGGAATTAGAGGAAAGGAATTAGCAACAGCCCACCATGTGTCTTGTCTGGCATGAGTGGACAGGTGTTAGCTCTCCTCTGTATATGAGGATCTGATTTTCAGCTGAGTTGTCGATGTTGAACCATGTTCCATTTCCACTTAGATTTTTATCCAGGCTCCTTCTATCTAACCAACATGAACAGAATGTCCTGCAGTAGCACATAGGAAAATTACATTGGGTGCAGTCTAGGAAATCTTAATCAGGGAGGGCCTGGTGATCCGAAAGCACAAAGCTTTCAGTGTCTATCAGATGATTTAGTCGAATTTGGAGTCTGAAATGACACATAAGGCAGCTTAGGAACCTAGCTCTGTGTCACCTCCCCTTCCCCTTCAGAGTCCCTGGTTTACTAAGGAAGTGGCTGTGGTGGATGATCAGCTCAGTGAAAACCCAGCCTGGTTTTGTTTCCCCCCCCACAATAGCCCCTGCATTTTTCCTTTCCTAGGTCCCAACTGCTGTATCACTCCAGGCCTTCCTCAAGTCTGGTTTACTGTCAAATAGCTTCCTAGCCCAGTACCTGGCTTTGAGCTTGTTCCTGTGTAAGCCATCCAGTGTGCTTCTGCCACATTTACTGTCATCCTAAACATCACTTTGATCACATTGCTTTCCATTTAAATACTTTTGCTCTGCTTTTCCCAGACCTGGCTCTTACCCGTTAGGCTGCTTTAGGCTGACTTTTTCTGTTTCTCACTGTGTACCACTTAGCACTAGGCGGTTTGGTGGTGAGTTGCTCTGATTATTACGTCTGTGTTAGAAGGAGATTAGAAGGCTTTTGAAGTCAAGGGTGATGGCTGTGTCTTTTGAATTCCTCCCATAGTTATTCTTGTTGAAACACTCTGGGGAATAGACATAATTCTCAGACAGCAGAGTGTTGATGTCTAGGGAAAATGTTTACAATCTGAAAAATTACCTTGGCAGGCTGAGGACAAAGCCACAAAATTGTAACTTGTTTTTCGGCTTTCTTCAGCCTCACCTCTACCAGAGAATTTCACTTTGGAGTTTTCTTATCTGTAAAAGGGGAAGGGTTGAAGTACATTGTCTGTCAGCTCCCACCCAACCCTGAAAGGCTAATTTTCTTTAATTCTTTCCCTTAATCTTTCCATTGAAATTAAAACTGATGAGCTGTTTCTGGATCTTGAATTAGGAATTTTTCATTTCTTTGTAATTCTTTCCCTGACGCATTTTGCAGTTGTCCCCGGGTATGTGCTGCTAAAAGAAATTTGGATTGCAATTTGGCTACTTTTTAGGAGAGCAGACAAAATGCCATACCATTCTGTTTTTCCTACTTGGAGCATTTCATTTGTAAAAGTAAAGCTTTCAGTTTGGTGCATAATTCTAACATAATTCTCACTCCTCCTTTGCAGACACGATGAGGCGAGTGGTACGACAGAGCAAGTTTCGGCATGTATTTGGGCAAGCGGTGAAAAATGACCAGTGCTATGATGACATCCGGGTTTCTCGTGTGACCTGGGATAGTTCCTTTTGTGCTGTCAATCCCAGATTTGTTGCCATAATCATAGAGGCAAGTGGGGGAGGAGCGTTCCTTGTCCTCCCTCTGCACAAGGTAGGTAATTTGATCTTCCATTCTGGTAGACACCCTCTGATAGTCTCCATACTTTTTCCTTAATAGATTGACAGTTCACTAAGAATTGTATTTGTGAAACCATTAGACTCTGATGTAATTGAGGTTAAGTTCCACACGCCTTACTAACCACATCAGTTTTTCTCTAACAGAGAATCATTAAATAGAATAGTGACCTCTGTTCTGGGAATGCCCTCTATGGATGAAAAAATTATTATAATGATGTTGTGAGCATGGGCAGGCATAGGAATTTTAAGATTTCATTCTTAATCATCTGCTTTTCACAAAAATTTTTCTTTTAGAGTGCAGTTTTAAAAATTGGCTTTTACTCCAAAGTAAAGTTTTAAAAACAGTTACATTTTCAAATGGGCAGAAATTTGTAAGATAATATTCTCTTTTTTTGAAGTCATAAGGATGAGCCCTTTTTCTTTTCTTTTCTTTTTTCCTTTTTTTTTTTTTTGAGTAGGAAATGGAACAAGAACTCAAGAAAATGTCCCCAATACAGATTTCAATTCTGGACAATAGTAAGTTTCAGCATAGGATTTAAACAGTGTTAACAAGTGGTAGAAATAAAGGATCTTTACTGGGAATGGTTCTATGTTTTCTTCAACTTCAGTGGGGTTCCAAGCCCTCCTCCTTCCTTTATCCTCCCAGAAAGCCTGCTCCAAGGTGGGAGATTAGATAGGAATTTTGTGCATTTGCTGACCAATCATGAATACTGCAGATCAAAATCTATTGTTACTTTATCAGCAAATCCCAGAATTGCAAATAATGAAGAAAAAAAGCTGTGAAGAGGGCCTAGAAACAGTTGTTTTCTAGTTAGAAAATGAGTTTGGTGAGTCCTGAGCTCCAATGATAAGGGCTCGGTGCTGGTGAGGATGCAGATGTTGAGTCGTATGACAGCTGTTTCCACTCTGCTGAAAACAGTGGGGGAAGTGGATCCCCGCTGTGTCTGAGCCCCTTATATTCAGGGTACATCTCATCACAATGGACCATGTGATTCTGAGAGTGGTTACAATAAAGTGAATTTCTGTCAAAGGGTTGTTTCCCATTGTATGTTGATGTTTTTTCCTTGGGAAAACTCTAATTGGGAAAATGTCCAATTCTCTTGGACTTTTGCTTCAGAGATGCTGGTGACTAATTTGTTTTATTATAACATCTAATTTTTACTTCAGTGGCCAGATAGATAACACAGTAGAACCATCTCCTAACCGAAGAAGGGAGATGGGTGCCTTTGGGGAACAAATTTGATGCGTGTTTTCAAATGTACCTTCTTATTGATGAAGATGAATCTTTTCATTAAGTTGAAAATTTATTTTTTATTTAGATACTTTTATTTCTGTTCAAAAAATTGTCGTTCAGTGGCAGATAAGCACACTACACTGTTATAAGTGTTCTTAATATGGTTTTGGAGTGGGGATTTGAACTCAAGGCCAGTTGCATTTGGTCTCCACATTGTTTTAGCTTATTCCTTCACCAAGAGCAAGGGGCATTTGGAAACTTGACATTTTACTGGTAGGCTTTATGGCAGCCAACTGAGAAGACAGCCATAGCTTGTTAGCTAAGGTCAGACACTGGAGCACCATGATTTGTTTTGGAGTTACGAGTTTTTATTTCCCCTTTTATAGACTGAGGGATAAATGTAAGACATTTTTTTTCCTTCAAAGAAATGGAACAAGCCAATTAAGAAGCACAAAATAGACATAATGAATGGCTAATCTTCCTCTGAATTCAGACATTTCCTTTCAACTTTCACATCCACAAAGGTTCTGTGAGTTCATCTTTGCTTTTATAGACCATGAGAAACTGAGTTTCACTTATCCCATTTGAGGGAGACCTGTATGCAGTGCCCCAGCTAACTGATCTTATGATTTGGTTTTTCCTTGCATTCAGTGACCTACACTTAATGAATATGTCCTCGTATTTCGTTCTTTAACCAGCATTATGGGAACTAGGATAGAATAGGCTGCTTTACAAATTGTCGTGTTTAGATGAGGTGTTGCTTTTTAGAGGAGCATCGAGGGTCTTTCCCAGGCTATAATACTGTCTGTGTAGCTTTGCTCCTTAAATACGAGTTTGTTTTAGAGGAGGTGACATTGGTATAAGCTAAGCCCTGTGGCAGCCATTGGAAATAAGATCAATACTTGGGTTTCTATAATTGATAGGTTCATGTGTACTATGTGAGATTTTTGTGTATTAAAGTGTGTGTATTTAGCTCTTAGCGTCAGTGTGGCATAGAGGAAAGATCACAAATCTGGGAATTGATGAGCTGTGGAGTTCAGTCCTGGCTTACTCACTGACTTGTAGTGGGACGTGGATGTGTCTCTTTATCCTTCCGCTCCTCTGTTTCTCTCTCTGTAACATAAGCAGCTGTGTATAAAAGTTATTTTCTGGCCGGGCACAGTGGCCCATGCCTGTAATCCCAGCACTTTGGGAGGCCGAGGCAGGTGGATCACCTGAGGTCAGGAGTTCGAGACCAGCCTGGGCAACATGGTGAAACCTCGTCTCTACTAAAAATACAAAAATTAGCCAGGCGTGGTGGTGCACACCTGTAGTCCCAGCTACTTAGGAGGCTGAGGCAGGAGAATCCCTTGAACCCAGGAGGCGGAGGTTGCAGTGAGCTGAGATCATGCCACTGCACTCCAGCCTGGACTACAGAGCGAGACTCCGTCTCAAAAAGAAAAAAAAGTTATTTTCTGCCTTGGAAATTCTAGATCATGTCAGAAATGCTTCTCACCTTCCATGGTTCTCAGCTATGAAGTGATTTCCAGTGCAGTTGGTGTGTACTCAAAATTCAGCAAAGAAAACACTTTTGTTCCGTTTTTGTCCCCCTAATTCAATGTATAACTTTGGCAAGTAGATGCCTTTTTACTCCTGGCTGCTTTTTCACTAAGGCAAAGCTGAGCCCAGCAAAGAGGAGTGGTCCTGTGGTCCCTCATGACAGTCATGTGCCTAGGTAGTTCTCAGTAGGATCTGCTGTGGCAGGGCTTGGCCCATGAGCCCTGGAGCATCAGGTGACACTTGCCTTTCTTTTCTTCTAAGTTGCTGTTCCTGCCTGAGATGCTGGCTGGTTACCAGGCATCAGTAGCTGGTAGAAAATAGAACCATCTTCCATGTTATCAGAAAACCTACATTTCTTTATGGGGCTGACTGCCTTCTTGATGTCTACCTTATAATTTTGGTATAGTCATGAATATTTGAATAATGGTTATACATTTTACAGTTGATATTTGATTGTTTACACAGTATGAGTGAGTCTTCATATATGATTAGTTGGTTTGATTGTCTATAAGCTGAGTACCTGCTGTGTGCCAGCATCTGTGCCCTTCAGGAGCCCTTGTGTCTAAGAAAGCATCCTAGCAGATTGCTGGTACTGAGGTGTTTGTCTCCTCGTTAGAAGTACAGCCTCGAAGAAGAAATATGATGGGGACTCCAACTACATGGTGAACCCATTAATCCCTTTTCAGTACAGGGCTTTGTAATACTAGGGCTCTTTACCCTGGAAAAGAGACTCCTACAACTTTAGTGTCTTGGCAACTATGAAATGGTTTTATCATGAGGTGTTGCTTTGGTTTAAAGGCAAAGAAAAACTAAATTCCCAATTATAATATGAAGTTATGCTTGAAATCAAGATAGCAAGAAATGATGTTTAGATGTGTGTTAGGCTCCAAGACATGTTGATAGCAGCCTCGGATGATTTTAAACACGAATCTTAAAAGATGGGTATGGCTTTTAATAATTATCTCATGGGCTTCTGAGAATGTTTTCCCTTTTTTGTTTCTGGTTATAGACAGGCAGGTTAGTTTTGGTGATGCATTTGGGACTCTGTACATAATAATATTGAATATGTACACGTTGGAATTAAGGTGGATTATGACCCTTTCAGAAAGGCTCCCATTTGAAAACATGGTTTTCCATGAATTTCTTTTGAAAGCTATTTAGTGTCAGCAGTAAATAAGGCTTCTTATTGCAACCTCATGAGGCTTGTGGTTAGATTCTGGGAGAATGTAAAATAAGTTAGAAATAGTCTCTGTCTTCCAGGACTTAAAATCTGAAGTGAAAAGAGTAATAGGGATAAATACATCAAAGCACATGCATATACAAAGACACACACATATGCAGCAAGCAGCACACTTAAGAATGAATGTATGCTTATTTTAAGCATATGGTTTATGAGGTGTTTGTTAGGAAGGTTTTGTTAGGGAAAGTGGGATTTTTGAAGAGGTCACTGCCAGAGGAATATGGAAAGTCCTCAGTCCTGAGGTGGGGTGATTTAGATTAGCACACGTGATTCTCACTCTCTTTTGTAATGCTTCCATCAAGCTGTGGCTTGCGACTCTGCCATGACTCTTCAAGGTGTGGCTTAGCGCATTGACTTATTCTTTAGTCCTTCAAGTCTTGCTGAACATAAGTTGGCTTTGTGGTTTTGGCTATGAGGAATACTTTTTTTTCTTGCCACAGCTGCACAAGCTCTTGTCTCAAGAGCACACAGGTTTTCAGCCCTCTGTGTAATCTACCACGTTGGCATGAATAAGCCTTTCCTTTGTTGAGCAGCTACACTCGTGATGTAGATAGAACTGAGACATTCCCTCCCTATTGTGAACCATGGAGGCTCATACACACCAGTGTTTCTGGATAGATACACATACCCCCCCCACCACATACACACTTCATATCACAACAAGCCTGTAAATCCTGCCTTAAACAAGTAAGAGGGGGAGGAATCAGTAAGAATTATATGCTCTTGATCTCTTGACATTCTCTTGGATGGAGGATGCGAACTAGATGGCTCCTGTCTTCCCAAATTGCTTTCTTTCTCCCTTCCTTTCTTGAGTATTGTGAAGTACTGTGAAGCAACTTTGGTGAATTGGAATGATAGCTGATTTCACCCTCACAGAAACTACCTGAGACAAGAGCGCTGCTCTGGCCAGGATAGGATGGGTACGGCCAGGTCTCTGTTAGGTTTTTGGGTCATGATCTCTTCTTCTCTCCCATGAGCTCCTTTGTTGTAGCTGTGTGGTACTTTCTTATACGCAACTGTGTTTCTCCCATTTATTTTAGGATCTGTGTGTGGGAATATTTGGGATCTTGCTTTATTTACATCTGTGAACCATTTTTCAACTCATTTTGCAGTTTTTCATCTAGGGTTTCTTCTCCCCAGGCTGATACATAGCCAGTCTTCTAGATGCATAGGATTAAGAGCTCATTGCCTATAATAGCATATATTAGAGCATTAGGACTTTATTTCTTATAGAACCTAGGTTGATGAGGGCTGCTTTAGAATGTTTCTGTCATGTTTGTTGAGGAAGAGATCTTGATTCATTTCAGTCAGTATTCCACTAATGATGATACTTGGTGGTCTTTTCTTACTGTTCATTATCCAGCTCAGATGTTGCCTTTGATTATTTACTGAAACAGAGGAACTCATCCATTGGGTTCTCTTAGTTGCCTCTTCATACCACTGGTACCACAGCCTGCGTTATCACATTATTAAAATTATTATTCACTTAACGGAGGGAGTGGTTAGAATTATATGCTCTTGATCTCTTGACTCACTTGGATAGAGGATGCAAACTGGGTGGCTGTGTATATGGTAGCCTTTTGTGCAGTTTCTCCAAAAACTTGCCTTACTATATTGTGGTAGGTGGCCTCCCACACTGAATAGGGCTAGCCTGTGTAACCATAGGGTATGGTGGAATTGATGGAGTGTGAATTCTGAGACTAGGTCATAAAAGCCCACTGGCTTCTACTTTGTCTCTTTTGGAGCTGCCATGTTGTGAGGATACTCCAGCAGCCCTGTAGCAAGGTCCATAGGACCTCCTGACGACTGCCAGCACCACCTCAACCAGCCATGTGATGAGCCATCTGGAAAGTGGATCCTGCAGCCCTAGTCAAGCCATCAGGTGACTGCAGCCCTGGCTGACACTATCTCGTGAAAAACCCTGGGCCAGAGCCACCCAGATAAGCTGTTTTTGAATTCCTGATCCTTAGCAACTGTGTGAGTAATAAATGTTTATTGTTTTAATCAGCTGAATTTTAGGATAACTTGTTAATCAGCAGTTGATAACTAATACATATATTCTTAGACTGTATTACGTGACTCATAATGTTAGTTCACACAATTCATATATGAGTAATTCAGAGTGACCTAAAAGGCTTTCTGGTAGTTTTGAACACTATATTTCCACCTAGCCTTTAAGAAAAATCTACATAGAAATATAATATCTATATACATATAAACATTCTTAAGTCCTAAGTGAATAATTGAGGGATTCCTTTCAATAGCAAGAGAAAGTTATGTTATGTGGCTAGATTTTGTTATCCTGTATCCATGGTACCTTCATATAACCTAAAAAATGTGTTATAAGATCATAGTCATTATCTCGTACTTAACTTCAATTGTGTTATTAGTTTTTAGGAAATAATGTGCAATGTTAACATTGATGGGAATAAAGTGATGTTTTATTTTCTTCTTTATAATTATCTGCACTTAAAAATATTTTTTTACAATGAACTTATTACATATTGAGATTTTGAAAAATATTATCAGTCATATTACCAGAGTACATATAAAGAGCTAACTGTTGCTTAAATATTTGTGAAATTTAACACAGTACTTTAGAAAAATCATATTCATTCATTCACATACTCATTCCTTAGTGCCTGCATGTGCAGGGGCCTGTGGTGGGTTCTTGCTTTTTTTTTTTTTTTTTTTTTTTTTTTTTTGAGACAGTCTTGCTCTGTTCCCCAGGCTGGAGTGCAGTGGTGCGATCTTGACTCACTGCAGCCTCCACCTCCCAGGTTCAAGCAGTTCTCCTGCCTCAGCCTCATGAGTAGCTGGGACTACGGGTGCGTACCATCACGCCCGGCTAATTTTTATATTTTTAGTAGAGACAGAGTTTCACTGTGTTGGCCAGGCTGGTCTCGAACTCCTGATCCTCTTGCCTTGCCCTCCCAAAGTGGGATTACAGGCATGAGCCACCACACCTGGCTAGGTTCTTGCTTTTAAGAAGCTTCAACAACTGTGCTTGATCTCTCCAGGGGGGTGCTTTGTGCATGAAGTGCTTTAGCACTGGGGTGTGAGAGATCAGTTTCACCCTAGGCTTAGGAGGTAAGGAAGACATCACAGAGAAGGTTCAGTTTGAATTCAGGTTTTTTTTTCTCTGCGTACGAGCTAAAGATGAAACAGAAGAGGAGCCATCCCAACTTTTAAACTGTTAAGTTAGTAGAGGGGCTCTGTCCCCAGAAGGGCAAAGAAGTAGGTGGTAGGCACATTCCTCCTTCAGACTCCAGGATCTCTAGTTTAGGTGGATTTTTATAGTATTGCAGAAATAGAATGTTTGATTGGAAGGGAAACAAATCATTTATGCATAGTGTGAACTAACATTATGAGTCAAAAGAAGCTGAAGGATAGCTTTTTGGTAGAAAATCCTACATTTCTTGACCCTTTCTTTCACTTTCAGTGTGAATTTGGCAAAATTGGTATTTTCCTTGATTGTTACGGGGAAAAGAACTAGAATAAGCACTGTTTTATATTTTAGAATCATTGTTTTAACTAGATCAACACGGTGTCTTTCCTTTGTATCATCTTTAGGAGAAAGCAGTGACTTCTGTCACATTCATAGAAATGAGACTGCAGAATGTCAGCAGATCGTACATGGATAGTCCCCTTCATGAACAGTGTCTCCTTTTTTTCACTTGGTAGGGTGGGATCATTCCTCTGTTCTACAGTTGTAGAAATTGAAACTCAAATTGAGTAGTTGTCCAAGACTGTGAGGTTGTTTGTGGATTAGAACTTAGGTTGCTGAGTCCTTATTTGATTTGTACATGTATATTTTTATTAATTTTTTTTCTACTGAGTATGAACGAATTTTTTTTTTTTTTGAGGGGTGGGTATAGAATCTGTGGTCTAGCCAGGCGCGGTGGCTCACGCTTGTAATTCCAGCGCTTTGGGAGGCCGAGGCAGGTGGATCACCTGAGGTCAGGAGTTTGAGACCAGCCTGGCCAACATGGTGAAACCCTGTCTCTGCTAAAAATACAAAAATTATCTGGGCATGGTGGCACATGCCTGTTGTTGCAGCTAATTGGGAGGCTGAGACAGGAGAATGGCTTGAGCACAGGAGGCGGAGGTTGCAGTGAGCTGAGATCGCACCATTGCACTCCAGCCTGGGCGACAGAGCAAGACTCTGTCTCAAAAAAAAAAAAAAAAAAGAAACTGTGGTCTAATGGACACTGAATCCTTTGCATTCTTTCTCTGGGATTAGAGAGTTTAATAACAAAAACAGTAACTTGTCAGGGCTTTCATTCTGTCAGCTCAGAGAATTGTCTTAGGTTTGGAAAGTACTTGGTCTATACCATGCCTTGTGAGGACACAGTGACAGTGATGAAATCGCAGCAGTTCACATTTGTTGCGGGCTTCCTTTAAGTGCCAGGCGCCGTGCTGATAAGTGCCTTCTTTCATGGGCTACTTGAGAGGGAATGGCAGTCTCCTGACAGTGCTTTTCTGTGTGATCCACAGTCTCTGCCAGCACCTGCTGGATTTGCATTGGCTGCATGTCCGCCTTACTGTGCATTGCTGACAGGCAATTTCCATTTCTACACATTGCGGTACTCTGTTTTAGACAACAGTGGCAGTGCCGGTAGCCCTTCGTACAGATGTGGACATTTGGCACTTGGTAGCTTTGGTGTTAGGGGCAGAGGATTTTGTTCAGAGCCAGCCAGTGTCCTGACATGTCGTGGGATGCCCATTCACTGCCTCCTGAAATAGATTGTCTGATGCCTGGAGCACCTTCAACTGCCAAGTGTATGGGCCATGAAAAGCTGGGGGCAGGACTGGGAGGGGTGGAGGATGCAGGGGGAGGGCACCAGGTGCAGAACAATGACTTCCAAATTATGTCACGAGCTGCCAGCCACACGAGCGCGGCCTGGCCTCATTACCACATGAAGTGCCACAGAAGGGCCTTTTCATTTTCTCCTAGTGACTGTGTTTTCCACAGTTTTGCTGGGAGGGGTGGGGTGGGCACCCTGCTCACCCCCAGTTAACAATGGAGCACAGAGTCCTGGCAGAAGGAACTTCCCAATGTACCCCGGGGCTATTTTTGATGACAGTGAGTGGCTGTGACTCACTGAGTGTGTGCCCTGGCAGATGATGGTTTCCACCCCACCCCCTCCCCTGGAGATGAGCAGGCAGCCTTTGTGCGTTTTCTTGGCCAGCTTCTCCTGCTGCTGCAGTTCACTGATATGTCCACAGCAGCCGGCCCGCAGGCCTGACAGGGCTCTGACAGTGGTTTTTACCATATATGGCCATCAGAGCGCTGTGGCTGTCAGCCGGCCAGGATAATTTCCTTCCTTTGCTTTGATTGGCTGCACGGGTGGCTCAGAGAATGGTGGGATCTGGGAGTGTGTGGTGAAGAGAAGCCACTGAGTCAAGTGCAAAGAACGTTTAACTCTTTCCTGGGTTTGTGGAGTGTGACGGTCTGTGCTAAGCAGGCTGGCAATTGCTGCCAGCAGAAGCCCTCAGTGTGTAGACATGGTAACCCCAGTCTGGGAAAGCTGCTGTATCTCCGGTAAAGAAAGGTATCTAAATACACATTACTCTGAAATAAACTCAAGGTGTCATGAACACATTTCTGGAGTTACGGTTTTGCCCAGAAGCCACCTTAAAACCACATGTAGCAAATCATCTGCTCCTGCCAAGTTGAGTGTCTTTGCCAGTTGGGGGTGGGACCTGAGTTGAGTCTGGGGAAGACTGAGCTGAGAGGGCGTGTGGTGGGACACATGTCTGCTTTCTTGGAGGAACAGTGACTTGGGTTTCATTTCTGGCTGACTGAATTGAGTCTATACTGCAGTCCTCTTGTGTGAACTGACTAAGCCATGGAGCCCAAGGCATTAGCCCCCCCCACCCCCCAAAAAAAGTTGTAATATTTTTCTGTTTTTCATCTCCACTTCAAGGAGGGTGGATTGTCATTCTGAGGCCTGTGGATTAAACCAATACAGAGCTGCAATGGGAAGGGTTAGCCCTGGAGTTCTTCACCGTTCACAGAGGGTTTCAGTAGATCAATCTCCAGTGTCATTTGCTTACTACGAGGGCTTAGACAACCAGTTTCTCTATTTTCTGATTTGATATTGAATGCTTTAATTTCCCATATTGCATTTACACCTGTAGTTCTTTTGCTTTTCAGCTTTTGCTTTCTAGCTCAATTTTATTTTAACTAGATTCTACCTCATCTTGGGTTCCAAGTTTTTATTTGTTCTCAGCCCAGAAGCATCATATGGAATTACTTGTCTGCAATAATGAGCAGAAAGTATTAGGTTTTCACTTTATAAATTCTTTAAGTCAGGAAGTTAGGAAATACAGCTACTCTGGTTGCTATCGCATATTTGGGCAAGGTTGAGTAAGGAAATGTTAACTTTTCCGTGTTTTTGCTTTCTGATAATAAAATGTTTGTAGTTTTACAATAACTTCCCTCAAGTTCTTAATTGATTTTTTAAAATATGGTCTATTCAGTATTAAACCCAGTTTTTAGAGAGGATCTGTGATGCAAAAATTATTTGCTTGGCATTTTCACTTCTGTCCAAAAAGACTGCTGTTTTTTACTCACAGGCAGGTGAAGTCTCTGTAGGCCCATACTCCCTCTCCCCAGCAGCTTTTGTTTCTAGCTTACCTTACCTTACAGAGTAACTCAATCTGTAGGGTTTATTCCAGAGCACCTCCTTTTACCTCAAGGATGGTGTTTCTGGTTCACTTAAAGTAAAGCCTCCTCAGAATGTTTTATTCCTGGGCCATGAGCTGTCACTCTCAGGGACCAGCCTGTGCACAAGTCATATATTGTGTGCACCCGTCTTTTTGGTCTGCTGCTGAGTCTCTGTTTTATTCCCATGCCGCTGTCCCCTTGTCCCATGACCACAATCACTCTAGCTCCTCCCCGTGGAGCAGCGGCTTAAGAAATTTCAACAAAACATGTATCCACATAAATAATACTGTCATAAGAAAAAGGAAGTTGAAAAAAATGGAAAACCCACTTCAATAGATATCCTTTTGACTCCTTTGAACTCTGCACAGTGTGAATGGAGCCCTTATGCTTGGGCTGAAAACTTTTCCTCTACTTCTGAGCACATGTGTGACTTAACATTCTCCTTGCTGAGTTGAAGAATTCTCAGTATGTATCATCCAAAGCCAAAAATAAGTTATGATTGAAATTTGGGCACATAAAGTGATTTTGATACTCATTTTTTCCTAAAATGAAAACTTAGATGAATATTAGGTAGGGATTTGAACAATGTGGAAATCTTTAACTGTTCCTTGAGTCAGGTCATGTAAAGTATCTTTGCTTGCCTTCCCCAGGATGGGTTGGAGGCTCTTAGGCCCTTACATCTTCGGGTGGTGTAACCAGTCTGGATAATAGGCATAGAGGACTGCAGATCAGGAGTTGGAAAAGTACTAGAAGTGAGACAGCTGCCTGAGTTGGATTAGATAAGGGAAACCGTGTAGAAAGCAGTCTGAATCCAGCACCCTAGGAAGGTGTGGATTTATATGATACACTCCAGAATGCAAACTTGAAAGAAATTGTATGTGGGATACCTTGAGCTTCTTAAAGGGGAATATTTGATTTGACTTATCACTCAAATGAATGTGTCACTTTTTATCACCATGGGAATTTATTACTTTGTGAAAACATACATTAGTTATGAGAGAGAGTAAGCCTGCTGGGTAAAGCGTTGTGCGACTTTAACATAATGTTACATTTCCTTTCTTGCAGGAACCAGTGATTATCAGATTGATCCATCTTTTTTTGTTTTTTCAGAGATGGAGTCTCGCTTTGTTGCCCAGGCTGGAGTGCAGTGGTGCGATCTCAGCTCACTGCAACTTCCACCTCCCGGGTTCAAGTGATTCTCCCACCTCAGCCTCCCAAGTAGCTGGGATTACAGGTGCCCAACACCATGCCCGGCTAATTTTTTTTTTTTTTCCTGAGACAGAGTCTCACTCTGTCGCCCAGGCTGGAGTGTAGTGGTACGCTCTCAGCTCACTGCAACCTCCGTCTCCCGGGCTCAAGCAATTCTCCTGCCTCAGCCCTCCCGAGTAGCCGGGATTACAGGCATGTGCCACCACAACTGGCTAATTTTTGTATTTTTAGTAGAGACGGGACTTCACCATGTTGGCCAGGCTGGTCATGAACTCCTGACCTATCCGCCTGCCTTGGTTTCCCAAAGTGCTGGGATTACAAGTGTGAGCCACCGCGCCCGGCCTGTATTTTTAGTAGACATGAAGTTTCACCATGTTGGCCAGGCTAGTCTCCTGACCTCAGGTGATCCACCTGCCTCGGCCTCCCAAAGTGCTGGGATTACAGGTGTGAGCCACCGTGCCCAGCTTAGATTGATCCATTTTAACACCAATTGGTAGTGTCTTCAACCACAAACCAATATGTGGGTCAGAAATAATTATGTAAGGAATCATTCTTACATGAAGAAACAGTCATTCTGAATGATCTTTTGTAATATGTAGGACATATTGGAAGCAAAATTCCCAATGTTGAATTTCGAGAGTTTGGGAAGGTGAACATGGCTGCGGTACATGTGTAATACACCACTAGCTGCTTTAAAAACACACCCAAGCACAGAACTTAATATTGAGACTCATCTGTCAGAAATTTTCTGTACATGTTTGTGTACATAACAGTTTTTTTATTGTACTCAGTAGTGCCCTCAATATATAGGATGAGTGTACTTCTTAAATGTGGATTCCTTTTTAGAAGGAGATGTGAGATTGATAAATAAGATATACTGGGCTGGGCACGGTGGCTCACACCTGTAATCTCAGCACTTTGGGAGGCTGAGGTGGGCAGATCACCTGAGGTCAGGAGTTTGAGACCAGCCTGGCCAACATGGTGAAAAAAAATACAAAAATAGCTGGGCGTGGTGGTGTGTGCCTGTAATCCCAGCTACTCAGGAGGCTGAGGCGGGAGAATCGCCCATACCTGGGAGGCGGAGGTTGCATGCAGTGAGCTGAGATTGCACCACTGCACTCCAGCCTGGTTGACAGAGTGAGACTCCGTCTCAAAAAAAAAAAAGGTCAGGGGGGATACATTGTGAATAAGTGGAAGCTGTTGTGATTTTCCAGTAAGATTGATAGGAAATACCCTTACAACTAAGAAATATCATTTCTTCTTTTTTCTCACTGTCACCCAGGCTGGAGTACACTGGCGCGATTTTGGCTCACTGAAACCTCTGCCTCCCAGGTTCAAGCGATTCTTGTGCCTCAGCCTTCTGAGTAGCTGGGACTATAGGCACACACCGTCATGCACGGCTAATTTTTGTAATTTTGGTAAAGATGGAGTTTCATCATGTTGGCCAGGCTGGTCTCGAACTCCTGACCTCAAGTGATCCACCTGCCTCAGCCTCCCAAAGTGCTGAGATTACAGATGTGAGCCACTGCACCTGGCCTTATTATTATTTTTTTGAAACAGGGTCTTACTCTGTCACCCAGGCTGGAGTGCAGTGGCGTGATCATAGTTCACTGCAGCCTTGACCTCCTGGGGTTAGGTCATCCTCCCACCTCAGCCTCCCAAGTAGCTGGGACTACAGGTGCGCACCACTACACCTGACTAATTTTTATATTTGTTTATAGGGACAGGGTTTCACTGGATTTCTTAAGGTTTATGTTGAATTTAGTGTGCCTAAAGAGGAATGTTTTTTGCTAAGTCATTTAAGTTATGAACTTTCCTTTTATAGCAATTTGATAAAGTTATATTTTTACTGATGCTTACATTTTGATTTTCATTCACCTTCTCCCCGCAAAATGCCTATTGGAGGAAATGTTGCCTAACTCTGTGAGTTTAGTTGAAGTATCAGTCTCCAGGAACTCGGCTATGTTTTAGCTACTTCAAGATTTTTAAGTGTTTTCCCCAAAGCAAATGATAGTGCTTGTATCTGGGACGGTTTCCACCACGGTGAAAGTTGCTGGCTGGAACATGCTCGTAAGACATCACCCTCAGCTCTGGCCAGCCACGTGGAAATTGTGCCATTACACCTCTCTCTTATGCCAGCTGTATACGTGCTTTGGAAGCTGAATTTTCCTTTCGGCTCATGTTGCTTGGCTCTGGGCAGGCTGTACTGGATCTTTCAGATAATAATGTCTGTGGGCCAGTGTCCTGACCTATTTCACCAGTGTCCCACGAGTTTATGAACTGGCTCTGGAGCAGAGCCTTTGGGAAGCTTGGTGCTGGCCATTTTTGCCACTTGTAGGGTTGACGTGCTAGTAATCCCAATCATTTGGAGTTGTAGCTAGAAAGGTATAACAAAAGCTATCCTATGGCATGTGATTGGGACTAGTAAGTAATCAATGAATCAAAATTTATTTAAAGCAAGGAGTCTAAATGGCTATTACATTTTCAGCTAAACTACTTCAATTCCATGCCAGAAAAGTAGTAATATTCCAGATTAAGCAACAGAGGTGATTTATCCCTAGTGAAATAGTGGACTGATCTGTTAGTAAAGTTTTTCTATCTCTAAGCCTTAGAAGATTGGTGAGAGTTTCTTAAATAATTCATTTTTCAGTTTAAAAAGATATCTAAAAGCTGGCTTTAATTCTTGTACATCTTCCTTTCAGCCTCTGCATTCATTTAAATTTGCTGCTTAGAGGTTCAGGTAAACTGTGTTGTCACCATGACGTGGTGGATGTCTTTCTGAATGGCCCCTCACAATCTAGCTAATTATACATGGATTCTGTGGTTTATTCACTACATGATAAATGAGTATGTGTCGTGCAGACGAATGAGAATTGTGTTCTCATTAGATCCTAGTGCAAAATGTCTTTCAGAATGATGTTTCCTCATCTTTACCATATAAGGCTGTTATTAGTATGGTTTCCTTTAATCTCCATGAACTGGAGCCCTCAGCAGTTTGTAAGTGCCCAGCTTTGCATTTTTAATAACGTATGCTGATTTGGTGAAATATGTTGTTGTGCTTTTGTTTTGATTTGATTATGAGTAAGAAGATACTTAGAGGTATAAGCCCTTGAAAGCAGGATAGCTGATTCTTGACTGTGTGTTTGTGAACATCCAGCATGCCAAATAATCAGTGTACCTTTAAAATGCCATCTACCCCCATACTCTCTTCACATTTTTGTTCTTTTATCACTGTCAGATATTTAGTCAATTGCTTTTCTCTGGTGCTACAGTAGAATACTACTTTCTCTGTTTTATTTAAGGATTTATGATGACGTCACAACCAGAGGAAGCAGCTGCTTGTAGAATATCATTTTTTATTAACTCTGTGTTTCTGATGGCCAGTTGCCAATAGTTTTTAACATTAGTTGTGTGCCTTTTTTACAACCCATGGCATAGTGGAAATTTTCTTTCCCTATCCAAATCTAGTATGGTTGGTCAGTGATATTTTAGATCTTTACTTCTTGACTTTCTCTGTGCCTCAGTTTCTTTATTTGGAAAATAGGGTAATAAAGTTCCCACATCTTAAAGGTTGTCATGAGGACAAAGTTATCAAGGTCTTCAGACAGTTCCTAGCTTGTAATTTAAGTACTTAAAAAGTGTTAGCCATTGTTATTATTTGTTTTGATAGAAAGGACGGAAATAGGTGGCAGTTGCTCTTTCAGTGACATTCAGGTTCCAGAGAAAATGTTGAGCTCTAGTACTTTCAGGCTGTGGATTTATTGGGGCTGAGCTGGGAATGGCAGTAATGCTTATTATTGTTCTCAGATATCTTGACTGAAGAATACTGGTGAATAGCTATTAACTTTTAGCCAGGGTTATTTAATTTTAACTTCAAAAAAGAAGTCATTTAGTAAGAAGCTTCTTAGTATGTAATTAAGAACAACTAGTGCTAGTACTTCCAGATTCCCCTCAAAATTGCTTTGTGTTTGAACAAAAGCGCTTCTTAGCCCAGATTGGAAAAAATCATTTGGTGTTCTTGGAAGTTGAGAGCTCAGTACTATACTTGGCCATCAAGGATGCCAAATGTGGTTTCCTGAGCAGAGCCTAGGAATGCAAAGACCCTGATGTAAAACAAAACAATTCAGGTAGAAAAGCTTTTTTCCTTGGGAGTAAAAAAAAATTTTAATGCAAATTTAATAATAATGCATTGGTGTATTTCTTAACTTTATTATATTTTAAATTCTTTTTTTCAAAATAAGATGTATCAAAATAATAGGACACACGTATTCACAAGATTAAACAGATGTTAATATTTTGCCATATTTGTTTCATATCTCCCCTTTTTGAAAAAAGTAATAAAGCATAACAGATACAGGTAGAATACCATTCTTACTTATTTTCTCCTTCCCCAGAGGTAATCTTTTCTTCAAATATGTATCATATTTTTATTACATATATGTTTATCTGTAACATGTACTTTTATTTCGTGTGCCTTAAACTTTTATGTAAATATGTATTCCCATACTGGAGGACAGTGAAATTGCTTCTGCTTTTGCCACTATTTCCAACAATGCGGCAATAAATATTCCTCTTGTACAAAATATGGGAGCATCTCTCTCACCCAGACCACCTAGAAGTGGCATTGCTGGGCTGGACATCCTCACCTCTACCTGTTACCAAATTGCTCTTGAAAGGAATTGTAACAAGGTGTTCTGTAAACAGTTTATGAGTTCCTCTTTCCTGACATCCTTGTCAGCACTTATATTTAGACTTTTACATTTTCACCAGTTTTGATGAGTATAAAATGTGACCATGTTGTTTTAATTTGCAGTTCTCTAATTATCAGTGAGATTGAAGTATCTTTTCACACATCTATTGCGTCTTCAGATTTTCTTCGCTGTGAGTTCTCTGCTCATGTAATTTGCCCATCGTTCTGTTTGGTTGTTGATTTTGTTGGGTATGTATGTTGCATACCTCTTCCTGCACTTTGTAACTTGTCTGTTCATTTACATTTTTAAAGAACAACTCACACTGCTGAATTTGGTTTGCTTTTGTTGCTGTTTGTGAGGAGCTTTGCATCAGTATTTATAAGTCATATAGGCTTCAATTTTTCTCCCTTATACTGTCCTTTGTATCAAGGTGTTACATTCCTTATATGATGAATTCAGTGGCACTTTTTTCTGTTCTCTGGAAAGCTTTGTTTGAAATGATCTCTTCCTTGAATATTTGGTGACACTCACCTGTAAAACCATCTGGGCCTAGTGTTTTTTGGTGTTTGTTGATTGATTGATTTATTGGGAGGTGGTGATGGGTAGAGTTAAACTACTGATCTTTTATGGTTATGGATCTAATTTACATTTATTTATTCTTGAAAATCTTTTGATGTTACTTTTACTTCTGTGAGATTGTGTATTTCATCTATTCAATTTTATATATATTGTCAAATGTTATTCCTAGTATTTTCATACTCTGTAAATTTCTACTTTATTTGTAAGTTATGTCCCTTTTAAAATTATTGGTATTCATTTGTGCCTTATCTCTTTTCCTGATCTATCCAGTTTAGTTGATTTTTAAATTTATTTTGATATTTATTTTTTTCCACTGACTTCTTTTCTTCCTTTTTTTTTTTTTTTTTTTTTTTTGGGACGGAGTCTTGCACTGTTGCCCAGGCTGGAGTGCAATGGTGCGATCTCAGCTCACTGCAACCTCTGCCTCCCAGGTTCAAGCAATTCTCCTGCCTCAGCCTCCTGAGTAGCTGGAATTACAGGCACCCACCACCATGCCTGGCTAAGTTTTTGTGTTTTTAGTAGAGACGGGGTTTCATTATGTTGGCCAGGCTGGTCCCGAAATCCTAACCTCGTGATCCACCTGCCTTGGCCTCCCAAAATGCTGGGATTACAGGCATGAGCCACTGCACCTGGCGTCTTTTCTAATAATTTTACATTCTTTGGATGTACTCTGTTCATTTTCTAACTTCTCAAGGTAGCAACTCAATGCATTCATTTTCAGTCTTTTCTACTATATGCATTTAAGACTGTCCATTTTTCACTAAGATCTGTTTTAGTTGTATCTTGCACATTTGGATACGTTGTATATTGCTCAGTTTTAACTTTTATTCTGTTATCCATTATGATTTTTTAAAAACTGAATTATTTAGTAAATTAAAATATTTTCAAATGTACTGGAGATTTTTGGTTTATTTTTCTATTAATTTTTAATTGTATTGCATTATACTCAGAACATGCTCTACCTGCTATTGACTCCTTGGTATTTTTTGAGATTTGCTTTGTGGTCTCCTAATTGATAATTTAAAACAAATTAATGTTTAATGTATGTTTGAAAAAAGTATATTTTTAAATGTTAGGTACAAGGTTATATATATTCATTAGATCAAAGTTGTTAATTTTTATAAAATCTTCTGTATTCATATTAATTTTGTCTGTTTAATTTCTTAAATCTTTGTTGAAATCTCTTACGATTACGACTTTGTCATTTTCTTCAAGTTCTGTCAACGTTTGCCTTAATTATTTTGAAATTGTATGGTTAGATGAATTACAGTTTATAGTGGCAATATAACTTTCCAGTGAATTGTTTCTTTAGATGTCAGGTAGTGACATTAATTGCTAATAGTGCATTTCACCTTAAAGTCTGTTTGTTCTGGTATTAACTACCAGGTATACTTTTTAATATGCCCCCCTCCTTTATTTGCCTTTTGGTGCCATTATTTTTTTAAAATATGTTTTGTAGCTGGATTTAATCTAATCTGAGAGGCCTTGTCTTATCTAGTGAGCTTAATCTTGCATTTACTGCAAATCATGATTTATAGTTGGTTTTATTTCTACCATCTTTGTGCTTTCTAGTTTTCATGCTTTTTTTCTTAAAAAATTTGTCTCTGCTTTTCTTGAGTTGCATTCATACTTTCTTTGATCCTTTTTTTCTTTTTATTTTCTCTTTCTATTGGATTAAGCCAGTTTTTAAATTCTAGCTATTCTAGTACACCTCCACCCCCACCCACCCCCAGAAATTATACATTCTCTCTCTTTCCTTTTCGTATTTACTCTGCATTTGGACATCTTTATTTAAAGTCTAAAATTAGTCAATTTTTAAGTCTGATCATGTGCCTTTTACCTTAAATGGTATTGTTGTCTAATATTTTCTGTCTTTGTAAAATCTGTACTCCAGGTAGGTATTATTAGTACTGTTTTACATAGTACCTGTTTGTATTTGCTTTATTTATTTATTTGCTCACTGTTGTTTTGCTATACCAGTCTGTTTTTCTACTTTACTTTCTTTTCCTGAAATGAGTCCTTAAACTTAATTCTTCAAAATTAATATAGCAATTCTTTGAGCCAAATCTAAGAATTTAATTTTTTGAACAAGGGTTTACCCATGGTAAATTCTGTCTCTTTTTGTCTACAGTGTCTTTTGTTTGCTTTTTTCTTGTCATCATTCTTGGATGATAGTTTTTCTGGGTATGGAATACAAGGGTGGTGGCTTTTCTTAGCATTTCCAAGATATTTTCCATTTCTTTGTTTCTCTGATTGCTTCTGAGAAGTGTGCTCACAATCAGTCTGATTACTCTGTCAGTAGGTAATCTGTCCTTTCTCTGTTGTTGCTTCTGGGATCTTCTCTTTGTTTTAGGTGTTCTAAATTGCACTAGGATATGAATAGATAAGAATTTGTTTTCACTTATACTGCCGGAGGTGGGATTTGTGCCTCTTAAATCTAAAGACTTATGCATTTAATTGAACCTGAAAAATTCTCAGCCATTATCTCTTTAATTTTTGCCTCTGTTCCATTCTTTTAATTCTCTCCTTTTGGTTTGTCTATTTAAATGTGTGTCAAACTTCATTCTGGCCTTCCAGCCTTAGTATGTTTTAAGTTATGAAATATCACACATTCAAGCCACGCGTGGTGGCACACACCTATAGTTCCAGCTATGTAGGAGGCTGAGGCAGGAGGATCTCTTGAGGCCAGCAGTTCAAGGCTTCAGTGGGCTGTGATTGTGCCTGTGAATGGCCACAGCATTCCAGCCTAGACAACGTGAGACAAGAACAAGAGAGAGAGAGAAAGAAAGGAAGGAGAAAGAGAGCACACATTCAAAAGAGTTACTATATCTATACTTTAATAATTATATAATAATTATTAAATAATTATGAAAAATAGGATGAACACCTGTGATCCCAATACCATCAGCTTAAGCAACAATATTACCTGGGGTAGTAACTCAAGGATGCAAGTGAAATCTCCATCTTACCTGCATGATTTTTGTGAGAATGCAGTGAGATAAGCAAAACCACGTGGCTTAGACTTAGTAGCTGGTCATTCTTTAAGGAGAGACAACATCAGAAAGTGGTAGATTCCAGCATTTGTTAAATTTTGGGTAATGTTTATTGAATACTTAAGTGCTGGGACAGTACCACGTTCTTTACCTTGATTGTTTCATTTAGTCCTCACATCAGCTCTTAAGGAATAAACTGTTAAACATTCTAGTTTTATAGACGAAGAACTGAGGTTGAAGGATGGAGTAATTTGGCTAGGACTTCACAGCTAGAAGATGGCAGAACCATGACTACACTCTGGTTCTCAGCCATTTATGCTTCGCCGCCTGTAAATGAACTGTGTGGCTCCTTCCTGTGACACCCAGATTCTATATGATATGGTGTTCATTGGAATTTCCTTTTTTGAAGTCCTTTTTTGGTGATGCGTTTTGGAAGATCCAAACTGGGTTGCAAGGGAAAGTGGAGGAACGTGAAGAAACCTAGGCCTTAGGTCTGTAAACAGGGCCATCTTCAGGCCTCAACTGAGAACTTACCTTTTCCAGAAGAAAACCTCTCCAGAGACTGTGACCCCACAAACCTGCTTGAATGTCTTCCTTCTGTGTTCCTATGTGGCACCATAATTGGCTGTTTAAATGTCTCTCTCCTCTCACGGGGCTCCACATTTAGCCAGGACCAGACTGCCTTGTTCACGTCTGTATCTCCAGCACTCAGCACAATGTCTGGTCCATAAAAGTTCACAACACATTTGTTAATTCTTAATGATGGAGTAAATTATTGTACTAGAAGAACTAATAATGTGACAGCTTTTATTGGATATTTTATTCCAGATACTGTGGTTAAATTTTTTACATATTTTACAGATAATTATAATACTGAATTATGATTTATCTAAAAGTGTTCTCTCATTTAATCCTTACGGTAATTGTGGGAGTTAAGTATCATTGTTAACTATTTTACAGATGACGAATGAGCTGAAGCTTAGAGAGATTACATGACTTGTCTGAAGTCACCTGTTTAATCAGTAGAGCCTGGATTTGAACCCTTACCTGTCTGATTCCAGAGTCTGTGGTCTTTACACGTTAATGTTCTGCTTCCCTGGAGATTTGCACAGTCAAGTCAAATTGGAGAAATCGTAGAAATTTCTGTTCTTGAAAAATTGCTAAGAAGCCTGCTCCAGTATTGGGATGATTTGCCATATAAGAGCAAAAACAACAAAAAATAGATTAAGCCATACGTTGCAGTGATTCCTTTCTGTGCACCTGCTCTTAGAGCATACACAGCTTCAGCGTGGACTGGCATTAAGCTATTTTAAAAAGGAAACCACTTTCATGCACCTGTTGTTAACAATAGCAGTTGTCTTAGTTGACACAAAATTGGTCTGATAACCCTGGTTGGCTTGCTAGATTCAAATGTGTGACATGAGCAAATTGTGGTAGCTATTTATGACCAACATTAAGCATTTTATTCTTAATCAGATGTGGAACTGGCTAATGGGTGAGGTCTAAGTTGATGTTAACTAGATTGGCTGGCTGGCATTTCTGTTGATTGAGGATAGCAGAGAGACTGAGACATTAAAATGTAGTAGGCTCTTTAGGCCCTAATGATAGCTAAAGCTTTTCTTTTTTTTTTTTAACTTTAACTTTTGAAATTTTCTTTTTTTTTTTCTTGTTTCTTTTTTATTTTTTTTGAGACAGAGTCTTGCTCTGTCGCCAGGCTGGAGTGTAGTGGCACGATCTCAGCTCACTGCAACCTCTGCCTACCAGGTTCAAGCGATTCTCCTGCCTCAGCCTCCCGAGTAGCTGGGACTACAGGCTCACACCACCACGACCAGCTAATTTTTGTATTTTTAGTAGAGGCGGGGTTTCACCATGTTGGCCAGGATCTCCTGACCTCATGATCCACCCGCCTCAGCCTCCCAAAGTGCTGGGATTATAGGCGTGAGCCACCGCGCCCGGCCTTTACATTTTAATAGTGCCATTCATTTCCAGAACTGGTAATTTATATATTTGAGGATATTGTCTTATTGTATTAACATTTTGAATAATACCAAGGTTTAGGGGTTTTGTTTTTTTTTTAAAGCCATGGAACATCCTTTTAATTTACAATTTGGCTATTTAGAATTGTATTTTGGTAAAAAGACTTTCATATTCTCTTTTGCTGTGTCTGCTAGTGCAGTTGATTACATCTTTTTGGTTCTAGGGATTTGGATTCTTGTAATTTGATGGCGTGTCCTTGGTAGTGGCTTTTTCTAGAAGTGAAAGTTGATATTGACTATATGATGTCATCATATCTAGAAAATTGACAGTTTTGGGTGGAGGTAATAAATGAGAAATGGGCCTAAGAAAATGTATAACGTCTGTGGTGTTGATGTTACATAATAGGTTTGTTTCTCTCTTCTTTCAGACTGGTCGAATTGACAAATCCTACCCTACAGTATGTGGCCACACAGGACCAGTGCTGGACATAGACTGGTGCCCACATAACGATCAGGTGATTGCCAGCGGTTCAGAGGACTGCACGGTCATGGTAAGCTCCCAGGGTGTTGTGTGCACACAGGCCGGTGAGACTCACCTACTGCTTTCAAAACCATGTGTGTGGGTATGTGTGTATGTATAGAGGCTTGAAAAGCAGAAAGTTAAAGCAGTTTTGACTGTCTGTTGGGTTTTACAGTAATTTACTACGTTTAAGTTTAA
Organism: Pongo abelii; assembly: GCF_028885655.2. Classification (NCBI taxonomy): domain Eukaryota; kingdom Metazoa; phylum Chordata; class Mammalia; order Primates; family Hominidae; genus Pongo; species Pongo abelii. Next base: position 107,402,086 of record NC_071995.2, on the reverse strand, counting down.
TTACAGATAATCCTTTCAACAAGCCCTTAAATCAAAAGGTTGTACTGCAGTGTCTTTTTTTTTTTTTTTTGAGATGGAGTCTGGCTCTGTCACTCAGGCTGGAGTGCAGTGGCATGATCTCGGCTCACTGTAACCTCCACCTCCCGGGTTCAAGCAATTCTCCTGCCTCAGCCTCCTGAGTAACTGGGATTACAGGAATCTGCTACTGCATCTGGCTAATTTTTGTGTTTTTAATAGAGACGAGGTTTCACCATGTTGGCCAGGCTGGTCTCAAACTCCTGACCTCAAGTGATCCGCCTGCCTTGGCCTCCCAAAGTGCTGGGATTATAGTCTTTTCTGTGAGTGTGTTTGTGTATGTGCTTATTGACAGTTGACTTGTTCTCTGTTGGAAGCTTTTAGGGAAAGTAAAGTGACTTTTCAGTAATTCTGTAATGCCATTTGACCACATGAATTTCCCCTCGCCCCAAAAGGAGAGAAAAAACTGAAACTGCTGGCACAGACTGTACAAGACAGTGACGTAAGATGCCAAAGTTATGCAGATAAAATGGGATGTGTCATAGGTGGTAAAAGAGTTTTTGCAATTGCTTGTTTCCAAGCTAATGGCAGAACTGTGTTCTGTCCAGTGGACCCTGGTTAAGAAAGTCCTTTTCATAAAGATATACAAACAAAAAACGTGAAAGGTGAATTAAGTACTTTACATTCCCTCCTTTAGTTTCCAAAAGTAGGTTATGTGTGAAACAAGGCTTTGGAATACTTTTTAATGTGATTTCTTGTCCTTAGTTATGATTTTTAACTTGAAAATGTGATTATTGGTTTGGATCAGTTTTTAATGCTAGCCCAAAATAGGTTGAAAAGGTTAGGCATAAGCACAAATGGGAGTACTGCTGCCCCTGAAATAAGGGAAGATGGTCTCTAATTAATTTGTAAGCAGTCTCGCACATGTCAGGTAGACAGCTTGGAGAACCATGCTACTTTTATTTTCCTGTCTATTGGCTGTGGACTGAAACATTGTTTGGAAAGCTTTATTAATTAAAATTATTTTACATAAACACAAATTAATTCCTGAACTGTGTCATTTAAACATTTACCCGCTTTTCCTCATGGGCTTTTGGCTGGGAATGTCTCCTCCTGTGGTCTCATAATTTTGGCAGCTAAAGCATATTAAAGAAATAAGCTGCTGTGAAAGGGAATTGTTCTGTTTAATGTGCCTTGCTAAATTGATCATTTTAATGGCTATGGACACATTTTGCTAAGAGAAAGGAATATTGTTTAGACCTGATGCCAAAATTTTTTTTTTTTGGGGATGGAGTCTCACTTTGTCACCCAGGTTGGAGTACAATGGCGTGATCTCAGCTCATTGCAACCTCTACCTCCCAGGTTCAAGCGATTCTCCTGCCTCAGCCTCCTGAGTAGCTGGGATTACAGCCCTGTGCCACCATGCCTGGCTAATTTTTATGTTTTTAGTAGAAACAGAGTTTCATCATGTTGGCCAGGCTGTTCTCGAACTCCTGAGCTCAAGTGATCCGCCTGCCTCAGCCTCCCAAAGTGCTGGGATTACAGGCATGAGCCACCACACCTAACTCTGATGCCAGAATCTTAAACGGAGAGTCTGAACCTCTTTTGAAGAAGCAGGTTTGATCCATCTCTGGCTCTCCCTGTCTCTAGCATTACTGGTCACGTTATCCTTTTAAAAAAAACAGTGTGTATTATAAAACAGAAAAACACACCAAATAGTTAAGTGAAAATAGTTAAGCAGACTCAGGGAGTTAAGTGATTTATGACATAGGGAACACCATGTAACCACCTTCCATGTCAAAAAGTAGAACTTTCCCAACCTCCTCAGACTTCTCCATGTGCCCCATCCCAGTCACAACACCCCTCCTCCCTCTCAAAGTAACCACTCTCCTAACTTTTGTAATACTCATTTCCTTGCCTTTCTTTGTAGTGGTAATCACTCAGGTGTATACCTCTAGACTCTAGATTGGTCTTGCCAGTTTTAAAAACTTGATATATAGTCTTTTAAGTCTTAATATAAAGATTCCTCCTTCATCATTTTCTTTTCCCTACAATTTATCTATTCAAAAGCCCTGACCTTTGACTTGTGCTTTTCAACCATCTGGATTTTGCTGATTGTACCCTCATGCTGCAGTTCAACTTGCTCCTCTGTCCTCTGAATTTCCTGCAAATTGGCAGCTGGAACCTGAAGTGCGGTCAGATTCAGGTTCTGTCCTTTTGGCAAGACTGTATTGTTCACGTTATGTTCTTCCATATGCTAGGAAGCACATGATGTCACAATGTCTGGGTTTCATTCTTTTTCCATTTGTGCATTCTGTGCCTATATCCAGTCATTCACTAGGGGTTGCAATATGGTGACAGTAAATTCTGTCATTTTGTTTTCAATTTTTAGCTGGTAAAATTTTATAAGATAATGTCCTCACTTACTTACTATTTAGTTACCAAATAGTATAGTTCATTTAGGAAATAAACTTTTATTTACCCAGTTCTCAAGATAATGAATTGATTCTCTGTCATCCTCAGAAGGTGACAAATTAGGGTTTTTTTTTCCCCGTTCTTTTCATTTTGAAATTATGGATTTGAACATATTTGATGGGTTCAATCCATTATAATTCTTATCTCAAAGCTGACTTTCTCGCCTTTTCCCATGGAAACATCTTCAAGATTTCTGAATCCTTTTGAAATGACCCTCGTAGTCTTTGATAGATAGATTCCTTGCTATGTGATATGTTGAGGTGTTTCAGGCTCACTTTGGACATCCCTGCCCAAGCCATTTCTTTCAGAAGTCCTGGTTTATTTTAAAGGAAAATTATATCTATTAAGTATGCAGTAGCATTATGTCTAAACAAATATATATATATATATATATATACATTAATTTAAAAATACTGTATTACCAAAGAGAGTGTAATCTTTGCTGTGGAGGGTTTCCCCTCAGTGTTGATGGCTGCTGACTGATGAGGGTGGTGGCTGCTGAAGGTTGGGCTGGATGAGGCCACGACAGTAGAGTTTGTCATGTTGATTGACTTGGCCTCTCACAAAAGCTTTCTCTGTAGCATGTGATGCTGTTTGATAGCATTTTACCCACCATAGAACTTCTTTCAAAATTGGAATCAGTCCTCTCAAACCCTTTTGCTGCCTTATCAACTAAGTTTATGTAAGTAATATTCTAAATGTTTTGTTGTCATTTCAACAGTGTTCACAGCATCGTTACCAGGAGTACATTCCATCTCAAGAAACCATTTTCTTTGCTTATCCATAAGGAACAACTCCTCATCTGTTCAAGTTTTATCATGAGATTGCAGCAATTCACTCACATCTTCAGGCTCCACTTTTTATTCTCTAGTTCTCTATTTCCACCATATCTACAGTTACTTCTTCCACCAAAGTCTTGAACTCCTCAAATGTTGATATTTTGAACTCCTTCCACGAATCATGAATTTTTTTATTGTCACCTAAAATGGTGAATCCTTTCCAGAAGGTTTTTTTTTTTTTTTTTTTTTGAAACGGAGTCTCGCTCTGTCGCCCAGGCTGGAGCGCCAGTGGTATGATCTCGGCTCACTGCAACCTCCGCCTCCTGGGTTCAAGCGATTCTCCTGCCTCAGCCTCCCGAGTAGCTGGGACTACAGTCATGTGCCACCATGCCCGGCTAATTTTTTGTGTTTTTAACAGAGATGGGGTTTCACCGTGTTAGCCAGGATAGTCTCCATCTCCTGATCTCGCAATCCACCCGCCTTGGCCTCCCAAAGGCGTGAGCCACCGTGCCCAGCCCAGAAGGTTTTTAATTCACTTTGCCCAGATCCATCAGGGGAATCACTATCAGTGGTAGCTGTAGCCTTATGAAGTGTATTTCTTAAATAATAAGATCTGAAAGTCAAAATGATTGTTTGTTCCAAGGGCAGCAAAATTGATGTTAGCAGGTGAAAACAATGTTAATCTCCTTGTACATTTTCATCAGAGGTCTTGGGTGATAAGGTGCATTGTTGATGAGCAGTAATATTTTGTAAGGAATCTTTTTTTTTTCTGATCGGTAGTTCTCAATGGTGGGCTTAAAATATTCAGTAAACCATGCAGTAAACAGATGTGCTGTCATTCGTGCTTTGTTTTTCCATTTCTAGAACATAGACAGAATAGGTTTAGCATAATTCTTAAGGGCCCCAGGATTTTTGGTGCGGTAAATGAGTATTGGCGTCAACTTAAAGTCACCAGCTGCGTCAGCCTCTAACAAGACAGGCAGCTCATCTTTTGAAGCTTTGAAGCCAGGCATTGACTTCTCCTCTCTAGCCATGAAAGTTCTAGATGGCATCTTCTTTCAGTAGAAGGCTGTTTCATCTACATTGAAAATGTGTTGTTTAGTGTAGCCACCTTCATCAATGATCTTATCCAGACCTTCTGGATAACTTGCTGCAGCTGCTGCATCAGCACTTGCTGCTTTCCCTTGTACTTTTTGTATAATGGAGATGGTGTCTTTCGTTAACCTCATGAACTAACCTCTGCTAGTTTCCAAGTTTTCTTCTGCAGCTTCTTCACCTCTGTCAGCCTCCATGGAATTGAAGAGAGTTAGGACTTTGCTCTGGATTAGGCTTTGGCTTAAGGGAATCTTCTGGCTGGTTTGTATTTCTATCCAGACTACTAAAACAAAGGCTGTTTTTGCTTTTTTATCATTCATGTGTCCACTGGAGTAGCACTTTTAATTTCCTGAACTTTTCTTTTGCATTCACAACTTGGCTAACTGGCTTAAGAGGCACTTAGCTTTTGGCCTGTTTCAGCTTTCGACATGGCTTCCTCACTAAGCTTAATCATTTCTAATTTTTGATTTAAAGTGAGAAATGTGCAACTCTTCCTTTCACTCAGACACTTAAAGGTCATTTAGGGTTATTAATTGGCCTAATTTCAATGTTGTTATGTCTCAGGTAATAGGGAGGCCCAAGGAGAGGAAGAGACAGGGATACAGGGAGAGCAGGTGGTGGAGCAATGAGAAAACACACAGTGTTTATCGATTAAGTTCACTGTCTTATATGGGTGCAGTTCATAGTGCCCCCAAACAATTACAGTAGTAACATCAGACATCACTGATCACTGTAACAGATACAGTAATAACAAAAAACTTTGAAATGCTGCAAGAATTGCCAAAATGTGACAGAGACAGTGAACATACGCTGTTGGAAAAATGGTGCAGATAGACTTGCCTTAGGGTTGATACGAAGCTTCAGTTCGTTTAAAAAACAAAAAACACCACCACAATATCTGTGAAGTGCAGTAAAATGAGGTATGCCTGTATTTACCTAACCTCTTTAATATTAATTACATCTGCATCTCCTTTCTTTCATACAGAGAATGCAGGGTCTTAGGGATACAGAAGGAGAATTAGAATATCCTGATCTATCTCATTTGTCTTTTCACATTATACATATAATAGTCTCAGAGTGAAAATACTAATACCACCACCATACCATGATACTGAAAATCGTTAAAAAACTAAACGACTTTTAGTTAAAAAACCAAACAACTTTTTAAAACCCATGCTATGTCTATTCTCCCTCCATTTAAAAATGATGTATTCTGTATTTTCAAGACCACATAGCTGTTACATTCAACAGTCTCTCCTCCCTTGGTTCTGTGAGTAACTACATGGAAGTACACTCCATCAATCATTGTGTCAATCTCACACCAGGCATTTGGATCATCTGAAGCTTGTTCTTGGGTGGATTCCTTAAGAAGGAGTGGGAACAATATTCTCTGAGTTCTTGTATACTGATAATAACTTATCTGTGATCTTTTTACTTGAAAGTGAGTTTTTCTGAATATAAAATTATTGGGCAGGGACAGTGCCTCACACCTGTAATTCCAGCAGTTTGGGAGGCCGAGGCAGGTGGACTGTTTGAGCCCAGGAGTTCAAGACCAGCCTGGGCAACATGGTGAAACCCCATCTCTACAAAAAATAAAAAATTAGCTGGGTGTGGTGGTGAGTGCCTGTGGTCCCGGCTGCTTGGGAGGCTGAGGTGGGAGGACCTCTTGGACCTGGAAGATCAAGGCTGCATTGAGCCGTGATTGTGCCACTGCACTACAGCCTGGTTAACAGAGTGAGAGCAATCCTGTCTCTAAATAAATAAATAAATAAAATTATTGACTCACAGTTCTTCCTTGAGTATCTAAATGCCTTATTCCATTTTCTTTTGGCATAGTTGTTGCTGTTAAAGTCAGATTATTATCTAATTTCCTTTCCTTTGTAAATCGTATGCTCTTTTTGCCTAAATGTTCGTAAGACTTTTTTTCTTCAAATATAGTTAATTTTACTAGAAGATTGTTGGTCATTCTGAGTTGGTATCTCTAGATACCATGGTATGCTCTTTCAATATATAGTTTCCAGTCTTTTGTTTTTTCTTGAATTACAGTTTTTAATTTTTTTTTCCTGTTCCTTTGCTTTGGTTTTCTTTATCAGAAGCTCCTGTTATCCATATGCTTTGTCTTCTTTACTTCTCTTTAGTCGTTGTCAGTTTCTCTCCAAACCTCTTTTCTTTTCCTCTCCTCCCCTCCTTTTCTTTCTTTTCTTTCTTTTTTTGAGACAAGGTCTTGCTCTGTCACCCAGGCTGGAGTACAGTGGCATGATCATGCCTTGACCTCCTGGGCCCAAGCAGTGCTCCCACCTCAACCTTCCGAGTAGCTGCAACCACAGGCACTCACCACCATGCCCAGCTAATTTTCTATTTTTTTGTAGAGACGAGGTTTCTCACAATGTTGTCCAGGCTGGCCTCTAACTTGTGGCCTTAAGCATTCCTCCCACTTTGGCCTTCCAAAGTGTTGGGATTACACGTGTGAGCCACCATGCCAGGCCCCAAACCATTTTTTTTGTTATTTTTTTAAGACTTTATTATTATTATTATTAATTATTATTATTATTTTGCTCCTTTCCTTTTATTTCTTTTGGGGGCATTATTTGTTGTGTTTATTTGCTCTTGTGTTCTTTCTTGGTTTGCCTTCATTTATTTCTAATTTTTTTCTTGATTTCTGTCACTTTATTTTTTGAGTTTTTCAAGTTCTGATTTATAATGTTTTATATATTGTTTTCTTATTTTGAATCACTATAATGTTTTTATCTCTTTTGAGCATGTCTTTTTAGCATTCTTATATTGTCTAAAGGGATGTTATTCTGTGTCTTACTCTCTTTTTTTCTGACAGTAATTTTTGGAGTTCAACCTTGATTTTTTTTTCTTGCTTATTTTTATGTGGATTTAATTTTCCCAAGCTTTTTAAATGGTGGCTTGGTTCAGATAGCTGCTCTAATTTCACAGAGCTCCCTCTCTGACATCTTCAGATAGTGTTCAAAAACATGGTGCCTTGCTTTCTGATATTTCCTAGCCTGGGTTTTATGTAGCCTCTCTTATGCTTTTATCCCTCTTATTTCTATCCTGCTGAAATTCGATTTCATTTCCTGGAGTGTCTCCTTTGTGGGCCCATCCTGGAAGGGAGCCCTCTCTGGGTGATTTTGAGAGTGCTGGGGTCTAGATTGTGCCTGCCTGTTCAGACCTTTTAAATTCAGTACCTGTGTGCCCAGCTTCTGTTGGAAAAGGCAAAATTGTTCCCAGTTTCTGCTGCTGATCTCACACCGGCCTGCTGCCCTCAGGTCTGTCAGGTGTCCCCTTGCTGTCCCCTCCCACACACTCCCAAGGCTGATCACATGCAGGTCGTGTGGCTGTTGGTGTTTGCTCCCACCCGCTTAAATTTTGGGGATATCACCTAGTTTGTGTAAATGTTGTCCCTGGATTTTTGTTTTGTTTTGTTTTCTGCTAGCTCTGTATTTTTACGAAGGGACTCTGGAAAAACCCCCAAACAATGCTGCCACTGAGATTCTCTCATCTTCCCAGAATCCTCAATGTCGCCCTTTTATTGGCATTGCTGGAGTGCACATTTTGTAAATTAAATAATGCTTTGGGATAAATCTTTCTAATTTTAAAAAAATCTTTAAGTATAGAACTGATATTTAAATCACGCTTTAATCACTTAATATCCCCCGTATCATGTTATTATTGGAGTAATTGAAGCTTGTATAGCTTAGCAGTTGAAATGAAAGTTTAAAGAAATGTTTGATCTTCTCCTAGCCTACCTGCTTCTTAATACCTTATTTTCCACCTTGCTCTTCTGAAGGTAAACGAACACTGTATTATAGATCAAATGGTTTCAGACAACACCCCCTGCCACCCCCCACCTTTTTTTTTTTTTTTTTTTTTTTTAACAGAAAAGCTCTGTGTAGTTTCTCAAGCCTAGGCTATTGGTAGTAGCTCATGAGCTACAAATAGTAAATAGTATAATAAGGCCTAGTTTTAGTAGAAGGAGGATATCAAGGAGAGCCTGAGAGTAGGAGTTCTGAGCATTTGCAGGTCGCTTCGCTTAAACGCTCTCAGCCCCAATTGCCTTACATATAATATGGAGGTATGATAATAATAATTATGCCTATCGAGAGAGTCAAAAGGAAGCTGTAAACGTATAATGGGCTGTTATTTTTTGTAATGGGGATTTTGATGTATACCTATAGTGGATTCCTAGCAGCAAGAGTACCTTTAATAGACATTTCGTAGAAAAATACAGTAGAACCAGATTATCAAATGAACTGTAACAGAATAAAAGTAATTTTTAAAAAGCTGCTTTTTGTATTACTTATGGTATAAATCCATGAAGTCCTAAGCATTGATTTGTTAATTTTGTGGGCATTGATTTAGTGACAGCTACTTTGCAGTTTTAGGAGAGGGAATACCAATTTTAAGATACATTCCCCCACTTTTTAGACATGGCTTCTTTACACAGCCTAAAATTAAATTATATTGATACAGTTTACCTTTCATGTACTACTTTGTGAAACAGCATTTTATACTATCACACAGCAGTTGTGTAAATCCTACTCCCAGAAACTACACTTCACTCCTAGCTTTTGCAGAGTGTTGGCTCTGTGAGTTCTTTTCCTCAGCAATATCTTCTCAAAGAGAGTTTTAAGATTGTGGCTACCTAAGTATTTTACTTGGGGGAAATTTTAGCTCCAAGAAAATAATAGGGCTTTAAATAATACAAAGAGCAGCCAACTTAAGTTTAGTGAATGATGTTGATTCAACATTGTTCCTTATCTGCAGGGTGGTAATCAAACACAAATGCAAAAAATGGCTAATTCGGACAATGGGATTGCATAATTGTTCCTTCCAGAGTCTGGGAGATGGAAAGATCTTGCAAAATGATAGTCTTAATTGTCTCCAGCTATAGAATAGTCCAAATTTTTAAGTTTAAAGGATGCTTCCCCCTTCTCTCAAATCAGTTTATTCTTCTGTAGAAATCAACAAAAATACCCTATCTAATCCATTTTTGCTTCCATTATAAATTTTCCTAATATAGTTTTTTTTTTGGCGGGTGGGAAGGCATTTGACAAAGACTGGAAAACCTGCTAGACAAATTTTAAAAGAGCTTTAATGCTTTCTAATGTAGTTTTTGCCCTGAAATAAAAATGGAAGTGATGTTTTGGTTCCTCTCAGGCATTCAGCAGGGAGGGCTTTGTCTTAATTCCATTTTGTACAGATTGCATCTGGGCCATTTGCCAGAGGATATTATAACCCTGGCAGATCGGAACCCAACACTCGGTTCTTGGTTTTCCCGAACTCGGTGCCGCTCTGCACGTCATGGTTCATTTGGGAATGCCCTGATGCCCTACACGCAGGCCTTTGTGGGCATCTGTAGGACGCTGTGCTGGTCTGCAGCTGCTACCACATCTTTAAGCTTTTTCCTGTCTCATGTCTTTTCTTCATTTCCCCTTTGGAATTGGTTTCCTTAGCAATAGAAAAATAGGGTCTTTTGGGGGTGTAACCCTTTTTATGGCTGTAACTCTAGTCCTAGCCCAGTAGCAAGTTGATGATGGGTGACTAAAATAGGGAAGCAGTGTCTGGAAAGCAGTATTTGAAAAATAAAACTATTTAACTAATTGTACTTTAAAATTAGCACGTGAGAAAAACCCAAGTGTCTTAGTTTTCCTTTTTTCTTGTTGGGATTGTTCTCTTGAGTTGTCCTTTTTCCATATCCAGGCTTTCACATGTGAAAAGGATGCCCATGGTACAGTAGTTCTGAACATGTGCTTAAAGCTGTTTTTTTCCAGAACCACAACGGGATTTTACTGATGGATTCACTTTTTCATGTAGGAGCCCTTGGAACTGATGTCATTTTTTTGGTTATACAGATGAGAGGTTTCTATGTTGCACAGGCTGGCCTCGAACGCCGAGCCTCGCTTCCTTATGCACCAGGACAACAGGCCTGAGCCACCGCAGCTCCTCTGATTTCATTTTTGTCCTTTCAAAACAAAACAAAACAAAACATTGCCATAGTAATGTGTTGTCCAAACAGAAAATGTTAGGAACACACAGCATTATTTAAATTAAGAGAATAAAAAAGAGGGAGTAGGGATAACTTGTACTCTCTGCTGCACTGAGATGCCTACTCTGGGTGTTTTGTGTCTGTTTTCCTCTGCACTCACTGCATACAGTTTTGAGAAAGCTGGTTGGTATTACAGTACCAGTCTGTAGCCATAGAACAAAGAAAAGCTAACAAGCCTGCACAGAGATCAGATCTGTCCTTACTGTGGTAATTGGCCTAGGTATAAACCAGAGCTTTCACACATAACGATATCTTGGGTGTAAATTAGTTAGTATTAATTAATTGGGTACAGTGCTGAATTAATTTGAAGACAAGACTCATTCTAAGAAATTCTGATGTTCAGACCTAGAAATATATATGGCGTCATAGTGGTCATATTAACAGCAAGAAAAGTCTCATGAAAATATGGTAGGCTCTTTTTTTTTTTTTTTTTTTTTTGCCATGCGCTATTCTAAGCCTTTATGTGCATGATTATGTTTAGTTATTGTATCAGCACAGTAAGCCATGAGTGTGGCCTATTTTACAACTTAGGAAACAGGCTCAGAGAGTGGCAGTTTTGTCAAGGGTCACACAGCTGATAAAAGGCTCAGCCAGACCCAGATCTGTCTAGCTCCAAAGAAAGCCCCATGCTCTTCTCCCTAGTTGCAGTATTTCCTATTAGGGTAGTGCTTTGGGGCATGCAAAATGTTTGAGCTCATTTAACCCTTCTAATAACCCCTGAGTAAGCACAGCTGTCCCCAGTATTAAGGAAATTCAGGCTCCCAGAAGTGAAATCCCTTCTTAATGCTAACATGACCAATTAGTGTCCCAGCTCCGACAGGAGCCTGTGTCTTCTGACACCCAGGCCAGCATCCCATGTTACACACAAGAGGACCAAACATGTACCAAGTGGTGCTTCTGTTTGTTGTTGTCCCTGAGCTGCAGGAACATCAGTCCAAACCGGGCAGGCCATCACCCAGAGTAGCAGACAATCCTGAAGAGGGCAGAGAGCCACATAATGACAGGCCTGTGAGCAGGGCCTGTGGGCGCCAGCCAGAGCATGTGTGTGCTGAGTGTGGAAAGACCTACAGACCGCCCCCAACCCCCAAGATCTTTCCACAGTCCACCATAGAGAACACCACCCCCTCTTTACCAGTGGACACAAGAATTCTGTTGTCTTCTCATTTCATTTCAGACTTTTTCACTCACTTTCTTCTCGCATTGCAGTCCTTGTGCTTATAGTATTAGCTTTTTCACTCTGGTGCTTTTTCCCTAGCAGCTCCTGAGCCAGCTTCTTTATGGCATTGTTTAAATGCTGCATGCACTTTTTAGAAAATTGCTCTACACATCTGCATGTTTTATTTTGAGACTGGATATTCAATTTCTCCTCATATTCTGCTCTACTTTCACCTAAGTCTTGTTCATCCTTAGAGGTCACCTCCTCAGGGAGCCCTCCTGGGTGGACCAAGCTTGGTTAGCAGGAAGCTAATTTCGTAGTAGTGCGGTCGGCTTATGCCAGCATAGCATTGGTTGCACTGTGCAATAATACCAACTAACACTCAGTGTCTGCCTTATGCCAGGCATTCTTCTAAATGTGTCAGTTTCATGTTACCATGTTAGTCTTCAAACCGCCTCACAGAGGGCAGGTTCAATATTAAGTCCTGGAAAGGTTAGGTGAATGTCCTCAAGGTCACACCACTATGTGACTGAATCAGGAATTCAGTCACATCAGTCTGGCCGGAGCCCATAATCTCAGCCCTGCTGTGTACTGTCTCTGCATTCTGGAGGCACTGTGTGTGTGTTTGGCTCTGTGCTGAGGGTTAATTAATTCCTTAATTCTCTTAGCACACCTCGCAGGCATAGGTACTAATATTTTCTGTATGCAGTGATGTTTGCCAGGATCATCACAGGTAGTGGCCCAGGCAGGATTTGAACCAGACTCTGCCTGACTCTGGTGCTCACTCTCTAACTGTCTGTATCACACCACTTGGATTTGTTGTCTTTGATTTTCAGTCTGATAGAAGTCTCTGCTTTCTGTTAGACCATCAACTTCTCAAGAGCAGGGCATGTATTTAGTTACCCAGTACTAGATGGGTTACAATACAATTTATTGTAACTCAATAAATGTGTTACAAGAAAGAGTTAACCAAGGTAGTAAAATGGATTAGGTGCTTGTCTTATGTGAATAAACCCAGCTGAGGGAACCGTTAAACCAGCTGGAGGTGAGGTAAAGAAGGAACACACAGAGTCCTTATTTTAAAAATTAATAAATGTTTTGCTTCATCATTAAAATTTTCTTTTAATCCAGGAAAAGATGATGGGGAGAAGCTAGAGAAAGGAAAAGTTTAAGTCCCCATTATGAGCTCTGCTTCTGCCCTCATATTTTAAGGTTGGGAATGCTGATTATAACCACGTCTCATTAGTGTTTGGAAAATGCACTAGCTATGCTCAGAGTGAGACACAGAAGTGTTTTCAGTCCTTGCAAGGAAACCCAGCAGGCCATGGTTGGGGTGCCATCTGGAGATTGAAGGTGGTATTACCACTCTGTCAGTTCTAAGTGGGGTCACAGTGCATCTTGCAAAATGCTTTTCCTGTTGAGTCACTGAAGTCCCATTTCATAATTGTTTTTCTGTTGACTTCATGCTTTGATCAAATTAGTAGTCACTGTTTTCTGTTTGTTCTGTTCAAAGTGTCAGTCCTGCTTTATATTCAGATAGTCAAGTTCAATGTGGAATTGTTTCACTAATCATAAATTCTTGAATAAAAATAGTGCATATCAGGATGAAAGCTAACATGCAGTGCTGGAGGAGAGGTCTCTTCCGCAGAGGGAGGGAGAGGGCAGGCTAGGTCATCCTTTTCCTTCTATGCTTGTTCACACCTGCCTTGCTTAAAATTTGGTGAATGATGGTGGAGCTCTGGGGAAATTAGGTGATGTTCTAAGCTTGGGCCCTCAAAATGCAGGTTTATTTTTGTTATGATTTGCATAAGGGGTTATATTTAGCCTGGGCAGAATTTAGCGTAAAAATGAACAAATCACTCAACTCATGACTTTTTCCCACTCTTCAGAATGGCAAACTTTTTGTTCTCATTTTTTGCAGGACAGTAGAACTGAGCTGAACCCTAAACACTCATCCAGTCTAGATCTCTGCCTTCCACTAAGCAATTGAAAACAGACAATTGTTTGTCTCCTTCTTTAAAGTTCCCACAAAGGAAAATTCTGTTTCTCACGTGTTCTAGTGTTGAACATGATTTTTCACTGACAAGTTCTTAAATTTTTCATGAGCTGGTTCCTCAAAATCATTTTCTGGTGGTAAATTTACTTGTTTTAATCTTCATGTAGAAGATAATGATTTTAAACTTTAGCTTTTTCATAAACTTAAATATTATTTAGTATCTTGTCTTCTGTGGGGTTCTTGATGCTACTCAGCTTAACCTGTAACTCAGCCCTTTTCTTAGAGGTTGTTTGTTTCTTAACCTTTTGAAACCTTTGTTGTTCATTGTTAAACATAAAGTCTTTCATTCCTTCCACTCATACTTTCCCTGTCCCTTTTTCCCCCTGTGCCCAGGCATGTCCCCAATTAAGATATGGTGAGTCTTCTGCATGTCTTCACTAGTCAAGAGGATTTTCTTAAATAACAAGTTTTATTGAGATATAATTCGCATAGAATTCACTCATTTAAAATGTACAATTCACTGAGTTTTAGAATATTCACAACCATCACCACAGACAATTATAGAAAATTTTCATCACCTCATATAGAAACCCAAATCCTTTAGCTATCACCCCTCCACCTGCCTCCCTCCACTCTCCCCAACACTAAGCAACCACTATTCTACTTTCTGTCTTTACGGATTTGCCTATTCTGGACATTTCACATACATGGAATCCTGCAATATGCGGTCTTCTATGTCTGGCTTCTTTCACTTTGTGTAATGTTTTTAGAGTTTGCTCATGTTGTAGCATGTATCAATACTTCATTCTTTTTATGGCCAAATAATATTCCAGCGTATGAATATGTCACATTCTGTTTAGCCATTTATCAATAGATGGATATTTGGGTTGTTTCCGCCTTTGGGCTATTACAAATAATGCTTCTATGAACATTCTTGTACAAGTTTTTGCATGGACACATAGTTTCCGTCCTCTTGGGTATATCCCTAGGAGTGGAATTACTGGGTCATATGATAACTCTGTTTAATCATTTGAGGAACTGCCGGGCTGTTTTCCAAAGTCTGCCACCAAATGGTGGCTGTACCATTTTACATTCTTACCAGCCATGTGTGCAGGCTCTGATTTTTTCACATGCTTGTGAACACTTGTTATCTGTCTTTTTGATTCTAGCCATCCTAATGGGCATGAAGAGAGAGCTTGTGGTTTTGATTTGCATTTCTGCAATTACTAATAATGCCAAACATCTTTTCATGTGCCTTTTCACCATTTATATGTCTTCCTTGAAATGTCTATTTAGATGACTGGCCTATTTTTAAATTGGGTTATTTGTCCTTTGGTTGAATTCTAAGAGTTCTTTATATATTCTGGCTATAGGTCTCTTATCAAATGTATGATTTGTAAGTTATTTTCTCCCATTCTGCGGGTTGTTTTTTCACTTTCTTGATAGTGTCCTTTGAAGCACAAAAGCTTTTAATTTTGATGAGGTCTAATTCATCTTTTTCTTTTGTAATATTTTCTATAATACATGTTATAAAAATATTAAGTGTATTTTTGTTTTCCAAGTGTAAAATTATAGAAAATATGTTTTAAAAACCATGTCATCCCATCAAGAACCACAGACTTAGCTAAGTGTCTTCATCCCATTCCTTTTCTTGAGTGTTTCAATCATTTTGTAGTTTTCTTTCAATTTTTTGCATGCTTCTAACTGGAGAGTTTTGAACTTAACAAGGAATTTAGAATAAAATCCCAAATAATATTAAATAAAAGCTGAGAGGAAATGTTTTGTAGTCCTTGTTGGTATCCTGATCTCCGAGAACATATTACATTTTAAAAACAGCTGATAATTGGGAGGCTGAGGCAGGAGAATTGCTTCAACCTGGGAGACGGAGGTTGCAGTGAGCCGAGATCGCGCCACTGCACTCCAGTTTGGGCAACAGTGTGAGACTCCGTCTCAAAAAACAAAAAACAAAAGAACAAAAAAACAAAAAACAGCCTAACACGGTCATTTCACAACATTCTGCCTTTCATCCAAATATCACTGTATGTTCTGTTTATATAGAGCAAATCTTTATAGTGGATGGTCACTGTAAATGTGATAATGAAAGGCAGTAGCTTTCATGTGGATCATCTTTCTTCCTTCTCCAACAGGTATGGCAGATCCCAGAAAATGGACTCACCCTTTCCCTGACTGAACCTGTGGTGATTTTGGAAGGCCACTCAAAGAGAGTCGGCATCGTAGCTTGGCATCCAACGGCCCGCAATGTGCTTCTTAGCGCAGGTGGGAGCTGAGCTCAGCGGTCCTCCCCTTGTCTTCCGCTCTTGTGGCTCTCTGAGTGGGGGGAAGCAAATGTGTTTTGGTTGTGTGTTATATAGTTTTAAAGCAGATTATTAGGAAACCATGGTGAAGAGTATTGGGGTGCACTGCTCCCCCAGCCCACACACATACTTGTGTGTGTGTGCACATGTGTGTGTTTCAAGGCCACTTCGACAACCTGAGGAAAGCTATGAATTTCCTGCTATAATTTCAGCAGGTTTCATGGTTCCTGCCAGGGCCCTCCATGAACCATAGTTTTGGTTATTTCTGATATGGTAGAAGGTATACTTTGTTGGGAGCCAGAAGCCCTGTGTTCCCTCTGTGGTGTTGCTGCCAGCTTTGGGAGACCCCTATGAGGCAAATACGCTCCTTCCTTTTTAAAGAAAACTTTCATTTTCCCCTGCTATACAATTAGTACATGTATACTATAGAGAACATATATAAACAAAAGGAAAGAATCACTTTTAATCCCACCACTCAGAGAGAAGATCATTATTACTTTTTTGATGTTTCTTTCCGAAAGATATTTCTGTGCACGTACATAAATTATTTTACACAAGAGATGGGTTCATACACTTTACACATGGGCTGCTAACTGCACTTGGTGGTGGGCTGTGACCCTTTTCACGTGCTATTAAGCTCTCTTCCTATTTTTAATGACTTCATACTAATCCATTTTCTGGATATACCTCATTTTACTTGATAAGTCCCCTATTTCTGGACACTGGTGTTGTACAGAAATCTTTTCCTTTATCTAAAATTGGAGATTTCTTTTTTTTTATGAAAGCAATACAGAGAGCATGGGGGAACTTTGTGGGGTGATGGAAATATTCTATATCTTGATCATAGTGGTGGCTACATGAGTTTATACATTTGTTGAAACTTAGCAAATATATACTTAAAGTAGGTGCATTGTATGTAAGTTATGCCTTAATAAAAGTGGTTTATTTAAAAAGTGATGCTAATGTTAGAGATAGGATTTTTAAAGGTCTTCCCTTCACCAGTAAAAAGGAGAGGCAGTTCAGTTTTTAACTGGGAATACAGAATGTTTATGATTCACAGTGAGTGAAACAAAAAATTATAATGCCAAGTACCTATTGAAACGAAGGCCCACTTTTCAAAAAAGATGCCATGTTTTTTATAATCACCATCGACTATACCTGGGAATCATTTTTGATGTTCTCTCAGAACCTCAGTCTGATTAAGCAGAGGAAAAAAATTCCAGAGCTGGAATTCCTTCGTGGAAAATTCCCTGCTACCTTTCTCATCAAGGCCCAACATAGGGAAGCAGCAGCAGACTGGTCTGCATTCTCCCTTTCACATGTGAAGGAGCATGGGTGATTGTCGTGTTGTGCGTAGTTTTCGACTATGTGATCCAGCTGCCGGGGCTGAAGTTACCTGTTTGCCTATGAGGAAGAAGGCAGAGGAAGGTTCAATTGTCCATCCCAGAGTTTAGCTTCAACTTTTGATACTGCTGTGTATTTTTTTTCTCCAGTTTCCTACTTCTTTTTTTCTTTTTTTTGAGCTGGAGTTTTGCTCTTGTTGCCCAGGCTGGAGCACAATGGCATGATCTCGGCTCACCGCAACCTCCGCCTCCTAGGTTCAAGCGATTCTCCTGCCTCAGCCTCCCAAGTAGCTGGGACTACAGGCATGCGCCACCACACCTGGCTAATTTTGTATTTTTAGTAGAGACAGGGTTTCTCCATGTTGATCAGGCTGGTCTCCAACTCCTGACCTCAGGCGATCTGCTGGCTTCGGCCTCCCAGGGTGCTGGGATTACAGGCGTGAGCCACCATGCCTGGCCAGTTTCCTACTTCTAACCCTTAGGTAACTTAAGTATCCTGGATATTAGTGGCTATTTTTTCTAAATGATTTCAAAATTGCTTTATTGGCAAGAATCCACCTCTAGGATGTCCTTCCCGTATTTTGCTTCATCCTTGAACTAACATCCTAGGAGCAACACATGCTGCCTCTTTTTAAAGGGGCCTGGAGGCGTGGGGCAGACCCTTGAAGGAAGGAAGGAGTTGGTGAGCTGAGGTGGTGAATGAGTTGACATCGTGGGCTTCTTTCAGAATCCGTTTCTGAATCCATGTAGCTACTTGATTACAGTCTGGGCTTCTCACTATGATCAGAGTAGTCTTGGCCTATTTTTCTCTTCATTTAAAGGTACAGATCTGTTGTGAGCAAACAGGCCTTACTCTTGGCTTTTCCCTTCCACTGTTGTACCATCTTTAATATCCCAAAGCTGTGTCTTAGAGTCTCACTGATTTGAATAACCTGCCACCGAGAGTTTTTGTTAAGTGCCCTAAACAGTCATTTAAACCTTTTATTTTTAGTTTATTTGGCAGAGAAATAAGCTATATTCACCCTGATGCTTGTTTTACTAGAAAGGGAAACTTGAAGTCACTTGGGTCTACTAGCCCAGTTAACTCTTTAAAGAAAATAGGTTCTGTTTTGGTGGGGTTCTTTGTTTTTGTTTGGTTGATTGTTTCATATGAACCCAAACTTAACAAGTTGTGTTTTTACTTTAACACTTTTATTTCTTTTATACAAACTTTTTTCTTTGTCACTTCAGTTTTTAACATTGTTAGTAAGTAGGGCCTCTGGTAGGGCCTCTGACAATCAGCCGCATCTTTTATCTCTCTCTCTCTCTGCATATACATATATGTATTCTCACTGTATCTGTAGTTTTCTGAGTGTGTTACATAGGTGTTTCTAATCTTCTAATCTCTGATGGTTTTGCCTGTTTTAGGCTGTGATAATGCCATTATCATCTGGAATGTGGGAACAGGGGAAGCCCTTATAAACTTGGACGATATGCATTCAGACATGATTTACAATGTGAGCTGGAACCGGAATGGCAGTCTGATCTGCACAGCTTCCAAAGACAAGAAAGTGAGAGTCATTGATCCCAGGAAACAAGAGATTGTTGCTGTGAGTATTCCTAGGATGAAAACTCAGTAGTTGGAGCACTTGAGTGAGTGTGAGCTTTCTGCTTTTTAAGGCAGGCAGGCAGGCAGCAGTACTGGTCAGTGGGACCCTGTTGTGTATAGACACTAACTGTGAATAAGAGAAGGCTTATAAAGGCTTCTGTCTCCCCAGTTGTGCTTCTCTCCAGAGTTGTAAATTTTCCAGCTTTTACTCAAGTCTCTCACTTTGTAGCCTTTTTCCACAAAGAAGTAGTTTGTATCAGTTCACTAGAGTCCTTAAGAGTTTATAAGTCTTGATCAATTAAACCAATTGGCTGCATTCCTGATTTTGCAGCTTAGTATTGAATATTGATGAATCAATTCCTCACCCTTTTCCAAACATAGCTGTTAAAGATGCAACAGATGGCCGGGCATGGTGGCTCACACTTGTAATCCCAGCATTTTGGGAGGCCGAGGTGGGTGGATCATTTGAGGTCAGGAGTTTGAGACCAGCCTGGCCAACATGGTGAAACTCTGTCTCTACTAAAAATACAAAAATAAATAAATAAATAAATAAATAAATGTGCAGGGCGAAAAGCAACAGGTTCTCTCATCAGCTCAGTGTCTTAGTTTCTGCCACCCAAACTGGACCTCAACAAAATCACATACCCTGACAAAAGATGGACATTTGGGTCTTCAGTCAGTGTTGAAACTACACATAGTAAGTCTGAGAAGGCCTCATTTGCCACACTCTGAGGCCCTTCCTGAGATGTGGTTGTTCTTTGGCAGCATTTCTTTTCAAGAGTTGGGCAATGATAGTAGCTGGTGCTTACTGAGCCCTGGGGACTTGCCCAACCCTGTGTTAAGTGTTTTCTCCACCCGACATCTTCCAAGGGTGGTCCTAGTGCATTCATTAAACTACCGAGGTCAAGGAGAGGGTTAACTAGACAAGGCTTCTTTCTGCCCTATGATATTGGTAGAAATGGTAGGGCATGCCTAATCTTATGTTATTATCCTCTTGAGAAACAAACATTTGTCAGAGTCCTTTCATGTGTTTTATTTTCGCAGTGCATAGACTTGGGTTGGCAGCAGGATATGGTGGAGAGAGCAAGGCTTCTGAGTTAAATCCTGGCATTCTTGCTGCCTCACGGAGGGACCTTGACCAGATCACATAGTATCTCTTTGTTTCCTCATCTGGGGAAGGGGGATGGTTAACACTGACCTCCCTCCCACACCCAGGTGAACATGAATGGCAGTTGGTGAGGTTGGATCTGTGCCCGAGTTTCCCCACTCACCTTGTCTTCTTGCAGTTCAATGTGTGGCATGTGCCTTTTTGCTCTCCAGGAGAAGGAGAAAGCACATGAAGGAGCAAGACCCATGAGAGCCATCTTCCTGGCCGATGGCAATGTCTTCACCACTGGGTTCAGCCGCATGAGCGAGCGGCAGCTGGCTCTCTGGAATCCGGTACGCCCTCCCCAGCCTTTCCACTTGCTTTCACTTGAGGTTTCTCTCTGTTCTGAGCAGGTCTTCCGGTGAGTAAGTAGATTATGGGATTCTTAGTGTAGTTTTCTAAATGCCTGCTTGTCTTAGATTGGATGTGAAGTTCTTATCCTCGTTGGAGACTTACTGGTAAATGTATTTCAAAGACATACTTTTGATACTCCTGAAGAGGCTGTTGACTATATTTTTTAAAAAGAATGAAGAATCTAGTGTTTTGGATTTGGGAAATAAGTTCATATTTCATAAATAATATGATCAGTCGTCTAAATCAAAATAGTCATGCTTGGGAAGATGTTCGTAATTAGCTTAAGTGGGGAAAAATACAACATATATTCTATCATCTCAATCTCTGTGTGTACATGTGTCAGAAGGAAATAGATCAAAATGATAATAGCTTCTGCCACCCACTGGGCTGTAGGATTTTGGAATATGGAATGATTTTTATGTTCTTTTTTATATCTTTCAACTTTTTAAAAGCACACATATTTTATAATTAAAAAAGTACTTTTAAAAAATAAAATAGGGTGGGCGCAGTGGCCATCCCTGTAATCCCAGCACTTTGGGAGGCTGAGGCGGCTGGATCACTTGAGGCCAGGAGTTGGAGACCAGCCTGGCCAACATGGTGAAACTCTGTGTCTACTAAAAATACAAAAATTAGCCACGGGTGGTGGCATGTGCCTATAATCCCAGCTCTCGCGAGGCTGAGGCAGGAAAATCGCTTGAACCTGGGAGGCGGAGGTTGCAGTGAGCCAAGATAGCACTACTGCACTCCAGCCTGGGTGACAGAGGGAGACTCAGTCTTAAAAAAAAAAAAGAAAACAGTAACAAAGGAGAAGGGCTTTCTTATCATTGTCATGAAATCACGCTGATGTATGCGTGCATTATGTTGTCAAATCAGTGAAATTTTGTGAGTTGGATCTCATTTAGCATCCCTGTTGCTGTTTCCATGTATGAGTATTGTATGTGCATAGTTCAAACTTCTATTATTCTAGGAAAATGGCTCGCTTAATTGGGATAGAAGAATATATAATAAGGTTATAAAAATTTATTTTTAAAAAAATGTATACACACACATATATGTATTATTATTATCTTCCCCCCAGAAAAATATGCAGGAACCAATTGCTCTTCATGAGATGGACACTAGCAATGGGGTGTTGCTGCCTTTCTATGACCCTGACACCAGCATCATTTACTTATGTGGAAAGGTAAACAGTAATTTTGATGTTTGGTGTTAAATTCTGTAAGTGGAAACATTTATCCTTCAGAGATTTAGAGGACGGGCAATGTGTTGTATCTGTTTAATTTTTCTAATTTGTGTGTGTATGTTATAAGCCAAGGACAGATAATTTGGTATTTTTAGGTCTTGAGACTGGACTGTGTGCGGGTTGCCAGTTGTGCAGTGATAACACGCCATGTTCCATACTTTTGACTGAAGCAGGGTTTGGGTTGGGGTGTTGGGGAAAATGCTCCAATCAGGGCGCTCTTGTGAAAAAAGGAAGATACACTGGTGTTTCATCTTCACCTAGCAGTGCTACCTGATTGGTGATTTTAGATTTATCTGTACTTATGTCAGGGATGGGCAACCAGATGGCCACATCTAATGCTGAAATTTGTTGGATAACCCTAGATGAGCATGTGTATATTTAGTAACACATACCATGGACTTGGAAGGAGAATGGTGCTTTGTGGATGCAAACTTTTGAGGGCCTCAGAGACTCTCCAGAGGGTTCTTGTTCCTGGGGTTCAGTGCTAGGGCTCTGGGCTTGAAGATATGAGGCCTGACTAAAGCTCAGGGGTGATAACAGTTATAGGGAGACTCCACACTGAACTCCAAAAACCTTCCTCCTGCCTTATGAGCTCAGCATACCTAGACTGTGGGTAGCTTTATTATTTCATTTTTGTAATGGGAACCTTATAATTCCCTTTTTTTTTCTTGTAGGCTCAATTTCCCTTAGAACTTTTTGTAGTTGAAATAAATGAATTAATAACAGTGGAGCTGTTGAGGTAGTCCCTAGACCTGTTAGATAGCCCTTCGCTGTGTGGTAAAGCTGGTGATGTTTGCTTTTCATAGCTGATTGAGCATGTTGCAGACCTGCTTTACATTTTTATAGGTCATTGTTTTAGAAATGGAGATCTTGTCTGTTTCCTTGAAAGCCATTTTACTGCAGATGTTAACAGGTGTTAAGTACATTTACCTTGCCATTGTTGCCCTTGACTGAATTAAAACAAACAAAATGAGCAGTTACTCAGATATTAGTAACATGAGATGGAAAATTCTTTTGGGCATGCAGAAATGACTAGTAAGGGTTTAGCTTCTTTTCCATTGCTTTAGATATCTCAGTCATTGAGACAAATGGAAATCATGAGAACTGGGAGCACTGTTGAGGCATGATACCACCTAGCTATTTTTGTCTTCTTCTTTCTTACATATATGTATATCTCCTCTCTGCCAGACAAGATTGCCGTCATTGTTCAGGTTGGTGTAACTGTGTGACAATTCTTTGTACTTAGACTAACATATGCTGCAGTACTCAAAGATATCTGACTATTCTGAGCAAGAAAATAGTAGAATTGTACACATTGCCATGAGATGGCACTTTCTGAGGATACTCACTAAAACTGAGTTTCTTCATTAGAAAAATCTCACTTTTTATCATCATCTCAATGCCTGGTATTGGT
The DNA here is from genome assembly GCF_028885655.2 of Pongo abelii. NCBI lineage: Eukaryota > Metazoa > Chordata > Mammalia > Primates > Hominidae > Pongo > Pongo abelii. The sequence continues at coordinate 107,379,111 of NC_071995.2, read as the reverse complement.
GCCCTTAGGTCTGTGAGCAGCATTGCATTGTGCCAGTAAATGAATACTTAAATCAATAATTGCATTCTCAGCAGTCCTCTTAGTCTTTGTTTGTTTGTTTGTTTTTCAAAGTTGAATTGCAATGTAGCTGTTTGGCAGAGGCATTAACATTTTTCCCCTAACCCTGGCCTGGTGCCTAGGCTCAGGGGAGTAAAATTAGATCCTTTGGTAGGAGGCCGAGGAGACCACTTAAAAGGCATGCTAGCATTTGATAAGTGAGGGGTTACTTTGTGAGGAAAAGAAACTGTTATATGCTTTAGGCAAGCCTCTTTATGAGGAAGAAAAGGTCAGCTACTGAAGCGGGGTCCCAACTAATGCTGGGTTTATAGAGGAGAGAGACAACCCCATAATCCAGATGTTTCAGTTAACAGTCAGACACAAACTTGTCTCTGGTTTCTTACAGGGTGACAGCAGTATTCGCTATTTTGAGATCACGGATGAATCCCCGTACGTCCACTACCTCAACACATTCAGCAGCAAGGAGCCTCAGAGAGGGATGGGTTACATGCCCAAGAGGGGACTTGATGTTAACAAATGTGAGATTGCCAGGTAAAGAATCGAGATTGTCAAGTATTCTAGGTTGGTGTAACTGTGTGACAATTATTTGTACTTAGACTAGCATATACTTCAGATCTCAAAAATATCTGACCATTCTGAGCAAGAAAGTAGTAGAATTGTACACATTGCCATGAGATGGCACTTTCTAAGGATATCACTAAAACTGAGTTTCTTCATTAGAAAAAAACTCACTCTTTTTTTTTGAGACGGAGTCTTGCTCTGTTGCCCAGGCAGGAGTGCAGTGGTGTGATCTCAGCTCACTGCAACCTCCACCTCCCTGGTTCAAGCAATTCTCCTGCCTTAGCCTTCCAAGTAGCTGGGATTACAGGTGCCCACCACCACACCCGGCACATCTCATTTTTTATCGTCACCTGAATGCCTGGTGATACCAGAGCAGTACAGCTACAAGAAATTCTATGAAACCCAAGTCTTTCTATCCTTGTGTGTACTGTGGAATTAATACCTCATTTTCTGCCCATATAACTGAAGTGCAGCAATGAAACAGCATAGCTGGGGTGTATTGCACACCTACTGAAATAGTGAAACATGCATCTTTAATCTTCAAGCTGAGGCCGTGGTCAGTGTTCCCTGGTGGGCAAGTAGAGAGAGCCTGGCTCGGGGATGGAAAAGTGGGTGGTTTTCCTACCCTATGAGTGGAAGAACCAGAGTCAAAACTGTATTTGGGGCCCCACTGGTCCTAAAATAGAACCAAAGGTCCTATAATGGGGCGGTAGGTTAGCTTGATTTAGGAAGTTCAGCTATGACATAATTTCTACCTCTCTGTACTACTTCTGATTTTTAAAAAACTCATATTCTAAATGCTAGCAGGCTTCCTAAGGGACAGGCTTTTTTCTCATGCTAGTCAACAAATATATGCTCTGAGACTCAGTGACCACTGGCCATTTCAAACAACAGAATAATTAGCACTGCATCATCACATATAAGGTCATAACAAACATTTGCATAACACTGTGTTTATATGGACTTTTAAAACGCTTGCTGTTCTGGTCTCACAATTAAAGAATTGATACTTACGTCTTCCAAATAAAAGTAAAAGAATTTTTATAAGCCCCTTTTTTATATTAATCTCTACTAAAAATACAAAAATTAGCTGTGTGTGGTGGTGGGTGCCTGTAATCCCAGCTAATTGGGAGGCAGAGGCAGGAGAATCACTTGAACACAGGAGGCGGAGGTTGCAGTGAGCTGAGATGGTGCCACTGCACTCCAGCCTGGGCAACAGAGCGAGACTCCATCTCAAACAAACAAACAAGAACAAACAAACCAAAACTCTCTACGTGATTTTTTTTTTTAGTTGGAATAATGAAGGAAAGCTGTTAAAGATAATTGAAAATTGTGGTTTAAACCAAACTAATCAAAATGTGGTTCAAAATAGACTGAATTCAGGTTTATGATTACATCCAGTATTTCGAAACACATTTGTTGTCATCTAAAAGTTCGACAGACTATAAACACAGTTGTTCGGAATGTCTCCGATTTATGAAGTGTTCCTTGAGCATTTATTGTATGCCAGGCACTGTGCTAAATATGCTACTTGCTACCTCTTACTTTCTATAACAATCCTATGTGGTAGGTGTAACTTTTATCCCCATTTTATGGATGAAGAACTTAAGGCTTGGTCAGGTTGTCACACTCTCGTGGGTTTTGGTAGTAGAGCTGGAAGTCAAAGCCAAGTCAGTCTTTTTATTCACTGTACTAACTACAGAATTTTCATTAAATCAGTCTTTAAAAATGTTTTTGGGCCAGGAGTGGTGGTTCATTCACCCTGTAATCCCAACACTTTGGGAGGCCAAGGTGGGAGGATCACTTGAGCCTGGGAGTTCAAGAGCAGTATGGACAATCTAGTGAGACCCTGTCTCTACAAAACATTAAAAAAAATTAGCCAGGTGTGGTAGTATGTACCTGTGGTCCCAGTTACTCCAGAGGCTGAGGTGGGAGGATTTGCTTGAGCCCAGGAGGTCAAGACCTCAATGAGCTTGTGCCACTGCACTCCAGCCTGGGCAACAGAGCAAGACCCAGTCTCAAAAAAAAAAAAAAAAATGTTTTTGGTTTATCTGGGATTCTTTTAGTTTTTGGTTGAAATAGTAAACAGGCACATTTGACACCACCTTTCTTTTAAAGAGGACGATGATTTTATAAACCTTTACCACCCTGAGCTCTACTCAGCTTTTGTTCCCCGGATGCGTTAGAGCAGTGTATCTGCCAGGTTGTCTTCATTGGACTTCTGCCCAGTTTCAGATGCCAAAGGCTGCAGGTTTCCAGGAGAAATGGTTTTGCATATTTGATGTGACAGTGTCTTCTCTGACTTAAACTCTTGGAATTCAGAAAACATTTCCCCAGCAGCATTGACGCCCACACTCAACTCCCCCCTTGCACACTAGCCGTTTGATCTGCTGATCTGGCCAGAATGCTCACTAAGGGCCGTTTGATCTGCTGATCTGGCCAGAATGCTCACTAAGGCCACCTCTCTTGCCAGGAGCTTTAGAGACTTTTTTTGTTGTTTCCCGTCTTGACTGAAAAAGAAAATTGGCTTGACCTTATCAGGGTCATCATAAGAGAAGTCGTTTCTGGTCTGTTTAGTTCTCTTGTAGGATACAAATAAAAATGTTATACCTTTCTTCCCCATTACAGAGCTCTTTACTCCCTTCTTCCAATATTACAGTGCAAGTTGCTTTACATTCTCTTTCCACATTTTGGATAGTTTCACATTTTTCTTGAGTGTCATGTACGATGTGGTTTGCTAGGGTGAGAAAATCATAATCCTAGGATTGTTTTCTTTTGCTTTCTAAAAGTCATATTTATACTTACATGTTCAACCACCTCAAGCTGGCAGAAGACCTTGTACCCGCGTTGTAGATACAATCTAGCAGATGTGTGTTCTCTCCTGTATGTTGACATGGTAATTTTTTCACAAGTGAGTCAGTTTCAGTGTTGCTATTATTTCCACCACAGTTGGTCTGCCCCCCAGATAATTGGCATTTGTCATCATCATACGTAGACCTCTACTCATGGTTCTTGTCTCCAGTCTGCCATTTCCTAGCATAGTGACTCTCGGCTTCCATTCTCTCATCTGTCAACCGGGAACACTAAATTCTGCCTATTCCCGGGGTGGATCAGATGTGGGGATGAGTAAAGAAGCACTTGACATTTCAGACAGCATTGTAGAAAACTCATTATTCATCCTGTTAGTCCGCCTCATATTTCACTTAATGCAACTTTGCCTTTATTTCCCCTCTGAAGATTCTTCAAACTTCATGAGAGAAAGTGTGAACCTATTATTATGACTGTTCCCAGGAAGGTGAGTGCTCAGTTTTCTAGACAATCCATATTTGAAACAAATGTAAAAATAAAATTCAAAAATCCCAGGCCTTTCTTCTTCCTTACCCATGGGTGCCAAATGTCTCTTGTAGTCTGACCTTTTCCAAGATGACCTGTATCCTGACACAGCGGGGCCAGAGGCCGCGCTGGAGGCAGAAGAGTGGTTCGAAGGCAAGAATGCAGACCCAATCCTCATCTCCTTGAAGCACGGGTACATTCCAGGCAAAAACAGGGATCTCAAGGTGGTCAAGAAGAACATTCTGGATAGCAAGCCCACTGCAAACAAGAAGTGCGACCTGATCAGCGTCCCCAAGAAAACCACAGACATGGCCAGTGTGGTGAGGACCAGTGGAGTGCAGGGGTGCTTGGCTGGTTCGGGCTTTATCCTCTAGAAAGCCCTTGTGGTCCAGGGCATTGGCGAGTACTGTCCCAGCTGGGTGCTCGGGGGTTTTCAGTAAACGAAAAAGTGGGAGAAGGTCCTCGGTCACGTGCTGGTGGTGTTTTGTGGCAACACTTGCCTTCTTTAACAGAGTTAAAGCTCCTTTAGCCCCATTAAAGGAGCCAAGTGTGGCCACAAACCACCATGATTGGGATAGGTATCAGTCTCCTCCTATCTCTGAGTGTGAACAGGAGCCTCTTGGGTTTTTCCTGTCTTTTGCCAAACTAGTTAAACCCTTCTCTGATTTGGGTAGAAATAAAATATCATGGGAGCGTGGGGTCATAGGCACCAGGGAGAGGAGGTCCCTGGAAGGAGGGAGTGGCACGTGTTCAGATGTAGCTGAGTGGCTATGACAGAAGGATCTGGCAGTGTGGGGCTGGCAACAAGGGGGATTTAGGCAAGAGCCCTTTGGGTGGGGAATTGGGAATCAAGCCTGCCTTTGACTCGCTGCGGCCACTGGAGAGTGCTGCTTTTGCCGGGAGAGCAGGTCCTGAGTAAGAGAGAAGGAGTGGACACACAGGGCAAGGGTTTCCCTCCCAAGAAGGAGCCTCCCTCACAGATGGCAGGAGCTCTGTAGCCTCTGGGAGAGTCATCCCTCTCTCTGGTCAGATAGAAGTTACTCTTGATGGGATGATTGGGGTGGTTAGGACGTAGGACACTGTTGAAGGAGCCTGTTTTGTCCTATAGTCTAACTGTGACCCAGGAGACCCTTTGTTTGAGTAAATGCACAGGCTTTGGGATCAGAAGTGGCACTATGACACTGTGACACACTGTTGTTTTGCCACGGGATCTCAGATGGATCGGCCAGTGCTCATTGCCTTCAAAGCCCCAGACACAGTAGGGCTTTGACTTCTCTTTTCAACTTGGTGACTATGGCTTGCCGTTTGCAAAATAGAAAACTACATTTTATATCTTACAAGTTTTGAACAGTGTTGAACTTTGTTTACTGCATTTTAATCACTGCCTCCTTTTTTTGTTTGTTTTCTTAGCAAAATGAAGCCAAGTTGGATGAGATTTTAAAAGAGATCAAATCTATAAAAGACACAATCTGCAATCAAGATGAGCGTATTTCCAAGTTAGAACAGCAGATGGCAAAGATAGCAGCCTGAAGGTCCCACCCCCACCCCTACAAAAAAAATGGGAGCAAGAACTTGTGCTTGGGAGCTGGTTGTTGGTGTGGTCCTAGGGAGGGCGGAAAGGGAGGCACTGCCATTTGGAGACATTCCATTTCAGATTTGTCAACCAGCGATAGGCCACATTCCAGTAAGAACTCAATTTGTCTCCCAAATTTGCAGAAACAAAACGTGATTTAAAAGCTGAGCTTTTTATCAGAAAGCTTTTTTGATGTTTTAAGTGTTATGTGACTTGTTGAACTTTTTAAAAAGTGCTACTTTTAAAATCCCGGATACTCTGAATTTTAGAAAACAAACTAATTCTGATTGTGTCGTGCCCAAGTACCCTTTTTTTTTAATGAATAGGGACCAATGCCACATTGCTTTTTATATTTCTTTCTTTTTTAATGTTGCCAAAACCAAAAGTAGCTTTGTTTTCCTTTGTATTTTGCTACTTTGCAGTATTTGTGTGTGGTTTTTTTTTTTCCTTAATTTGAAAGGGACAGCACTGTGTATGTTTATAAACTAAATGAAGATAAGATATTATTTTGTATAAACATTCACCTGAGAACAATCAAAGCAGTAGCCACATGGTGCTGGCTCCTTTGCAGCACAAACCTGGTCATTTTGATGACTGTACAACAGGAAGACTTGAAAAATCACGTGGATTCATATTACCACCGCTCTCATTTCATGGAGTCTTCTGATCAAAAAAGCTCACATCGTATTTCTTCCTTTCCTTTCTCTTTTCTAGAAATTGGGTGTTTGTACCAGAATGGAATTTTGCTTCTCGGTTATCCTGTGCTTCAGATGATTATAATCTAACCCAAACTAGCATGTGTTTCTGCAGTTTGTTACACACCTGGGATCATATTGCATTCATCACTTTAAACATCATGTTTCAGGTTTTGGTCAATACTTGACAAGGGTGCCCAGGACAGGAAGACGTGTACTGCTGAGTGTTCCTTCTTGCCCTTTTCAGCAGCCTGCCCAGCTCTTGAGTACAGTGGTGGGGACTAAAAATGTGGGCATGTGGAGAGGGGTATTTGCCCTGGGTGATCCTGTTTCCCCGTGCTGTCCCCATGCTGTGTTGGAGGAGGAAGTGGCTCTCCTTCCACCAGCAAAGCTCCTGCTCTACCCTCTTCCTTACATGTGCTGCGACCTCTCTCAGGGCTCCCCCAGCCATTCCTTCTTTCCTTCCTGCCTTTTAGCTCTAACCACATTAAGCTAAGACAAGGCCAGAGGGTGCGATTGAATGAGTATTGAGACTGAGGAGAATGAGAGAGTGAAGCAGAAACAGGAGCGCAGACCTCTGCTGTAGCTTTAATGCATACAAACATGTCCCTCCGCACAACTAACCTGCCCTGCCTCTCCATCTCGCACCAAGGCTGCGTCAAAGCACAGAGGCTCCCCAGACTCGGAGGGGGCCAGAGACTGAGCTCTGGTTGCCTGTTCATTCCTCGGTTAGCTGGAACTTTGCCCCATTTCCAATTTCTTACAGTGCATTTTTGGGAAACAAGATTTAAGGAGCCTCTGTTTTGGAAGGGCTGTCTGTGATTGAACGTGGAATGTGTAGTGCCATTGGGACCACGAAGGGAATTCTTGCACATGCTCGTGCTGGTGTGGGCATGGGACTGGCTGGAAACGTCTGTATACAGGGAGCCAGGGTGAGGGCAGAGTGTGGTGACAGCCGGACTTGGAGTAATGTCCGTGTAGAAAAAGGACCATGTTCTTATCCAGCCAATATTGGGAGTGCTGTCTCCACAGTTTCAGGGCATCTGAATGTTTGATGTGGTTTTGTGTGTGTGTATGTGTGTGTTTAATATTGAAGTGGATCATGAGATGTAAAGAAAACAATAATGGCAGTGACTTATATTCAAACCTGTATTTGTTTCTTTATCAATGTAATCTGCTGAGGACCTTTTGTCTAAGATTCAGAAGTGTTTTAACGTTCTGATATTGAATTAATGAAGTAAAGTTGTTGATGGTGGTGAAACACCGTAGGGCATGTGGTTCGAAGAGAAGCAGGAGGGCAAGGGAAAGTTACCCTGATCTTAGTTTGTAGCTTATGACTTATTTAATGAATGGATGCCCAGCCAAGCTCAGAGTAGGCGCCCAAAGCATTGTGGATTATTTTCCTGTTTTGTCTTTTTTTTTTTTTTTTTTTTTAAAGCCGTGACATCCCGGAAGAGGACAGTGAATTACTCCTAGGTCGGCTCTTATAGAGTGGCCATAGTGTTCTGTCAAAACACTTGCTTCCATTTTCAGAGATAAAAATCATTGATTACAAAATGGTGTTTGTGTTTATTTCACGCCTTGGCTGTCTGTGAGGCAGCCCCCACCTCTCTGCCTGACATAGCTTCTCTGACTTTGGTGGGCGAGCACGGTGCCATACATCTCTCTGGGGGTAAGTACAGGGGAAGCACGTGTGGGTGGCTCAGCTCAAGTGCAAGTGAGGTCTCCAAGCCAGTCTCCAAGTGAGGTCTCCAAGCACTGTGTTTTGGCTTCCAACAGACCTGAGCCTTTGGATCCTGCCTCAGACCTTTGCCAGCGGTGTGTCCTGGGATGGGGTTCATAATGCTTCTGAGTCCCTTTTCTTGAAAGGAGGATGATAATTCCATGTAGTTCAGATGAGAGGAATACCTGTGTGGCCACACAAACAACCCTTGCTGCGTGGCCGCTACTGTTACTATTATACTATGAGTTGATTTTCTGACAGTCTTTGAAAGCACTTTTTCTTCAATAGAAGCAAAATTCTCTTGGCTCAGCTGTGACTTTTATTCCAGCAGGCTTCCAGGGTCAGTTGAATTGCAGGGCTTCCCTTTTGCATTATGACATTGTCTTGTGACATTTCAGTGATTGTAGCAAGAATTTCCCACTGTTTGCTTTTTCTGAATATGATGAATGGTCAGCATAAAGCTCCCCTTCCTCAAATGCCTTATCTTAAAGTTGCTTTAGTCTATGAGAAGAATGGCTGCCATGTTCTTGGTCCACTCGTGGCTGCAGGAAGTAGAAGTTGGCAGGGCTCTCTGTAGACCCGAGGTGCCCGCAGTCAGCCGGGAGACGCGTGGTGGTCTGTTTATGACTAACTTATTTTCTCACTCAGGCCACCTTGATTCTTTGCCAGAAGACCTGAAGGTCAGCATGCTGGCCCCAGACAGCCAGCCAGACCTCGTCTGGGGGGAACTTCCATTTTTTTTTTTAAGGTCACTTCCCTTGCTGTACTTGGTATTCTACACCCAGAAAAACTCTTTGTTGGCTCTTAAGAATCTGTTAACTCTAAGTGGCCCCTTCTCTTTCTGCGGGCACATTAAGTATCCCAGTGCTGGCAGTGGGTCATGGACGTGAGTCACCGTCAAGGGCACGCCTTTCCTGCTTCAGACGGGCAACCCTTGATGTCCAGGCTGGACAGTGCCCTTTGTGCTCTTTTGTTCGTTAAAAAGAAGTCCCTTGCCAAAGAATGTAGGGGTGGCAGTCCTTTCCTGCGAGAAGGGGGTATGTGCGGGGTGGACAGCCTTTCCAGAGGGCAGTCTGGCAAGTGTATCAAAAGCCTTAAACGTTTTCTTAAGACCCAAGATTCTCACCTTTGGAAATTTTGTCCCAGGGAACTAGTGGGAGGTATATTCAGGAATTAGAAGAGTAAAATCAACTCTGCAGAAGGGGGTCAGTAAGTTACTTGTCATATTCATATGTTATAATACTGTTTCGTTATTTAAAGTCATTTAAAAAGAGTATTGAATAGGAAACATTAAAAAAATAGTAAAATAAAGTCAGTTCCAACTTGGGTTTAAAATATATACCTACCTAGGTTGAAACATGAAAGTATATTATTTCTGGGTGGTGGATTTCACTACCAACTTTTTTCTGTGTATGCCAAGTGCCTTACAGTGAACTGTGTTGCTGATGTCAGCATAAAAAGTAAAAGTGTGTTTACAAAGTAATTCTCATCAGCTCTCTACCCCATGGAGTCACTCTGCAGTAAATGATGTTAGTTGGCTTATCCATTCAGAAGTAAAATGGAGAAGAAAGTGAAGTCCATTGGACCTCATAAGAACATTCAGGACCAGAACTTCTAGTGAGAAGTGTAGGTTTCCTAATACAGATATGTAAAACCACCCCCAAACAGATGGCTTGTGACAAACTTTTTAAAGGATATGTGCATATACAATGTATACTTATGTGTAGAATAAATACCAGAAATGTTGTTATTGCTATAGGGAGGTAAAGTTGTGTGTAATTTCTATTTAATCCTATTTTTCTGAATTTAGAAATTTCCTATAAATGTATTTATTCCCAGAAAGGCATTATTAAAATTAATGTATTAGTGATAAGTTAATAATTATTAAGATAAGCATAAATCAGTGGAGATGTTTGAAATGGTGCAGCAACATTTGGTTATCTGTGGGGGCAGCAGGGACACCAATATACATTCTTAATGGAGTCCACAGTTAAAACCTTTTCTTTTTCTATTAAGAAGAAAGTCCTTTTTAATCTACACTTCAGACTAGAAAAAATGTAAGCCCTAAAGCAATGGAATACATCACAAAGGAAAAGACAGATTGGCTACATAAAAATTAAATTATGTAAGACTTTTAATATGGCAGAAAATGAAGGTCATCGGAACTGGGAAATGCATTTTCTTCCATTATAGTAAGGGCTAAGTATACTTTGATATGCTTCATCTCAGCTGCAGCTGCTGCCTCTGTTTGAAACGTGACGTGTGAAATGTTACGTCCCAGGCAGCTGATGTGCAGATGGCAGCCATCCTCGTCCCTCCTGCGGGAACCGAGTCCAGCAGCAAATGGCTTATTCTCAACTTCGAGCTTTGGGACGTGGGGTGGGGTGGGGTGGGGTGGGGGTGTGTTCGCTAGGCGACACTGGCCGTGGTGTGCCGGGTGAAAGTTCCCCTGTGGCGAGTGTCAGGAGGGCTGGGTGGGAGATGGGAATATACTGTGCATCCCAAGATCCTTGAGGATAAGGTGGCTGCTGACTTGGTTGGATTGGCTGAAATGTGGAGGGGCGTGAGTTTAGAGAGGCAGATGGGATCATTCAAATTCATTGTAGTTGGAGTTTAATTCATGTGAACGAAAATGGGTAAGAGGGCAGATTTTAGGATCCTGAGTTTAGTGAGGGGCAGATAGAGGGTGAGGCATGCGGCTCCCTGACAGGCTTCATGGTGAGGGGCTAGAAAGCAACATCAGGGCCATTGCCCAGGGAGCCTGAGGGCAGAAGTCAGAGGAGGAAGTTATCCACTTCAGGACTCAACTTGGAAGGCAAGTAGACAGGTCTATTCTGCTGTCAGAAAAAATCTGCACACTTGAGCTTGGGCACTCACCACTGGGTGCTAGTTTTGTTCTTAGAGTAGCTTCCTCACACCGATCTCAAAGAGTAAGTGGACTTGTGGGGAAGGACTTCCTGGTGGGTTTGGAGCAGAACTGGGGAGAAGTGGCTCAAAGGCCTGCAGGCAGTTGTAGGGGCAGAGAAAGCTTTGGGCTGCCAGAGAGGAGCAGTCATATGTGTCTTCGAGGGGAAGAGCAGGGAGCAGGCCTGGTTACAGTGGAAAGGGATCACACACACGGTGCCTGGCCCCCGAAATGCTGCGGAACGCGGTCAGGGGGCTGGTTGCCAAGTTTGTCTAGGCTCCTCTCCACTGGGTGCCTCTCAGGCCCCCAGCAGCAGGGCTCCCTTCCCAAGAGCCCTGTGCCTCTCATTGCCCATTTCCTAATCTCCTTTCCCCCACTAGGTAGGGTTGCATTCGTCTTGGCATTCACTGAGTGAGAACTTGGCATTTATAGTGAGAGTGTCACCGGGCTGGAGAGAACTGTAATGGAGCAAGTGACCCCTGGTCCAGCCAGGAGAGGTGCTCAGGCTAACGCTCAGTGCCTTGAGGGAGTTCGGCAACAACATCCAAGCTTGGGGGCTCTAGTGATGAGGTCTGAGAACTGGGAAGTGCCCCATCCATGACAGGGAGCTGTTGCAGCTTCATTTCCGTGCAGAGATGCTATTTGGGTTGTGGAAGTTGGAATAATACCTCTTGGCGAACAAAATCCTGGGCTGCTTATCACCATCCCCACCTACAGCTCCCCAAATGCAAAATGAGTTATCACCCTGAGCAGTGTCTTCAGGAGGCAGTGGCCCAGAATGCCTCATAAACCACAAGGTGGAGATTCCATCTGGGAATCTGGCCACCTGCCAGGTGCCTCCCTATGTAGATACCAGTCTAGTGTCCGAACAGCCTTGTAGCTGGTTTCTCTGCCTCCAACCGCCTGTTCCCTGTTTTGCTTCTAGAGTGATGTTTTCTGTCAAGGTCTCTAAAGGAGACACAAGTGATTATCCCTTTTGTCTACAGGAGGAAGTTCATGCTCTTCCACCTCTGAGCCTCCTCGACTCCCATCTCTTCTTGCGTATCCCACACCCAGGCTCTGGTTTCACAGTGCGTCCATATCCCAGCTACTTCTCACACCTTCCCGGTGACTCGCCCAGCCTGTGCTCCCATCATTTCTGCGTGGACAGAGCCTCTCTATTAGCGTTTTGCAGAAGAAGAGAACCGACAGGGTCTGCGTGGGGGAAGAGAGAGAGATCGGGATGTATTTAAGGAATTGACTCACATGATTATGGAGGCTGCTAAGCTCCAAGATCTGCAGTCAACAAACCAGAGAGACCCAGGAGAGCTGAGTTTTTCAGTTCAGGTCGGAAAGCAGTTAAAAACTGATGTCCCAGCTTGAAGGCAGTCAGGCAGGAGTAATTCCTTTTTTTTTTTTTTTTTTTTTTGAGACGGAGTCTCACTCTGTCACCCAGGCTGGAATGCAGGGGCACGATCTTGGCTCACTGCAGCCTCCACCCCCTGGGTTCAAGCAGTTCTGCCTCAGCATCCCAAGTAGCTGGGACTACAGGCATGTGCCACCACGCCTGGCTAATTTTTGTATTTTTAGTAGAGTTGGGGTTTCCCCATGTTGGCCAGGCTGGTCTTAAACTCCTGACCTCAGGTGATCCACCCACCTCGGCCTCCCAAAGTGCTGGAATTACAGGCGTGAGCCACACGCCTGCGAGGAATTCCTTATTACTCAGCCTTTTTGTTCTATTCAGGCCCTCAACTGAATGGATCCACCCACCCACACCAGAGAGAGCAACCTGCTTTACTCAACCCACAGATTCAAGTGTTCATTTCATCCAGAAAACCCTCACAGACACACCCAGGGTAACGTGTGACCAGATATTTGGGCACCCCATTGCCCAGTCAAGTTGACAAGGTTAACAGTCACAGCTTCCTAATCCAGCTTCCCCCACCCACTGGAATCTGTTCTCAGAGCTGCAGCCATAGTCACCTTTTCAGGTATTAAGGCGGGGGAAGGCATGCTAAGGCCCATGGGCTAACTCCAACCTGCTGGAAGCTTCCGTGTAGCCCACAAGCTAAGAAGGTTTTTTACATTTTTAAATGGTTGGGGGAAAAAACAATATTTAGCGACAAGTAAAAATGATATGAAATTCAAATTTCAGTGTCCATCAGTAAAGCTTATTGGAACACACCGTGCCTTGTCTGTGGCTGCTTTTGCTCTATACTTGGAAGAGTTGAGTAGCTGCAACAGAGATCGTATGGCCACAAAGCCTAAAATATTTACTGTGTAGCCCTTTAAGAAAAAGCTCATTGACCCCTGTATCTAAGGCTTCAAACCCTCCATGGTTTCCCATCCCACTCAGAATAAAAACTAAATCCTCACCACTGGCTTAGGAGGCCCCGAGTTGCCTGTCCTGCCGCCCCTCACCCTCTCCTGATGTTCTCTTGTGTTCAGGAGGCCTTCTACCCCTGAGCTTCGCATGTGCTGTTCTCTTGGGAGTGCCCATCCTTTCCCCACCTCCAGTGCCTGCCCTTCCCAGCACTTCGCCTGACCCCCATACGTAAATAGTGCCCGTAGCACCTTAGTACCACTGATAGCTGATCTATCATCTCATTGGAGTTTTGACTGCCTTCCCTGAATTGAATATAAGCCACATGAGGACAGGCACTGGTTTCCTTCACCAGGATCCCCAGAATCTGGCATGATGTGTCAATCAGTACTTACTGAAAGACTGAATAGTTGAAAATATAGACATTATCTGGGATGGGAGCACATATTGCATTATCTGCCCAGCAGTACTTTGCTTACAGAATAAGACTGTCCCGGACTACAGTCAACTCCAGGTGACCTATGAGCCCCTTGGAGCCACCGTCAGTGGCATCAGATCTGGGTTTTCCTTTATGGGGGCCTGGGAGTTGGGGAAGCCAGGGACCATGCAGGCAGAGCAGGTATACAGTGATGAAGAAAGGGCTTCTGGGTCCCTGTAGCTCCCCGAGTCCATGCCTAAGGTCCAGCTTTATTTCTGATCTTAAATTCCACGAAATATCCCAGGACTCCTATTGCCAGGCCCCTGGCCTCCTCAAACAACACCAAGGTCTCTCCCCTAAAGACCCCTTCCCAGGGGTCTTTGAGGCCAGGTGATTGAGGATGTCTGCCAGAGGCATGGATTCCTTCAGCCACTACCCTCTCAGGAAGAATCATGGAGTCTGGAGTACATTTCTAACATTTGTTTGCCCTCTGGCCTTCCAGGTCTGGGACCAGCAGCGCTGGCCACCCCCAGTCCAAGCAGACCCAGTGAGCTGGGGAGCCCCTGTTTTCTTCCACTCTGGAGGAATGGCTTCATGCTGCAGTCTCCAGCCCAGAAACTGGTTCCTAGTGCCACCCAGATTGGCAGCCAAAATCTGGGGCCGAAAGTGAACTCCCCAGAGCTCTGTTCCCATTTGAGAAAGGGAATTGAATCCTGGCTGGACCAGGCCCACAGTGGACCATTTCCCCTTTGGATGATTCAAATCAGCAAGCTGTAGCCGGTGAGCCCCCCTAGCAGCAGAGGAACGGGGGAGGGCAGGCAGCTGGGTGTGACTTCCCCTCCTCCCTTCTGGGCCTTGCTTGCGAGCAGCTCTGTTCTTATTCTATTTCGTGAGACCGTTGCTTTCATTCGAACAAAAGGTCCCATTGTGAGTAAACTGAAAAGACCACTGCCCTGAGAAACAAGCGGCACAACCAGCAAGACTCTTGCTTTCCTCGGAGGAAGGAACGGGCTTTTAATGGGCTTTGCAGTCTGGCTGGGCTCCGGTCCGCCTGTGCCCTCCTGCGCCACCAGGGAGCCTCAGCTTCCTTGGAGGGATAGTGACCACTGGGAAGGGAGGTGGGATTCTATAAGTGACGTCACCCCTGTTTTCCCAATTTTTAGGGAAGCGGAGCGGACACAGGTTTGCATAGGAAGCCAGCACCTTGTCGGGGAGGGATAACAGTTCCTGACAAGTTACACATAGATTATAAAATCTTGGGCCATACCTGGCCTGTCAGTTATAGTCCTTGCCTAGCCACATATGTTCAGGATTCCACAAATGTTTAATTTTTCATTTTCTTTAATAACTGTACTGTTGACCAACCTAAGCTTGGTAAATACCAGGCTGAAGCTAAGTTGCGCTGGCTTTTGGCACCCAAGCCTTCCTCTCTTTGTCTCTATAGTATGAGGCTTTATTACAGCTGTGCTTGTCACTGGTGGGAACAGTTCCCCACCCCGAAACAACAAAGAAGCAAAATGCAATTAAATAGGCCACTGCACACATGCAGCTGTACAGGCTGTGGTGTTGCCTCTGGGGACTGGGGACCACCATGAGGCTGCAGGCATTTTCATCCATCAGCAAATGGAAGGAAGACTGAATTTAGTGCACGGATGATCATTTAAGTATAAGGAGGTTATAGGTTGTTTGTTTGAATACCAAATCTCTAGTTGCTCAGGATCCACTTGTAAGAGAGCTCCAAGTAGGAGCCCAATGAGCCATGTTTTTGCTTTAACATGGGGCTGTTCCAACAGTGGCAGGCAGTTAGTTACAACCAGGAGCACATTTTTCTCAGAAGACCCACAAACAGCTCTTGCTTCCTAGGCTAGCCCACTACTGGGCTCCAGTGTAAAGAGGAACCTAACACCCATTGGCTTTGCTGATTGCAATTCCTGCTCCACACCCCAAGCAGGCTCACATGGTGTTGTGAGGAGGTGGGGAGAATTGGGTCCTCTTAGACCAATCACAGCAGGCAAGGTCTGCAAGGAGGAGCTGGAATCATTTATATATTGAACCAATATTTATTGTGATTGAATGCAGGCTCTTTCATAGGACACCCTAGGTTCATTCTCTGGCTTTGCCACTTACTAGCTGTGTGACCTTAGGCGAGTTACTTAACCTCTCTGGAACATTTTTTTTTAATCTACAAAATGGGGATACTAATAGTACCTACCTCATGAGGCAGTTGTGACAATTAAACAAATTAGTAGACCAGGCACGGTGGCTCATGCCTGTAATCCCAGGACCTTGGGAGGTGGAGGCTGGTGGATCACTTGAGGCCAGGAGCTTGAGACTAGCCTGGCCAACATGGCAAAACCCCGTCTCTACTAAAAATACAAAAACTAGCAGGCCGTGGTAGTGAGCACCTGTAATCTCAGCTACTAGGAAGGCCGAGGCAGGAGAATCACTTGAACCCAGGAGGCAAAGGTTTCAGTGAGCTGAGATCGCGCCACTGCACTCCAGCCTGGGCGACAGAGTGAGACTCTGTCTCAAAAAAAAAAAGAAAAAGAAAAAAAAGTGAAATAGACATCATTATATACATTTTTTTCTATATACAAATATAGAAAAGAAAATATATTTAAAAGGAAAGGGGCATTCATAATTATGCCACCCAGAGATAGGCACCATCAGCATTTCTTTCAGTCTGTCCTCTCAGCATCCAAGCACACTTGAATTATGCTGTTTATATACTTCTGTACCCTCTCTTTTCTACCTAACAGGTCTTGAGTGCTTTATAAGCATTCAATATAAATATGACTTTCATGCCTGCATCACATTCCATCAAGGGACAGGTTTCTGTAGTAGGGGAGTCTGTGTTTTTTCCCAATATTTCTCTTACCTCAGATATCATTGCTTCAATCTTGGAAGGCAATTTGGAGTATTTTTCTTGGGCTTCATTCCCAGCAGCAGAAACATGTTCACTTTGAGTCTTTGACTCTCACAGATGTCAGGTGCAGTGAAGTGTGGTTTTATGGTCTTCACACAGACGACATAACACCAGATTTATCTTAGCAATATTTGCTCCTCTGAGAAGGAAATTTCACTGCTCAAGTCTCACCTTGAAATAGATTACTTGGAGCTGGGTGTGGTGGTGTGCTCCTGTAACAGCTATTGGGGAGGCTGAGGCAGGAGGATTGCTTGCTTGAGACCAGGAGTTTGAGGCTGCAGTGAGCTGTGACCACTCCACTGCACTCCAGATTAGGCCACAGAGCAAGACCTTATTACACACACACAGAAGAAATAGCTTACCTGCTGCTAAGCTACTCCTTTTTCCTTACATATAGTAATTGCTGATGTGCCAGAGCTCACCTTTCAGCCTGCACCATCCCAGGCTAGGGGTTAAGATCAAGAACATTATTCCATGTGCCTGGACTTGAGTCCTGGCTCTGCCATTACTCTGTGTGACCTTGAGCAAGGCACATTCTCCCTCTCAGCTTCAGTTTCCTCATTTATAAAGGCAGCTTCAAGGATTACATGAGCTGATGTATGCAAAGCACCTACCACAGGGTCTGGCATTGACCACAGGCTCAGGAAATGTTAAGCGTTTGTGTTGTGAGCCTTTGCAAGTGATGAAACTATTCAACTCTGCCGCTGCAACGTGAAAGCAGCCAGAGACAATATGTGTACACCAATTAGTGTGGTTGTGTCCCAAGAAAACTTTATGAAAACGGAATCTTGAATTTCACACAGTTTTCATGCATCACAAAACATTTTCCAACCACTTAAAAATGTAACCACCATTCTTAGCTCACAAGCTGCACAAAACCACGTGGCAGGCTGGATGTGACAGCTTGCAACCACTCACCTCCGCTAATCAGAGAGTGACCTCCAGGCAGACTTGGGTCTGTTTAGAATTTCTCAGTCCCCTGTCCCTGAAGGATGGCTATTTCCAAACCTGCTGGGGAAGGGTGAGGGGCCTGGGTTCGAGGGGTCTCAGTTCCTCTCTTGTGGCTTCAGTTTCCCTGTCTGTGCAGGCAGGGTGAGCTTTTGGCTCTTTCCAGCTGCAGCTTCTTAAGGTGGCTGAGACTGTGTCATGGCGAACACCTGCTGGGTCTCTGGTTTTCATTGTAAAACAACCTGTGTGCGGCTGGGCGTGGTGGCTCACGCCTGTAATCCCAGCACTTTGGGAGGCCGAGGCAGGTGGATCACCTGAGGTCGAGAGTTCAAGACCAGCCTGACCAACGTGGAGAAACCCCATCTCTACTAAAAATACAAAATTAGCCAGGGTGGTGGCACATGCCTGTAATCCCAGATACTCGGGAGGCTGAGGCAGAAGAATAGCTTGAACCCAGGAGGCGGAGGTTGCGGTGAGCCGAGATTGTGCCATTGCACTCCAGCCTGGGCAAAAAGAACAAAACTCAAAAAAAAAAAACAACCTTGTGCAAGGCAAGATACGAGTATCTTTCTATGCATATCCTGAGCCCTTGCCTGGTGCAAAGCCGCAGGGCAGACCCTGGGAGACCCCCTATTCCCTCCCTTCCGGAAGTGTCTGGGTATTCTCAGGCCTCCCAGCCTTTGCCTCTGCTGTGCTCTCTGCCTGGGATGCCCACCTGGCTTGTCATCGCAAGTGCCACTTCTTGGAAGCTCCTCCTGTTAACTTCCCTCCTCCACCCAGGATGGAAGGAGAGGCCCCTCCCTTGCTCACCGCAGGATGGCACTCACTGCGCTGTGTCATTGTGGCATGATGTTCCATCGACTTGTTTACTCGCCGACCTCCCCAGTGGATGGAGGGCTACCAGAGGGCCACAGCCCAGAATTGCTGGCCTTTGGACCTCAGGGCATGCAGTCTGGAGTGCCAGAGTTGGTCAAATGAACAAATTTAGGATGAAGAAATAAGATAAGCAGGCCTTGCCCTTGTGGAATCTGTAGTCCAGCTCCCTAGAGAGGCTGTTGGTTGCAGCTAAAAGGGCCTGTGCTGTGCATCTGCAGAGAGTGTTTTGAGTCCTGCAAGAAGAAATACACCATATTTGCAAACCCTTTGAAGATTCATATTTTGTGTTTTTTACTCCCCGACCACCTCCTACTCCTCCCCACCCCCCGCCAATCTTGGGCAAGAAGCGAGACCATTCTCCTTTTCATCTAGTCACTCCTGTCCTTCAGGGGGCTCCCTCTGGCCCCGACTGTCCATTGCTGCTGAAGTAATGCTGTGGCCTTTCTCAGTTTGGGCCCCACCCAAAACCGAAGAACTTCTCCTCAGAAAGCTTCTACTTGGTTCCTAGTGTTTTCACAGTTATGGGAACCCAAGAACAGTGTCAGACCTAGGAGGTGCCCCATACCCACCCTGTCTTTATCAATGTTGTCACCAAAGCTGTCACAAACAAGGGGGTGTGGGCTGTCACATGGCCCTGCCTAAGTAACCACATTCTCGCTTCCTCCTTCCACACACAGCCATTGGGGGTTGCTCGGATCCGGGACTGCCGCAGGGGGTGCCACAGCAGTGCCTGGCAGCGTGGGCTGGGACCTCGTCACTAAAGCAGAGAAGCCACTTCTTCTGGGCCCACGAGGCAGCTGTCCCATGCTCTGCTGAGCACAGTGGTAAGTGCTGGCTTGCAAAACCACAGGGAGTGGCTGGAGGTCCCCATGGGCCAAGGGCCTGCCTTATAGCTGCTGGCAGGCCCGGGTAGGACCGCCAGGCCCTTCTTGAGCTGCAGCCCCTGGGGAGGGCAAACTGAGGCTCCTCCGACTCAAGACTAAAGTCTTCCTGGAGTCTGTGGCCTTATTCTGTGACTCTTCTGAATCCTGCTCCTGCCAACTTTTTTTTTCCTTCTTTTTTTGAGACAGGGTCTTACTCTGTCACCCAGGCTAGAGTGCAGTGGCACAATCATGGCTCACTGCAGCCTTAAACTCCTGGGCACAAGTGATCCTCCCACCTCAGCCTCCTGAGTAGCTGGGACTACAGGCGCACATCGCCGCATGCAGCTAATATTTTCACCTTTCCTAGAGATGGGGTCTCACTTTGATGCCGAGGCTGGTCTCAAACTCCTGGCCTCAAGCCTCTTGCCTTGGCCTCCCAAAGTGCTGAAATTGCAGGTATGACCCACCAGCCCCAGCCTTCCATTAACTTACTTCCCTCCCTGGCCGGTTTGCCTGCAGCTTCTGGCTTGGGGGCATTCCGATTTTGAAAATCAGAGAAACCATGAGTGTTTCCCTAGAAATGATCTTACCCTCTCCTTTCCTGGATGGGAAACTGAGGTCGGGAGAGGTGAAGGGATTTGTTTAGGGGCAGAGCTGAGATTAGGTCTGGAAGACTCCAGAAAGTAGGGGGAGTGCAGGATTTGTCTTGAAGCCGCGTATGTTATGGACGCATAAAAAAGTTGTTTTCAGAGAAAGATGCATTCTTCCCACTTTTTATAAGACTGAGGAAATGACACTCGTCTGTGGAAAACTATTAAAATATTAGAATTAGGATCCTATTGTTAGCAAAAGGGAAAACAATAATAATAATAATAATTAGAATACTTGGCTGGGTGCAGTGGCTCACACCTGTAATCCCAGCCCTTTGGGAGGCCAAGGCAGGTGGATGGCCTGAGCTCAGGAGTTTGAGACCAACCTGGACAACATGATGAAACCTCGTCTCTACCAAAAATACAAAAACTTAGCTAGGCGTAGTGGTGTATGCCTGTGGTCTCAGCTACTTGGGAGGCTGAGGTGGGAGGATCACTTGAACCTGCGAGGGGGAGGTTGCAGTGAGCCGAGATTGTGCCACGGCACTCCAACCTGGGTGGCAGAGTGAGACTCCGTCTCAAAAAAAAAAAAAAAAAAAAATTAGAATACTCTTATTAGTTTGTATTTGAGATACTTTCAGGACACTAAAAGGAAATGGCGGGGCCGGTTGTGCCCTGCTGTACACACATTCACACACACACACCCCCCCCCCCATGTTGTCGATATCTGGGCTTCTGTTGCCTGGAGTTCTCTTCCTCTTTCCTCTTTCTTCTGTTTTCCTTTTTTTTCCATCTCTGACTTTGAGGCCCCCAGAGCCAGGCCCCTCAGTGGGCCAGGGCCTCAGAAGGTGGCTCCCAGGCCCTCAGACAGCCCCAGAGCCTCTTCCCCTGGCGTTACCTGGGGAGGCCGCGCCCTGGGTGGTTGATGCCTCCCTCAACAGGCTTGGCTAGCAGCCAGGGGAGTTAAACCTCAGAGAGCGGAAGGGCTGGGCTGCCGGGCTGGGCTGCCAGGCTGGGCCCAGAGCGGGGCATTCAGAGGAGCTGGGGAATCAATCATCCGAAAACCTTGGAGGGTGGACAGTGCCCCTTTTACAGATGACAAAACGGAGGCTTGAAGGGGAGAAGCAGCTGCCTCTGGTGGCGTGGCTTCTGGCTGCAGGATGCCCGTGGAGGTCGTGGTGACCCTAGGCCTGTGTCTCAATCTCCTTTGCTGAACTTGAACGGGAAGATGGCAGTGGGGGCCAGTGGTCTAGAAGGAGATAAGATGGCTGGTGTGTGTGTGTTGGGGGTCTGTGTTTGTTAATCTGTCTGTCTACAGGGGGTCTTTAGAAAACTGTTTAAAGACAGTTGTTCAACTAATCAGATGTAGGTCTCATTGAATTAATTTGTGCCAAGTACCTTACTGCCTCTGGATCAGGCCAGCAAGTTGGGGTTCCAACAGGTGTAACTTGGTTCTTGGCGGGGTGGAGGGTGGGGAGGGGGGCGTAACAAAAAAATCTCAACTAACACTGTGGTTTGCAAGCCACCAAACATTAAACAGATATACAGCATATCTGTGCTATTAACATTTCGTGAGGAGGGCTGGTCACCGTGGCTCATGCCTGCAAATCCCAGCAGTTTGGGAGGCTGAAGAAGATGGATTGTTTGAGCCCAGGAGTTTGAGACCAACCTGGGCAACATGGTGAAAACCCATCTGTACAAAAAATTTAAAAGTAGCCGGGTCTGGTGGCATGCACCTGTAGTCCCAGCTACTTGGGAGGATCGCTTGAGCCCAGGAGTTCAAGGCTGCAGCGAGCTATGATTGCACCACTGTACTCCAGCCTGGGCAACAGAGCAAGACCCTATCTCTAAAAGTAAATAAATAAATAAACCTTTCATGAGGGCGATGATAAGTGGGAAAAAATGTTTACAGAGACTCCCTGATGTGAGTTGAGGTAGATGATGGAAAGAGGTTGGAAAGTGTCAGCTGGCAAATGTGGTGTGAAAAGTGTGAGGACAGCACGTGCTGTGCAGTTCTGTGCACGTTCCCCTGCCTCAGTCACATGTCCTCTTCTGCAGAGGCATTTAGTGAGGCCCCTGGGGATGCCAGGAGACCCAGGAGAGCTCCTGCCCTCCAAAAACTTGTGGTCTGGTGGGGGCAGCAGAGCAGACAGCCACAGTGGCTGCCAGCCACTGGGGCAAGTGTTGCGAGAGGTATGTGCCTGCCCATCGGCTAAATCCTGGGCCCGTGGCCTGATCAGCAAGACAGCTGTGGTTCCTGTCTTCTGGAAGTTTAGGAGTCAATGTGAATACATTTTTAGAAAGTAAATGAACAGCAGAAATGATTTAAACACGGGAGGTGACTAATCATGCCTGGGGCAATCCAGAAAGGCTTCTGGGAGGACTCAGCATTTCCCTGGCCCTCTTCAACCCACAACAACCCCATAAAAAGCAGGTGCCACCATTGTCCTTGTATTCCAGTTAAAGAACCCACAGCTCAGAGAGGTGAGGTGAGTTGCCCAAGGTCACACAGCTTCTAAGGGACAGAGCTGGGGATTGACCTGGTCTGATGTGACTCCCAGGGCACGGCAGGGCAGGGCAGGGCAGGGCCTGTCTACCCAGACTTAGATCTGCTGCCTGTGTCTCAGTTATCTGGGGTCTTTCCTTCTCTTGGTGACTACTTGACCCAAACCCTGAGATGCTCAGTCTTTTGAATTTTAGCCATCCAAGATCCTGCCCGCTCTGACTGCCAGTTTCAGGATTCTCAGTGCAAGGTTCCTAGCAGCGTGGAGCCCCATGAGGATCTTTCCTGAGCAGCTCAGGGCGGCCACACAGCGGGGTCTCTGGAGCTGGAGTCTGGGCCCCCTGCAGCCTGCTCCTCCACACAGCCTAGATGGGGCCCACATGGGGTCTAGATGGGGCGTGGGCCAGAAGCAGCCTGGTTTTAGGGCAAAAGAGGCAAAACGAGCAGTCTCTGACCTACTCCGTTAGGCAAGTGTTGAGACAAATAGGATGTGGTTACTGGAGACCCCTCTGTCGGAGCCCTGCCCTGGCCCCACTCCTGTGGGACTGTTTTTTTTGCCTTCCGGGGAGAGGAGAGGTGGAAGGTGGGGCCTGGGAGTGATCCCACCGCTCTGGGCCTTGCTTGCTAATCGGTGTGATGGCACCGTTAGAGCCAGTGAACACAGGGGTGAGGAGGAATGAGGTCACCAGATAGTGAGAGGATGAAATCATCCCTCCGCGGGAGGGGCTTCCACATGTCATTTTTATTGTTGTATAACACATTTACTGTAGCAAATATTAAGGAGGTGTTATGCTACCTGCCATACACAGTGAGAAAACTCAGCTCCTCCTCGTTCTACCTGTGTGGCCTCAGCTGAGACAAGATCTCTCAGAGCCTCGGGTTTTCTTTTCTTTCATTAAAAAAATATGTTTTTTTCTTAGAGACAGGATCTTACTCTGTCACCCAGGCTGGAGTGCAGTGGTGCGATCACAGCTCGCTGCAGCCTTGACCTGGGCTCAAGCCATCCTCTGGCCTCAGCCTCCCGAGTAGCTGGGACTACAGGCATGCACCAGCATACCTGGCTAATTTTTAATTTTTTTGTAGATACGGGTCTCAGTATGTTGCCCAGGCTGGTCTTGAACCCCTGGCTTCAAGTCATCCTCCTGCCTTGGCCTCCCAAAGTGCTAGGAGTACAAGCTCGAGGCACTGTGCCTGGCTGAGCCTCAGATTTTCTTTCTGTTAGATGGGCTGATGCCTGCTCAGCTGTGGCCTGGCTCCAGGCTGCTGTGTCTTAAAGCCCATGGGATGGCAGGGACCAGGCTGGGGTGACCAACACCCCCCCACCCCCAGTTTGCCTGAGAGTGAGGGGTTTCTGGGGTTGAGAGACTTTCAGCACTGACACCAGGAACATGTAGGATAAGGTGGTTGCTTTAGACGGGCCCAGGAAAGGAGGTCTGGGCTTTCCCAATGCACCAGCTCTTACAACAGGTACGGAGGTCTCTGCTTTCTCAAAGCCTGAATATCCACGGGAGAGGTAGAGAGGCCGCCATCTCCATACCCTCTGAGTCTGAGACCTCCATTTCCTCTCCTCCTCTGCCTGCAGCCCCGAAGACAGTCCCCCAGATAAAGTACCCCCCGCTGGAAGCCATCGTCTGGGACCTTCCATACACTCATTCAATTCTCATGATTTTTTTTTTTAGCAATATTGCCGGTTTTACAATGAGGAAACTGAGGCTTAGAGAGGGTGAAGCAACCTGCCCAAGTTTACACAGCCGCTAAGTGGAGGCAAATGTGGGATTCAGGCCCCAGCCTCTCCTCCACCCCAGCTGTCTCTGGGTACAGGAGGCGGTGGGGATGGTTGTAGGGGAGGGGTCGGCGACAGTGACAGCCTACCTGAAGAACTGGGCCCCAGCACCCTCCGTGTTTCTGTGTTATTCTCCTAGCCTCCGGGCTGCTGCAAGTCCAGCCCTGACTCACCAAGATGCCTCCCCCAACCAGGGAACCAGGGAGACCAGGCCTTGCAACTTTGCCCCCACCTTCTCTGCTTCCAGGAAGTGGCTAAGGGCTTTGCCTTCCAGGAACAGAGAACTGCCCAAGTGGGGGTTGGCGGCTGTGAGTGTGCTCATAAGTATGAAATATGTCTCTAGGCTAGTGGCTTCTTCCTAAAGTCCCTGCCTCCAGGAAAGTGGGGCCAAGGTTGGGCCGTAGATTCTTCCCCCAGATAAGAACTCTACCCCAAAGAAACTCTGCTGCCCTGAAGGCAAATTGGGAGGCAAAAGTGTGTGTGTGTGTGTGTGTGTGTGTGTGTGTGTGTGTTACGTTTATTAACCACCTACCGTAAGCTTGGAACTTTTGTTTTCTTGTTTTGTTTTGAGACAGGGTCTCACTCTGTCGTCCAGGCTGGAGTGCAGTGGTACAATCTCGGCTCACTGTAGTCTCAACCTTCCAGGCTTAAGCGATCCTCCCGCATTAGCCTCCCCAGTAGCTGAGACTGGCATCATCATGCCTGGCTAATTTTTCTATTTAAAAATTTTTAAATTTATATTTGAGGCACAGTCTTCCTTTGTCACCCAGGCTGGGGTGCAGTGGCACGATCACAGCTCACTGCAACCTCGATCTCTCGAGGCTTAAGCAATTCTCCTATCTCAGCCTCCTGAGTAGCTGGGACTACAGGGGCACACCACCACTCCTGGCTAATTTTTTTGTATTTCGTAGAGACGAGAGACGGGGTTTCACCATGTTGCCCAGGCTGGTCTGGAACTCCTGAGCTCAAGCAATCCACCTGCCTTGGCCTCCCAAAGTCCTGGGATTACAGGAGTGAGCCACCGTGACTGGCCTAATTTTTCTATTTGTGTCGCGATGGGGATCTCACTATGTTGCCCAGGCTGGTCTTGAACTCATGGGCTCAAGTGATCTGCCCGCCTTGGCTTCCCAAAGTCCTGGGATTACAGGACTTTGGGAAGTCCTGTAATGAGCTGCCATGCCCACCAGCCTGGAACTTTTGAATCTATCCCCTTGTTGCACTCTCTCAACAGCCCTGTGAGATGGGCACGGTTTCTTATCCCAGTTTTACAGATGGGAAAACTGAAGCTCAGGGAGGCAAGCATCTGTATCAAGGTCATACAGCTTGTAAGGGACAGAGCTAGGACTTGAACATCCTTTTTGTCTGACCCCACATCTATGCTTTCAACCCTATGCCCTGCATGGCACCTGGTAAATATGTGGCGGGCCTTTCTGGGGGACATAGCTTTCAAGCTCCTCCTTTTTCTTACTCTGCCCTACCTCTCCCACCCAAGTCCACAAGCCCAGCCTTTTGTCTCCTCAGCTAGGTCAGGTCTCTCCTGACGGCTTCATGCCTTCCTGAAACTCACTGGGTTTCAATCTGATCTTGACCTCTCACCAGCTGTGTGTCTTTGGGCACGTCACTTCACTTCTCTTAACCTCAGTGTTGTCCTTGGTAAAATGGGGATAATTGTGAGGGCCAGATGTCTCTGGTGCAAATGTCGTAAAGTTTGGTTTAAGAAAGTATTATTTTTTTTTATTTTCTAGACAGAGTTTTGCTCTTGTCTCCCAGACTGGAGTGCAGTGGTGTGATCTTGGCTCACTGCAACCTCTGCCTCCCAGGTTCAAGCAATTCTCCTGCCTTGGCCTCCCAAATAGCTGGAATTACAGGGAGCACCACCATGCCCGGCTAATTTTTGTATTTTTAGTAGAGACAGGGTTTTACCATGTTGGCCGGACTAGTCTTGAACTCCTGACATCAGTGAGCCACCTGCCTTGGCTTCTCAAAGAGTTGGGATTACAGGCATGAGCCACTGCGCCTGGCCTAAGAAATTATTTTAAGAAGTGGGTTGAATGTGGTGGCTCATGCCTGTAATCTCAGTGCTCTGAGAGGCCGAGGCAGGAGGATTGCTTGAGGCCAGGAGTTTGAGACCAGTCTGGACAACATAGCAAGACCCCGTCTCTACAAAAAAAAATTAAAAATTAGCCAGATGTGGTGGCATGTGCATGTAGTCCCAACTACTCAGGAGGCTGAGGTGAGAGAATCACTTGAGCCTAGGAGGTCCAGGCTGCAGTGAGCTATAATTGCACTACTACACTCCAGACTAGGCGACAAAGAGAGACTCTGTCTCTAAAATAAGTAAGTCAATAAATAAATGGAAATAAATTAGTTTAAGATGTGATCAGATTTGCATATTTGAAACCAACATAGGCCTGGCGCGGTGGCCCACGCCCTGTAATCCCAGCACTTTGGGAGGCCGAGGTGGGCAGATCGGTTGAGGTCAGGAGTTTGAGACCAGCCTGACCAACATGGCAAAACTCTATCTCTACTAAAAATACAAAAATTAGCTGGGCATAGTTGTGTGCGCCTGTAGTCCCAGCTACTTGGGAGGCTGAGGAAGGAGAATTGCTTGAACCCGGGAGGCGGAGGTTGCAGTGAGCCGAGGTCATGCCACTGCACTCCATCCTGGGCAACAGAGCGAGACTCTGTCTTGGAAAAAAAAAAAAAAGAAAAGAAACCAACATAATTCTAACCAACATATGAAAGAGATCAGATTGAACCTGGAAGGTGAGGGGCCCGTGAGTGAGTTACAGTCACCCGAGGAATGATGAGCAACTGTTCTTTCCTCCAAATCATGTGAATGAAGTACAAAGGAAGAGCCTGGAAATTGTCCAGGTGCTATTCTTGAATGCCCACTCTGCATCAGACACTGATCTAAGGGTTGTGTGCTGCTGAAGGGTGTTATGTCCCGGGAATGCAGGAATATCTGAATCCTGCCCCAGAACGTGGCTGTCACTCACCATAGGATTCTCAGCACAGAATTTTGAATTCTGTAAACACCAGCCAGTGCCAAGGAGAGCATGAGGGGAGAGAAAGAAAACAAGAAAGCACAGGTGTTCACAATGCCAAGAAGAAAGATCAATGAGATGGCCAAACAAGAGGTGCTGTCTTTTCTGGCTACCTAGTAGGGAGGACAATGTATAGTCTCTGAATAGGCAGTGGTCCTACCCACAGGCACACTCAGTGACTATAAGCTTCCTGAGAGCAGGGCTGTTCTGAAGAGATTTGAGTTTTCTTCTGGCCATGGAGAGTGTAATTAAGTAGCCCTGGGCCCTTGAAGACTTACAGTGCAGGTTGACTGAAAGAACTAAATCAGCCAACCTTTGCTGAGAGGTTGTCATGCAAACGAAGTGCTAAGGGTCTTGCATGGATCCCTTCGTTTTATCCTCACAATAGGCTGTGAAGTAGGCACCGTCATCCCTGTTGTGCATCATGCAGGCAAGAACACCACCAAAGCAAATGGGACCAAGCCAAGACATTGAGAAGGAATGAGACAAACTGAGACTCTGAGGACTGGCAAGGGCTACGGAGGGTGGAAGCAAGATAGGAGAAGGAGGAAGACAGACATATATAGGTGGCATGGCAGTGGGCAGGGAGAGGGGGCCGCAGGCAGAATCAGACTCCAAGAGGCCTCAAAGGTCCAATAAGCAGCTGTATCTGGGAGGTCTGTGGTTTCCAAATTCTTCTGCTTATGGACTTCGTAAGTGGTCAATTAATCTATTTATGAATTCTATGCAGGTACTACTTTACTCTTATGATAGATTATAAATAATATAATACTTGAAATTAAGAAGGAGTGACATGAGGTCGGGCGCAGTGGCTCATGCCGAATCCCAGAACTGTGGAAGGCCAAGGTGTGCAGATAACTCGAGGCCAGGAGTTTGAGACCAGCCTGGCCAATATGGTGAAACCCCGTCTCTACTAAAAATACAGAAATTAGCTGGACATGGTGGTGCATGCCTGTAATCCCAGCTTCTCAGGAGGCTGAGGCAGGAGAATCACTTGAACCCGGGAGGTGGAGGTTGCAGTGAGCTGAGATAGCGCCACTGTACTCCAGCCTGGGTGACAGAGCAACACTCCATCTGAAAAAAAAAAAAAAAAAAAAAGGAGTGACGTGAAAAGTTAATAGAACTAGAAACAGAAGCACTAATTCTTTCTACACCCCAATGGATTGTCTTGTCCAGAAATAAAGTGACTTAACCAAAATGGAGAGGGAGGCAAATCAATTTCTATGCACCATCTAGAAGAAGTTAAAGGGCCCTCCTGGATGGCTTTATTCATGTTGATTAGTAATAATAATAACTGCTACTGGCTGAGGGTCCTCTCCATCCCTGGCATGTCAGGGATGCCTAAGTCCCCAGTCCCTGCTCCAGACCAGACATGCTTCCAGCTGTGGCAGTAGAGGGTGGTGGTCTAGGGTGCTTGCTAAGCCCAAGGGTGAAGCTGTCTTGACATCCCTCCGCCCGTTGTCTTCCCCCAGGTGCCATGCCTCTGCAACTCCTCCTGCTGCTGATCCTACTGGGCCCTGGCAGCAGCTTGCAGCTGTGGGACACCTGGGCAGATGAAGCTGAGAAAGCCTTGGGTCCCCTGCTTGCCCGGGACCGGAGACAGGCCACCGAATATGAGTACCGGGATTATGATTTCCTGCCAGAAACGGAGCCTCCAGAAATACTGAGCAACAGCACTGACACCACTCCTCTCACTGGGCCTGGAACCCCTGAGTCTACCACTGTGGAGCCTGCTGCAAGGCGTTCTACTGGCCTGGATGCAGGAGGGGCAGTCACAGAGCTGACCACGGAGCTGGCCAACATGGGGAACCTGTCCATGGATTCAGCAGCTATGGAGGTACAGACCACTCAACCAGCAGCCACAGAGGCACAGACCACTCAACCAGTGGCCACAGAGGCACAGACCACTCCGCTGGCAGCCACAGAAGCACAGACAACTCGACTGGCGGCCACAGAGGCACAGACCACTCCACCGGCAGCCACAGAGGCACAGACCACTCCACCGGCAGCCACAGAGGCACAGACCACTCCACCGGCAGCCACAGAGGCACAGACCACTCCACCGGCAGCCACAGAGGCACAGACCACTCAACCCGCAGCCACGGAGGCACAGACCACTCAACCCACAGCCACGGAGGCACAGACCACTCAACCCACAGCCACGGAGGCACAGACCACTCAACCCACAGCCACAGAGGCACAGACCACTCAACCCACAGCCACGGAGGCACAGACCACTCCACCAGCAACCATGGAGGCACAGACCACTCCACCAGCAGCCACAGAGGCACAGACCACTCAACCCACAGCCACGGAGGCACAGACCACTTCACCAGCAGCCACGGAGGCACAGACCACTCCTCTGGCAACCACAGAGGCACAGACCACTCAACCCACAGCCACGGAGGCACAGACCACTCCACTGGCAGCCATGGAGGCCCTGTCCACAGAACCCAATGCCACAGAGGCCCCGTCCATGGAACCTACTACCAAAAGGGGTCTGTTCATACCCTTTTCTGTGTCCTCTGTTACTCACAAGGGCATTCCCATGGCAGCCAGCAATTTGTCCATCAACCACCCAGTGGGGGCCCCAGACCACATGTCTGTGAAGCAGTGCCTGCTGGCCATCCTAATCTTGGCGCTGGTGGCCACTATCTTCTTCGTGTGCACTGTGGTGCTGGCAGTCCGCCTCTCCCGCAAGGGCCACATGTACCCCGTGCGTAATTACTCCCCCACCGAGATGGTCTGCATCTCATCCCTGTTGCCTGATGGGGGTGAGGGGCCCTCCGCCACAGCCAATGGGGGCCTATCCAAGGCCAAGAGCCAGGGCCTGACGCCAGAGCCCAGGGAGGACCGTGAGGGGGATGACCTCACCCTGCAGAGCTTCCTCCCTTAGCTCCCTCTGCCATCTGTTTTGGCAAGACCCCACCTCCACGGTCTCTCCTGGGCCACCCCTGAGTGCCCAGACCTCATTCCACAGCTCTGGGCTTCCTCGGAGACCCCTGGGGATGGGGATCTTCAGGGAAGGAACTCTGGCCACCCAAACAGGACAAGAGCAGCCTGGGGCCAAGCAGACTGGCAAGTAGAGCCACCTCTTTCCTCCCTCCTCGGATGAAGCCCAGCCACATCCCAGCCACATTTCAGCCGAGGTCCAGGGCAGGAGGCCATTTACTTGAGACAGATTCTCTCCTTTTTCCTGTCCCCCATCTTCTCTGGGTCCCTCTAACGTCTCCCATGGCTCTCCCCGCTTCTTCTGGTCACTGGAGTTTCCTCCCCACGTACCCAAGGAAGATGGAGTTCCCCCATCCCACACGCACTGCCATTGTCTTTTGGTTGCCATGGTCACCAAACAGGAAGTGGACATTCTAAGGGAGGAGTACTGAAGAGTAACGGACTTCTGAGGCTGTTTCCTGCTGCTCCTCCGACTCGGGGCAACTTGGGTCTTCTTGGACACCTCTCTGGGAAAACCCAGGGTGAGGCTCAGCCTGTGAGGGCTGGGATGGGTTTCGCGGGCCCAAGGGCAGACCTTTCTTTGGGACTGTGTGGAACAAGGAGCTTCCATCTATTGACAAGGGACAAAACTGCCCAGCCGTCGTCTCTTGCCTTCCCCTGTGGCCAGTTTCCAGGGTGGGCTCTGTCTTGTTCACTGCAGTATCCCAACCGCAGGTCCAGTGCAGGCAATAAATGTGTGATGGACAAACGATAGCGGAATCCTTCAAGGTTTCAAGGCTGTCTCCTTCAGGCAGCCTTCCTGGAATTCTCCATCCCTCAGTGCAGGATGGGGGCTGGTCCTTAGCTGTCTGCCCTCAGCCCCTGACCCCCCAGGAAGCCTCTTTCATGGGTTGTTACGTTGACTTCAGTTTTGCCTCTTGGACAACAGAGGGTCTTGTACATCCTTGGGTGACCAGGAAAAGTTCAGGCTGTGGGGGGCCAAAGGGAGGGCTGCCCCTTCCCCACCAGTGACCACTTTATTCCACTTCCTCCATTACCCAGTTTTGGCCCACAGAGTTTGGTCCCCCCCAAACCTCAGCCCAATATCCCTCTAAACATCAATCTATCCTCCTGTTAAAGAAAAAAAAAAAAAAATGGGGCTGGGAGCAGTGGCTCATGCCTGTAATCCCAGCACTTTGGGAGGCCGAGGCAGGTACATTACCTGAGGTCAGGAGTTCAACACCAGCCTGGCCAACATACTGAAACCCTGTCTCTACTAAAAATACAAAAATTAGTCAGGTGTGGTGGCACGTGCCTATAGTCCCAGCTACTGGGGAGGCTGAGGCAGGAGAATTGCTTGAACCTGGGAGGCGGAGGGAGGTTGCCGTGAGCTGAGATCACGCGACTGCACTCCAGCCTGGGTGACAGAGTAAGACTCCGTCTCAAAAAAAAAAAGATTCAATGACACTTGTTAAAGCATGGTAAGGAAGATTTTGTTCAAGGGGAGGGGGACTCTCTCGATCACTACAGGGACTGCAGCTATGGGATTTTGCAGTGGGGGCATTTGGGCTCAACTATGAGTACAGCAGGGGCAAGTGGGAACTGATAGCCAGGGAGCAGGGTTGGATATCTGCGGCTGGAAAATTACCAAGAGGAAACATCAGGGGAAGGGGAATTCTGGCTAAACTGACTGTTGGGGATGGGTTCTTGGTCATTTTCTACACTGACCTAACAGGATTCATACTGGAGGCAGGCCAGGGTGCTCAGACATCACTGGGGGGATGGTGGCAGATGAGGAACGTGATCAGATATAGGAGGTGATCAGATATGGGAGGTGATCAGATATGGAGTGGTGGGGGGAGGGTTGTTGCTAAGCTGACTTAGCAGAGTTCTTGTTAGAACTGGATTTTATTTATTTATTTATTTTGAGATGGAGTTTCGCTCTTGTTGCCCAGGCTGGAGTGCAATGGCGCGATCTGGCTCACTGCAACCTCTGCCTCCTGAGTTCAAGCGATTCTCCTGCCTCAGCCTCCTGAGTAGCTGGGATTACAGGCATGCGCCACCACGCCCAGCTAATTTTGTATTTTTAGTAGAAATGGTGTTTCTCTATGTTGGTCAGGCTGGTCTCGAACTCCCGACCTCAGGTGATTTGCCCGCCTTGGCCTCCCAAAGTGCTGGGATTACAGGTGTGAGCCACCACTCCTGGCCCAGAACTGGATTTTACAAGGAAGTGCACAGATGGGCTTAGGAGAGGACTCAGGGGCCTGACTGATTAAAGCTGGGCCAAGCACAGAATCTTTCCCACTCTCCAGAAGCTCACCCTGACCTCTCCTTTTCACTCAGGCCCTGTCTCTCATTAACAGCCAGTAGCTTATTGGTGAGCCTAGATACAGCCTGCAACCTTTTGTACAACTCATAGAAGCACTGATTTGCTGTCAAATGGTGGAAAAGTTCAAGCTGACAAACTTTTTCTTAAAGGACCAGACAGTGAATATTGTAGGCTTTAGCTTTTGCAACACCATACCCTCTGTTGCAACAACTCAACTCTGTCCTTGTAGTACAAAAGCAGCCACTGACAATATGTCCCCAAATGAATGCGCATGGTTGTGTTCTAATAAAACTTTATTTACAAACGGGCAGCAGGCTCATTTCAACTCTGTCAGTTTGCTGATGTCTGCTTTTAAGCATAGGGTGACCAGTCGTCCCAGTTTGCCCGGGACTTTCTTGATTTTAGCACTGAAAGTCCCATATTCCGTGAAACTCAGCCCCAGTAAACCAGGTTGGCCCTGCTATTTAAGCAACACTTGCATTATCCCATTCAAAACCCACACTACCTTGTGAGGGTCAGGTCACCGCCCAGTGGATTCACCTTGCCTGCTGCCTAGACAGAGCCGACTTATCAAGACAGGGGAATTGCAGTGGAGACAGAGTAATTCATGCAGAGCAGGCTGTACAGGAGAAGGGAGTTTTATTATTACTCAAATCAATCTACCCAAGCATGCGGGGATCAGAGTTTTTAACGACAATTTGGCGGGTAAGGACTTGGGAAGTGGGGAGTGCTGATTGGTCAGGTTGGAGATAGAGTCACAGGGGGTCGCAGTGAGGTTTTCTTCATGTCTTCTGTTCCTGGCTGCGATGGCAGAACTGGTTGAGCCAGAATACCGGCCTGGGTGGTGTCAACTGATCCATCCAGTGCAGGGTCTGCAAAATATCTCACGCAGTGATCTTAGGTTTTACAATACTGATGTTATCCACAGGAGCAATTTGGGGAGGCTTAGGCTCTTGGAGCCAGAGGCTGCATGACCCCTAAACCATAATTTCTAATCTTGTAGCTAATTTGTTAGTCCTGCAAAGGCAGACCAGTCCCCAGGCAAGAAGGGGGTCTTTTCGGGGGGAAGGGATATTATTAATTTTGTTTCAGAGTCAAAACATGAACTGAATTATTTCCCAAAGTTAGTTCAGCCTAACTTTGGGGAAGGAATGAACAAAGACGGCTTAAAGGCTAGAAGCAAGATGGAGTCAGTTCAGTCTGGTCCCTTTCACTGTCATAATTTCCTCAGTTATAATTTTTGCAAAGGCAGTTTCAGTCAGATTAGAAAACCAGGATTTGGAGAGTTCTTGGTCTTCTGCTCCCAAATACCTTCCAGTCATTTCCATATAAAGAGAAAGAAGCTGCCGCTTAAAACAGACTCTGTTCTACCTTCTAGGAGAGGAATAAAAGTCATCTCAGGGGATAATCTTTATTTTTCTTCTTGAAAAATACCTCTGGCCGGGTGTGGTGGTTCACGCCTGTAATCCCAGCACTTTGGGAGGCCGAGGCAGGAGGATGGCTTGAGCTCAGGAATTTGAGACCAGCCTGGGCAACATGTTGAAACCCCGTCTCTACAAAAAAAAAATACAAAAATTAGCCAGGTGCAGTGATGTGTGCCTATAGTCCTAGCTACTCAGGGGGCTGAAGTGGGAGAATCACTTGAGCCTGGGAGGTGGAAGTTGCAGTGAGCCAAGATCATGCCATTGCACTCCAGCCTTGGCAACAGCAGTGAAAAACTGTCTCACAAAAAAAAAAAAAAGGAAAGAAAAAGAAAAAGAAAATACCTTCAATGGCTTCTTTGGAAGTGAAGGACTTCTTTCCTTGCCCCCAATGGTTTAGCCTGGAAAAGGGGAGTTCACAGAGAAGGTTGAGTCTGGCAGGGGTTGGCTGTGGCTTGGGAGAGAGGGGTTGGCTGTGGCTTGGGAGAGAGGGGTTGGCTGTGGCTTGGGAGAGAGGGGTTGGCTGTGGCTTGGGAGAGAGGGGTTGGCTGTGGCTTGGGAGAGAGGGGTTGGCTGTGGCTTGGGAGAGAGGGGTTGGCTGTGGCTTGGGAGAGAGGGGTTGGCTGTGGCTTGGGAGAGAGGGGTTGGCTGTGGCTTGGGAGAGAGGGGTTGGCTGTGGCTTGGGAGAGAGGGGTTGGCTGTGGCTTGGGAGAGAGGGGTTGGCTGTGGCTTGGGAGAGAGGGGTTGGCTGTGGCTTGGGAGAGAGGGGTTGGCTGTGGCTTGGGAGAGAGGGGTTGGCTGTGGCTTGGGAGAGAGGGGTTGGCTGTGGCTTGGGAGAGAGGGGTTGGCTGTGGCTTGGGAGAGAGGGGTTGGCTGTGGCTTGGGAGAGAGGGGTTGGCTGTGGCTTGGGAGAGAGGGGTTGGCTGTGGCTTGGGAGAGAGGGGTTGGCTGTGGCTTGGGAGAGAGGGGTTGGAGGAAAGAGCTAAGGGAAAGGTAGGAAAGAGCCGTCAGGGGGAAAGGCCATGGGACAGCATCTGGGAGGAGTGGGGAGAGAGCCCACACATATTGGAAATGCAGTGTCTGTCTCCTACCCTGAACTTCTAGAAGGATCAAATCTGATACACACAGGCAGGTGTGTTCAAAGTGTCCTAGGGGTGCTGATGGAAGAAGGTGGGAGTGTCTGCCATGGGTTGGGTCAGTTAACACCCGGGGTCGGCAGGCTGATGGGTCAGGAGAGATTGAGTCTACCTCCCCTTTGGGAGGGATCGGAAAAATCAGAGAAGGGGAGCTGAAGGCTCCACAGCAGGGGGCTGTGGACTCAGGCTGAAGGACCTCTGAGTTGTTCCCCAGGGATCTTGTCACCTCGTCTTCCTGGGAGCTTTTCCCTATTTCCTGACAGCTCCTGAGGTTGCTGTGTAACCACAGCTTTCCATTTGCGTTGGAAGAGGGCCACCTTCCCTTTATAGTTTTCTTTCTCTCCAAGGTGTGGGATTTCATTCAGGGTGGGCGAAGCCGGGTGCTTGAAGCGGCCACCAGGGGGCGCCCGCCGCCAGCTCTTAGAGCAGGTGGAAGCCTGCGTTTCCCTTGGGCCAGACTTGGAGATCATTTAGCCAGGAAGGATCCCCAAAGCCAGTGGCGTGCTGTTAAGTGTTTAACAACTGGCTTCCAATGGGAAAAAGGCCTGATTTGTAGCATTTGCCAATGCCTTCCATGTAAATACTCCCACAGCCGATTTTGAGCTACCAACCATTATATAGTCGATGATACAATAGATGTTAGTAACAAGAGCATCGATCATCGAATAATGTAGTACAATTATTAGGAATTGGTGAGTTTTGAGTATCGATGACCTTGGCTTTTAATATAATAGAGTTTAATTTATTAAACAACTGACACAAAATTCTGAAAATTTTGTTGATTAGCTCTCACAGGCAGATATAGTCTAGCTCCTGCACACCTCTGTCCTCCCCTCCTGCCTGGGCCTTCCATGCTGTTGAGGACGCCAGCCTGAATCACCCCACTCATCCATTCAGCAAACACATCCTGAACACACACACAGCTGCAATATCCCTGTGAATCCCCTCAAACAGCTCTCACAGAAGGTCCTAGTATTCTCCCCATTTTACAGAAGATGAAACTGAGGCTGAGAGCTAGGTGAAGTCACCTGCCCCAGGTCATGAAGAGGATCTGAGATTGGAACCCAGACCTGAAAGCCAGGATCTTACCACTGTGTCACGCTGTCCTTGAGATCACAGCGGGGTTCTGGGGGAATCCCATGCCCCAAAGCCTCAGCCCTGCTGACCTGCCCTGGCGCCTGGAAGTCCCCCATTAGTCACCCTCTGTGGCTCCTGGCTGCTGAGCGAAGGCACTGTTCCTTGGGAGGGTAACCGAGTACAGTGCAGCCCTCTCATTGCAGAGAACACAACACAGCAGGGCTGGGGCCTAGGACTAAGAGGGACGGCCAGGGGCAAGCAGCTGGCCTTTACTGAGCACTTACTGCATACCTAGTGCCTTGTCAAACAGTTTGTCTGCATTATCTCATTTAGGACTCAACCCCATAATGTGGGTGCAATGATTGTTCCATTTTCTTGCCAGGGAAACCTAGGTTCCGAAAGCTGAACCACTTGCTCCAGCAGATTGCACGGTTAGGAAACCACACTGCGCTGACTTCAGCTCTGCCAGCAGGGAAGGCAGGAGGGTAGACGGGAAATGGGGGCGGGGGATGATGGGCTCAGTTTGTTCCAGGTCCCTTGTCTCTTACAGGCTGGGGCTGCCACCCTGGGGGTGGTTCATCCAGCAGCTGATCTGGCAGGGGCTCCCCAAATTCTTTCCCCAGATCCCATCCCTCTTTGCCACTCAACCAAGCCACTGATTACTATGGAATGTGCCACGCACTGTGAGAGGCCCTGGCATGCCATGTGAGTAGGACAGGCCTGTAATCCCAGAACTATGGAAGGCCAAGGTGGGCGGATAACTTGAGGCTAGGAGTTCGAGACCCCTTTGGGGCTCATGGTCTAGAGGGGAACAGATTGATCAAATAATCACCCAGGAAAAGATCAGATTATGGCTGGGCCCTGAGCCCAGAGGAGAGATGTTGAGAGCAATGGGGCCAGAGCTGGGGGGCGTGGGTCAGGAAAATCGTGGTTGAAACTTGAAGGACACAGAGTTATTAACTTGGGAGGGAAGGGACAGAGGGAAGAAAGTTCCAGGCAGTGGGAACAACATGGGCACAGGAGTTTGCACTAGGGGAGCAGACAAGGTGAGGGGAGCAGACAAGGTGGGGGCAGCTGGAAGGAGCCAGGGTGGCCACATGGAGGAGGAAGAGGCTGTGTGAGGATGAGGAGAACCTGGACTAGAGCAGGGTGCAAAGAAATTGTGGAATTGAGAGATAATTGGGAAGAAAAGGGTAGGAGTTGCTGATGGGTTGGAAGTGAGGAGGAAGGAGGTTGAAATCTTGGGTTTTTGACTTGGGCAGCTGTCCTGATGAGGGTGCCACGGGGTGGCTGGGAAAGCCATGGAAGGAGGTCGCAGGGCTGGTGGTAAGAGGAGCATCCTGAGCTGGGATTCAGCCAAGTTGAGTCTCAGGGCCTGCTCAGCCTCCAGGTGGAGGTTCCAGGAAAGCTGTTGCAAAAGATGCTTGAGGTCATTAGGCATCAGGGAAATGCAAATTAAAGCCACAGTCAGATGCCACTTCACACCCTCCAGCAGGACTAGAATTAGAAAGACTGACAACACCCAGTGCTGGTGAGGATGCGGAGAAGCTAGAATACTCACATGTTGCTGGTGGGAATGCAAATGATACAGCCACTTTGGAAACCAGTCGGGCAGTTTCTTATAAAGTTAGACGTGTACTCACCATGTACTCCCCATCCAAGCCAGAAATCCCACTCTTAGGTATTTCCCCAAGAGAATGAAAACAGATGTTCATACAAAGACTGGTACAAATGTGTACAGCAGCTTTGTTCATAAGATCACCAAACTGAAAACAACCCAAATATCCATCAGCTGGTGAATGGATAAATAAACTGTGGTCCATCCATGCGTGGAAATATTACTCTGAATAAACAGGAATGATGCACTGATTCACATGCCAACATGGACGAATCTCGAAGACACCATGCTGACTGAAAGAAGCTAGACACAAAACGCTATATTTTTTTTCTTTTTAGAGACAGGGTCCCACTCTGTCACCCAGGCTAGAGTGCAATGATGCCATCATAGCTCACTGCAGCCTTGACCTACCAAGCTCCAGCGATCCTCCTGCCTCAGCTTCCTGAGTAGCTGAGACTGCAGGTGTGCACCACCATGCCAGGCTAATTACTTATATTTTTGTAGAGATGGGGGTCTTGCTATGTTGCCCAACCCAGGCTGGTCTCAAACTCCTGGATCAACTGATCCTCCTGCCTCGGCCTCCCAAAGTGTTGGGGTTACAGGTGGGAGGCACAGTGACATACAGTCTGGCCCGGCTGTATGTTGTGTGAGTCCAATGATAAGAAGTTCTGGAAAAGATCAGTGGTTACTCTTGGGGGTGGGAAATGATTAGGAGGGGCTGGCAGGAACCCTCTGGTATGATGGAAACATGTTTTATTTTGGTCTGGTTGGTTGTCATACGGGTGTCTGCATTTGCCAAAACTCATTGAACTGCATTTTTACAATTGGTGCTTTTTAGTGTGTGTAAAATATACCCCAAGAAGTAAGCAAACCAATAAGCAAGCAGGCAAGCAGGTGAATTCACAAGGCTGTGTGAACCCAGAGGTTGGCCAAGGCATGTGTGAGAGCAGAGGGCCTTGGGCATGCTCCTTGGAGCTCCCACAGCTGCTGTCCCTGCCCCTCCCAGGGACTGGGTGACGGGGAGGCCCAAGGAAGCCACATCTCCTGAGGTCCCCTGTGAATGTCCTTACCTTCTGTGGCTGTTCCCCTGCTCAGAGACTATCAATGGCTCCCCAGTGCCCAAGTCCACAGGAAGTTTCCAGCTTCCTCACTTGCTGCCCACTCACCTATACATCTGCCTGTCTGGGCAAACCGGCCCTCTCACTCCTCCTCACCCATGCCCCATGCCTCCTGCCCTCTCTGCCTTTTGTCTCCACTTTTAGGGCTCAGCTCCCCCAGGCCCTGGAGATCTTTTTGGATCCAGCCATGTCTCTGGGCTCCTCCTCTGCTCATCCCCCATCGCCCTCCTTCCTGCGGGGCAGTATTTCACCCCGTCTTTGCCCCAGTCCTGGGCACAGAGACCAGCTTGGTTGGCCAACAGATAACTCCAAGTCATTCCTCCTCCATCTGGGGCCTCAATCTTTCCATTTGTAGAATGGGCGCCTCTGTGTCTGCTTATGCCACCAAGTGGCCACTGCTTATTTGTCCTTCCCACTCAGATAAGAGTCACACAAGGCAGGGATTTTTCATTCCGCAGAAGACTTGGGAAGGAGACAGAAGTCAGTCTGATGCCTGGTTCTGTCTTTGCCATGTGTCTCTCCAAGCCTTACAGTCCTCATCTGTAACATGGGATGGTCAAAGGACCCGGGGCACTGTAAACAATTACCTTGACAATAGCAGAAGTCGACCTACCCTGTGAGGTTAGGTCTTATTTTTAACCCCATTTTATGGATGAGCAAAAGGAGGCCCAGAGAGGTTCAGTGACTTGCCTAAGGCCACACAGCAAGAAAAATCACAGATTGGGAAGTAAACTCCTAAGACTTTCTGGGGCCACCAGCCACCAAAGGCTGGCTCCTTGAGAAGGGGTTGGGAAGTCCCCAAATCTCCAAATCTCCAATTCTCCAAGCCAGGTCCTGGCGTGACTTCTCATCAGCCACAGAGCTCCTCTCTGGAGGCCACTCTGTGCTCACAGCATCCCCAGCTGGGAGAGGGGGTCACTGGGAGGCAGTCACTGGGCACTGCCCATCCATGAAGCCTCTACAGAGCTGGGTGCTGGGGAGGAGGTGGTGCCAAAGATTGCTGAGGCAGCAGAGGGGGCTGCCTCCTTCCACCACCCCTGAACTCACTCTATGAGACCTTGGGCATGCCACCGCCCTCTCAGGCCCTGATTTCTCCTTCTGTGAGATGGGAGATGTCTGTATTAGTTCCCCGCTGGAGGGACAGCTTCAAGGAGCCAGAAGCAGAACTGGGGGGATTTCCCAAGGCTGTGTGAGCCCAGAGGTCTGCCAAGGCGTGTGTGAGGGCAGAGGGCCTTGGGCATGCTCCTTGTAGCTTCCACAGCTGCTGTCCCTGCCCCTCCCAGGGACTGGGTGACGGAGAAGCCCAAGGAAGCCACACCTCCTGGAAGTCCCTGTGAATGTCCTTACCTTCTGTGGTTGTTCCCCTGCTCAGAGACTATCAATGGCTCCCCCAAATAAGACAAGTTTCTATCATATTAGACGGTCCCTGCAAGTGCCTCCAAGTCATTCCCTCCCCACCAAGGGTAACCACTGGTCTTTTCCAGAACTTATCATCGGAATCACACAATATAACACACAGCCTGGCCGGATTGTATGTTACCGTGGCTCACGCCCGTAACTCCAACGCTTTGGGAAGCTGAGGCAGGAGGATCACTTGAGCCAGGAGTTCGAGACCAGCCTGGGTTGGGCAACATAGCGAGACCCCATCTCCACAAAAAATTAAGTAATTAGCCTGGCATGGTGGCGCACAACTGCAGTCCCAGGTACTCAGGAAGCTGAGGTGGGAGGATCCCTCGATCCTGGTAGGTCAAGGCTGCAGTGAGTTATGATTGCACCACCGCACTCCATCCTGGCCTGCAGAGTGCAGGTGAATGAACCTGGTTGATGTAAGGGGTACTGACCCGAGAGAGGCCTCCCACCAGGCAGCAGGAGGCTGCAGCTTGGGAGAGAGGGAAAACCTGGAAGCAGGACTATGAGAACGTCTGCCCAGAGGTGGGACCTGCAGCTGTGGGGAGAGGTGGCACTCCTCAGTAAAGGATGTGAGCCTTTGCCGATATGACCCCTCTTGGTAATGGCAAAGATGTTCTCACACCCCATGTGATGGGATATTTTTTATATCCACCGAGAGAGAAACCAGATCATGACAAACAGCTCCTGTGTGAACACCATTTTTTTTTTTTTTTGAGACAGAGTCGCGCTCTATCTCCCAGGCTGGAGTGCAGTGGCACAATCTCAGCTTACTGCAACCTCTGCCTCCTGGGTTCAAGCGATTCTCATGCCTCAGCCTCCCAAGTAGCTGGGATTACAGGTGTGCACCACCACACCGAGCTAATTTCTTTGTATTTTTAGTAGAGATGGGGTTTTGCCATGTTGACCAGCCTGGTCTGGAACTCCTGGCCTCAAGTGATCCGCCCCCGCTCAGCCTCCCAAAGTGCTGGGATTACAGGCATGAGCCACTGGTGAACAACTCTTTCTAATGTCTTTCACCGATGTAGCCCAACTGCCTCTAGAGACAGTCGACGAAAGATCAAACCTCTGTGTTTGAGGCGTCGTGTGAATTAGGGTCCAAACATGGTTGGCCTTGAGGACTTTTGTGGTAATCATGCTGTACCGCCCTCTGGGGGCAGAAGTGGGCAGAGACCTGATTGCTGAGCATTTAGGGGCACAAGGTCTCTCCACCCCTCATTCATGCACTCGCCCACACAGTCCCTGGGCATAAAATGGTGTGTGCTTGTGGGAAGGAATTGTGACTCATCTTTGCCCTCAGCCTCTAGTGTGATCCTAGCCCAGAGTAGGTGACTCAGAAATGTTTGTGGAATATTCCAGCAACTTGGAAGAGGTAAAGAAAATAAGGCAGCCCCAGGTGTATGATCAATCAAACATGATTCAGCAATTGAAAATGATGTTTTTGAAGGATAATATGGAAAAATGCCCATGACATGATGTTAAATGAACTCTGAGCCTTAGTTTTTTCATCTGTGAAATGGGATAATAATAGTATCAACTTGCAGGGGTGTTGTGGGGATTTAATGAGACTGGCATGGAAAGTACTTAGCATGATGCCTTGTGGAAGGTAAGTCCTCCATAAATCATGGATAGAAGGTAAGTCCTCCATAAATCGTGGCTAGAAGGTAAGTCCTCCATAAATCGTGGCTAGTAGGATTATCAAGTATAAAGAAAACATGACCAGAATGAAATATACCAAATTATTAAGAGAGGTTAGTCATTGAGTGTAGGATTTTGGGTGAGCTTAATTTGCTTTTTCTTTCAACTTTTCTGTGTTTTCCTAATATTCCCAAATGGACAGAAAGAAACCCAAAGTGTTAGGAACTCTAGGGGCCCCAGGCGTTATCCTATGGTTATTAATGCCCAAACAGGAGTGCTCTGAGCTAGTGGTTCTTCCCAGGGGATGATTTTGCCCCCTAGGGGACATTTGGCCATGTCTGGAGACATGTTTGGTTGTCACGATCAGGGGGCATCTGGTGGGTGGTGGTCAGGGATGCTGCTCAACATCCCACAGTACACAGGACAGCCCCCCACAGCACAGAAGTCCAGAAGTACCGCGGTAGAGAAACCCAGCTCTGCGGCTTCCCCTTCGGCAGTGTGGGATCCCCAGAACCCCCTTTCCCAAAGATTTCTGGAAACCCAGAGGTGCTTCTGTGTCGTCATGAACATGGTTGTTGTGCATCTCTTGGTGGCTGGAAGGCTGCAGTGATTGCTGTCTCTTTTCTAGCACACGCACAGGGCCCCCCAGAACTGGGCACACCTATGCCCAAGGTTGGCAGAACCGGAACGCCACACCGAGATGTGCATCGGGACAGCCTTATTGCTGCTGCTGCCAAGAAAAAAGGAGAAAGGAAAGGGCCCCATGGCAGGGAGACCTAAGCACAAAAGTGGCACAAGCACAGCCCCTTTCACAGGCACAGGGACCCTGCCAGGGTGGCTGAGTGAGGGTGAGTTCTCACAATGGTGGTCAGTCTCAGCCCTGGTTCTGAGATGCCCACTACTTCCTTGAGATAGCTGTTTCTGGAGTCCCTGTTATCTGGCTTTGTGCCCGACCTCCAAGCCCCTGAGAGGGAGAGGCTTCAACTGATTTTCCTGAGAGGTTCGGTAGCCCCTCCACAAATTTCTGGATACAAACAAATGTGTGGGCTAGCAGGATTGTCTAATCCCATCAGCAGAAGCTTCTGGGCCCTGACTCCTGCCCAGCTCAGATGCCATCTCATCTGTTGATAGTCATCTTGCTTGGACGGGTGGAGAAAAGCTCCCGTCACCTCCCACTCTGCATCGGCTCCACGAACTTTCTTGCTGTTTTTCAGGTAGTGCTGCCTCAGGGCCTTTGCACTTGCTGTTTCTTCTGCCTGGGG
Organism: Pongo abelii; assembly: GCF_028885655.2. Taxonomy (NCBI): domain Eukaryota; kingdom Metazoa; phylum Chordata; class Mammalia; order Primates; family Hominidae; genus Pongo; species Pongo abelii. The sequence continues at coordinate 107,336,071 of NC_071995.2, read as the reverse complement.
CCCTGTTCCCAGATATCTGCACAGCTGGCATCTTCTCATCCTCTAGGCCTCAGCTTGGATGTCACCTTCTCAGAGAGGCCCACTCTGCAGCCCTGCCCCCAGATATTCACTAGGACACTCCCTTTTCCTTTCAAGGCCCTGATGACGGTCAGAGTGATGTTGATAGATTGATTTGTGCTGCCTGCGGGTGGGGCCTCTGTCCCTCATGTCCACTCTCTCCCTGTCCCTGCCTGGTGCCTGGCACATGGTAGGGAATCAGGAAACATCTGAATAAAGGGACTAGCAAGGGAGGCTTTGCAGAGGGCGTAGGAGCTGAGGCGAGGCAATGGGACTGACAAAATTTAAGCAGCAGGGGCAGAGAGCAAGGGGGGCCTTAGCTTTAAGGCTTGGAGTCAGGCAACCCTGGTTCGAATCCTGGCTCCACTGCTTTGGAGTTGCATGACCTTGAGCAACTTGCTAACCTCTGGCAGCCTCCCTTCCTCACCTAGGAAATGGGGAGAAGCATCCTTCCTACTCCTAGGGATTTTGGAGGGTGGAGTGAGCATGGACAGCCTGACACACAGTTGGTGCCAGTTAATGCTTACCCTGGGAGAGACAGTTCCTGGCTGCTGGGTCAGCGTGGACCATCCAAGGAGTACCGTGGAGGCCTCCATGTCCCCACAGCTCCCACAGCCCCCGCCCCTGTGGTTTGGGGAGTGAGACCCCGCCCAGCAGAGCTCTCGGTCTTGTGGCCTAAAATTAGCTCACAAATTCCTTGGCTGCCTGGCCGGTGCTTCCAACTGACAATTCAAAACAGATGTTTCCAGCTGTTGGGGCCCATCCCCCCTGGCCAGCACCCACGTGTGTCCAATTCACAAGGGTTGGAGTCAGCCCTGGGGAGGTCAATTGGCTTCATGCACCCCTGAGCCCCAGCTGGGCTGTGGGTTTGAAGTGGGGAGGTGAGCCCTGGGTCTGCACGCACATTCCCCCAAGGTTAGGGGCTGGGTGGCTGATTGCTTTGTCCCTTTCCACCCCGTAGCCTTGTGGAGTGCCTGCTGTATACCAGGCTTCTGTGTTAGCTGCTGCCCAGATGGTGTGATAAAGACTCTGTCAGCCGGGCGCGGTGGCTCACACCTGTAATCCCAGCACTTTGGGAGGCTGAGGTGGGTGGATCGCTTGAGGCCAGGAGTTCGAGACCAGCCTGGCCAACATGGTGAAACCCCGTCTCTACTAAAAATTCAAAAATTATCCAGGCATGGTGGTAGGCATGTGTAATCCCAGCTACTCAGGAGGCTGAAGCAGGAGAATCTCTTGAACCTGGGAGGTGGAGGTTGCAGTCAGCCCAGATGGTGCCACTGCTCTCTAGCTGGGCAACACAGCGAGACTCCGTCTCAAAAAAAAAAAAAAGACTCTCCATCCAGGTGTCACTACTGTTGCAATGATTGTTATTATTATTAGCATATTTATCAAGTGCCAGTTGCCAAGGGCTCACTGAATTATCACAAGAACCCGGAGAAGTGAGGGTTATTACCTCCATTTTAACAGATGAGGAAACCGAGGGTCAGAGTGGCTGAGTAATTTAGCTCAAGGTCATCCAGCTCAGAGGCAGCAGAACTCAGAGGTCCCGGAAGGGCAGGTGGTCTTGGCTCATCCTGATGGTTTTACCTCTGTGCTGCCACCCCCCGATGTGGCCCTTTCCCACTGGTGGGTGTGGCTGGGTGTTGTGGAAGACCCTGTCTGTGAGGCTGTCCTGAGGCCCAGGGGCAGAAGGCTGACTCGTGGCAACTTCCTGGAGGAGGTGGCTGGTCAGGAACCCCCGGGTGCCAAGCTTTTAGCCACAGCTGGGTTGGAAGCTGGTGTCAGGTTTGGAAGGGGCCAAGGGAGGTCTGGGGTACTGCATGGACTGCATGGGGTGTTTGTTTTGTTTTGTTTTGTTTTGTTTTGTTTTGTTTTAGACAGAGTCTTGCCTGTTTCCCACACTGGAGTGCAGTGGCCCAATCTCGGCTCAATGCAACCTCTACCTCCAGGGTTCAAGCGAGCACGTCTGGCTAACTTGTATTTTTAGTAGAGATGGGGTTTCACCATGCTGGCCAGGCTGGTCACCTTCGTGGGGTCTTATTGCAGAGCTCCTTCCATTCCCCAGAGATGGGGCTCTGCGCTGTCTTTTGATCAGGGTCCCGAGAGGGTGTATGTGTGTGAATGGGGACGGGGGCAGTGAGGATGGGGATGAGGGGGCTTGATGCAAGGAGAGGAAGGGAGTAGTGAAGCTTTACACACTTGGAGACCCACGGTTGATCTTCTTCACTCGTAGTAAAAAGCCAAAACCCCTGCTGATGCCTGCAGGGGCCCCACATTCTCCCACTGTCCCCTAACTCACTCTGTTCCAGCTATGCCAGGCTCTCTTCCACTCCCAGAACATGCAGGCGCCCCCACCTGAGGATCTTAGCACTGCCCTTCCCGCTGCTGGGGCTCCTTCTCTGAGCGTCTCCCTGCTCGCTGTCCTGCCTCCTGAGGGTCTTTGCATGGAGGCCGCCCACCCCTGCTCTGTTTACCTCCATACTGACTCCCACCTCCTCCAGACCTCGTGGCCTCACAAAGCAAGCTTTTCAACTCTCGGCCCCCTTCTGCAGGGTCCCTCTGTAGGGACCTGGATTTTTTGTTTGTTTGTTTTCTTTTTTGAGACAGGGTCTTGCTCTATTGCCTAGGGTAGTGCGATTATAGCTCACTGCAACCTCCGCCTCCCAGGCTAAAGTAATCCTTCCTCCTCAGCCTCCCAAGTAGCTGGGACTACAGGTGCCCGCCACCATGCCTGTTTTTTTTTGGTAGACACAGGGTTTTGCCATGTTGTCCAGGCTGGTCTCAGACTCCTGGGTTCAAGAGATCCTCCTGCCTCGGTTTCAAAAAGTGCTGGGATTACAGGTGTGAGCCACTGTGCCTGTCTGGGACAGGAATTTTCTTTTTCTTTTTCTTTTTTTTTTTTTTTTTTTGAGACAGGGTCTCGCTAGGGGCAGGTGATCCTCCCATCTTTGCCTCCCAAGTAGCTGGGACTACAGGCGTGTACCACCATTCTCAGTTAATTTTTGTATTTTTTGTAGAGACGGGTTTTTGCCATGTTGCCCAGGCTGGTCTTGAACTCCTGACCGCTGGTGATATGCCCACCTCGGCCTCCCAAAGTGCTGGGATTACAGGCGTGAGCCACAGCACCCTGCTAGAATGGAGATTTTTAATCTGTGTTGTTCTTTGCCTGGAAAGTGTCTGGTGCATTGTATGTGCTTAATAAGTATTTGTTGAGAGAGAGAGAGAGAGAGAGAAAGAGAGAGGAATAAAGGAAGGGGGAGAGAGAAAGAGGAGGGGAGGAGGGAGGGGAAGGATGGGAGGAGGGAAGGAAGGAGAAGGGAAAGAGGGCAGGGGAGGGGAGAGAAAGGAAGGAGAGAGGAGAGAAAGGAAGGGAAGGGGAGGAAGGGAGCGGAGGGGAGAGGAAGAGGGAAGAGATGGTTTTCATGTAAAGCAAGGAAGTGGGGGTAGAGCAGGAGAAATGTGAGGTGACTTACCTGAGAATTTGGGTAGCTCAGGGCCCCTTAATTTCAGCTTCAAGCCTTCACTACTTGTCACTCTCCACTAGCCCCTCTCCTGCTCAAGGACTCAAAGACAGACACAGAGCCCCCATTTCCACCATGGCTGTAAAGCATCTTCAGAAGCATCGCCTCTGTTCCTTCTCCTGCTGGCCAGTGAGGCTCCTGGTAGCGACTGGCCCAAGGGCACCAGTGAACAGTTGGCAAAGCAGGGCAGCAGAGCCGGGTCTGCAGTGCGGTGAGCATTTACATTCCTGCCGGGCCCATCTGGCTTCCATGCTGGGCTGATGAAAACCGCATCTTACATTAGGCCCTGGGGAATGTAAATGTTGACATGGAGTGTGCAGCTGGCTGGGCCACTGCAGCCACCGGAAGCTCTAAGACCCCTGGCCTTCAGCCGGGGGGTCACTCTCCCTAGAAGAAAGGGATGCAGGGTGCTTTATTATTTAAAAAAACCTTTTAAGGGAGTCATAACCTACATGAAGGGCACACATCTGAAGACTACAGCTTGATTTTTCCATGTGTGCATCCACCTAACCACCACTAACCACCCACCTAACCACCACTAACCACCTGCCTAACCACCACTAACCACCCGCCAAACTACCACTAACCACCCACCTAACTACCACTAACCACCCACCTAACTACCACTAACCATCCACCTAACCACCACTAACCACCCACCTAACTACCACTAACCACCCACCTAACCACCACTAACCACCCACCTAACTACCACTAACCGTCCACCTAACCACCACTAACCACCCACCTACCACTAACCATCCACCTAACCACCACTAACCACCCACCTAACTACCACTAACCACCCACCTAACTACCACTAACCATCCACCTAACCACCAACCACCCACCTAACTACCACTAACCACCTGCCTAACCACCACTAACCACCCGCCAAACTACCACTAACCACCCACCTAACTACCACTAACCATCCACCTAACCACCACTAACCACCCACCTAACTACCACTAACCACCCACCTACCACTAACCATCCACCTAACCACCACTAACCACCCACCTAACTACCACTAACCACCTGCCTAACCACCACTAACCACCCACCTAACTACCACTAACCATCCACCTAACCACCACTAACCACCCACCTAACTACCACTAACCACCTGCCTAACCACCACTAACCACCCACCTAACTACCACTAACCACCCACCTAACTACCACTAACCATCCACCTAACCACCACTAACCACCCGCCTAACCAACACTAACCACCCACCTAACTACCACTAACCATCCACCTAACCACCACTAACCACCCACCTAACTACCACTAACCACCCGCCTAACCACCACTAACCACCCACCTAACTACCACTAACCACCCACCTAACTACCACTAACCATCCACCTAACCACCACTAACCACCCACCTAACCAACACTAACCACCCACCTAACCAACACTAACCACCACTAATCACCCACTTAACCACCTAACCACCACTAACTGCCCACCTAACTACCTGACCGTCCACCTAACCACCACTAACCACCCTGCCACCCACCTGGTCACCTAACCACTCACCTAACCACTCTGCCACCCACCTAGTCACCTAACCACCCAACCACAACTAACCACCCACCTAACTACCAATTGCCTGCCTAACCACCTCTAACCACTACTAACCACCCACCTAACCACCCACCTAATGACCACTAACCACCTACCTACCTAATCACCCACCTAATGACCACTAACCACCTAACCACCCACCTAATGACCACTAACCACTCACCTAATGACCACTAACCACCCACCTAACCACCTAACCACCCACCTAATGACCCCTAACCACTCATCTAACCACCTAACCACCACTAACCACCAACCTAACCACCCACCTAACCACCACTAACCAGGTATAGATCTTCCACAGGTCCACCCCCAGAAGGGTCCTTGTGCCCCTCCTGGGCAGTACTCCCCAAGGGTAATTGCTCTTTTGACTTCTGACCCCATAGCTTAGTTTTGTTTTGTTTTCTTGCTCTGTTGCCCAGGCTGGAGTGCAGTGGCATGACCATGACTCACTGCAGCCTTGACCCCTGGGCTCAAGCAATCCTCCAGCATCAGCCTCCTGAGCAGCTGGGACTACAGGTGATTAGTACCACACTTGGCTACTTTTAAATTTTTTTGTAGTGACAGGGTCTCACTATGTTGCCCAGGCTGGTCTTGAACTCCTGAACTCAAGCAATTCCCCTGCCTCTGCTTCCCATAGTGCTGGGATTACAGGCATGAAACAACTTACCTGGCCTATTAGTTTTGCCTGTGTTCTAGAACTTCATGGAGACATGTGTGTTCTTTCGGATTGAGTTCTTTTGCTCCATGTGTCTGTGGCATTCGTCCACACTTGTTCCTGTTCACTGGTGAGTAGTATTCCATCATGCAAGCATGGCACCGTCTGTGCATCCATTCCTCTGCTGATGGACATTTGGGCTGCTTCCAGTTTTTTGCTATTATGCATAAAGCTGCCATGGACACTTTTATCTTTTGTGTTTGTGTCTTTGTGTGGATGTGTGTTTTCATTTCTCTTGGATAATGCCTAGGAGTGAGATTGCTGCGTCAGATGAGAAGTGGATGGTTAACTATACAAAAACCGCCAAACCATTTTTCCAAAGTGGCTGTGCCATTTTTCTCTCCCACCAGCAGTGGGTGAGCATCCAGTTATTTGCTGGGGGTGGGAGAAGGGATGGTTGTTGAAACAAGTGGAAAATTTACTAAGAATCACAGAACATCAGAGCTTACAGACGCCTCCTCTGACCCTTCCTGGTACAGGAAGGGAAAGTGAGGCTCAGATCACAGTGTGGGAGGGGCAGAGCCAGGAGCTAATGTCAGTCTCCCAATTTCCTAGCTCTAACTGCCCCCTGGTAAGAACGGATCAGCAGTGCTCAGTCTTATTTCCTCAGAGGAGGTTTCATGCCAAGCCCTTTCCTGCCTCATGGCCCTTGTACTTGTCATCCCCTTGGCCTGGAAGCTTTTCCTCCTGCTCTTGCATACCTGGTTCTCCTGATTTTGCAGGTGTCCATTCAGACACCTCTCTCTTGAGGCCATCCTTGAGCACAATGGCTAAAATAGCTGCCCAGGCACCTGCCCCACCCGCTTCCCAGCTACTCCCTGTCTCCTCATCCTTTCCGTTTCCCTGACAGCACTTCACAGCATCGGGTTACCTTCCCTCTTTGCTGGTTGATTTGTTTCTTGTCTGCCTCCCTTACTCGGAGCTCTCTGAGGTGGGAGTCTGACCTGTCTTGCTCTGGCTGCCCTGCGGTGTCCATGCAGCAGCTGTTGTGGAGCGGTTGCCTAGTAAATATTGGTTAAATCAACCCACAAACAAGCAAAATAATATCAGTGTATCCCCAATGAATCCTGTCTCCTCCTTGAACCTCAGTTTCTCCATCTATAGCATGAGCAGTTTGCACTGGTTAGTGGGAGGGCATTTATTGAGCATCTACTATATTCCAGGCGTGGGTGACACAGATACAGTGACAGTAAAGGCCTGGATTCTGGCCCCGAGAAGCTCCTAATCTAGAGATGTATGTAAACAGGGCATTACAGCCCAGTGTGCTCAGGGCTCAAAGCCAGGAGCCCAGATTGTATAGGAGTGTAGAGAAGGCTGCTGGTCTCCCTCTCCAGAGGATGGCATGCAGGGAGAGCTTCCTGGAGGTGGTGATGACATAGATACAGGGTGCGTAGGGGTGGTCAGGCAAAGGGGCTGTGGAGAACAGTGTTTCAGGCAGGGGGAACAGCCCAAGCAAAGGTGTGGCAGCATCTGCCTCCTTCATTGCTGTCTCTGTACCCAGCACAGTTCCTGGCACACACAGGTGCTCAGTCAACAGTTGGGGAATAAATGAAAATGTCTGGTTTACAGGTGGGGAAACTGAGGCCCAAGGAGGTTTCACAACACACCTAGCGCTCCACCCTGCTGGGCAGCCATGGTCAGGGAGGCAGGGAGGGTGGGAGAAAAACCCACCCCACCTCGGGCCTCTGCCAGCGTCCTCAGGGACAAGGCTACTCTGCCTCCTTGGAGTGCCAGGCAGGAGGCCACTCCACGGGTGTCCCTCCAAAGGCCAGGCCTGTGCTGTAATGGGGCCACAGCCCAGGCCTCTCTTGCCACATGAAAGACTTGGCCTATTTTTGCCCAGAGGACAGGCTCCAGTGGCCACTGGGGCTGTGTAATTAGAAGAGGCCCTGCACCCACGAGGGGCTGGAGCTGGGGGCTGTGGTGGGCAGGGTGGCCGCCCCAGGAGCAGATGGGGAGGACCCTGGCACAGACCGAGGTGGGGTGGGTTTTCCCCTCACCCTCCCTGCCTCCCTAGCCATGGCTGCCCACCAGGGCGGGGACCCTGGCGGCTAATTGCACGGTGGGCACAGGGTGAGGTCTCTGAATCCCTTCTAGGCTGGGCAGAGGGCCCAGGTGCCACTCTATGCCTCTGAAATTACAGGCTACAAGTGAGCGGCACAGCCTGCTCCATGCCACAGGCCTGCCTGTGCCCCTGGGAACCATGGTAGTGCAGTCCACAAGGAGCATCCCGGCTGGGCCCCACAACAGGCCCCCCGAACTACAGAACGTGGAACGTGAGTCTCTTAGGATGAACGAGGAGCCACTGGAGCAGACCCTCAGAGCGCTACCTGGTGCAAACCTGAAAATGCAAGCGTGTGTGATGTTCCCCACCCTGTGTCCAAGTGTTCTCATTGTTCAATTCCCACATATGAGTGGGAACGTGTGGTGTTAATATACATATGTGACAAACCTGCACATTGTGAACATGTACCCTAGAACTTAAATTAAAAAAAAAAAAAGAAAATGCAAGCATGGAGATCAGAGCGGTCATTCACACAGTCAACAAGCATTTATGGAGCACCCATGGTGTTCCAGGCACTGTCCTGGGTGGCGAAGTTATGGCAGTTCACAAAACAGGCAGAGCTCCTGGTGCCTGAAGACCTGGCTCCTGGACCCTTGCAATGACAATAATCTTCAGGAGCTGCCTGGAAGGTGCTGCACTGCTGCCCACCTCAGGGCCTTTGCACGCACTGATAGTGACTGGGCACCCCCTTGAGTCCTTGCCTTTCTAAATGCCTCCTCCTCATCTTTAAGAGCAGCTCTACTGTCACCTCTTCATGGAGGCCCCTATGAGGCTTGGGGCCAGACTAGCCTCCCAGACAAGTGCTCTTTTGGCCCCTGAACTACGGCTTCCAACTCTTAGCCCACTTTGCAGTTAGATATTCATTTGTTTGTTTACTTGCTCATTGCAAGTTTCCCTGCTACTCTGTAAACTCTGTGTCTCTGTTTGTCCATCACTGCCTCCCAGGGCCTGAACTTGGCCTGTGTGCAATTAAGGTCAAAAGAAATATTTGTATACATATGTACAACTATTACGTGTCCATAAATTTTTTTTAGAAATTTAAAAATACATTGGCTGGGTGTGGTGGCTCATGCCTGTAATCCCAGCTACTTGGGAGGCTGAGGTGGGAGGATTGCCTGAGCCCAGGAGGTCGAGGCCGCAGTGAGCTGTGATTGTGCCACTGCACTGCAGCCTGGGTGGCAGAGTGAGAACTTGTCTCAAAAAAAAAAAAAAGTTTAAAATATATTGACATAAAAAAAGAAATATTTATAGAATGAATGAAATTTAGAGTACCAGAGCATTGGAGTCTTAGGGCTGGCAGGCTTGTGCCAAGCATCTAGTCTAACCCCACATTTAGCCGCAGCCCAGAGAAAGGCAGTGATTTGCTCCGTTGCCCACAGTTTTTGCCTGAGCTAGGGCTGGGACTTGGGGCTCCTTTTTTGCCTCTGATCAGTGACTGACATTGTCATTGTTCTGTCCTCAGATTGCGGGTAGGGATGCTCAGTTTAAGGACAGCCTGTGTGTGTGTGTGTGTGTGTGTGTGTGTAGTGTGTGATGTGTGGTGTGTTGACATGGTGGGAAAGCCCTTCAACAGGACAGAGAGAGGTAGGAGCCCTATTTTGGGGAATGGGCCCCTTGGGAGGGGGGTGGTCCCATTTCGAGATTTTCTGACACGGGGGCCAGTGCAGAAAAAAAGGACTCTGACCTCCCAACATGCTAACTGATTCTGGGCAGGTTGCTCCAGCATGAACTGCAGCTTCTGTGTCCACCAAGTGGGCTTCCTGCATTCATTCATTTCCCCACAAGCACATAAAGGGCCTGCTGTGTTTGAGGCACGGTGCTGGGGGAGCAAAACCCAGTGCTTTGTGGGTGGATGATTCCAGACCCACAGGGAGCCAGTAATAGTAATATTCAACTTGGGGTGGCAGGAAGAATAATGCCCCTCCCCACGAAGATGCCCACAGCCTAATCCCTGGAACTTGGAAATGTGTTCCTTTTTTTTTTTTTTTTTTTTTTTTAAAGATTTGAGGTCGTGCTCTGTCACCCAGGCTGGAGTGCAGTGTCATGATCCTAGCTCACTGTAGCCTTGAACTGCTGGTCTCAAGCAATACTCCCACTTCAGCCTCCCAAGTAGCTGGAACCATAGGGATGTGCCACACTCAGCTAATTAAAAAAAATTTTTAGAGACAGGGTCTCACTAGATTGCCCAGGCTGGTCTTGAACTCCTAGCCTCAAGTGATCCTCCCACTCAGCCTCCTGAGTAGCTAGGGTTACAGGTGTGAGCCACTGCACCCAGCTGAGTGTGTCACACCTTATTTGGCAAAAGGGATTTGCCGATATGTTTAATTAAGGCTCTCAGGGAGGTTATCCTGGATCCTCAGGGTGGGGCCAACGTCATCACTAGGGGCCTTCAACGTGGGAAAGGGAACCGGAAGAGAGATGGCAGTATGAAAAGGACCCTGCCTGCTACCACTGGCCGGGAGGGTGGAGGAAGAAGCCTAAGAGCCAAGGAATGCCAGCAGCTTCTAGAATCTCGAAAAGGTAAAGAAAGAGATTCTCCCCCAAGACTCCAGAATGAACGCAAGCCCTGTTGACACTTTGATTTTTAGCTTCACGAGGCCCGTTTGGGACTCTTGACCACAAGAACTGCAAGAGCACGAATGTGAGTGGCTTCTGGCCTCTAATGTGTGGTCATTTGTTACAGCAGCAACAGGGAACTATACCCTTGGCCTTGGCCTGTGCTTTTGACATTGCTGAGCACGTGCATGCTCCCTAGCTCCTCTGCCTTCCCCCGCCAGCTTCCGAGTAGTAGGGAGTCTCCATCTCCATTTTACAGAGGAGGAAACAGAGTCTCCACGTGGGGCAGGACATGGTGGAGGCAGGATTTGAAGTGGGTCTGTCTGCCTCTTGCTGGATGAATGAATGAATGAATGTAAGGGGCTGCTAATCCGAGGGACTCCTCAGGTCAGCCAGATGTCCTGGTTCCAGGGCCTGCCACTAACTCACCTCAGATCCCTGCTTGAACCATTAGAACTCACCTGCCTCACTTTCCCCGTCTGTGAAATGGGGCTCTAACCCCTATTCAAGCTACTATCATTGGGGGCATTGTGAGGCCACAGATCCCAGAACAAACCCTCTAAACCCTCACTGACTCCCTGCTGCCTCCTAGGTGACCTTCCGAGACGTTAGCCCAGCTCCTGCCGATGCCTCCGACCCTTACTACCCCTTTTTCAGGGGGATGCTCTGCCCAGGAGGGAGAAGCACAGAAGGAGGGGAAGGGGACTCTGAGAGCTTCCCTCAGGCTGGGCCTCTGGGGCCACCTGTGCAGGGAGCAGGCTCTATTGGGGTTGGTTGTGTCCCTGCTCCTCGACGTCCCAGGGTCCCCAGACTGCAGCCCTCAGAATGTTGGGTAAGGACTTCTTCCTCTGCTGGTGGGCCCTGGGGGAGGTTTGACTGCCCCTGTCCACCCCGTGTCTGGTCTAAGACAGGTCAGGTAGGCCTGGAACACCCCTGGCCACCTTAAAGTGGGTGCAGCCGCTACGACATGTCTGTGGGTGGCCACTTGCCCCTGGGACATGTGTGTGCACGAATGTGTCTGTGCGTGTATTGGTGGATGGTCCCCTGTTCCCTCGAAGATGCAGGGTTTGGGGGGATTTCCAGAGAAGATAGGAAAGTCTCTGATTTTATTTCCCAAGCAAATGACTGTCCCAGTTTTCTGGGGGTGAGCGAGGGCTGCTGGGACCATTGCAGGGAACAATGATAATCTAGGCTTTGTTCCTACCCAGAGAGCACGCACTCAATCTAGGCTTTGTTCCTACCCAGAGAGCACGCACTCATCCTTCACGCACTCCCCTGTTCCAAACCCTCACTGGCTCTGTACTGCCTCCGACCTTCCGAGACTTTAGCCTGGCTCCTGTCAATGTCTCCGACCCTTACTACATGATCCTTTCTTTGGTCCATGCTCCAGCCTAATCTAATTGCGGTGGCTTGTGCGCGGTGGCATTCCCAGCCACCATACCTTTACCCACGCTGGTCCTTCCATGCAGAATGCCTTTCCAGGGCCTGCTTTGCCCACTTCTGCTCATTCACAGGCATGCCCTCCAGGATGGCTTCCTGCTTCTTTCCCTTGGGGGATTGATCTCTCTGTCTTGGGGTTCTCTGAGCCCTTGACCTGACCCCTTTCTCTTTGGCAAAGAAGTAATTTACCTCGGTGTCCTTCTCCCTGGTAGTCTGTGAGCTCCCCAAGTCTGGGCTGTGCCTGATTCACCTCTGGAAACTGCTTAGCACAGTGCATGGCCTGCTACAGGTGTTCACTGAGCACTTGCTGAATGAATGCATGAATGAATGAATGAATGAATGCAAGGGGCTGCTAATCCACAGGACTCCTCAGGTCAACCAGACATCTTGGTTCCAAGGCCTGCCACTGACTCACCTCAGGACCCTGCTTGAACCATTAGAACTCACCCTGCCTCACTTTCCCCATCTGTGAAATGGGGCTACAACTCCTATTCAAGCTACTATCATTTGGGGGCATTGTGAGGCCACAGATCCCAGAACATCAGAGTCAGAAATAGCCCAGAAAGCTTCCCGCCCATCCCTACAAATGGGAAACTGAGGTCTGGAGAGGGAAGGGCAGAGCTGGGCTCCCTGTCTCAGGCTCGGACCTGCCGTCAGGCCTCTCTCTAAAACAAATCCCAGCTCCCACGCTGCACCCTGAGCCTGGAAGCCTGAGCCACACAAGGACGGGGAATTTTCCTTCCCACTTCCAGAGGCCTCTGAACCTCCCTGACCTTGTCCCCTTTGGAGGGTATTGGGCAGCAGGTGGGCAGAACCCCAGCTCACTGTCTGGGGGAGCGCTGCAGGACAGCCTTGTCTGTCTGTCTGTCTGTCTGTCTCAGCCTGCCCTGGGGACCTGAGGTCAGGGAGGAAGTGCCGCATCTGGTCTTCCCCAGAGCGAGAGTGTGAGCAAGGGTGGGATTGCGTGTGGCCCGAGAGTAGCCCCTCCCCTCCCCCGTCCCCACCCCAAACCCTCTTAATGAAATCAAGCTGGCCCTGCGGCCCAGCCGGGGAGGGAGGAAGGAGGAGGGACGGGAGGAGGGACGGGAGGAGGGAGGGCGGGCAGGCGCCAGCCCAGAGCAGCCTCGGGCACCAGCACGGACTGTCTCTTCCAGCCCAGGCGTCCCCCACTCTCGCTCCATTCGGCGGGAGCACCCAGTCCTGTACGCCAAGGAACTGGTGAGTCCTGGGGTCCCCTCCTCTGTCCTGAGAGCCTGGAGCTATCTTGGAGCTTAGGGACTGGGGACTGTCGGAGCACTCTGGGGGGGCCTCTCTAAGTGTGTGTGGGCTTTGAGTGTGTGTTTGGTGTTGTGTGCACGAGTGTGGTGGAATCTGAGTCCCATGTGCGGTGCTGGGGTGGGCCAGGGTGGGCCGGAGTGTTGTGTGTGTGCGGCTGGGGCCTTGGTGTAGGGGGTGTGTTGCTTCCACTTCTCTGCAAGTGGACACCAGGCTGTTGCTTCCAGGATCTGTGTGAGGGTGATGTGGACGGTATTGTCCTGTGTGCAGGGATCGGCTGTGTGTCAGGGGATTGTGTATGTGTATGTGTTGTGTGTCCGTGTGTGTTCTCTGTGTATTGTGTGCATGGGCCATGAGAGCGCTGTCGGGTGTCTCAGTGCTGTGTGAGTCAGTGTGCCTGTGTTGTGTGTCTTTATATTGTGTGTCCATGCTGCTCTGTGTGTGTGTGTGTGTGTGTGTGTGTAGGTGGATTGTGCCCCCAGGACCCCCTTCCCCTTCCCCATCCAGACCTCCGGGGGCCCAGGTCCCTGTCCTTGGCTGGCCCTGGGGTCGGGGGCATATGCAGTGCTCCAACCAGAACACCCCTCCCCCACACAAGGCCACTAATTGAAGCCAGGTTTCCGTGGGCCGTCCCTCCCCCAAAGGCCACCAGTCTCTGGGTGGGGGTGGGGCAGCCCCCGGTCCCCTAGCTTCAAGTCTTGGGGTCCCCAGGCCTCAGGGATAGATCTGCACTCCTCCACATACTCAGGACCATCTTAGGGCATTTGTCACACACACGGCCAGCCCTTCCTGACATGTCCCCAGGCAGGGAGTCCTGGGCAATCACATGGTACCTGCTAATTGGCACCCACTATGCGCCAGGCATGGCCGCATCTTGTCCTAACAGCAGTCCAGGGAGGTGGCTCTTATCCCCATTGTACAGATATGGAAACTGAGGCTCAGAGAGGTGACATGCCCAGCCCAAGGACACATAGCTGGGAAGTGACCTCCTCTGGGATATACCAAGACAGGCTTCTCTATCCAGGGCTCTGCTGGGCTCACCCCCTGACTTTCTGTGTGACCTGGGCAGGGTGTTTTCAGTCTCTGGACCTGAGTTACCTCTAAGGTGAAGCAAGAAGCGTTGGGCCTGACCCCAGCTCCTAATGGCCTGTTAGATTCTGAGTCCTTGAAAAAATTAGAGTCCAGGGGGGAGGTAGGGGGTACCTGGTAGGCAGAATAATGACTTCAGAGCTGTCCAGAACAGTGCTTCATTCCACAGATGGGAAACTGAGGCCCAGAGAGGGCAGGGGCCATCCAGGGCCACACAACCATCTCTTTTGAGGCTCTGCTGACTGCAGGTGGGGCTCGATCCTCCACACGTTGCCCCCACCTTTCCCTGGAAGCCAGGAGGGGTTGTGGGGTGCCGGGGACTCTGAGAGTCAGGGTCTCAGCCTTAAAGAGCCAGTGGCAGTTTGCATGTTCTCCTTTCTTGCCCTCTGCCTCCGGCTTTGTGTGTGTGTGTGTGTGTGTGTGTGTTGCATGTATATGTGTGTGTAGGTGTATGTGTGCATGTGTATGTGTATGTGTATGTGTATGTGTGTGCATGCGTGTGTTTGGTTCTGCATTCCTTGGCGGCCAGAGCTAAAGAGGTTTCACTGAACGGGGTGAAAAGGTTGGTCTTTCCCTGGGCGGCGGCCGGAACATACAGTGAGCGCATGTTCCTATCCGGCGATGGTGCTCATTTGTCGACTCAGGGTGGGAAATTGCTGGCTGAACCTGGAGTTCGGCTAGGGAAGGAATTCAGCTACCCCAGACCCCATCTTTCCTCTGGGCTCAGCTACTCCGCACCAGGCACTCTCTGAAAGTTGTCTCATTTGGCCCTAACAGCTCTGAGAGGTGCTACCTGTGGTCACCCTGTCCCAACTTACGGATGGGGAAAGTGAGGCCCACAGGAGCCAGACCACAGAGCTGGACGCGATGGAGCTGGGATTCTTGACCCAGCCAGAACTTGAGTGGGTCTCCAGCCACCCCTGGTCCCAGCTGTCCTCTGCAGTGAGAAGTGGTAGTTGTTGCCATGAAAGCTCTCTCCTGGGCTTGACTGGGGGTGGGAGGCAGGGAGGTGACTGGCAGGTCACAGACCCCAAAGCTCAAGGTTGTCTGAAGGAACCTTTGCTAACAGGTGCCAGAGAGGGGAGGGGTCCTTTCCTCATTTAGCATCTGACAGGTGATGTCCACCAGCAGGAACAAGCCATTCCTGGCTCAGAGTGTGTGGTGTGTGCATGTGTGTGTGGTTGTGTAGGTGAGTGTGTGTGGTGTATGTGTATGGTTGTGTGTATGTGGCGTGTATGCATATATGTGTGGTGTGTGCATTTGTGTATGATTGTGTGTAGTATGTGAATGTGTGTATAGGGGTGTGTGTGTGTGGCATGTGTGTGCATGGTTGTGTGTGGTGTGTATATGGGTATGTGTGGCGTGTGTACATGTTTGTGTGTGGGGTGTGTGTGCATGTGTGTGTATGATTGTGTGTGTAGTATGTGCATGTGTGTATATGGGTGTGTGAGTGTGTGTGTGGTATGTGTGTGCATGGTTGTGTGTGGTGTGTATGCATGTGTGTATATGTGTGCGTAGTCTGTGCATGTGTGTATATGGGTGTGTGTGTGAGTGTGTGGCATGTGTGTGCATGATTATGTGTGGGGTGTGTATGGGGATGTGTGTGTGAGTGTGTGGCCTGTGTGAATGGTTGTGTGTGTGGTGAGTGTGCATGTGTATGTATGGCTGTGTATGAGTGTGAGTGTGGTGTGTGTGAATGTGCGTGTAAACTCCTGGGATCAGACAGAGGAAGGTTCAGATCCCAGCTCAGCTACTCCCCATCTGTGTGTCCTTGGGGAAGTCACTGTCTATCTCTGAACCTCCGTTCCCTCATCTGTAAAATGGGGATAATGAAGCTGCCCCAGGGCTTCTGGAGGATTAAAGGCATGAAAAGGGCTTAGATGAGTACCCGTGAGGAAAGCACGGGTGATCAGCTCATTTAAAATGAGCCCCTGAGAAGCTTTGTCTCTTTTTTAAAACATTGAAATAATTTAATATATTTCATAGAGATGGAGGTTTCCTTATGTTGCCCAGGCTGGTCTTGAACTCCTGGCCTCAAGCGATCCTCCCAAGTAACTGGGACTACAGGCATACACCACCAGGCCTGGCTACTTTTTTATTTTTTTGTAGAGGTGGGGTCTTACTATGTTGCTCAAACTCCTGCCCTCAATCAATCCTCCGGCCTCAGCCTCCCAAAGTGCTGGGATTACAGGTATGAGCCACCACGCCTGGCCAGTTTTGCCTCTTTTTATGTCCTGGAATTTTTTTTTTTATTTTTTGCCATCTAAGCCAGTTTGTTCACATTTAATTTCTTTTTTCTTTTCCTTTCTTTCTTTTCTTTCTTTTCTTCCTTCCTTCCTTCCTTCTTTCCTTCCTTCCTTCCTTCCTTTCTCTCTCTCTCTTTCTTTCTTTCTTTTTTTTTTTTTTTGACAGGTTCTTGCTCTGTCACCCAGGCTGGAGTGCAGTGCCAACTCTGCTCACTGCAGCCTCAACTTCCCGGGCTCAGGCGATTCTCCCACCTCAGTCTCCTCGGTACCTGGGACCACAAGTGTGCGCCACTAGGCCTGGCTGATTTTTGGTGGAGACAGAATTTTGCCGTGTTGACCAGGCTGGTCTTGAACTCCGGAGCTCAGGTGATCCTCCCACCTTGGCCTCCCAAAGTGCTGGGATTACAGGCATGAGCCACAACACCCGGCTGATGCAATTAATTTCAATGAAAGCCGTGTTACGGAGAAGCCTCAGGTCACCTGGAACAAGCCCCTAAATGGCCCAACCTGGTTCCTACCTCACCTCCAGAATCCTCACGGTACCTGTGGGGAAGGTAGCGTCCTCTGCTTCACCAAGCAGGCCCTGAGGCCCAGGTGCTGGAGATGTGACCACAGCCGAGGCCTTGGGAGCCTGACTTCCTCCTCCAGCCCGGAACTTGCTGTGTGGCCCTGGGCCTGCCCTTTGCCTTCTCTAGGCCTCTGTCTCTCCACCTCAGTTCCCTCAGGCCTCAGGACAGGAGATCCTAAGGCTTTTCTGTGTGAAGCTTCTAGACCCAAGCCAGCTTCCAGGACCTGAGCCCTCTGCTGGGCGGGGTGGGGTTCTCAGAGGACAGCACAGTGAGTTGTCCCTGGGTTTGAGCGGGTGGGAGCCCCCAGCTCACATCGGCTGGGAGAGACAGTGTTTTGAAACTCAGCTCCTCTGTCAACTCTGGCTATGAGGAATTAATTCATCAGCCGGGCTGTGTGGGCCAGGTGGGGTCTTGGGGTTCACCCGGGAGCAGCCTTCCATCAGGGCAGGGAGGCCCCCGGCTCATCTGGTTCCCATCTAGTGGAGGTGGGGCGCATTGGCAGCTCAGCTTTGTCTCGGGAACCAGGACTTCCCCACCCCGGGGCCCATCCTGGCTCCTGCTTGGAGCCTGGGGCTGAGGGCAGCCACAGGGGGCTGTCCGTGCATGCCCCTGGCATCCATGACCCCTGCCTAGCTCAGACACCTGGAGGCTTCAAACCCTAGGAATCTTTTTTTTTTTTTTTTTTTTTTTCTTGAGATAGGTTCTCACTCTGTCGCCTAGGCTGGAGTGTGCAGTGGTGCGATCTTGGCTCACTGCAACCTCCGCCTCCCAGGTTCAAGCAATTTTCCTGCCTCAGCCTCCTAAGTAGGTGGGATTACAGGGGCACGACACCATGCCTGGCTGATTTTTGTATTTTTAGTAGAGATGGGGTTTCACCATGTTGGCCAGGCTGGTCTCGAGCTCCTGACCTCAAGTGATCTGCCCACCTTGGGCTCCCAAAGTGCTGGGATTACAGGTGTGAGCCACTGCGCCCGCCCCACTAGGAATCTTTTGCAGAATAAGGTAGAGCTGGGCTGGCGGAAGGTTTGAGAAAGCCCCTGAACCACGAGGTTGTGGCCACGTGGAGCCACTTTGGCCGCCCAGTGCATGGGGACCAGACCCTGAGGGGAACGGGACCACAGAGAGGCTGGGGGCTGGAGCGAAGGGTCCCAGAGTTGTGGGTAGAGGGTGAGGTGTCACTCAACAACCTCAGTCACTCAATCGGTTTCTCACTTACTCAGCCCTGCCATCATTTCTCCCTTTCTGCTTGGATCCAGACCCAGCTCTTCCCTGGCAAGTCACCACGTCCCTCTCAGCCTCAGTTTTTTCATCTGCAAAGTGGGCCTAATCATAGAACCTCCCACACTGGGCAGTGATCAGCATTCATTGAGAAATTCCATGTAAGAAACTTAAAACAGTGGCTGACACATAAAGCCATGAAAGTTAAGTTATCATTATTAATTCAGCCACGTCAGTCAGGGTACATTTATTGAGCACTTACTGTATACCAGATATGGGGCCAAACCCTGAGGGGGCCGAGATGAATAAGATTCAGCCCCTGAACTCCTGGACCTCCAGGGAAGTAGGGGAGCACATCTGTATTCCACAGCTGAACCAGCGGGGCTCAGGCCCTGGGAAGGGAAGGGACTTGCCAGAAGGTGTTTCATGCTCCCTGTTCCTCCTGGGGGCTGGTGAGCCTGTTTCTGAATCCTGACACTCTAGAGTCCCGCCGTGACTTCTCTCCTCCCTCCTGTCTCACAGGTCCTGGGGGCACCATGGTTTCGGCGGCAGCCCCCAGCCTCCTCATCCCTCTGTTGCTACTCCTGGGGTCTGTGCCTGCTACTGACGCCCGCTCTGTACCCCTGAAGGCCACATTCCTGGAGGATGTGGCGGGTAGTGGGGAGGCCGAGGGCTCGTCGGCCTCCTCCCCGAGCCTCCTGCCACCCTGGACCCCGGCCCTCAGCCCCACATCGATGGGGCCCCAGCCCACAACCCTGGGGGGCCCATCACCCCCCACCAACTTCCTGGATGGGATCGTGGACTTCTTCCGCCAGTACGTGATGCTGATTGCTGTGGTGGGCTCCCTGGCCTTTCTGCTGATGTTCATCGTCTGTGCCGCGGTCATCACCCGGCAGAAGCACAAGGCCTCGGCCTATTACCCGTCGTCCTTCCCCAAGAAGAAGTACGTGGACCAGAGTGACAGGGCCGGGGGCCCCCAGGCCTTCAGTGAGGTCCCCGACAGAGCCCCTGACAGCCGGCCCGAGGATGCCCTGGATTCCTCCCGGCAGCTCCAGGCCGACATCTTGGCTGCCACCCAGAACCTCAAGTCCCCCACCAGGGCTGCACTGGGCGGCGGGGACGGAGCCAGGATGGTGGAGGGCCGGGGGGCGGAGGAAGAGGAGAAGGGCAGCCAGGAGGGGGACCAGGAAGTCCAGGGACATGGGGTCCCAGTGGAGACACCAGAGGCGCAGGAGGAGCCGTGCTCAGGGGTGCTTGAGGGGGCTCTGGTGGCCGGTGAGGGCCAAAGGGAGCTGGAAGGGTCTCTCTTGTTAGCCCAGGAAGCCCAGGGACCAGAAGTTCCCCCCGAAAGCCCCTGTGCTTGTAGCAGCGTCCACCCCAGTGTCTAACAGTCCTCCCGGGCTGCCAGCCCTGACTGTCGGGGCCCCAAGTGGTCACCTCCCCGGGTATGAAAAGGCCTTCAGCCCTGACTGCTTCCTGACACTCCCTCCTTGGCCGCCCTGTGGTGCCAATTCCAGCATGTGCTGATTCTACAGCAGGCAGAAATGCTGGTCCCCGGTCCCCCAGAGGAATCTTACCAAGTGCCATCATCCTTCACCTCAGCAGCCCCAAAGGGCTACATACTACAGCACAGCTCCCCTGACAAAGTGAGGGGAGGGCATGTGTCCCTGTGACAGCCAGGATAAAACATCCCTCAAGGCTGGGTGTGGAGGCTCACGCCTGTAATCCCAGCATTTTGGGAGGCCAAGTCCGGACATCACTTGAGACTAGGAGTTCAAAACCAGCCCTGGCAACATTGTGAGACCCATCTCTATAAAAACAAAAAACAGTCCACTAAATCAGCCACATCAATTGGGAATCATATGTCACGGGTCACTCGTGGGGCAAACATCACTGATTTTCCATCAAGGGAGCAAAGAATAAGTGGGAGTTTTGGAAGAGTTTGGATGAGAGACACCGAGGTGCCCAGCGTTCGTAAGGCAACATGCAGCCTGGCGTGAAGCAGTATTTTGGAACTGCAAATGGTTCCCCTCTTGTGTCCTTTCAATGCTGAATATTTTAGTGTCATTCTGCCTGTGCTCAGAGCTCCAGCAGCAGAAGTGGGTGTGGTTAATTAGGACACTTCTGTGAGAGGGCCCCTGCACACATTACGACAGGTCCCTAAATGAGCATTTCCCAAACTAGGTTCCCCCAGGCAATCTTCGGAAACAAGATTTTTTTTTTTCTTTTTGAGACGGAGTCTCGCTCTGTCATCCAGGCTGGAGTGCAGTGGTGCAATCTTGGTGCAATCTTGGCTCAGTGCAATCCGCCTCCCAGGTTCAAGCGATTCTCCTGCCTTAGTAGCTGGGATTACAGGTGCCCACCACTGCGCCCGGCTAAATTTTGTATTTTTAGTAGAGATGGGTCTTCACCATGTTGGCCAGTCTGGTCTGGAACTCCTGACCTTCAGGTGATCCACCTGCCTCTGCCTCCCAAAGTGCTGGGATTACAGGTGTGAGCCACCACGCCCAGCCCAAACTAATTTTTAAAACAGCTACAGGGTAAAATCCTGCAGCACCGACTCTGGAAAATACTGCTCTTAATTTTCCTGAAGGTGGCCCCTTGTTTCTAGTTGGTCCAGGATTAGGGATGTGGGGTGTAGAGCATTTAAACCCTCTCAAGTGCTCCCCAAGCACCCCCTGCCTGGGGGTGAGTTTCTCATCCTGCTACTGCTGCTGGGATCAGGGTGAATGAATGGAACTCTTCCTATCTGGCCTCCAAAGCAGCCTAGAAGCTGAGGGGCTGTGTTTGAGGGGACCTCCACCCTGGGGAAGTTCAAGGGGCTGGGGAAGGGTTTCTGACGCCCAGCCTGGAGCAGGGGGGCCCTGGCCACCCCCCATCGCTCACACATTGTCTGGCAGCCTGTGTCCACAATATTCGTCAGTCCTCAACAGGGAGCCTGGGCTCCGTCCTGCTTTAGGGAGGCTCTGGCGGGGGGTCCTCTCCCCCATTCCTCCATGTGGGGCTCCCCCAACCTCTGCACAGCTCTCCAGGTGCTGAGATATAATGCGCCAGCACAATAAACCTTTATTCTGGCCTGAAGTCTCACCAGTTTTCTGGGGGGTGGGGGGAATGAGCCTGCTGGGGAGGGGCTCTTGCATGGGGATGGGGACAACTTTCTGGAGAGACACATCAGCCCAGCCCTGGAGGGTGAAGGGACAGATTGATGTGGGAAAGAAAGGAAAGACCGGTGCTCCGGAGGAATGGGCTGGAACTCATGTCCCCAGGGGTGGAGCACCAGCTCTGGACTTGTGGCCACACAGACCCAGGTTCCATGCCCAGCTATGCCACTGACTGTGGCCGTGGGAGAGTCACTCGCCTCTCTGTTTCCCCTGCAGGTGGTTGAGGACTGGGACGGGTCTCATGGACACTGCCCCCCTCACTGCACCCTTGGCTGGGATCGGGAGTAGGAGGCAGCTCTGGCCCTGCAGTCGGCCTCTGCCTTCTGTCTCCCCACCCACAAAACTCCTCTTGGTCTTTGATGGCAAGTTCCTGCAGCGACTTCTCCCCCGCACCCTGGGCCTCAGGAGCTGCCAGCTGGAATCCAGATGTGGCTGCGGCTGGGAGCATGTGCTGGGTCCCTGGGGCTGGGGGGCAGTGGGCCATCCCCTGCAGCCCCTCCCCTCCACTGACCCCACCTCCAGCTGGCGGGGCCCCAGAGGTTTGGGTTTCATAACACACAATGGCCTCTGTCTCACTCAGTGGGGAAGGGCCCTCCCTTTCTCAGCCTAGCCAGGCCTGCCAAGAACAGCAAGAGGATGGAAGAGGAATACCTGTGTGTGCTGCGTGGCTCTGACCAAATCGTTCAACTTCGCTGGGTGTCACGGGCTGTGCTTTATTCTTGTTCCCAAGCTCCTGCGGGGTCTTAGTTGTTGTGATGTGACTGGGAAGTGCATGAAGCTTCCCTTGAATACACAAAAATATAGTAAAACAGAAGCAATCATTAGAGACCCTGGGGGGGCAGATGGGGCTGAGCTCCCTGATCAGCGGCTCCAGCCTGCAGCCTTCCACTAATGCTCAGTGGGACTCTCCAGAGGACATGGAGTCCATGACCTCAGCCATAGCCTGTGACCCCCAAGACTGGTGGGAGGTGAATGAAGGAGGCGTTCCGAGCAACAGAGCAGTTCACCTCTTCCTCACCTCTGAACTTTTACAGCTGCTGTTCCTTCTGCCTATGACACCTTTCCACCCCTCCCAACCCCCTGCTGCCTTGCTAAATTCCCCCTTATCCTTTAGCTTCTGGCCTAGATGTCCCTTCCTCCTGGGAGCCTTCCCTAATAGCTTCTACCCCACCCCCCTTCCACAGTCCCTTGGCTCAATGATAATAATGGCTTCCAATTAATGAGCCCCTGTTATGTGCCAGGCCCTGCTCTCAGTACTCGGCATCATTAACTCACTGAGACTTGCAGCCCTCTGAGGTGGGCACTGTTATTATTCTCATGTAACAGATGTGGAAACTGAGGCCCAGAGAGGTGATGATGTCAGCTGCCCAGGGCCCAGAGCTGGGATTCCAGCCCAGCAATTTGATTCCAGCGTCTGAATTCTCCACTGGGCTCTAATGCTTCTTTGAAGAATGAATGAATGAATGAATGAATGAATGAATGAATCCCTTGGGAAGGGGGCAGCAAGGCTCCTCTCCTGCTTAAAGCCACTCCAATCTGCTCTTACATCTGAGATGGGGTTACCTAGAAGGGGCATTTTATGGGCACACATCTGGCTGGGCACCAGTGAACACTGAGCCATAGAGCAAACGGTGGTTGCTGGGGGGTAAGCAGGATTGGGGGAGATTTGGGCTTGAGGCTGGGGGGGAGGGTTCCACTGTTCTCAGGGGCCCAGGAGTCTGCCGGGGCCTGAACAGTCCCCCACTGTCTCTGGGCTTGTAAAACGGCACAGCTGCCACCAGCCTGTGAGTCTGTCCCGGAGCCAGGCCTGCTGTCATTCTAAAGGGGGAGGGGGAGGAGAAGCAAAACTACCCCAAGGCCTCAACCCCAGCTCAGGGTACAGATGGGGGATTCTGGTCAACTGTGTGGGTGCTGGGGGTGCTAAAGGGCCACTAGCTGGAAGTGGGACCCCTTCCCAGCCCCTTGCTCTGCTCTGATCAGCCCAGGAGGGCTGGGCGTTCCCTGGCTGGGGTCAAGTCGAAGGTGAGAGTGAGATCAGGCAGTGGGTACATCTCTGCTGGGCACATCGTCTTTAACCCTCTTGTGATGTTTAAGGTGGTTCTGGTCCCATGGTCACCTTGTCTGGGTTCAGTCCCAGCTCCACTCTTTCTTAGCTGTGGAGCCTTGGGGAAGTCGCCTCACCTCTCTGGGCCTCCGTTTTCATGTGTGTAAAGAGGGAATGACCCTACCCCATGTAGCAGGGGTCTCCACCTGCACATTGGGATTACCTGGGAGTTTAACAAGATACTGGCTCCTAGCCAGGTGCTAGGTGGCTCACACCTATAATCCCAGCACTTTGGGAGGCCAAGATGGGAGGATCACTTGTACCAGGAGTTCAAGATCAGCCTGGGCAACATAGGGAGACCCTGTCTTTAAAATAATAATGATAATAATATTAAATATCCAGGAGTGGTGGTGGGCACCTGTGGTCCCAGCTATCTGGGAGGCTAAGGCAGGAGGATTGACTGAGCCCAGGAGGTTGAAGCTGCAGTGAGCTGTGATCGCACCGCTGCACTCCAGCCTCAGTGACAGAGCGAGGCCCTGTCTCAAAAAAAAGTTGACATCTAGGCCGGGTATGCTGGCTTATGTCTGTAATCCCAGTACTTTGGGAAGCTGAGGCAGGAGGATTGCTTGGGCTCAGGATTTTGAGACCAGTCTGGGTAACATGGTGAAACCTCATTACAATTAAAAAATTAAAAAATTAAAATACTGGCTCCTGGGCCCCACCTACACCAATGACATCAGATTCTCTGAGGATACAGCTGAGCAATTGTCACTGCCAAGATGCAAAGTCCACAAGGAGAGAGGCCTGAGGGTTGGCCCACCACTGCCTCTCTAGCGCTTGGCATGGTTCCTGGCACACAGTAGGGGTTCCGTGTGTGTGCATGTACAAGTGTGTAAGGCTGAAGGAGGGCATATGAATCAGTGTACCATACATCCATAACCATATATCCATAACCATATTTAACCCTCACTGCATTCCCCACAGAGAGCTGAGCAATATCAGTACCCGCATTGCACAGATGAAGAAACTGAGGCTTAGAGAGCTGCAGTGACTTGCTTAAGGTCGCACAGCCCAGCAAAGCTGGGATTCGAACCCAGGTCTGTCTAGTTCCTCAAGGCTCTTCAGCTGCCTCATTTTAGAACATATCTATGATCTAAAGGCCAAGCCTTCCACTATTGGTGCAGTGGGGTGTGTGTTTCATCATAGGTCCTGCATCCCTGTTTCGACCTCCCCCATCCTCCTTCTCCGGGGGGTGTTGACTGTGGGTCATGCCTGTCCTGTGTGTCTCAATCACACAGGCCTAGAATCATCCAATCTGCTCCTGTTGGGATTAATTAACCCTCTGGGTTATGAGGTGGCCCAGGAGAAAGTAGCAGGTTCATAGCTTCTCCGATTTCCAACCACGACTATTTCATAAGCACCTACTATGTGCCTGGTATTGGGAACAACAGACCTGAAGCTGTATTCTAGTGGAACAGATGAAAATTAATCAAAGAATGATCTAGACACAGCTACAGTGATTAATAACAGAAATAGCTGCCATTTGTAAAAGGGCTATTATGCACATGGCTGGTGCTTTGCCAATAATATTTTTTACAGCTTTACCGAGGGTTAACTGACACAGAATAAAATGCACATATTTAAAGTGTACAATTTGGCCAGGCCCAGGGGCTCATGTCTATAATCCCAGCACTTTGGGAGGTCAAAGCAGGAGGATCACTTGAGGCCAGGCATTCAAGACCAGCCTGGTACTGTAGTGAGCACCCCCAACTCAATCTCTATCAAAAAAAAATTTTTTTTAATTAGCCAGGGCTGGATGCTGATGGCTCATGCCTGTAATTTCAGTGCTTTGGGAGGCTGAGGTGGGAGGATCCCTTGAGCCCTGGAGTTTGAGACTAGCCTGGGCAACATGGTGAAACCCTATCTCTACAAAAAATACAAAAATTGGCTGGCATAGTGGCGTGCGTGTGATCCCAACTACTTCAGAGGCTGAGATGGGAGGATTGCTTGAGCCCAGGAGATTGAGGCTGCAGTGAGCTGTGACTGCACCACTGCACTTCAGCATGGGTGACAGAGTGAGACCTTGTCTCAAAACAAAAAAACCGCAAAACCCCCCAAAAAAACAAAAAACAAAACAAAACAAAAAACCTGGCTGCGTGTGGTGGCTCACACCTGTAATCCCAGCACTTTGGGAGGCTGAGGCAGGTGGATCACGAGGTCAGGAGATCGAGACCATCCTGGCCAACATGGTGAAACCCCATCTCTACTAAAAATACAAAAATTAGCTGTGTGTGGTGGTGCGCACCTGTAGTCCCAGCTACTCGGGAGGGTGGGGCAGGAGAATCTCTTGAATCCAGGAGGCAGAGGTTGCAGTGAGCTGAGATTGCGCCACTGCACTCCAGCCTGGTGACAGAGTGAGACTACATCTCAAAAAAAAAACAAAAAACAAAAACAACAACAACAACAAGAAGAAGAACCAAAAAACAACAAAAAACCAAACAAAAAGAAAAGTGTACATTTTGATGATTTTTGACATGTGTTTACACCAGAACGGTCATCACGATAAAAATAATGAACATTCCATCACCTTCAGAAGTTCCCTGGTACCCCTTCATAATCCTTCCTTACTCTTCCTTCTCATCCTTCCTCCCTCCCCTAATGACCAGGCAACTATTGATTTGCTTTCTGTCACTATGAATGGTTTTAATTTTTCTGGAATTTTCTACAAGTGGAAACATACAATGTGTGTTGTCTTTTCTGCCTGGCTTCTTTCACTCTGCATAAATGTTTTGAGATGTATTCATGTTTTTGTAGTATCAATATCTCACTCTTTTTCATCGCTGGGTAGCATTCTGTCGTATGGATGTACCACAATTTCTTTATCCATTCACCTGCTAATGGACATTTGGATGGTTTCCAGTTTTGGGATATTACAAAGAAAGTTGCTATGAACTACTAATGTTATTTGATTTTTTCCTCACAGCCTTCAAGATGAGATGATCATTCTTTCTCTCCATTATACAGATGAGAAGAATGGAGACTCAGAGGGGTCAAGTGACTCATCCAACATCACACAGCCAGTAGTTGGAGTGTCGAACCTTAAAGAGTGGGGATGTGTGAGCTGAAAGTGACTTTAGGGAAACTTCTAAGGTTCAGAGGGCATCAGCATCACTTGGGACCCCCGAGTGCTGTTTTAGCTCTGCAGGTGATTCTGATGTACTAAAGTTGAGGATCCCAGCCCTTTATTTTATAGTCGGGCAAGTGAGGACCAGGTAGGGGCTCGGGTGGGGCAGAGCTGGGCAGGAATCAGGTCTCTTGTGGGAAGTCTTGAGCTGTGTCCAGCTCTGCGCTTTTTCCTCCTTGATTCTTCATCTATTTTGGGAGAAGTATCTTCATCTGTCTGGAGTGGGATGGGGAATTGCCATTTTTTTCAGGAGGTTTTAATTTCAGGATTCCTTTGGCTGCTCAGAAATAGCAGCAGGGATTTGGTGATGGCTCCAGGGCCCGGGAGGTTTCCCAGCAGCTGCTCCCTCTCCCCAGGGGCGTCCAGGGTTTATGGTGGCAGCTGCAAAGCAAATAACAGCACTGCTGGTAAATCCACTCTGGCCACTGAGGCCCCTGCGATGTTTACCACCCACTGGGGCCCTGTAGTGACACCTGGGGTGCCCTGGAAGTCTGGAGAGTCCAAGCTTGGGGGTGACCACCTGCAGCCTCTCCCTTAGAGTTTGGGCAGTCAGGCCCAACTGGCAGAGCTGGAGGGGGAAGAGGAGGGATGGGGACTGCATCCTTCTTCTTCCCCCTCCAGGGGTCATAGGGGTCAAAGATTACAGACAGCAAAGGGCAGAGGGATGTAGAAGGGCACTGGGGCCACAGCCCCTGCCCTGCCTCTCCTCTTCCTCCAGAATACAGTGAGGCTAAGAAATATGGGTGCACTTTACAAATGTTCCTGGAAGTATGTATGGTGGTTAGGGGTGCAGGTTTCAGATGACCTGGGCTGGAATCCTAGTTCTACTATCTCCCCTGGATGAATCACTTAACTCCTATGGGCCTGCGTTTCCTGATCTGTGAAATGGCAATAATGGTGGTACCTACCTTGGAGTGTGGGTGAGAGCTGAGTTCATTTACTCAAAGTGCTTGGAATGGGCTGCCTGTGGGAATGTAAGATGTGGTTAGCTGTGAACTGTGAAGTGCAGTGCCCGCAGAAGGGGAAAGGGGGAAACTTCTATCTCTAAACATCCGGCTGTTCTAGAGTCATCTTTTCTTTCCAGGTCTAGTTTAGAAGCTTCAGAATCATAAGATCAGTATTCTCAGATGCTTGAAACTTTACAGTCTTAACATCTTTTCATAGGGGGCAGGGCAGTGGAAGTGTTGGAGAGGCCAGAGCAGGGCCAGGAGCCAGGGAAGACCTGCAAACCCCAGGGAGGGGCGAAGGATGTGGCCGGAGAAGAGACAGGTTCCCTTTACCCTCTGGGTGGCAAAAAGGCCCTCCAATCCGTGCATGCCTCTGCGGGGGCCGTGCATCCAGTGAGGTGAGGGGTCATGCCTCAGCTGTTCCCTGTCTTCCTCTGGGGTGTGGCAGCCACAACCAGGGCTTAAATGTTGTCTAGGCCAGTGTGGCTGGAGATGTAACTGGTGACAAGTGTAGGGGAGCCCAGAGGCTAGGGCTGGTCTGGGGCAGGCGCCAGGGCTATTTCTGGGGGGAAGGAGAAGGGGAACCCAGCTGGGCTAATGACTGGGTGACCTGGAACTTCCGCCTTCTCTCTGTTATGTTCCCATCTATATAAACTTGTCAGTATGGACCCTAGGTAGCAACGTTCTCCAGGCACAGTGGGGGAAGAGCGCAAGGCGTCTGACTCACTTCCCAGAAGACTTGGGTTCAAATCCCAGCCTTCAAATTCCACATCCAGGCTGTGATGTGGAGCAGCTTTGGCCTCCTTTTGGAGCCTCAAGGCTTCACCTATGAACCCACAGGTCCTGCCCTGTTGGGGGCCTCGCGGAGAAAATGCTGGTGGGGTGCGTGGCCCAGGGCCCAGGATGGAATAAGGGCGGTTCCAATGATCCCTGCTGCCCTTGCCCTCAGGAAGCCCTAAAGAGCACGCTGCCTCCCTCGGGCAGTTCTGATTTTTGAGATTGGGTGGCTCCTCCTCCGCGCCCTGGTGCTTAGAGTCCAGTGTGGAGCTAAGCACCCAGTAGGTGCTCAATAAATGTTGAGAAGGGAGTGCTATGCCCTTTTCAAGGCGGGGCCCTCAAATGAGGAGCAGAAGGGATGCATGGCATCAAAGGCATTGGATATCTCCTCTGCTCTTGCCCCCGGGGGGTGGCTGTGATATGAGGAGCTCAGGGAAACCCCTTCAACCCCCATACCTCCCACCTCTGTCCTTCCTCAGTGTTCAAATCTCACTATTAGGATTTCTATCACTTCTTGAGCACCACTGTGTACCAGGCATGGCACTAAGCACTTTCTATACATCGGGTCCTCACAAAGCTGCGGGAAACACCGCTGTTATCCACCTTCTACACAGGAAGGTGCAGAAGCTCAGAGAGGTGAAGTGACTTGCCCAAGCTCACACAACTAGAAAGTGCCTGCGCCCAGCTTTGAACCTTTTGGGGTTGTTGGACCCTATAGCACTAACCACTGCTCCACCTTGGCTGCAATCCCATGAATGAATGAATGCATGCATGTATGAATGAATGAATGAATGGGGAATGGGGCCCAAGGCTAATGTATCCAACGTCTGAGTGGCCCCACAGCTCAGTCGGCAGCAGCCCGGAGGCTTTGACCACAAACGCCTACACTGGGCTGAGCCCTTCTTGTCTGTTCACAAACGGCGCATGCGCGCACCCAGCCCGGGAGGCGAACCCAAGCTGGTGGGGCGCGTAGCATCCTAGCCCCGCGAAGGATGACCCAATGGGCTGCTGTTTATCCCCATCTTACAGCGCGGGAAGCCCAGGGCGGCTGAAGTGGCCTGACCGGGGGCTCGTGGCTGGTGCATGACCACGCCAGGCCTGCTGGACTCAGACTCTTACTCCTGCTCCAGGCGCTGCATGCGGGAGGTGCTGAATGTCCACGGAGTCTGGAGTCCAGGCCGGCAGCCCTGGGGCTCTCCAGAATCCGACATGGAGGTGGGAGGTGGGGAGTGGGCGGGGTCCCTGGGCAGGTCCTGGCCCTCGGTTGGAAACCCCAGGGTGGAGGTCCGGCCCTGCCCCCTCCCTGGCTGTGCCGCCTGGGGCAGGTTGCTTGCCCTTTCTGGACCACAGCTGGACAGAGGAAGGGAAGAATGAGGCTTGTGCTGGATTTCAGGGAGCTGGTGGGTCCCAAACCCTGTGTTCCAGGGCAGTATTATGGTTAGCGCTGGAGGAAAAAGAGATACAGGATGGCATTTTTCCCTAAATAAAAAGAACTGGGCCAGGCATGGTGGCTCACTCCTGTAATCCCAGCACTTTGAGAGGCTGAGGCAGGCAGAGCGCTTGAGCCCAGGAGTTCGAGCCCACCCTGGGAACGTGACAAGACCCCGTCTCTACAAAAAATACAAAAATTAGCCGGGCATGGTAGCGCATGCCTGTAGTTCCAGCTAGTCAGGAGGCTGAGGTGGGAGAATCACTTGAGCCCGGGAAGTTGAGGCTGCAGTGACCTGTGGTTGTGCCACTGCACTTCAGCCTGGCGACAGAGTGGGACCCTATCTAAAAAAAAAAAAAAAAAAATTCACTCAATTCTTGCACAAGGTCTCAGGAGAAACTGGACTCTTTCCTCACTTTAATCCATCCCAGAGAGATCAACTCCTCTGCCCACCCCCTATTTTAAGACACTCCTGGGAGAAACCTAGTTCCTTTGGTCCTTTCTCCATGATCTCACAACCCCTCACTCTCTGGAAGTTCTTTCTGCTATATAACCTAAGTCAAGCAGGGTGGGCCAAAGGCCGGTTTCCCCACATTCTGGCCTGCACAGAGCTCTGGCTGGAGGACTGGTCTAGCTATTGAGGAGCCAGTTAGAAACACCCTTGAATTCTTCCCATGACCTCTCATGAGATAAGAACATCTCGTCCTTGTCCAGATCTGATTCTTTGTGCTGTCTGCTTTGGAGCAGACTGTGATGGAGATAAATGTCTTCCTTGGAGAGTCACATGGCTGCATCCACCTAGTGTTGTAAATGTGCTGCCCTTTGACCCAGAAATTCTTTTCTGGAACGTGCCTGCAGCAATACTTGTGTTTGGATGCTAAGATGGGCACACAAGGATGTTCATGCTAGTATTGTTTAGAATAAGTGAAAAGAAAGGACTAGGCTGGGTGCAGTGGCTCTCTCCTGTTATCCCAGCAATCTGGGAGGCCAAGGTGAGAGGATCACTTGAGGTCAGGAGTTTGAGACCAGCCTGGCCAACATGGTGAAACCCCATTTCTACTAAAAGTACAAGAAATAGCCAGGTGTGGTGGCAGGACCCTGTAATGCTGGCTACTTGGGAGGCTGAGGGAGGAGAATCTATTGAATCTGGGAAGTCGAGGCTGCAGTGAACTGAGATCACACCACTGCACTCCAACCTGGGCAACAGAGCGAGACTCCATCTTAAAAAAAAAAAAAAAGAATAAGTGGAAAAAAAAAAGGAAAGAATCTATGTGTGCATCAGTGTAGTGGGGTTGAAGAAACAGTCATCTCGTCCAGTGAGAGGCTCAGGGCTTTGACTCTTTTTGTTTGTTTGTTTGTTTGTTTGAGATAGGGCCTTGCTCTGTCACCCCAGGTTGGAGTGCAGTGGTGCAGTCACTGCTCACTGCAGCCTCAATCTCCCAGGCCCAAGTGATCCTCTCATCTCAGCCTCCTTTGGAGTAGCTGGGACCACAGATGCATGCCATCATGCTTGGCTAATATTTTTTTCTTTTTAGTAGAGATGGGGTCTTGCTATGTTACCCAGACTGGTCTCAAACTCCTTAGCTCAAGTGATCCTCCTGCCTTGGCCTCCCAAAGTGCTGGGATTACAGGTGTGAGCCACTGCACCTGGCCAGGGGCCTTTCTCTTATGGAGCTCTGGCTTCTCTGGCTTCTCTCCAGTGAATTACCTGTTTCTATCTGTAGTCTATACTTGCACTGGTTGTGTATCCAGTGATTTTCAACTTTTTTGAGGCACAGAACCCTTTGTTCACATAAAGGAATCCTAACATGTAAGTCAAATGAAAGTAGAGCTAAACCCTTGAATGGGATGGGATACCCAGGCTCACTTCCCTTTGCCCCCGTAGGGGCCTCAGGCTCAGTGAAGCCTAGTTTGCAAACAGTTGTTCTAGTCCCTCCACTCAAACTGTGGATGGGAAACTGAGACTCAAGTTGCCCAGAAAGTAATGGCCAAGGCCAGTCTCTAGTCCAGGTCACCTGACTCTGTCCAGTGCTCATTCAAGAATGATCTCTAGGTAGATGATCGAAGCATCCACAGAAAGGAAGATTTATCACTTCCTTTCTATGCTCTTCACTTCATTCATTTTTTTATGTGCCTTATTGTAATCACTAAAATGTCTAATTCAATAGAGTGCTGGTTGTGGTGGTGGTGGAGGTGGAGGTAGTGATGATGAAGGGGAGGGAGACAGTGGTAGTGGAGGTGGAGATAGTAATGGTGGCGGTTGTGGAGGTGGTGATGGTGGAGGTGATGATGGAGGTGGTGGTGATGGTAGAGGTATTGGTAGTAGAGGTGGAGGAAGAGGTGGAGGTGGAGAAGGTGGTTGTGATAGTGGTGGTGGTGTAGGTGGTAATGGTGGAAGAGGTGGTCATGGTGATCGTTGTGGTAATGGTGTTAATGGTGGTGGTAGAGGTGATGGTGAAGGTGGAGGTGGTGATGAGATGATGGTGAAGGAAGTGGTGGTGGTGGAGGCAATGGTGGATGTGGAGAAGGAGGTGGTTATGATGGTAGTGGTGGAGGTGGTGACAGTGGAAATGGTTGTAATGTTGGTGGACACAGTGGTGATGGTGATGGTGGTGGAGGTGGTGGTAATAATGGTGGTAGAGGTGGTAATGGTGGAGGTGGTGGTGGTGGTAGAAGTTATGGTGGTGATGGTGAAGGTGAAACAGGTGGTAGCAGTGGAGATGGAGAAGGAGGTGGTGGTGGTGATGGTGGTGGTGATGGTGGTGGTGGTGGTGGTGATGGTGGTGGTGATGGTGGTGGTTGTGGTGGTGATGATGGTAGTGGAAATGGTGGTGGTGATGGTAGTGGTGGTGGTGGTGATCATGGTGGTGGTGGAGATGGTGATGGTGGTGGTGGTGTAGGTAGTGGTGACGGTGGTGGTGATGGTGGTGGTGATGGTAGTGGTGGTGGTGGTGATCATGGTGGCGGTGGAGATGGTGGTGGTGGTGGAGATGGTGATGGTGGTGGTGATGGTGATGGTGGTGGTGGTGATGGTAGTGGTGGTGGTGGTGTAGGCAGTCATGGTGATGGTGATGGTAGTGGTGGTGGTGGTGATGGTGGAGATGGTGATGGTGGTGGTGGTGTAGGTAGTCATGGTGATGGTGGAGATGGTGGTGGTGGTGGTGGTGGTGTAGGTAGTCATGGTGATGGTGATGGTGGAGATGGTGGTGGTGTAGGTAGTCATGGTGATGGTGATGGTGGAGATGGTGGTGGTGGTGGTGTAGGTAGTCATGGTGATGGTGGAGATGGTGGTGGTGGTGGTGGTGTAGGTAGTCATGGTGATGGTGATGGTGGAGATGGTGGTGGTGGTGTAGGTAGTCATGGTGATGGTGATGGTGGAGATGGTGGTGGTGGTGGTGGTGTAGGTAGTCATGGTGATGGTGATGGTGGAGATGGTGGTGGTGGTGGTGGTGGTGGTGGTGTAGGTAGTCATGGTGATGGTGATGGTGGAGATGGTGGTGGTGGTGGTGGTGTAGGTAGTCATGGTGATGGTGATGGTGGAGATGGTGGTGGTGGTGGCGTAGGTAGTCATGGTGATGGTGATGGTGGAGATGGTGGTGGTGGTGGTGTAGGTAGTCATGGTGATGGTGATGGTGGAGATGGTGGTGGTGGTGGTGTAGGTAGTCATGGTGATGGTGATGGTGGAGATGGTGGTGGTGGTGGTGGTGTAGGTAGTCATGGTGATGGTGATGGTAGTGGAGGTGGTGGTGATGGTGGAGATGGTGGTGGTAGTTGTGAGCACCCTTCCTTGTTCCTGATCTTAATGGGAATGCTTCCAAAGGTTTGCCAGTGGGCAAGATGTTTGCTGTAGTTTTCTTGTCAATGTCCTGTATCAAGTTAAGGACATTCTTTTCTCTTCCTAGATTGCCAAAATTTTGTCACAAATGGGTATTGAAGCTGATCAAATGTTTACCCAAATCTACTAAAATGATGATACAGTTTTTTTCCTCACTGTGGGAAACTGGATAAAAACACCCTCAGGCAGTCTGAACAAGCTGGTTTTGTCTCAAGCATGGAACCTCCCTTCCTTTCTTTCCCTTGCCCCATCTCTTCCTCCCTCCCTCAAATGCAGACACTGTAAGAGGCCTGAGGAAGGGAGCAGAAGAGGAGGGTGAGGCATCAGAATAGAAATGATCTCCGCATGCTGGGTCAGCGCTTTCACCAGCCTCACTTCTGCTGCTGTTTCCTGTGCTAATCCCAGGAGGGGCACAGCTTCCCCCAGTTGTTCCAGACAGTCGGAGACATTCTGAGGTTGAGTTAAAATGCTGCTGGCAGACAGGCGAGGAGGGGATCTTGAAGCCTTGCATTCCTCTCCGGGACGCTGGGGGCTGGGCGGGTGTGTGGTGGGCGAGGAATTTTTCTTGGGGGAGAGTTGATCTGGGATGTGGGGAGAAGGCCTGGTTGCTAGGCAGAATCAGCAGAGATGAATCATGTTCTGGCGTGAGCTGGCTATTGGCTAAAATGAGAAGTTATCCAAGTCTGTGGAATCTTTTTGTTTGAGC
The DNA here is from genome assembly GCF_028885655.2 of Pongo abelii. Classification (NCBI taxonomy): domain Eukaryota; kingdom Metazoa; phylum Chordata; class Mammalia; order Primates; family Hominidae; genus Pongo; species Pongo abelii. Next base: position 107,301,635 of record NC_071995.2, on the reverse strand, counting down.
TGGAAGGAAATATGGTTCATCACATGCAATCCCTTCGGTTTGCAGAGAAAACTGCGAATACAGAGAGGGAGAGAGATTTGCCCAGGGAATTAGACATGGATCTCTTGCCTCTGAGCTTTCTCCAGGCCCCTGACTATGGCTGAGGGCCTGAGGCAAACAAGAGACTTTCAGGAGCATCACCCTCCTCTACTCTGCTCCCTGTGCTGCCATTGTATAAGGAGCACCCTCTGTGCTGTTATTGTATGAGGAGCACTCCCTATCATTCTATGAGGAGCATGTCCTGTATTATTATTGTATAAGGAGCACCTCCTGTGTTATTGCATAAGGAGCGCCTCCTGTGTTGTTATTGTATAAGGAGCATCTCCTGTGTTATTATATAAGTAGCGACTCCTGGGTTATTGTATAAGGAGCGCCTCCTGTGTTGTTATTGTATAAGAAGCGTCTCCTGTGTTGTTATTGTATAAGGAGCGCCTCCTGTGTTGTTATTGTATAAGGAGCATCTCCTGTGTTATTATATAAGGAGCGACTCCTGGGTTATTGTATAAGGAGCGCCTCCTGTGTTGTTATTGTATAAGGAGCGTCTCCTGTGTTGTTATTGTATAAGGAGCGCCTCCTGTGTTGTTATTGTATAAGGAGCATCTCCTGTGTTATTATATAAGGAGCGACTCCTGGGTTATTGTATAAGGAGCGCCTCCTGTGTTGTTATTGTATAAGGAGCGTCTCCTGTGTTATTGGATAAGGAGCACCTCCTGTGTTGTTATTGTATAAGGAGCATCTCTTGTGTTATTGTATAAGGAGCACCTCCTGTGTTGTTATTGTATAAGGAGCGCCTCCTGTGTTATTGTATAAGGAGCGCCTCCTGTGTTGTTATTGTATAAGGAGCGCCTCCTGTGTTATTGTATAAGGAGCGCCTCCTGTGTTGTTATTGTATAAGGAGCGCCTCCTGTGTTGTTATTGTATAAGGAGCGCCTCCTGTGTTGTTATTGTATAAGGAGCGCCTCCTGTGTTGTTATTGTATAAGGAGAGCCTCCTGTGTTGTTATTGTGTAAGGAGCGCCTCCTGTGTTGTTATTTTATGTAGTTACTCTCCCAGGCATCAGAAATTTAACAGTGACCCCCTCAGAGGTGCTCTCTCCCTGAGCCAGATAAATCCATTGTGATCTGTGGTGTGAATGAAGTGCACAGTGTGATGGCATAGTGACTAGGCATGTGTCTCTATTTAGCTGGATGGTTGGGGGAACCTAACTGGGGGATGGCATTTAGATGAGACCTGAACGGAGGAGGCAGCCTTGTGAAGCTCCGGGGAACAGGGCTCCAGGCTGTGGGACCAGCAAGTGCAAAGGCCCTGAGATGGGATTGAGCTGGGTGAATTTAAGGGACAGCAGGGAGGCTGCTGAGACAGGAGGGGGCTGAGTGAGGACAGAGGTGGGCAGAGCCCGGTCAGGTCAGGTCTTGGAGGCCATAGAGAGAGGTTCCGTGGAAAGCTGTTGCTCAGCACTGAGCAGGAGACTGCCCGCCTCCTGACTCCTTCCCTTGCACCACGATAAGAGCCTGTCTTGCAGGCAAATGAGCATCGTAAGCACCTGCTGTGTGCATGGCTGTGCTAGGCACTTTCTCCATGTGATCTCCTTTAGTTGTGCGAACAACCCCTTGGGTTGTCCAAGCAAGAAGGACAAGTGAGAGAGGCCCGTGCTTGCCTGCAGGCACTCAGTGCAGGCATCCTTGACCCAGGCCCTCTCTCAAGGCCCTTGGCTCAGTTAACTCAGCCAGAGAGGGACTTGCCCACCCCAGCATTTTGTCCTCTGTGTCAGCTTTGGAGAAAAAGGGTGGGAACAGACAAAAGGAGACTCACATCCTGGTGACTGCTCAAGCAGTTTTTGCCAGGAAGCAGGGCTACCCTGTCCAGAGTCATTGGGGGTTGGAGTGGATGAGCACCCCCTTGATGGGAGATGGTCCCCAGGGGCCCTGCTATTGTGGGAAAGTGAGCAAGATTCTGGGGTTGAAGGGCCAATGGAACAGTGTGAGAAGCTCCCACAAACTCTTTGCCCCCAGTGAGCCCAACAGATGCCTGGAATTCCAGTGGTTTATTCGTTGGTGTAAGCATTGTCCTTAGCTCCTCTTCTTGTAAAGTGCAAATCTCCTTTGGAAAAAGAGTGGGAAGATGATGTCCTGAACACAATAGAGTGATAAACTTTATAGGTTGTAAGTGATAGAGGCCCCAATGCAGGACAACTTGGAGGGGCCATCTGAGTTAGAGCTCCCCATGGGGTTGACTGAAGCCTTTGTTGGGACTACACTGCATCCTGTCTCCTCCCTCTGCCCAATGCTGGTTTCTTAACCCCCTTCCATAGGTGCTGATCCCAGGAACATTCCCAAATAAACACCTCCCTGCTAATCTCCATCTCAGGATCAAGTTCCTGGGGAATCCACCCTATAACAATTGTGATGGTGATGGTGATGGTGGTGGTGTTGATAATCAGGGTGGTGATAATGGGTGTGGTGATGGTGGTGGTGGTGATAATGGGGGTGGTGATAATGGGGGTGGTGATGGTGGTAATGGTGATGGTGGTAGTGATGGTGATGGTGGTAGTGATGGTGATGGTGGTAATGGTGATGGTGGTAGTGATGGTGATTGTGGTAGTGGTGATGGTGGTGGTGATGGTGGTGGTGGTGGTGGTGATGGTGGTGGTGGTGATGGTGATGGTGGTGGTGATGATAATGGGGCTGGTGATAATGGGAGTGGTGATAATGGGGGTGGTGATGATGGTGGTGATGATGGTGATGGCGATGTTCATGATGATGGTGATGATGAGAATGATGATGATGATGATAGTGATTATGATGATAATGATGGAGGTGATTGTATTAGTGTTCAAGGTGCCATAACAAAATACTACAAACTGAGTAGCTTACACAACAGAGTCCAAAATCAAGGTTCTGGCATGTCTGGTTTCTGGTGAAGGGTCCTCCTCTTTCAGGCATATAGATGGTCACTTTTTCCTCACATATCATATGGCCTTTCATGTGAGTGCACACTGAGAGACTTCCTTTTTGTTTTGTTTTGTTATTTTGAGACAAGTTCTCTGTCACCCAGGCTGGAGTACAGTGGCATAATCATAGCTCACTACAGCCCTGGCCTCCTGGATTCAAACAATACTCCCACTTCAGCCTCCTGAGTAGCTAGGACTACCGGCTTGTACCACCACACACAGCTATTTTCATTTTTAGAGATGGGGTCTTGCTATGTTGCCCAGGCTGGTCCTTAACTCATGGCCTCAAGCGATCCTCCCACCTCAGCTTCCCAAAATGTTGGGATTACAGGTGTGAGCCACTATGCCGGGCCAGACCTCTTCTTATAAGACCACCAGTTCTTTCAGATTATTATGGCACTTTTGTAAACTCATGTAACCTTAATTACCTCTTGAAGACCCTCTCTTCAAATATAGTCACATTGGGGATTAAAGCTTCTACATAAGAATTTTGAGGGGATATACCTTAGTCCATAGCAGGGATTGGTAGCAATAACAACTACAGCAGAGTTGATGATTTTTTATGGTGATGATGATGATGGTGATGGTGATGATGATGGTAATGGTGGTGGTGGTGATGGTGATGGTGAGGATGTTGATGATGATGGTAATGGTGGTGGGGGTGATGGTGATGGTGAGGATGGTGATGATAGCCAACATTTATTGAGCACTTACTACATGCCTGGCACTGTGCTTTTTTCACTTTACATGGGATAATTTATTTAATCCTCACAATAATCCGTGACTTAGGGGCTAGTTGTCTCCTGATTTTTCAGAAAGAAAAACCAAGGCTCAGAGAGCTTAAGTACTTGCGTAAGGTCACATGGAGAGATCACAGCAGAGCTGGCATCAGAACCTGAGCCCCCAAGACCTTGCCCAAAGTTGTTCCCTAATGTCCTGTGGTCTTGCCCAAAGGGGCCAGTGCTATTGAGGTGCCTATTGAGGCTGCCTATTGAGGAGGTTTGGGGCAGAAGGGAATCCAGCCCCATTTCCCCACTGGGGCTTCCTTTGATGGATAGGACTGAGGTCCTGGGGGCAGGATGGGAGGCCCCTGGAAGTCCCTTTGCACCAGCATCTCCAGGATAATAAAGTTGTTCTCACCTGGGGAACCTTTTGGAGTTATTCTGGGAGTTGGATTTCTTTGAGGTGAGGCCATGGGCTGGAGTGTCTAATGTGACATTTCCAAAGATAGCCGGGCAGGGTGGTGGTATTAGAGAATGGATCTGGGGAATAGCTGTGGCCTGTGGTTGGCCACTTGCTGTGGGATGAGCTTGCCTGTCAAGCCATGTGTGACAGAAATCACGTCAGGGTGTCTCCTGCATGGATGCAGACAGGCCACAGCTTTACAGAATGTTGGAGGCTGGACTGTGAAGGTTGGTTCTATGCCAAAGACACCAGAGCTTGGAAGCCTTGAGGTGACCATATTTTAAAAATAGTTCATAGTAGCAGTAGCAACAATAGTAGTAATAGGACCAATAGTTAGTATTAGTCATGGTAATCTGCGGCCCACCTCATTTTATTGTGCTTCCAAGATAGTGTTTTTTATGCATTAAAGGTTTGTGGCAACCTGTCTTGAGCAAGTCTATCAGCACTGTGTTTCCAGTAGTGTATACTCACTTTGTGTCTCTGTGTCATATTTTGGTAATTCTCATAATATTTCAAACCTTTTCATCATGCATCAGTAATTGTTTTGGGGCACCATGAACTGTGCCCATGTAAGACAGAGACCTTAATCAATAAATGTTGTGTATATTCTGACTGCTCCACCAATGAGCTGTTCCCCTCTCTCCCTCTCCTGTAACCTCCCTATTCCTAGAGGAATACAAAAATATTGAAATTAGTCAATGAATAACCCTACAATGGCTTCCTAAGTATTCGAGGAAGAGTTGCACTTCTCTCACTTTAAATCAAAAGCTAGAAATCATTACACTTGGTGAAGAAGGCATGTTGAAAGCTGAGACAGGCTGAAAGGAAGGCCTCTTGCACCTAATTGTTAGCCAAGTTGTGAATGCAAAGGAAAAGTACTTGAAAGAAACTGAAAGCGCTACTCCAGTGAACACACGAGCGATAAGAAAGCAAAACAGCTGGCTGGGCGCGGTGGCTCACGCCTGTAATCCCAGCACTTTGGGAAGCCAAGGTGGGTGGATCACGAGGTCAGGAGTTCAAGACCAGCCTGGCCAAGATGGTGAAACCCCGTCTCTACTAAAAATACAGAAATTATCTTGGCATGGTGGCACGTGCCTGTAATCCCAGCTGTTCGGGAGGCTGAGGCAGAGAATTGCTTGAACCCGGGAGGTAGAGGTTGCAGTGAGCCAAGATCATGCCACTACACTGTAGCCTGGGCAACAGAGTGAGACTCTGTCTCAAAAAAAAAAAAAAAAAGAAAGAAAGCAAAGCAGCCGTATTGCTGATGCGGATTGCACATCACTGTGGTCTGGAGAGAAGATCAAATCAGCCACAACATTCCCGTAAGCCGAAGCCCAATCTAGAGCAAGGCCCTAACTCTTTTCAATTCTGTGGAGACTGATGGAGGTGAGGAATCTGCAGAAGAAAAGCTGGACGCTAGCAGAGGTTGGTTCATGAAGTTTAAAGAAGCCATCTCCATAACATAAAGTGCAAGGGGAAGCAGCAAGTGCTGATGGAGAAGCACATCAAGTTATCCAGAAGACCTAGCTATGATCACTGACGAAGACGGCTACACTAAACAACAAATTTTCAGCTGGGTGCGGTGGCTCACACTTGTAATCCTGGCAGTTTGGGAGGCCAAGGCAGGAGGATAGCTTAAGACCAGGAGTTCGAGACCAGCTTGGGTAACATAGCGAGACCCCATCTCTATTAAAATTAAACAACATATTTTGGCTGGGCCCGATGCCTCATGTCTGTAATCCCAACTCTTTGGGAGGTAGAGGCGGGCAGATCACTTGAGGTCAGGAGTTCGAGACCAGCCTGGCCAACATGGTGAAAACCCGTCTCTACTAAAAATACAAAAATTAGACAGGTGTGGTGGCACGCACCTGTAATCCCAGCTACTCAGGAGGCTGAGGCACGAGGATTGCTTGAACCTGGGAGGCGGAGGTTGCAGTGAGCCAAGATCGCACCACTGCACTCCAGCCTTGGCGACAGAGAGAGAATCCACATGACAGATGTGGTGGAAATAGCAAAAGAACTAGAATTAGAACTAGAGTCTGTAGATGAGGAATTGTTTCTTATGGATAAACAAAGAAAATAATTCTTGAAGTGGAATCTACTCCCAGTGAAGATGCTGTGAACATTGTTGAAAGAACAATAAATGATTTAGAACATTACATAAATATAGTTGGTGGGCCTGGCATGGTGGCTCATGCCTGTAATCCCAGAACTTTAGGAGGCTGAGGCAGGTGGATCACTTGAGGACAGGACTTTGAGACCAGCTGGTCAACACGGGGAAACCCCATTTTTACTAAAAATACAAAAATTAGCTGGGCATGGTGGTGCATGCCTGTAATCCCAGCTACTTAGGAGGCTGAGGCACAAGAACCTCTTGAATCCAGGAGGCGGAGGTTGCAGGGAGCCGAGGTTGTGCCACTGCACTCCAGCCTGGGAGACAGAGCAAGACTCTGACTCAAAATAAGGAAGGAAAGAAAAGAAAGGAAGGAAGGAAGTAAAGAAAGGAAGGAAGGAAGTAAAGAAAGGAAGGAAGGAAGGGAAAGGAAAGAAAGAAAAAGAAAGAGAAAGAAAGAAGAGAGAGAGAAGAAAGGAAGGAAATAAATTTGGTGAAGCAGTGGCAAGGTTTGAGAAAATAGGTTCCAATTTTGAAAGAAGTTCTACCGTGGGTAAAATGCTATCAACTAACACCACAGGCTATAGAGAAATCTTTTGTGAAAGGAAAAGGCAATCAAAGTGACGAACTTCACCATTGTCTTATTTTAAGAAATTATGGCTGGGTGCAGTGGCTCACGCCTGTAATCCCAGCACTTTGGGAGGCCGAGGAGGGCAGATCACCTGAGGTCAGCAGTTCAAGACCAGCCTGGCCAATATGGTGAAACACCATCTCTATTAAAAATAAAAAAATTTGCCAGGCATGGTGGCACATGCCTATAATCCCAGCTACTCGGGAGGCTAAGGCAGGAGAATTGCTTGAACCTGGGAGGCAGAGTTTGCAGTGAGCCAAGATCGATCGCAGCCCTGCACTCCAGCTTGGGCGACACAGCGAGATTCCATCTCAAAAAAAAAAAAAAAAAAAAAAAAAAAAGACATTGCCACAACCACCTCAACCTTCTGCAACTCCCAGCCTGATCAGTCAGCAGCTGTCAAAATTGAGGCAAGACCCTCCACCAGCAAAAAGATAATGACTTACCGAAGCCTCCAATGACTGTTAGCATTTTTTTTAGCAACAAAGTGTGTTTATATTAAGGTATGCACATTGGGTTTTTTAAAGATATAATGCTATTGCACACTTAACAGACTCCAGTTTAGTGTAAACATAACTTTTATATGCACTGGGAAAATTTGTGTGACTCGTTTTATTGCAGCATTTACTTTATTGCAGTGACCTGGAACTGAACCTGCAACATCTCTGAGGTGTGCCTGTAATAATAACAATGCAAATAGTAATAGTAAAAATAGCAGTAGAGAAAATACAGTCATAGCATGCAGGGGCTTGGGCTCTAGATCAAACAGCTCTGGGCTAGAATCTTGATCTTACCATTTGCTGACGCATCATTTTACCTTTTAGTTTCTCTATCTGTAAAATGGGATATTGATAGTATTTTAGGATTTTTGTGAGGCAAAAGAGCCGATCTATATAAAACACCCAGCAACAGTGCCTATATGTAGTCAGGGCTGAAGTGTTACCTGTAATAATGAGAACCACCATAACAGCAATGAACTATTTTTTTTTTCCTTTTTCTTTCTTTCTTCTTCTCCTTCCTTTTTTTTTTTTTTTTTTAAGAGACAGGGTCTCACTGTCTCACCCAGGTTGGAGGGCAGTGGTGCCACACAGCGCACTGCATCCTTGAACTCCTGGGCTCAAGGGATCCTCCCACCTCAGTATCCCAAGTAGCAGAGACTACAGGTGAATGACACTGTAGTGTGCACTACAGGTGCATGACACCACAGCCAGCTAGTTTTTTTATTTTTTGTAGAGATGGGGTCTTACCATCTTGCCCAAGTATTGACAATTGTTGCAAGATCTCAGTTCTTTCCTTCTTAGTTTAAAAGAATATAGACAAGAGACACACAGCAAAGGGGAGGTGCAGCATAGAGTAATTTATTGCAGAGGAAAAATAACATTTTGAAAGTTAGGTACAGAAAGGACAGGACACCCTGAGAGAGACAGGATTCAGGGCAGGCTGCTCGGAAGGACAGCATTGATTATTGCTGGGAGACTCCCTTTGTGGGCGTTTTACATGATTATTCATAAGGGGTTTAGAGAGGTGTTACTAGTAAGCATGTTCTGGGTGGTCCTTTCGGTGCCCATGCACAGTAGCTGTATGTGCTTGTTCATACATTGCATGTCTCATTAGCATCTTAAATCTCCACCTAGGGTTGTGTTTTTTACTCTTTTAATGAGCAAAGGGTCAGTTTGAGGACAGCTAAATCAAAGTGCGCACGCTCTCTAGAGGGGAAAGTCCCTACTGAAGATAGCTTTGCTTGAGTGAGTTCAATTACAATGCGAATGCTGAGGCTTATTGTGTTGACTGTATAGTCATCACGGATGCTGCATCTCGAGGACATGGTCACTTCCTTGACTACTTATCCTGCCTCACAGGCTGGTCTCTAACTGCTGGGCTCAATCAATCCTCCTGCCTTGGCCTCCTAAAGTGCTGGGGTTACAGGCATGAGCCACTGTACCTGGCCAATAATGAACTCTGTGTGCCATGTGCTTTCCATGTATTATCTCATTTAATCGTCAGGTCTACCTGATCAGGTAGGTACTATTATCGTTCCCGTTTTGCAGATGAATAAACTGAGGCTTGGGGAGGTTGAGCCTTTTGCTCAGGGTCACACAGCGGTAGCCAGCATTTGATTCAACACTCCAAGCTCACTCCACTCTGCCCTGCTGCTTCCTCCCTGGGTGGAGATGATCTTCTCTGGGGAGGTGGCCTTTTGAGGGGTTGGCTGATGTCATGTCGGAGGGTGGGGAAAGCAAGCAGACAGGCCACAAATAGCTATTGGCAGGGGATGTGCTCCACGTCCATCTTTGGTTGGGGCTGGAACTCATCTGTAGGGGCCCTCTAACACCACCAAAACTTGGTGGGACCTAGAAGTCTTCTCTTCTGTTGTGAGGATAAACACAAGGTCTGCACTCTCGCCTCAAGTTCAAAGGGCCTGAAGTATCGAGAAGTGTGCCTCATTTGTTTGTCTTTTTAAGAAAACTCATCCTAGGGCCAAGTAGTTTTTACAAGACAATGCTTAATGTGAGGTTCTAGAACTGTGCATTTGGATGTGGTCCCAGGTTGCCCTGGTCCAGGAATCACACTTAGGAAAGGTTACATCCGAGATGTGGTCATAGCTGTAGTGTGGCACTCAGGAGAGGGTGAGAGGTGGGCAGAAGACCTCAGCCGGAGCTCAATTCTACCACTTCCTAGCTGTGTGCCTTGAGGCAAGTCATTTCACCTCTCAGAGCCTCTGCTTCCCCATCCATCCATCCATCCGCCCATCCGCCTACCCAGCCCATCAGGTGATGCCAGTGCACAGGCCTCACCTCCAGAGCATTGGATTTAACTTGGCGTCAGGATTTAATTAGGCTCCTGGTGGGAGCCAGGGTTGGCGCGAGGGCCATGGTACTTGGCAGCCAGTTGGCCAAGTGAATGCATCAGGCTCAACCTGTGTTGCTTCAGCTTCTTCACTGAATGTTCAAGGCACAGGTGAGCCTCTGATGTGCAGTTTGAATCCCTGGTGTGTTCTGTCAGGAGGAGTGAGGCAGAAGAATGGGCTTTGGGTCATTCAAATCAAGCCAGCTGGCTTGAGGGTCAGTTGGCCTCTTGAGCCAGTGTCCTTGTTTGAATCAATGCCCACCGCAGGCAGCTGTCATGAGAATTAACAGGATTACAGATGTAAGGGCCTGGAACAGAGCACAGGTGCTTGACAGACCATTTTAACTTATCTGTGGAGGTTTTCCATGGCCAGGTTTATTTAGAGATGCTAAGACCTATTGGGAGGCTGCAAAAACCCCTAGACTTGAGCTCACTCACTGAAGGGCACATGATGCCCTCATGTGGCTCAAACTAGATTTGTTTGGGGAAAGGGTGTCTTTAATGTGAATTTAACAAATATCCATTTGTTTTAGCAGCACAACCACGTTTGGAGACTTGGGCTATTCTGGGAATATTGCTTTGGTTGTTTATAAGCTCCTCCTGATGTTCAACTCTGAGGATGTTAACTGGGACAGAAATGTCTCATTTAAATTAAAAAAATCACAAAGAAAAGTGGTGGGGAATTGTGGTGGTGCCACATGTAATAAAGAAGGGAGAGACAAGCTCAGTCTAGAGGGACTGTGAATTAAATTGCAGAACATGCCACACAGGACAATTTTACATGGTTCTACCCAGGGTTCTAATTTGAGATTCCTATAAAGGCCCTGGTCTGTGGCTGCCTTCACTGACTACAGAGGGAACAGTCTTTGAAGTTCTGTGCCCTCCACCAGAACCCAGAGCATTAAAACAAAAAAACAAAAAACAACAACAAAAACAAACAAGGGAGGTATATTTAAGAGGCAGCCAGCCTATACCTGAACAAAAAAACCACCACCAGAAAAAACAAACACATCTTACTTTTGAAGCTGAACCTTTGAGACTATGGTAGTCGATATTTCAATAACCCATTTTCACTAGAAGATCGGGCATCCTTTATTGAGATTTGCATGACTATGGGTACCTAAGAATAGGGAGACATCAGGGTAGGAGGGCCCGTGCTTAGACTTATGCCCAAGCCAGGGATGAATGTTTGTTTGGCTTTGAGACGGAGTCTTGCCCTGTCTCCCAGGCTGGAGTGCACTGGCATGATCTTGGCTCACTGCTACCTCCACCTCCCAGGTCAAGTGATTCTCCTGCCTCAGCCTCCCGAGCAGCTGGGATTACAGGTACGCGCTGCCGCGCCTGGCTAATTTTTGTATTTTTAGTAGAGATGAGGTTTCACTACCTTGGCCAGGCTGGTCTTGAACTCTTGACCTCGTGATCCACCCGCCTCAGCCTCCCAAAGTGCTGGGATTACAGGCGTGAGCCACTGCGCCCGGCTGGATGAATGTTTTTTAAACAACCTTAGGTGTACTACGCAGGTACAGATAGTTCAGAATGAGCCACTTAAGATACTACACCTATGCAGAACAGAGCATTCAGAAGTTTCTTCCCTAAAGTTTGGCTCATCTACGACCACAAAAACCCCAAGAGGTTCTTAAAAGTCAGGGGCTCTGGAATTACCTGCCCAGACAGAAGTCAGAAACTCGGGCCTAGAAATCCGCATTTTAAATTCATTCCCAAGGTGCTCTTCATGTATCTGGTCCACCACTTTAGGGTGCCAAGCTAATGCTTCTTAGATTTGAGCAACCAGTGAAATTACAGAAAGAATCTTCAAGACTTACTTTGAGCTGTCAACTACTATCTCACAAAGAACAATGACAAGCGATAATCATCTCCTTTCATCCTTGTTCCAAAAAATATTATATTTGTCTTTGGAAAAAATCTTGTACATGACCTTTACTGTTGTTTGCTTGGAGGGCTGTGTATGTCACTGCAGTCCAACCTCTGGGAACCCCAAGGGGCTTTGGGCACCACTTCGGGGTGAATGATGGGCCCAAGAGACAAGGCTTACTAGAGAACACCATCATCTTCCATTATTTTATTATTTTTTATACATATATATGCAGATCTGTTTTATGTACAACAATTGGTTCTATCAAATATTCAGACCAAGGCATTCTACTGGTAATTTCCCCCCAAATCAATTCAGGTAAAATTAGATACTTATGCACTTCACGGGCTATCAAAACTTGCGACTTCATTATCAATTTCAGTTCTGAGGTCATACACACAATTCAAAATATACATTAACTAGGTTAAGGCGATAAAAGTGGGCTGAAAGAAACCACAGGATTCAGAACAATGAAACTGTGTATTTTGCTTGCATAAGAGTCATAACATGAACAGCAAGTATTGTGCGTATCTCATAGCTCTTCAGTGGAGAGGAAGCGGCTTCTGAACATCTAAGGTGGCTGCACGGCAGGTGAGAAACAGCTGGTGTGGCCTGCTGGAGGCTTCGCCAAGGGAGGGCTCATTTCTTCTCTGCCTCTCCTTTTTTGGGTTCTTGTTTCAATTTATAATCAGCCAGGGCAGCCTTGATTGCATCTTCAGCCAGCACTAGAAGTAACGGAAGGAAAGAAGCCTAAGTTTCTAGATGCAAAAGAAATGGACTTGGGAATAGAATCTTTAAGAGCTGGGAGGAAGTGGTGCTGGTGGGGACTAATGGAGTAACCAAGCCAGAAAGCTGGGGTGAGGAGTTGCCGGGCACGTCAGCAGCTGCTTCCTGAGCTGAGTTACTCCTGCGGGTGATCCTGGAGACAGACTAGGGTTAAAAATCTGTGATCCCAGGTTAGTTTCTTAGCCTCTTCAACCCTACTTTCTCTTCTATATAACTGGGATAATCATGCTTTTCTTGCCAGGATAGTGTGGGGACTTACAGAAGATGTCTGACACATAGTAGGGACACAGCAAATGTTCTCGCCTGCTCCCATCAAAGTCTAGCTTTGGACAAAATCTTGTCATGATAAAAAAGTTGACATGCCCTTTGGAAAACAGATCATGTCAATCTGTTGATGGGATGGCATTTGCCACATCACCCTCTAGTGATCGAGAGTTTGACCACTTTTATTTAGGAGTCAATATTCAAAGTGAGGCTATGCGGAAAATAAAAACCGAGAGAGCTGGAATGACAGCAGAAAGCAAGCAAATAACATAGAACATCAGCTAAAGGTTTCAGTACCTAAAAAGGCCTAATAAAAGGGCTGGGGATTTCCTGAAACCATGTGAAAATGTTTACAAGTGATGACCTTTCTTTATGGGTACTTAAAATTCCAGATCAAGTGGAAAGAACTTGGGTCTGACCAGGCTTCCTGAAGAATGAGTTAGTGTGTCTGCCCCGGCACCTGGCTCTTCTCCTGTGAGTATTACCCTGGCAAGAGGCCTGACTCTCTGCTGATTTTTAACTAATTTGGTTAGTAAACCTCCATCGATGCGTTAAGACTAATGTTTCTCATTCCTTCTTTCCCTGAGAAGGTTAAGAAATGATGGAAAAAGCATCAGATTTAACACAGAGACCAAACTGGAAAGCCAAGTACAAGTCTTAAGGCATCTGGGCTTTTTTTTAGGATAGCAGGGAGGGGGACATTGTACAACTGGGCTTAGTTGTTCCATATATACAGATGCAGACCCCGACAGGAATAGCATCCAGACACGAAGTGAAGAAATACACAGGAAACAGGATTATGGAGAAAGCTGAGTTTTCTCCTCTGCTGGAAACAGCACAGATTCTGAAATCAAAGATTGGAGCTTAAATTCTGGCTCTCCCACTTATTAGCCATGTGATGTGGGTGTCTCAACCCAAGCCTTAGCTTCCTCATCCATAAGAGGGAAGTAATGACATCTAGTGTGCACTCAAGGATATTTGTGAGGTTTAGAAATTATGCCCATCAAGTGCTCAGTATGATGGCTGGTGCATACCTCCTTCTGGCATGATTCTCTTAGGGATGAATGTGAGACCATGGGGGCTCTAACCCTCTGCAGGTTGTAAGGACAGACACATGAGCTCTAATTCTGAGGGTTATAAACATGGGCTCCATGACCTAAAAGGACTGTTGCAAACCAAGCTGAAATTACTGCCAAATGTCCCAGCTGACTGGTATGGAGAGCAGAGACTTACTGGAGCAGTGCAGTTTCACAGGAGGAAGGCAGAGCTCCTTGGCGATATCTGTGTTTTTGATAGTCAAGGCTTCCTCCACCTGAGAGGCATAATGGAAAGATGGGCAGTTTTAGCAATGCTTTATCTTGTGAGGGCCAGACAATAAAAAAGGGAGGCCAAAGAGGCCCTCAGGGTTGGTGGGGATGATTTCTGTTTAATAACTCAAAGGGTTGAGGGTCTTCTCAGGACTCCCACTTTATCAAAGCTGCAGCTGGGATTCTCAAGCATGAAGTATACACAGCTGCACTGCCTGGCTTGGGTAAGCAAAGACAGCCCAGACACTTCTCTAAGCCAGGAGTGGAACCTGTGAGAAGTCTCTTAGGGATCTCCTTGTGGCCTGTAACAGGAATCTTTTCCTTAAAAGGTAGTGATTTCCTGTGCTGGTTTTGTGAATATCAGCTTCTCGATGTCCTCATACGAAATGTTAGGATAAATCCTTTCGACTAGAAGTGCCGAATGGCATGAGAGAGGTTGGGAAGATGTCAGGTAAGTAGCACAGTGGCAGTGGCACAGCCGAGTCAGGCCGAATGCTCTCTTTGGTGTCCCCTTTGCCTGTAGGAGCATCTCCTCCAGATCAACCGAAGAGGATGCCTGGGGTCTGGTTGACAGCCCTGGGGGATAATGTGAGGCAGGCAGATCCTTGCCCATGGTAGAACAGTACCCCACTGCCTTACAGAAAACCAGATTTCCCAACAGCCGGACTCTTTGACTATGTTTATCACTCAATTTCCCAATTCTGCTAACCCTTCTTGGTTAATTCAGGTTCTGCTCCTGAAACTCAGATGGGAGATCTCAAGGTTAAAGAAATGTCCTCTCTCCCATTTTCTGATCACAATTCACAGTCCCCTAAGGGCCAGGTTCTGGGAGCAAAAGTGCCTTGTTTCATTTCTCCCTTCACCTGAGGACAGTTCCTGACAAATCACTTCAGAGCTACCTCCTGCCACAGCAGGTTAGGTCTGAGCTTCTTGGCCCACAGGAGCTTGCCAGCCAGAAGGCTGTGTGCCACAGGAAGCAGGTGGCACGTGGCCTGGCAAACTGCTCTGCTGTGGAGCTGGCCAGCTTCCAAGCATGCTCCTCCATGACTCAGCTCCCTGAACCTGGTCCCTTGGGGCAGCAAAGATGAGTGCCTTGCTGGTTGGCTTTTCTGAGAGGTTTTGACAGCAACTGGATTTTAGAAAGTCCAGCTCTTCACTGTGTTTGGGACCTTTGACCTCTGCAGCTACCAGGGAAAGACACTTGGGAGACAAAGGGACGAAAAAGTTCTAGCTCTTTATTATCTCTGCCTTTAGAGGGCTTGCGATCAGCCACCTGGATCACTGTTCTGATTTCGTTGTTCACTTTTCCCCCACCCTTGCTGTGTTTTTGATTATTTAATCCCTCTTTTAACACAGGCTAGTTTATTTCACCAATTCTTATAAGCCACCTAGAACCCTTCCTGAAACATGAGAGGAAATATACAAGAAAATAACTACCTTATAACAACTCTCTGACTTGAGAAATTATAAGAGCATCGGTAACCTTACAGAAAGCTAAAGATTTCTTTTAAATTCTATTTTGTTAGAGGGACAGGTGAGGATCTTTTTTGTATGTAATTAACACCCAAACAAAAAAATAAAAATGATCAACAAGAAAAAAACCCAAACAACACCTAGTAGAATGATCCATAATTCCCAATTTGAAGAATTGATAATATAATCAACATCTGTGTAGGAGAAATTTTAAAAATTTAGAATATTTAAAAAAAAGTCATAGTTACTTGTTTTTGATCCATTAGATTTGTGAGCAACCTTACCGTCTTTCCTTTCACCCATTCAGTGGCTAATGAGCTGGAGGCAATTGCGGAACCACAGCCAAATGTTTTAAACCTAGCATCCACAATCTTCCCCTTTTCATCCACTTGAATCTAGAAAAGAGACAAGAGTTAAGTGGTGAGTCCTGGGACCACCCTCTGGAACCTGGCACTCACGAAGGTTCACGGGGGCCTTCCCCAAGGGCTTTGGGCTTGCTTTCCACACTAAGTGATGGCATTAATTACTGACTTTGCCTTGTTTCAAAGAGCTCAGTGATGAAAAGTGAAATGCAGGGACAACTATCCAGACCCAACTGAGAAAGATCAGCTGAAAAATATGTCCCTCCACTCCAATATTCTTTTGTTTTGTGACTCTGGCCTGCATTTTGGCTATGAACTTCTATTTGAGGAAGTCTGCTCACAGCTGCTGGGGCAATCTGCCTCTTTAAACACTGAGAGAGTCCACAATAAAGGTCTCTGGTTAATACTTTTTTCTTGGGCAGCAGATTACACTTAGTGGTTTCCTCCTGTTTTGTTTCTGTATTCCAAGATAGGTATAAAGACCTCTGGCAAGCTGCCCACTCACCATGAAGCAGCAGATTGGCGCTACAACTACAGTTTACCCAAAGCACTAGACACTATTTTCATGTTTCCCCCAATCTGGGGACAGGTTTCATTTACTGTTTCTTGTCTCACTGGGGACTGCTAGCTCACTGGGATTTTCCTTTGATCAGTAAAATTCACAAAACTCTTTAGTTGGCTGAAGTTGGAATTTAAACTGATACAGTGAGTACAAAAATGAGATTACTTTTCTATTTTGGAAAAAGTTGGCATAGTACACTAGCCTAGCAAAAGAGCTACGATTGAGGCCCTGCTCCAGTCATACCTAACATGGACTCATCCCATCTCACAGGAATAAAGATGGACACCAAGTGAAATGCTGTATGCGCAAGTGCTTCGTAAACTTAAAGGGATTATTGTTCACTATTAAAAGACTAGCCATACCTGTAATTTCATTACGTCACCACATGCTGGAGCCCCCACCAGTCCAGTTCCAACATTTTTAGATGTCTTGTCAAGGGACCCCACGTTTCTAGGATTTTCATAATGATCAACAACCTAAAATGAGAGGGTTAAGATAAATCATGTTCACTCTCTATTGGTACTGGTCTCTGGTTTGATGGTAAGCTCCTCGGTCAGCATCTTGAACCTGGCAGGCAATCACTAAATACCAAATTTCACCTGAGTAGAAAGGTCTACACTCATGTCAATGAGAACCATTTGTGACCCCCAATTCCTTTTGTGTCTCCTCTACAATACTTCACAGATTTGAGATACCTAGAAGAAAAAAAAAATCAGTGAAATCATGTCTTAGTTCCATAAGGTTTTTACAAAAATACTTGACTTTTACCCACCTACATCACCAGACTTGGGCTCAAACAGCAGTTTTGTTATTTTCAAATAAAATCCATCCTCAAAGGATGATTACTATTTAAAAATTCTAAAGATAACCATGGCCCAGGGAGGGAAAGCTTTCTTAGAAGCCTTAAGGTGACTGTTACACAGGGAACAATGGTATGGAATGTGTACGTTTATGTGTCTTTTAAAATAAAAACAGTGCCATTACCGTATTTCAGAGCCTGTCATCACCCTGGTGCAGCAGCGCACCCTGGCTGCTGAAAGGCTGCTAGTCCAAGTTTCTTCAGGGTGTACCCTCAACAAAACACACCCCCGGGAGGGGGAGGAGTGAAGAAGCCCTTGGAGAAAGGGCAGAAGCCAGATCAGAATAAACATCCATTCGAACTGGCACACAGAAGGCCTTAATAACCTTGAGGTTTGGTTACTGGTTAGTAGTAAGCACGCCGATCTTCCGGTTCCCTTTTCCCCCCCATCTGACTAAGGATTTTGAGTCCAAGTAAAAGGGACCTCAGGATAGTACCTAATGTAGGGGCCTTTTGTGCCACGTTGATTTATGGCATTCTTTAGTTTCTCGAGTGGGAGTCTCACGTCTGGGGGACTTTGCGCCACCAGACAACAAGGGGCTGCAAACTATGCATCTATCCCTCCTTCCCCGCCAAAAAAACCCCCAAACAAAGCAAAAACATTACGCATGTTGGTTACAAGCCTGACTCCCCTATGCACTCCTAAAGCAGTAATACAAACGGTCTCCTCATGCTGGGGCCGATGTGCCAGGAACCATGCCAGGACTCCACGCACAGTATCCTTTGTAAGGGACAGCTGAGAGCCCCCCATTTACACCTGGGGAAACAGGTTCAGAAAGGCGCAGTGACTAGCCCAAGGTCATCTGGCCAGGGCCGCGGCGTGGCTGAAGCCGGAGCCCGCTTCGGGGGTACGTCTGTCCCTGGACTCAGAAAGACAAGTCCCAACAGGACCCTGCCTCCTGGGCTGTTGGCGAATTTAAAATTGGGACGCACGAAGTCGTGGCCAGCGGCGGGGCCCCCTGGAAGTCGCCGCCCGATGAGCGGTATCAGTTGCAGTGAGCCTCACTGCGCAGCAAGGGAAAGTGAGTCAGGGTAAAGACGTGGGAGGGGACAGCTCCTAGTCCTGGCTGCTCAGAACCCCGCGGCCGCCCCTCCAGCCCAGGCCTCTGCCGAGTCGGCATTCCGCGCGTCCCCTCTTTTGTCCCTACCTTCTTGTGATAGAGTCGGGCCGGGGCCGACAGCTCCCGGGCGGGCAGGCGGGGGCTCCGGAGCAGCAGAGCCGATGCCGCCCGCCTCAGACGGCCAGCTCCAGCCGCCGCCATCTTGCCGGCTTGCGCCTGCGCCAGTCCACAGCGACGCCGAGGGGCGGGGCGAATCTGCAAGTCGGTTCCGAGCTGGGAGCGCGCCTCTCTGACGTCACCGAAGCTTTGCGCCTGCGCCTTACCGCTCCGTGCACGCGTCCGCCTTCTGGCCCCGCCTTGACCACGCCTCTCGGGGGCGGGCGGGGTCGGGAGCGGGAAGGTCTGAAGTCGCGGGAGGGCTTGTTCTGGGTGCTGGATTCTGGTTGAGAGAGGACCTCAGGCTTCTGCAGTGTGGGGCTCAAGTTCGCTTTCACAAAGCCCGCTGCGGGAATGCGGCGCAGAGGACCACCGAGTCCACTTTTCCTAACCCTATTTTGCAGCTAAGGAAGCTGAGATTCAGGGCAGTTTAGTAACTCCGTCCAAGGTCGCTAAGGGCTTATGTTCAATTAGAATTCGAACTTGGGTAATCCTGGGTTAGAATCCTGGTTCGGTTCCTTCCTGGCTGTGTGTCCCTAGACGAATGGTACCGGCTTGCTAAGTCTGAATCTTCCCTTTTGTATTAATTCGAGGACAATTGCTTCATCATGAAGCCAGCATCTGTGTCGAGTACCTACTATGTGTCAAGGCGTTCTACTAGACCCGGGGATCCAACGGAAAGCAAAACAGACATAATTCCTGCCCATTAAGCTTGCTAATGAGGGAGCAAGGTAGGGATAGAGACACACACCAATACTTTCCTACCTCAAAAATGGTAAGCTTAAGAAGGAAACGAATACCATGTCCTGATTGAAAAAAAATGAATATATGTCTATTTTTCTCTCTAAAACAGCAAACTCAATTTATATGTCAGTGCCTAGCAATTAAGAATTTCTAAAGAAATGCGTATTAATGTAATCATTTACTGTTGGTTTGCAGTATGTGATCTTATAAAACCGGAAAACTCACGTGTATTTTACGTCTACTAGGTACCAGACGTTTACATAAAGGGGAGGAATCTGGGAAATGGATTTTTCTCTTGAATGGTGAAATCGATCCTTCCCCGAGGACCTGCAGTTTTCTTTGCGTTTGAGGCGCAGTTGCTGGGGAGACTAAACCCAAGCGCCAGGTCACATTAGGCGATAAGTAAGGCATTTATTTGAAGAATCACTTTGACCTTCTCAAGATGGCGCCAAATTCTTCACTACAGACATCATTCTCGCTCCATGACTTCCTCTATGGCCTCCACTTCCTGCCCAAAGACCCAACTTTTGCCCGAAGTTGTGACGGAACGCATGCCGTGATAATGAGTTTTTTTAATCTGGTGGGAGCTTTTACAAGGGTATAAAATAATATGGATTTAGTGTATTTGGATATTTTCCCGTTATCTAAGGTTCCCAGTTTCCCTTTCAATGGCAAGAAAACGGGCTTTTGATAAGGCGCGCGCCGCGGGCAGCTTCTGCCTCAGCGGGTCTTCGGCGGCCGCGGGAAGACCCGAGAGTCATTAGAAGCGCAAGATGGCGACTGCGGCCGCAACCTCGGCTTCAGAACCCGAGGCTGAGTCCAAGGCTGGGCCCAAGGCTGACGGAGAGGAGGATGAGGTTAAGGCGGCTAGGACAAGGAGGAAGGTGTTATCGCGGGCTGTGGCCGCTGCGACGTATAAGACCATGGGGCCAGGGTGGGATCAGCAGGAGGAAGGCGTGAGCGAGAGCGATGGGGATGAGTACGCCATGGCTTCCTCCGCGGAGAGCTCCCCCGGGGAGTACGAGTGGGAATATGACGAAGAGGAGGAGAAAAACCAGCTGGAGATTGAGAGACTGGAGGAGCAGGTGGGCCCGGGGGTGGGCAGCGGGCATCTTCCAGTCTTTCAGGTCCTCGGGTCCCCGTGTCCTGGCCCGCCTCCCTAGTCCTCGGCGGCGATAAAGCCGCCAAGGCTGCAAACCCGCTTTTCCTGACCGTAGCTCCTGTCATTTGAGTGCTTACTGCGTGCCCAGTGCCTTGCAAACGTTATCCCATTGAATCCTCGCCACGACCCTGTGAAGGAAGCCCTGTTATCTATCTATCCCCATTTTACTGGGGGAAACAGGCTCGTGAGGAAAGTCTCTTGCTCAAGATAACACTTCCTGCAAGTCAGGCCTTGTACTTTGATCCCATTCCAGAACTCCCACTCTTAACCACACGTCCAACAGTAGAAATAAACTCATTCGCAAGAGAGTGTTATTTTGTTAGTAGGAATGACAGCGATGATGAAACTTGTGGTAGGAAAAATATTGACCGCGATGGTGATAATAAAAATAGAAAGGTTTCTGGTTCTGGAGGTTAAGGCCTCAGTTCTAGCTGTTCCACTCTTGTATGTGCTTGTAAGAATTTCTTAATTTCTCTGACCCTCTCGGCTTCCTTATCTGCAGATTGGGAGCAACGATTTCTGCATAATATAATTGTTGTGACAGTAACTATAGCTCAGTGCCTAGCATCTAGTCATAACATGGTTTCTCATTTGTAACCTTATGAGGTGGTGATATCTACTGTATAATCTAGGATCTCAGCAGGAAATAGGTGGCACATTAACTTAGGATGATCTGAGAGAAAGTCAATAAAGGTGTGGGTAGGGAAATCAGGAGTGAAGGTTTAGTATCCCATGGCTAGTAACTCCAGAACCTGGTGTCCATCTTTGGGCCGGAAGGGGTGAAGGGTGTGATCTGAATTGTGTGGAGAGGGCACCTGAGACCTGCTGATAACTTTGTTCAAGGGATGCAGCCCCAGTTTCCTGTCAAGGATTGGGGTGGGGGAAGAAATACCCTGACCTCTCTTTCTTCCTCCCACCAAACTTCTGTTGGTGCCTCCTGCTGGGCAGACCCATCTGGAAGCTGGAGAGCCAGGAAACCTGTACATGAGGTCTATACTCGGGGACACAGGGCAGGGAGGAGAGGGTAGGGTGTTTTTGGAGGGGGCAAACAGAAGAGACGGAGCACATTCTCTTTTTTTTTTTTTTGTTGAGACAGAGTCTCGCCCTGTCACCCAGGCTGGAGTGCAATGGCACCATCTCGTCTCACTGCAACCTCTGCCGCCCTGGTTCAAGCGATTCTCCTGCCTCAGCCTCCCCAGTAGCTGGGATCCAGGCACGCGCCATTGCGCCCTGCTAATTTCTGTATTTTTAGTAGAGACGGGGTTTCACCATGTTGGCCAGGCTGCTCTTGAATTCCTGACCCCAGGTGATCCACCCACCTTGGCTCCCGTAGTGCTGGGATTACAGGTGTGAGCCACTACGCCCGGCCCACATCTCTTTTTATAGATGAAGAAACAGAGGTTCAGAACAAATGATGAAATGATTTGCTTTAAGTCATTCATAGTGGGATTTACACTTAAAATGTGGACTAGATGCCACACTGGATGTGAAATCACTCAGTGAATGTGAAGTTGCTAATCTAGTTTACTCATTAAACCTTAGTGAGTGTCAGTTTCCTCATAATACTCTCTCTGGCACTGATATTTTTGTTAGGATATTTTGTTATGAGATACTAATGTCATCCATTGGTATAGCTTGTCCCACCCATTACATTTGATTGTCAGAAGAACCAGTTGGGGTTGGCAAGTGGTTACCATTTCTAGTTTTTCTACTTTTTTTTTTGAGACGGAGTCTCGCTCTGTCGCCCAGGCTGGAGTGCAGTGGCACAATCTCGGCTCACTGCATGCTCCGCCTTCCGGGTTCACGCCGTTCTCCTGCCTCAGCCTCCCGAGTAACTCCCGCCCGCCACCACGTCCGGCTAATTTTTACTGTTTTTAGTAGAGACGGGGTTTCACCGTTTTAGCCAGGCTGGTTTTGATCTCCTGACCTCGTGATCCGCCTGCCTCGGCCTCCCAAAGTGCTGGGATTACAGGCGTGAGCCACCGCGCCCGCCCTCTACTTTTTATAAATAAGTGTGCTGAAGCTAATTTAGTCTTACTCATTCAGCAAACACAGCGTGACACTGGGTACCAGATTGACTGTGTCCCTGCTGTTGTTGATATTATTTCTTCAGACTGCTAGTCCTGGGCCTTTTGATGAGCCTATTCTGTGAGGTGAGGAAAGAGAGGTTTGGGACCAGAGAGGTTAAGTCCTGGGTGAGGGTAAACAGCTTGCTAAGGAGCAAGAGAGGGGAGAGCAGAGGTCTCTGGCCACTAGTACTCTGCAGTTGCCTGTCCTGCCACGGATCACCGAGGATAGGATGGAGTTTAGAATGTGACCACACAGGATAGGACCCGGCAAGTGATGAACTGAAGACCCTCTGGCCTTATCCTCTTTGTCCTGCGGTCTAGAAATGGACTTTTCCAATTTCTCCAAGCCTCCCACCCACCTCATCCTGATCCCACAGGTTCTTCCTGCTGTAACTGTGGAGCATAATGATGAATTGCTTCCAAATAGGTCTGTGAGAAACTTGGCCTTGCCATATTTGAGAGTTCTGGTTCTCATCCCTGAGTGTTGATTTTTTTATTTTTTATTTTTCTATTTTTTTTTTTTTGAGAGCATCTCACTCTTGCCCAGGCTGGAGTAGTGGTGTGATCATGGCTCCCTGCAGCTGGGACCTCCCAGGCTCAAGTGATCCTCCCAGCTCATCCTCCAAAGTAGCTCGGACTACAGGCATGCGCCCCCAAGCCTGGCTAATTAAAAAAAATTTTTTTTGTAGAGATGGGTTCTTACTATGTTGCCCAGGCAGGTGCTGAATTCCTGAGCTCAAGTGATCCTCCTGCCTCAGCTTCCCAAAGTGCTCGGATCACAGGTGCAAGCTACCGCACGTGGCCTTGATTATATTTTATGGAAGCTGGCAGTTTGCTGTGGTATCTGTCTAACAAAAGCAGATATTTTCCATTATATGTGTTTGTGCGCTGAAACTAAAAGTGGCACTTCGTGGTGGCTTCGGCAGATTTGTCAGTGCAGCAGTACAGAGACTATAGCTTTGCAACCCTGTGTGAACCCAAGCCTTCCATTGAGTAGTGGAAAGTCCTTGTACAAGTTATTTCAGCTCGCAGAGCCTTGGGTGTCCCAGTTAGTAAAATGAAGGTTGTATTAGTGCTTTCCTCATGGGACTGTTGTGGGGCGTGGCACAATGTGCGTAAAGCGCCTGGCACAGTTTGGCGCATAATAGGTGCTGCTCCATTCTCCCTTCCCTGCCTTTCCCTTGATTGCACCAGTTGTTTTCTTTCCATCAGTCCTCTCTGTTATTTCTCCCCCATTCTACTACAGCTAGGTGTAACACATTTTTCACATTGCTAGGGAGTTAAATCAGTTAGCAGATCATATTGTGATTGGTTAAGTTTCCTTTAAAGCATCTATGTTATTAATCCCAGCTACTCGGGAGGCTGAGGCAGGAGAATCACCTGAACCCGGTAGGCAGAGGTTGCAGTGAACTGAGATCACACCACTGCACTCCAGCCTGGGTGACAGAGCAAGATTCCACCTCAAAAAAAAAAAAAAAAATTATGTCATTAATGATGTTCTAAGACCAGAATAGACCAGCATATGTACTCATTTATCAGTATAGATTGAACTATGTGGAAATAGCTCTTTTAAGTGCATTTCAGTATGTATTTAATATATGTACTTTCAGAGTACTTGTCCATATATAGTATCTTCATCATTTTACCCTAAAAATCAGAAGTTTACACCAAAAGCCACACCTTAAAGGTCAGCTTCTTGACTTTAGCGACTTTTATACCTTTTTCTTCTGCTGATCTACACATGGTGTTCATGTGAGGGGCACTTGCCTACGTAGATATTCGTGACACTGACTAGCAAGTGCTCTCCCATTCCTGTTCGTGCTCTGCAAGCACGCTCTAGTGAGTTCAGACTGGTGATGTGGTGGGGAGAGCCTTGAATGTTCTTTAATGAAGAAAGTGTATCCTTCTCAAACTTCACTTCTCAAACATCCCAAAGTGCGGTTACTTTGTGTGACACACTTGATAGGTGATTTTGAAACATCAGTATGTCATGATAGCCCATTTAAGAACCAGAGCTTTAGCCCAGCTCTTTCATGGTACAGATGAGGAAACAGAACAAGTGGGGATTAGAACACTTGTGTCCTGATCTGGTCCAGTGCTTTTCAGCCTATCATGTGATCATCGGATGAGTTCAGCTTGTCAGGTTTTATGAATCATAAGCAGGAGAACATTGCTACAAGTCTTAAGATTTAAAACTTAGAGATTGTGTTCTTATCTGTAATTGATTATTATCTTTTGGCATGTAATTTGATAAATACAAAGCAGTTCACATCATATACAAGAGTTTCCCACCAGATGCAGTGGCTCACACCTGTAGTCCTAGCATTTTGGGAGGCTGAGGCAGGATGATCCCTTGAGCCCAGGAATTGGAGACCAGACTGGGCAAGATGGTGAGACCCGTCTTTACAAAAAATAAATTTAAAACATTTAGCCAGGTGTGGTGGCGTGAGCTTGTAGTAGCAGCTACTCAAGAGGCTGAGGCGGGAGGATCACTTGAGCCCGGGAATTTGAGGCCGCAGTGATTCGTGACTGTGCCACGGCACTCCAGCCTGGGTAAGAGTGAGACCCTGTCTCAAGAAAAAAAGAGAGTTTCTTAAAGTCACTGTTTTTCAACCTGGGGGTCACAGTCGTAGGTCATGAATTTATTTTAGCTGAAACAGCCAGTGCCACCTGAGCCATAGTGTTTTTCAACTGCATGGGTCTGTTTTGGGCTGTCTCTTCAGTTTGTCTAACCTGTGCCAATTCCACTGATTAACTTATTGCTAAGGCTTGCTATCTGGTAAGACAAATCCTCCTACCTGCTTTTTTTCTTTCCTTGCGGGGTGTTTTGGCTTTTTCATATAAATTTTAGAATTATTTTGTCAAGGTCTGTGAAAAACTCTGTTGGTTTTTTTATTTGAATTGCATTGAATTTATGGATTATTTAGGGGAGAATTGACGTCTTTGCCATAATGATTATCTAACCCAGAATATGCATATAACTCCATTCGTCTAGGTATTGAATATTCTTTCTATTTTTGAGACATGGTCCTGCTCTGTTGCCTAGGCTGGAGTACAGTGGCATGATCTCAGCACACTGCAACCTCCGCCTGCTGGGCTGAAGCAATCCTTTCACCTCAGCCTTTCGAGTAGCTGGGACCACAGGCATGTGCCACCAGACTCAGCTAATTTTTACAATTTTTGTAGAGACAGGGTTTTGCCCTGTTGCCCAGGCTGGTCTTGAACTCCTGGACTCAAGTGATCCGCCTGCCTCGGCCTCACACGGTGCTGGGATTACAGGTGTGAGCCACCGCCCCCGGCCAAGTCTTTAATGTCTTTCAATCAAGTTTAAAAACATTTTGCCATACAGGTCTCACACATCTTTTGTTAGATGTATTTCTAGGTACTTTATAGTGCTTGATGTTTATGCTATCCTATTTAAAATTACATTTTAAAGCTTGCTGGTTTATAGAAATGTAATTTTTTTATTGTAAAAAACATATAATGTAAACTTTGCTATCTTATTCTTAAGTGTATGGTTCAGTAGTGTTAAGTATAGTCACATTGTTGTGAAGCAGATCTCCAAAGTTTTCATTCGCATATATACAACTCTGTACCCATTAAACAGCTCTCCTTCTCCTTCCTTCCCAATCTCCTGATAACTACCATTGTAGTTTTCTGTCTCTATGAATTTGACTGGATACTTCATACAAGTGGAATCATACAGTATCTCTTTGTATATAATTGATTTTTATACATTGTTCTTATTGCTTGTCACTTTGCTAATCTTGTTTATTATTTCCAAATGATTTGTTTGTAGATGAGTTTTGGTTTACTATACATTGATGTCATCTGACCATAATTAACAGTTCTCATTCTTTTCTCTATATCCGTTTCTTTTCCTTGCCTCATTGTTCAAACCCCAGACCTCCAGTACAGGGTTAAATAGAAGGCGATACTGGGAAGCTTTTTGTGTTTTTTAAAAGGAATTTTAATGTATTATTAAATTTATTAAATATAAATATATAATAAACAGTATAATAAATATATAAATATAAATATGTTATTAAAATATATTTATTGCAGATTTAAAAAATCAGGTTAAGGAAGTGCCTTTCTATTCCTAGTTTGCTAATTCTTAATTTTGACTCATGAATGGATGTTTTAATCAAATGCTTTGTCTTCATTGAGGTAATCATCTTTTTTTTCCTCAAATCTGATGGTGGAAAAATTATACTGGATGATTTTGTAGTGTAAAAACACCCTTGCATTCCTGGGATAGACCCAAATTGATCATTATGTATTGTTCTCTTTATACATTTCTGATTTTTTAATATTTTATATAGAATTTTTGTATTAGTGCTCTTAGTGAGATTGACCTGTAATTTATTGAATTCTGTGTGCCAGGTAGGTAAAGAATCTAACCAATTCAAGGCATAAGACATACAAGGTACTTATCCCATGAAGCCTTTAGGTCATGATGGAAATAAACACGATGATGAGATGGAAAACAGTTTGCAGCATATAGGGGGCTACTTAAGAAAGAGTGGCGTAAGAGCGGGGCCGGGGTCTGGGGGGTTGCCCTCTGAGGAAGTGAAGTTTATACCTGAAGTATGAAAAGGAGTGGCTAGGCAGAGAGAAGGGGAGAGATCCTTCTGGGCTGAAGGAGCAGCAGGTGCCCAGCCCTGAGATTGGAGAGACGTTGGAATGTTTGAGTTACATGAAGCTGGCTGCCATGTTGAGAGGCCGGTGGTTTGAGATGTAGCTGGAGAGATGAGCCCAGCATGCTGGGATTGCACATGAGGCAGGGATTTGCAAATTGTTCCTAGGATACTGGGAAGCCATGGAAGGGTTTTACTATTGTAATTAGTAGAGAAAGATAATGAGTTCTTGTTTAAAATCTAAACACTTGAACAAAACCCTGTAATCCTTCATATTTGTATTCTGTGAATGGTTGGTCCTTGTCCCCACTCCATTTAAAGGTTCACTGGCTACTTCATTGTTAAAATTTTTATCCCAAAGTTCAAGTAATCGTATTCATTGGCTGTCTTTCTGTATTTTAATTAAATAGCTAGTATCTGGATTATTAGGGTATGTTGTCAGATGGTAGAGTATAATTTGAATGAAGTATAGGTAATCTTTTATCTCTGGAGAGGGAAATATTCCTAAAATGTGGCAGATGTTGGAAGAGTATATACTAATGAAGTCTTGGTATACAGACTTAAATTATCCCTATATCCCAACAAAAGCTTTTTAAACAATTCACCTTTTTATTTTGAGATAATTGTAGATTTCCATGCACTTGTAAGAAATAATAGAGAATTTTGGTGTACTTTTTACCTAGTTTCCCTCAATGATAACACTTTGCAAAACTATAATATATAATAACCTGGGTATTGACATTGATATAGTCAAGATACAGATCAGTTCTGTTACCATAAGGATCCTTGATGTTGCCTTGAAATTTTTCTCTTGTCCTAACATTTTGTGATGTTATATTTACATTTCACCTTTAAGTGTGATCCATTTTGAGTTATTTCTGTAAGGCGTGAAGTTTAGGTCAAGGTGTATTTATTTGTTTTGCCTATGGATATCCATTTGCTCCAGCATCATTTTTTGAAAAGGCCTCTTTTTTTCCTCTGTTGCATTGCTTTTGTCAAAAATTATTTGGGCATATTTGTGTGGGTCTGTTACTGGGTTCTATTCTCTTCATCTATGTATCTTTCTGCCATTGTCACACTGCCTTGATCATTGTAGCTATATTGTAGGTTTTAGTATCAATCAAGTAGAGTGATTACTCCCACTTTATTCTTTTTCAAGATCATTTCTAGCTATTCTAGGGCCTCTGCCATCCCATATACATTTTAGAATAAGCTTGTCTAGGTCTACAAAAAACCTTGTTAGGATTTTAATTGGAGTTTCAGTAAGCCTGTAAGTCAGTTTAGGGAGAATTTACTTCTTGACTATGTTGAGTTTTTCAATCCATGAACAAGAAATGTCTCTTTTTTTAGGTCTTTGATTTCTTTCCTCAGCATTTTGTAATTTTCAGCATACAGATTTTGTAAACTTTTTAAATATACACCTAATTATTTAGGTTTTTTGGAGTGATTGTAAATGGTGCTGTGTCTTTAAATTTGGTTTCTACATGTTCATTTTTTTTTCGTTTTGTTTTTATATGTTTATCTTGTATTCTGTGACCTTGCTCAGTTCACAGTTTTTGGAGTTTTTTTTTTTTTTTTTAATTGGTTCCTTAAGATTGTCTACTTAGACAGCCATCTCATCTACAAATCAGGACAGTTTTATTTTTTTCCGAGCTGTATATATACCTTTTATTTCTTTTCCTTGTCTTATTGAACAGGCTAGAACTTACAGGACTTTGTTGGAAAAGAGTGGTGAGAGCAGACATCCTTGCCTTGTTCTTGATTTTAGGAGGAAAGTGTTCAATCTTTTACCATTAGGAATGATGTTAAGGTAACCCTATATCCCAGCTTATGGGATAGATTTTTTATAGATGCTCTTTATCAGGTTGAGGTTGTTTCCCTCTATTCCTAACTTGCTGAGTGTTTTAACCATGAATGGTTGTTGGATTTTGTCACATGCGTTTTCTGCATCTATTGATACCATGAGTTTTCTTTAGCCTTTTGATACACTGGATTACAGTAATTGATTTTTAAATGTTGAATTAGCCTTGCAAACCTGGAATAAATACCACTTGGTCGTGGTGTATAATTCTTCTTATACACTGAATTTAGTTCTTTAAATTTTCCTCTGTACTGTTTTAGTAGCATCCTACTTATTTTGATTTGTTGCAATTTCATTTTCATTCACTTTTTTTAATTTGTAAATTTTCTTGGAGACTTCCTCTTTGACCTGCAGATTATTTAGAAGTGTATTGCTTAATTTTCAAGTGTTCAGAGATTTTCTTACTGTTAGTGGTTTCTAATTTGATTCCATTGTGGTCACAAAACATACTCTGTATGGTTTTCATTTCTCTTAAATTGTTGAGGTTTGTTTTATGGTCAAGGATATGTCTTCAGTGAATGTTCCATAAGTACTTGAGAAAAATACATATTCTGTATTGTTGGGTGGGCTGTTCTGTATATAAATTAGGTCATGTTTGTTGACGGCGTTATTGAGTTCTTCTATAACCCTGTTCTGCCTAGTTTAAAAAAAAAATTAAACAATTTTCTTTCTTTTTAAAAACTTAAAAATTTTTTAATTTGCTTTTGTCTTTCTAATTTTCTTTTTCTTTTATTCATCTTGTTTTTGACCAGGTTCATCATATGCAAGTGTCTAGTAGTTTTATCAGTTGCTGAAAAGGGAGATGTTGAAGTTCCCAAATGTAATTGCTGCTGTGTCTCTTCTTTCAGCTCTGTAATAGTTTTTGCTTCATGAATTTTCAAGCGCTCTTTGGTTCCTACACATTTAGGATTGTTATGTCTTCCTGGTAGATTGATCCATTTATTATTATGTGTCATTATATAATATAATCCTTTTTATCTCTAGTAATTTTCTTTGAAGTCTACATTATGTGATATTAATATGTCTGCTTCAACTTTTTAATTAATGCTTGCATGTTATCTTTTTCTGTCCTTTTCCTTTCAACCAGTTTACCTGGTCTTTGAATTTGAAATGAATTTCTTGTACTCACCATATAGTTGGGTTGTGTTTTTATCCACTCTACCATTGTCTACCTTTTAATTAGCATATATGCACCATTCGCATTTAAGGCAATTGTTGGTTTATTCAGACCAAAGCCTGCCATTTTACTATTTTCTGTTTATTTTCTGTTTCTCATTCTTCTGTTTCTCCTTTCTTGCCTTCCTGTGGATTATTTGAATATTTTTTAGATTTTCATCTTGATTTATTTATTTTTTTTTTTGAGATGGAGTCTTGTTTTGTCACCCAGGCTAGATCTCTGCTCACTGCAACCTCCACCTCCCGGGTTCAAGCAATTCTCCTGTCTCAGCCTCCTGAGTAGCTGGGACTACAGGCATGTGCCACCGCACCCGCTAATTTTTTGTATTTTTTGGTAGAGACAGGGTTTCACCATGTTGGCCAGGCTGGTCTTGAACTCCTGACCTCATGATCTGCCAGCTTTGGCCTCCCAAAGTGCTGGGATTACAGGTGTGAGCCACCACACCCGGCCATCTTGATTTATTTAAGGTGATTTTTAGTGTAATTGCTTTGAATAGTTTTCTCAGTGGTTGCTTTGGGTATTAAAATATACAGAGTTGACTTACATGGTATCAGTGTTTTACCACTTGAATGAAGTGTGGGAATCTTCCATTTCAGTTCTCTTTCCATCCCCACTTTTAAATAATACTGTGTTGGGTATCAGAAGTTCTTACAATGTTTGTTCCATTACATATGATTTAGAAAGCTCATGAGGAGAGGAGGATAGTCTGTCGTAGTTCCCGTATTTCTGCTCTTCCTGTTCTTTCTTCCTTTTTGATGCTCTAGGATTCCTTCTTTTAACTTTTCTGCTCGAAGAACTTCCTTTAGCTATTCTTCAAGGGTATGTCTGCTAGTGACTTTTTTTTCATTTTTCTTTGTCTCAGATATATGGTAACTTAAAATAATTTTAGTTTGAAAAGTTTCAAATGTACAAATAAAACTTTGTGTACCTGTCACTCAGCATCAACAGTTACCAACCTGCTGCCACTCTTGTTTCTCTAATAGGGATTTCTATCCTTTTTTTTCTTTCTTTTTTTTTTTTTTTTTTTTGCGATAGGGTCTTGCTCTGTCACCCAGGCCTAGAGTGCAGTGGTGTGATGTCGGCTTGCTGCAACCTCTGTCTCCCAGGCTCAGGTGATCCACTTCAGCCTCCCAAGTAGCTGGGACCACAGGCGCACGCCACCATGTCTGGCTAATTTTTTGTATTTTTGGTAGAGATAGGGTTTGACTGTGTTGCTGAGGCTGGTCTCGAACTCCTGAGCTCAAGCAATCCACCTGCGTCGGCCTCCCAAAGTGCTGGGATCACAGATGTGAGCCACCACAACTGGCTTCCATCTTTTTTATTTAGTAAAATAAAAGAGGTCTTACAGTGTACTTCACGTGTGCTAAAGGACGTTATGAAACCTTTTTTTTAGTTTTCTTAAAGACCAGTGTAACAGTAGAAATTTTTTAAATCCTTGGAAGACCTGGTGTGAGCTAGAAACTAGTAGTTTCCTCATTTTATAGATGAGGAAATAGAGGCTTAGGAAAGTAAATAACTTACCTAAGATCACATACTTTTTATTTGTTTTATTAGAATGCCTCCTTTATTTCCAAGAGAACCCAAATGTCTTCTAACAGGAACTGTAACAGATTTGAGGGAGCTTTATGTTTGTTACAAAAGCCTCTTTTATTGTTTTGTCTTCTGCCTGTGGGTACGTGCTGGGTTGCTGTTTCAGTGGTTTTCTCAGATAGCACATTTATTTTGTTTGTGGTAGGTATATGTGTAGTTACCAGTAGTGACAAAAGCTAAGTTACTTGATGATGGCATTTTAAATTTCAACTTGTTTCTTTTCCTGTTAGTTGTCTATCAACGTCTATGACTACAACTGCCATGTGGACTTGATCAGACTGCTCCGGCTGGAAGGGGAGCTTACCAAGGTGAGGATGGCCCGCCAGAAGATGAGTGAAATCTTTCCCTTGACTGAAGGTAAGCTTCAGCAGTCAGGCTGCTTTTAGAAACAGAAACAAGGCTTGTACATTTTTTTCAATGTTGAAAGTGGGACATGCTCCTTGTAGAAAACCTGGAACGTACTGTGTAGTGGAAAGAAGAAAACGCATCAGAGTTAGCTATTTTTAGTTTATTACCTTGTAGTTTTTTGCAAAATGTAGTTATGATCATATAATACGGATTTTGAATTCTTATTTCTTTATTCTAACGTTACGGTAAACATTTGTAATGTAATTAAACTTGGCTTCCATTTCTGTATTTCCCATTTCACTGTTTATGTATTTAACCCATTCTCTTGAAACCAGAAAATTGTAAATATATTTAAACTTTTACAGACAGTTTTTTATGTAAATGTTTCATACATTAATTGTTCCAGAATAGTTGGGCATTTAGGTTATTTCTACTTATTTGCTTATTAGAAACATAATTGCACCGAACAACTCTGTAGTTCAATCTTCATGAATATTAATAAGTGATCTTTGGGCAGTACTTAGAACACTTTGGTCCTAGATCCCACTCTGCCCCTTTTCCCTTCTGCAAAGCATAACTGCCGAGTGTAGATGCTGGAGTCAGGTGACCTAGATTCATTCCTGGCTACATCTTTTACTAGCTGTGTGACCTTAAGCAAATTATGTAAACATTCTAACACTCAGTTTTTCTAGCAGTTAAATGATGGCAACAGTAGTTTCTGCATTGTAATGTATGATGGTATAGGATTAGCCATTCTACGTATAACACTTAACACATGCCTGGCATGTCATCATCCTTAGATAGATGTCATTATTATTAGCGTTACTATCACCAACCTTACAGGATTATGATAAAGACTGAATGAGAAAAGTGCTTTGCAAAATATAAAATGCCTAACAGGTGGAGGATATTATGATTTTAGTGATTTGATCTTATTTGGAAGCATAAAACCTCTTATGTGCTTAGTTCAGGTTTTAAGAAGTGAATTTCTGGAAACAACGCCAGGTTGTGTAAGATGGATGAAACATTTGTGTGCTTATGTCTCTTGGTAAAGTCCCTGCGCTTAGCCTACCCTTTAGTATTAATGCGGGAAGTATTTTTGTCTGTAGAGCTCTGGCTGGAGTGGCTGCACGACGAGATCAGCATGGCCCAGGATGGCCTGGACAGAGAGCACGTGTATGACCTCTTTGAGAAAGCTGTGAAGGATTACATTTGTAAGTTCCCGTGGACTTTTTTTGGATATCTGGCAATGTCATATAGATCAGTCTGCTGTTGAGGACTGTATTATGAGATGTTGCTACCCAGAAAAGGGAACGTTAGTCTCACAGTTAGCAAGATTTAAGTTCAGTCGTCTTATCATTGTCTTTGGTCTTTAATTGAGGAAGTTTAGTTTTAAAATAAAAGTGGAAGAAGCACT
The DNA here is from genome assembly GCF_028885655.2 of Pongo abelii. Taxonomy (NCBI): domain Eukaryota; kingdom Metazoa; phylum Chordata; class Mammalia; order Primates; family Hominidae; genus Pongo; species Pongo abelii. The sequence continues at coordinate 107,268,159 of NC_071995.2, read as the reverse complement.
TGTAGTAAGGGAATGAATACACTCACACTCAGGATTTATTGACAGAACTTAAATGGTATTTCCAGCTGATCTTTTATACATTCAATAGGTTTTTAGAGGTTTTGGACAGGATGCTTTAAAAAAAAAGATTAAAACATTAAATGAAAACCTTTTTATTTTGAAGTAATTATAGGAAGTTGCAGAAATAGTACAGAGAAGTCTTGTGTACTCACTTCACTCAGTTTCCTCCAATATCTTGTTTCTGTAATACAAAATCAAAACCAGGAAATTGACCTTGGAACAATGGGAAAAAAAGACATTTTATTACATGTGTAGATTCATCTAACCACTGCTGCAGTCCAGATACAGAGCTGTTCTGTCCCCACAGAGACCTCCCTCGCCTGCTGGTATTGACATCTTACCAGTGCAAGTGGAGTATAGAAGACTCACCTCCCTTTAAGTCTCTTTACCGTCCCCTGTATGTAGTATAATTGTCTTAAATATTTTCTCTATGTGAATTGGGGACCACATCAGACAATGCTGTGGACAAAATGCTTTTAAAAAGCGTTTTAAGGCTGGGTGTGGTGGCTCATGCCTGTAATCCCAGAACTTTGGGAGACCAAGGCTGGTGGATCACTTGAGGTCGGGAGTTCAAGACCAGCCTGGCCAACATGGCAAAACCCCGTCTCTGCTAAAAATACAAAAATTAGCCAGGCATGGTGGCATGTGCCCGTAATCTCAGCTACTCAGGAGGCTGAGGCAGGAGAATTGCTTGAACCCGGGAAGTGGAGGTTGCAGCGAGTTGAGGTTGTGCTACTACACTCCAGCCTGGGCAACAGAGCGAGATTCTGTCTCAAAAAAAAAAACATTTTAAGGCCAGGCATGGTGGCTTATGCCTATAATCCCAGCAGTTTGGGAGACTGAGGCAGGCGGATCCCTTGAGCCCAGGAGTTTGAAATCAGCCTGCCCAACATGGGGAAACCCCATCTCCACTAAAAATACAATTAGCCGGGCGGGGTGGCATGCAGGCCTGTAATCCCAGCTACTCAGGTGGCTGAGGCATGAAAATTGCTTGAACCCAGGAGGCGGAGGTTGCAATGGGCCGAGATTGTGCCATTGTACTCCAGCCTGGGCGACAGAGTGAGACTCTGTCTCAAAAAAAAAAGCATTAAAAAAATTTCCCCTTTCAGACTGGGCGAAGTGGCTCACGCCTGTAATCCCAGAACTTTGGGAGGCTGAGGCAGGTATATCATGAGTTCAGGAGATTGAGACCATCCTGGCTATCACGGTGAAACCCCATCTCTACTAAAAATACAAAAAACTAGCTAGGCGTGGTGGCACGCTCCTGTTGTCCCAGCTACTTGGGAGGCTGAGGCGGGAGAATTGCTTGAACCCAGGAGGTGGAGGGTGCAGTGAGCCGTGATCATGCCTCTGCACGCTAGCCTGGGCGAGACTCTGTCTCAACAAACAGACAAACAAACAATTTCCCCTTTCAGATTTTGTATCCTCTTCCTTGTTGACTTCCCACTGGGAGCAGTCCCCCTTGTGAGATGCATTGCTACTTACCAGATAGACTGTTCTGAGACAGAGAATTTTTTGTGTATCTTTACAAGCCAAGAAGAATTCACAGTTTTTTGGTTTATAATCTGAATAATGAAAATAAGAGGTGTTTTATGAATATAAAACTATATTATGTGTGTGTGTTTTTTTTTTTTTTTTTTTGAGAGAGTCTCGCTCTTTCGCTCAGGCTGGAGTGCAGTGGTGCGATCTCGGCTCACTGCAACCTCCCCCCTATCCAGGTTCAAGTGATTCTCCTGCCTCAGCCTCCTGACTAGCTGGGACTACAGGTGCCTGCCACAACGCCCGGCTAATTTTTGTATTTTTAGTAGAGACGGGGTTTCACCATATTGGCCAGGCTGGTTTCGAACTCCTCACTTTGTGGTCCTCCCGCTTCAGTCTCCCAAAGTGCTGGGATTACAGGCGTGAGCCACCGCACCCGGCCAAATGTGTTTTTAAAAACTATACCTGTACCTCTGCTCTGTGGCCCATGAGTCTTCTTTTAGAGCCACTGATAATTTTAGCAGTGCATGGTGTTCCCATGATTTCTGATGATCCTGTTACCCCCTTCTTACTCTCTCATAGCCATTGTTAATAGCACCAGTTATCTTTTTCTGAGGATCTATGGTCTTCCCCAGACTATAATGTTTTTTAGTCCTTTATGGTCATCTCTGCTGTTAGGCCTTCACTGTCATTTAGTGCTGCTGTCTGAGTACTTTTTTGGTAGGCGTATTTCTTTTGTTATGCATCAGTTTTGATATTTGGGTATTTTATATCCCAAACTAATTGAACACTTCTTATTTTTAGGTCCTAACATTTGGCTAGAGTATGGCCAGTACTCAGTTGGTGGGATTGGTCAGAAAGGTGGCCTTGAGAAAGTTCGCTCCGTGTTTGAAAGGGCTCTCTCGTCTGTTGGTTTACATATGACCAAAGGACTCGCCCTCTGGGAGGCTTACCGAGAGTTTGAAAGTGCGATCGTGGAAGCTGCTCGGGTGAGTACCTGTGGTTGGCTCTGAATGGGCTGGGGCTGTCTTTGTAAGTCTCCTTGGAAGGATTATTTTGAAACACATGTCCATGATGAATCTTGCAGTTCAAATAGTTAACAAAATGGTCTTTGCCAATCCCTTAGTGGTGGGGTGATAGATAACCTTTTTTTATACCCCTTCTAGCATTTGGTACAATATGTATGGAAGAGGTCGTAGCTTGAACTGAAAATTTGTTGAGATATTTTTTGAAGTAGAAAGAACCAGAGTTGGCCAAGTGCGGTGGCTCATGCTTGTAATCCCAGCAGTTTGGGGGGCTGAGGCTGGAGGATCACTTGAGTTCAGGAGTGCAAGACCAGCCTGGGCAATATAGTGAGACTCCATCTCTACAAGAACTAAAACATTAGCTGGGCATGATGGCGTATGCCTGTGGTCCTAGCTACTTAGGACTCTGAGGTGGGAGGATTGCATGAGCCTGGAGTGTGAGGCTGTAGTGAGTTGTGATCACACCACCGCACTCCAGCCAGGGTGACAGCGAGAACCCTTCTCAAAAGAAAAAGAAAGAACCACAGTTTGTCATTTACTACTAATTTGCTTCTTTAGCCCGTAGCTGGCTTCCTTTCCCCTTTTGACCGGGAACAAACCTTTGATTCACAGCTTGAGAAAGTCCACAGTCTTTTCCGGCGACAGTTGGCGATCCCACTCTATGGTAAGAGAAACTGACATGTCAGCAGCCAGCCCTCTCTGATTTTTAAAATGCTTTGGGGAACAACATGTAGTTAGACCTTTCCCACCATCCTGTGAGGCAGGTAAAGCTGGTGTTCTTACTCTCCTTGGATATTGTCTCTTTGGATGAGGTCCTTGGTAAAAACATCTTGAATGTTAGTGCTTAAGAGGGTTGTGAGGGTCAGAGGCAGGACTGGAAGCCAGACTCCCTGACTCCCAGGTGAGAGCTCTTTTCTCCTTTGAGACCTAGTTGGAAAGGCAGAGATAGGGTCTCTGAAAGGAATAGTGAATGACACCTGCATTTTTTGGGGAAGCTTCATTGAACAAGAGTTCCATTATAATAATTTTCTCTTCACAAGTAACCTCTTCCATAACAGCAGGAATTTTACATGAATTTAGATCATTCTTCTGTGGGAGGGATTTGGTTCAGAAGTGCAGTTGATTGGAAGTACTCATAAGTGAGTTTCTTGGGGTTTGGTAAAGAGTTTCCTTATTTGGTAAATACATTTTGGCAATCTAAGCCTTTGAGTCTTTGGAGCTATGAGTGTGTGCGTGCTGGGAGGATTTTTCTGAGTATGGGAAGAGTTTGGCATGGCTGTTGTGTTTGTTCCCTAGACACGGGCATGTGTTGTACATACTCAGAACATCTGGGCAACTTTACTGGAGCCCACGTGTTATTTCTCTTCATGGTTTATTGGATTTAACAAGTTATAAAGTAGTCGTCTAATCAAATGGTTAGGTATCATGCAGAAAACACTAGAGCTGAGTCGGCTTGCAGATTTCACCTACCAGCATGAAACAGCCTAGCATAATGATTAGAGTGTGAACTTGAGCCAGACTGCTTGGGTTCACAGCCTTGCTCTACCATTAACTGTAGATGAGCAACTGAACCCTCTGCTTCAGTTTCCTCAACTGCAAAATGAGGATCACAATAGACTACCTTGTAGAGTGGACATGACTGAATGAGTTAATGGATGTGAAGTGGTAGAACATAGGTAACACTGGGTAAGTGTTGTTAAATCGTTGCTACTAGTGTCATTGACTGATTAATTAGCTGGGAGGGTTGCCTGGGACATTGTTTTGAGACAGATTCTACAGACAGGTTTGGGCTCAGCAGAAATCAGAATTTGATCAGTAAGAGCTGCCATGCCACAGATGTGGGAGGGGCTAGTGGCACCTGAGTCTCATGGCTTAATCTGTGTTTGGGTTGATAAAGCCCAATGGCAAGACCCACGGGGCTGAATCCATCTTTCGATAGATATGGAGGCCACATTTGCAGAGTATGAAGAATGGTCAGAAGACCCAATACCAGAGTCGGTAATTCAGAACTATAACAAAGCACTACAGCAGCTGGAGAAATATAAACCCTATGAAGAAGCACTGGTAAGTGTTGGCTTCTTTTATAGTAAACGTCTCTCTACAAACCTTTCCCTGATGGATAGTTGCGAGTTAAACAGTATCTTTAAAATGTTTTATTGTGAAATATATAGAGTGTATAAATGTATACGAACAGTTTACATACCAATAATAAAGTGAACATCCATGTACCTACCACCCAGGTTAAGAAATAGAACATTGCCAGTACCTTAGAAGTCTCCTATGTGCCCCTCTCCGATTGCCTCCTCCTCCCTCTCCCGAGAGGTAATCACTTTCCTGACTTTTGTGATAATCATTCCCTTGCTTTTCTTTATAGTTTTACAAGCTATGAAAGTATCCTTAATTAATATATTGTTTAATTTTGCTTGCTTTTGAACTTTTATATATTGGAATCATGCTGTATATTTTATTTTCATTGAACATGCTTTTGGGTTTTACTCATGTTGCTAAGTATAATTCCGGTGCGTTTGTTTTCACTGCTGTAAAGTTGTCTGTATACTGCAATGTATTTATCCATGTTGCTGGATAGTTGGGTCATTTCCAGTTTTTTGCTAGGAGGAGGAGCAGCGCCACTCTGAACATTCTTGTGTGTATCTCCTTGTACACATGAAAAACAGTTTCTCTAGAATACATACTTAGGAATGACTTTGCTGGATCATAGGGTGATGTTAAAGTGTTTTCCAGGTTATCAGTTTGCGCTGCTGTGAGCAGTATCTGAGAGTTCTCATTGCTTGTGCCAATCTTGGATATTGGACATACTTAAATTTTACTTAATTTGATGAATTTGAAATTGTAGTTTTAATTTGTATTTTCTTGGTTACTAATGAAGTTGAGCATCTTTTCACGTGGATTGGCCATTCAAATTTTTGTGCGTGTTAAAGCCTTCAGGCTGGGCACAGTGGCTTATGCCTATAATCCCAGCACTTTGGGAGGCCAAGGCGGGAGGATTGCTGGAGCCCAGGAGTTTGAGATCAGCCTGGGCAACGTAGCACAACCCTGTCTCTACCAAAAAAAAAAAAAAACAAAAACAAAATAGTTGGGCTTGGTGGCATGTGTCTGTAGTCCCAGCTTCTCCAGAGGCGAAGGTAGGAGGATTGTTTGAGCCCAGGAGGTCAAGGCTGCAGTGAGCTCTAATCATGCCACTGCATTGTCACCTGAGCGACAAAGCAAAACCCTATTTCTTAAAAAAAAGTCTTTGGGCCAGGCAGGGTGGCTCATGCCTGTAATCCCAGCACTTTGGGAGCCCAAGGCAGGCGAATCACGAGGTCAGGAGTTTGAGACCAGCCTGGCCAACATAGTGAAACCCCGTCTCTACTAAAAATACAAAAAATGAGCTGGGCATGGTGGCGGGTGCCTGTAATCCCAGCTATTTGGGAGGCTGAGGCAGGGGAATCGCTTGAAGCCGGGAGGTGGAGGTTGCTGTGAACCGAGATCGCACCACTGCACTCCAGCCTGGGCAACAGTGTGAGACTCCGTCTCAAAAAAAAAAAAAAAAAAAAAACAGTCTTTGACCCATTTCCCTTTTGATGTATCTTTTTTCTAATTGATGTGTGGGAATGCTTTGTCTTAAGTCTTATTTTAGGCTGTATGTGTTGCAGATTTTCTCCCCCATTTGTTGTCTTTTCACTTCTTTATTTTGAGACAGAGTTTCGCTTTCACCCAGGCTGGAGTGAAGTGGCGTGATCTCGGCTCACTGCAACTTCCCCCCGCCGCCAGGTTGAAGCGATTCTCCTGCCTCAGCCTCCTGATTAGCTGGGATTATAGGCCCTTGTCACCAAGCCCCGCTAATTTTTGTATTTTTAGTAGAGACGGGGTTTCGCCATGTTGGCCAGGCTGGTCTCATACTCCTGACCTCAGGTGATTCACCTGCCTCAGCCTCCCAAAGGGCTGGGATTACAGGCGTGAGCCACTGCAACTGCCTTTTCACTTTTTTTTTTTTTTTTTTTTAACGGTGTCTTGATGAACAGTTCTTAGTGATAAATCCAATTAGATTAAAATTCTTTCCCTTTTGGTTGTGCTTTTGTTGTGCTTATTTAAAAAATATTCCCTACTTAGCTCTAATTTCTTCTAAAAGTTTTATAGTTTTCTGTTTCATATTTAGGCCCTCATCCACCTGGGACTGATTTTTGAGTGGTATGAGACCGGGTCTGGTTTCATTTTTCCAAATGGAGAACCAGTTGTTCTAGTACTGAGTTTGATCATTCCTTCTTCCCCTCACTGATGTGCAGTGCCACATCTGTCATAGATTAGCTGTCCATTTATGTGTGGGTCTTTCTTCTGGATTTTCTATTCTGTCCCACTGGTTTATGTTACACTGCTGTAATGATGAGAGTTATAATGTTTTGCTCTTGGATAGGGTGAGTCCCATCCACCTTGTTCCTCTTCAAGAGGATCTTGGCTTTTTTTTTTTTTGCCTTCAATGCTTCCATCGGATTTAGAATCAGCTTTTCTAGTTACATTTTTAAAATCTTTTTTTTTTTAATTGGAATTGCATTGAACCTGGAGATCAATTTGGGGAAGAATTTACATCTTCCAATCTGTGAACATAGTATAGGTTTCTGCTACTTATATCTTGTCTTTCTGTAAAGCTTTATAATAATATTATAAATTTGTCCAGTGTCTTCAACACTTGACCTTTAGAGTCCCCTGCGAGGGAGATTTGCTGGTAACAGATTTTCTCTGTTCGAAAAGGTCTTTGCTTCCCTTCTTGAAAATTATTTTCTTAGGCTATAGAATTCTAGACTGACAACAGCAAAATAATTCTAGACGGACAATGCGTTCTCTCAGCAATTGATTGTATCTTTCTGTCTTCTGATGTCTGTTGTTGCTGTTGAGAAGTCAGCGGTTTGTATAAATCTTGCTTCTTCAGAGGTAGTCACTGTTTTTTGTCTGACTGCTTTTAAGATCTCATTGATTTGGTTTGCTGTCCTCTAATTTCATTGCAGTAGGTCCATGTGTGGACTGGCTTGAGGTTTTTTGGGTTTCTTGACTATTTTTTCTATCTTTCTTTGCCAACAATAGGATTGTGAAGGTCAAATTCTTAATATACGTCAAGCCAGAAAAAGGTTAATGTTTACTTAGCTTGCCACCCTCACTTAGATTTTGTCCTTAGTCCTTAGTATTTCTTGTTTCTTTGCCAGTTTGTTGATGACTTTTAAGAAGATATTATATTTAATTTAGCAGTTTTAGTTGTTTTGAATGGTACAGTGTGTCTGGGTAACTAATTCTTCCTTGTTACTGGAAATGGAGACTCTGAAACATCCCCTTTCTACGTATGGAGTCTGTGTGTTCTCTTACTCTCCTGCACTGCTTCTTCCTTTCTTTTTCATGTGTAAATGATTTGCATGTACCTGTGCTTCCCAAAACTTCAATCATTCAATTATGTCATGGTCATCAGCAAAATGTGCCTGAAGAGAAAACATGTCGAATAAGATTTTTTTCTAAAAAGAATTTGATTGTATGTCTTTGGATCATTAAACATTCAGCACAGCTGCCTCCATCTTCTGCGTTTATCTACATTCTTCCAGGAACTGATATTTGGAATAAGAAACCTGAAATAGCTTCAGGCACCAAAATTTTCCAGTTTGGTTATATTAACTCTACTCAGTAGCCCAAGAACATGACTTCTGGTTTGGAAGGGTGGTTAACAGTGGTCACTGGCAAAGGTGTTGCTCTTTCACTCAGTTCCTGATTGATGGGCTACTTAATTCCCTGTGGTCTAGGAATGGATTTAGAAAAGGGTTTATGGAGCCTTTGTAGCGACTGCCATGAACTGGCACTTTGGACCAGATGAGAAGACTCTTGTTTTGCTCAAGAAGTTATAGAGGCCGTAGTGGAGTGGTTCTGAGAGTGAGGATTTGGCGATTCGTAGTTACTGTAGCCAGTTTTGCCAAAATTTATTTTATTTGCAGATGTGTTGTGCTTCCTGCCAGTAACTAAATTCAACTTTAATACAATTTTCCTGTACTCCAGTTGCAGGCAGAGGCACCAAGGCTGGCAGAATATCAAGCGTATATCGATTTTGAAATGAAAATTGGCGATCCCGCTCGCATTCAGTTGATCTTTGAGCGCGCCCTGGTCGAGAACTGCCTTGTTCCAGACTTATGGATCCGTTACAGTCAGTACCTAGTAAGATCACTGTTCTAATTTCATTTTATTTTTGCCAATTTAGAATCTACTTCAAATCAGTAAGAGTGCCAGGAGTTTGTTGCATACGGCCCTACTCTTGCTTTTCCTCCATCTGCTTTTTCTCCTCTTTGCCAACTCGTTTAGAAAGTTTTAGTGTTTCAAGTTATTTAAAAATGGTCACTAACTATAAGTAAAATTAGCATATTGTCTGTGTTGAGGACTTATAACAAATTGATATTTTTCTTTTAACTTTTTATTATGGCAAAAATGTAAACATATACAAGTAGATCAGTAAAATGAAACTTCTGTACCCCTCACCCAGCTTCAACAATTATTAACAATTATAGCTTTAGTTTACTTTGATCTGTAACAGTCTCACCTACTTGTCCCTTCTGTGTTACTTTGAAGCAAATCCAGAAATGATATTTCATTGGTAAATATTTCAGTATGTGTATATAAAATATTTCAGTGTGTATGTATAAAAGGATCCAAATGAGGTCTATCCAGTAGGGTTGGCTGACGTCTCTTAAGGCTGTTTTAACCTGTAAGTTGCTCCTCTCCTTCTCCTCCACTCCCCTTAGTGATTTTTTTGTTGTTGTTGAGGAAACCAGGTCACAAGAGATGTTTATAAGGACATTTCTTTCATCACTTGGTTGTGCTGGCAATGTCTTGTTGATGGTGAATTCTTAATAAAGTGTAATTTCCTAACTCTGGAATTCTTTATCATAGGATCGACAACTGAAAGTAAAGGATTTGGTTTTATCTGTACATAACCGCGCTATTAGAAACTGCCCCTGGACAGTTGCCTTATGGAGTCGGTACCTCTTGGCCATGGAGAGACATGGAGTTGATCATCAAGTAATTTCTGGTGCGGATGTTTTTGTGGGAGAACTTCTAAGCTATTTGTCCCAAGTGAAAAACAGAGAGCGGTGACAAAGTCATTACATCAGTGTTCCCTGGGGTTTTCTTTGGATTGTGGAGTATAGTGACAAAAAGGGCTCTGAGTGAGAGATGAACTGGTTATATTTGTGGCTTCTTAGAGCTTTTTAACATGCTAATATTCATTGTATTTTCTAAGAAGTTGTAGTCTTTTCTCCAAACTTCTTGATCTGAAACTCTTCTTGCAGGGCGTCTTGTGGAAGAAGTTTTTTCTAGAACACAGTCTGTAGAGTGCTGTAGCAACTTCTCTTCAACATTCCTGTCTAGCTCATTTCATTCTGTTGCATCTATTAGTCTTTAAAGTCATGTAGTGTTTTATAGTCAGTAGAATGTAGTAACTTTCTATTAGTTTCCATTTGAATTGGTAACAAATCCTGACTTTTTCTCCAACTCCAGTAACCTTCGAGAAAGCTTTGAATGCCGGCTTCATCCAGGCCACTGATTATGTGGAGATTTGGCAGGCATACCTTGATTACCTGAGGAGAAGGGTTGATTTCAAACAAGGTATTTAAGCACATGTTTTTCACTTTAGAGCTGAACATGTTATTAATACAACTTTTGGCGAGATGTCCCAGTTCCCCAGATACATTGTGATTGGGCAAATGATGTAGACTAGGTATTGGTGACTTTTTTCCCCCAGAAATCTTAGCAATTTCTGTCTTTAACAAGTCATGATGTGGATTGTAAAGCAAGAGAGTAATCGTTTATACTGGCATCTGCCAGCCTTTTTAGTCTTAGCTCTCATTTCCCCTTTCAGGTCTTTTTGTTTATCCTAAATACTTCTTGAAATAAGACTGCTGTTTTAGAAAAATCTTTGTACCTCTGTAGGATCCTCTGCCCCTTCATGTCCCCCCCAAAACAACCAGAAAACCCCTAACTTGTACTTGCACACTCGTGTCAGCTGTCACCTCATACAGGTAGCCATTCTCCTGTTTGCCTGTGTCACCCCAGCTGGGGGAGACTCCCCCCACAGCACCCTGTGTTCGCCTTTTTCACCACGCTGTCCATACTCTATTCTGTTGTAATTTCTTTCTCCCCGACTATGTGATGAGGGCAGGAATTGGCAATTTTATTTCTGTGTCCCTTGCATGATGCCAGGTACATAATGGGTCTCCAGGCAGTTTCAGCATAGGATAAAAAATAAAACAAACAAAGCCAGGCTATGTGGTTTCCTAAAACCTTTTTTTGCACTTTCCACTAGACTCCAGTAAAGAGCTGGAGGAGTTGAGGGCCGCTTTTACTCGTGCCTTGGAGTATCTGAAGCAGGAGGTGGAAGAGCGTAAGTATGCCCCAGCCTGTGGTTTTGCCCAGTTGTATTTCCTGGTCTGTACTATTTCCTGGTTGATGTACCTTTTCAGCCAGCGGCTGTTTGCCTCCAAGTTCCTTTCTAATTTTACTAATTCTGTTTTTGAAGGTTTCAATGAGAGTGGTGATCCAAGCTGCGTGATTATGCAGAACTGGGCTAGGATTGAGGTAAATGTTTTTGACAAATCTATCACTTTCATCCACCATTGTTTAATAGCATCCTATTAAACCTTAATTAAAATTGAGTCAGAATCCCAGATAATGGCCTAAGCTCTATAAGGATTTATGTTATTTACCTAGGTAATGGTGTAGGCTCCACAAGGATTCATGTTATTTACCTAGCTTGACACATATTTGTAAATATGTTGGTGAAAATATTAGCTCCCAGCTAGAAGTTGTGCAGTAAATGTTTAAATGCTAGGTATTCACTCGTTTACTTCTGTCTCTGCCTCTTTGCTTCATTTGTGAGAGCACAGTGAGCGTGTACTGTTTGTCAGCACTGTACTAGGTGCTGTGGGAATAAGACAGAATTCCTGTGCTAGTAAGGCTTCTGACTAATGTAGAAGACAGATGATTTGACAAGTAATTAGAAGATATGATCATTTGAATGTCATTACTGGGTCAGGGACACCAAGGTCAGTAAGACATGGAACCTCCCTTGATCAGCAGGTAGGATTGTAACAATTCTAATCATGTTTTCTCCTCTGAGGGAGCGTCAGATAGAAGAAACTAACATTTGTCAGGTAGTTTTTATATGGGATGCTTATCTTTTAACCATTTTAAAGATGAGGAAACTGAGAATTACAGGTTAAGTAATTTGCCCAAGTCACAGTTTGTAAGTATTAGTAGCAGAGTGTGCATTTAATACTAGATCAGTCTTTTTTTTTTTTAACATTGTCTCTCAAACACTTGTAGTTAAGCTTGATAAAAATAAAAAACATGACTATCCAGTACTGTCGAGTAAGTACCGTGCGCTCCCTCTCTCGGTTCTCAGGAAACATAGGTAGATTAGCTTGTGGCTGCAGAAAGGCTCAGGTGTTTGGGCTGGGTCGTTTACCACTGGAGGGAGGCCTGGGGAATGCCCAGGGACATCTGTAACACTAATAGTTGTGGGGTGCTTTTTATGTGTGTCTGTTGGAAGTATGTTGTATGATGGGTGTCGACGTCATAAGGTTCAGGTCTCCTAACAGCCTGCTGATGCACACTTCAGGCTCGACTGTGCAATAACATGCAGAAAGCTCGGGAACTCTGGGATAGCATCATGACCAGAGGAAATGCCAAGTATGCCAACATGTGGCTAGAGTATTACAACCTGGAAAGGTAACTGATCTCGGGGTGGGGAGGGAGGCAGTGCTTGTCAGCTGTGCACCTGTCTTCACTCCTGGCTGACTCCTACCAGCTTGGACTAGCTCCTTAGCACTGGGCTGTTTTCTTTCATTCTGTCTCTTTCAGTATTGGGTACATTTTTAATGGGCAGGGCTAGAGAACCAGACATGATATTTTGTGCCTGGAACTCATATAGCCATGCATTTCTTTTAATTTGTTTTTGTTTTGATTTTTGGGCATGATATTTTATTTGACCTTTTGGAGCTATTTGTTTTTTATATTTGCTTTTATAGAAAAGTAGAAAATACTAAAAAGCTAAGAGAAAAAAAACTCAAATTACTGACCCAGTCATAACCATGACCCATTCTTTGAGACTTTTCTGTGTTTAAATTTTTTTGTAATGAAAATGCAATTATAGCATACATGTGTTACAAGCCTTTAAAACTATTTGAATGAAATAAGATAGGCCTAACGATATTTATAATATGGGGAAAACATAAAGAATGTGACCAACTTTTCAGTCTGTCTTGAACGTTGTTCATTGCATAACATTGCTACATTGCTGGGGTTTTTTTTTTTTTGAAGATTTTTTCCCTATTTAAAAAACACTGTGTGCCCAAATTAGAATATTTACAAAAACATGTGATAGAAAGCGATAGTTTCTTTTCTTTTTTCGGGGGAGGTGGGGAGTCTCACTCTGTTGCCCAGGCTGAAGTGCAGTGGTGCAATCTCAGCTGCAACCTTGCCTCCTGGGTTCAAGCGATTCTTCTGCCTCAGCCTCTTGAGTAGCTGGGATTACAGGTGTGCACCACCACACCTGGCTAATTTTTGGATTTTTTTTTTTTTTAAGAAGAGGCACAGTTTCACCATGTAGGTCATGCTGACCTCAAGTGATCCTCCTGCCTCGGCCTCCCAAAGTGTAGGAATTACAGGCGTGAGCCACCGTATCTGGCTAAACGTGACAGTTTCTTATAATCCCACCCCAGAGATAACCACTGTTAAAGCTGGTTGAATATCCCCCTAGATCTGCAGTTCACAATTTTTTTGGTCTCAGGATCCATTTTCTACTCTTAAAATTGGAAGATCCCAAAAAACTTTTATGTATGTGAGTTATATCTATTGATATTTATAATTTATAAATTGAGAAATCTAAAAAACATTTTATTTAAATATAACAAATCATTTAACATTAATATCTTTTTTGAGCAGTGACTGTTTTTCCAGACCCCAAAATAATATAGTGAGAAAAGTGGCATTGTTTTCTATTTTTGCAAATATATTTATTTGCAAATTATTCTGACCTAGTAGAAGACAGCTAAATTCTCACGTCTGTTACCGATTCTGTCTGTTGTGATCTGTTGTTTTCATTGAAGAGTGTGATAAGAGGTTAGGAAAGAAAGGTATTTTAGAAGCATTTTCAGATAATTGTGGGTATTCTTCTTTCATACATATTATAGCAAAACTTCAGTGTTGCATGTGGAATCTGAAACCATATTGACAGATTCTGTTACAGTAATACCCATTTGTCTATTTTATCATTTACATGTGCCACAATTCTACATTATTTGGAAAAATTCCAATTCATTAAATCATGCAGCTCTTCCAATATTGACATATTTCATCCTATAGTATTAAAAAATCGTATTTGTTCATATCTGTATTGATCTTAGTTGAAAAGTACTTTAAGTAGGAAGCTGTCAGACTTGTGGTGGCAGATACAAGTTTTCCAAAATTCTAATTTTCACTTGAAAGCTTGAATTCTATCACATGCAACAAATAATGTCAGTGGTTTTCTCCAGAGTGGCAGCCTCACTTTGTTAATTTTAAAAAATGTCTGCCAAATACCCAGGTCTGAGTAACTGACCGTGGTTTGTCACTCAAGTTTTCTTTCAAGTAAAAATGGTGTCCTTGAAAAAAATGACTTGATTAGCTTGCAACTCAAACGGTAATATGCTTTTTTTTTTTTTTTTTTTTTTTTTTTTGCAATAACCATTGTACGTCAGTATGCAGAAGGGCTTTAAGCGTACTTAGTATTTCATCACACAGTGCATTAAAAAGATTTCTACTGCCTTGATTTGTGCTAAGGACCACCATTACTTGTGCACTGTCTTGAAGATGTTAACACAGTGAAAAAGTCCAGTAATGTCTTGGTATTATTATAAAAGGAGTTTTGACTTTGCAGGCCCCCTGAGAGGCTCTGGGAGATCCTCAGGGGTACGTGGATCCTACTTTGAGAACCAGTGCTCTGAATTTTTTCTGAGCATCATAATATGTATATATAATTATGTATATTTAAAATGTTTTAAAAACAAATATGAATACACTGTTTCATAACAGTTATGATAGCAGAATTGTGTAGCTGTTGTGATTAGCAGTGTACAGAAAGGATCTGTTTGCGACCAGCCTTGCCAACCTGGTGAAAACCTGTCTCTATTAGAAATACAAAAATTAGCTGGGTGTACTGGTGGGCACCTGTAATCCCACCTACTCGGGAGGCTGAAGCAGGAGAATTGCCTGAACCTGGGAGACAGAGGTTGGAGTGAGCCGAGATCGTGCTATTGCACTCCCACCTGGGTGACAAGAGCGAGACTCCCTCTCAAGAAAAAAAAAAAAGATCTGACTCTGGGTATGAAATTTGACACTACCCTGGATTCATGACTCCCCTCTCAGTAGGACGCCATAGTAAAATTTCCCTGGGGACTGTATCAGGTTACAGAGAGCTGTTGGACTCCCCTGCCATGTGCCGCACATGTGAATGCTGTAAAGGCAGAATGCTGGTTGCAGATCACAATATCAGGTACACTTTCCAGTAGCCCCTACATGGCTGAGGGAGAGAGTGCTTCAGGAAAATACTTCGTAGGTGACTGTAGAGACTCTGGAAGGAGAAAGCATCATGGATAGATCTGAAAGCTAAGGTCTTCTCAGAAGCTAGAGTTACTGAAGAGTGAGTTTCTACCTGGGAGAAGATGGCCTCTCCCTTTGAGTGCCTTCCACTTTGTGTTCTGGTGGCAGCAACTTTTTGTTTTCTGCCTTAGAGCGCATGGTGACACCCAGCACTGCCGGAAGGCTCTGCACCGGGCCGTCCAGTGCACCAGTGACTACCCAGAGCACGTCTGCGAAGTGTTACTCACCATGGAGAGGACAGAAGGTGGGACCCCCAGCTCTCTTCTGGCTTGGAGCCTAACCCATTTGCTGTTTGGTCTCAAGTAGGAGCATCTGGTTACAGTCTGGGGACAGACTGTGTTTACGCTGCCACCTTAGGTGGTGCCCTATGATTAGACTCTCACAAGTGTCCTGAAAATGAGTCCTCCTGCAGCTCTTCTCAAATGCTGCAGCTACGAGGAGGACTCTGTGATGTCACTGTAGCACAAGGTTCTAATTCTTTGTGGGGGTGACTGTGCGTTATACAATGTTTAGGGGCATCCCTGGCTTCTAGCCCTGAAATGCCAGTAGCAACTTCACCACCACAACCAAACATGACAACCAGAAATGTCTCTTAACATTGCCAAATGTCTCTTGATGGGCAGGATCCCTCCTTTGAGAGTCACTGTGCTCTAGTACAACATCTATCCAACAAAGGAGCTTGGAGAGGCAAATGGCTCAATGTGTTCTTTGCATCCCTTGTTAAATTTCAGAGCCTTCAGTGTTAGAGAGCTAGAACCAATAGAAAAATAATGTGAACTTATCTGTGGGTATTTGTCTGGCTTTTGGGTATGGACCCCTCAGAACTGGCAATCAAAGACCACCAAAAAATAAGAAATAAATGCCTCAACATTTGAGTAGCTCTTAAAATTCTTCAGTCTTAATATAAATGTACTTTTGCATTAGAACGTTTTCATATTCTTTGCCGTCTAGAGCCCTTAATAGATCATATTCTGGTTTTCAAGTCTCTCCTGAAAGGAAAGGGACATTTTAAACCCACTTAGAAGGACTATTTGAATTCTGAACTTCAAGCCTTCAGGGATTACATTTTCTTATTGTTTGATGGGAGAGATCTCTTCTGGAGGTATAGAGAAATTAAGAAAAATTTATGTGATTGTATCCTTCAAAATCCTAAAGAGTGAAAGTTTTGCTTCTCTTTCTTTCAAGGTTCTTTAGAAGATTGGGATATAGCTGTTCAGAAAACTGAAACCCGATTAGCTCGTGTCAATGAGCAGAGAATGAAGGTAATGACAATGTTTGAAGTCTTTGGCACCTCTGGTAGCTATTTTGGCTCAGTTTGGTATGGATGTTTCTTGTCAAGATGTTTTACATTTTCCTAAGTGTCTTTTACTCAGTATTAATTATAAAATATTTAGATCAATGCTTAAACCTGTCTTGTGTCATTTTTAGATTGTTCTAAAACATCAGCCCCAATATTAAGTACTTGCTTCATTTAGTGAGGGAATTTTGGCTCTAAAATTTACGAGAATTGATGAAAAAGAATAAAGAAGAGCCTCACTTAGCCTAGTGAGTGGAACATGAACACCCCAACTTATTTAGGGCTTCAGTTTTATGGATTTTTTTTTTTTTTTTTTTTGAGACGGAGTCTCGCTCTGTTGCCCAGGCTGGAATGCAGTGGTGTGATCTCGGCTCACTGCAAGCTCTGCCTCCCGGGTTCATGCCATTCTCCTGCCTCAGCCTCTCGGGTAGCTGGAACTACAGGTGCCCGCTACCACACCTAGCTAATTTTTTGTATTTTTTTAGTAGAGATGGGGTTTCACCATGTTAGCCAGGATGGTCTCAATCTCCTGACCTCGTGATCCACCCACCTCGGCCTCCCAAAGTGCTGGGATTACAGGCGTGAGCCACCGCACCCGGCCAGTTTTATGGATTTTTTTTCCCTTCCTTTTGGTGAGTAATGATTAGGGTGAGGAAATTGCTAATATAACAGAGACATCAGATCCAGAATTCCAAAGAACCTGAATGAGCCCTGGTGTGGAACAGCTGTGAGCCTGTCCACGTTTTTCTCCTGATCTCTGCTTTTCATTAGTAATGAATTTCCACTCCCTCTCCCCTTTCATGACAAATCAGTACAGTGAATGTAATTCCATTTCCAGCGATGCATCATCTTCCCACTTTTCTAGGCTGCAGAGAAGGAAGCAGCCCTTGTGCAGCAAGAAGAAGAAAAGGCTGAACAACGGAAAAGAGCCCGGGCCGAGAAGAAAGCGTTAAAAAAGAAGAAAAAGATCAGAGGCCCAGAGAAGCGCGGAGCAGATGAGGACGATGAGAAAGAGTGGGGTGATGATGAAGAAGGTAAGGAGCTCTTGAGAAATTGTGTTTTGAAACGTCTTAGAGAAGTTGCGAATACAGTACGAAGAACTTTCTTCCCTGAACCGTTGCCAGCTTGATACCCATTACCCTTTGATCACTGTTAGGGTGTATGTCTTGCAAACAAGGGGTCCTCTTCTCCATGACTAGAATGCAGCCATCAGAGCCGGGGTTAGCAATGAGCTATGGGTTCCCATTTGTCCTGATAATGTCCTTTGTAGTGAAGGGATCCGGTTCAGGATGCACTATTGTGTTTAGTTGTCCTGTCTCCTGGATCTCCTTCAGTCTGGAGCACTCCTCAGCTTTTTTTTTTTATTCTGATGACCTGCAGTCTTGGAAGGGGGCAGGCCAGTTGCTGTGTTGTGTCCCTCAGCCTGGGTGTGTCTGATGCTCCCTAAGCATTGGATTCTGCTCATGCATCTCGGGCAGGAATAGTGCACAAGTGCTCCTGTGGCCTGCCCATTGAGTCCCATCAGGTGGACTGTGATTCGCTTTGTTCCATTGCTGGTGATGACCCTTTTGATAATTATTTATGTTGATGCTCTACTTATCCCAGGTTTGGCTAGCAAGAGTTCCTTCACACAGGCTTCTATGTCCCTTTGACCTGTCCCCTTGTTCTTTGATCATTTCCTTACCTTCTAGCACATAATACTCAACGGTCATCTTGTACTTTCCATAACTCAGCCCTGGAATCCATCATTTCTCCAAGGTTCCTTTGAGTGATGAGTGGTATTTAGAAGGTGCTAGTTGTGCTCACTGCTGTTGGTTATTGTTCCCAGGCCTGAGTGGTTGAGGGTAGGGAGTGTGTGTGTGTGTGTGCACGCACGCGTGCATGTGTACACATATTTATGTCCATATTTACTTCTGTAACTATTTGTGTATACTGAAAGTCATGACTTCACACCAATACCTCCAGTTCCAGTCTAACACCACAGGGTTCCCCTTCATACTTGCAACGCCCTTCTCTCTCTTTTTAAAATTTATTTATTCATTTATTTTTGAGACAGAGTCTCGCTTTGTTGCCCAGGCTGGAGTGCAGTGGGGTGATCTTGGCTCACTTCAACCTCCGCCTCCCGGGTTCAAGTGATTCTTGTGCCTCAGCCTCCCAAGTAGCTGGGATTACAGGCACGCATCATCATACCTGGCTAATTTTTTGTATTTGTAGTAGAGATGGGGTTTCGCCATGTTGGCCAGGCTGGTCTTGAACTCGTGGCCTCAAGTGATCTGCCTGCCTCGGCCTCCCAAAGTGCTGGGATTACAGGTGTGAGCCACCGTGCCCAGCTGTGTCACGCCCTTCTCTGACCTTGAGAAACTTGGCTCCCTTTATCCTCAGCATCCTCACTTACTCCACCCGGCCCCTGTAGGTATGTAATCAACTTCCTGTCCCTGCCTCCCCTTCTCGTATGTGCCATCCCCACCCTGTTTGGTCTCCCACACCTGGGGCCAGGCATGGCCCTGCACGGACACCCTTGCCTCTTTCACTCAGGCTTCCAGATCTAGGCTGCTGGGTCCCTGTCACTGCCCCATGCCTGCCCGTCTTCTTCCTTCCATTCAGGCTCTAGCATCCTGCACCACTGCTGCAGCCCCCAGCCTGCACGGACCTGCCAGGCTTGGCCCTACTTTTTTTTTTTTTTTTTTGAGAGGGAGTCTCGCTCTGTCCCCCAGGCTGGAGTGCAGTTGCATGATCTCGGCTCACTGCAACCTCTGCCTCCTGGGTTCAAGTGATTCTCTTCCTTCAGCCTCCCGAGTAGCTGGGATTACAGTTCGCCAGCCACCACGCCCAGGTAATTTTTGTATTTTAGTAGAGACGGGGTTTCACCATGTTAGCCAGGCTGGTCTTGAACTCCTGACCTCAAGTGATCCTCCCGCCTTGGCCTCCCAAAATGCTGTTATTACAGGCATGAGACACTGCACCCGGCCTTGGCCTTGCTTTTAATGGTTCTGACTTAGTGGAATTTTCCAGCAGTGTTTCTTTCACCCTTGTAATTTCAGGGACGGGCAGCTCTGGGTCATATTTATTTCAGAGAGTCAGTCAAGGTAAAGAATTGTCTCTGGTGGCTGGGCGCAGTAGCTCATGCCTGTAATCCCAGCACTTTGGGAGGCTGAGGTAGGCGGATCACCTGAGGTCAGGGGTTCAAGATCAACCTGGCTAACATGGTGAAAACCTGCCTCTACTAAAAATACAAAAATTAGCTGGCTGTGGTGGCGGGCGCTTGTTTTCCCAGCTACTCGGGAGGCTGAGGCAGGAGAATCACTTGAGCCTGGGAGGCAGAGGTTGCAATGAGCAGAGATCATGCCGTTGCACTCCAGCCTGGGAGACAGAGCAAGACACTGTCTCAAAAACAAAACAAAACAAAACAAAAGAATTGTCTCTGGACTTGAAAGGACTCTGTATAGTTTCTTAATACAGATGTGTGAGCCAGAGAGAACTGGGAATGGAGTCATCCATCGTTGAGTTGACCTTGCTCGCACACCTTGTTTGGGCTTTCCTAAATGACTGAGGATGGCTCATTGCTCCACTGGCCTCCCAGTTTGGCAGAATAAGGCAAATGTGATGTGTGACCGCAGTGGTGTGTGATCAGGGCATGGCATGTGATCAGGACTGTGGGAGATAGCATTGTTAATACTGGTGGAGGCCAAAGAAGGCACTAGTGGGTCAACTTCGTACCAGGAAGACTGTGGGGGAAGAGATGCGGCATCCAGGGGGAAGACTGAGTGACTGTGGCAGCGAGAAGGGAAGGTCTGAGCTAGACAGGGAGCCAATGTTAGTACAGCCTGAAGGCACAGCACAGCCTGGCATTTTCTGTGAGCAGCAGATAATTGGGTTTGAACTCGGATGCATTGGAGAGGGATGGGGCAGTGGTCGAGGAGGCTGGAGTGGTAGGTGGGCCAGTCAGCTGGACCCAGCCCAGGGACACTCTTGAATACAGTAGCAGTGTGCAGGGCTTACGCTGCATTGGAAAGGCAGTGGGTGAACTGATGGGGAGGTCTGTTTGCCGGAGGCTGACGTCTGTTGAGCTTCAGTACTGGCCTTCTGGAGGCAGTGGTGAGGACAGACTGCAGTAGAAGATTGTGGTTAAGCTCTCTTAAGGACACAAGGCCATATTAAAAGTGTTTTAGAAACCACAGATCCTTTGTAGTGCTTTCCAAAATGTGCTCCCTGGGGCATGGGTATCAGTCACTAGGGTGCGTTTCCAGTGCAGATTCTCATGTCCTATCCCAACCCTGCTGATCTGGGCTTTGTAGGAGAGGGGCCCTGGAATTTGCCTTCTGAACTTTGAGATCCACTGGCCTTTTATATAATTAAGAGTGGACAATGGGGATTTATGTTATTACTTCCACTTGATTGAGCCCACTTACCTGAGTGTAATTGGGGCACAGAAAGTCGTGGGACAGGTCAGGCGGATCACAAAAGACTTCTCAGGGGTGGTGCTTGCCCCTCCGAGTCTGGCGAGGGAGTGAGTGTCACATGCAGCTGTCACAGCACTTTCACTTCACACCTCTGTTCAAGCTCCCTGAAGAGAAGTAACAGTTAACCATGGCTACTTTTCTTCTGAAAACCTGTAGAGCAGCCTTCCAAACGCAGAAGGGTCGAGAACAGCATCCCTGCAGCTGGAGAAACACAAAATGTAGAAGTAGCCCCAGGGCCCGCTGGGAAATGTGCTGCCGTAGATGTGGAGCCCCCTTCGAAGCAGAAGGAGAAGGCAGCCTCCCTGAAGAGGGACATGCCCAAGGTGCTGCATGACAGCAGCAAGGACAGCATCACCGTCTTTGTCAGCAACCTGCCCTACAGCATGCAGGAGCCGGACGCGAAGCTCAGGCCACTCTTCGAGGCCTGTGGGGAGGTGGTCCAGATCCGACCCATCTTCAGCAACCGTGGGGATTTCCGAGGCTACTGCTATGTGGAGTTTAAAGAAGAGAAATCAGCCCTTCAGGCACTGGAGATGGACCGGAAAAGCGTAGAAGGGAGGCCAATGTTTGTTTCCCCCTGTGTGGATAAGAGCAAAAACCCCGATTTTAAGGTAGGCTTATGGAAAAAAAAGAATGCCTTTCATCTGTGGTTGCTTTAGACAGGCACTTTCTTCCTGCAGCAGTGATATTTAGGATAGACATGGAAGTTTTACGTTCTGTTCGGATCTAAACTTCTTTGTGAGCCAAGGTCCATCCTGAGCCGGTTGACTGAGGTCTGACTCATGGCATGGCTCCTTCTTGCTGGGTGCTTAGTAATGACAAGGGACTGTGCTCAATGCTTTATGTATGTCAGCTCATTGACTCCTCATGAGACTCTGTGAATGGTTACTTTTATTCTTGCCGTTTTACAGAGGAAGACATGGAGGCCTGGAGAGGTTAAGTGACTCGCTCCAGTGGCCCCATTAACAAATTTCAGAGCATGGCTTGGCTCTAGTCTGCCTGGCTGGGCTGCTCATGGGGACAAGGCTGGTGTCAGAGGAGTCAGGTGAGCTGGGTCATGCCTCGAATCATAGTTTTTTTCTGTCTTCCTTCTTCCTATAGGTGTTCAGGTACAGCACTTCCCTAGAGAAACACAAGCTGTTCATCTCAGGCCTGCCTTTCTCCTGTACTAAAGAGGAACTAGAAGAAATCTGTAAGGCTCATGGCACCGTGAAGGACCTCAGGCTGGTCACCAACCGGGCTGGCAAACCAAAGGTCAGTCAGAGCAGATTGTGCCTTGTCTTCAAGGCTTGGGCAAACTTCGTTTGTGTAGCTGTTCGAAGATGATTTAACCTCTAGAATGGGTTCCTAGTTTGTCTGCTGAGAAACAAAAGTTAATTTCACAGAAAGATCTGCACACTTAGCTCTACTTATATTTGGAGTCAGATTAACCTGTTTGTAGTTAATTGTACTAAAAAGAATAAGGCACTTGGAAATAGATGATCATGAATTCACCACACTATGGCCCCTGGCTGTGGGGCTTAGGGGAAGCCCTGTGACCAGCAGCATACGGGCTTTGGGGTGGGCGCCCTCCTGCAGCCTTCTCCCTCTGTCCCTGGCCTCTTTTTCCCTGGGGCCTCCAGCCAGGCCCCTTGAGTCCCTTCATTGCAGTGCCTCTTCTCCTGTCTTTCCTTCTTGCCCCCTCAGTCTCCTGCTAAGTCCTTTTGTGCCCCATTTTGAGTAGTAAGTGGTGTCGTTACTGTCTACCACTGCCCACTCTCCCTCCCCTTTATCCAGGTTAATGGAGAGAGAAAGAGGATGAAATGAGGGAGCGGGTGAAGGCACAGAAACACGAGGGCTCACCTGGGCACCTGGGCTGCTGGCCCTGTGTCCCATCCACCTCTTGGTTTATTTGCTGGATTTATACTGGTCCATCTGTCTGTTTCCTTCTTTCTACTTCTGCAGCACGTACAAGGTGTACTGAACTTGGAAGGGTTATCTGAAGTTACAGTGCGTAGCAGCACTCGGGAAGGACAGTAGGGTGGGGAAATAAGCCTGTAGACAGAGGATGCAGCGGTGGGGAAGGTAACCTGTTGGTGGGTTTTTTGCTGTGGCCTGGTCTGCTGGTCTCCGGGAGGAAGCCCAGTGCCTGCCCTGCGGGAGGAGGTTGCATCCCCGGTCTGCGGGATCTGACTTGGTTCTGGATCTTGCCTCTTCCAGGGCCTGGCCTACGTGGAGTATGAAAATGAATCTCAGGCGTCACAGGCTGTGATGAAGATGGACGGCATGACTATCAAAGAGAACGTCATCAAAGTGGCAATCAGCAACCCTCCTCAGAGGAAAGTTCCAGAGAAGCCGGAGACCAGGAAGGCACCAGGTGGCCCCACGCTTTTGCCGCAGACATATGGAGCGTAAGTGCTAGCATGGTAGCCTAGTGCAAACTTTGTCCTGGCTGGCACCAGTTCATGGACCACGGGGGGATTAACCCGGGATGAATTAGCTTTCTGTTAGGACAGAAAAGCCAAGATGTGCTGTTCCATGTGGTGATCACTGGTTCCACTGGAGCAAGGCATCCAGAGCAGGATGCAAGCCTAGGCAGTGACCTCTGCCTGGTACTGGCCAATTTACACTTGTCATTTATTTCAGACAGAACTAAAGGCAGTGATTAGTTTAAAGTCCCCTTTGCCAGTTGGATCTGTGTGTTTAAAAAGAAATCTCATACCCATGTGTGTGCCAGTCTACAGCCCTAGCTATGATCCACATAAGCTGTGCTGTTCGCTGGTTTGGGATGAGGAGGAGATAGCAGAATTGCCGGGTGACTGGTGAGGTCTGAGAGGTGATAGTCACACTGATCCCCTCTGAGTGTGACTGGTGCTCAGGGTTGATCTTTGCCAAAACTGAACAAGGCCAAATCTGTTGAAGCAGTTTTTACTTCATAAACAGAATTAAGGAGGCAGGGATTATCTCATCCTCCTTTTTTTTCACCTTTTAACTTCTGGTTATATTAAAACTGTCTTGGCTTATTTTCACAAGTAAATGAGGGGCCACGAATTGTTGCTTCAAAAGGTCCATTCAGTGTTTGCTCTTTTAGGAGGGGGAAGGGAAGGACGCAGCTGTCTCTACTGCCTCGTGCCCTGCAGCGCCCAGGTGCTGCAGCTCCTCAGGCCGAGAACGGCCCTGCCGCGGCTCCAGCAGTTGCCGCCCCAGCAGCCACCGAGGCACCCAAGATGTCCAATGCCGATTTTGCCAAGCTGTTTCTGAGAAAGTGAACAGGACGCTGGGAGACAGGAAATGCCTTACTTCACTCTGGCCCGGCGGACCTCCCACCACCCAGCAGTGCACTGGGGATGGACAGTCCTAGTGTGCTGCCCGCTCGCAACCACAGATGGCTCCTCTGCTTTAGACAGAAAGGGGAAGGGGTTCTAAGTCAAGAGCCTTTCAGTGCTCCCTCATATTGAGGGCAGTGGCAGAAAAGTGACCACTCTGCAGGCTGGGCCCAGGATGTGGTGTCCTGAGATAGTTTTGTATCTTAAAGACTGAGGCACAGAAGCGAAACGAGAACACACTGTTTTTGAGACACAGTTGCCCAAATGTTTCTGGCCAGCTCCGGCCCCTTTTTGTATGACACTTCTCTTCCACCCTGCGCAGCACGTGTGCCCGTCATTCTTTTAATTTTAAAAGATGAAATGGCAGATGCTAGTAATTCACCAGAATGGCCTCTTGTGGGGGTGGGTCTGAGGGAAGTCAGCTAAAAAACATTTGCTGGAGTTTTGTTCAATGGGGCTGTGCATTTTTATATTATGTATTTGTAAATGACATGTCAGCCATTGTTTCATGTTTCCTAAAAGCAGAATATTTGCAACATTTGTTTTGTATAGGAATTATTTGTGCCACCTGCTGTGGACTGTTTTCTTTGCCTAGTGACTAGTGACCTGTGTTGTCTAAACATGAGTTTCAGCCCTTTGGTTTTGTTTAATACCATGTCAAATGCAAACTTCAGTTCTCCCCATTTAGCTTTATTAAACTGACGTTCTCTTCAAAACTTCTTGCTGAATGGTACTCAGATGTGCATTCACGTACAGATGTATTTTGAAGTGGGTGTACCTTGCTTTACCTAATAGATGTGTAAATAGAACTTTTGTAAGTCAAATCCCATTGTCACTTTGATTTAAATTATTTCAGCTGTGATGTGTCTTCAGTTTTCTACAATTCAGTTTATAGCAGTTTGACACTGGAGCTTTTGAGCTTTTTTACCTCACATCTTTTATCAAATAATATTTACTGCTTTGAAAACAGCATTGCCAGTTCAGTAGGGGAAACTTGCTTTATTAAGACACTCTGGAGAAAGACGTCAGGGAATCCTTGTATATGTCATGGGAATCAGCTCCTCATTTATCTGTTGTGTAAGTTTAAGTTTTTGTGCATCAGTTGGGTTTTCTATATTTTTTTAACTTAACATTTTTTAATATAACCGATTAAAAAGTAGACAGAACAGTAAAATAAACTCCTGTGTGCCTACCATTCAGCTTCCAGCATTCCTCAACTCCCAGCCCCTCTTCCTTCATGTCTGTTTCCCCTCCACCCTCTGTTATATTGAGGCATGTTCCAGATGTCATTGTGCTCATCCAGTAATGTTGTGGCAGGTGTCTCAGGAGGACTGAAAGGCCTTCACTCCTAGAAACATTAGTGGTAATCCCTTAATGTCATCAACTGTCCACTCAAATTTCCACCTTCCTTTAAATATCAGCTCTCCTCCCTGTAAATTATTGGTTGGTAAGCCTCTTAAGTCTTTTAAAATGTAGGTTCCCCTCCATCTCTTTTTTATACAAAACCAACTTTTTACTAGGCTTTACTTCTGAATTAAATTCAAGCGGTGGCTATTGACAGCAGCAAGAACCTTTGCTGTCCCACACGTTCCTCCTGCAGTGTTCTCTATGATGCTGCTTGGAAGGCTGTTCGACTGTTCAGCTGGTGTGATGATTTGGGTAGCTCAGAGGGAGCCCTCATGGTTGGGGACCTGACACATGAAGAGCCCTGAATATCACTATGGGTGAGTGTGGCCTTACTTTTTGCTGCTTCACATTAACGGTTTGGCTTTGCCTGCAGCCAGTATTCTGACCTTAATGTCATACTTGCAGATGTCAGCCCAGGCTTGTTACAGGGGCAAACCTTTTCAGGCTTGAACAGAACCCAGTGTAGGTTCCGGGTGTTGACTGTTCTAGAAATGGATTTCCAGGACCACATGAGTGGGTTGGTTTGTTTTCCCCAGAAAATCCAGAACTGATGATAAATAGAAATGTGAAAAACTACTTCAGTTACTTGACTCTTAGTAAAACAAAATCAGTAATTCATCCTTGTCCACCTAGGTAGGCGGTTTATCCAACTTCTGGGTCTCTTGCCCATGGAAATCACCATCTTGGATCGGTTGCTCTCCCAGAACAGTATCATGAATAGGGCTAAAGGTCAGAATACCCCCACTGCCCTTATGACAGATGGGAACATCTCCCAAATAAGACAGCAAAGTCTCAAGCATTCCTGTAATAAAATAACTTTATTAGAATCAGGAATTTGTTAAAATAATATCCTTCACGTATAGCTAAAGTGCAAATTCTCTTGCTCTATAGTAGAAGCAAGCACATCTGTCAGACCTCCTTGGTGTGCTTATAAAACCAAGACGAGAAGAGTTTTAAGAAGTACCTCTGGCAGCGTAAGAGTATGAAAACATATTTTATAAAGGTTTGAATAATTATCATTTGGAGCCATTTCATATATCATATATATCTTTTCACTTATTTTTCTTAACCTTTCAAAAACTACTCTGTGCTATTTATACAACTGAAGAACTGTATAGACTACTTTAGAGCAATGGCCTGATTACTGTCAGGAACGGAATTACCAAATCAAAGAGACAACACTGCATATTCGCCATCACTCACACACTGACAAAGTGCAGTACAGTGTTAGACATCATGGGCTCTGTCACTGGGAAAGGGACCCAGTGACTTCCACCACTCTGACTCTAAATAGCAGTAGTCATATTGGCACCTGTGCCATATGATTGAAAGAGAAGATTCTACTTCCATTGGATGACAGCTTGGAAACTCGGCCATATTACATAGAGCACTGCATCATTTCACAAGTTGCGAGAAAAATAAGGCCACTCCAAGGCAATCTCTTCTGCCTCCCAGGGGGATGGGACATGGGACAGTGCAAAGGCCGTGGAAGGTGGGGGTCCAGGCAGTAAGTAGATGAAACTCCAGGACCAAAGGGATGCAGCCTGGCCGTGGCTGAAGGTTTTTGCTCCGTTCAGTAGAAACTGGTGCTCTAATTCATTATCAAAAATGCTTACGTGGTGTCCACGTGGCACTTGTTTTCTCAGGTTAACATCTGCCTGCAGAAAACTCAGGCAGAGGGGTGAGGGCAGATGCCTACTAGCATAACACCTGGTTTGCAGCACGATACAGGTGGAATGACAAGCCCAGAGAATTTTAGACGAAAACATCTGGCCTGAGTTGCTACAAATGAAGTGCGAGAGAAACGCCGATACACAAAGAAAACCAAACTGCCCACCCACCATGTTTCCCCTTCCAACATACAGCTCTTTATGGCTACTCCCTATTCTTAATTAGAAAAATAGTCTCAATATGGGAAAAAAAAACAGCTGCTGGCACTAAAGTTTGCAAACTATGGCTCAAGAAGTCTTCCTGGAGGTAAGTAAGGAATGTCGGCATTCATTTTCTCTTCTATGAAGTTTGCTTGGAAGTTAGTCACCACTAATCTAAACCTTGAGAAAGTGAGCTTTCAACCATTTCTCTCAGCTGTGACTTGGGTCTGACTTCCCAGTTGCAGTCACAGAACCTCTCAGCCTGTTTCAGAGAAGCACTTGGAGGAGCTATGTCAGTGGCTCTGGGCCCTGTCCCACACCTCCTGGCCGCTCCTCCACCTTAGTGCAAATTCTGCTCCAGAACCTGTGTTCTGGTCACACGGTGGCACTGTTGCCCCTAAAGCGTGGCCACCAGCAAGACACAGCAGACACTGCACAACACTGACTAGCTTGCTCCAAAGAAGAAAATAAATAGCTTGGTTGAATTATAAGTTATTTTAGAGACAAGGCTTCATAACTTAGTTTTTTTGTTTTTTGTTTTTTTTAAACTAAAACATTTGGAGGTAAATGTTTCTCCTTTTGCTTTAGGAAGTGACTAGGTTTCTAGAAATAATGTTTCTTTTTCTTTTTTTCCTACCTCAGGACAGCCTTTGTCACTGAGGGAGGATTTCTAGGGTTAGGGCTTCACAGGAAGCGTCTCCTTGAACCCAGAGTGGTTGGGTTGGGCTTCTGGCAGTGCCACCGAGTACTCAGTTGTGGCAAAAAGCAGGGTGTCCAGGGTGGTCTCAGTACACTTGGCGATGAAGCGAATGAAAGGCCTCACGTCGCCCTCGTTGGCAGCTTCCAACACATGGTAGTACTCGGACCGCTGCTCCTTGCGGATGGTGATGGGCGGGTAGCCCGCCTGCATGAGGATGAGGTTCATGAGCAGACGGGAGGTCCTCCCGTTGCCATCAATGAAAGGGTGGATGTAAACGAGCTTATAATGGGCTAAGGCTGCAAACTCCACCGGGTGCAGGTTCATGGCATCCTCGGAGTTGAGCCACTGTACAAACTCCTGCATCTGCTTTTCCACATCCTGCGGATGGGGAGGGATGTGGTGTCCGACCAGGACCTGTGTCGTCCGAAACCTGCCGGCTTCCACGGGGTCCACGTAGCCCAGCACCCGCCTGTGGATCTCCAGCACATCGCTGATGGTGACAGAGCCGATGCGCGAAACCAGAGTCGTGTTGATGTACTTCATGGCCGCGTGCATGCCGATGACCTCGTTCTGCTCCTCCAGGCTCTTCCCGGGCACGGCGTAGCGGGTCTCCAGGATGTGCCTGATTTCCGAGAGGGTGAGGGTGTTGCCCTCGATGGCCACTGTGTGGTAGATGTGATGGTAGTAGGTCTCCTCCATGACCCTGCGCAGAGCCGAGTTCCCCTTGGGGATGGACATGACCTTCTTCACTTTGCTGTCAATGATGCTGAAATACCTCTGGTCGATCTCCTCCACGAGTGGCAGTGTCCGATCGCGGTTGACCAGTGCTTTCTCATGGTAGGGTGAGATGGTCAGTGCTCTGGTGTACAAGTAGTCCGCCTGGATGATGTCCTTGTCTTCTTCCGAGAAGATGCCAAACTCGGTGAGCGCGTCCACGAAGTCCGGGTCCATCTTGAGGGCATGCATGAAGAGCTTTTGGGCTTTTTCCCGCTTGCCCTGGCGCTTCATCTCCAGGGCCTGGTTCAGGGCGGCTCTGGCTTCCAACTTACCTGCTGGAAGAGAGCCAAAGAAGCGCTGTGAGGGAGGCTAGGGGGCAGAGGACATTCAGGGGGGCTGTCCCCTGTGCTGGTCTCCACGGGAAACCATGATGACCAGCCTGGGTCCCTGGCCTTGGGGAGCTTGTTCCAGCCGCATCGTGTGTACTCAACGTGCCCGATACCACTCTGTTCCTCCAGCCATGTGGTGGTAAGCCAGTCATTATCCGTGTGTCCCCAGAGCCACTCTGTATTCTGGGAGGCACCTCCTTGGCTTCCTAGCCTCCTACCTTCTGGACATAGAAAGTTCTAGGCATTTACTCCGCCTGGGCCCTCTCTCCTGGGCCTTTCCTGTTGGCCACAGCTCCCAATGTAGGCCCTCTCCTACATCTCCAGCCCGTCCTGTGCTGGTGACACAGGTTCCTGCCCCTGCAGGCCCAGAGGTGTTAACAACTCCCCACTCTTCCTAGACCCTGGGGGCTTCACCATCCCGGGACTGTTCTTTCACTCTTTTAACCCAGTGGTTTGATTGTGCGCCCCAGGGGACATTTGGTGACGTCTGGAGACCTGGTTAGTTGTCATAACTGAGGAGGTGGAGGGAGTGCTACAGGCATCTCATGGGGAGAGGCCAGGGATGCCACCACCATCTAACAATGCACATTCAGTCCCCACCACAGAGAACTGGTGGAGGTGGGGAGCCTGCTCTAGCCCTAGCCCTCCTGTCCTGGCCCCTCTCGGCCACCTGAGGATCAGCCCCACACATTCAACTTCCTTTAGTTCCTTGAATGCCCCCAGGCTCTCTTACGACAGTTATGTCAGTTATGACAACCTCTTGTCTCTGCCTGGAGTCTTTTTTCCTTGGATGCCCTTCACCTTGGATGACTCCTACTTAACAACTGGGTCCCAGCTCAGGTGTCACTTCCTCCAGGGAGCATTCCTGGTATGCTCCTACAGCCCTTTATGCTTCCCCATCACACTTGTGACACTGTCTCAGTCACGTCACCTTGTCTATACTAGGAGCTCAGGGCTGACTTGTTCACAATACCCCGACGCCTCGCATACAGGACACGACACACATTCTATGTCTGTCTGTCCAGTTAACAAGCATTGAGGAAGACGGCCAGTCTGTCTTACCTGGAGAGGCCTTGGTCTTGGCCACCAGCAGCGTTGAGCCCCTGGAGGTGATGCTGAGCTCCGTGGACGGGCTGGTGCACTTGGTGGCGGCATGCTGCGCCCTGTCCGGTTTGCTCCTGAGCAGGTAGAGGCCTTTGAGCACAGCCAAGCACTGCTCCTCCACAGCCCCCAGTGGCAGCAGCAGGGCCAGCAGGGACCCCAGCACCATGCTCAGCAGTGTCACCCAGAGGAAGCGGCCCCAGACCGAGACCCATTTCGGTTCAGTCACTGCCATCACTGAAGCCATTGGCATGAGCATCCTCTGGACTCAGGAGTGGGCCCTTTGCGCATGTCCACAGGCGGCTGAGAGACAGCAGGATCTGCAAGGAGCCAAGAGTCGCAGGAGAACGGTGTGACTTCAGCCGGGAAGATGGGTTTGGAGACTTCTGCTCTTTTAGCTCACTAGAGAGATGGGGTGGGGGCAAGTCAACGACTGGATCTCACTAGAGGAGGGGCCAGCCTAGAAGGACTGGTGCCACCTCCTGGGCAGTGTGAATGTGAAAATAACACTGCTGTGGTCCAACAATTAATGAGCACTTGCCATAATCCAGGCCGTGTGCTAAGCACCAAACGCCTCACATGGGTCACCTCCTGCAATCTTCAACGACTTGAGCTTCAACGACTCTCCAGGTGAGGGAACTGAGGTTCACAGAGGTGAAGCCCCTTGCCCAAAGTCTCGCCGGGAGCAAGTGACAGCCTTAGGACTTGAACTCAGGAACCCCACGGCTCTAAAGTGTCCCCCCTTGCCATATATCCCTGTGGCTTCTGACCACAAACACTGGATTTGTGGACCTAAGTCAAACATTTGGGGCACAAATGACTGACAGACACCCATGCAGATCAGCCACAGCAGTTCTGACGCCCAATCTTTGATAAGCACAATTGTTGGGTGGCCTCATTTATTGCCCTCACCCTGATATTCAGCCACAGCTCCCACAGTGCCCTTCCCCTCTCTGACCTTCCGTTTCTGGCCTGTCCAGAAGGGACCCCATCAAGAGGATGTGCAGTTCGAGCATCTCGAAAGGAACTCAGGCTGTGGGCCACAGTGCTTGACCTCAGTGACAACACGGCTTGTATGTGCTTGGGGCTGGCAGTGGGAGTGGAGGTGGGGCCAGGTATGCAAACACTATGCTAACAATAAGCACTTATTAAGCAACTATGGTGTGCTAGGTGCTGAGCAGTGTACTGGCCACGCATTGCCTCGTTTCACCCTCATGCCACCCGATGAAGGAAGAGCTACCCCTAGCTCCATTTTACAGACGAGGGAAACCAAGACACAGAGAGCATAAGTTAAATTCCAGAAGGCTCACAGGAGCTAAACAGAGGCATCCGGAAGGAAACCCCAGGGCCTCTGAGCCCGGTCCCCAGGTCTCGATTTCTACCTTATTACTAAGCAGGGCCTGCGCACCTGCTCCGGGCTAGTCCTCACCCGGGAATGACTGATGGATCACGGGGTTCGGAGTCTTATGGGGAGCCTGGCCCATTGCCACAGAACATGTGAAATGGCTTGGGGTGCGCTTTAATAGGGGTGCGCCTGGAGTGCTGCGCGGGTCCAGGGGTCTGGGCGGGCTTCCCGAGGGGACAGGCTCCTGGGCGGGGCGGTACAGGAAAGGGGGCAGTTCGCCGGTGCCAGGGGTGTGTGCGGGGAAGGAGTGCGTTCTGGGAGGCGCGAATCTCTCCCCCACACTTCCCTAGAAAGGGGGAACTGAGGCCCGGAGAGGGGAAGGGACCGGTCTGAGTCCCCTCCAAGACTGCAGAATCTCCCTTCCCGAACCCCGCCCAGGGCTCGGGGCTCCGTCGCACCCTTCCCGGCTCCGTCCTCTCGAGCCCCTAAGGCTTGCCCCCTTCTCACCGCGCGCAGCTGTCAGAACCCCAACCGCCTTCCCAGCGCTCCTAGCTCCGGGCCGCCGGCTCCCGGGTCCTCCTTCTCGACCGGCCTCTGGCCCCGCCCCCGGCGACTCGCCATTGAACCGCCCGCAGACCTCGTCGCGGCGGATTGGCTTTCCCCACTTGTCCTTCCCTCGCATTTCCGGGTTCCCGAGTCCGCGACGGCTTCCCGGGGAAAGACGCGCCGTGGGCCACTTCCATTGGTTGTCGCTTGCGTTTGTCTCGTTCATGTAGCAGCCAATAAGCAGCGGGAAGGGCGGGGCCTAGGCCACGGGCAGGAGGAGCAGGTGCTGGAAACCCGACGGGCGTGCGGATTTGGGGCACGCTAGGTGGCGGCCCCGGAAACTGGAAGTTCCACGGCGGTTCCTTCCTCGGGTTTCCTCGTCCCGGAGCCGCTGTCGTGTGCCTCATTTTTCCCGGTTGTGAAATGAAGATGCTGATGCTTTTCACCCCTTCACCCGGTTAGCCTCCTTGACTGCGCCGCCCCTGTTCTTAGCCTCCACCCCATGCTGCTGAGTTTGCCGCCTTCTTCTTTACTCTTTTCCTCTCTGCGTCTTTTCCTCCCTGACTTAAAAAACCTTTTTTTTTCTTTTAAAATACAGGGTCTCGTTGTGTCGCCCAGGCTGGAGTGCAGTGGAGCAACTGCAGCTCACTGCAGCCTCCACCTCCTGGGCTCAAGCAATCCTCCCACCTCAGCCTCCCGAGTAGCTGGGACTACAGGTGCATGCCACCATGCCCGGCGAATTTTCTTTTTCTTTCTTTTTTTTCCTCCCCTCCCCTCCCCGCCCTTCCCCTCTCCTTTCCTTTCCTCTTTCTTTCTTCTTTCTTTTTTTTGAGACGAAATCGCACTCTGTTGCCCAGACTGGAGGGAAGTGGTGCCATCTTGGCCCACTGCAACCTCCGCCTCCCAGGTTGAAGCGATTCTCCCGCCTCAGCCTCCCGAGTGGCTGGGATTACAGGCGCGCATCACCACGCCCGGCTAATTTTTGTATTTTTAGTAGGGATGGGGTTTCACCATGTTGGCCAGGCTGGTCTCGAACTCCTGACCTCAGAAGATTGCCTGCCTCGGCCTCCCAAAGTGCTGGGATTACAGGCGTGAGCCATTGCGCCCGACCTATTTCTGATTTTTTATTTTCTTTAGAGACAGGGTCTCTCTATTTCGCCCGGGCTGGTCTCGAACTCTTGACTTCAAGGTCTCCCTCCATCTTGGCTTCCCAAAGCGCTAAGATTACAGGCGCGAGCCACCCCCCTCGGTTCTCCCTGACTTTTTAATTTGTATCCTCTCCAGAAGGACCTGGCTAGTTCTTTTGGCTTCCCAGAGAGAAATGTTTTCCTTGAAGCAGAGAATGGAAACCTCCATCTTAATCCACATATACTGAAATTAAACATCTAGGGAGGTGCCCCAGCCCCAGAAACGCTAAGCATTTAGAAGTTAACAGTTCAGATTCTGGGGAGTCAGAGAGACCTGAGCTCAAATTCAGACTTTGCCATTTACTCTCTGTGTCACCTTGGGCACGTTACTCATAGCCTCACTTTCCCCACTTGTAAAATGGGGACAAACAGCCTACCTTGCTTTTGGCATCCAGTTCAGGATTTGCAGAAGGCTTGATGCTTCAAGATCTGACCTCCTCTGTGACGTGTATTGCTCTTGGAGGCAGGGCTAGGCGGTGGTTGTGGGGGGTCACTGTTGGGAGTCACACAGCCCTGGGTTCAAATCCCAGCTCTGCCACTTGCAAACTGAATCACATTCAGCAAGTGACTTGATCTCGTTGATCATCTGTCTAGGCTTTTCTGTAAACTGCGCACAATGTGATGTTATTATCACTTCACAGGGTTTTATGTGAGGGTGAAATGAGATTCTATACATCTGGCAGAGAACAAACTATCTGTCTATCTGTCTGTTTATCTATCTGTCTGTCTGTCTAACACCTATCTATCTTTTTTGAAATAGGATCTCACTCTGTTGCCCAGGCTGGAGTGCAGTGGCGTGATCTTGGCTCACTGCAACCTCCATGTCCTGGGTTTAAGTGATCCTCCCATTTCAGCCTCCCTAGTAGCTGGGACTACAGGCACACACAGGCTAATTGTTTTTTTTTTTTTTTTTGAGACAAGAGTCTTGCTCTGTCACCCAGGCTGGAGTGCAGTGGTGTGATCTTGGCTCACTGCAATCTCCATCTTCTGGGTTCAAGCGATTCTCCTGCATCAGCCTCCTGCATCAGCCTCCTGAGTAGCTGGGATTACAGGGGTGTGCCACCACACCTGGCTAATTTTTTTGTATTTTAATAGACACGGGGTTTCGTTCTGTTGGCCAGGCTGGTCTTCAACTCCTGATCTCAAGTGATCCGCCTGCCTTGGCATCCCGAAGTGCTGGGATTACAGGCTTGAGCCCCCGCGCCTGGCCAGAAGATCCATAGTTTTTAAGGAACAAAATCAGGGTGGTGATTATTTTGGTGGCTTCTTGTTTTTAATCTTTTCAACCAAGGTCATGAACATTTTTCTCTTGGAGTCCTCTGAATTGCGCTTCCTGATGGCCCAAGTAGTAATGTCATTGTAATAAACCTTCCCCAGAGGAGGGCCTGGTAGGCAGCCAGCTTATGGGTGACAGTTAGTATGTTAGAAAACAGTGAAGCTCTGGGGTCAGACAGATGTGCGTTGAAATGCAAGGCCCACCGCTTGCTAGCTGGGTGACCTTGAACAAGTCACTTATCCTCACTGAGCTGGGTATTACGGGACTTGTGGACCCCTGTCCACACCCAGGTATAAAGCAATGTAATCGTCTGCTTCTAAAGGCACCCTCCTCTCTTTGTTAGCTCTTTAATTAGCTTAGGCTATGAGTAGTAAATCCAGAAGCTATGCAGGAACTGCTAATGAGTAAAACTTCCTGGCCATGAGACAATAGGTAGAGGTGGGGAGTGTGGCAGATTTGAGAGCACATGCCTTGTCTAAAGTGGGCAGCAGCTTCTCAGCTTGAACCCATATTTATTAGCTGGGATGCAGTCTAAAAGCGGACAGAGTTTTCAATTTTTCAAAATAAATGTGAGGCCTAGATTTTTTAAGCAGTATCTCCAGATTTTAAGGCAGTTGGCATCGCTGCCGGCTGGCTTTCCAGGGCCGCCAGATTGTAACCCCTTTGTAGCAGGTAGTGGAAGATGGTAGGGGAACACAGGAAGAAAAGACTCAAAGGACCATTACAGCAAAATGATCCCATTACTGTGTGTGGCCACCAGGGGGCAGTAATTCACCTGACATCACTTCCCTCCTTCAATCTCCTTGTCAGGAGTTTACACTCAATTTTAACTCTCGACTTTGTCTGCATTCAGCTGTGTTGAATGCACAAAATATGGTCCCTGAAGCGATATTGAAAAGTTGGCTTTCTCCATCTTAAGCATTCTGTATTAGGTGAAAATTGCCTCCCCGTGGCCCACGGAGGAGTTTTCTAAACGCTTACCTTGACACATGACAAAGAACCCAGAAAGTGGCTGCATGGGAAATGTGTCCATTACGCAAAACAAAACACAACAAGACAAAAAACCCTTCTGCATGTTTAAGGAACAGCAGTCAAGCGCTTCTTGCTGGCAGAGTCGGATTCTATTGCTTAGAAAAAACAAAACTCCCCGGCTTGAGGCTACATGGCATTGAGTTGGCTGCAGAATGACTCAACTTCATTAAAAAGAAAACACATCACACCTGTTCTTGCTTCTTCATTTCTCTCATCTTTCCCCACCCCTGATTTTTTTTTTTTCTCTTTCTAACTTAATGCTGTGGCTGAAAAAAAGAGCCCAACAGCCCTTCTCCCTGCTACTGATTAATCCTCCTTTTAAGACATACCTGGTGGGGGCCGGGCGCGGTGGCTCACGCCTGTAATCCCAGCACTTTGGGAGGCCGAGGCGGGCGGATCACGAGGTCAGGAGATCGAGATCATCCTGGCTAACACAGTGAAACCCCGTCTCTACTAAAAATACAAAAAATTAGCCGAGCGTGGTGACGGGCGCCTGTAGTCCCAGCTACTCCGGAGGCTGAGGCAGGAGAATGGCGTGAACCCGGGAGGCGGAGCTTGTAGTGAGCTGAGATCGCACCACTGCACTACAGCCTGGGCGACAGAGCGAGACTCCGTCTCAAAAAAAAAAAGACATACCTGGTGGAGTCAGACCCAGTTTCTGAGGCATCTCCAAGAAACAGGGCTTGGGGGACCCCATGTGAGTGTCCCTGGGCTAAAGGCTTGTGTTCTGGCCTCAGGACGTTTCTCATGCCATATGGTCTCAAATCACCAATATTTCAAAACTCAGACATGCAGGTGAGTGTTGTTTTCAGAGCAAATTGTTTGGGGAAGTGGTACTTCTTACTTGGAAAAAATTAATCGTAACTGTTTTTCACCTGTTAAACAACTATTTTATTTCTTAAAAACATTAGATCATTACAGATATAGCATCCACAAAAAACAAGAAGAAAAAAAATACACATTCACAATTCTACTCCATATTTCTCTATGCATATTTATTTATTTTTGAGAGAGGGTCTCACTCTGTCACCCAGGCTGGAGTGCAGTGGCACGATCTCGGCTCGCTGCAGCCTCAGCCTCCTGGGCTTAAATGATCCTCCTGCCTCAGCCTCCCAAGTAGCTGGGACTACAGGTGTGTGCCACCACGACTGGCTAATTAAAAAAAATTTTTTTGTAGACACAGGGTCTCACTCTATCACCGAGGCTGGAGTGCAGTGGCATGATCTCAGCTCACTACAGCCTCAACCTCCTGGGCCTAAGTGATCCTCCTGCCTCAGCCTCCTAAGTAGCTGGGACTACAGGTGCATGCCACCATGACCGGCTAATTTAAACAATTTTTTTTTTTTTTGTAGAGGTGGGGTTTCACTATGTTGCCCAGTCTGGTCTTTAACCCCTGGGCTCAAGAAATCCTCCCACCTCAGCCTCCCAAAGTGCTGGGATTATAAGCATGAGCTTCCACGACTGGCCACATCTATTTTTAAATGATGAAATATTTCTGATACCCAAAAGACATCAACAGTGCAATGGGCACTTGTGTACCTGCCATCCAGTTTAAGAAATACCATGTCACCAATACACTGAAGCCCCATGGGCCTCCTCCCCTTCACATGCCCTTCCCTCCCTCCCAGAAGTCACTACCATGTTGAATTTGGTGCTGCTGCCCCCATGCATGGCTTTTGGCTTTTATCCATATGCAAGTATCCATAAATAATATATAATGATATTATGCAGATTTTTATGCATGATATATACTCTGTGGATCCTTCTGCATTTTGGGGTTCAGAATTATGTCTTAGAGATTTATGCTCATGCTGATATGCATAGTTCTGGTTCATTAATTTTACAGTTCTGTATAGTATTCCATTTACAATTTATTTCCCATTTACCTGTTGAGGGGCATTTGGATTGTTTCCAGTCTTTCCCTATCACAGACTGCAGTGAAATACTTGTATGATTTTTTGGCACATGTGTGGAAGTTTCTCTAGGACAAAGTTTCTCAAAGAATCATTTGGGGGGGCTTTGGAAAAACAACCACATGGGGCCTTGCTCCAGACCAACGAAATTCTCTAACTGCTCCTCTGATCCTCCTGTATCTTAGCTACAAGTGGAAATAATCGTACCTACCATGCTGTCTCATTTTTGGTAGTGGTAACAACTGAGCACTTACTGTGTGCTTAGTAATTTGTATGGTATTTGATTGAATTTTTGTAACAATACCGTGAACTAGATATTATTAAACCCACTTTATAGAAGGTGAAAATGAGGCTGAGATAAATTAAGTAATTATTCTGAGATCACACAGCAAGCAAGTGGCAGAGCCAGGGTTCACAACCAGTCTTCCTGACTCAAAACTTATGGTTTTGATGATTATGAGACCCTAGGCTTTCAGAGATCTCAGGTTACATTTTAGCTCCTCAGCTTTGGAGGTGGAAAAACTAAGGACAGAGCCAGAATACAAATCCAAGTCTCTAGATTCCCTACCCGTTAACATGGCCCCTTCTACTGTAAAAATGCTTTGAGGGTAGGGGAAGGAGCAAGGAGGAAAAATCTTCATAAAGTCATCTTCTCGAGACAATTTCTGACATCCACCCTATGTCTGTTATCCATTGCCGTGTGATAAATAACCCCAATGCTTAGTAGCTTAAAACAACAGCAAACATTTTTTACTTTAGATTATCTTGTGTGGGTCAATAATCTGGGAGCAGTTTAGCTGGATGGTTCTAGCTGGCAGACTTTCTTGAGATTGAAGTCAAGACAGTGTTTGGGGCTGCAATCATCTGAAGGCTTGACTGGTGCTGAAGGCTCCATTTCCAAGGTGGCTCACATGGCTGGTGGCTGGGGGCTTCAGTTCCTCTCATGTGGGCTGCCCCATAGGACTGCTTGAGTGTCCTCTCAACATGGCAGCTGGCTTCCTCCAGCATGAATGACCCAAGAGTGTGGTGTCTTTTATGATCTAGCTTCAGAAGGCACACTTTAACCTTTGCTGTTCTCTATTGGCCACAATACAGATCAATCTTGGTATAAGGTATGAGGGGGCTACATAAGGCTCACCAGGAGATGAGGATCAGTGGGGTCCACCTTCGAGGCTGCCTGTCTTATGCACTGCCTCTTCCCTTCTCTGTCCCAGTGATTGATTCTGCCTGACAGGATGGACTTCAGGCCTCCTGGGCCTTGTGTGGTGGACTCTTTGGGTACCTCAAGGCAGGGAGCTTCTGCATTTGTGAGACTCCTCTGTGAGAATAGTGGACTCCCAGTGGCTGACTGCCTTTCTCCCAGCTGTTTACTGACTGCTTTCTAGCTGTACTCCTCTAATTGGCCCGAGAAGCTGCCTATTCCTGCCTAAAAATATGGTCATGTTGACATGGAGACTGACTCAGGTGCTCAATACGCTGTTTTAGATCACAGCCTATGAAAGATGTGACTAACACTTCTCTTCCTGCGTGGGGATGGTGACTCAGTTTGGGCCAGGATGGAGTGAAGACCCAGTGGAGCCTACATCCTTCCCTTCTCTGATTTCTCTGTTTCACCTGATTCAAGGAAGCCAGGTCTGGGGGCTGCTGGGCAGAGGGGCTGTGGACCTCCCTGAGTCCAAATTGCAGTCCATTTTGATGCCCCCCCAAAAGCTCTCAGTGGAAGCTCTGTTGCCATAGTAACGTGGAGATGTGGAAATTAACATGGGTGTCTGGCTAGCCAAGAAAGCCAAGCTCTTAATACTCATTCCCTCTTTTAAATAGATAAGAATTCCCAGGAGGGCTTTGGACAGACATCAAAGGGCCTATTTCAGGTGTCGAGAAAATACTCTTTTAAAAATTATTGTGAAATGAATTCAGCCCTAATCAGAGAGATGGCAGTGATTTGGCATTCTCAGAGGAATTGGAGAAATAAGTTTAGAGCCAAGGCAACTGTTTTTTTTTTTCTAAATGACAGCTTTGTTGAGATATAATTCACATACCACACAATTCTCCCATTTGAAGTGTACAATTCTGTGTTTTTAAATATATTCACAGGGTTGTGCAACCATCACCCCAATTTTAGAACATTTTCATTACCCCCAAAGAAAGCAAAGACCCTTTAGTAGCAATTTCCTGTTTCTCCCCAGGCTCCCTCCCTCAGCCCCTGGCAATCTACTCTCTGTCTGTATAGATTTTTCTCTTCTGGGTGTTTCCTGTAAATAGAATCCTACAATATGATGGCTTTTGGGGTCTGGCTTCTTTCAGCATTTTTATTCCTTGCCCTCTTATGTTTCTTCACAGTTTTTCCAACAGCAGTGTTTCCGTGCACATTGAGAACAATTCATTGGCTGGGGGTGCAGCTGCAAAATTAACCCCCAGCCTGGGGATGGATGAAAGGGAGCAGACTCCTCCAAGGCCACCAACCTGGCCTTCCTTGTTCCTTCTTGAGCTTTCCTGGCTGCTTTGGGACTGTGGTGGGAAAAGTGGCCCTTTGGGAGCATGGCTGGCTGGGCTTCACACTGGCATACAGTGGACATGCTTCCTGTGACTTCCTTTCTTGGGAGAGTTATAATCATGAGCAGCAGAAGATCACCAGGTGCCAGGCACCATGCTACGAGCATCCCATGAGTTAGGATAATTTCATTGTTACAGACCCTTTTTCCCCTCTCTTTTTATGGGGATTCAGTTAACAGCCACCTCTTTTACCTCATGCAGATGTTTTGCTGAGGCTATCACTTGTGTCATTTTTCTATTTTTCAGCCATAAATGATGCACATATAAATAATCTCACTCTTTGCCCTCTGCTAGCCTAGATATTTACTTGTGTGTTTATTTATTTTTTTTGAGATGGGGTCTCACTCTGTCACCCAGGCTGGAGGGCAGTGCTGCAATCTTGGCCCCCTGCAACCTCTGCCTCCTGGGCTTACGCGATTCTCCTGCCTCAGCATCCCGAGTAGCTGGGACTACAGGCATGTGCCACCACGCTCTGCTAACTTTCTGTGTTTTTGTTAGAGACAGGGTTTCACCATGTTGTCCAGGCTGGACTCAAACTCCTGGCCTGAAGCGATCCTCCTGCCTCAGCCTCCAAAAGCTTTGGGATTACAGGCATGAACCACTGCACCTGGCCTATTTTTTAAAATATAAAGTGTCTCTGCAGCCCCTTTGTTCTTAATGAGCTCCACAGGGGCAGGGATTTGTCTTTTGTTCACAGCTACAGCCCCAGTGCCTGAGGCTGGCAGACCACAGGAGTGTTATCAGCATTGGTTGAACAAATACATGATTTTGTTGAATCCTTTGATACCTCACAAGGTAGGTAGAGTTATGAGACCCATTTTACAGGTGAGGAAACCGAAGTCCAGAGACGTGAAGTGACTTGTCACAGGCCATCAGCCTATAAGTGGTGGAGCTGGGATTTGATCTGATTAAAGGGGATCTGGAGCTCTTAAGCACTCTACTATGTGCAAATATGTGTTATGGGTTGAACTATGCCTCTCAAAATATGTTGAAGTCCTAACCCCAAGATCTGTGAGTGAGACTTTATTGGGAAACAGAGTCTTTGCAGATAATCAAGTTTTTGTTTTTAAAAACTGATGCATAATAGATGTGCATAGTTTCAGGGTACATGTAATAATTTAATACATTCATGTAATTTGTTAGGATCAAATCAGTGTACTTGGGATACCCATCACCTTAAATATTGTCTTTTCTTTATGCTAGAAAAATTCAAATTCTTCTCTTCTAGCTATTTTGAAATATACAATAGATTATGGTAACCTATAGTCACCCCACTGATCTATGAAACACTGGGTCTCATTTCTTATATCAAACTGCGTATGTGTACCCATCAATCGACTTCTCTTCATTCTCCTGCCCCCCGCCCCTTCCCAGCCTCTGTTAACCACCAGTCTACTCTCTAATTTCAGGAGATCCACCTTTTAAACTCCCACATATGAGTGACAACACGAGATCTTTGTCTTTCTGTGCCTGGCTTATTTCACTTAACAGAATGACCTCCAGTTCCATCCATGTTGCTGCAAATGACAGGACCTCATTCTTTTTTATGGCTGAATAATATTCCATTGTGTGTATATACCGCATTTTCTCTATTCATTCATCCACTGATGGACACTGAGGTTGATTTCATATTCTGGCTATTGTGAATAGTGCTGCAGTAAACATTGGAAGGCAGATATCTTTTTGATATCTTTATTTCCTTTCTTTTAAATATAGCCACTAGTGAAATTGTCAGATCATATTGTCATATCTATTTTTAGTTTTTTGAGGACCTGCAATACTGTTCTCCATAGTGGCTGTACCATTTTTTTTTCTTTTCTTTTTGAGTTTAGGAGTGGAGGATTAATAGGCAGGAGAAAGAGAAAGAAAACCACCTGTCTCTCTGGGACTTCCGAGAGGAAAGACTGCCCAGGAACCAATGCACTGGATTTTAGAGTCAGGCTTGAGGAAGTGGTGTCTGATTTACATAGGGCTCACAGATTGTTTCGATCACATATGGCGTTTACATAGCGCACAGGAAAGGCTGGCCACCCCACCCTAATCTTGTTATGTGAATAGTCTTTCCAGTTGACTGGGGTCATCGTGTCTGGTCTTTACTGTACACGTGGCTGACAAAGACAAGGGAAGATGGAGCCGCCATCTTTAACATGACTGGCTCAACTGTCGGCATCTATGTCTGACGCTTGATTTTGCAGGCTGCTCTTTGTTAGAAAGGAAAATGATATGGGGCTGCTTTTCATTAAAAGGAAAACCTTTCCGAGGACTTCCATACCATCACTATCTGCCTAAGTAATTTATTCTTAACTCCTGTATCGTTCCCCACTTTGGAGTGGTAACCCTAACTTCTGTTAGGGGGTGTTGGATGATGACTCTTTCTAGCTACTTTCTGCTGACAAGTAGCGTTGTGTGGGGAAGAGCAGCTAGGGTTCCTCCTGGGGTCGATCTAAGGGTCCTCGAAAGAAAGGCGTGTCCATGCTTGGTTCTGTCTGTAGCACCATTTTGAATTTGATTGCTGTCAGCTATTCCGATGGTCTGTAACACTGGTTTGCCTCCACCACATGTTGTGTTTCATTGAATGTTGTACCTTGGTATACCAGAGGTGGTCCCCAATATGAAGTGGCTACTTTGTTTGGGGTATATACCCGGGGTTTGTTGTTTTGAGCCAGTAAAATTTAGGACACTGACACACAAGAGGAGTTTAGGAGCGGAGGTTTAATAGGTAGAAGAAAAAGAAAGAAAAACAGCTTTCTCTCTGTTGAGAGGAGACTTCCAAGAGGAAAGACCCTTATTTTTTTTTTTCTAATAGGCTTAAAATATACATAAGTGACTGTACTAATTTGTATTCCAGAGTAGAATCTCTTGACTAGGGTTCCCATCAGCTCCCAGATTCCCAAGAAGCAAGAACCCACCAGCAAGGGGCTTGATCACCACTAGTGGGTCCAAATAAGGGGGCAGTGTGCTGGGGTTGGGAATGGAAGTTTGATTATGAATCCCTCACCATCTGCCCTGAGACCTGTTAAGCTGGTCATGGGGCTGGGCTGCATCTGATGAAGAAACTTCTGCTAAAATGATTTCTGTCTTCTGTAGGTAACTTCCAACCCAAGTAATAGAACATAAATAGATGATTTCACTACATGTACTGGGGTAATTTTCAGATTTCCCTTTTCTTTTTCCCCAACTTTTCCTGTAGCTTTTTCTTCTCTTTTTTGCAGCCAAGAAATGAAATGTTCATTTGTTCATTAATTAATTCAGCAAACATATGTTGATATCCTACTACGTGCAGGCAAAATAAGACATGCTGGTCTCTGGCCGTATGGGCTTGGCAAGTAGCATTTTCTCTTTTCAGGGCCAATGGTAGCTTTTCCATATTTTTAAAGTTACTCAGGTAATCTCAGGCAAAGGATTAGAAGGAAATGGAGACAGACGCTATAACAACAACAACAACAAAAAACTTCAGTTGTCAAACAAAACCAAATCAAAAAGCCCCACCTTTGGGAAACTGTCTCTTTTACCTCATCAGATTGTCTAGAACCCACATCAATGGAAATATTAGGAAGGGCAGTGAAGTTCGTGTGTTATTTGAAATTCTGCCGGAACACCCTATAAAATGGGATGTAAACACTCTAGCACTCCCTTACCCCTCGCCAATTTTTTATTGTGGTAAAATGCACATAACATAAAATGTAGCATCTTAACCATTTTTAAGTGTACAGTTCAGTGGCATTAAATACATTCACATTGTTTTGCAAACATCCCCACCATCCATCTCTAGAACTCTTTTCATCTCATGAAACTGAGACTCCGTACTCCTTAAACAACCACTTCCCATCCCCACTCCCTCCAGCCCCTCACCACCACCATTGTACTTTCTTTCTCCATGATCTTAACTACACTAAGTGAAACTGGCCAAATTGTCCCATAAAACTGATGTTTATGGTTTCTTTGAATAAGCATAGAAATTGATCCTCCCAGTCTTAAAAACATGAAAAAGTTACATTTGTCTTATCTGAGTTCCTTTCTCAGGAAACCAACCATCAGTTCTCCCAGAAAGGATCAAGGAGCTGAAACTCACGAGGCCACTATATCTGGACAATAAGATGCCATGATTGCCTAACTGACCACCTGCTTCCTATTGCCCAATTCCTCTTCCTTATTCCTCCCTAATTCCTGTTTTCCTGCATGTAGCTACATTTCCTCCCTGCTGTATAAACCGTTGAGTTTAGTTGGTCAGGGAGATGGATTTGAGATTGGTCTCCTATCTCTTGGGTTGCAGCACCTGAATAAAGCCTTCTTCCCTGGCAAGACTCATTGTCTCAGTATTGGCTTTCTGCAGCAATCAACAGAATCTAGACCAAACCCCTGGCATTTTGGTAGCATAAATACCTCATTTAAGTGTAGTCATACAGTATTTGTCCTCTTGTGACTGGCTTATTTCACTTAGGATAAAGTCCTCAAGGTTCATCCATGTTGTAACATGTGGCAGAATTTCCTTCCTTTTAAAGGCTGAATAATATTCCTAGTACTCACTTTTTTTTTTCTTTTGAGACAGGGTCTCACTCTGTTGCCCAGGCTGGAGTGCAGTAGTGTGATCTCAGCTCATTGCAGCCTCCACCCCCTGGGCTCCAGCAATCCTCCC
Organism: Pongo abelii; assembly: GCF_028885655.2. Classification (NCBI taxonomy): domain Eukaryota; kingdom Metazoa; phylum Chordata; class Mammalia; order Primates; family Hominidae; genus Pongo; species Pongo abelii. The sequence continues at coordinate 107,223,200 of NC_071995.2, read as the reverse complement.
ACCTCAGCTTCCTGAGTAGCTGGGACCACAGGCACGCATCACTATGCCTGACTAATTTTTGTGTTTTTTTTAATAGGGATGATGTTTTGCCATGTTGCCCATGCTGGTCTCGAACTCCTGAACTCAAACAATCCACCTGCCTTGGCCTCCCAATGTGCTGGGGTTACAGGTGTGAACCACTGCGACTGGTCAGTGCTCCATTTTAATGTGTTCTTGTGTGTAGCTGAGAGGTCAGCCTAATATATCATTTGACCATTGACTGGTGTTGAGGCTTAGTTGAAAAAGTTGTTTAGAATAGAGAAACAGAAAACCTTACGTTATGAATATTTTATCTTTTAACTTACACATACTAGTATTCTGTATACTAATTCGTACTGTGAATATTAATATTGATATTGGGTTAATGGATGATTAATAAATGAGTTAATTGGGTGAAGTCTCACATTGTCTTCCCTGCATGAATCAGGTGATTTCCTTTTTTGGTTCATTTTAAATGTAATGAGAATTTAAAGACACTGGCTAAGCTAGCATACAGAACCCTTCCAGATTTTTATAATTTTCCTCCCCCTCCCATCTTTATCTTACAACTAATTCTTCATCAATTTCTATTTAGAAGCTTGCTTTTCTCAGGGCTATCCGAAACACTTAACTTAGTTTTCATAGAAACAACTTTTCTTTTTCCCTTCTTTTTTTTAGACGGGGTCTCACTCTGTTGCTCAGGCTGGAGTGCAGTGGTGCAATCACAGCTCACTGTAGCCTTGACCTCCAGGGCTCTAGCCATCCTCCTGATAACCTGGGACCACAGGCATGAACCACCATGCTGGCTAATTTTTGAATTTTTTGTAGAGACAGGGTTTCACCATGTTGCCCAGGCTGGTCTCAAACAGGAGTTTGAGTCCTGAGCTCAAGCGATCCTCCCACCTTGGCTTCCCAAAGTGCTGGGATTACAGGCATGAGCCACTGTTCCTGGCCTTTCCCTCCTATTGTGTCCTACTACATACTACTTAACTAGTTACAAATGAAACTGGCATAAATAGGTTTGGCAGCAAACAACTGATTTTGGTACACATACAGCTCAACACGTGTCAGCTGGTGGCTTACTGGTCTCTGATGTTGGGTGTGCAGTGACTCAAGCTAATTATGAGAAAACATCAAATTCAAGTTGAATGAAATTCTAGAAAACAAAGGCCAGTACTTTTCAAAAGTTATCAAGATCATAAAAGACAAAACTATTACATATTGGAGGACACTGAAGAAATATGACAATTAAGTATTTGGCTGATTCTGAATTGTATTCTTTTACTAGAGAGAACTTTATTAAAACAATTGGTGAAACTTAAATGGGGTCTGGGGAGAACATGGTAATAGATCACTGTTCATTGCTTGATTTTGATGGTTGTATTATGGTCCTGTAGGAGAGTTACATGCAATGTGGAATCCTGGATTGGATCCTGGACCAGAAAATAGTCCAAAAAATTTAGTTTTTTTAATTAAGTGTTCATTAATGGAAAAACTGATGAAATTTGAATGTCCATGGATTAGTCATATCATACCAATGTTCATTTCTTGGTTTAGATAGTTGTTCTATTGTTATGCAAGATATCAACATTAGGGAACGTTGGGTAAAGGATGTAGAAAAACTCTAGGTATTCAATTTTTGAGTCTAAATTTTTCAAAAGAAAAAGTTCTTGCTCTTTTTTTTTTGAGACAGAGTCTCACTCTGTCGCCCAGGCTGGATCACCTAGTGGTGCGATCACAGCTCACTGCAATCTCTGCCTCCCAGGTTCCAGTGATTCTCATGCCTCAGCCTCCTGAGTAGCTAGGACTATAGGCGTGTACCGCCACACCTGGCTAAATTTAATGAATTTAAATGAAGGCCGGGGGTTCGAGCTCCCAGGTGAGGCCAATGAAGTTGCTGGTCCTCAGACCACGCTTTGGGAAGCCCCCACATCTTGGTTGATTTTAATTATTTATTGATTGATTTTCTGGGCATGTGAAATATTTCCATAGCTCTAGGAGTCAGAGGTATACAAAAAGGTGTTCCAAATGAGTGTCTCTCCCTCTACCTCTCTTCTACCCCAAGGAATCTGTGGCTTGGGAACTCTTCAAGAAATGCTGACGTGAAGTTTGAGAAGTGCTGGTTCAGAGAGGCTTGAAAAAGCACCTGGGCTTTATTTGTGGGCAGAGCAGCAGCCTATGCCTCCCTAAATGTTCTGCAGATCCCAGAGCAAAGACCTCTGAGTCTACCGCCCCACCCTGCCCTGCCACGGCTCACTCCTGCGGTGGGCTCTGCCAGAGGAGGAAGAGCGGGACCCTCAAGCTTTCTCTGGGACCTTAGCTCCAGGTCAGATAACCATTTTTGGGAGAGGGTTGAGATGCTGCAAGGGTGGCTTTGGAGGGAGCTCTGACACTTGGAAATTCTGATCATTTCTGGCACATCTGGGTCTAGGATTAAATAAAACATGGGTTACTTCCCAGGTGAGAGGTTCAGAAAATGGGAGGCATCTCTTTGGCCTGCAGCATGAGGATAGTTCAGTTGTCTTCCCTGTGGCTGGAAGAAAAGGTGGCACTCTCTTTCCCAGTGTTGTCCTTGGGGCTGTGTCCCCCTAAAATACAAGTGATAGCCCACTTGGCAGCCCAGGCTCCCTGTCTTGGTAATTCGGCCTGATAACCCCTGAAAAACCCCTGCTCATCCCTCCTCGTCCCCTCCAGTTTTGGCTTCTCGCCTGGGTGTCCAGAAAACTTTGCCAAACCTTAACCAACTTCATGCTCCAGCTGTGCCTTGGTGTTCCTTCTAGAGAGAGCGTTTTGCGATGGTATCAAGCACTGCAACAGAATACACTCACTTAACAAGCTTCCACTGAAACCCCCCCTCCTGGGCCCCGGGAAACCGCAGTAAACAAAACAGACTCAATTCCTGCCCTCACACAGCTTACTTTCTGGTGGAGGAGAGAGACACTAAACGAAATAGATAAATGATTTGGTATATTCGAGGCTGACAAGTCCTATGGAAAAAATAAAGTGGGGAAGAGGGTGAGGAGTGGTTTGTGATTGAGGTGGTGAGTTATGTGGATGTCTGGAGGGAAGAGTGTTACAGGCAGGGGGAACAGCACATGCAAAAGCCCTGAGGCAGGCGCTCATGGTGTATTTACGGAAGGGAAAGGAATCCAAAGGGGGCTGGAGAGGACGAGGGACGGGGAGCAGGTGGGAGATGTGATCAGAAAGATGGCCTGGAAGGGTTAGATCTTAGGGCCTCAAAGACCCAATGTAGGGATCTGGCCATCATCAGAGTCAGTAAGGCAGTTGCCTGAGGAGTGACATGGTCCGCCATAAGGGATGCAATGATGAAGCTCTGCAACCTCCTTGCCCTGTGTCCTCATACAAGAGTCACCACCGCTCTGTGCCTCGGTTGTTCCTTCTCTTAAATGAAGACAATAACAAGACCTGCTTTAGCCTCCTATTACGAGGATTAATGATGTAAGGGGCCAGGCGTGGTGGCTCACGCCTGTGATCCCAGCACTTTTGGAGGTCAGAGTGGGAGGATTGCTTGAGGCTAGCAGTTCAACGCCAGGTTGGGCAACACAGCAAAACCTTGTGTCTACAAAAATAAAAAATAAAAATAAAAAGCCGGGTTTGGTGGTGTACACCTGTAGTCCCAGCTACTCGAGAGGCTGAGGTGGGAGGGAGGGTTGCTTGAGCCCAGGAGGTCAAAGCTGCAGTGAACTTTGACTGCACTACTGCGTGCCCGCCTAGGTAAGAGAGTGAGATCCTGTCTCAAAAAAAAAAAAACAAACAAAAAAAACAACTAATTAAAGTTCTGATCAAGTGCTAAGTAAATCTCAGCGGTTGTCATTATTGTTATCCAGAATAATATTTGCCCTCTGGTTTCATGTCCTCCTTCCCAAGACTCTTAGAGTTCCTCAGACTCTAGGAGGAACAAAAGATAGGTGCCTGGATTATCCAGTCTACCTCAAGAAATAGCCTGTGAGCAGCTACGATGTGCTGTGGGATGGTGTCCAATAGCAATAAAATCCATGAGACAGTCCAGGGACTGGATGCACATCTGGGACCATCTAGCTTTCTTTTTTTATTAGAGTCTCGCTCTGTCACCCAGGCTGGAGTGTAGTGGCGCAATCATAGCTCACTGCAGCCTCGAACTCCTGGGCTCAAGCAATCCTCCTGCCTCAGCCTCCTGAGTAGCCGGGACTACAGGCACACACACCACCATGACTGGCTAATTTTTAAAATATTTTTTTAGAGATGGGAGACGTCGCTATGTTGCCCAGGCTGGTCTCAAACTCCTGGGCTCAAGCGATCCACCTGCCTCGGCCTCCCTAGTGCTGGGATTATAGGCACGAGCCACCGCGCCCAGCCCATCCAGCTTTCTTTACACCAAAGGGCTGCTGCACAGAGACCTTTCACCTGGAATGTTCTTTCCCACATCCCTGTTTCACATAGCAAAGTCTTGCTCATCTCAGAGGTTTCAGCTCCTTCCTTGGGGCTCACCAGACCCTAGGTGAGGGCATTGTCCATGTGGTCAGAATGCTCTGCTGCTCTTTCCCTGAGCATACATCCCTCTTGTATCAAATTCTTGTATCATATCTCCCTCCCCAGCATACCATGGGCTCAAGAGGGCAGCCCTTGTCGGCAGCCCCCAGTGCAGATCTTGCACACAGTGCAAACCTCCCAGATAGTTCCAGTATGGAACACTTTTTTTTGGAGACAGAGTCTTGCTTTGTCGCCCAGGCTGGAGTGCAGTGGTGCGATTTCGGCTCACTGCAAGCTCCACCTCCTGGGTTCACGCCATTCTCCTGCCTCAGCCTCCCGAGTAGCTGGGACTACAGGCGCCTGCCACCACGCGTGGCTAATTTTTTTGTATTTTTAGTAGAGACGGGGTTTCACTGTGTTAGCCAGGATGATCTCGATCTCCTGACCTCATGATCCACCTGCCTTGACCTCTCAAAGTGTTGGGATTACAGGTGTGAGCCACTGCACCCGGCCGGAACACTTGTTTAAGCATGAAAAGCTCACCTTGTTTGGGAGCTGATTAGTTTCTTATTTAACCTTACAACTTCCATTTATAAAAGCCCTCTCTGTGGCTATCCCTCACTGTTCTTAGCATGCATCGTGGGGTATTCCCCAGAGTTCTTTCAACTGAACCTGGGAAGCCAACTGAGTAAAAGAGAGAAACTCCCAGGCGAGGATGAGTCAAGGGTTTATGGCTGGATTCCCGCATGCTCTTGCCACAGCACCTCAATGTGCTCACAGCAAGAAAGTGAGCTGTTCGATATTTCCCTTTATATGGCTGGATTTAATTGCAGGCAATAGAGTGTTAAATCTCAAGTGCTGGCTCTTCTGACCTTCAATGGGAGGGGAGCAGAGAGGCTCAGTTGGAACCTGAAGGGAGGGCAAATGGCAGTTTGCACTCTGATTCGAAGGGAAGCGAAACAGCCTCAGAAACTGCAGAGAGAACCTCTTAGTAATGATACCTAATATGTTATGTGGCTCCTGGGGAAGTAGCTAGAAGCACTAATACTGGTAATAATAATAGTGATAACATTTGTACAGAGGTTATTATTATTTTTGAGTCAGGGTCTCACTCTGTCACCCAGGCTGGAGTGCAGTGGCACAATCTCGGGTCACTGCAGCTTCCACCTCCTGGTTTCAAGCAATTATCTTGCCTCAGCTTCCTGAGCAGCTGGGACTACAGGTGTGCGCCACCACACCTGGCTAATTTTTTGTATTTTTAGTAGAGGCAGGGTTTCACCATGTTGGCCAGGCTAGTGTCAAACTCCTGGCCTCAAGTGATCCACCCACCTCAGCCTCCCAAAGTGCTAGGATTACAGGTGTGAGCCACCATGCCTGGCTGCAAAGTGTTTTTATCTAACATACATCTTAAAAATGTTTGTTCCACGAGAAATGAAGCTTCCTGAGGACAGAGATTTTTGTTTGCTGCTATATTCCCAGCATAGTGCCTGACACATAATAAGTGCTTAATAACTGTTTGTTGAATGAATGAATGACCTCAAATCATCCTCCACACCTTGGGTAACATGGACATAATGCACAGAAAGTGGTGTGCTTGGTTCCTGGCCCACGGTAAGTAGTATTTGATGTTTGCAATTAGGACTATTAACTTGGGCCATTGGAGGAATGTGGGGTCCTCTGGCCAGAGGAGTCCCCCACTACAAGGCAGCAGCCATCTTCCCACCCCTTAGGTTCCAGGTGGGGGACTTGAACTCAGGAAGCCTGAGACATTTATTGACTACTTCTGAGCTCTCGGTCCAGATGGCTGGACCTAGCTGGCTCCTGACAATTGGAGAAAAGCTGTAGAGCCTAGAGGGAGATGTTCACAGTACATGGAAGATCACGGTAGGCAATGGCCGGATCAGTCCTTAGCCATTATTTATTATCGCTGCAGGCATTTTTGTGAAGGAGATGGCAGGCGTTTGGGCACATAGCTCCTTCCAGATGTCTGCCATAAACGCACTGCACTTGCCGAGTTCTCGGGAACATAAAAGCCGCTGTCAATGGACTTGCCCAGAGCCTGTATTTGCTGCATTTTTGTTCTTGTTTAGTTATTACATTAAGTCTCCTGTGATTACAGAGGCGACAGCTGGTAAGAATTTGCATATGGCATGAAATTAAGTTAGTTCATTTTAATGTCTAAACTGAGCAGGGCATGAATTTGTCTGGTGAAAACTCTGTCTCCCTTATCTTTGTTTGCACATCTGCTTTCGGCTGTAGCCTCTGATGTCTTCAAGTTTGATTTCTCCCCACTTCACCCAGGGAAGAGAGGGAATTGGCTCCCCCTTCTAGAATTCCAGAAGGGACTTTGCACTTTGGGGTTTAGAATGTTCTCTTTTAGGTTTCAAGAGGAATTAAGACTCCAGGGCTGCTGTGAAGAGACCAGCATTCTAGCCCCAGCTTTGTGACTTGCTTGCTGTGTTGCCCTGAGCAAGTCACTTTCCCTCTCTGGGCCTCAATTCCTCATCTGTCAAGTGAGAGATTGGAAGCAGATGAGTATTCATCTGTTGGGGCGCTTTTGACATTTGGGGTGGGAAGTTTTTTATTGGGTGGGACTGAGCGAGGTGGTGAATGATGTTGAGCATGCTTGGTCCTTGGGCATTGTATGTCAGCCACACCTCAAATTACTGAAAACCAAAAAGCACCACCACACGTTTCCAAATGCATCTGTAGCAAACCCAGCTAGTGCCCTACTCACATCCCTGCATCCCTTCACTGTTTTTATACTCATCATCCGCCAGTGTGCCCTCCCTCCTCAAATGCCAGCACCTGCGTCTCTTCATAGTGGACTGTCTTCAGATTGCCAGAACTTGCTTTGCTAGGAATCTATGTTCATTCTCCACCCAATGGGAAGCTCTTCGCCAATGACTGACAGGTGTGTGGGTGGGGGATGAGTGCTCCAGCTCCCCAGTCTTTGACCTGGTCAACTCTTAAGATGAGGGATTGAGCGAAGATTGCCCTCTGTGGGGCTTTGCCTACTGGTTTGTTGTGGGAATACACCCTAATAAATGACTTTTACACAAATTATTATCATAGTCCACTTCTAGAGCACCCAGCCCAAGACAGCCTCCAGGGGGCAGTATAAGCCCCTTTTGATGACCACTGACCCAGATGATCTCACTGGATGATTTTTTCATTCAGCAAATCTTTGGTGTCTAATATGTGCCAGGTCCAGGGCTGGCTGTGCTGTTAATTTCATGTGTCAACTTGATTGGGTTAAGGGATGCCCAGATAGCTAGTAAGACATTATTTCTGGGTGTATCTGTGAGAGTGTTTTTGGAAGAGATTAGCATTTGAGTTGATAACACTGGGTAAAGCAGATGGCCCTCCCCAACATAGGTGGGCATCATCCAATCTGTAGGGCCCCAGACAGAGCAAAAAGGTGGAGGAAAGGCAAATTCTCTTTTTCCCTTCTTGAGTTAGGACATTCATCTTCTCCTGTGTTCAGACATTGGCACTCCTGGTTCTTGGGCCTTTGGACTCTGGGGCTTACACCAGTTCCACCTCTTACCTCTTCCCTCCTCTTCTTTAGTTCTCAGGCCTTTGGCCTTGGACTGGGAGTTTCACCATCAGCTGTCTTGGTTCTTAGGCCTTTGAACTTGGACTGAATTACACCACTGGTTTTCCTGGTTCTCAAGCTGCAGCATGGCAGATGGAGACTTCTCAGTCTCCATCATCATATGAACCAAATCCCACGATAAATCTCCTCTTATATAGCTACATAAATCTGTAGGCTCTGTTTCTCTGGAGAACTCTGACTGATACACTGGATATAGAACTATGAACATGATATGGGTTTGCTCTGTAGACTTATAACCTAGTGAGGCCAGCAGGCAATAATAAGTATAATAAGTGGTAGTGGTGGAGGGATTCTATGAAGAGGGGACATTTATGCTGTACTTACAGGAGAAAAAGAAGTGAGTGAGGCGGGTTGAGAGTAGGGAAGAGAGCTTGCCAGGCAGATGGAATAGCATGTGCAAAGGCTGGGAGGAGAAAAAGGCTTGGCATGTGGGAGGACTGGTTGAGGGCCAGAAGGGCTGGAAAGCAGGCAGGGTGATGGGGAGAGAGGTGTGTGAGATGGGGTGGAGAGCCAGGCAGGGGACAGGTCTTGAGGGACCTGGTGGTGAGGAATTTGGATTTTATTCAAAGTGATGGGAAGCCATTGAATGGTTTTAAGCAGGAGTAGTATGATTCAGTTTATATTTAAAAAAGATTACCTTGGCTGTTGGGTAGAAGATGAATCAGAGGGAAGTACATCAGTCAGGGTCTGGTCTAGGTGTTTCAAACAGAGGGGACTTAATATGGGGAAATGGTTATACAAGTGTTAAAACAGCTGAGAAGTCAAATAGGGGACAAGGAGGTGACCCAGAAATGATTACTATCAAGACTTCTTTTTACTTATGGCCAAATGGACAAAGTAGGGAGGTGATGTTATCAGAACCCAGGAGCTGGAACCATTTGGCAAGAAGGAGAACCATGGTTGGGGCTGCCCTGCTGGAGCTGGAACCATGGAGGTGAAACCATTGGGGAGGTGTGGATGTTGCCCAGGGATTCCACCTGAAACAGGTGGTGGGCCAGAGATGCCCTGGTTTCTCTCTTCATCCCTCCCTTTAGTCTCCCACTGGTGCCTCCCAATGGTTGCATTTATCTGGAAGCCAGAAGAGCCTGGGAAATATGGTTCCCTGGGATGTAGAGCAAGACTGGGAAGGGTAGGGATTGGATCTGAGCACAAAGAGGAGAATGCTCAGCATAGGGGCCAATGAAAGCTCCTGTAAGAGTAGAGGTGAGAGATGATGGTGCCTCAAGTCACAGTGGTGGAGATGGAGAAATGCAGATAGAGTGAGGTCTACCTTGGAGCTAAAACCAACAGGGCATGGGTGTGGGGAGGAATCAGAGATGACTCTGAGGTTGTTTTTCCATGAGCAACTGTTAGACAGGATGGTTTTCAAGTCAAATCAACATGTAGGTCTGGAGTGTCAGCACACCAGGGTTCTCTCAGAAGATTTCCCTGCTCCTTAACTCAGCCAGTGAAATACTTGAGGGCTCCAGAGCCTCTTCTTTGATGAGAGTCTCACCATGGGGACTAAATTCTTGTTGACATAGTTCTCACTCTTAACATCCTCTAGGGTCATGAGCAGCTCTTCAAGATGATCAGAATTCTTATGTTTATAATGCTCACAGCAGATTCTGGGATTTAGAGCATCCATTCTGAATGAACACTTGTAATCCAAGTCACTTCTCCATTTTCGTTACAGTAAATTGTGAAGAGTAGGTGCTCCAGAGTCGTGTAAATCCAGATTTAAATCCAATTCCAGCCATGTATTCTTGGGTAATGTGTGTAACCTCTTTGAGCTTAGTCCCTCTTTCGGAGCATGGGATTGTGTTTGTTAATATGTTTTCATTCTAAGTGACAGAAACCCAAGTTAATTAGAATAAACAACATTAATAGAGGTAATTTATTAGAAAGCTCCTAACTACAAAGAAGAGTTGAAAAGTCAAGCTAGGGGAATGGCAAGGAAGCATCTAGAGCCTACCAACTGGAGACGGGACTAGAGATCTGTAGAGCATGTCTCCACTGCCTATCACTGCCTATTTCTTGGCATTGATGTCATTCTTTTTTTCTCTGCAGTCTCAACTTTCTCTGCTCTTCAGTGTACAGGATGGAAAACACAGATGCTGTGGCTTCAGGTTTTTATATGAAAGTAACATCAGCCATTCAGAGAGAGGGTCTGACTTAACATCATGCCACATTCAAAATTATCAGGGAAAGGTATCACTGGCCTGTTTGGGCATCAGGTGCTCATCTTTGAACCAATCAGCTGTGGCCAAGGGGTGGGATTACATTGTAACATAGCTGCTTCTATTGTAGACATAAGGTTGGGGGAGGCAATCCCATAGAATGCTACTGCTGGAATAATAATGGCACTTGCTACCAGTGTTGCTATGACAGGTGTGATAATGCTTAGCATAGTTCCTGATACATAGTAAAAGCTCAATAAATATTAGCTGCTATAATAATTACTATTTTTGATGAAATCTGATCAAGGCCATTCTTGAAGCCAGTACAGTACTTATAAAATTAATGGATACATTTCCAGGGAAATCCCTAAGATGGTATTAGGGCATGAAGCCAGAAGACAAAGAGCTTCATGTAAGATATCAGTCATTTCACTTGAGTCCTTAGGGAATCCACCGTGATATTGTATTCATATTTTTTTCCTCTCCATTATAAGAAAGTAGGAAAAAGTAAGATGATGAATTTTACTTTCACAGATGAAAATGGAAAGGGGACTTCCTCTCAAGACTTGACCAAAGGGCTAAGCTGAATAAGGCAGGATTTCAGTTCCACCTCCATGTATATGTCTGTGAAGATCAGAGAGAGACATTGTCTAGGTCTTTGAAGAGGTCCTGAAATCTTGTTCACCTTCTTTCCATTACCCTAATTCCCCAATCTATTTTTGTTTAACTTTTTTTTGTTGCAAATGACAAAAATTCAGCCAAACTAGCTAAAGCTCCTAAAGTGTTTTTATTAGTTTATATATCTAAGAGGATAGGCATGAAGATATTGATAGGCACAACAGAAGCCACGGATCAAACAATGTACTTGCGACTCTTTCTCCATTTCTTGGCTCAGTTTATGTGTTGATTTTATTATTTAAGATTTCTCTTGAGTGGCAGAAACATGTGGCTGGCAGACCAAAATTCCAACACTATGACCCCAGAGGCAAAATACAGTCTTCTCCATGGCTCCAGCAGAGGATTACTATGGAAGAACTCTGACTGGTCCTGCTTGAGACACATGCCTACCTCTCAACCAGCCTGGCCTGGAGGGTAGGGTTCTCTAATAGACCATACTTGTTGCTATAGAAGCTGTGATTGACAGCTCCACTAGAAGCACATAGAATAAGGAGGGCAATTTCCAAGGAAAGAGCCTATTGGGAAGACCAAGATCACAGTGTCCACTGCAGTTCCTCCCAGGGGTATTAGCAAGCACAAAGGCATGAAGAAGACTTTTATGCCTGTTTTAGGGTGAGCAGAAGGGGAAAAACCTAAGATTACATCTCATTCTGCAGTAGTTCAAGGAAATGAGGGAAACTTGGGTGGAAGAGGTGATGGTATCAAAGAAGCCCATTTGGAGAAAAGAAAAGGAGTGATATAGCTGCATAGCTATAATCCTAATCACTTAAGACAGTGGAGCACCCTGGACCTCAATGCAGGAGTGAAAGATTCTGCCCCTCTGTGGAGAGGAGAAGCCACTAGCAGGCATTGTGTTTTTCAGCTGAGTACATCCACAGCCCTTCCATGACAGGGGCCCTTGTCCACAGAAGGTAGCTTCTTCACTGACAAGCCATCAAAGAGATAAGGATAACCATGTACTACGGCCAGTCCCTGCGTCAAAGTTAATCAGCATGGAAGGCCAGGTTACTCTGGTTCATGATATGAAGTCATAATTCTTATCCTAGCCACAGCTGTGCTGAACAGTTCTGAGCAGGCTTCAGTTAACTCTGTTCAGTTGCCCCCTCCGTGGGGCTTCTCAGATGCTGCAATGTGGAATTCCACTGGGAATCTGATTCTGATTGCAACCTCTGCACTTGCTACCTTGAAGCTGGAGGGAGCCATTGCCCCTTGGGTGGTCCCGACCAATAGGAGACAGGAGCTGATGGATAGTGTGTTTCCCCTGCTCCCCTTAGATGGACCGTTCTGACATGCATTTCACCATCTCTTTGAAAGATCCCATAGATGGAGCACCCAATTACAGGCGGTAGTGGCCAACTAGATATTTTATACTTGTGTTGGCTTTTCCCTGTTCCCCCTTCATGCCCTTGTTCCTGCTCCCTGAGAGCATGTTCCTAAATCAGTGACCCACAGGAAAGACACTGCTTTCAGTAAAAGTTTCCAGTTTTCATGATTATGAATGGTGCTGCAATGCACATCTTTGTACCTAAAACTTTTTTTTTTTAAGACGGAGTCTTGCTCTGTTGCCCAGGCTGGAGTGCAGTGACATGATCTCTGCTCACTAAAACCTCTGCCTCTCAGGGTCAAGCGATTCTCGTGCCTCAGCCTCCTGAGTAGCTGGGATTACAGGTGCCCGCCACCATGCCTGGCTAATTTTTGTATTTTTAGTTGAGACGGGGTTTCGCCATGTTGGCCAGGCTGGTCTCAAACTCCTGACCTCAGGTGATCCACCTACCTCGGCCTCCCAAAGTGCTGGGATTACAGGCATGAACCATCACACCTGGTGTACCTAAAACTTCTTAGGTTGTGGAAATTATTCTGGAGAATAAATTCCCTGAAGTGTCATTGCTGGATTGAAGGGTTTGCCCGTTTACTAGTTTGATAGCGATTGCCAAATTGCCCTACAAAGCTGCTGCAGGAATTTGCATTCCATGAGTTCTCCAATGTTGAATATTATTAACCTTTAAAATTTTGACACATGAATGAGGGAAAAAGCACTTCACAGTTTTAATTTGTAGATTTTTGATGACTAGTTTAGAGGCCATTTTTATACTTCTGAAATTGCCTGTTAATGTCTTTCCCTTGACTTTTTTTTTCTGTTAGATTTCTGTAATTTTTATGAATTGTAAAAGCTCTTTTTAAAAATTAATTTCAACTTTTATTTTAGATTCAGTCAGTGCATGTGCAGGTTTGTTACATTGATATATTGCTTGATGCTGAGGTTAGGGGTATGATTGATACCATCACCCAGGTAGTGAGCATAGTACCCAACAGTTTTTCAGTCTTTGCCCCTTTCCCTCCCTCCTCCATCTGGTAGTCCCCAGTGTCTATTATCGCCATCTTTATGTTGATGTGTACCCAATGTTTAGCTCCTCTTTGCAAGTAAGAACATGCAATACTTGCTTGTCTGTTCCTGCATTAGTTTGCTTAGGATAATGGCCTCCAGCTGCATCCATGTTGCTGCAAAGGACATGATTTTGTTCTTTTTTATGGTTGTGTAGTATTCCATGGTATGTACCTCCCTCCCTCCCTCGTTCCCTCCCTCCCTGCTTCCCTCTTTCCCTTCTCTTTCCTTTCTTCTCTTCCTTCTCTTTCCTTTTGTTTCTTCTTGCTCTTGAGATAGGGTCTTGCTCTGTCACCCAGGCTGGAGTGCAGTGGCATGATCTTGGTTCATTGCAGCCTCAACCTCCCAGGCTCAGGTGATTCTCCTATCTCACCCTCCTGAGTAGCTGGGACTACAGGCACACGCCACCATGCCTGGCTAATTTTTGTATTTTTTGTAGAAACAGGGTTTCACCACGTCACCCAGACTGATCTTGAACTCCTGGGCTCAAGTGATCCACCCATCTTGGCCTCCCAAAGTGCTGGGATTACAGGCATGAGTTGCTGGGCCCAGCCTGAGCCACTGCGCCTGCACACATTTTCTTTATCCAGTCTGCCGTAGATGAGCATCCAGGTTGATTCCGTGTCTTTGCTATTATGAATAGTGGTGTGATGAACATACAAGTGCATGTGTCTTTTTGGCAGAATGATTTATTTTTCTTTGGTTTTATACCCAGTAATGAGAATGGGTCAAACGGTAGTTCTGTTTTAACTTCTTTGAGAAATCTCCAAACTACTTTCTACAGTGGTTGAACTAACTTACATTCCTACCAACAGTGTGTAATCATTCCCTTTTCCCCGTAGCCCCACCAACATCTGTTACTCTTTGACTTTTTAGTAATAACCACTCTGACTGGTATGAGATGGTTTTGATTTGCATTTCGCTGATGATTAGGGATGTTGAGCTTTTTTTTATGTTTGTTGGCTGCCTGTCTGTCTTCTTTTGAGAAGTGTCTGTTCGTGTCCTTTGCCCACTTTTTAATGGAATTATTTGGTTTTGGTTGTTGATTTAAGTTCCTTATTAACTCTGGATATTAGACCTTTGTCAGATGAATGTTTATGAATATTTCTTCCATTCTATAGGGTGTCTGTTTCCTCTGTTGCATTCCTTTTGCTATGCAGAAGCTCTTCAGTTTAACTAGGTCCCACTTGTCAAGTTTTGTTTTTGTTGCAATTGCTTTTGAGGTCTCAGCCACAAATTGTTTGCCAAGGCTGATGTCCAGAATGATTATTTCCTAGGTTGTCTCCTAGGATTTTTGTAGTTTGAGGTATTACATTTAAATCCTTGATCTGGCCAGGCACGGTGGCTCACACCTGTAATCCCAGCACTTTGGGAGGCCTAGGTGGGTGGATCACTAGAGGTCAGGAGTTCAAGGCCAGCCTGGCTCACATGGTGAAATCCCATCTCTACTAAAAATACAAAAATTAGCTGGGCATGGTGATGCACATCTGTAATTGCAGCTACTCAGGAGGCTGAGGCATAAGAATCACTTGAACCCAGCAGGCGGAGCTTTCAGTGAGCAGAGATCATGTCACTGCACTCCAGCCTGGGTGACAGAGTGAGATTCTGTCTCAAAAGAAAAAAAAATCTTTGATCCATCTTTTGTACACGGTAAAAGGAAGGGGTTCAGTTTCATTCTTCCACATATGAATAGTCAGTTATCCCAGCAGCATTTATTGAATAGGGAGTCCTTTCCTTATTGCTTATTTTTGTTGACTTTGTCAAAGATCAGATGGTTGTGGGTATACAGTTTTATTTCTGGGTTCTCTGTTCTGTTCCATTGGTTAATGTGTCTATTTTTATACCAGTACCATGCTGTTTTGATTACTGTAGCCTTAAAGTATAGTTTGAAGTTAGGCAATGTGATGCCTCCAGCTTAAAAGCTCTTTTTTTATAGTTTGAGGTATTACATTAAATCTTTGATCAATCTCTAGTTAATATTTGTATATGGTGAAAGGAAGGGGTCCAGTTTTATTCTTCTGCATGCAATAGCCAGTTATCCCAGCAGCATTTATTGAATAGGGAGTCTTTTCTTCAATATGCTGACTGCTTATTTTATCTTTGGGTTATCTTTTTAAAAATATTTGCCTTGACACGTATACACCGTGGAATACTATGCAGCCATAAAAAAGGATGAATTCATGTCCTTTGTAGGGACATAGATGAAGCTGGAAACCATCATTCTCAGTAAACTATCGCAAGGACAAAAAACCAAACACTGCATGTTCTCACTTATAGGTGGAAATGTAACAATGAGAACACTTGGACACAGGAAGGGGAACATCACACACCGGGGCCTGTCGTGGGGTGGGGGAGGGGGGATGGGGGATGGATAGCATTAGGAGATATACCTAATGTAAATGATGAGCTAATGGGGGTAGCACACCAACATGGCACATGTACACATATGTAACAAACCTGCATGTTGTGTACATGTACCCTAGAACTTAAAGTATAATAAAAATAAATAAATAAATTTACACACACACACACAAAATCTGCCTTGAGACATTTTTTGTACACTGAACATATATAAATTGTGTAAAAATAGTAATAAAAGCCAAAGACGGCCAAAGGGCTTCATCTTCTTATCCTCCTCCATTGCCACAAGGGTCTCCATTCCTGCTCCTCTCCCAGATGTTCCAGGAGCTACACATCTGCTTCCTTTGGGTCCTCCCCAGAGTTGTGATCTTCTGTTAGGCTCTGGGCACTGCCTTCCTCCCACTGTACAAGGACCCTGGGCAGAAAACCAGCCTTGTTGTGGGACATGAGTCTTCAAAGGAACTCGATTTTGGGTTGGTTTCTCAGAAGAAGACCCTGAGGCAAGGATTTATGTGTTCCATGGAAAATAGGTCAGGGAGTGGTGGAAGCAAGGCAGGAAAGAGGAGGAAACCAAGCAGCATCCAATCTCAAACAAAATCCTATGAAAGGCGGCCTCAGCCTGATTCCACAGGGGACACCTTGGAGTATGAATTACGTCTCAGGGTTAGTCCACGCTTAGCAAAGGGAGCTGGATTTCTTACATGTGCACCCATCACTCATTGGATAAGGACTGCCTGGGAGAAATGCTCAGGCATTTCTGGCCTTCTGTAGGTGCCAGTGGAGAGCCTCCAGTGGCCAAGGACAGTGATCCAAAGAAGAGACTGGAAGCTGGTTGTTGAAGGTAAATGCACACTGGGGTCGATGGTAGGACATCCAGAAAAGGTAACAGAGAATCTGAGTGGATCTGGGCAAAGTGCCAATGTTGCCCACTGGAGACCTGGTTTAAGGTGGGAGATGCTGGGATGTCCTGGAAAGAGAGCTCTTTTAAAGTCTGTGCTCTCAGAATCTGGATCTGACTTGGTGTTCTCTTCTCACTGTGTGACCTTGGGCAAGTCTCCCGGCCCTTCTGAGCCTGAGTCTTCTCATCTGAAAAATGGAGGTAATAATTTGTTCCCTTGCTTCAGGGCTTTGTAAATTGTAAAATAATACACAAATGTAAAGTGTTTGTCTGTGGGTTGGGGATTTGTGCATTTCAGTGTCTTTGTTTTATATTTTTAATTGGATGAGATGGTGTATTAGTCTGGTCAGGTTGCCATAACGAAATACCAGAGACTGGGTGGCTTAAACAACAGAAATTTATCTTCTCACAGTCTGGAATCTGGAACATCCAGGATCAAAGTGCTGACAGGATAGGTTTCTGGTGAAGCCTCCTTGGTTTTGCAGATGGCTGTCTTATTGCCGTGTCTCACACAGCCTTTCCTTTGTGTGCACATGGGGAGGGGGAGCGATGTCTGGTGTATTAGTCCGTTCTCGAGCTGCTGATAAAGACATACCCAAGACTGGGTAATTTATAAAGGAAAGAGGTTTAATAGACTCACAGTTCCACGTGGCCGGGGAGGCCTCACAATCATGGCAGAAGGTGAAAGTCATGTCTTACATGGCAGCAGGCAAGAGAGAATGAGAACCAAATGAAAGGCGAAACCCCTTATAAAATCATCAGATCTCATGAGACTTATTCTCTACCACGAGAACAGTATGGGGGAAACCACCCCCATGATTCAATTATCTCCCATCGGGTCCCTACTACAAGACATGGGAACTATGGGAGCTACAATTCAAGATGAGATTTGGATGGGGACACAGCCACACCATCTCATCTGGTATCTCTCTTTCTTCTTACAAGGACACTGGTCCTATTAGATTAGGGCTTCACCCTTATGATCTCCTTCAATGTTAATTACCTCCTTAAAGGCCCCATCTCCAAATGTAGTCACACTGGGGTTTAGGGCTTCAACAGATGAATTCTGCTGATAACACAATTCAATCGAGAACATGTGTGTAAAATGCTTCCTAATGCAAATAGATACTCCATAAATGTTAATTTCTCCCCTCCCCTTCCACCCCTCTACCCTCTCTTCCTCCCTTCTTTTTTTCCTTTCATCCAACCAATATTATATGCCAGGCACTGTTCTAGGCTGGGAATGAGTGCTAAACAAGACAGACACAGTTCCTGCCTTCATTTTCTCTCATCTATGGTGAAGCAAAATCAATAAGCTCAAGACAGGTCCAAGATCCCAAGTGCGGTGTTTAAAATCAGAGCTAGTACACTCAGCCCTAAAAACTGGCTCTGCCTCATGGACATATTTTTTTGGACCTGGACTGACTCTGTTGCCCAGGCTGGAGTGCAGTGGTGGGATCATGACTCACTGCAACCTCCGTTTTCTGGATTGACGCCATCCTCCCACCTCAGCCTCACAAGTAGCTGGGACTACAGGTGTATACCACCATGCCTGGCTAATTTTTGTATTTTTTTTAGAGACAGAGTTTTGTCATGTTGCCCAGGCTGGTCTTAAATTCCTGGCCTCAAGCAACCTACCTGCCTTGGCCTCCCAAAGTGCTGGGATTACAGGCATGAACTGCCACACCTGGCTAGTGCTTATTTACTTTTTAATTGGTGGCTAACTTTTAAATATGATTTCACTGAAAAATGGCTATTTTCAGCTTCTCTTGAAATAATTAGATGAGGTAGCAGCTTGGGCCTGCGTTCTTGTGAGGTGTCTATTGGCCTGAGCTGTGTAGCTACCACCCCTGGGGAGAGAGGGGAAGTGTTTCTTGGTGCCCTCTGTTCCTTGCCTGGTCTGATTCAGTAATTTATTACCTACCTATTCCCTGCAGGTATTAAGATTTGCAACTGCTGGTTTAAATAAATATGACTTTAATTGAAGAGCCTGACTTTGAGCTCTCACTTTTCCCATATGGAGAAAGGAGTCAATAGAATCTTGTTTTCTATTCTTTTTGCATGGGCTTTAGATAATCAAATGTGGAGTGGGACTTGGGGTGAGGGTAGAGGCTAGTGGGAATTGGGTATCATTATTGTGGTAGGCTGGTTGCATTAATAGCTCCAGTTAATTTCTCCCTATGGCTATGCCCTTTGTCTTATAACTCGTAATCCCCTAGCCCCCTATTCTGGCTCTGGGCTTGAGCATGTGACTTGCTTTGGCCAATGGCATTTGGCAAACATAATGCAAGCAGAGGCTGGAGAAAGTGCTTGTGTATTTCCACTTGCTTGCTTGGATCTCTGCAGCCACCATAAGAATGTGCCCAGGCTAGCTGGAAAACATGCCCCAGACCAGCTTGCTGGGGGAATAGGAAAGACATGCGTGGGAGAGAGAGACAGATGGGAGAGAGTCTGGTTGACCCAACTGAGGCCATCAGCCAACAACCAGCAGACCTCCAGACATGTGGGTGAGCTCAGCCGGGGCTGGAAGAACTGCCAGGCAGCCTGCCCACTTGTGAGCAGTAATAAAAGGAATAGTTTGAAGTTGAGCCTTTGGGGGTAGTTTGTTATACAGTATTATTGTGGTGGTAGATAACTGATACATTTGCATTCTGTATGCCACCCCCTCTTTCCTCCTCTCTCCTCCCCACCTCTCTCTCTCCAACCCATATTTATTGAACACTTACTATATGTCAGGGATACAACAGTGAGTGAAATTAGATATGATTCTTGCCCTTAGGCTGTTTACAACAGTAGTCCCCAATCTTTTTGGCACCAGGGACTGGATTTGTGGAAGACAATTTTCCACGGGTGGTGGGTGGGGTTGGGGGTGGGCATGGTTTCAGGATGAAAATGATTAGATTCTCATAAGGCGTACACAACCTACATCCTTTGCATGTGCAGTTCACAATAGGGTTCATGCTCCTATGAGGGTCTAATGCCGCTGCTGATCTGACAGGAGGCAGAACCCAGGCACTAATGCTGGCTCACCCACCACTCACCTCCTGCTGTGCAGCCTGGTTCCTAACAGGCCACAGACTGATACCGGTCCTGGTCCATGGCCTGGGGGTTAGGACCCCTGGTTTAAAATATTGTCCTTGGTTTTATTGTAGAGCTTGAAAGGCTGAAGTTCAATAAGGAAGTGACTAATTTCATCTACTCCAAGCCGTTCTGGGATGAGTTTCTTTCCCATAGAGTACTTGGTTACAATTTCTGTGTTTCCCATTCTAATTGTTCCCTAAACCACTGCAAAGACCGCCACTGGTAGCAACAACTCTTCCCCGTAATGTGAATTCTTTCAACATGATGTGTAAACCCAGGATGTTCTTAAGTAATTTATGTAAAGAGTGACCAATTCTTAGTATGTTTTTATAAGGTAGGGAGAGTTTTACGTACTGTAAAGTTTGATGTATTGTTATAAATTACACTTTGGTTTTAGGCCTACGTAAAAAAGCGCAATGTTTCTCTGAGTTCTGGGAAATATACTGTAAATAAAACTGGTGGTTTATTTCTTGGCTGGGCATTTTCTCTAATAATATAAAGAGATGTCAACAACCATATCTTCAGGGCAAAATATGAGGTTCTCTTCCCTTCTCACTACAGAGAAAGAGTGAACAGAGCTTGCCAGTTCTCTAGACTCTTAAAGGAAGCTGAGTGTGGTCTAGAGCCTGTGTCCCGGTCAGGTTAGAGATCCGTGTGCTCCCAGCTGGCCCATCGGTCAGGTAGATTAGAGAAGTCAGCATCCTAGCTGGGCGCGGTGGCTCACACCTGTAATCCCAGCACTTTGGGAGGCCGAGGTGGGTGGATAACTTGAGGTCGGGAGTTCGAGACCAGCCTGACCAACATGGAGAAACACTGTCTCTACTAAAAAATATAAAATTAGCCAGGCGTGGTGGTGCATGCCTCTAATCTCAGTTACTTGGGAGGCTGAGGCAGGAGACTCACTTGAACCTGGGAGGCGGAGGTTGCGGTGAGCCGAGATCGCACCGTTGCATTCCAGCCTGGGCAACAAGAGTGAAACTCCATCTCCAAAAAAAAAAAAAGGGAAGTCAGCATCTTTGACCCTGGGCTCTTCCCACCTCCCTCTTCTCCTTGGGTGTCCTTCCCAAAGACACATGTCTTAGCCAGGATGCTAGAAAAAAATACCATAAACTAGGTGGCTTATAAACAACAGAAAGTTATTTCCCATAGTTCTATGGGCTGAAAAGTCCACGATCTGGGTGTGGGCGGTTGTTTTCTGGTGAGGGTTCATAGATGATGGTGCCTTCTAGCTGTGTCCTCACATGGAGGAAGGGGCGAGGGATCTCTCAGTGCTTGCTTATTTATTTATTTATTTGAGATGGAGTCTCCCTCTGTCGCGCAGCTTGGAGTGCAGTGGTGCGATCTCGGCTCACTGCAACCTCTGCCTCCTGGGTTCAAGCAATTTTCCTGCCTCAACCTTCTGAGTAGCTGGGATTACAGGCACACACCACCACATCCAGCTAATCTTTATATTTTTAGTAGAGACGGGGTTTCACCATGCTGGCCAGCCTGATCTCAAACTCCTGACCTCAAGTGATCTGCCCGCCTCAGCCTCCCAAAGTGCTGGGATTACAGGTGTGAGCCACTGCATCCAGCCTCAGTGCTCTTTTATAAGGGCACATAACCCCATTCATGAGGGCTCCTCTTCCATGACCTACTCACCTCCCAAATTCCCTACCTCCTAATGTCATCACCTTATGGGTGAGAATTTCAACATATGAATTTTGGGGGAACATAACCATTGAGACCATAGCAGCATGGCAGCTTTGCTTTTAGACCACTGTAGAGAGATCTCTCCATGAAAGTGGGAAGACGAGTCACGTTTCCTTTCCTAGCCTCAGTTTCCCCATCTTCAAAGTTACCCAATGATAATTCACAACAACTCTTACTGTATAATTCTATAAATAAGCTTAAACAGTAAATTCCCTCCCTGGGTTTCTACGTTTGTTAGATGCATCTTGGAGGCAGCAGACAGTGTGGGATAGGTCTCTAATGGTGGCATTTCAGGTAGTGCGATGAGAAGTGGGGAGGTCATTTTGGTCTGGTATGTGTTTGGGAAGTACCGTTTTCCCTTAAGTCAGGTCATCTACCTGGATACGTTTGTCGCCTGCATGTAAGGAAAAGAAATCCGATGTGGGTTATAAGTCCTGGTTTGGCCCCTGTATTGGGTATTCTTGGGAAGGTCCCTCTCTTGGCCCCTGTTTCTCCCTCTGTACAATGAGGTGCCTCTGGCAGCCCTGACATTCTGGAATTTATTGAAGCCAATAATGTCCTTTTGTGTCTGAGCGTAAACGATTTTCCTCTAATTTCCTGTCTTCATTTTAGGGACAGAATCCAGAGTGTGTGAATCAGAATTCCTTTGAGTGAAAGCCCTAGAAACTCAGCTCAAATTGGCTGAAGTAAGATAATTTTCTGGCTCAAGGAGCTGAAAAATCTAGGGTGCTGGCTTCAGGCATGGCTAAATCCAGGTGTCCATCAGATGGCATTGTGACTCAGTCTCTGTCTCTGATCTCTGCTTTCCTCTAGGTTGACCTGTGCTCTCAGGCAGCCTCTCCCCACATGATGGTGAAGATGACCACCAGTTGTATCAGATCTTTATCCTACCAGCTTAGCAGCACCAGCAGAAAGGGAGCGCTTTCTCTGCAGATGTTCTAGCAAAAGTCTCATGGCTGAATTTCATTGATTTAGCTTGAATCACATGCTCACCCCTGAACCACTCTGATTGACTATGCCTGGGACATGTGCTCACCTTGGAGTTGAGAGGAGGGTTAGCCCCACCCAAACATCACCAAGTAAGAGAAGCAGAGGTACTGCACAGGAAATTGGGCCCTGAAGCCAGAGGAATGGGGAGTGGGCACTGAGCAGACATGAAGAATGGACGTTCGCCTCCAGGGCCAGGCTGGGATCTTATGGATGGATCTTATGAAGTAGCTCAGGGGCTCTGCATGGTTTTCATTTCTAGAGTCCTGGGATGTTAGGGCCAGACAAAAGCTCAGATCTTATGCATCTTCTGCCCAACTCTGCATTTTACAGATGAGAAAACTGAGGCCTGAGAAGATGGGGGCCATTTGCCCAAAGTCCCCGAGTATGAAACATCTGAGGAGGAGGGCACTGCATCAACAGTGTATCAACTTCTGTATCAACAGTGCTTCTCTGAGTGGCTCAAACCCATGCTACACAAGAAGGACTTTTACCCAACCATGACGCTACCAAGCCTGTAGTGTCCTAGTACAGATTGTCCACCACTTATCACTCATATGTGGTCTAGAGACCAGCAGCATCAGCATCACCTGGGAGCTGGCTAGAAAGGCAGAATTTCAGGCCCTGCCCCAGACCTACTGAAATGGAAACTTCACGTGAAAAAGGTCCCCAGCTGATTGTGTGCACGTTGAAGTTTGAGAAGTGCTGTTCTCTACCGTGGATCAAGGAGTTCCAGGTGACTCTTCCATCTGGCCAGGATTGCAGTTAATCCTAAACAAGTTCTCTTCTCCTAAACCTTGCAGAAGAGGAGGATTTTGCAATCTATGAGCTTACCAGGTAAGATGATTGAGTGTCATAGAATGTTCATGGTCAAGAAGGTCTTCTTGGAAGTTGGCCTCCCTCCTTCCTGCTGCTGTGTAGGCAGGGTTGCCATGGTGTTAGCTTTCCCACTACTACCACTAATGGTGTGAGAGGAGTCAGAGGTCCCAAGATCCTGGTTCAGGTCCCGAGGCTTTTATGAGCTGCATGACTTGGGAAAGGTCCCTTTCTTGGCTACTTTTGTGGCAGATGCTATTATACTTTTCTTTTTTCCTTTAATAGAGTTAGCAGTTCCTGCTTTGTTCTTCCCTCAGACCCAATGCAGGGATCAAGTGAGATCAAAGATATGGATATGGGATGAAAAACTCAGAGCATTGCACAAATCCACTGCCAGGGTAATTTTACCCTGTAATGTGTTTGAAGCCTGCTTCTAAGATTTCCTCTTTCTTTTCCTCCCTGGACTGGACTCATCAGCAGGTTGGCTGGGTGAGTGTCATCATTATTGATATGTCCACCAAGAGCTCAGGCCATTAGGAAGCTCTCTATCAAACATTAATTACAGTGCTCAAGTAACCTCAAGTGGGGGCTGGATGCCGCTTCTTCCTTGGGCCCAGAAACTATTTCTGGGAAACAGGAAGCCACATGGTGTTTTATCAAATGTTTATGGCTATTGGTTTAGGGGGTGAGTTTACAAGGCTCTGCAGGCTGTGCACTGGGAAATTAAATTGCTTGCATTTTTACTCAATTCTAATCATGCCACCAGCCATGGGATTTATGAGGCCGTAAAGTCTTGAGCACATCGCTCGCTGAAGGCCTTGCTTGTGGCTGCCTGTGTGGTGTCCTTGACGAGAAGCATTCTCCAGAAGCTCCAGGCTCAGCTGTCCGTTTGTTCCACAGACACATTCTAGGCAACTACTGTGTGCTGGGGGTAGAGTGGTGAGCAGTGCAGATATGGAATTTGTCCTCTTGTTATCTGCAGCTTCCTAAGGATATAGGCATTGCCAGATATTTTCACAAATAAATATAAAATTGCCAGCTAGGGTTAGAGGAGTGATGGAAAGGTTTAAGATACTATGAGAAGCCATAGGGGTTGAATGGTGTTTCCCTCTGAGAAAAAAGGTATGTCCATGTCCTAACCCCCAGGACTTGTAAAAACACCCTTATAGAAAAAAGGGCCTTTCTAGGTGTAATTAAGGATCTTGAAATGAGATCACCCTGGATTATTGAGGTGGGCCCTAAAAAATAAATGTCCTTATAAGAGATAGGAGAGAAGGACATGTGAATATGGAGACAGAGATTAGAGTGATGCAGTCACAAGCCACAGGACTCAGAGCCACCAGAAGCTGAAAGAGGCACAGAGATTCTTGCCTAGAGCCTCCAGCATGATCCTAGCCCTGTTCCAGAGACACTTCTGGTCTAGCTGGGGAGGTGAGACTGAAGCGACTTCCTTCTCTGGGGTAAATACTCGGGATGTTTATTGTCTTGCACCAAGAACATTTAGGACACCGACACACAGGAGTTTAGGAGCAGAGGTTTAGTAGGCAAAAGAAAGAGAAAGGAGAACAGCTCTCTAGTGAGAGGGAGGGGCTTCCAAAAGGAAAGACCCACCAGTAGTGGAGTTTGCCAGATTTTATAGGCAGGCTTGTGGAGGTGGTGTCTGATTTAGGTAGGGACCACAGATTGGCTGGATCAGGTGTGAAGTTTACATAGCATTTGGGGAAGGCTGCCCACCCCACTTTAATCTTATTATGCAAATGGACCCTCCCCTTGGCTGGCGCCATCTTGTCTGCTCCTTACTGTACACGTGGCTGACAAAGAGAAGGGGAGATGGAGCCGCCATCTTGAACATGATTAGCACAACAGCCGGCATCTATGTCTGCCACTAGATTTTACAGGCTGCTCTTTGTTAGAAAAGAAAATGATTTGGGGCTGCTTTTCATTAAAAGGAAAACCTTACCGAGGACTTCTGTACCCTCACTATCTGTGTAAGTAATTTCTTTTTAACTCCTGTATCAAGCCTAATCTAGAGACTTATTTAGAGTTTATAGTTGAGCCTTAAGTAGTGTGCAGAGATTCACAAGTGACCAAGATGATTGCAGGCTGAGGAAATCAAGTCAATGAGGGCTTCCCAGGGGAGGTGGCCCTGAAGCAAGGGTGTTGGTTGGCTTGTAGAGAAACAAGGAAGACGCTAATGTCAGAAGCCAAAATAACCCCCATATATGAAAACTCTGCATCATAATGAATGCCTACCGCATGTGAGGCACTTTGCCTTCCCTCTCTCATTCTAATCCTCAGACAACTTTATTTGTATCCTCATTTTACAAGTGGGGAAACTGAGGACCATTGAAGTTACACACAGATAGTATTTGGCCCAACTGGGATTGGCAACCACACAGGTACCCCAGGCCTCTCAATGTGGCTTCCATCCCTGCTCTCCTCTCCTTGTGACCAGAGCAGAGAGAAGTCCAGGTCTCTGGCTTCTGTTCAGGATGCTTAGAAAAAAAAATCCACCCTTTAAATCTCTTTCTTTCTGGCTAGGAAAATTGTCCATAAGGAGGTGAAATAGGCATTTGCCAGGCCAGAAAAAAAATTATCTTTTTTATGAGGTGACTGCTACTAGTGTGAAATCTTCCTTTCAAGAATAAAATATCATGCCTGATGTGGTGGCTCATGCCTGTAATCCCAGCACTTTGGGAGGCTGAGGCAGGAGGATTGCTTGAGGCCAGGAGTTCAAGACCAGACTGGGCAACATGTCAAGACCTATCTCTAAAAAAGATTTAAAAATTAACTGGGCATGGTGGTGTGTGCCTGTCGTCTCATCTGCTGGGGAGGACAAGGTGGGAGGATGGCTTGAGTTCAGGAGTTGCAGGCTGCAGTGAGCTGTGATTGTACCACTGCACTCCAGCCTGAGTAACAGAGCCAGACCCTGTCGCTTAAAAAAAGAAATCAGGGCAGCCTATCCAACAAATGCTGCCTTTTTCATAATTCTAATAACTGTAAAGTAAAATATTAGATTAACCAGTGCTCATGACTCACTATCTTGCCATTCTTGGTGTGGACTCCCCGTGAAAATGGACAGTGTGCCAAATTGGGGAAGGAGCGTGACCCTTTGTTTTTATTTTCTCTGGATGGAGCTGCCTAAATGCAGTTGACAGAAATGGAAATTTGTTCCCCTGAGAAATTTCATGGCCTTCTGACCTTTGTCACAGCCTGGCCCCAGAGGAGAAGGAGTCAAAGATGGGCCGTGACAGGCTGCTGCATGCAGGGACTCTGGGGGCTGGGGGCAGCTTGTTGGGGGGCAGGGGGATGCCAGTGGACTCCATTTTCTTTTAGAAACTGGGACTCACCTGCCATCTTCACACATGCTTTGGGGAACAGAGAGGCAGAGTGAACTATTAGGGCTCACTCTGCAGTAGACGCTACCTTATCCCCACAGTGACCCTGTGTGACAAATATTTATGTGACTGTTGTTCTGCACACCCAGGATTTCTATTATTTTGGTATCAGAATCTCTGCTTTATCCTAGGACACTTCTCCTCCCCCCAATACAGGTGGCATCAGAGGGATCGTGTCTTAGTTTGGGTCTCCCACCACCTGTCTCCTAGGAAGCAGATCCTAAAACAAGGACTTGAGTGCAAGTTGTTTATTTGGGAGGCAATATCAGATACCAGGGTTGGGGAGAGAAGTGACACAGGGAAGGACAGGAAGCTGATAAAAGGTGCCTCATCAAGCCCATTACCACTGTGGGCAAGGGTAATTTAATCCCACTGAGGAGCTCAGGGTGACAGTGTAGAATATGCCCCTCAGGGTTCTCCCATTTGAGATGGGGAGTGGAGTATTCAAATACCATGTACCGTCCTCTGAGTTATTGATTGAAGGCTGCTCCTGGGGATGCTGCTTCCTTAGAACTCTTTCTGTTGAGGATGTGGGCAAGAGCACCCTCAGGCAAGGAAGCACAGATGGTGGAAGCTGGAAGTGGGGACTGCCCCCATGTGCAGGGGGCTAGTTGTGGGAGTCTCAGAGAGCATCTGCTGCAAACCAGGGCATTGGCTCTGGGCTGGACCAATCAGGGGCTATCTCCCAGGAATTTGGATCATGAGCGCAAAGACCTAAAATGATTGGAGTTCACTAATGCCAAGGCAAACATCCCATATGTATTCCATTGGTTCCTGCCACTTAATACACCTTTCTCTTCCTCCACCTCCCCGAGCTCCCCTGCCCCTGCCTTTCTGGAGCCTGGTGTTTCAGCTTTTTCTTCCATTCTGTGTTTTTTTGTTTGTTTTGTTTTTTGATGGAGTCTTGCTCTGTCACCCAGGCTGGAGTGCAGTGGCATGATCTCGGCTCACTGCAACCTCCGCCCCTCCGGGTTCAAGCAATTCACCTGCCTCAGCCTCCCTAGTAGTTGGGATTACAGGCATGTGCTACCACGTCCAGCTAATTTTTGTGTTTTTCGTAGAGATGGGGTTTCGTCATGTTGGCCAGGCTGGTCTTCAACTCCTGACCCCAAGTGATCCGCCTGCCTCGGCCTCCCAAAGTGCTGGGATTACAGGCGTGAGCCACTGTGCCAGGCCACCATTCTTCTTTTATTCATCCAGTAAGTACTTACTGAGCACCTATTACATTTCCTGCCAATCCATTGCCTGCAACCAAAGGATGCTGGTGGATGCAACGTGGCTGCCTCTACACCCCAACACCTACCCCCAAGGGGAGAGTGGACTCATCCATACTCAGGAAATTAGTAGAAATCTGTCCTGTGATGCTAGGGTGCACAAGACATCATTCCTTCATTTTTATAAACAAAGGAAACCTGGCTCAGCCCTGCTCTGAGCTCAGCCCTGCCCTGTTGGCAAAAACAATAACCTTATTATAACAAACAGAATTCAGCTGGGTGCAGTGGTTCACAGCTGTAAACCCAGCACTTTGGAGGCCGAGGCAGGCGGATCACCTAAGGTCAGGTGTTCAGGACCAGCCTGCCCAGCATAGTGAAACCCCATCTCTACTAAAAAAAAAAAAAAAAAAAAAAAAAAGCCAGGAGTGGTGGCAGACACATGTAATCCCAGCTACTCTGGAGGCTGAGGCAAGAGAATCACTTGAACCCAGGAAGCAGAGGTTGCACTGAGCCGAGATGCCATTGCCCAGGCACTCCAGCCTGGGCAACAAGAGCAAAACTCCGCCTCAAAAAAACAAAGACCAAAAAACAGAATTCATTGGAGAGCCACTGAGAGTTCTGTGTGGTGTTATGACACCATGCACACCCAGCATGTTTCACAGGGGGCTATAATTGCCTATTTAGTTATCCACTTCTCTGGTCAGGCTGTGAGCTTGGGGAGCAGGGGCCGGGTGGGTCTTGCTCATTTCTGTCTTCCCAGCCATGCTTGGCACATAGTAGGTCCTTTATAACTATTTAATGGATGGATGAAAGAATACTTGGATTTGGAGTGAAGCTCTGTGTTTTTCCCTGCTCTGTGACTGTGCATAAATTTGGAGCAGAGAAGCTTTTTTGTTTTACGCTGCTCTGTGACTGCGGATAAACCCCTCTCCTCTCTGGGCCTCAGTTTCCTTGCTTCTGGAACAAGCAGGTTGAACTTGATGATCTCTTAGATCCCTTCCAGTTCAACATTCTCTCCGTATGCAGGGGATGGGAGAGGGTTGCACTTACTGCCTTCTTATTATAGGGCAGGGTCATGTGACTAGTCCTATCCAGTGAGTTGCGAGTGGAAATAATAGATATCAAACCTCCGGGCTGGAGTGTTGCATTGCTGATGCAAGATGCTCTAGAACTCTTTCCCTCTGTCATGGGCCATGGCAACCACCAATGTTGCAGGTGGTGGCTGAATCTTGCAAGCAGGGACTTGGAGCAGATGTCCCAGCTGAATGGAGCATAAACAAGAAGTAAACCCTGGTTGTTATAAGTCACTGACTTTTGGGGATTATTTGTTATTGCAGCATAATGTTGCCTATCCTACCTGGTGCAGTTACTCTGGGTGGTGTGTGAAAGGTGGGTATTAAGGGCAAGAATGGAAGCAAGGAGAGCTTGGAGGAGGTTATTTCATTCCTGTGGGTGAGAGACAGAGTAATTGCCTGATGCCATTACTCTGGGTGCTTGGGCAAGGGTAGTAGTGGTGGAGGTGGTGAGAAATAAATGGATTCAATTACATTTTGGAGCTAAAGAGGCCATCACTTGGTAATGAATATAAGGAATAAGAGAAAGAAAAATCTACGCTAAGGGTCCCTGTCACTCACCACTTGAAGAGCTTTCAGATCACGAGTTGGGCTGAAAGCTCCTCATACAATCTGATATTAGATAATAAATTCTGCTTGTCTTTGCTCAAGAAATGGGTCTCTACTTTCATTTTTCAGGGCTAAAGAAGTTCCTGCAAGAGAAGAGTGGGGCCTGGGTCTGCCTTTCCCATTGCCAAGATGCCTTCTGCTGGCAACATCATCCATTATGACTGATCATGGCAAATGCCGGTCAGCTGGCCTCACAGCAGGTGTTAGGAAAATAGTCTTTGGCTTGATTATATTATCTGACTTTCCCCAAGGAGGTAAGAAAATAGACCTATATTCCTCTGGCTTTGTGCTTCAAGCTCTCTCGCCTGCCTTGTGTATGTCATAGCTCAATCAGAAGATGGCTTTTTAGAATAGCTACTGCGAAAATGGGTTAGCCAGGGAAAATCTTATTAGAAGGAGAATTGTGTCAGGAGAGAAGAAAGAGAAATGCAGTTTAGCGTTGTATGTTCTCATTAAAATAATCGTGCATCTTTGAAAGGAAACAGCATCATTTAGATGGGACAAAGGGGTGGTAAACCTGGCAATTATCCTGGGGGCCAGGGGGCAAAGATCATATGGCAAAGGTCAGGTCACCTTTGGGTTTGTGGTTTGCTACTTTCACTGGCTGCCTTTCTCTTTAGAGCTGAGAAGCTGGGTGAAGTTGTCCATTCCAGGGGACTGTGTCTTAGCATTTTGTCCCCAGTGTGCTGACTTGTGCTGTCCAATGTGGTAGCCACTAGCCACATGGGGCTATTTACATTCAAATTAATTATAATTAAATAAAATGAAAAATTCAGTCTCAGTTGCACCAGCTGCATTTTAAGTCCTCAGTAGCCCCATGTGGCTAGTGGCTGTCACAATGAACAGTATAGATACATAATATTTCCATCATCACAGTAAGTTCTGTAGGACAAGCTGGTGTAGACTATAGGGTGGGGGGACTTAAAATGGAAGACATTCAAACAAGAAAAGTGGGGAGAATCATTATCAGCTCTAGTTTAAGGAGCCCATGTACTTCTCACCTCTGTCTCTCGCTAACTGGCATACCTGGGCCTTAGAACCCAGATCTTATTTAATCCTAGAGCCACCCCCTCCTCCCTTAATTCTCCCTCCCTGGGATTCTGCAATGTGGAATCCCAGAGGCTACTGTGGAGTGGCTCGTTTTGCTAAATATGTATTTACCCAACAACCTCTACAATCATCACTGGAGGGATGCTTTCCCAGCCGCATAGGCAGCATTAATTCCAGGCGATGCCAACCTGCTTAGGTCAACCAGATGAGGTAAGTGTGGAGGGATGGGGAGGACACTCAGGGGACCTGCTGGAGTGGCAAGAGAGTGAGGCCAGAGATACCTGGGGGTGGGGAAAACTGGCTCTGCCACTTAGCAGCTCATTGGCCCCCACATTGTCTCTTCTTGCCCTGATAATCCCTCTCTGAAGCTAGGAAGTTCCTTTAAAATACAAATCAGGGCCAGGCATGATGGCTCACACCTGTAATCTCAGCACTTTGGGAAGCCGAGGCAGGTAGATCGCTTGAATTCAGGAGTTCGAGACCAGCTTGGCCAACATAGTGAAATCCTGACTCTACTAGAAATACAAAAATTAGCTGGACGTGGTACCACACCTCTGCAATTAATCCCAGCTACTCAGGTGGCTGAGGAAGGAGAATCACTTGAACCTGGGAGGTGGAGGTTGCAGCGAGCCGAGATCACACCACTGCACTCCAGCCTGGGTGACAGAGCAAGACTTCATCTCAAAAGAAACCAACCCCCAAAAACCCAAATCAGATCATGTCATTTCCATGCACAAATCATGACCATGATTTCCCATTGATTTAGAATAAAATCCAAATTCTACCAAGACCTATAAAGGCTGACAGACTGGGTTCATCCTCTGCTCCCCAATATTATCTTTCCCCAAAACCTTGTGTTTGTACGTTCATGGCTCTCATCCTGCCAGGAACGATTTCCTTGTTTGTTTTCCTGGTTCTTGCCCATAGCGCATCCTGGATTTAAAATTCCTGCTTATTTTATTCCTCACTAGGAGAAGGACACACTTATTTTATTCCTCACTATATGCCCAGTGTCTGGCACAGTCCCCAGAGACACAGTCTGTACTTGTAGAATAAAAGAAGTAATGACCTTGTGCATGATGCTTGACTTCTTGGAACCTCAGTTTTCTCATCTATGAAATGGGAATATATTAGGATGATTTTGTAAGATTATTATAAGGTAGAAACAGAGTTATAAAAAGTGCATTGTGCATAATAGACATTCAAATTAGCAGTTACTATGATCATTATTGTAAAGTTGCAAGTTCAATACAGATCAATTTTTTTTCCTCCGAAGCCATTTCAAAATAAGTTGTCAAATCGATGCCCTGTCACCCCTGAATACAGTAGAGTCTATTTCCTTAAAATAAGGACATGCTCTTAGTGATCATGGTAAAACTATTAGGTCAGGACATGAACCCTGCAACATTACTCCCATCTAATCCTCAGACCCCAATCACGGGTTCCTATTTGTGCCAATAACGTCCTTTGCAGTGAAAGGATCCAGTTCAGCATCTACTGTTATGTTTAGCTGTCCTGTCTCTTGGATCTCCTCCAGTCTGGAGCATTCCTGAGTCTCTCTTGGACTCTCATGACGCTTTTGGAGGGGACAGCCAGCATTTTGTGGAATGTCACTCTGTGTGGGTGTGTCTGATGCTCCCTGGGGAATAGATTCAGGTCAGGCATCTTGGGCAGGAATAGCATGTGAAAGATGTGGCGTCCTTCTCATGGAACCCTGTTGGATGGCATGTGATTACTGCTGGCATTCACTCTGGTCACTTCATTGGGGGGCCCTCCCCACAGGGGACTTCTCTCCACTCTAAAATTACTCTGTCTTCACAGTATTTTTTGTGGGGAGGGTCTTTGAAATTATGTAAATATCCTATTCACTATCAAACATTTACTTTATTCATTCATTTATTAATATCAGTATGAACTCATTCCATGCTAGTTTTTTGAGTGGGCTGTAATTAATTACTATTCTCATTTATTTTGATGCTCAAATCACCTCATTTTTGGCTGGTGAGAGCCACTTCAAGCTGGCATCTGTGTCCCTTCAGGTGACCCCTATGATACTTTGAATGTTTTCTTGCTTTCTGGCACAAGATGTTCCAGTTATCTTGTTTTTTCCCAGAGCCAGCCCCGGAATCAGCCATTTCTCTAAAATGCCTTGATTCAATTTAGTGGAGAATATCTGGAAACAAAGATATTGGTGTAAAGTGTGTTTATAGCTATTAGGGCAGCACTGCTTCCAGGTCCTCTTAGTGTGCAAATCTAGGGAGTACATGTATGTGTGCACACATGTATGTGTATGTGGATATACACATGTACGTGTATGTGGATATACACATGTACAAACATGTTTACATCCATATTTATTAGATTTTTTATCTATATTGGAAACCAGAAAGTCACGTTGATACACCTCTGACTCCAATCCATCACCATAGAGCTCATTCTGGTTTCCACATTTGTGACTCCTTTCTCTGACAGTGAGAAATCCATTTATACTCAGTGGTCAATGTAACGATTCTCCTGTTTCAGCTGCCACCCCTGCCATGCATGGACACCCTTGTCACCCTACCTGTGCACTCTCATCCCATCTTGGCTGCACCCAGCATGGGCTCTGATGACTGTTATTATTGTTATTGTTGTTGTTATTTTCATCCTTGGTGGGTTGGTGGGGCAGTGGAGTGGATGGGGTGCTTATGTCATTTAGGTCACCTGCCCTTATTTGGCCAAAGGGACAAGGCCTGGAGGCTAGCAGGTGCATTTTTTTTAATATTCATAGAATTCTTCTATGCAGTCCCTCTAAGAGGTCAAAGCAATTTAAAAAATCCTTGATAATTACCCAACATTCCAAAATTGATGGCTGATTCCAAGTGCTGTGTGTTTTATTCTTTCACCTCCTCCACAGAAATCAAAGGGAGGAAAAGTAAGTAGCAGCTGAAATGATCCCCCACTCACTTTCTATAAAGAGGAAAATTAGCTGCTCTAATAATCATGAATATTAATGTATAGCCAATTT